>NC_045696.1:17811366-19074496 GCF_009834535.1 Camelus ferus | reverse complement strand
GAAATAGTTGTGTGTTCAAAACTAATCAGAAATGACATGAAACAAGCATGTTGGTGAATACGTGCCAGGGGCTCAGGACAGCTGATGTGTGGTCTATGTAATTTATCAATAGCAATTTCACTAGAACTAAAAGTCATCCCTTTGACATTCTCTTCCCCTCTAAGTTATTTCTTGTTCTTCCTGTTCAAGGAACTGTGTAAGAACTAACATTGGATACCACATCTTTTTATATACAATGGAATATTACTCAGCCATAAAAAAGAAATAATGCCATTTGCAGCAACATGGAAGGACCTAGAAATTGTCATACTAAGTGAAGTAAGTAATACAGAGAAAGACAAATATCATAAGATGTCACTTATATGTGGAATCTAAAAAAAATAAAAAAGAAAAGAAAAGATACAGATTTTACTTACAAACCAGAAATACCAGAAATAGTCTCTCAAACATAGAAAACAAACTGTGGTTACTGGGGGGGTGGGGTGGGTGGGGATAGTTTAGGATTTTGGAATTAATAGATACACACTACTATACATAAAATAGAAAAAGAACAAGGACATACTGTGTAGCATAGGGAACTGTATTCAATTTCTTGTACTGAGCTGTAATGGAAGGAATCTACAAAATATATATATGTGTGTATATGTACTGAATCACTTTGCTGTACATCTGAAACTAACACTGTAAATTGACTATACTTCAATTAAAAAATGAGTTAATTTTTTTTAAAGAACTAACATTGTGATATTACTGGCACCTTAGAATACACGAGTTCCTTTCTTAACAAACATCACCCTGATTCATCTGAATAGTGCTAACATGTTACCACTAATATATTAGTCTGAACTCACAAATTCAAGAGGCAGGAACCATAAAAATATCAGAAATACAAATGCAAAGCAAGGGTGTCGATGACTGCATAAACAAGTCAGATTAAAAAATTAGATATCAGTAAAAAGAAACCTTAAATTGAGGAAATTTCTTTCTCAGAAAAGAAACTACAGTTCCTTCCTGCTGAGTTCTGATTAAAATCTGTAGGTAAAAATTAGTACATTAAAGTAAACATCACAGCAGATGCCTCACCCTGAGGGGTATTGTGTGGAGTCTAAGGACAAAAATTAATGTTAAAGTTTCTTCTTTGATAACATTTTTATCTCCTATCCTAGCTTTTCCATAATGACATAAAATAATCTCTAACATTTTAATCAAAGATAAAACATTATGTATAGTTTTAAAAATGCCCCATTTGCAAGCATACATCTAAGGCGCTTAAATGGATTCATTGCAAACACATCTTATAGAACCTTCTTTATTCAGTTTTACATTTATCTGCTTATTCAATTCATGAGCCTGCTGTATGCATTAGAAACTTGAAATATAAAAATAATATACCATCTCTTATTTATGATAGACAGACATAGAAAGATCCAGAGGTAGTTAGATAGAAATTTAAAAATTGATGGATAGGTGTTATGATATGTTAGATATCATAACATATACTCAAGAATATGAGTGTCAACAGCAAATTCTTAGAACAAAGGAAATGGACAATCCCTTCTTATATTCATCCTATTTGCATAGGATCAGGGAATCCAACTCAGAAATACATCTTAAAGTGGGATTTGAGAAGTTCCACTCACGGTTAGGTTTAGAAGGCAAGACCATGGATAACTTTCACTTCTACAGAAGAAATCACAATATTGAGAAAGAAATTGCTTTCTTTAAAGCCGTAACAAAGAGTCGTGGACATAAAGAAATCTAAAAATACTACATTTCATTGGGAGATGCCCTTCCTAGGTGATGAATGCACAAGGAGCAATTTTATCCAGGAGTCCAGTTGCTAAGGTTGGGATCAGAGCAGATATGGGAGCCGTGCAGCCCCAGAAAGATAGTATTTGGAAAAATAGCCACACGTTGACCAACTCTATGCTATGGTATGTTAGATTTTAATCTCAGTGAACTCCAAATGCACAGTTAATCTGCTTCAACAAGTAATTCTATTTTATGGGAATCTTCAGAGTAAGCAGAAGTTGGGATTAGGATTAGAAAATCAAAACGATTATGTGTTCTCAGAGTCTGTCACTATCACAGACTCATCATCTTGACTTCTTCTGGTAGCACAGGGTCTCAAACTTATTCTCTTGTAATTGATTTTTCCATAATACCATGTTCTACAAACTTCTGACCTTACAGTATTGAAGTCTCACATTCTCACAATGTGACAGTTTAAAACCTTATAGCAGGTGGATTCCAAAGTGATCAAAATAGCAACTCACAAATATAGGAAAATAAGGAAAATCAATTTAGGATACATACAAAGAAGAGAAATTAGGGGTAAATACAAGCACAATGGATGACTAGGAATAAATAAACTGTGAATTCAAAAATATTTATCCAAGGAAAATTTTTTTTAAACAACAAATGTTAAATAAGCAGATTTTCGGATGAAAAGCTAAAATAACCTGCTGCCAGTATCTCATATTATAAGAAAAGCTAAAGGAAGCTCTCCAGGGTAAGGGAATATACCAGATGGTACAAGACAGAATAAACACCAGAAAAGAGTAAATGTGTGGGCATAAATAAAAGCTCATTTTATCACATATCTATCTTCATTTTATTTAAAGGAATATCGGTCATTTAAAGCAATATAATAACAATGTATTAGAAAGTTTATGACATGTATTTTAAAAACAGCAGGAACATAAACACCTTATTTATGAAGTAGTACAAGATTATTTGAAGATGTACATTGATTTCCTACAGGTGAATACTGTAAACTCAAGAGAATCTATCAAAACACTCACACATACCAGAAAAGATTTTGCTATAAAGTGAGTAGAGTTT
Source organism: Camelus ferus (assembly GCF_009834535.1). Classification (NCBI taxonomy): domain Eukaryota; kingdom Metazoa; phylum Chordata; class Mammalia; order Artiodactyla; family Camelidae; genus Camelus; species Camelus ferus. Next base: position 19,071,652 of record NC_045696.1, on the reverse strand, counting down.
CTTCATCTTCCTATTCTCTTCCTTTCCATTAGTAAGCAGTTTATTCTTAAACAATTTAGTCTTAAAGCTGTTAGCTTGATCAGAGCAAGTCAGGTATCCTTTTCTGTCTGGGCCTAAGAAAGCCATGGAGCACAGAGCAGTGTTAGGACCCAAGTAGGGTAAATAGGGCATTTCCTTGGCTAGCATGATGAGTGAGAATCAAGCAGGATGCAGAGGGGTGATTCTCAGTGTGGTAAAGGAACTCCAAAAGGATGGAAGGGATTTCCATGTAGGGGGATTTCTCACTTGGGGAATGTGAGCTGGAGCAGGATGGGTAACGGAACCCAAATGAGAGACCTAGAATAGGATATCAAAGTAAGAGATTGAGGAGAGCCCCACCTGGAGAATGGTCGAGTGGGAGGAGGCAGAAGCTAAGTGTTGAGAACCAGGCATGCATGTCATGGGGGTTCTGGATACAGAGTGTCACAGACTGAGAAGGACATTGACATGGTGGTAAGATGTTAGAGCCAGAGCAGTGTAAGGAGGCATCCACAAATGGATGCAGCTCAAGGTAGTGTCTAAAGGTAAGCAGGGTGAGAAGATCATCATTGTGGCATCAGTGTAAGATGACCTTGCCCCAGATGTCAGATCTCAAGTAAGGTGGGAAAAGCATCCATGCCGACAGGCTGATAATTCTGAGTGAGCGGTTGGAGCCCCTGAAGGGTGAGGTGAAAATTTTCATGGGAGGCCTGGTGCAGGGTCTTGAAAAGTGAGCAGAGCAAGTAGGGGGTCAGAGCATGAGTGTGGATAAAGTAATCTACACAGGGAGAAGGGTAGTAGCTGAAGGTAGTATATTGATTACATGTTGGAGAGTTTGATCAAATAATTAAATTTATTAAGAGTGATAGGGTCATATTTCTAACTGGAAATAGGAAGAAAAAAAGTAGAATGAACCCTTTGACTTTAGATTTGCTGTAAATTTATGCTTTTTAAAATTAAAGACATTGTTTTTTAGAGCAGTTTTAGGTTCACAGCAAAATTGAAAGAAAATATATTTCCCAAATACCCCTACATCCACCCATGCATAGACTCCCCAGTTATCATCCTAAAGTACCAACCTCCTCAAAAGAGGTACATTTCAACTTGTTCCTTTTGCTGCATGTCATTATTAAGAAAATTGACAGAATTAAGTGGGGTCTGAGAATTAGAAGTTAGTAATGTAATGATGTTAATGTCTTAATCTTGATATTAGAAATAAACACTAAGGTATTTGGCAATAAGTCATTACCTTTGATGGTTTCTTTGAGTCAACTTGTCTAAGCTAAATGAATCACCAGGATGGAAGGGATTGCTGCAGCCACACTTCCTTCTCTCAGTCATTCAGTCAAACTGGATCCAACCATTCTCTTATGCTACTTCAGGTCTTGATCTTTACCAAACATCTGGCAGAAGACAATAACAGATGTGGAAAGATACAAAATGGTTGATGAAGAATTTTGCAATGTAATTAAAGTCCATAATCGGTTAACTTTAGTCTAGGGAGATACCCATTCTGTGGACAAAAGCTTAAGGCCTGCCTAAGGAATTGTAGCGTGCCCATGCTCTTCCCTCCCTGATGTCTGCCTTGTGGAGCTCTGACTTCCTTAGGTAGCCTCCAAAATCACACAGGCAATTCCTTGTAACATATATTCTAATATCTTTACCCTCTACTGATTCTGCTTCTCTGGCTGAACTCTGAATGATGCACATTACTGGTTCAATGGTTCAGGAAAAAAAGTCAATATATTTGCACATTTTCTGTAAATGTTGATTTCTTAAAAATTATTAAGAAAGGTCAATAGGAAGATAAAATGGAACGGTAAATAGAACTTAAAAGAAGTTTGTTGGATGAAGAATGCAGAAGGGCCATTTCAGGAAAAGGAAAACACACGTGGAGTGAAATAATAATAAAATATATTATTCATACACTACTCAGTAACAGATGAGAAGTTTACAAGGACCAGAGTGCAGTTTTCATGAGGTATGTGGCCAAAGCAGAAAATAAAATCTGAGAGCATTGTTGGACCAGAATGTGATGAACCTTTTACGTCATGCTAAGGTATTTGTAATCCAAACTAAAAGCAACAGTAAGTTAAAGAAGATAGGTAGTTACTATTGCATCATAGTTTTATTGGCAGAAAATAAATCCAGTATGGATGTGGTGGAGGTAGGAATAGATGATAGGGTCTTTGAGTACAAGTGAAAGAATTTTAATATTAACAAGACACTACACAATCCTAATCCAGGGAAGATAAAGGGTACACACAGACAGAAGCAAAGGGCATATCTGAGATGCCCTTCACTTACTTCCATCATCTCCTCATGCATTGGTCTTAAAATAATGGAAGTGAATGAATCAATCATGTTGCTGAGGGCTTTGATTTGAAAGGAAATGGCTATGCCATAGATGGTCTACTGAATTCCAGTAAATAGCAAAATCCTGGCAGAACTGAAGAGTTCAATTTGAATTATATTTGGCTTGTGTTACATGTAGGGTAATAATTCAACAATGTGTAGTAGTTTAATAGACATATGTGTGGATCTTAGAGGGCCTTAAAATTTGGGTCTCACCAGAAGAGTTGAGTAACTGTATCGGGAAACATAAAAATGGCTGAGATCACAGGAAAAAAAAAAGGTATTTTTAATCAAGAAGAGGAAAGAAAGTTGCTAAATGTTTCCCCCAAATTCAATCTGATCCTAACTTTAAGTCAAATCAGTCAGTATCATCTATGTTAATAGATACAGGGGTGGGAGGGTGGAGAAGCAAACTTGGAAACAACGCTCATTCTAACCATCTCCATTTAGAAGAGTATTTCTAAATGTTTTCAATCATAAATATGCTTAAGCATTTTATCTGTGCACAGGTAATCAAGAGAAAGTTATTTCCCTATTTAATACAGTCATCAATAAAATATTCACATATATTTTAGACAAAAGTTGCTTGAAAACCTTGGGAATATTTTTCTGCTCTCTCTTTTGCAATTAAATATGCAAAAATGTGTTTCTCTTGGTCTCTAGGATTCTTTACTGCTTTGCCATTTTGTGACATTTAAAAAATAGTATACCAAATAGAAAAGGCATGGTCTGCCCTTTAGAAAACAATGACACAAAATGCTTATATTTATTTTCAAAGCTGAACAAATGACTGGAAATAGATGGAATCTGTTCTAAAAGAAGCCAATATATCATAAGTCACAAGAAAAGAATCTAATCAGCTTGAGGATGGTTCATTTTCACTGATTTTTTTTTTTAGTAAATGTTATTATTTCCTAGAATATGGTAACTCTTAAACGCAAAATTTTTAAGTAATCTGTACTTTACCTGGAGCTAATGCAGGATGTCATCTTTCAAAGCGTATGACAGGACTCTCCAATGGAAAAGGAATTTTAACTAATCTTTTCCTTTATAATTTGAAAGAAATTATCAATAATTATGTGATAGTTCAGGGAACAAAAACATTCACAAGGAGCTTATTTGGATTTAGAGGAACCACTGGGTTTATTTTGATCTTATTTTTCCTCTGTACAACGTGGAACTGGGTGTTAAACATTCCGTGGGTTCACAGACTGTAACATAACTGATTGTTATATTACGGTAAAATGGGATAATGCGTGTAAACCACTAGGATACAGATGTTGTTTTTATCATTGTCACAGCTTCCACATTTTCAAAAACAGCCAGCCTGGCTTGTCAATATCAATTACAGTGATATTTGATTTAATCTCTTACCTGCTCAACTGTAATGTTCAGAACATAATCCGATTTACTTCATGGTAGTGTTGTAACAGTAAATTGTAGTTTTAGATATGAAAGTACTTAAAATATATTTAGTGCTTGACACACACTATATTTTTGTTCATTTCCAAGAACCATGATGTTGGATTATTTGTATGTGCCTTGGTACTAGAGTTAATGAAAGCAAGTATTTTTGAAATACCTGGTAATTTAATTCAAATAGCCTTTTTCAACATGAATGCTTATTCAGGCATAGGGTACTGTTTTCATTAAGAAAAGGTTGATGTAGATTGAGTTCACTATTTTCCCTCTTTTTGAGGACAAACATCACTGATCATTATTCATAAGTTGTAAGTTGTTTGTTATTGACAGGATCCTGACCATAAAAAAAGCTGTGCCCTCTTACAGGTATGAATGCCTTGCGGGCCATGCTTGTGTAGTTCTGTTTCTCTCTAGGCTACACTTATAACATATTTATTTTTATTTTTATTTTTATAACATTTTTAAATACAACCTTTACTCTCTGTTATACAATTTGAATTCTATGTAAAAAAAAGTTTTTTAACCATATTCCAGAATTGAGAACTGGGCTGCATCCCCAACATTTCCACAATTTAAAAATTATTTATATTCTTAACAAAATTAAGGTTATATTAGGATTTTAAATGAAATGCTATCAGTTCATACCTAGTAAATTTCTCTATGTTTTTGTGAAGTAAATATTAATTTATAAATGCATCAGCTCCAAAAGAATTTAAAATAGAATGTGAGTACTACCATTTTTTTTTTCCAGTAAAAGCTAAGTGGCTTATTACTCTTAGCATTCTTAATTTATGTTTCATCAAGAAGATATGACCTATAATTGTAGTTGTGTACTTGAATGCAGAAAAAGAGGTAAGACATGTGATTTGAAGAAAGCCATTTTATATGAGAGACCTGCATATCTGCAGATTTTGTTATCCACAAGGGTCCTGAAACCAATCTCCCACAGATACCAAAGAGCAAATGGATATGTATATAAACTCTATTTGGTCTAAAGTATAGTTCAGGCCCAGTGTTTCCTTATTGATTTTTTTTTTTGTCTGGATGATCTATATATATATATATATATGATCTATACACACACACACACACACACACAGAATTGTTATATCATCATGATGAATTGACCCATTTATTATTATATAATAGTCTTCTTTATCTCTTGTTAATTCTTTTGACTTAGGACCTATTTCCTCTGATTTCCCTTTGCTCTCTTTTGGTTTTCTTTTGCATAGAATTTTTTTTCCCATCCCTTTACTTTGAGCCTATGTTTGTCCCTAATGCTGAAGTGAGTCTCTTGTAGGCAACAAACTGTTGGGTCTTGTTATTTTGTCCATTTAGCCACTGTATAGAATTTATTGGAGAAAATAATCCATTTACATGTAAAGTAATTATTGATAGGTAAATATTTACTTATGCCATCTTTTTAATTGTTGTCTGGTTGTTTTGTAATACTTTTATCATTTCCCTATTTGCTCCAACGGTGTGTTGAAACTTCTCTGCTGAACTCCTAGATTTCCACAGACACTCTCATCTGTAGGTGATACTCTAAATCAGTGTTCTTGGCAGGGGTAGATTGTAGAAAACTCCTCTTTCACCATTTTGGTAACATCACTCAAATCTCAACTAAATTTGATTACCATGCCTCTTGGAGCAAAATTTCTTTCCATCTTTGGACCAGAAGAATTAAAGAGATAAGTTATCAGCTTCCAACATCCCTAAATAAAATGTTACGACAGGCATAAGATAACATCTATAGAAATCTCACTATTTTGGGTTTCTGCTTAGATGGTTCACGGATAACACTCCTTGGCTTTTTTATACCTTCTGGTTTGACTGAAAAAGATCTATAAGGCACACTTTTAATCTAAAGTGATCTAATACTCTAACCTTTGATTCTTTTGTGTTTTCGGCAAAATATGGTATACCCTCAGACTTTTCTCTATGTCTCATATTTTGTAGCCATTTACTAATTTTAGCATTTTTGCCAACTGGATAGTCTCAGAATTTCCCAAATCAAAATTCTATACGTCCTTTTTCTTAACAGTTCTTTCAATGTATCTAGGCAACAATAAACAAGGCACTGTCTTCAGCACTTTCCTTGGAAGTAACCTCAACAAAATAGTCAAGTTTATTGCTTAAGAGCTCTGCTTTTTGCCTTAGTTTAGGACTCAGTTTTGCTAAGGTATGATCACTACCTTTCTGCAATTACCTTCCTATGTTTTCCAATAACATGCTTTTCACTTTCTTCTGAGCCCTCACTGGCTTCTGAAAGTCATATATCTACTAAAAGTCTTTTTTTCTATATAATTTAGACTTTTAAAAAGATGATTTAGTATTTATATAATATGCTCCTCACTTCCAACTGAACCCTCACAGGAAATGTCTAGTATTCATATTTCTAATAACTCGTTCAAGGCAACCTAGGCTTTTTTTTTTTCTTCTCCTATCTTGTGCCTCAAAAATTCTTTCAGCCTCTTCCCAACTGTCTGAAATCTGATGTCTAGCCACTGTGACTCAGTACATACAAAATACCACAAGCCTGAAATAAAGTATCATTTAGGCTGAGTTCTCTTCTAGAGGTTCTGGGGAACATCCACTTCCAACATCATTTGCATCATTGGAAGAACTACGTTTCTGGGGCTGTAGAACTCAGATCCCTGGTTCCACACAGACTGCTGTCTAGAAGCTGCTTTTCTCTCTTAAATGCTACCTGCTGTACTTGCCATATGGATCATCCAACTTCAAGCAAACATCATTTCAAATTCTCCCTATTGTTGAAATCTCTAACTTCTACTTCTACAATCAACGGGAGAAAATGCTGTCTTTAAAGGAGACATGTGATTATGTCAAGACCACCCATGAGTTTTCTATCTTAAGGGCAACTATGTAATATACACGACCTAATTACAGGAGTAAAATCCACCTAACTATCCATTTTACGCATATCATGCACACCAGAAAGGGAAATCCTGGAGATTTTAGGATTCTGTCTACTACACTGATATTGCCATGTATTCCTTTCTCAAGGATCATTTGCTGAGTCATTATGGACTGAATTAGGATTGGTATAGGCAGAAAGAATTTACACGGGGAAAGATCACAACTGAGACTGAGTCCTGCTCTAGACCTATATCGACAAGTCTTAAAACCAAATAGACAATAGAGGATCACCAAACATTTAAGAAAATCTAGTAAGAACGTTACAGAAAATAAGGCAAACAGAATTATAGTCCTAAATAACTGATGATAATTCATGGAAAATAAATGACTCTAAAAAATTTAATGTCTGTCTTCTTAAAGATTTGAAATAATACTGAATTTATATAAGAGGAAAATGTTCTTATGAATAAGAATTAAAATTAATAATTTCACTGCAGTTAACAACACAGTATTTTTTAAATAAATATAATATTAAAAAAAATCATTACAAGATTGCAGGAGAAAAGGAATGAATTCTTCCAGAATAAGGAACCAAAAGACAGAAGAATAAGATGAATAAAGTATAGAAAAGATATAAAAAAACCAGTCCAAGTGGTAATGCATCCACATAATATAGTAGCAGAAAAGAAAAAAAAATTAACAAAATGAGATGATATAATCAGAGATTTCTACAAATTCTCAGACCTGAAGAATGAATTTTCAACATGAAAAATCTAGACAAGTGCTCAGAAACTGAATTAAAATTTATTTACAATTAGACACCTCCTTCAGAATTTTGACAAACTCCAAGTGAAATACAAGATCTTAAAAGTTTTCAGAGAAAAACTACAGGTTATCTCTTAAGGAAAAGAAATCACTGATATTTTTCCCAAAACACAGAATGTTAGAAGATAACGTGACAGTTCACCCAATAACATAGGAGCTATTTGAATTCTATACGTTTGCTGTCTTTACTGTAGATAGTGGGGGGAATAAAATATACTTGATATGCTGGTCTGTCTTGCAATCAACTTAGGGTAGGCATAGAGAAACCTGTGAGTCTTGTCTTAATAGTAAGGGTAAGCACTAGAGGAAGGGTTTGCTTTACATTTTCCCCTCTAGGAAAGGGTATGACAGCTAGACAGGCATCATCATCTTATGAACATGAAAATCAAAACTGCATAACTGAGGATATAGGTGCTGGAAGGTGGGCAACACATGTTTCCTTGCTGGTATCTCTGAACTGCCAAATCATCTTCAGACTTCTCAGCCAAAATAAATCTTTCATTTCTTTAAAACATTTGAGGGGAGTTCCTCTTAATCTCAACTGAATTCATTCCTAATAAAAAAATCCCAGTCAAACTATAAGCTGAGTGCCAAAGCTAAATAAAGTTTTTAAATTATAAGTCAATAGTAATTTAATTAAGTATTACTCTATCTAAAAGAATCATTCAAGAATATATTCATCAGAATTCTAACACAATTACTATAATGAACATGAGTTTAAGTGTGGACTTAATTCAAAAGGGTCGTGAAATTAATTGATAGGTTGAAGGATGCCTAGCAAGACTAGAAAGTCGTCCATTCAAATTAAAAGAAAATGTCAACTTCTTCCAAAAAAAATTTCACTAGAAAGAGTGATTAAATAGAAATAGCATGATTAAAAATCTGAATAATCTTGAGGCTAGAGTGTAGCTGTATTACTATAAAATAAATGAATAATTGTAAAATATGTGTATATCCCTAAATCATATAACTTCATCTATAAATGCTATATATTTATACATAAATTATAGATAGGCAAATAACTGTACCTCTATTGGAATTAAAATTCTAATTTTATATAAATACATATATAAAATATAGTTGATCCTCTATTGATAGTGAATAAATGGTACATAAATTACAATTACATGCATTTAGTTCAAACAACAGTTTAAGGATAAAGCAAAAATATAACAATGGTGTTAATGCAGATCAATAAATAATATTTCCAAGGTAGAAGAATGAACAAGTGTGTACAACTGATGTTAAGAAGAGTCAAAAGGAAAACATTATTAAATATGAGAGCTAATCATTTATTATTTTATAAGTAAAATATGTTTTATCCAACAGTTTTGTGACAATGAAAATTGACAACTTTTACCTTTGCCAAAAAAACGGTATTTTCTTTTTATGCTTTCAACCTTCCAAGAGGAAGGAGAACAATATATTTAATGGAATACAGTAATAACACATTATGCAACTATAATTAGTGGATGTCAAATAACGTTGTCACTGAATACAATTGTTAAAAAGTCAAAGTTTATCTTCAGTGCATCAGCATTTTAATTTCTCTGCCATAAATGCAAATTTTCAGCTCACAATTAACTGCATCTACACTGTTTTTTCTATCCTCTTCTATTCCCTAACTCCTATTTCTTCATAAAAATTCTGCTCAGAAATTATTCTCCTTGTTAGGTATAAATTATGATTACAGTTCAAATAGCTACAGTTCTCAGGGGTTGCAGGATTTGAATGGGCATAAAAGGTGGTTAGTAAAATAAAATTCTTAAGTTAGAAAAACGAAACAATTGTAGAAATTCAAGCATCATGAAACTGCTTAGATGAGATGAGGTGAGGACGAGGTGAAGTTCATTTCTTTGATTATAAAATCTGATCAAGTAAATGGTTATACAATTTATTTATGAGAAATATAGCTTTTAAATTAGAAGATACGTATTATTTCCCACATATTTTCAAATAATTAATTAGTCCATTTAGTAGATTGAAATATTGCTTTCTGAGATTTTGGCTAGAATTGCATTGAATCGTGAGATCTGTTTAAGAGAACTGACGTCTTTAAAATACAGCATTTCAACTTATGAATTTATTTAGGTCTTATGTAACTTCTCACAAATATGTTTGTGTTTTTTGGTGTACATGTTTTGCACATATTTTGTTAGATATATTTTTAAGTACTAGATGTTTATTTGCTGTTGTTAAGTGATATCTTTTTATTTTAGGTTCTATTTATGTTGCCAGTATGTAGAAATAAAATAGATTTTTAAAAATTTTACTGATGTGTAGCCTATCAAGAAGAGACATGAACAAATCATAAGCTCAATGAATTTTTCAAAGTATGTCCATTTGACCACCCAGTGTATAATTTCTAGTAGATTATTTTGGTTATTTGAATAAATGAATATTAAATGTTGCTCTTGGAATAGTAATATCTACTTTTGTGTTCTTTTAAGTAGATGTAAAGTGGAGAAACACTGAGACATAATACACAAGTTTTTTTAACCTTAGTAATAAAAGCATGGACTATATTTGAAAGTGAAAGATAGTAATAAAGGAAAATGTATTTTACAAAGTGCTGAATACACTAAAGTTAATGCTTAGCCTCAAAAAAAAAAACAACTTCCCTGTTTGTTGTCATCTAAAACTTACTTAATAGCAAAGACAGATGTTTAAGTGATGGTGTTTGCCAAGTGTGTTTTCATTGGACAAATATACCCTTTATGGGTTTCATAAAGTTTTAAAATAGCTGATTAACTCTCAAGTAGCAAAAGCAGTACAAATACTTTAGATTTCACCTGTCTCTGTAAGTCAGATTTTTTTTTTCATTTTGAAGCTGGACTTTGAACAATTAAATACAGAACCATATATCTCTGCCATAAGGTAGTAAACAAAACAAAAGCTTTATGCTATAAAACAAATTATTTTGCCACAATGAAGGAGAGGTTTACTCTACCAACTCCTGAATATGTCCTCAGCACAGCTTTAGTTTTAAGAGATGATTTCCATTTAAGTATAAGTTAACATATTAATGTCTTACGACTTTTTGGAGTTGTAGGCATATACATACATAAGTGTTAAGATTATATTAAAATTTAGAATTAAAAATGAGAAAATGTTTATGTGTTCCAACTATTTCTTATTCCTAAACCTTTCTGTATGTAAGTACAAACAAAAAATCGTAGCAGAATATATTCTCATTGGATGGATATGTTATTTTCAGCTTTTTTATTTTGCATATTGTGCTAAACTGTTTAATAGCAATATTCACCCATGACAACATTATGGAATATCACCTGCAACATTAACCCTAAAATGAATGGGAAAATGTGTATGAGATGATTCAAATTAATTTATATGTTTACCTGTTGTTCTACATAAATAGTTAACACCAATTATAAACAAGTGCTGATAACACACTTCCCACAGTTGGAACAATTTATAACTTCTAAAACTCAAGCCACTCAGTAATGCTATAATTGAGATTTGGATGAAAATCGTGCTTTAAAAAACGTAACAACCATTGAAAATAGAGCAAATGAATATATCCATATTTATATAATAGTGACATAAGGAACTTAAGACAAGATCAGAGGTTCTGAAAGACACAGACTGAAAACAGATTTAGCATGACAACTTTGAGAATTAAAAAAATAATGTATTTTCTATATTACACCATGAGGGGAAGAGGAAGATGCTCATAGCACTGAAACCTCACTCCTTATTGTCAGAGACTAATCAAAACTTAGGAAGTCAATCATGATTTTTTTCTTTCATGAAAACCAAATCAATGTGATAGGTCTATAGAAACCATTTTGCACTGCTTTAATATAGTGCTATCTGACCAAGAACTTAAATCAAAATGAGTATAAAAGAAAAGAGAACAACATTGTCCAATAATTCTGCACATCATGAAGTCTAAGAAAATGTATTTTAAATATATTTTCATGTGATGAATCCAGATTGTAACCTTAAAGAGCCAAGGAGTATTGATAAAACCATTAGCTCATGGATCTAATCAATAGATTCAAAGCAGAGCCTTGTCACCAACTTCTTTCCTCTCAATATGCAAACATATAATGACATGGAGCAGAGCGCAGTTGTGACAAATTAGTCCAGGCTTAACATACAGAACACTTCTGAACCATCTCCTTTCCTGAAAGGAAGGGAGAAAGAATGGTGAGCCACCCTAACTCAACGTCAAGTTTCAACAGCATAGCAATGGTGTCCAACACTGAGATTGAGAGAATTATAAACATTAAACAGTGCTGTCCAATTGAAATATAATGTAAACCACATGTTCATTTAAAATTATCTAGGAGCTTCATTTAAAAGGTAATAAAGAAGCAAGAGAAATTAATCTTAATAATAAATTTTATTTAACCAATATATGCAAAATATTATCTCAACATGAAATCAATATGAAATTATTGAGATAACTTATATTCTTTACTTCATGCCATGTCTTCAAAATCAAGTGTGTATTTTACATTTAAAGCATATGTTAATTCTGACCAGCAACATTTCAGGTGTTTATCACTTACTTGGGGTTAGTGTCCACAGTATTGGACAGCACAGCTATTTACTGGTGGAGGTCATCAATAATTGTCTGAAGAAATAATGGAGTGTGACAAGCCGTATTTTCTTAACTATCTTCCCCCGAGTGAAATCACTGTTGATGTTAATCTGTCATAATTACCCAACCTGTTAGGAACGTATTTGTGTTTTTCAACATAAAAATAGCATTATCTTTGCTGATTAATTTTTTTCTTGCTGTTCAATGGAAAAAAAATAAACCAATATAAAATATGAAGAGAAAGTAAACATAAGTGACTATTCATAAACCAAAGAGAACCAGTTAACTATTGTTAATGTTCTGGTTAGTATTTTTCCGGACATCTCTGTGTGGGTAAAAATAAACTATTCATGTGTTTAATGCCCAATAATATATTGTAAACCATATGAATTTATGAATATTAAATCTTTTCACATTTTTTCCAAGTACAAATTCTGGAAGAGAGAATCTTTTTAATGATTTAAAATAAGTGTCATCAGTAACATAGAGGAATATGGTGATCTACTTTCATAATTTGTTGCTCATTCCATTAATTAGGGAAACAAAATGTCATTGAAATAACAGATGCTTAAATCAAAGCATTAAAGGACAACTTGTCAGTAAAACCCCTCACAGTAGATATTTCACTTGGTGTCTGGAAATGTTTGACCTTTCCCGAATTTGTCCCCAACCACATGCCGTCTAACTCAGATTATTGTTCCAAAAATTAATAGGAGTTAACTCCATTAAAATGCAGGTCCCCTGGGGGCTGTACTTCATCTCTTTGTTCTGCGTTACTTCCTCATGTAGCTACTGATTAGGCGTAAGATGGAAGTAAGAGAGGGTTACATAAAAAAAAACAAACAAAAAAAAAAAAACAGGTACCCTAAACCTAAAATTATTTTTTACCAGGTTACTATCATGAATTTTCTAAAGCATTTACAAAGCTGCAATTTGGGCAACAATTTAGGAAGCAAACAGAAGGATATCAGTTTCTACTTGACTGCAGTAAAAAAATGCAGATACAGCTTACAGCTAATAGAAGGAGATGAAGTTCCCATTTTTCTAGAAAACATAAATTGCCAAGTGTGAGCTGCTTGTTCTATGGTGCTAACCTAGCTTGCAATGAACATGTTATATTAATTGAAGTAAAAGAAAAAATCTGTGCCACTCTGATGATGTATTTTCAGCTTGGCGGGATAAACATTAGAGTTACTGAGGTCAGGGTGTGCCTCCACTCCTATGAAAGACTGCACGTGACTTCATCACAGCAGAGGAGAACACTGCCTACACACCGTGTGTCATGTATCTGGTTGACTATCACACACATGTGCGTCTTGTCTCATTGTCAGGTTGTAAATGAGAAGGGAAATTGAAAAAGGAGCAGGATAAAAGTTTGATTTGTTAATCAATGTCTTTCCCTAGATGATTAGGTTTACAGAAACTGCAAAACAAAACTAGATGTCCATCAAAGCAAAGAAAGCACCACAAGCAACAATGAAAATGCCTGCTCTGTAAATGTTCTGTTAATTAGATTTTCTGTTGTTCATATGCAATTCCTGCTGCCTCGTCTAGCTCTGTGTTACTCACAGTGTGGTTGATCCACGAAGTCAATTCTCAAGCTGTTATCAATCTGTGACAACATAAATATAGAGAGTACAGACACTAATAATAAACATTTAGAACATTTTTAGCAATAGGATGGAGTACTTTTACGGCTATAGAATTAAATAATTTTTAACATGTCTGGATTATATATTTATGTTTTTTAAATTTAATTTTTACAGTTAATTACTATTATTGTATTTTACAAAAGTAATGGCCCATGTGGAATTGGAAATGTACGATTTTTGGTCATCACAGATAGCACTTGTCTAGGCCATTGCCTTGAAAAACTGTTAAGTGACAGACTTGGTCAAGACCTCAAATTTGTCAAGACACCAACCTGTCAGCAGATAAGAGGTGTATCAAGAAAAGGGAACAGGTGCTTGAAAGCCAGGAATGCTGGTGTAATCAGTTGATTCATTCTTGAACTTATTTTCTTCACTTTGGAGTTCATGCTTAGTGCAAGCTTAACAAGACTTTCACTATTTATTATGTGGGCCAATATGAGGACATACATATAAATGAACTTTATAAGTACATATAGTTTTCAAGTATTTATTTTTCTTGGTCCCCTACCTATTTCATGAGGATTTTTGATCCACAAGCAAAATTACTTGGACTGTATGTTTTAATGTTGCAGAACAAACACTAATAAGAATGCCTATTCTTAATTCCACATTTAGTATGCAGGTGGTTTGCACACAGACATACACTCAGAGCAAAGGAAAGTATATTTTATTTAGTACTTATCAAGGCATTCCAGAATAGTTCCTGAGTTCGTCATCACTGGGGTCTCTTTTGCCAACTGGTAACTCAGATATTACTTATTTTTAAGAAATTGTAGGAAGTAAAAATACTCTTTAATATTTAAGTTTTGTATTATTTTATAATATTGACCACTTAAAAATTAGTTTAGGTTACCTTGTTTATTTTTGTTCCTTCATTAACCATGGATGTGGTCAATGAAACAAACATATACATATGTATATATATTCCTAATACTAGATACCTATTTATTAAAAATATCTATTAAGCATTAAATTCATCAGATATAGTTTTGAAAGTTAGGGATATTATGCAAGTAAACTATTTAGAACCACATGAACTAATGAAATAATTCTAAAGAGAAATTTATACTCATTTTATTTATGATTTTTCTCAGTAACATAACAAGATAATCTAAAGAACACAAATTGATAAAAACTCTTTTTCAGAAACAACAATAAATTCATATGGTAAGATATTAACAGACTATTTTTATCATCAATTTTACTATTGATTATAATAATTGTTTAGAACAGAGTGAAAATGTCCAAGTAATCATACTATAAAATAGATTTTATCATTAGTGACTGTGACAACATTAATAATTTACTTATTTTGTTCACATTATTTTTAAATTGCAGATTCTATCCCTGACATGGGAAAATTTTTTTAAATTCAAAATGAAGAGTAATCTATATCCCTAGACTTCCTTACTGTCATCATGAACTAAGTTATATGTTAGCTGTGAAAAAACAAAATAATACAATTAACTTTAAGAAGTACAAAAATGATAGTACCTGAGGATTTCCTAAATTTGGCTAAATTTTTTAACATTTCAATTTTGGTAGTGAATAAATTTTCACAATGAATCAGTAAATAAAATGTTATTTATCTGTATTTATCAGTAAAATAAATGTATTTATAAGTGAAATACTGGAGATCCAGTCAAAATAGCATTCTTAATGTTTCTTAGTCCAAAAAGAAACTCTCACTCCAGGAAAGCAATGTAGGCGAATTTGAGGGAGGTGAGAGAAGAAGGTACAAGGAAATCCCTCCTTTGTCTCTAAACTATGACAGTACTCCTTTTGAAGTTTTGACTTAACAAAACTGAGTATTATGGTTATATGTAAATATGCACATTTCTATCAAACTTTATACTACAGTAGATTTGCACTAGAAAACATTAAGTCTCAGAGTTTAATTTTGTTAGTAATAACATCAGTACTGTTAGTAAGATAGTCATAGCAGCAATATTGATAAAAAAAATTAGTAAGAATACTAGCCATGGATTATAGGGTGGTTACTCTGACTGGAACCACACAGTAAGATTTTTGAATTTATTATCACTTTTTATCCAATCACAATATGTGAGACATTATCATTTATGGGGAGCAATAATCTACTTGAAGAGGTGCATCTAGAATGAGCATTAAAGACACTGGCACCATCAGAGAAGAGTATCTGTGTTTGGCAGATATGGGAAGTGTGGTTAAGACTGTGGGGTAAGAATGTTTTGAGACTCAGAAATGTTGCACATATAATGAATGATAGTGCTAGTAAGAGAATTTAAATCTCATGATCAAAGGTCAATGTGCTGAAATCTCATACCTTCTCACTGGTTCTGACAGATGATAGTGTGTGCACTGGCTGAGAGTCTTAATTCTGGAATCACCCTGCCTTGTTTGAATTTTGCTTGCACTATTTACAATCACTACGGTGATGTTGCATAGATTACTTACTTCCTCTGTGCCTTAGTTTCCTCATTTATAAAATGGAGACAATAATAAGACCTCCTTGATAAGATAGCTATAAAAGTGGCCTATGTTAATAGATAATATATATTTCAAGTGTTTCAACTGTGCCAGGCAAATGGTAAGCATGCCTTATCATTTCCTAAGGCTAAGATTCCTCATTGTGAAGGCTGAAAACTTTAAGCAGGCTTGTATGATTGCCTGGCTTATTTAGCAGTTTAGTTGTTTTTAAGCAAATAATTGCATTTGTTTATACATAGATAATTAATATTCTAAGACATTTAAGTAGCTTTCATCCAGGTGGGAAAAAATATATAATGATTCCATTTTAATGTTGCTGAAGGTAAAATACAAGTGTAGTCACAAATGATGTCTGGACATGTATATCACATTCTTCTAGCCAGATGTTGATGTGAGATTTTTTTTTTTTTACTATTTATATTACATCGCATAGGTGATTCTGGAAAAAGCAGTTGTCAGTATTTATCAAATTACCAGATGTTAATGTGCAAAATAAAGTATTCAGAAGAATGACGATGAGCTGAATAGACTTTCTCTTCAGCCAACACGACTGGTAGAGTTGCTGTGAATTTTTAGCACCCAAAGTGAGTATATTTCTAAAACCATATTGCATATGTTGTTCCCCATGAATAAGTGAAAATGTGGTGTTATAAGGGGACAGTAGCTTTGCGTTGCTAATACAGCCATCCAAAATAAACATTTTCAAATATATTTGTATAAGTGTGAGTTTTTCAGGGAAAGAAATCACATAATTTTCTTTAGCATTCAACTAGTAAAACTGGGGCTCTGTTGTCAGAGAAGAGAAAAATCTGCAAATTTCTGGATAATTTTAGTAAAACCTGTCCACCACTTAAAGCATTTAGAGGACTGATTTAGCCATTATTATGGGCTTTGAAGTGTGACCCTCCAAAATTCATATATGTTGAAGTCCTAACCTCCAGTAGCTCAGATGTTCAAAAATTTATAAACAGAAACCTCAATTAAAATAGAGTCAGGAGAGCAAACAGGGGAGCCTGAATGCCCTAGGATGCTAGCAGAACCCAACAGGAAGGAAAATGACCTCCTCTTCTCCCCTGGCAAGAGCTCAGCCAGTGAGACACTGTCACAAATCAGCTGATGAAAAGCCACTATACTTGAACTCTCAAATCTTTCAATGGGCTCTTTGTTTACCATAGCCCTCCCAACTTCCTTTTACCCTCTTTAAAGAAGTTCTCTTCTCCTTGTTGTTGGGGGGGATTTGATGTGGCTTGCCACAGTTGAAGACCTTGAATTACAATTCTTTACTGATTCTGAATAAATTCAATTTTATGGGAGAAATAGCTGGCAGTCTACTTGTTGTAGGTCAACAGATGTGACTGTTTTTGGAGGTAGGGTCTCTACAGAGATAATTAAGTAAAAATTAGGTCTCTACGGTGGGTCTTAATCTTGTAAGACTGATGTCCTTATGAAAGAGTAAATTTGGACAGTTATGCAGAGGGAAGATGCTGTGAAGACAAGGAGAAGATAAGTACCTTTGGACTAAGGAGAGAGGCCTGGGAAGAGATCCTTTCCTCAACGTCTCAAAAGAAGCAAATCCTGCAGACACCGTGATCTTGGACTCCTGTCTTTCTCCAGAACTGTGAAAACATGTTTAGTTGTTTAAGCCACCCAGAGTGTAATGCTTTGTTCCAGCAGCCCTAGCAAGTGATACAGCCTTATTCAACTTTCACTGACATTTGGTTGACAATTTTCCAATTCACTCTTTTGTGAGAGCTTGTTATATTCCCCTTACAGGAAGAAAGTAATTTTTGTGTCAACATTTCCATCTAGCAACTCTCTACTTTGAGTTTCAGTGGAGGAAATTGATACAGAGTGCACAAAAATGAAAATCAATACGGACACTTATTTTCACAGAAGAGAGTAAGAGGAAATACTGAAATAACAGAATTTCCAACTTTTATATTACAACTTTCCAAATTGTGGATCTGGAGGTGTGCTAAAATCTCTGTTGGTAGGTTTATCTTTGTCTACTTCAGTTGGAATGCCTGTTCTAGGTTCAAAGCTTGCAAGGGTGGGTTACATGGCTTTGCTTGTGATTCCAAAATTTCTTTCTCTAATGACATCCAAGAGGCCCAGTGAAATTGCCAACAGTGCTTGGTTTCTTTCACATGCAACTTTCTTGGGCCAGCTCAAATGGTTCAGTTGCCTCAGGGAACCTCACTCTTCCAGGGAAGGCCCAGGTATAAGATACTGTGAATAAACCAGGATAGAACTAATTTCATTGCCTGAAATAATTCATCCTCTTGTTGAGAAGATAAACAAGGAAGCAAATAAATTATAATACATCATGATAAATGCAGTAATACCTGTGCAGTATGACAGTGGCTCAAAGGAAGACAGAGGATAAATCTGAGGGCAGAGAAGTGAGAAATCATTGTTTGCTTCTGGTTTACGAAGCCACGCCCCAGGGACATTTGCTGTTGTTAAAATCTAGATGTGGAAGAAATTATTTGTTTCCTATTGTCTGGCCTCCTCAAATAACTTTTATCTTTGCTCCAAGTTAATTCAGACTCTTCAAAGAAGTCATGATTTCCTGGTCCACAAATCGGGGGTGATATTGAAAGCAACTTGATAGATTCCACTTCTGGGCTTGATATAGATCTTTATTAGACAGCATTCAGTTTTAAATAATGGAATATGAGTGACTGATCAATGACCTATCACCAATTATATATTTCAGAACTGCTACTGGTTTTAAAACCTAGTAAAAGGAAACTACACCTTACAAGTCAGAAAAGTCAGAGGAATTCACAGCTCCATCATTGACCTTGTCAAACTTAAGAGTTGTTTTGGAAGTTGTAAAGTAGGCTGTAATAAAAATAGAGTAAGGTCAGGTCCAAAGGTGACAGAGATGTATTTACATTTGAAGGAAAATGTATTTTTTCAGTTTTTATTTTTCTAGTTTTGACCTTCATAATTTGGAATTATTTATAATAATGAAATGACTATTACTGAAATTATTGAATAAAAAATTAGCTATTACATGTCTGGCGCCTTGGTTTCTCGTTGAAACAAAAAATGTAAGATATTTCTAGGTCATATAGTTTTCCCAAGAATATAGCTATTATTAGAAAGAATGTATTTTCCTTTTAATAACACAACAAACATTTAGATAGATATAAGATTTGAAATGTACATAGGTACACAACACATGTAATCAATTTTGTAAACTATTGATTAGTGAATAATGTAAAAAACGTAACTATAAAAGAAAAAACTTCAGGTGCATTAAGTCCTGTATATTTCTACATCACATAATATCAATCACTAATATACTATAAAATATTCTTACTTGGAAAATTTTGGCTTCAATAAGGGAATATGTTTCTGCATATGCAAATATACATTTATATTTGTATTAACATTTATTTTAATATTAAACTTTAGTTTCTGTCCTGTACTAAGAAAAATCTTTTCATTCATTTACTTTAAAAATTGAGGTTTTGTGGCCTGCATGATTTTATACAAATACATTGAGTTTGTATATATTCTTGCAATATACTCACTATATTTTACAATTGTGTCTATGAGTTTATTCTAACACAATTATCTTACAACAAATCAAAATTCTATTAATAGAAAACCTATTGTGTACTTGACTATAATATTTATTGACAAAGACAGAACTTTCTAATAAACCAGATAAATGCCAAGCTTACTTTGGCAATAGAGAGTGAAACATTAATTCATTTAGATTACATATGTAAAACACAAAATATTTTATTTTTGACAAAGATAATCTATATAAATTCATTTAAATTAAAACTCACAAATTTTGATTTTATAAAACTATTCAAATTACTGAGGCCACAGACTAACTTTATTTTTTTCACTCAAAATAATTTCTCCATAATATTTTATTAACATGGCCTAAACATGGCAAGACATTGGTAGGTATATACTTTTCATAAGAAAATGTATTTTCTTTTTTCATCTTTTCATAAAAATACAGAAAAACATAATTTCTATATATATGAGATTTAAATCTTTAAGACCTTTTTTCACATAATTATTTCAGTGCTACTTACTTTTTATTTATTTATTTTTAGTTTCTAGATTACATTCAAAAATTGTGCAGTTTTATAAGCTCTACCTTTATTGAAGAACAGCAGGATTGAAGAGACCTTTCATTGGAAAACAAACTGCCTGCCTGTCACCCAGACACCCGCATGGCTCTCCCTGGAGTGGAGAGAGGATGGAATAGTTCCTGCTCATCCTTATTCCACACTAAGTGATACTGATTTTATCCTGGGTCCTGACGTACAAACTCAGGAGCTTACAAAAGGACCCAGTATGACTGACGTAACTACGTGGATATATAAAATTACTTCGCTAAAGTGCATTGATCAAAAGCGTACCCCCTAAACATGAGACGTCATGTAAACTGGTTAGAAATTATTCAGTTAGTTGGGGGGATACATAAACACTATTGGGTTAAATGTGAAGATAAACCAAAACAAATATCAAACTAAGAATTCTGTGTTGGATCCAACTTTGGTGCTCCTGTGCCTGCTTCCCCTTGGTCCAAATCACCTTGGTCTCATCTGGCCCCTGGGCTTTGGCATCTTGCTTAGTAGAGAGCTCTAACTGCCTCCTGCACCGGCACCACGGTCTTTGCTAACTTCTTCAGGGGAAGTCCACACAACTCTGCTTCCAGGGGACAGGAGGCATTTTTTCATCAGTCAAGACCTGGATTTCAAATGTAAGTGCCACAAGATTGCAGCTCATAATGAAATATTAGCATTTAAGCTTCACTTCAAGCTTTATTTATTTATTTTTTAGACTTTCCAGGTTATAAAACATCTCATTCTGGACCAGACTTTTATTATTTTTTTTAATTAAAACACTTACCAGGATTTAACTTTTACTACACAGATATAGCAATGCTTTATAAGAATTCATTTTAATAAAATAGCTATTTTGTTTGCATGTATTTTAGAAACTAATGATTTCCCAAAGGTAAGAATTCCTTTTATTTAAATTTCTGTCTTTCTCCAAATAACAGAACAATTACAGTAACACTAAAAACTGTATTAAGAGCTAATTATGTGCCAGGATACTTTCTCACTTAATTTGAGTCTTTAAATCTATGCCTACTCTGTGAAGATAATTTTTCTTCCTAGTATTCATCCTGATACTTCATTTATTCTAATAAGTGTTTACAATCTATTTAATGGTTTTGTGATCTAGCCTTCCCGTGACTGTGTGGGAGCACATATGAGTGTGTGTGTGTGTGTGTGTGTGTGTGTGTGTGTGTGTGTAACTTTGCAAGTCTGTTACATCAAGGCATAAATTAGCTGCTAAACGAGTAATTATCGTGATTCTTACTCAACATAGTGAATATAATCTTGGAAATTTTAGGATATGTTTTTATAATATGTTTTCGCTTAACTGTAACTAGCAGAGAAAAATGATAAGAACCATAAAAAAAATTCCTGAGGGTAAACAGTACTCCAAGGAACAAGCCACGAATTGTTTTCCTGAACTCACAACAACTTCCAATGTAGGATGACATGGTAGAAAGAGCAATAGACTGAATGCTAATGACAACTTCTAGTATTCTTGGTGTGGAGAAAGAAATTAGAGAATATTTCTTCAACTTTCAATTCCTTTATCTTACTATCTGTACAATAAGAAACTTGGACAGCAACTTCTCTTGGGTCTACTCCAGTGACAAGCTTTTGTAATTTTAGTGGAAAACAATTTAAAAATAAATCAGAGTTTGTTCTAATGAATAGTATTTCAAGTTACACTGAATAGTTTAAATGAGTAATATTGTATTGAAGGGATCTCAATGGGCATAATGACAAAAAGGGAAGGGAAAGATATCATTGTTAAATTGTAAAATGATTTTTTCTGTTATTACTGAAAGTCTTCAGTTACTAATTCCCATTTGATGTGCCTTCATATAGGCCATTATAAATGTCTTTTTTGTATATTTGTATTATTTTAATGTTCCAAGTCTAATAAAATCTTATTGCAAATAAATCAATTAATTTGAACAGTTCTACAGTATGTGTTTTGATAATTCTGCATCTAACAACTAGCATAACTGTTTCTGACAATGAACAGTAGTAGACTGGAATGATCTGGGAAGCCAGAAATGGCCCTAGGGAGTGTTTTATCTGATTTATATTAGTGCTGTAGCTTTTCTTACAAGTTGTTATAAAAAAGCAATCCACCCTCTGTCCTCTAAGTCCAGATCAATGCATAGATACAATTTGAGGGAGAAAAATTATTAAAAGTGAAGCAGGCAAAATCTGCAATATTAAATGATTTCCTGTTTGAAGGCAACTTAAGACAGATTAAAGCAAAAGCCCCAGAAAATATGCAAATCAATGTTAAGAACTATAGATTAAAAAAGTATGGCATGTTCTAAATCTCATCTGTGAATTAAGTGCACATTTATTATTAAATAATACACCTCCACATAGTGTTTCAGTATTTGTGCGAAAGGAGTAAACCATAGATACGAAGTGTATTAATCTAGTATGTTAGACTTGGACTCTCTTTCTCTGTGAGAAAATTCCACAGCCCTCTCAATATGTTTGTGTGTTTCATGAAGTCTAGGTTTTCGTGTTCACTTTGGACCTCAGAATTTTACTTTGCAAAATTCTGAATAGATTTTACTGTATCACTCTGGCCCAAGGATTTTCCTTCTGGGTCATCTGAGTTCAGAAATGTAACTGAGACTACTTTTTTGATTTCCACCAAAGATAAGAACACAAATTTTAAAAGCCTTTAAAAAAGAAAAAAAGAAAAAAAAGAAGAATGTTAGTAAAATCCAATAAGGAATTTTGGAGTTTCTAAGTCATCACGGAAATTAAAAGACCTTCAAAGAGAAAACTGTCTAAAAAACTGTGAAGGGTCTGTGATTTTTATATACTTTCAAACTAGCAATTTAACTTGCCACACAGTTTCATGGATGCCAGCAGGAGACAAGAGCTTATTGGTTCAGAAAAACAAAAAGAAAGTATCACTCGTGGCAGAGCAGGAAGTATGAGCCTCGTGTTTGTATCAATTCCACTTGCCCCACAAGTTCCACTGGGGTGATGCAGAGGTTGTCCCAGTCAAATGTTGACCGAGGAAGCCCACACTTGAGAAATGCCAATTGCTATAAAGGGACTGCAAGCACACATTCCCAAGTTTTGCAACACAATAAAATATTAACTTTCTTATCCTGGACAGCGAACAAA
The DNA here is from genome assembly GCF_009834535.1 of Camelus ferus. Lineage (NCBI taxonomy): Eukaryota > Metazoa > Chordata > Mammalia > Artiodactyla > Camelidae > Camelus > Camelus ferus. The sequence continues at coordinate 19,048,223 of NC_045696.1, read as the reverse complement.
TCAGTCCTTTGCTCTGGAGGGAGAGAGTCTCTCTATTTTCCACAGTATTTTGCTATACAAACAACCTTGAAGAGGTAGTCCAGAACAAAAGCTGTCCATGACTCCTCTCAAAAGAGAGAGAGAAACAAGAGAGAACTATGGAGAATTGCCTCCCAATTGTCACATTTTATAATAGCTTTACATGGAATTATCTGGGATCGATGCTTTCTGTACCTTATCCTTTGCTTTTTCTTTCTGAGTCTGCTTTATTCTATCTGCTCAATCCTTTTCATTTCTAATTCAGAAAGATTAACTGATCTTTCATTCAATGACTTAAGATCTCAGAATTTACTCCAAGGGATAAATTAATTTATTTTTATTACAAGGACTTCTGTTTCAGGGTGATACTAAATTTCCAGCTAATAAGGAACTGTTTTTCTTTTTTCTATACTACTTCAGTAATATATTTGCCAAATCTAGAGGTCACAAATTTGTTATTTATTTCTGTACCATTTCAGGGAAAGAAAAACATACATCTATGGAGATTATTCTATTAAATTTATATAACCAAAATTAATTTATATGCAAATTAATGTTGGAGGCTATTAGCTCCAGAAAAAGAAGACTATGCTAAATCATAATCTCCAGATTCAAGCTACAGTTTATTTTATAAAAGCCATTTACCTGTATTGCTAGGATTAATAAATGATGGGAAAATGGAGGTGGGGGGCATGAATCTGGATACTTTACATACATAGAGAATATCCAAAATTGCCTAAATTGGACAGAAAAAGGCCTCTTTTAAGCAATTTGAATAACTGACATCAGGAAGTAGATATCTAAATAATAAAGGGGAAAAGGAAAAAAAAACTAAAACAAATATAAGTAAAAAATAATAGAAAATTAGGCAAATTAAGGATATGTTTTAAAATGCATAATTGAATCAACATGACATAGGATGGCAAAGTATATTTATATATATTCTAAATATTCTATAAATATAAATATATATAAATAAAATTATGGATATATATATATATATATACTTTTTTTTTGAGAGAAAGAGCAAATCCAGTTTCTGAGTACAAATGAGGAATATATCCTGGGAGGAAGTATTTTATATATGAAGAGAAAATATGAAAGAAAATCAATAAATAGGTTTTGGTCTCTATGATTTTAAATCCCTACTTAGTATTTTTTTAAAAAATCAATGGGAAAAAAGATTGTTATAATAATAATAATAATAATAATAATAATAATAATAATATAATAATATAAAAATTTTAGTTTTCCTTTGATACATCTGGCACATCCCTATACATCGTATGTTGAAAAGATATAAATTTGAAAGTTAGTTATACAATAAAGGTCTGAATCACCTCTAAGTAATGTACTATTTCTTCTATTTAAGAGATTTATAAATATTTCTGCTTAAAGACCTTTTTAATATAGGAATATTAATCTGTCACTGGCATAATGGCTATATCTGAAAGTATCTACATGGCACTGATTTTTGTTTAACATAAAATTTCAATTACTAAAAACATAAGAGCAATTGACTGGTATATCAGAATTTCTGGATTCATAACCTGACATGTTAATGGCAAGCTCTGTGATTTGGGCAAGATTATTTCCTCATTTTGTTTTCACAATTCCAAAGTATGCATGTTGGTGAAGACAATGCCCAAGTGACAGTTGGGTTTTAGAATTTCACGTTGACACTTAGGTTGCTTCCATATCTTAGACACTGTAAATAGCACTACAATGAATAGAGGGGTACATATACCTTCTTGAATTAGTGCTTTCATTTCCTTTGGATACATACCCAGAAGTGGAATTGTTATCATATAGGTAGTCCTTGTTTCAGTTTTTTGAGCAACCTCCATACTGTTTTCCATTGTTGCCACACCAGTTTACAAGAGTGATGAAAGGTACACTCTTACAGCTATGAAATAAATAAGTGGGTATAATGTATTCATAAGGAATACAGTCAATAATATTCTAACAGCTTTGTATGGTGATGTGTGGTGATGGTCTTATTGAGGTTATCAGCTTGTAACATATAAAAATATTGAATCACTGTGTTGTATACCTGAAGCTAATGTAATATTGTATGTTAATTATAACAATAAAAAGGCAAATAAATACATAAACATTCCATGTTGGTAACAGAGGTCAAAGCTATCTGTTCTCTAGAACAAACCTTGCTTAACAGTCCATTTCAGTCTCGTTCTCATGTGACATGACCTCTTCTGTATCATCTAGAGGAAACCCCTCCATTCTTAACTTGATTTAATGGATGAGTCACATTGAACCACAGGAGACAACATTGCAGTATTCTACATTAAAGTCATCTGAACATGTTATGGCTACAGGCAGTGGTCTATTTTGATAACTTTTAAAAGGCAAATATCAGCAAAGGAAGAACAGAGAATAGGATGACTTTACACAAGTGATTTAACCATAAAATTATTATAAAAGAGAGCCTAAAACAGAGTAGCTACATAAAATGTTATCCTCGGCTTCCTGGAAATGTTAACACTTCATTTGAATGCCCTTTACATTGTCTTTTTTCTTTAACAGATTTTCCCATGCTATGTCATTTGTTTTATGTGGATTATTTCTGAATCATTTAACAATTTCCCAAAGTTGAGGAATCTGAAAATATTCCTACAAAATGTAGATATCTTGTTAGAAATTAAAAAGTAACTTCAACCAAATACAATTTTTTAAAGTATCATGTGATATCCAGAAAATCTGAGAGAATGTTAGTAATGAAACAATGCAAAATAAGCAAACAAAGAATATTTTAATCTATTATAGCAACCAGTTAGATAGGATCTCGTTGAAATTTTTTAAATGACCTAATGATATCAAGTAGTATTTTTCCTTAAATTTAGGAGATCTGTTTAATACTCAGCTAACTCATGAGGATGCTGAGATAATGGAGAACTGGATGTGAACTCTGAAAGGATTAATACCTTCAATACCTAACATTTTGCTCAACTCCATTTTATCTAGCAGACATCAAGTGTCTACAATCCCCCCTTCCTCCCCAAAGAGGTTAAGAAACTTCTAGGGGCAAGAAAACCATCTGTCGAACTATATATGTATATATAACAAAAAAATCAAAGTTGAAAATTTTTCTTAGAACTTTAAAAAGTAACTACATTTCTAATCAGCGCTAAACAGAAAATTTAGAGAAAATGCCAGGTGGTTTTTAAGCATTTCCAAAAATTAAGATCAAAAGAAGCTTCTAGAGACAGTTACACTTCTTACTATATACCTCTTAAGGGGAGAAATCATGTCATCATTTTTTGTGTTTTTAGAACCTAGAAATTTGAGGATCATATTAGTACTAACAATGAAGGTTTCTTGCAAAAGACAAGCGAGAAATTAGCCTCTTTCCAAAAAGGCACACCTTGATCAAATTAGGATATACAATCCTTTTGTGGTGTCACTTTCCAGAAAGAATGCATTAAAGCCTTCTAATTGAGAGAAAATATATATATATACATACATATATATGTAATATTTACTATATTTTATCTTCTAAAACTAAAAATGGTGAAATAATTTCCTTGTTTTTTTTTTCCTTAAGTAGTTTAAAATAAAGAATATTAGTTAACAGTGGAGGCTTGAACATGTATTTTCCTTAATACCTTCTCAATTCTAAGAAAGGACGAAGCATAAATCTCACAGGGAAAAAGAATGACATTTTTCATGAAAGTTGACAAGCAAATAGATCAATGATAACTGACTTAGACTGAGAATGCAAAGAGAAAAATCAGCAGGAAGCTCGGATGTCCCCTGAGTGCCCCGTAGAACTTAAGATCGTTTCAAGTTCTTATGACAAAGCCACCTCTCATAGCTGCTACAGATCCCCAGAAATTAAGAAAACAAAAACATTATAAAAGAAAATAAAATTAAGCTAAATCTTAAATCTTAAATTGCAGCAGATAGTCCAAACAAAAAGCAGGAAGTATAGTAAAAAGTCAATATCTTGACCAAGATAAAAGAAGAACAGCATGCCCCAGGGAAAGCACACACAAAATTGATGTAGGTTAAAAGGTAGATATGATGTTTGAATTATTTCTAAAGCAGGTATTTGAAGCGGTCTTTTTCCTCAAATACAAACATCAGTGGTTCCCTCCATAATTCAATCAAATTTATTTAAGTTATAAGTGGAAGTAAGGTACACAACATAGCTAAAACTTTTTAACAAATTACATTCTAGAAAAGTAATTCACTCACTATTCTTCATTATATTGTCAACACATATTCGAAATTAGATTCTTAAAAGCACACATTTTGGTCTTATTAAAAGCTTATAATGGAGCCAGAAATCTATAAACTCAAAAATGAAAAGCATCAAGGGATTAAGTTAACAATCACAATGTTACTATGGGATTTAAAATAAAAGATAAAAATGGGGGTATAAATTAGACATTTAAGTAGTTTTGTTTGTTTGGAGTTATGCAAAATTACATAAAAGCATCATCAATTGCAAATGGTGTGATTTGTTTTGCCAAAGAAAATAATGGAAGCTCTCAGTTGGTTAATTTGAATTCTGTACTCAAATCACTGTGAAAGTATAGAACATAAACTGACTCTGAAAAGTTTCTAAGATCCTATAGCCTTACATTACACATTGATATTATGCAAGCAATTCTTTCTAATAACAGCTTAAAAATTGTCATTTTGGAAAACACCGACAATTTCATTATTATTGGACAAAGTTAGAAGGATTAGTTAGTAGAGAATATAAATCAGCAATTTTATTAGAGCATAAAATTAAGTACCTCATATAGAAGATGGAAGCCCCAAGAGTTTAAAGATAATGCTATTGACATATCAGTTCATTCTAATATAAATTATTAGTAGTTGCATTTATATAAATGGATGGAAAGGTCTGCTGGTACTAAGTGCACACACCAAATAATTCTATTAAAATTTTTAAATGGCCTGAGCTCATATTCATTTAACAGCTCAATTGCATATTCTTATTCATGTAAAACACCCAGGTTGAATTTTCATAACCAGGGGAAATGAAGAACTGAGATAATTATCCCAATAACTTAGACGAAAAATCACACTTGGGGTTCCAAGGAATTGGAAAGCAGGAACAATTTATGCTTTAATTCAGAGAAGTAATAATCATGCTAGTTTCCAAATTAATATGTTCGAACTTTTTGGCTCAGATGTTCCTTCAGAAACTACAGGATGGGAAGGAGAACAGTAATCTCTGGAGCAGGCAGGGCCTGGGGAATGTACAAGTATTAAAAGTGATTTGAAGATGCTCTTTAGTCCTGTGTTATACTGAAAAAGTGTATTTTTTTAATCTTAATTTTTTTAAAGGCTGTGTGTTTCACTCTTTATGTTTTTTAAGTTTAATAGCATGGCTTACCAAGATAATAGTTTTCCTACAAAAGTTCCACAACATAGATTCTAAAATCTTTTTAAAAAATCTAACAACATGTTGAAGAGAATAAACTTGATATACACATTGGATTAGAGTTTTGATAACCAAATGCAGCTTTCTTAGGAAGATGAACACATATGTTTCACAACTGAACACTTCAAAGTAACTTCACAATATTGTCTGTGTTCAAACGCAAGATTTTTATACACTCCTAGTAACTTGCTGCTGAGACAATGTAAAGCTTTTGTATTATTTGACTAGGTTTGCAATCATTGTAATATAAACATCAGCTCATAGCTTCTTAGCTTGACATATTCCAGCATATTGTTTCCAAATAGCTCATTGAATTAACATCTCTAATAGTGTGAAGAAGCTTTTTAAGTTTTTTGGGTTTTTTTTTTTTTTTGACAATTATGTCTACATATGCCTCTTAAGATTCCCAAGTACTCAGAGATCACCCAAACTACAGTGGTTACAGCTGAAGGAATGTTAGTTAAAATTAGCCTCTCTAAACGTGTTGAGGGCATTAACTGCTAATCTACATCTTTGTAAGGTACACAAAGAAAGAAACATGTGACTTTTAGAACTAGGTTTTGATTGTCAAATCTCAGGGAAAAAAAAAAAAAAAACTAGTTACTTACATCCTAAACTTGATAGAGAAACTGTAACATGTTGTATCATGTAACATGTTACATGATGCAACGTTATATTACACCTTATGTTACATACATTACAAATGTTAACATGTGACATCATTTATACTATTTTAAATTTCAAGTCCATTTTGAAAATTTCCAATCCATTTGTGTCACCCTAAATATTTTTCTCAGATCTTTAAAACAATTACCTGGCTAACCATGAATTATACTGAATGGGCACTCTGTTATTCTATATGTGGACTTTTTCATGAGTATATTCTTTCAAAATTTAGGCCTAATTCAAGTCTGCCTAGTTTGTTTCCTTAATTGTGATTTATAATTTTCAGACATTAAAGGAACATCAAAACATTGGTCACAATGAACATCAGAGATATTGGAGTCCTCAGAGATACTCATGAAAAAGCCTGACAAATCCCAGGTGAAACCAGTCTAGGGGACTTAAATATGCTTTCAGCAGCAGTATTTCTCCATTTAAATTGTCTAAACTTTTTGGATGAGTCTACTATTGTCAAGCAATTCAAAATAAATCATGAAAAATGGTAATTGGCTTACTGCTCTCTCATCTAAATACTGTAGGGTTTTTTTTTATGTTTGTTTATTCTTTCTTAGGAAGAATAGTAAAACAAAGTAAAAATCTAACCATTTAGAGATATTTCAGATAAATAAAAGTCTATCATCACTGCCTGCTCCAAGGTCTTATGCCCTGATAAAACTCTAGTCTCATTCCCTGTAGTTCCTTTCTATTATTGACAAATATCAAAGTTTTGTTCTTTTTTTGCAATTACAAAACCTGTTGTTTTGAACATCAAGTTGCCTTACACATGTGAACAACGTGATATGGGGTTTCCAATTAGAAGCTGAAATTCTGTGAATGTTCTGTCTAAGTGTGTGTTCACCTTTATAGTGTATGTGAACTGCATAGAACAAAAATGAGACTTTAGTTTTATACTATTTAAAATAAGAAAAGAATGAAGAGATCAGGAAAAATAGTTTGAATAACAATGTCATTCTCTGTCTAAAAATTAATGAAAATACTAATTTTACTATATTTTTTAAAATTTTGGGATTCATTGATGAAATACACTGGAAACATACCAAAAAAAGCTATGACAAATGTGTACCTAGCTAGATATTAAAAAGAAAATGTGATATTGAAAAATATCACTGAGTTCTAGACTTTCCCTTCTTCAACGTAGGCTTGTTTAAGATGTGACAATTTGGTTTCATCTTTACAGCTTGGTTAGTTAAAGAATAAATAACTTGGTAAACATAAATATTTAGAAGGAGGTCCAACACAAAGATCAAACTTTTGCTTCATAAATAAGCAATATTGGTATGAAAACTAAACAAATAAATACAATTGAGATAAATAATCAAGTACTAACTATAAAATCACTTTCATGAAGTAACGTGTCTTCTTATACCTACAAAAATATAATAAATTGTACTAAAATCACCTAAAAAGTTAAATTTAATGTTTACATTGGTTAAATTTAACATTTGAATCTTACTTTCATAATGCAAGGATTTTCTATTTTTCTGTGAATAAATCAGAATGAATAGGGAGTATTTTGAAGAAATAACACATTTATGTTTTTCAGATAAGTATCAAGGTTGATATTTGGTGCTAAACAACATACAGTTTTATGTTGTTGAATTCAGCAACCATGTTAAAGTTTTCCTCCCAAGCGCTTTATTTTTCTGAGCCACTTTAGAAGTGAACGTTGTGTTTTGTTAAACAAGCAAATTCATGTCTGTAGTCTATTTCTAAAATATGTAAGTTACAGGTTTACCTTTAAAAACTCAAAATATCTGATGTTTACTTGGAATCATTTTTGCCTAGGGAACCTCAGAACAATGAGTACAGCATTTTGCCTTGTTGCGACAGAAACTGTTTAGAGAAAACTCTGATTTCTTTCATTCTTTACAGTGGATGCTTCATGGAGGGTACTCTAGAAGTGGAAAATAATACAATATTTAAGTCTTAAGATATGTGTTAGGATCAACACCTGTGAAAAAATAAGGAAAAGCAAGATTAGTAGAGAAAATATTTAAGCAGTGAGAAAGGTCAGACCACCAGAAGACAGGACAGATGAATATTTGCATATAATAACTATCTTCCATGAGGCTACACTGGCTGGCCTTTGTGTCCCCGCTTAGGTCATACTCTGGTGGTTGGGGGATGGGTTACAACCCCGGACAAGAGAGCTCTCTGAAATCTTGAAAGATTCCAAACTGACTGCAACTGACTGATGGCTGGAGGCTTCTGTCTGAACTCCCCAGTCTTGAAGTGGGATGTCGGCAGTGCACCGCATCACTCTGTCTACCGCAGTCTAACTCCTGAACCAATCGTTTCCAATTCTGTATCAACTTTCAAGGAGCAGTTCTGCCATGAATATGATGAGCTTCTTTTCCTAAGGGAGATTTATAAGAAGGGAGCTAGAGAGACTGACTTCAGCCTCTGACACTGCGGCCAATCTCAGAATCGCAACTGATTCTGTTTATCTTCTTCTTGGATCATTCATTCCAGATTCCCTTACCTGTAGGTGACTCTCTTTTCTGACCGGAATTGCTTAACTACTGTGGTGATGTAGACACTGATTCATGAGGTGCCCGAGTCTCTGGTCATCACGTCCATAGTGGTTGTTTTAATGTGTCCTTTTGCATTCATATTTGGCCAAGGGAAAACACTGAGGGACCACCTGGTTTCCACACATCTTCCTTCCTACTCCCTCTGAGCAAGAGCAACCCCACCTCCTCCTGATGATCAGTCAGTTATCCCTGCCGCGTCAGTGATTCTTTTGCTTACTGCTTTCTGTACCCAAGGAATCCTAATTTCATGGCACTAGTCATACTTGATAATTAAATGGAAATTTTGCTGTTTATCCTGGAGAAAAATGTGCCCCTTTTGGAGACCAAGACCTCTAATTTGGCAGAACCACTAGATGTAGAAACAGGAGACACAAATCCAGTGCGTTATTGGGAGTGATGGTAATTGGGAACACTGTGCTGTATCTATTCTGCGTTGCCCCGAGCCTCCTACGTGGTGGCCAATGACAGAGTCTGGCTAGTGACAATTTGCCAAGTCATTGTTTCCATGTGGTTGCTTAGTGACTGACTCGTTCTACATCTTGTCCCTCATAACTTTGTTATTATTCATTTTACTCATTCGTATGCTATAATCACCCACTACCTTGTATTGTTACTTTTCTAAAGGGTAATTAAAAGCTAATTTATAATAATAAAAATAAACTATTTTATCTTGCCCTCATTTATCCTTTCTCAGGTATTTCTTCTTCCATTATATAGATCTGACATAATCGCCTATATTATTATTTTTTTCCCGATGAAGAAATTCCTTTAACATTTCTTTCAGGGCAGGACTGCTGGGAATTAATTCCTAAAATTATTTGTCTGAGAAAGTCTTGTTTCTCTCCTTCATTTTTGAAAGATATTTTTTACTGGTTATAGATTGATGCTTTCTTATCAACAGTGAAATATTTCACTTTATTCTCATTTTGCTTGCATGATTTCAGGTAAAATTTTTTCAGTAATTTTTATCTTTATTCGTCCCTATATAAGGTGTTCCCCCACCCCCACCCCGTGGCTTCTTTCAAGGTTTTCTCTTCATCATTGGTTTACTTCAGTTTGAATATGTTTCTAGGTCTAGATTGTTTGTGTGTTTGTTTGATTGATTGGTTGGTTTAGTTTGGTTTTGGTATTTATCCTGTTGGGTATTCTCTGAAATTCATGGATCTCTGGTTTGGTGTCTGTGATTAATTTTGGAAAGTTCTGAATCGTTATCATTTCCAACATATTTTTCTGTTTCATTCGCCCTTTCTTCTTCTCCCAGTATTCCAATTATTCATATATTTTGGAATTTGTGAATTTCGGAATTGTCCCACATTTTTTGGATGCTCTCTTTGTGTCTCTGTGTGTGTGTGTATTATTTTTGTCTCTGAATCTAAATTTGGGACGTTTCTATTGACAAATCTAAGAGTTATTGATTCTTTGAAAATTCCAAAGGCATTCCTTATTTTTAATCACAGTATTTTTGATTTCCAGCATTTACATTTTATTCTGTGCTAGAGTTTCCATCTCACTTTTTACATTACCTGTCAGTTCTTTCATTCAGTCTACTTTTTTCTTTAGAGCCTTAATATATTAAATATAATTATTTAAATTTTTCTGTCTGATTACTCCAACATCAAGGTCTTATTTGAGTCTGCTCCGAATGCTTATTCTATGTCTTTAAATAGTATTTTTCTTTCCTTTTAGTATATCTTGCAAGTTTTGTTGAAAGTCAAGCATGTTGTATCAGATAATAGGAGCTGAGGTAAATAAGCTTTTTATTGTTGTAAGGATGTGATTAATGACTTCCAAGCTCTTTATATACTGGAGCTGAAACCAGAAGTCTTAGATACTGAGCACAGAGCAGTGAACAGAATAGAAAAGAATTCCTGATCTTCAGGTATGCAAGGGCAAATTATTCTACAGATATTTTCACATGTTATCCAGTTTTAAAATAACTACAAAGAACAGTAAAGCCTAAACAAGAAAAAACATTATATTTTGTTGTCAGTTAATAAAGTGAATTAGCATATATTTATGATATGTCTAACTCACTTATTCTTGAAAAGTAAACTTTCATAGGTTTTTACTATATGTGTATGGGAATCAGTCCTCTGACATTTATTTGTGTATCTCCAAGTAACAGCCTTATTTTGCCATCATAATGTAATATGTTTGATGACAATATAATGCAGATGTGCGTCTTCTCTATCCTCTCAAATTCCTGACTGTGATTAGCTCATAGACATCATCTGAAGCAAAGTAACCCCATTCAGCAGTATGAAATAAAGAGCAAATCAAGAGTGAATACTAATAACTTCTTAAGTTCAAAGAAGGAGGACAATATTTCTGTGGGCAGCGTGGTAAAGTAGGCCTTTGAAAACCTGACTACCCTAATGATGCAGATTTAAATATTTTCCATCAGAATATGAAATTTGGAGAGATTTTAATTTTATTCATTAATTCTACACCTATTCCTAGAGCATCAACTCTGTACCAGCCCCTTTATTGGAACTTTAGATAAAGTGGTATTAGTAAAAACCTAACAAGCTCACCACATTCTGATGTCACAAGATAAGGTGACCACTGGCTTTTCCTGCTCTATGATTCATTATAAAATAATGTACAGACTACAGGTATTAATTATGAATAAAAATGACATTCTATTCATGAGATATTATTTTTAAATAGTATATGACACACTAGTGTCTATATTAATTTCTCGTAACTCACGTAACATAGTAATTATAGGATGGGAAAAGGCATTCTAAACATTAAAACACTACTTACATACAAACTCCATCTAGCAAATCACTTAACCTTTGACAGTCTTTGTTATTTGTCAATGAAATGGGAATATAGGTGCCTGCCTCACAACATTTCATCATATATCAACATAAATATTAAATTTACGACCACCTGGTTACCAGTAAAACTTATAACCAATGTAAAATGCTACATTCACCAATAAACATTTATTGAGTGCTTTAGAGATGAAATGCATCATTTCATTAGCTTTGGGAAATTGTGCAAATAAAACAGACATGATGCCTAACCTCATGATTACACGCTTATAGAAAAGATAAAGTATACACTTGACTTTAGTGTAAGGAAAGGAAGAAAATCAACCTTATTGATTTATTTATTTCTAAAACCATAAATCAAGGCCTATATTAGGAAGGAAGGATCCACTCAAAAATCCTGTGAGAAAAGAGGTTTTTTTTTTTAATTTAATTTTTAAGAAGAAAAAGCCAAATCCTTGAGAAAAATGCTTTTGCTTCTGGGGAAAAATATATCTAAAATCATAACACACTTTAATGTGCTTCTTCAATTTCAATTTGACATTGAAAAGTATTTCTTACTAGGTGATCACCATCAGGTGAACTTTCAATTTATTTTCTAGAGAACAGTTGGAGGAAAGATATGTCTGAAAAGCAAAATGTTTTCAAAGGTCATGAAAGGGAGAATGCTGACAAAAGATAACAGGACATTCTCCTACGGAGTACCTTACATGATAATGTAATTTCTTAAAATACTGAGGTGAAAAGGAATTCTTTTAACCTGGTTTTTGCCTGCAAACACTGGTAAGGCTGAACATTTCCAGTGGGTACTCAAGCATGGAAAATAATTTAAAAATGGTAGAACCCATTTCTTTGTCCTGTGCTTTATCAAACCTGTAACTTGTAGCTACCTGAGCCCTATAGCTCATGTCCAGCTAGTATTATAGGTGTTCTATTGTTCTTGCAAGTTTGAATTCCTGACTGGTATTGGAAGATATTTTAAATATAAACAAATAAATTAATGTACTGAGACAAAAGAACAGGAAGACAATAAAGAACAAAATTATTCATTTATTTTACGTTCAAGCACAAGGGTCTTCAAAAAATTGATTGTAATTAAGAGAGGAATATTTGTCATTAGAAATCTTTGTGTTTCTAACTGACATAATATTAACATAAGTAAATTTGTACAGACTTTAAAAAACTTGTTGGCTGATATTCTTCATTATGCTTGACAATATACAATGCTTGGATGAAAAAACGATGTGATATTTTGTCATTATTTGTTAATTTCTACACTTTCCTAGGCGTAGTTATAACTGTCTCCTTGACCCGGAACTAGTAGCCTCTTACATAAACATTTTGAATTCACAGAGAAAGCGCAAAGTCTAAGTCATATGTCAAAGAGTATCTCAAATTCTCACAAAATCATCTTGCCGCCATCTCTCTGACTCCTTAGTTCAACCAACTATGTGCTAAAGCACAAAACCAGAACAAGATAATAAAAAAGGAAAAAACACAGTCAATTTAGTAAAGTGTATTCTATATATATATATATATATATATATATACACACATATATATGTTTTGCATTTTTTTTAAACTTTATGACACAACATAAATTATCTCTGATGACTTTATGAACAAGCAATTTATTTTAAAAAAGATAATGCCCATAATTCTGTTTCCATTATGATGAGATATTAAATTTAAAGAGAGAATAATAATGAATATACCTTGATGAGTCTACTGGCTATTAAAATTGAATGGAATAGTCAGAAAATTGCACCATAATGATGAGAAATATTAGGTATAATTTCCCAAAGATTTGAAGTAATATTTGAATACAACTTCCAGTACAAAAGATGATGGCACGAGACATTCTATTTTGTATATAACATATCTGGGACATTCTTTGTGTTCATTTTCCAATGTTTCAACTTGTCTTTAAACTGTACTGTTTATAACATGTATATTTAATAGAATTAAAATATAGTTGGCTATCAACTTACCATGTTGTAATTTGTTTTCTGTAAAGGGAGGGCCCCATGTGGATTTCTATAACTCTTTTTCTGCCCAGATGCTCATTTCCAGTGTTATGCCTTGCTGCTTCCTGTAGTCTCAGCCTTCCTGAGCCCTGATATTTTTCTCTTCTACACAACAGGTCTGCTGGACTCAATCTGGGTTCCCCTTGCTAAATCACTATTCTGGAAAGATGCCTCCAGGCAGAAATATAAGACAATTATAGAGCTCATATCATACAGTTCCCTTTCCTTAGGGCCTGCAGTCCTGTGAAATCTGTTGTCTAAATGTCTAAAAATAATTACTTTACATATGCTCTCCAGTTCTACTGGTTTTCTTTTTTCTTTAATTAATGGAGGTTGTGGCTCAAAGTGTATGTCCTTGAACCACTCTATTTAAATATCAGGTGATGTTCTAAAGCTTTAGAGCACAAGGACAACCCAAAATTAGACATCCAAGTCATAAAAAAGTTAAATATGGTGGAATTTATTCCCCTAACACAACTCACATATGAAAATGCATACCTAAAATTAAAGAGATAAATATAAAGGCTAAATAAGTCACAGAAATTCCAACCATAGCTGTGATGGTGGTGAGGGGACAACTGGCATCACCACTGTTGTCTGACAACAGAGGGGGTGAGGACTGGTTCCTGTCTTCTTTGGCAATTTGAAGTCATGTCAACGTATTATCTTCTGTATGTATAGCTTCTGACTCCCTTTAAGCATGTATTGCCTGAATGAAGCCATTTCTTTCAGCTCTACTTATTTGTTTAGTAGGTCAGAAAGACAACATTACTAGTCTTAAGGCAATCGATTTAATTTTATTTATCTTAAAACTATACTAACTGCCTTGCAAGAATATGTACAGAGTTTTGATTTTCATGTGGAAGGAAACTCCTGTGGAGGAGGAGAAAGCTCCTAATAAAGTCGTTCACTCAGAGATAATGACTATAAACTTTGAGGGGGAAAAAAAAAACCACAAAAAGAAGGAAAAGAAAAGAAAATTACCTGAGTGGTCTGAAGAGTGAATAAAAGTAGGCAGAATTTATGAATAACTGAAAAATTGTGCTGAACACTGGAATTTGACACAACATTGTAAAATGATTATAAATCAATAAAAAATGTTAAAAAAAAAAAAGTAGGCAGAATTTGGGGTATTTTTAAAACTTCAGAAAAGACTGGCCCAGGGAGCTTTTCACATTTCTGTGGCTTTGCCTGAAGGTCAAAGGCATCTTGGCATGATGCAGTTCAGCTGAATCATCTACAGAAACTTTACTGTGTTTTGACCAGAGAAACTGGAAGAAGGAACCTGTAGCAACAAGTATTGCTGGAATATAAGGGGTTACCCTAGAAAGGAGAAAGTCTTAAAAGCGGAATCTCAAATTAGAAATGACTCAGTCACTGAATAACCTCTGAAACGTACATACATATGTATGCACAGTAAGCTAAAAGCTTTCTGGACTGAGATCTGAGTTGTCACATACCACAGACAAGACAAAGTACATTTAATCTAAGTGAATTAATTGCCCACTAAAACAAATATATCAACTTCTTTCAGAGGATTTAAAAGAACCCAGTTGCCACAACATCATATCCACAATGTTCAGAACGCAATCCGAAGTTATTTAAGTTACTCAAAATACCAAGAAGATCAAAATCATTAGGCATCATGGAAACTCAAATTGAAATCACAGTAAAATGTCACTCTGTATCCATCAGAATAGTTAAAATGTATAAAACTACTCCTGCATTGATAAGAATTTGTAATCTAAAATACTACTGGTTAGCATGTAAAATATTTCGCTTCGAGAAACTATTTTGGAAATTATTTATTTCTTAAAGCTTTACACACTATACAATGTTGTCTTCCATTCCTAGATATTTAACCAAGAAAAATGACAGCATGCAAAGACTTCATATAATCTTCATGGGACTTTCATTAATAATGTATCAAAAACTGGAAACCACCCATATGTCCATCCATGTATGTAAATAAATTCAATGTGCTATATTCTTATAATTTAATACTGTTATAAAAAATACATGCAACTTAAACACTTTGCTGTATACCTGCTACTAACACAACATTGTAAATCAACCATACTTCAATTAACAATAAAATATATACATGTGTAGTGTAGGACTTAAATTCATAATGTTTAATAAAATGCAAACGAATCAATAGTGATTGCTTGAGTCCAAAGTGAGGGGGTAGAAATTAGCTATAAAGGGTCTCAAATCATCTTTGGGAATCAGTGACAACATTCTGTATCTTAATTATGGCAGTGACTTTCTGTGTATATATAAATATGTCAAAATTAATCAAAGTGTATGCCTTAAATGGATACAACTGATTAAATCTTACTTAATGAAACAATGTATGAACACCTAGATTAAAAGTTAAGTTGTTATTTAGTCCATTGTTTCAGTCCAGAAATGATTTAGAGTAATGATATGTTATCAGGCCCTTTGCAAAGGGACTTTTGTATATCACAATGATTTTAAATTATTTTATCTTTCCTAAGCATCATAAAATCTTATCATAAGAATGAGGAAAATTATGTACTTGTCCCTTTAAAAGCTTCTTCAAGGTCACATTATATTAGGAGAAAAAATCAATTAAATACCTTAAATCTAATCCTGAATAAATGTCAGACAAAAAAACATTGAGATATGTCAGCAACTTAAGTTAAACAGTTCAGGAGGAAAAAGGTCATTTGTGCTAGTCACATTTTTTCTGTGCATTCAAAATTATTTTCAAATGTAAATAAAATGTAAAAATCAATCACAGGAATCACAGGAATAAGAATCATGTAAACTTTTAGGATATGATACTATTAGAGATTTTTCTTTTTAAATGTGTAAAATTAAATACTCTATTTGGCAGAAAAAAGAATAGATACTAAGTATAACACTAGAGTAATTACTTTTAATTTTTTTGGAATGAATTTTTGTGTCATCAGGTTAAACAAATTATTTTGAAACTTTCATTTTACCTATCAATTGTCTTCTAAATAAATAATTAAAAGAGACAAAGTATATTCTTTTTAAGTAGTAATATTTTCATGACATTTCTTTAGGGATTTAAAAAAAATTACTTTTTAATTTCACATGTCTGTATTCTTTTCTCCTCTCTAAGATCTCTCAGATTTTGCAGTGGGACCACTGATTCTTTGTGATTTTGTTTCCATACAGGGTAGAATATAATTTTTATGGGAAGTCTCTCTAATATGCTGTGATGTGTGTTACTTATTGAAAAACTTGCATTGACTTATGATTTTCATTGGTCATTAAAATTTAAATTTTTTATCATGACTGTCCTTTCCATTTTGAGTATTTCTCAAACTTTTAAAAAATTGTTATATCTATTATATAAACTGTTTTACACACAAATATGTATGTGTGTGTACATTTGTTAAAGCTATTGACTTTAAATAAAAACATTATCATTGAACAGGAAAGAAGTATGTCAGGTAGACATATCAATGTTAGAAAGAGGCCTTTGACCGGGAGGGGACCTGCTAGGGACATGCAGTGGTGGGGTGGCAGGGAGCAGGGTCCAACATGCAAACCCAGCCTTGGAAATGACTACTCAAGGGATATTTGACAAATAACCTACCTTCCTTCTTTTACGTTTTGGTGACCTATCAAATGCGGATAATGCCAAGTTCGAAAGCTTGTGATGAATACTAAAGAAAACATGCGAAATTGAGTTAATAAACTATAATTTTCCCCATTCAGATGACTACACATGGGGAATCACCTTTCAATTCTCTTCTGATTGTGGCCTTAGTTAGAGGAACGCTGCAGCTGTGCCCCAAGCTGGGTAAAGGTCAATGATTTACAATCAATATCTTTTTTTTTTTTTTTTAAACAAACAAGCTCAAAGGAGAGGAGAGAATCATCCACAAATCACACTATCTGACTGGAGTAATACCTTTGTTCTACTTTGTTCCATCAGTTCTGTATTTCTATTCCTGGTAATAATTTTTTTTTTAATAATGGGACATAATAGCATACTTACTTTGTTCAAATGAAAATATCCTCTTTAGTACTATACATCTTTGACAACATTACCAATGTGGACATGTTGAAAGGAAAACAAAAATGTTACTACAGAATGAGTTAACAATTGAATTTTACAAATATTATACAATAATAAGTTAAAGAATTGTAATTCTGTAACTTACAGAAGAAAAATCCCACCACCAAAATTCTTAATAAATCTTAATTTTGATTGATTTAATTTTCATTGATACTAAAATTGCACTTTATCTAAACTTTATTTAGAAATTTAAATTAAGAGAAAGAAAAACTTGCAGTTTCTAGAAACTCAAATTCTTATTGATTCCTTATAGAAATAACTTATTTTATTTACATTTAGACAAGGGTTTAAGGAGGCTTTAACAATGAGAAGGTAATCAACAGGCTTTTCTTTAAATTAGTAACTTTCATTAAATCTACAATTTTGGGTCAATTTAACATGTTTTTGAGTGGTTATTAATTAAAGCATAGGATAGTTGAGATTTTTGACACAGAAATATTTTAGTATAACAAAATAAAATGTAGTTCTTAAAAACAATATTTGATATTTGAAAACTGAGATTCTGGATCTCCAGCTGATTAGATCTAATGCAAAATGCATTAGTGTTTAGTGGCAGGCATTTCACAGTGCTGTTATCAAGAGGGCCAAACAACTACAGTGGGTCATAGTGTCAAGTCAGTGGAATTATTCATGAGTCAACTCATCCCCTAATTATTTTTCACTTGCCAAACAATTAATTGGTCCTAACCCCTAGTAAGCCTGTGTTCAAAATAAGAAATTTACAAAGGTAAAAACTTTGGGTTTTTTTGTTTGTTTTTAAAAGAGCATGCTTTTTAAATCATTAGAGGATAATTTTTTCTCATTTGTCTTTTTACTTTTGAAGATTGACATTCTCTCTTTCTCTTCCTCTCTCTCTCTGCTTCTTTCTCCTCAAATATAGGGATATTCTAGTTTCAGTTCCAGATGACTGCAATAGAGTGAATATCACAATAAAGTGAATCATACAAATTTTTTGGTGAATATTAAAGTTATGTTTACACTGTACTGTAGTCCATTACGTGTGCAACAGGCTTATGTCTAAAAAATAACTGAAAAATATTTTATTGCTAAAAATGTTAACCATTACTTGACAACCTTGGGCTGTCACAAGAAAAATACAAAGAGGAGAAATGTGATAAGAAATTATTAACTGAACATAAAACTGATATACTCAATTTAAGATATGAGATCAATAAAGTCTTCTAAGTTAGATGTTCTCTCTAAAATAGACTAATTAAATATTTAATTAAGTTGAATATTTAAAAATTAAATATAAAAGAAAGTAAATTTAGGGGAAGGGTGTTAGACCTCCTTATGATCATTACCTGGAATTCAAGTTTGAGGAAAAACATACTAATGTCATAATAAATCCAAAACTTCATGTCTGTTAAAGAAACCAGGTAAAAGTTATAAATCAACCATGTAGAAAGCTAAGCAAAAGTTAAAAGACAGAAGTCATAAAACCATCTATATCCACAAGAAGTAGTTAAGAGATACACAAAACAAAAATATTTAAAATATGATGTCAAAAGCAGTAAATGTGGAGTGGGGAGTCAAAATGCAGGGTTGTTAAAATGTGCTCAAATATAAGAGATCCAGCAGCTTAAAACAACTACCTATATATAATGTTTGGTACATATAAACTTCATGATTACCACAAACTAATCTATCATAGGTACACACACACAAAGACAGAAAAATTCTAAAATAACACTAAAGATAGCCATCAAATCTTCAAATCTCTAGAGAAGAGAGCAAAAGAAGCAGAAAGGAACAACAACAAAAAAAAAGAACTACAAAAAAAACCACCTCCCAAACAATTTATAAAATGGCAATAAATACATAACTATCAATGATTATTTTAATATCAATGGACTAAATGCTCCAATTAAAAGACACAGAGTAGCTGAATGGAGACAGAATGAAGACCCTTATGTATGCTGCCTACAAGACTCTTTTCAGACACAAAGACACACACAGACTGAGAGGATAGAAAAAGACACTCTATGCAACTAAAACAAAACAAAACAAAACAAAACAAAACAAAAACCAAAAAACAGGGTAGCAATACTTTTATCAGACAAAATAAACTTTAAAACAAAGACTGTAACAAGAGACAGAGAAGGAATTACATAATGACCAAGGGATCAAGCCAAGAAGATTTAGCAATTGTGGACATATGCATCAAATGTAGGAACACCTAAATAAATAAAGCAAATATTAAGACATAGAGAGATTGATAGTAACACAATAATAGTAAGAAACTTCAGCACCCCATTTACATCAATGGACATATTATCCAAGTAAAAATCAATAAGGAAACACTGGCCTTAAAAACACATTAGACCACGTAGATTTAATAGATGTATAGAGAGATACAGAGAGAGCATTCCATCCGAAGAATACATATGCTTTTCGAGTGCACATGGAACTCATTCTCCGGGACAGATAGCATACTAGGGCACAAAAACAAAACAAGGCTCAGTAAATTTAAGAAAATTTAAATCATATCAAAGAACTTCTAGTGCTATGGGACTAGAACTCAACTATAAGAAAAAACTGCAAAAAAACCAAAAACGAAACAAAAACAACAAGTGGAGGTTAAACAATTTGCTACTAAACAACCAATGGATCAGTGAAGAAATGAAAAAATACCTAGAGACAAAAAGAAAACAAAAACAGAATGATTCAAAATCTATGGGATACAGAAAAAGCAGTTCTGAGGAAAGTTTATAGAGATACAAGCCTACCTCAGGAAACAAGAAAAACCTCAAATATACAACCTGATCTAAAAGAACTAGAAACAGAAAACAAAGAAAACCCAGAGTTAGTAGAAGAAAATAAATCATAAAGATCATAGCAGAAATAAATAAAATAGAGACTAAAAAACAATAGAAAAGATCACTGAAACTATGAGCTGGTTCTTTGGAAAAATAAACATTGATAAAACTTTAGCCAGACACATCTAGAAAAAAAAGAAAGAAGACCCAAATAATAAAAAAAAGAAATAAAAAAAGAGAAGTTACACTGATACCACAGAAATACAAAAGAATATAAGAGATTATTTCTAACTATTATACACCAATAAAATTAACAACCTTAAAGAAATGGACAAATTTCTAGAAATATATTATCTCCCAAGACTGAATCAGGAAGAGTGGAAAATATTAATACCAATATACAATAATAAAATTGTCATTAAAAAAAATACCCATCAAATAAGAGCCAGGACCAAAAGACTTCACACAAGCCTGGCAAACATTCAGAGAATTAGCACCCATCTTTCTCAAACTATTCCAAAAAATTGCAGAGGAAGAAAAGCTTCTGAATTCATTCTTCAAGGCCAGCATCATGATGCTAAAACCAGAGAAAAATATCACAAAAAAAGAAAATCACAGGTCAATTTACTTATTAATAGGTATACAAAAATCCTCAACAAAATCCAAATTCAACAATACATTTAAAAGGTAATGCCCCATGATCAATTGAGATTTAACCCAGGGATGCAAAGATGTTTCAATATCCTCAAATCAATCAATGTGATGCACCACAATAATAAATTGAAGGAAAAAATCATACAATCTCAACAGATGTAAATGAAGATTTTAACAAAATTCAATATCCATTTATGATAAAACTCTCATCAAAGTGTGTACAGAGGGAACACACCCGAACACACCCGAACATAACAAAGGTCATGTGTGACAAGCCCACAGCTAACATCATTCTCAATGATGAAACACGAAATCATTTTCTCTAAGACCAGGAACAAGACAAAGATGTCTACTCTTGCCACTTTTATTCAACGTAGTATTGGAAGTCCTAGATGCAGCAATGAGAAGAGAAAAGTAAATAAAAGAATCCAAATTGGAAAGGAAGAAGTAACACTATCATTGTTTGCAGATGACATGACACTATACATAGAAAACCCTAAAGACAGTACCAAAAACTACCAGAATTCATCAATGAATTTGATGAATTGCAGGATACAAAAATCATGTATGGAAACCTATTGTATTTCTATACATTAACAACAATCTATCATGAAGTAAAATTAGGAAAGCAATTCCATTCAACATCACATCAAAAAGAATAAAATATCTAGGAACAGATCTAACTAAGATGGTAAAAGACCTTTATTCAGAAAGCTCTAAGACATTGACTAAAGAAGCTGAAGATGGCACAGATGGAAAGATAAACTGTGTTCACAGACTGGAATAATTAATATTGTTACAACAACCTTATTATCCAAGACAATGTACAGATTTAATGCAATTCTTATTAAAATACCAATGGCATTTTCATAGAGCTAGAACAAATAATTCTAAAATTTGTATGGAAACACAAAAGACCTAGAATAGCAACAAAAAAAACAAAAAAAAAAAAAAACCTTGAGAAAGAAGAACTGGAGGTAGCACATATTCTGATTTCAAATTATTATACAAATCTACAGTAATCAAAACACTATGTTACTGGCCCAGAAACAGACACATAAATCAGTGGAATAGAACAGAAAGCCCAGAAATAAACCCACATTTGTATGGTCAATTAATCTATGACAAAAGAGGTAAGAATGTACTACATGGAAGAGACAGTCTCTTCAGTAAATGGTGTTGGGAAAACTGAACAGCTACATGCAAAAGTATCAAACTGGACTACTTTCTCAGACCATGCACAAAAATAATTTCAAAATGTTTTAGACATAAATATAAGACCAGAAACCATAAAACTTTCTAGACGAAAACACTGACAGTATGATCTTTCACATCAGCCTTAGTAATATTTTTTGGGATATGTCTCCTCAGCCAAGGAAAACAAAAGCAGAAATAAACAAATGGAACTATATCAAACTAAAAAGCTTTTGCACAGCAAAGGGAATTATCAACAAAACAGAATGACCATCTACTGAATGGGAGAAAATATTTGCAAAAAATATACCTGTTAAGGGATTAATATCAACAATATACAAAGAACTCACAAAACTCAACATCAAAAAATGAATAGCTCTAGTAGAAAATGGATAGATTATTTGAAGAGACATTTTTATGAAGAATATATACAGATAGCCAAAAGGCATATGAAAGGACATCCAGCATGACTAATCATCAGAAAAATGCAAATCCAAACCACAGGATATACCACCACACCTGTTAGAATGACTATTATCAATAAGACAACAAATAACAAGTGTTGGTGAGGATGTAGAGAAAAGTGAATCCTCCTGCACTGTTGGTGGGAAGGTAAATTGATGCAGCCACTATGACAATCAGTATGGAGTTTCCCCAAAAAATCAATAATAGAACTACCATATGATCCAGCAATTCCATTCCTGTGTATTTATCCAAAGAAAACATAAATACTGAAAAGATATATGCACGTCTATGTTCACTGCAGCACTATTTACAAAAGCCAAGATATGAGAGCAACATAAGTGTCCATCGATAGATGAATGGATAACGAAGATGTGGTATGTATAGGCAATGAAATATTACTTAGCCATACAAAAGAATGAAATTCTGCCATTTGCAACAATGTGGATGGATGTAGAGAACATTATGCTTAGTGAAATAAGTCAGACAGGGAAAGACAAATACTATATGATTTCACTTATATGTGGAATCTAAGAAAAACGAACAAACAAAAAATATAGAAAAATAGTTATAGATACAGAGAATGAACAGGTGTTTGTCAGAGGGAAAGGGATGGGGAAACTGAAGAAATAAGTGAGGGAGATGAAGAGGTACAAGCTTCCAGTTGCAAAATAAATGAGACATGGATTTGAGATGCAGTGTGGGGGATATAGTCAATAATTGTGCAATATATTTATGTTGACAGACGGTAACTAGATTTATGGAGCTGATCATTTTGAAATATACAGAACCATGGAATCTCCATGTTGTGTAACAGGAAGTAAGATAGTGTTGTAGGTCAATTGTATTTCAAAAACAACAAACAAATAAGCAAACTAACAAAAAAAGAGATCAGATTTGTGGTTACCAGAAGTGGGGAAGTGGGGAAGTGGGATTGGATGAAGGCAGTCAAAAGGCACAAACTTCCAGTTATAAGATAAATAAGTACTAGGGATGTCACATACAGCACGATAAATATTGTTAATACTGCTATATGTTATATACGAATGTTGCTAAGAGAGTTAAATCTTAAGAGTCCCCATCACAGTGACATTTTTTCTATTTCTTTAATTTTATATCTATATGAGATGATGGTTATCACCAAAATTATCGATATTTATTTCATGTTGCATGTAAGTCAATCATTATGCTATGTACCTTAAACTTACACAGTATTGTATGTCAATTATATTTCAATAAAGCTAGAAGCAAAAAACAGTAACCAATTTTGGCCCAAGATGGAGTCACTCATACTACGTCCCACATCAGTAAACTAAAACTCAACTAAATTTCTAATCTCAGCTCCCTAGAGAAGGAAGTCCTCTGTCAACCAATCAGCCCTTGCTGCTTAGTATGTTACCTGACTGAGCTCCGAGACTACCTTTTGCGCCATAAGAGGAAAGTAGCCCTGTTTAACCAATCAGCAAATATCCAGTATAACTTCCCAATCAGTGCTCACTTGGTGTATAGAAATCTCTTAGCTTGCACAGATTTTCAAAGCTCCTTTCTGTCTGCTAGATTGGATGCTTCCAGATTCATGAATCACTGAATAAAGCCAATGAGATCTTTAAAAATTACTCAGTTAAATTTTGTTCTTTAACAGGTCCAAATCATCATAAGAATTAGACGAAAGACATTCCAGGCATTTTCTACACGTACGTACACGTAGAATCATGGGTAGGAAAAAGCAAAGAATGAGTTTTATTTAAATGGGGTTATTACTACTACTCCTGTTTTCCAATACAGTTGTTATATTTTTTGATCTTAACAGAAGAAACTGAAATGAAAGTGAAACAAGTATGTTTTTGATAATGTATAATAACTTAAAGAGTTATTAATAACATTAAAAAAGGCTCAAAAGTGAAGAGAAAGATTATGAAAACCTTAACAGATTAAGCAAACTAAATACTGGTCCTTCTATTCTCCTCTTCACGTGGGCTTGGGTTTCCCATGACTCTGATAAGTAGTACTGTGAGGCACTGAAATTAAAAAAGATATTAATTTTGGAGCTGGTGAGGGTAAAGGAGTATTGGCTTTGGAGTGAGACACTGATAGGTAACTGCCCCCATTTCTTCCTGTATCAGACATAGAGAAGTCATTTAAATACTGGAAGCCATAGGTTGCTTACTTTATTTCTGACATAGGCGAATAGACTACAAACACGTATTTCCTTCTGCTTGAGAGTTAAAAAACAAAAACAAAAACCTCTATTCATTACCATTTTAATATAAGGATAAAATAAGTGCTTAACTAGAGAAGTCTAGCCTGAAACTTACAGAACAAGGATTCCTCTGAATCCAGTCCTCATGAATTTATACCTATTTCTTTAATGAAATTGAATGATTGAATCAGTATATGATATTGTATGTGATATATAGATATATGATATAAATCAATTATTAGCTTTATTACCTTTGAGATTTTTAATAGTTGAGCTAGTTGGAAATTTTGGGCAGCATAAATAAATTCAACTGAATCCATACATTATCAAAAATTTAAAACAAATAAATGACAAGAAAGAAAACACACTGAAATAAACAGTTTCCAGATAATACATAAAACCTTATGTAAGCTTTCTAAAATAGACACAGTGATACATCATTCAGCAGGAAGCCAGAGTTTCGTTAGAAAGAGATATCACACTGTTAACTTATTCAGAAACATCAGGCAATGTATGAGATGATGTCTCAAAATGGCATCTTAAATAACAATTCAAAACAACTAAAAATATCATTGGCTTTTTGATGACAGAAAATACATTTTATAGTTATCTGATATTTATTCAAGATTAATAAAAATGAAAAATGCCATGATGAGTCTTTATGACAGACAGGGTCAGATCCAATGTAGAGAGAGAATTTCATTACCTAAACAGCTAATTCTTAATAGACTAGACCAGCTTGTATTTTATCCTTCTTTTTGCTAGATTAAAAATAAGCACTTTCTGATATTAACAAAAAGTATTGCCCAGGGCATGTAAGTATTAGGACAGCAAATACAGAAGCATAAAAACCATTTGGTTTATAGTTTTACTTATTATAATAAAGATTATTTTATTCATTGATTTTTATTGATTTTCTTTTATGGAATGGTGAACATAACTCTTAGAAAATGATGAGCATAATCCTCTTAATGCAAAATGGTATTTGGGGCAGACTGATCCCTCTTACTGAGCAGTAGCTATGCATTTTATGCATTTATTTCAAGTCAGAAAAGGGCTGGTCTCCAACCAGGCATATCCTGAAAGATGTGATGTCTGATTCCCCTTTTGCAATTCCTAGGGCTTCACTCATTAGAAAGCTCAGGGGTAACTGGATTGTTAGAAGGGCAAAATTTATAACTGAGATCAACTGTACTTTTCTTCATCTATTATTTATGTGAAATCATGAAGTACTGAGCACCAGGGATAAAAATAACATACACGATTATTTAAGACATTGTCTCAATTTTTAGAAAACACATGTTAAAAGGCACAAATTTGCAATTTGAAGATGAATAAATCTTGGAGCTCTAACGTACCGCTTAGTGCGTATAGTCAACGATACTGTTTTATATACTGCAAAGTTGATCAGAGACTTATGTGTTCTCACTACAAAAAAGAAATGATAATTATATGATGTTATAGGGGTGCTAGCTAAAAGTGCTTGGTCATCATATTGTAATATATAAATGTATCAAACCAACACATTGGACATATTAAGCTTACACAATGCTATATGTCAATTACATCTCTATGGACAAAGCAAAAGACAGGACATCACTGGGGAGCAGGATTTGGGCAAGAATTTGCAGAAAGCTTAGGAGTCAAGAAGGGAGCACTGAGAGTGTTGGCAGTTAGGGAGAGAATTGAAGCTCTAAGGTCATACTTAAGGGAGTATAAACATCACTCACTACCTGATTAGAGGGGAAGACTTTCACAGGAATGAGTAAGAAGCAAGAATGAGAATTAGATTGGAAGGAGTTTGTGCAGGTCCTGGACACAATGAGATGTGCCAACAAAATGGTGACACTGGCAAAGAGCATTAGGGGAAATTATTCTTGCAATATTGTGAAATATATTATGGTCATGATTACAGGCAACATTCCCCCCATGTGGACAGATGAACAAGCCAAGGCTCAGATGCCATTTCTGGATGGCATTGTCTCTGAGGGAGAAGAGCAAAGTCACGTACCCCAGGCACTTTTACTACTTGGGGATTCTAAATAAATTCTGCTATTTGTTCAGACTTCATCACACAATTATATTTATTCTACTTGTATCTCCCCAGATATATGAAGTATATTCTCCTTATGAGATTCTGGGCAAATTTTTTAAATATCTATTTCTTACATCCCTTACCTGTAGAATGAGTTTAGCAATATTATTATAAGAATCTTGAAAAGTAGTTAACAGTTTTCTTAGGAAAAAAATCATATATTTTCACTTCCTAAAAATATTTGAGTTCACTGATATCATGGGTGCTAATCATTATACATAGTATTACAATATCTAAAATGGCAACACAAATAATACACTTATTTTCTTAGAACATATTTAATGTATGAAATTAAAATGCCTATCATACTTATGTTTGTATGAAAGCTCTGTATTAAACTAATAATGTTATGAAAGTATTATTTTTATTGTCCTAAAATTATAATAAAATGTTATTTTTATTATCCCAAGCATTATTTTTTACCATGTTCTGTCCTTTTCAGTTACATAGGACAAAAAGTATAATGTTGTTAGAACATCAAGGTGAATAAACAAAGCAAAAATCCATTGACCATTTTTTGGGGTTGGGGAAGAATGTTATTATCAGGTTGGTTAGTTGCAGACTTTATCTATGCATTTATACCTGTATAAATATATATAAACTGTAATAAAATCTCCCTAAGGGGAGACATTTTCATCTATTTTATTCACTAAGGCATTACTAATGCCTAGATGCATGCTTGGCAGAAATACATTCAATGAATCGACAAATATATAGAAATAAGTGCAGAGAGGGCCCACTGGTGATCAGACACACAAAAAAATAAGCTCCCCGGATATAGAGCAGCCTGCCATGAGGGGGAAATGCTGAGAAGAAATCTGTAATCTAATGAATCAGTGCATGTATTTTTGAAAGAAAGGCAAGAGGCAGCAATATTGGGAGGGAATAGCTTCTTGGCAAAAAGAAGTCACTTGGAAGCAGAAGGCATCCTTTGTACACATGGTACGGAAGGGAAAGAGGGAAGCAGGTGACAGAAATTAAGGGACATAAAGCGTGATTAAATGGAAGCAAAGCAATCCCCTCAAACGCTATCAGTTAGTAACATTACAACTGAACCTAGTAAAAGAAAAATATAAATATTTTATATAATCAAAATAGAAATCTAATAAAAACAATTACAAACAAGTACTATGATCAAATACAAACATGACAGCTATGTACACAGCTTTCAAATTGGTGACAGAACAAACACAACAACTAAATTGAGTCAAGTAGCTTTTGGACATGGTACTCTGAATTTCCTTAGTAAGATGTAATTGGGGAAAAAAGAACTGCAAAGTAATCTTAAATCTTAATTAGTAGAATTGTCTATAATGCTACCTAGAACTGGGCTCTCATAAAATAGGAGTTTACAGAAGTGTATATATAATATACATTATGTACACATACTGCACGTGCATACACATACATTTATATACATATGTGCTTATAAAATGTGACTATGAAACTATTTTATTAGAACTTGCTAATGATTATAAAGCAAAATGAGAAAATCAAAGAGTTAGAATGAAGCTCAAAAGTTATTATGCCCAAACCTTTTTATTTTCTCAACAAAATTATTGAGAGCTTAGGATTTTAAGTGCCTGGATTTGAGTCTCACAAGTACTAAGTGACTGGGTTGAGGTCTCCATTTTTGTTGTATAATCTTTCTGGACACTTCACAGAGATGAGTCAACATTTAAACTTGAAGAAAACGGGAGTTTTTAAATTTTAAAAAAACACATACATTTTAGTCACAGAATTAAAGCATTGCCTCCGATCATCTCTGGAGTTACGTTGTTGTATAATTGTTAATAAATTCTATGCATGCTGGGTAAAGTTTTCTTCATTTTAAGATGCAGAGATAGGATACTCTCTAATAGAACACAGTGAAAGTCATTCCTAAGAAAAATAGGGAAAAAAAATTGACTATAGAAGGAAAACATCACTTTACTGTATAAAACATACTGGTTTGAAACAAGTATTTTGATGAGATGCTTTGAAGAGCAAGCCACATTATTCTCTTTTGACAAATGTCTATTTATGGTCTCATATACTAACTTATTTCTTCCAGAATTGTTAATTTGGCATTGTGATGAGACAAGCTGTGAGATTCAACACATTTAAAATTAAATGACAAAAATGGGATGATTGTGCAGTGTGTTCCTAACTGAAGAGTTGACTGTTGAAAAGTTGTCATTGCACATTTTCTTGGGTATGTTGTACTTAGCTGCAGAAACCATAGAAACGCACTTTTGCTCTGATTTTTGAAAAGAATGTTAAATATAACTATTATTTTTATTTTTAAAATTCTGTATATTGTCACTTTTAAGTTGTTTTAAAGCACATAGAATTATTAAGGTAAAGTAGATGCATTGGCACAAATCATATTATGGATGGGGCTTATTTAACCAAATAAAATATAATAATGTAAACATAAACACCAATAAAAGCTTGCAACCCAAATCTACTTTTGGTATTTTTCATTCGAAAGTCTGATAGAATTTTAATATCTTCAAAGGGATAAAAGAGGGAAAGGGAAAGTTGACTTTGGAAAGGGATGGAGATGCTTGATAATCGGAATGGAAAGAGAAAAATAAATATGTTTGGATGATGAAGTAAAGAGTGCTTAAATGCATACTGGGGAAATGTGTTAATATTCTCATTTAAATTAGACTATCCCTGGATATCAGTTTAGTTGGACTTGAGGCCCACCCTATGCCTCTCTATTCTTTCTATTAGTACAATTACACACAGATTAGCTTAGTACTTAATAAATGTCTAATATTTAATTTCAGTTGGTGGTTAATTAAATGTTGAGCTGAAAACTGGACTCAGTCCAGCATTTTGGACTAGATCACTACCGCACAGAAATTGAGCAAAACCCTGCTGAAAGTTTCCAAAAGAAAATTGACAAGAACCACAGGCATAGTGTATTAAAATTTTCCATGTCATTTAGAGGAAGACAGTCAAAAGTTTCTCTTTCTTAGTCATATTCCAGAATGTGATGAAAGACATGAGTCAGAGTAAGGGAGCAAAATGTAACTGAGTGCCAGGGATGACCATCTTTTTGTATCACTATCCTTTCTTTACTTTCACTGATATCACATTTTTTTTTATCGTCCTCTGAATAGTCTGGCAGATAATAATTTTTATATTGACATTTCCTTCTATGTGTTAACATCTGAATATTGAAATTTCTCCTGAGTCTTATCTCCCTCTCCTTTCTCCTTTTAGTTATTAATATACTCCCATGTCTTTAAATGCTGTGTAAATACTGAATATGCACACATTTATATACAGGCATTTTACATCATCTCAAATTTAGTGTTCTCAAACTCAGCTCTTAATCCAGCCTCCAAAAGGGCCCTACCTAGATCTCCAAAAATGGCATTACATGCCTCCAAGTTAGAGCATCAAATAACATCTTTATTTATATTCTTGATTTCACTCCTGGTCCTCTCATATCTGTTCTGCCACCTACAGATATCCTTAAATACTTAACTAATTGGGCCACTGCCATTCCGCTGAATAAAATCCTGTAAAAGCTTTCCAACAACCTCAAATAAAATCCAACCTCATTACTATTCTCTAGAAGTTGTGCTTAAGCTGGATCCTCTATAAGTTTCAAACACATGTTGTTCCCTTCTCCCCTGATCTAACTACATTTAAGCCCAAGCGCCTCTTTCATTTTCTAAAATACACTAAAAACTTTCCTGGTTCAGAGTCTTTAATCGGCACCTTTTCCTTTGCCTGGAACACTTGACACAAGTCTTCATGATGCTGACTTGGTTACCTTTCACAGTTAAATACTGCCTTGTCAGAGAAATTTGCATTTAAATTGTGACCATTAAAGAAACCTCGATATTATCTACCTCTGTATTCTGTTCATGTTTTTATGGAACTTATTGCAATATGTCATCTGCCTTCCTGACTCTAAGCTCCATGAGCATAGATACTAGAACTGGTGACTCCCTAATACAATTCCAGTGCTTAGCATAATTTCTCACACGCTGGAAGAACTTATGAAAATTTGCTTAATTTTGTTGCACATTATCTATCTTACCATCTTCAATAATATTTTCAGTTTTAAAGGAGATACTGTTGTTCTTTTAGATACAATCCTGTGGGACTGTTGATTAGGTAATTTTTTATTTCCAAAAGGTAAACATATAGCAGAAGTTAGGATAAGCAAATTTTCCCTTTCTGTACTCTTTATGTCCAGCCAAATGATAAATAGAAAATAAATGTATTCATCTTTATCGATTAAAACTTTATGATATTATTTGGTATCTCTTCCTTCTTAGATCTCTTAGGTACTTCGGTTTCTCTTTATGCTCTAGTGGCTTTCAAATTCTGCGATCATTGTTGTATCCTACATTTACCTTCCTTTTCAGGTTTTAGTAGCCAGGGTCAGTTGAAATGATTTTGTTTACAACAGAAAACACAAATTGAAGTGGCTTTCTGAGACAGAAACATGTATTTCCTCACTTTAAATCAGGTTCTGAGATAACAGACTCCAGATTTGGTTAGTTTAGTGGCTTAGTGCAACCATCAAAGACCAAGGTATAGTCCCTATTTCTTTTCTGTCATTCCCATTATGTTATTTAGTTTTCCTCAAGATTACAAGATGTTTACAGGAACAACAAATATATCTTCAGACACAAAGTTCCAAAAGAAACAAACAAACAAACAAATCCAAAAAAAAAAATCATTCATTTTAAGGGCAAGGAAAATTTCTCCAAATCCCACAATAGCAGACTTTCTCTCACATTTCATTGGCCAGCATTGGGTAACACAGTTTTTTTCTAAGACATCCAATTCATGAGAAATTATATGGCTTGACTAACCTAAAATAATCAAACTTCTATGGTGCTATGAAATTATTCATTTGGCTTAAGGAATAGTGTGACGAGAAAAATGAACGTCTTGAAAAGGCATCTCTACATATATTCAAAACACAGCTTCTTTAAATTATTTTATATCAAAATCAAAATAAACTATACCTCACAGTTTACTGGGTTGGGTATGTTGCATGATTTGAAACACCTCAGATTAACCAAATGAGACAATTTCAAGCTGTTTTTTGTTTGTTTGTTTGTGTTTTTTTTACTAAATACATGGCATTTGGTGAGTTATTGAATCCTTTGGTGGTCTTGGTTTTCTGATTTTGAAAAGAAGACAGCATTAGCAATTTTGTAAGTCTTTAAGCCATAACATTCTTTAAATATAGAGCTCAATCCCTGTGCTGAACTACAAAGTCCATCATGATTTCTGTATTCATCTTCTCATTCCTTCTCACTTGACTCTCAACATTAGATTAAATTAAAATGTGAAAATTCCTGTGTTCATTCAGAGCCATAGATCACATGGCTGGACTTGTTCCAACTCACTTTTTTATTGATGAAGAATTTTTGTTTTGACTGTATTTCACAATTCCTTGGGTTAGGATACAGGTAGATATTAAGTAATGTAGTTTAGATTATTTGGTACTTTACAAAATTAATCATCATTGCTTTGTTTTAAGGCAAAAACTCTTTGAACCTCTGTTCAGATGTGCTGTGGCATGCCATTTTTCTATCAGTATAATTGCCATCAATGATTTGATTAATTAAATTAAAAGTGCATAAAAACAAGGTAACCATACTTTCAGATTTCCAATCAATCAGGAAGGAAATTGAAAGTAAGATGAGAAAAGGCATCAGCTGATTAAGCAGCCAAGTATCTTGGACAAAAGGAGAGGGTGACACTGAAGAGATCCCAAGGAAGATTTGTCATTGTTAGAGGTAGAGTTATGCAAGTAGATTATGTAAATACAGTTAGAGATTCAATTAAGAATGGAATATTTAAGAAATTAATTTATGAAAGTCACCAATCTATTCACATGATCAGCATTATTTAGCTTTAACCTCACGATAGCTTCATGAATCAATGTTGTTCAAAGAAAAAAGATAGTTTATCCAGTTAATACATGATGAAACAGGAATTTGTGCTCCATTCCACCTGATTCTAATATCTGTGTAACCTCCAATTGGACCTATTGCATGGTAGCATCAAGAAGACAAAAGAACAGGCTTCTAGAAAGAGGAAGTCATTTTTTAAAATATTTGTCTAGTTCTATACAGTCAACTTTCTTTGGCTTCCCCGTCACCACTTAACTTTAAATTGACACAGAGAAAAGCATTGCTAAGCAGTTTCAGCAACCTACTTGATATATGAACTTGTCAAATTCTCAGAAAAGTAATACTAAAATTTCTCCTGATTTCATTATAAATTGTTGAAATGTAACTCTGTAAGAATGTGGAGAGAAAGAAAATACACCATATGATACAGCCTCAGATGGGCAACCCTCCATAAAGAACTTAATGCACAGATATTTCCAGATGACTATCCAATCCTTTGTTCTATATCTCCTTCAGATTGAAACATGTGTGCTAATGCTGTTCTTCAGGGCAATCCAAGATTTATCTCAATATACTTGAGCTGTCTTGGGTCACATCACATGCTTTCAGGTGCCTTAAACTCCAGTCAGTTTAAATTACCTGAAGTCAGCTAATAAGCTTCGTGATGTCATACATGGATTGGCTCCTGCCACCCACGTCATCCAAAAGCCTCTTCCTTTACAACTCCGTGAAAACTACTGAATAATCTTTCAAGAATTATCTCAGACAACTCTCTTTACTACTGTTTGCTGATTTGCTAATGACATATAATCTTTCTTTTGACTATTCATACCACTTTATTCTTCATTTATAGTAACTGTCTTTCTTCTATACCCTGGGCATAGCAATGTGTGACTCCATATAATCCTCTCCACTATTTAATCTCTTCCATGATCAACACCTGAACCATCAAGTGTCTTGATAATTTCTGAATCCTAAGTAAATACTTTTTGATTTATTATTGCTAGATAACTGAATATTCATCACTGATTGCACTGATTCATTCCTCTCATTTGTTTTCTGTCTCCTTGAGGATTCTGTTAAATTTACTCGTCTGATTCCTTAATAAGTATGTTGAACATGAGAGAAAAAAACATTATCTGTGGTTCCTAATGTCTTTCTCCAAATGTTGAAATAGAATTTGTTTAAATGCTTTTACCAGCTTCTCAATGGGTTTATCAAAAACTTTTATTTTCGTAACAAAGTTTCAATCAGAATTATCCTAAACCTAATTTATTAATGCTTTCTTGAGAATGCTTTATATGATTTCTATAAATCAGTTCCTGTTAGATGAATTACCTTTATTTTAAACACTATTTAAATTAACTTATGGGAAGAGTTTATGGATGGAAATCTTAGAAAACAGTTTTTAAATTTTATTGCCATTTTTAAATTAAAAAGCTTGCTACTTTACATAAAAAATATGTTATATGGCTGATAGAATTTAAATCAATATAGATACTGATTACAGATAATAAAATGATTAAAATTGTGATATTTGCTTACCTTTTAATAAAAATATATGAGTTAGTATTAAAAAATTAAATAAATATTTTGAATATTTTACCTCATTATATAAAGGGATCAGGAAAACTTCACAATATCATCATCAAAATTAGTAATATGAGAACAAAATGATAATGTTATACTTATTAACATCATTGGCATTTGAATAAAAATAAAAGTTTTTATACTGATGTGTTCTTATATGTTTAACACATTATTTACTGTTATTTAATATTTAAAAATATTTTACAAAACCAAGAGCAAAAGAAAAAGGACAAATTGAAGAATATTTCTTTAAAAGATGAAGGATGCTCAATATTTTAAGTATAATTAAAATCATACAGCAAGAAGACATGGAGATGTCTCACATAACTGAAATTATATTGTTATTAATTTAAAAACTATGTTTGTAATGCCATGAATTCATTTCCCATTTTGGACTTTTAAAACTCCAAATATATATAAATACTGTATATATTTATAGTTATAAAAGTGTTAATTTTATCATTATAAAATAAAATTATATTTGCATATATTGTATTTTATATTCCAGATAAGTGATTACACAAAATTAAACTTTTAATAGTCTACTACTCCTAAGGGGAAGAGTACCTTGTATGTATTTTTATGTATATAAAAGACATCAATTAATGAAACAAAAGATAATCCATTGCTTATATAAATGTATTCATGTTTCATTCAAATGACAATTTGAGAGAAATATAATGCCTCCACTAAGTTAACTCCAATTTACTATTCCTTGGTATACATAAAATGCAAACAAAAAAACAATTCAAAACCTATTTTGGTAGAAAAATATTTTAACTAATAATGCAGTTATATATAATGACACAAAGGATGATTTTCCTATTTTCTAGCCAAGACTAAACATGCAATAGTGGAGGTTGAACTTTATCTGAAAACTAATTAGAAAGAATCTCATCAAAATCATCCTTACTTTTTTTTTTAACTCTCTGAACTAGTAATTACCCTTTAATCAAGTTGACAACACTAGATGCTATAATAAAGATCAAAGTAACACATTTTTATTTTAATGTTACTTTTTCTTGTTTAGTGTAATTAGGCAAGCCTTTATCTTTAAAAGTGATAAATTTGCTTAATATTTAAGGAGCTAATAAACACTGTAGAGAGAAATGTTATTATCATGATTCACGAACTTTTTTAGTAGCTTACACAAAAAGAAAACAATAGTCATTTTGATGTAAATTTAAATTTAATATAAACATACGTGCATGTCCAATAACAAAAGCAAAAATTAAGTAAGTGTTAATTGAATAGTGGCCATACGTATAACTTCTTTTTATCCATTCTTTCATTGAACATCTACTATATTCCATGTATTAGTTTTTAAAAATATTTTGCCTATAACAGTAAGTGAGACAGACAAAGTCATGGCTCTTTTAGGACTTAAATTCTACTGGTTTGAGACAAATAGTAAACAAATGAATAGATCTTAGGAGTAAGGAGAATTAATATAGGGAGAAGTGATAGAGACATGGTGGATAACTTAAGTATTAAAATCTCATGGACATCTTAAGAATAAGAAGAAAATATTGAGGCTTGGGGGCTGTTCACTCCAGGCATATATGTTTAGAACCAAGACACTAAAGCCTGACTGGCACTTTTCAAGGTACTGTCACAGTGATAGACAGGGCAGAGAAGTAATTTTTAATCCCAGTGTACATTTTATTCCGTGTATAATGTGAAGTCATCTAAGAGTTTTAGACAGTAAAGTGACACAGGGAAAAAATATCATTCTGGTTGTGCAGACAGTGGACTTTAGAACATAAACATTTAAAACAAGGAGGAAAAATTGAGCTTATAGCAGCAGTTTCTCGACTGGTGTTAGCAGGCTTGATTTTGGATTCCAGGAGTAGTGACAGAAAGAAGCAGTCGAATTTACCATGTGCTCTGTTGGTGAAATTATTAAGACACTGGCATATTAGGAGTGGAGAAAATATGCTTCCTAGGTTTGGGTCTTTGGTACAAACATAGAAAATGTTTTGCTTTGTTTTGTTTTGTTTTCAGCACAGGTTTGAGAAGCCCCTTAGGCTGCAAAAGGAGATTAGGAACATCACAGAAATAGGTTATGATAGAATCTTTTGCTTTAAGTTAACTGGCAGATGGAGGGTAATCAAAGACATGGTAATATTTTTACATCTTATAACGCTTCTCAGTATTTGGATTAAGAATCTTTTAAACTTTTATTTTTGTGTTAGTCAGAGTTTTCCAGAGAAATAGGATTAATAAAATATATATGTATATATATACAGATGAAGAGAGTTAAGTTAAGAAATGGCTGATGCAATCATGGAGGCTGAGAGGCCTACCGTCTGCCATCTGCAAGCTAAAAACGCAGAAATCCAGTGGTGTAATTCAGTGCAAGTCCTAAGGCCTGGGAACCAGGGAGGCTGATGGTGGAGATTCCAGCCTGGGTCTGAAAGCCTGAGGACCAGGAGTGCTGAGGACAAGAGAGGATTTGTGACCCACCTCAAGCCATCGGTCAGAAAGGAGGGAATTCTTCCTTTCCCTGTTTTTTGGCTTATTCAGGCCCTGGGCTGGGACTGGGTGATGCTCTCCCACATTCAGAAGGCAAACTGCTTTAGGAGTCTCCGGATTCAAATGTTCATTTCTTCCACAAACACCCTTAAAGACACACTCAGGAAGGCTGTTTAGTCAAATATCTGGCACCCTATGATCCAGTCAAGTTGACAGAAAAAATTCACCACCACAGTGTGTAACATACAGTAGAAAAGTTGACATGTTATTAGTGATGCATTTTTACAAATAGTCACTTGTTACCAGTATACAAATCAAGAAACAGATCACTACTGGAGTTCCAAATTTTTTCCTCCTGTCCTCTTCCAGTACTTCCCTACTCACTTCCCAGATAAGAATAAACATCATTTTGACTTCTAACAACATAGAATAGTTTTGCCTGGTTTTGAAATGTATACAATAGGAATTGTACTTTATGTACTCTT
This sequence comes from Camelus ferus, assembly GCF_009834535.1. Taxonomy (NCBI): domain Eukaryota; kingdom Metazoa; phylum Chordata; class Mammalia; order Artiodactyla; family Camelidae; genus Camelus; species Camelus ferus. The sequence continues at coordinate 19,010,887 of NC_045696.1, read as the reverse complement.
CTTGTCCTGTTACTTTATTCATCTTTATGTTTAAGATATGTATCCACACTGAGAATGTGATTATTGAGTTAAAAAAAATCAGGCTAAAGCAACTAAATTATAGTTAATGAAGGCTATTTAAATTTCCCACTTTTCTTTCACTTATATTTTACTCCCCCAAGACCTCTAACCCCAATAACTAATACAAGCATTAATTCAGTAGATATACCTATTATAAAAAAATTCAAAGAAATAAGTTTACAAATGTAAAACGGATAATCACAGCATATTGTTTGTGACAGAGTCGTTTCTTTATCTTAAATTTAAACCAAAGTATAATTCCAAGATTAAACATCTTTACGGTTTCTGAGAAGACTGAGTTATTTCCAGCATCAATTATCACTTATAGCAACTCTGTCTATCTTTATATTTAGCATATGAGGAACCATTTGGAATTCCATTTGTTTTTCTCTCTTTATCCTTATAGAAAATTGTGGATGGAACTAACATGTCATCCTAACATCATAAATATAAAAATGGGTTTGTAATTATATATAAAGTTAATTATTATAGTTATAACATTTATTTCTTAAGCACATAAATGCCTAGTTCTTAACATTTCTTCTTTTGTTTAAACAGTTCAAAGATCTTCTGAAATCATGTGTTCTATTCTATTGTACAGAATAAACCGTAGTCCTATTACTCCTAAAACAATTATTTCAGTCATAGCTTCTTTCTGTTACATACGTAACTGGCTATCTATGAGGCATCTCCAAGGCATTTCAAAATGAGCATGGGAAAAACTGATCTTTTTACTTATGGAAATACAGATCTATACTAAGGAATGTAGAACACTGGAAATGATAAATATATGAGTACATCTGTATGTATAACTATACATATGACATTTTCTTATTAAATCTTTTTAAAAATAGCTGTTTAAATTAAAATAACACAGTGACAATATATGCCTACACATAAGTAAAATGTTAAGACAGTAACAGCATAGGACCTAAAGGGGAAAAATTAAATTAAAGTACTTACATTATATGTGAAGTTCTATAGCACCAATTAAAGGTGGCCTGTGACAAGTTAAAATGCATACAGCAAACCCTTAAACAATCACTAAAGTAACAATCTAAAGAGTTACAGCTAATAAGGAAAGAGGAGAAAAAATGGACTTGTAAAAAAAAATATTGATTCAAAGAAGGAAGACAAAAACCTAGAGAAAAGAGGAATAAAGACCAGATAGGACTAATATAAAATTAAAAAATAAAAAAAGATGATAGACTTTAATCACATCAGTAACTGAATTAATTGTAAATAGTATAAGTAACCCATTTAAAAGTCAAAGATCATCATATTAAATAAAAACAGGAAGACAAAATGATGCTGTTACAAGAAAAACACTTTAAATGTAAATAAGTAAAAATAAAATAAAAAATACATACTTTGTAATAAATTATGTACAAACATAAAATAATTATATAAAAATTGCTGTTTATCTGAAATTCAAATCTAATTGGTTGTCCTATTTTTCTTTTCCTTTTTTCTTATAAATCTGGAAACATACATTTTAGGCATCCAGCATTTTTATACGGATAAAGAGAGAAAAACAAATGGAATTCTAAATGTGTAATTTAAACATGCTCACATGGTATTTGATAAGCTATACTTTATTCTACTAAAATGCCTAATCTTTGATTAGTACAAGGACTTTAAGAAAAAAAAAATAAGACAACAAAGTATCTTTTAACTTAACTTTCAAATTATTTACAGTCAAAGACAGTATCCAAATAAAGACATCATCAATACATGTAAGTCCCTTTTCAATTTAGGAACTCTGTAATTCTGAATAAGCTATGGACTAATTAATGGATTAGGTAAGCCTAGGAAATCTATTAAAAAGTACTCTTTAAAGACAGATCTTGCTGTCAAATCGTTGGTAGATTAGTGAGGGAGCCCCAGTCAAGTTAGCAAGATCTCCAATAGCATGACTTCTGCTTGGCAGAGATATCAAGACATGTTCAAGCTATTGTAGGAACACAGAAGAATGACAATGACCCCAAATTGAGAAAGATAATGACATGTAAGGTGAATTTTAAAGAATGAGAGCCATTTAGAAAAATCTTAAAAGGGGAAAAATACCTATCAGAGAGCAAGAAGGGCTTTTGCCAAAATGTGGATGTGACAAAGAGTAGTCTGTGGGTCTGGAGAGTTGGAAATTTTTCAATGCAACCAGAGTAGTCTCATACAAGGTTATTTTATCCCCTAACCAGATCTTAAGGCCTTTTGTATGCCATGAATCTTTTTTTCTGTCTTCTATTCTTTTGTATCTTTCCTATTCTTTATCTTATTTAATTTTGTCAAACACTTCACATTATTTTTACAGATGTGAATGGAGAAAAGTGTAAGTCTATGATTTTGAATATTCTGTTCCAGCTGGCCCACTTGGTCACAGGAAAATCCTGGCAAAGTCACTTAACCTAGCTGAGGTTCTGATATTTCATCAGCTAAGTAAACATAATTATGTATGTAGATCTGCCAATAATGCAGAAAAAAATCATTTACTGAATTGTGAGAAAGTGCTCTAAAGAAATCAACATGCTTCATGGGCTTAAATGAGTATTATTAATCACTGCTAACATTTTCAGTAAATGATTACATATTTGTGACAAACCAAAAATGTTATCAATTGAAATTAATGAGACAATGAGCAAGAAAAAAGTTATTAAGTTTCTTAAAATAGTATCTAATATAGTACTTTATTTCCCAAACAGCTACAATTTTATAAAAGTTAAAAGCATTTTAGGGTGGCTGAAGTGTTATTTTAAATAATCTGTTGTCAAGTAACCTGTTCTTTGGGATTTGTGGCGGAAAGGATCTTTCCAAATCTCAATCAGACTCTCCATAGATGTTAGTCAGGTAACCACCTGCAACTTTATAGATCTATTTCTTGATTTTGTTCTCTAAAGCAGTAGTTATTGCTTTAAAAGTATATATATGATATTTCCAAGTTATGAGACAGTTTTTAAATGACTTTATGTTCTATATAGAAACAAAAATATATTTAGATTGATACAATAAAAACACAGATATGATTACAAGCTACATATCCTAAATTTGCCTTTGCTATAGAACAAATATGGTACAAAACAAAGAATGGCTAAAAGAAGTGTGGTATGATAGTTGTTACAAGTTACACATAACTATATTGGAATAAATTCAGGTAATCCAACGGTCAAGAGCCTCTATACACTGAAACTGACTTTTCAATAATTGGATCCAAACTCTGTGTTTTTGATGCCTTGTTAGGAAAGAAAGTTATTGCTTTTTGAGTTAGAATTTTAGACAATTTGTAATTAAACACCACCTTATTGGGAGCATATTTAAAACACGTTTCTAAGTTATCTGCAAAGAATTAAGAGGTGTGTTCTTATTAAAAGAACTGATTCTGGTTCCAGACCTCTTCAATTTGAGAAGATGTGTGAATTCCCTCACCAATAGAGTATGACAGAAATGATACCGTGACTCCTGAGGATACATCATACAGCTTCCATATGGTTCTTTTTGGTCATTCAATTTTAGGAACTAGAACTGTCATATAAATCTGACCACCACAAGGTCACCATGCTGTGATGAGGCACAGTAGCATAGGATTTTTAATTTATTATTTATGGAATGATCCTGAATATATATTGATTTTCAAGTGTTTATAAAAGATTAGTGAAGATATTTCCCATAAGAATAGTTAAACCATTGTGAGAATTATTATGTTTTTAGTGCAAGAAAATTGCATTTAAAAATCATAGTTGGTTTTCTCTCTCTTACTTGGTAGCCTGCTGAAAGGCAGGCAGGGAATCTTGACATTGAGTTTATGTATAAAATGCACTGATAGATTTGGAGGATGTTGTGTGCCAAGTTCACAGTGTATCTGGAAAGCAAGAGATAGCATCTCCAGAAAAGGAAATGGTAAGATATTGAGAAATGATATGAGATTGCAGAAGCAGCTTTAGCTATAGCATTGCCCAACACATGGTAGGCAATGACTGTTGGCAGAGAGTACCATATTTCAACAGTACGAATACATCAATCAAGTCAGTACTGCAGAGGTAGATTCTTAAAACTTATGGGGAAGGGAAAAGGAATGAAATGCCTGCTATTATTAGAAACATTATCTTAACTTTAAAATATGGTAGTATAAAGGGTCAGTTTCTTAGACTAAACTCCTAGAGCTAATAAGTGAGTTTAGCAAGTGAATTAGTGAGTTTGACCAATGAATCATGTCATGTAAGTTGTTAACAATGGAGGAAACTAGAAGAGGGTGACCTAAGATCTCTCAGTATAACCTTTGTAACTTTTCTGGAAGTATAAATGTATCCTAAAGTAAAAAGTTTATTAAAAAGATAGGGACGATACGGTGACAAAAACTGAATTTTCTACCTCTTTCTTTCTGTTTCCATTCCTGTGGTCAAGGGAGAAGTTTCCATATTTTGCTTCAGGTGTCTGGTTTTCAAACCCTAATTAATTTTCCATTTAAAATGGTAAATTTAATACAGTAAGATTAAATAATATATTTATGAGAATTACACTGAAATTACCAAAAAAAAAGACTTTATAGTTTTATAAGAGATATCATCATGGCACAAGTGGAACTATACCCAGTCCAGGGTTGCAAATCATGCCTTTCAAAGAGCTCCGGTTTTTAATAGGAAGTTTTTTTTTTTTTTTAATATAATAGCTTTTGTGTAATCAATGGAGATATTTAATGAGATATTAATGATGTCAAAAACACTTCAAAATATTACTGATTAGATTTCTTTATATACTTCCATTCCACCATTCCCCCCACCAACTGTGCACTTCGTATTCTTTAAGGGTAATTAACTTTATAGTTAAATCAACCCAGATCACAAAATCACAGTATATTAATAATTGATAAAAGAAAATTATAGGAGAAATGATTCCAAAGCAGAAGTCCTAAATTTGAATTTGGCTACTATGACTGATGAGACTGGGCTTCCTTTTGGAGTAAATGTATGTTGACCAGACAAGGATCGGTTTTAACAGATTCTCAGAGGAGTATGTACACCAACCAATGTTTCTTTGATACCAGATTTCTAAAGGAGTAGACTAAAGTAAATATTTGTCTAGAATTTGAACTCTCTTTATATTTTTGAGGAATCCCTATTGAAAGAAAAAGTGTGGGCAAGTCAGTCCTGCACAGATTCTGGGAGCTAGATCAAGCACGAAAGAAACAATCTCAACCCATCAGACATTTCTGCGTGGGTCTTTGAGTCTATAGGCATCACTGGGAAAACAGGAGACCTGTGTCCTTCTTTCCTAGACTCACTCTAGGCTCTTCCCTATTTCTCCAGTTCTCTTCTTGGCCTTTCCATATATTTGAAGAACTATCTTCTGGCCTTCTAATATGTTTTCATCTAATTGAGTTACCCAGAATAGTTTTCTATTTTTGCAACAAGGAACTCTTAATTAAAGCAAAGACTGAAAATGAAAATTTAAATTTTAAATAAGGAGGAAATGTCTTCCTCTTCTCTTAACTGTATAAAAAATAGTATTTGGAATTAGACATTTTCACAACTCTAAACCATCTTCAAAAGTAAAACTGTTTAATTGAAAAATATGTACAAGTTTGAGCAAACCATTGCAAATTTACCTATCCTAGTGTATATTTTTCAAGTTTATTACTTAGGAACAAGTAAAATGAACAAAATACAACTAGAAAATATTCATAACACATCTAGCTGCCTATTTTTTTTATTTCTTCTTGATAGGAGAGAAATAGATTGGCAGCGAAATTTCCTCTGCTGGGTGGAGAATACACTGGTTTAAGCAATGTTTTTACTGAAATAGTTCCTCACTGTTAGATGTCTCCTATGAACATCTGAACAAGTTATTCTTTGCCAATTTATATCCTCTTTGTAAAAATGGATAAAGCTTATTGTGGACACTTGGAAAGAGATCATAGTTCTGAGATTAAACCAAAGTCACATTGACAGAATAATATAATCAGTCACGAGACAAAGTATTGACTTCTATATCAAAGAACTGAAGAGGAACTTCAATTTTATGTTCATTTATATTTTGGTCACCTTTATTTAATAGTGAAGCAAAATAAAAGGCTTGTTAATAATAACAGAAAATATTTTATAAAACTTCTAATGCTTTCCTGTTTAAATCATATTAATGAAGGTACAGTTTCAGCTATGTTTCTAACAAATTCTCTTTGACATAAGTTTTAGTCAGTTTATGATTAATTTATTGTCATTCATAGTTTCATTGATGTCTTAAGAAAATTACATGGTAGAAATCTTTGAAATTTAGCCTTAAAAATTCTATTGATTTGAGTGTTAGTTTTAAATCTCTGTTAATGAAATAATAGGGTTAGAGTAAATTATCTTGTAAAGTACTTTCCAGAATTAAAATATATATATATATATATATATATATATATATATATATATATATAAAATTTAAGAACAGTTTCACTTTTGATCTTCTTTTATCAGAAATATTTTCAGGGGAATATCCAATTCAAACTATTGTTTTGATACTTGCAGGACATGAATATATTTTCTTCCTTTTGGATAGTCTGCATTTTAATTACATGGTACAATTTTGATATTTTGTATTAGGGCAATATCTAAAACAAAATAGATGAGGATTCAGCACTAAGGAGATAAGGCTATGCAAATAAGTATTTCCTGGTCGGAATCTCCAGCCGTTTGAAGAACACAGACGTATGTCAGTAGCTGCCAGCTTTTTCTCCATTTTAACTGAGCCAAATCAGTTTTCTTATTAGGGCATCAGAATAACTAGAGCATTTGCTCTTCTGTGTGGTTTAAAAAAGTTAACAATATGATTAGGTTTTTACTTAGAATAAGATGCTATTAAAAGTCATTTTCGACTCATTATTTGTAATGGATATATGATTTGCTACACCCCATCAAAAACTGATATTCATGTGCTTATTCAAATACTCAAAAATAAAATAAATACATATTCAATATGTGACGTTAGTCTCAGAGAAGTGAAAACTAGAAGAAATGCAAACAAAACTAATTTATAAAAATGAGGCAAGGTCTCGGTGGTCTATGTAGTTGCGACAGCTATCATTGCTGAATTTATAATTTTTATACCCATTGAAGGATAAAAGAATCTGCAATGAAAATGGGGTTCGTGCATCCATGTAACTAAAGCCTAATTATTTAAATGAAATCCTATCTCCACAACCCCCTTTACTTCATGTATATGTCTTTAACTAAATTTCTCATAAAATTAAGGACCTGGAAAGTATTTAAAAGCTTATTACTGTAATTTTTTCAAAATGATTATTTTTCAAGCCTGAATATTTTTTATACCAAAGTTGCCCAGTTTTCGTTCATGAGAATGAAGGAAATAAAGTAAAATATATTTAATAATAAAGAACAGCTTCTTGGAGTCTTCCTAATGTAGAGCAGCTTAAGAAGATATGCTAATACAGTATTCATATTGGCATGGACTGCCACCAGCCAGTTTCTCACTTTTTTGATAACAAGTCAGAAAAGTTGACACCCTGAGCAAAGGCAACTTGTTGGGGGTCGTGGCTTGATGCAGAGAGCATCAGATGGACTTCAGTCTCAACCACCTCCTTATCTGGGTCCTCTTTCTCATGAATAATTTGAGCAACCTTCAAAGTATCTCCGAAAGGTACAAGAGCTCAGCAATTCTCATTGAATAGATTCAAAAGCCAATTCTGCTATATACACTTGCTTCGTGACTTAGCCTCTGCACATCTGAAACTTCATAAAGTATTGCAAATTTTCAAAATTGCAGTAAAACTCAGATAGGGAATGTGTAAAACTAAGTTTTAAAAGAATGACAATATAAAGTGGTTCCTGTACATTATTATTCATTGAATATGATTGGTTTTTATCATAACATGTGTGTTATAAAAATCAAATTGAGAGAAAACTATGGCTTACTAAGTATAATAAAATGCAATTAAAAACAGATGAAATACATGAGGCTTTTCTTCTATTTTAATGATATTGGAAGGTAGAATACTCTAATTACAATTAGAAAGTATTAGGAACTGAGCTCTAAGATTACATGTGCTATTATTTTTCTCTATAAAGGAAAAAATTCATTACCCATCAATTAAATGAGTAATTAGGCTTATTTATAGCCTAAGAATACAAAACAAAAAAGCACCTAAACATTTGTAAAGATGAACTTTTCAAAAATATATTTTTGAAAAAGTTCTGTAAAAAGAGTACCACAATCAGTTTGATTTGGTTTTTTTGTCTCTCCCTCGTATCACTAAAGAGTAGAACTTCCAAACTAACCTCAATACTTCACTCTCCCACCCCAAGATAAGCCTCTGTCCTTATGAATTCATCACTTAAGACTCGAAAAAAAATCGGCAAATGTAAGTATTTGCAATGATTTAAACTTTACTGAAAAAAATAAGAAAAAATGGAAGCAAAAACACAGTAGATGATTATAAAACTTGTACAACAAAAATATGATCATTTCTTTATTATTTCAACATAATAAAATTATAGTAAAATGAGTTAAAATTAGGTTAAAGTACAAATTAGGTAGAATTTAGATACTGTGAGGGGTGAGTTTTTCATGCTCTAAGATAGATCTTGTATAAAGTGTGTATATGTGTGTGTGTGTGTGGGTGTGGGTGTAGATAGCATTGCAGACAAAGCTAGAAGAGGACATCTCCAATGAAAAAGAAAAAAGAAAAATTCCACAGAACAGACCCAGAACAGTAAGCACAAGTCACTAGCAAGAGGAGGAGATTCTCTGAGGCCAAGTGCCAATAGTTAAATCAATGAATTTTAAACCAGCATATTTTCCGGATTAAGGAGAACAAGGAAGGGACCCAAGCTGGTCCTAGGTCTAGAATTTTACCCTGGCTCTGGCAAAAGAAAACACAATCATTGGAAGAAACATCATTGATTTATGCTCCCAGACTTTTCACAGACTATGATAAAGAACACATGAACTGAGAAACAGCACCCCCTTCACACCAAAAAAATACAATAAAACAAAAAAGCCAAAAAGCAGAAGAACCAAGACAGAACCTCAGGTAGACTGGCTCCACAATGTGCTCTTAATCAGGAAATGGCCAGTTGTACTGGTCAGCTAGAGCTGCTATGACAAATACAATGGACTGGGTGGCTTAAACAACAGAAATTGATTTCTCACAGTTCCAGAGGCTGGGAAGTCCAACCCTGGGGTACCAAAATGACCAACATCTGGTTAGAGCCCTCGTCCTGGCTTTCAGATGACTGCCTTCTTGCTGTATACGTACATGAGAGAGAAAGAGATGGAGAGAGTGGGAGAGACAGAAAGTCTCTCATGTCTCTTCTTATAAGGACATGAATCCCTTTCATTAGGGTTTCACCCTCTTGACCTAATTTCCTCCCAAACACCCCACCTCCGGATACCTTTCTTTCATGATACTTTCTGTATGTTGCACATGAAACCTACTAATATTCACTGTCCAGGTTTCTAGTTACATGGTTATTTCTAGCTTTAAGGGGGGCTGGGAAATGTAATCTATATACCAGTCAACTCTGTGCTTAGCTTAAAACCATGAAGAAAGTAGCTACTGAAGGATTACAGCAACATCTGACTTCATTTATTTCTCCTTCTCTTCTGGATGTTTCTTGGATAAATTTTGTTTAATTATATATTTTTTTTTTTTAGAAACTGGAAGATGCCATAAAAACATTCAGATGTAGTTTTATTTTTAATTCAGCAAATCTAGTTAACATAGTTAATTTTATAAATTGATTTATTGGGTTTATAGTTATCTCCCTCTTCTCATTGTAATTTTGTGCATCTTTGCTTTTTTCTAATTTAAAAATTAAGTTACCTTGCAGTGTTTGCATTTTTTGTTTTACATTTATATTTACACAATTATATACATTTTTATTTTTATATGCTAGTCCCAAATCAAGACTAGTTTGTTTTAATTGTATTTCCTTAATTTTCCTCTTAAAATACAAATTTATTTTTTAAACATGATGGGGTTCAATAGTTTATTTTCACATTATTTTTCTCTCTCTCTGCTCATCTCTCTCAGCAATATTTGTTTAAAATAGAGACTTTTTTCCTGCTGAATATTATTTTAATGATATTGATTAGATTCTGAAATTTAGTGTTTTCATACTGAATATCCTTTTTCACATACTGCAGTTTTGATGTCAATATTTTCTTGGATAATAGAATGCCTAAAATGTTATATATGGTTGATTTTTCAGTTTAATCACTCTTCTTATTTTTAAATTGTCTAAGATCACCCAGCTAAGATAAAGTAAAATTAGTATTTTAATCCAGAGCTGAACTCCAGAAACCATATGCTTAACTAATACACCACATTGCTTGCGGATGTCATTTAATTGTACTTAACTGAACTTCCCTGGGTTTCATTATATCTAAAATGTGATGATCTAAGAAAAAAAGTGTCACTCTCTCTGTCTTGTTACAAAATATCAAACTAAAGAAATACCAGTTTCGTACTTTTTTCTCTACACTGAATATTTTTCGTATGAAAATCAATGGTTTCATCTTTCCTATATTCCACAATGTTTGCATTTTGTAAAACATTTTAGTGCCATTTAGAAATAGTTTTCTGAAAGTCACTAAAACCTGGCTTGTCACAAAGGAAAACAAGATTTTATTGCTACTTTAATGAGTGGAACTAACTTATAATTGGCCTAACCCTATAGGAATTCTAAACAAAAACAAGAAAATGGAGTTCTCAGTGTGAGCTCATTAAAGTTCCATATACACAAAAACAGAAGTCAATTGTTTTCCAGACAGTTTCTGAAAATTAACCTAGTGCTTTGCTAACTAGAGCCTGGACGTACCCCAACTTGACAGTTCAGATATGATATGAAGACTCTTATTCCTACAAGATAAAACTTGAGGAAGGTGAAGTCACAGTTGCTCATCCTGACAGCCCCACACTTCTGAGCTCTCAATGGAGAAAAAGGATCCAGAGTGGGGAGCAAGGTTAATGGATGCATTAGAGATACTTTCTTAGAATAATTTAAAGAATCACCAGCACTAACAAAGGGGGATTGGCCTTGGGGAGAGAAACAGACTTCACAGTGTAATAGGGAAGAACACATCTGACTGCATATTAGACCTGTTCTTTTATTCCTTTAGCTCTAACTCTGTGCTCTGTGTCCTGTGTCCTGTGCTTAGTCATGCTGGTTCTGCACCTTTTGCGAAAGACTACTATCTATAGCCTGAAATATACAGGACAGCCATTTGCAAGGCTCGGACCTTTAAGGGTATAATACTTTTTCACACGTGTAGAGATAAAAAGTTGCAGAAAAGAGAACAGTATTTTTCTTGTTGGAGGTTTACAGGAACATCATGACCTGACCTACATGGACACCTGAAAGAATAAAGGATTGTGACACCAAGAAGTTTTGCAACAACCAACCACACTCCCTCCCGCTTTTAGCATAAAAGGAGCCTGAATTCTGACTTGGGTAAGATGGTTCTCTAGGACATTAGTCCCCCATTCTCCACATTTGCTGGCTTTCTGAATAAAGTCATATTCCTTGCCCCAACACCTTACCTCCTGACTTATTGGCCTGTCATGCAGTGAGAAGAACGAGTTTGGACTGGGTAACAGGAAGACTCACTTTTTTTTTCTCTTTTTTGCTCAAAAATCCCAGTTGAAAGACATGGCTAAGATAGTCTTTGTGCCCTGGTCTTTTAAGTTCTGGCTGACATCTAAGAGGTTCCATGCATGTAGTACAAAATAACCTGTCAGTGAATTTATAGTTTCACACAGGAGGACTAGAGTGGTTTTGAGAGCCTCCCCTTGTCCTGTTTTTTTGCTCTTGTCTCAAGTTTAATAGATGTGGGAATTTTTTTCCTGATTTTCTTTCTGAAGTGTATTTTATGGAAAGAATAGTGGCTTGTTTAATTGATCTGAAAACCAAAAATTTCATCTTTGTTTTAATGTCTGAATCTTGAGCTGCTTGAAAATAAGAATTAAAAAAAAATAACTTAGAGCATATTACAAGCTGCACATTAAATTCAAGGAGAGCAATAAACTTGCAGCTGTTATGCTTTTTAAAAAGAACATTCTAAGCCATCGTTGTTCATATTTAGAAAAATGGTTATTAGCTGAGGAATCATGTAATTTTCTCTACTTCTTCACCTCTTCTGTTGAATTCCAAAATACACTGCTGGGTGAGGTAAGATCTATTTTTATTATTTATTCTCCTAATTTTTAATGAAAAGTATTCACAGTGGTTTACATGGAAAATATACTTCAAAAATGTAATTTTTACCTTAAAAGTTATTATTGAAGACCTAATTGCCATTTCTAGCTATTTGTTAAAGAAGACATAATTTGAAAATTTAAAGCAGAGACCAACCAAAAAAAGAGTAGAACATTTCAAAAAGATGGTGTAGAAAATGACAAGAATAATATCTTCTTTCTTAATAAGGGCTGTATTTTTCTTATAAGAATGAGAGAAGCATATGGAATGGAAAAAAGCATGGAGTTTTAAGTAACTTAGGGTTCGGCTGAATTTAAGGCTGAGTATGTAAAGTCTCTGTAATATAGAAAACATAAGTAATAAATATTATATAACATTTTTAAAACACAAAATACTGAAATATCAAAATGTTTAATAATCATATGGTCTTTGGGATGTAGTTAAGTTCTCTTAGTTGACTTCTTATTAAAAATAGGTAACATTAGTGAAATATTCACACCCACTAAGTATTTATTTATAAAGCACATATAACATTCCCTGGCACATAGTAGGTGCTATTTACATGCTTATTGTACTATTATTTATGGTATTTTTTAAACGTATGTTAAATAGCTAACCTAAAAAAAAATCACCATTATAATATTATAAAAATACTTGTGGTTATGCACAAAAAAATGTCAGGGTAGTTTCTGACCATAGAGAGATTAAATAGCAAATACCTGGGGTTGCAAGCACTATCTACTTTATTTTTCTTGATATATCATAGAGTTCTTACACAGTTACATACAAAATTATTTGCAGCAAAGACCAAACTAAAGATAAAAGCATAGAGTACCCCCGTCTTTCCCCTAAATCTGGAATAATAGCAAGTTCCCCAGGAATTCAGATTAACCCAGCAGAAAATAAAAGGAAAAGAAATACCGGAGAATCACTGAAAGACTTGTTCCAGGTTCACAATTTTGTGCCAACAGTTCCAATATGCAAATAGCTCTCAATATAATTTGATGACAATGAAATACTGCAAGTCGCTGTTGATTTAACTTCATATGAACTGTCAGAGATTTTATGGCAGAAATAGGGATGCTTTTGATTATGGTCCACTGTTCAAGGCTCCAAAGGACATTTCAGGAAAAATTTGGATGACGTCACCTCTCCAAAATCTGACAAAATTCTCACTTCATATTCACATTTGGCTCCAAAATTGTAAGATGAGGAATATAAGCCAATAATTACTTTAGAGGGATTATTTTAAAAGATAAATATTTGAGTTACCACTTAGAGCAATGTTATTTTTTTCCCACCACTAGAAGAAAATGGCAGCTTGAGAGCAGCTATAAGAATACAAGGAAGATTCCATTTCTGTCCAGCTAAATAGATGCAAAAAAATATTTTGGTAAGAATACTTATGAGATCTACCTTTTATCAAAATTTTAAGTGTGCAGTACAATATTGTTTGCTATTGTACAACAGATCTAGAGTTTATTCATCTTGCTTAACTGAAACTTGTTAATGCTTGTTAATTAGTAAATCCTCTGTTCTCCTATCCCTCTAGGTGTAAGCAACACTCATTTTGCCCTTAGATTCTAAGAATTTGACTACTTTATGCAGCTCATATAAGTGGGATTTTTCAGTATCTGTCTTTCTGTGACTGGCTGATTTCACTTAGCATAATGTCCTTGAGGTTAATCTATATTGTTTGCATACTACATAATTTCCTTCTTTTTTAAGGCTGAGTAATATTCCAATATATGTCACATTGTGTATACCACATTTTCCTGTATTCATTCATGTGTTGATGATCATTTATGTTGTTTCCACTTCTTGGCTAATATGACTAGTGCTACAATGAGTATTAGAGTGCTACTATCTCTTTGCAATCTCGACTTCAATTATCTTGAATAAAACCCCAAAGAGGTACTGCAGGATCACGTGGTAGTTCTGTTAATATCTGAAGATCTTCCATCTTATTCTGCATAGCAGCTGCACAATTTTGTATTGCACTCCAGCAGTGTACAAGCATTCCAGTCTTGCCAACACTTGTCTTTTGTTTTTCCAATAATAGTCATTCTGACAGGTGAGAGGTGATGTCACGTTGCGCTTTTGCTTTGCATTTTCCTGATAATTAGTGAAGTAGAAATGTTACAGCTATGACACCAAAAGCATAGGCAGCAAAAGCCTGTAGACAAGTGGGACTATATCAAACTAGAACTCTTCTGCAACAAAGGAAACCATCAACAGAGTAAGTGGGAAAACTACAAAAGAAGAGAACATATTTGCAAACCATATGTATGATAAGAGGTTAATCTTCAAAATATATAAGGAACTCCTACAATTCAATAGCAAAAAATCTAATAACCCGATTTTTTTAAATGAGATAAAGACTTGAATAGACACTTCTCCAAAGAGAATATACATATGACCAATGGGATGTATGAAAAATGAGTAGATGCTTTTGAAAGTGCTTCATTTTTATATGAAATTGTTCTCCATGCTCCTCAATTAAGTCAGTATTTATATTTTTAAGATATAAATCTAAGGTTTCTTTTAAAACTTACTCTTAGGACCTTGTTTGTATATAAATATATTTCCCCTCTTCAACACTTCCCACCTGCTTTAAAGTTTATGTGAAATGGAATGGAAACAAGAAAAACCAACTCATACAAAAAGGAAAGTGAATTTTAGGAAAAGTGGAGCAACCAAATAGAATGAGTCAGATCCTTTAATATCATGGCAACATCCTATCAGCCCAGGATGTTTTATGCTCAGAATATGATACAAGGAAAGAATAAACTTCCATTTAATTTCAGTCATACATATTTTTGCCCTGTCACAACAACTAAATCAGTTTCCCAAGTGGTATAAATGTTTACTAAATATGCAATTTATCACTTCTAAAGCATCAATTATAAGACATCATTGATTTAATATAGCTTTTAGACAAAAATGACACAGTTGTAAATAGTGCATTGATGCCTATTTTAAGATTTTTAAATATATGTAAACTCATATTTTAGAATCAAAATGATACTCTTGTTAGTATCTTATATACCCTACTTTTACTTGGAATTCTTTATCCATCATAGGGAGAAAGATAATTTTTTTCCTTCTGTTTCTCCTGGGGTTTCAAATAAGCTTTGTTTTTACCTATCATACACACTTAGTCAAGGTCAAGAGTTGATAGCTGTAGCTTTATTCACTTTTGAACTATGTATTGGCATAAATTTATCCTCTTTGCTGTGGTTCATGTCTTATGCCTTAGATACTGCTAATGTTGATACTGCTAATGCCATCTGTGCTTTATTTTTGCTTCTGATGGAAGCGTCTTTTCATAAACCTTACTTTTTTTTCACCTTGATGAGTTGCTTTATGTAAAAAAATACATTTATTTTTCTGATAAACGTTTAAAATACCTTAGTGTTAAGCTTCAGTATGTGCAGGTTGGACCTCTTCTGCAGAAATGGAATGTTTGACAAAATTCTTTCATCTTAGTGAGATTACTTTAAAATATCTTTTAGTTTTCTATGGTGAAATAGATTCGTTATAACTTTTTAATAGTATTTTATATTTGTTGTCCTAGTTAGAAATCTTCCGCTGTTTACTTTCAATTAAAAAACAAGCATTGTTAAGTTACTATGCATTTTGAAATGTCAACCTGTATCCCTGATACACTGTAGTCTGCCCCAATTAAAGGAGAGAAATCAATAGACTTCTTCTCTCTTCCCAAACTTTTCCCAAGAATGCATAAATATACTGTGGAGTTTTTAACACAGGTTACAAGCTGAAAATTATTATTTTTACATTATATATGTTGTCCTTGAAGTGTATATTTCAATCTCTTTTTCTAGCTCAATTTTATGACACATGCTTAAGTTGACTCTATTTTAAATGTTTTAGAATTTATCAGTAACTTCCCAGCAGGATGGCATGACGAGGTTGATTCAGTGGGATAGCTCTCAGTTTCCTATGACCCATTTAGCTGTAAAGATTTTCCATGGAGATAGAGCCTTTCAGAGCTTTTTGGTTATCAGGCGCTCAGACCCTTTAAGGATAATGTTCCATTCTGTTTATCCCATTAGGAAAACCACCATCCAGCAGCTGTGCAGTGATTTCAGGAGAAGGGTTAGGTGCATGGAAAGGGAGTCTAAATTTTACGAGAATAGGAGGGTGATATATACCAGGTCTAGCCTCTGGCCAGCTAAAGCTGCAGAGATTCTAACTGGTCACACTAATGTTTCTTTCATTATTTTTCACAGAAATCGTCAATAATTGTGTTATTGATAAACCAGTTAATCTGAGCTTTGTACAAGAGGGTGCCTTGGACCCCACCCAGCGCCCCTTCACTGAGCTGTCGCACCTATTTCCTGGCTGCTCTGATTGTTGACTGCTATTGGCTACCAGTTAACTCCATCAGAGTTTGGTCCTCAGGTAAGGAGAGGTGCCTCACCCAGGAGTCATGCTGCTCCTCTGCCCAAGACAGCCATCCATCCAATGTCTCTCTAACTGACACAGGGATGCAAAAGGCCAGTGATGCGCCCTCGAAGTGGGTCCAACTCTGTGGTGCAATCCATGCTCAAGATTGCCCCACAATGCCAGGTTAAAGCTTGTCTCTAGCTGAGATCTCACTCTTGCTGAATGGTCTGGCCCTTCCTGCCCAGCTTCTCTACTCCCCTTCCGAGGCTGCTACCAGCAAGAATGAAAGAAACAGATTCACAGATATTGAGAACAAACTGGTGGTCGCCAGTGAGGACAGGGAAGGGAGGAGGGGCAGATAGGGGTCAGGAATTAAGAGGCACAGACTCTATGTATAAAATGAGCTACAAGCATATATTGTACAATATGGGGAATATAGACAGTATTTTATAATAATTATAAATGGAGTTAACCTTTAACATTGTGAATCACTTTACTGTACACTTGTAATTTACATAATATTATATATCAACTACAGTGCAATAAAAAAAAAAAGCTTGTTTAAAGAATTCCCTTTACAAGAAGGCCTATCTCAGGTTTTCCTTATAGGGGCCTCACTTAAGTCAATATTCCTCAGATTCTCTGAGATACTGGATATCTGATATTATCCGAGGTGATGCGAAAAGTAACTTTACCTCAAGTATTACAGTATTGAGTCAAAATCTTTTACCCTAAAATTTTAAAATGTTGGCTCAGTGTTTTCAATAGTTTATTCCTGCAACAAAGAAATCTTAGGTTAATATGGCTTTAATTACTCTGGTTTGTATTTCTCTATGCTTCTCCATAATTCAAAGTTGCCAGAGTTGCCAAGGTATAGAAATTGCTTTGGTTTACGGTTTGTATTTTTATTGTTGCTGTTTTGTTTTTAAATATGCAGCTTCCTCTCTATGTATGTTAACAGTTTTTTTTTCCATTTCATAAAAATGTTTGTTTTGATTAGTGAAGAATGAATGCTTATTTTCTAAATCATCCTACCAACCAAATGTATTTATTAATATTATAGTAGGTTGCCATTATCTTTCCATCATATCATTGCTTATTTTATTTTTATTTACATATTCTCTATATTCTATGAAAACATGATTTCAGGCATTATTCTTCTTTACAAGTTCAATTTTACATAACTTCTATATTATTCTAAATTAAGTGTTTATTGCATTCTAATTTTCATGACAATAATTCTGTGTTCCACTCATCTTACTTTGGATCTTAGGCACTGTGTTTTCATCAAGGGTTATCTTGGGTGATTTTTTGATCCTATATCATAAACACAGTTAAAAATAATGTACTTTTCTCTACATCTCAAGTCTGGGCCAACCTGAGAAATAAGGTACAAAGACATTCATAAGGAATTAAAGTATCACATTTGGTGCAGAAAAACAAATTTAGTGAAGTGTGTTTATTTAGATCTGTGGCCAAAGTGTTTGCAAACTGTCCCTCTCCGTTACTGCCCTCAATAACTTTCTAGACTCCGGGATCTCTCACCTTGGGGAAGTGGGTATCTCCAGGGTTGGTGCATTTAGCCAGGTTTACTGACAAAGAGGAAAGAGTTACAAAACAAGAACATGAGTGATAACTAATGCGTTCTGCTTTTAGTAAATTTTCTCCATCCAATCAAGAAATGTGAACCAAAGATGCTATTCAACTCTACAACTAAGCAGCACGGCAAGAAGACAGAAACATTCTTCTATACGAACTCCTTCCACATGGAAAGAGGGGTCCATGGAAACGGAGACTCCGTCTGCAGGAATATTTGCCAAGTAATTTCTAAAAATGTCTGAAATCTTCCCTATATTATTTCTAGACAGTAATTTTAATCTTGAATACCCTTATTTTTTTTCCTAAGCTTGTTCTTCATAAATAACCCATATTTGAATATTTTTATACATTTATTTCTGAAGGAAGTTAATTTTTCAAAACATATCACCTTCAAATATATATTCTCCTGTTTTGATCCCTGCTTACTTCTCTGACATATCAAGTTAAGAACATAAGTGAAAAATGAATTAATTCCTGATGTGCACCACTTCCAATAGTCTCCCTTTCTTTAAAATACTCTCTATGTAGGTGTATATATACTACATATATACCTTGTTAGCTTGGTTTTATTAGTTTCTTGTTTTAAATTATTATGTTTCAGAGAAGAAAATTGCATTAGAACATATTAATGACTTATTAACAAGCACAAAGTCAGTAAGAGGCAAAGCTAGGGCTCTACCTGAGGCAATCTGAATCCAGAGATCTGCTTTCAGAAAGTTATGTTTTAAAATGCCATGTTGGCATCTCTCTTCCCTTCTCATGCTGTCTCCCTCCCTCACTCATATTTATATCATCTTTCTTCCCGATTGATCAGTCTATCTACATATTTATCATCCTATCAGTCTGATCAACCGATACATCTACTTTTTGTGTATGTTTATAGTTCTATGTCCCTCTGCATCACCAACTGATAAAATTGATGGAGCAATTGAGCAATATAACTCTAATAAAATGGGTGTCCCACATTAACTGAATGGATATTACGTCATGAGGACTGCTGGGGACTCAAAAAGCCAATACACAAAAATCAAGATTAGCTATCTGTTTAGAAAGCAAATATGTTTCCTTGTAAAAGTGATTATTAGACATTTCTCTCTCTCTCTCTCTCACACACACACACACACACACACACACACTTAAGAGCAGACACTCAACGCTCAAGATATATTTGATGTATAAGCATATGGAAGTTACACACCTATGTAACAAATAGTTCTGTTTAAGGAGAAGCTCTACCAGTGTATATGAAATATTATCTACCAAGTGTAATGCGTAACTGTTATGTAGGGGAATTATCATTCATAGGAAGGAAATATATTACAAATAACGGTAAGTGAAATAAATGTTATCCAACAAAATTTACATCAAAGGAATTGTCCTGAATAATTTAAATATATCTGGTTAAAGTATGCATGTTTACTTTTGCTTTTGCTATAGAATCCACAAATAAATTGGCCTGTTACCCAAAGACTGTGGAAATTGAAAGCTACTATTTTAAGGACATTAAAAATACCTTTAGTACTATCTTATTTTTATTGTGAAGCTGTGTTAACTTCTGAGAATTTGACATTCCCCAATGAAAGGGGAGACTTGGAGGAGTAAGATTTTAAAATTATACATGTAATTATATATACTTATATGTATGTAATATATATGTAATGTATACTTTTGTGTGAATATATAAGTAGATGGTGTTAACTAGAGTGTTATGAACCCTTTTCTGTTAAATTGCAAACAAAAATCATAAAGTGTAACTTATTTTAGCTACTTTATTTTGGAAAAAAATTCTAGGAAATGGAAAGAAATCTCTAGAAGGGTTAGACATAATATCAAGCAAGTCTCAGTGGCTAAAGCAGGTCAAGAGTAGTTAAATTGGCTTCTTAATATGTCTCTTCATAATTCAGTTATTCCTCCAAGTTCTATTTTTGTAAAGTTCCTTTGAAAATATTGTTCTTTTGTTTTATAAGCTTTTAAAGACACATTCAACACATTTCTTATTGCCTGTCAACCATTTTCTTTCATTATAAAAGTCATTTTGTTAGGGTCTTGATTTAATTAATGGACTGCATTCATCAGGGTGACTGACCAACTGAAGAATCCCTGCTGCTTTCTTCAATAGATGG
The DNA here is from genome assembly GCF_009834535.1 of Camelus ferus. Taxonomy (NCBI): domain Eukaryota; kingdom Metazoa; phylum Chordata; class Mammalia; order Artiodactyla; family Camelidae; genus Camelus; species Camelus ferus. The sequence goes on along the minus strand of NC_045696.1, from coordinate 18,990,507 downwards.
AGCTCCTGGAGTTTTGTGCTTAAGTCACTTCATTTTCCCTGGTTCATAAACCATGAAAACTTTGATTTTACTCAGCATTTTTCTTGGCTCTCTGACTGAATCAGTTTCCAAGGAATAAGATATGTGAATGCATAACATTTCCTCTATCAATATCCTTTCTTGCAAGAACTTATTTTTCGACTGCCAATAACGGGATTTTTCCAAGCTAAGTATTGATGTATGCCTAATGTGGAAACCTGTTATACTGAATGGCCTTAAATCTTCACGCTTCTTGTTATCAAAATCTATAGGAAAAGAACATTAGCAAAGCTCTTTTAAAACACATACATTTGTAAAGATAACTGAAATTTAGCAAATCTTAAATAGATAAACACAATGAAAAGTAGTATTGGAGTGTCTATAACTTGTCATCCATTAAAATGGCTTATGTATTCATAAAGCATTAGTCACTTTAGATAAGCTTGAAATATATGTACAATAATCACTAACTCTATATTTTATTATTATAATACTTATAATATTTATATTATGATATAATATAATATCTGTATTCCATATTTCATATTATTTTATATATTTGTTATATTTATTATATAAGTTTGATTATTTCTATTATTTTAATATTACATATTTTATATTATTCATCCTGCCACAAGAATTAATCATTTTATGAATTAACATGAACACATATATAACTGTGCTTTTAATAGTTTTGACATTTTGATTACTATATTTCAGTATGATCAGATTATTTGTAATTTTAAGTATCTTATTTTATGAAATTATAAGATTTATAGTGAGTAGACAGGCAACAAAAGCAAAAGTAGACAAATGGGATGACATCAAATTTAAACACTGATGTGTTCACATGCAATCACTTATATTTATAAAACGTCCCCACAGGATGAAACTAGCAATTGCAGTAAATAAATTCAATTGCATCTGGCCTTTGGATTTTATGTTTTGTAGTTATTTTTATATAGTAGTGCTCATTAAAAGAGTTACCAGAATACAATACTGGATTTATTTTTTTGTAAAAGGAATGTTCAAGCATAAATTGTCTTAACCTTTGCTATTGATTATTGTAGTTAATGATGAAATGTGATATCTTTATGACTTCGATGATGTTCTTTTGACTGTAAACTGAAAGCAAGAAATGTGAAGCATTTACTGTTTTCTACCCCATTGGCTGATGTTTGTGAAATATTAACTCTTCCCTGTTACCAGATTCTGTTATGCTCATGATGAGTGGACTTCTACACTGATAAAGAAGCGCCAAGGCAAAAGCGAAGAAAGGAATGGTGCACAAATGAAGTGGTATTTTGTCAGCCTGAGGAGAGTCTGAGCTAGGCAGAGCTGTTTCCTGAACTGAGAGGGGCACAGGTGGAGGTGATGTAGGGCACCACAGTCCTCCCCTTTTACCACTCAAATCCCCTCAGTTCCTACATTAAGTCTGTTCCTCTATCAGAAAGTGGCGAACTGAAAATTCTTCAAGAGACTCAATACAAGATGATTGTTAGAGCAGTCCCTGATGCTGTAATTGATCCTGAACCATCACTGAGACTCATCAACTCTGTCCTTCAGGAAACTGCAGATTTCTCATATTGGCTATTACAGATGGTAGAAACCAGACTTCTATATTATCCTTGGCAGGGCCGTAGTTGCCAAAATTGTTATTAATAGTTTTTACAGAGCCTTGAAACACTGAGAGGAAATGTTCCTGATATACTTTTCCCTTCCCACACTTTTTAGCTATAACTCTATCTTTTCTCTCTGGGAGACTGAACCTCTAATCTAGCAACGCTCATGACTCCAAGGGCAGAAAGATGAAATTCATCTGTTGGGATACTGGAAGATGGTTGGAAGGGTCAATCCTGTTTTCACTCATTTAATCTGTTGTTAGGTGCATACGTCATGATCACTGGTTAAATGAATATATTACATCTGGAATTACAGAGCCTCAAAGTACTGTCCTTGAGCTAAGAAATTAACTTTGCCTATAAAAGGATGTGTCACAAAGTTGCATGGATGCACAGCAATGTGTCCAATGTGTTGATAACTGTGACTTCCCCAGCCTCTCCTGTTCCTACATGAAGCTGTTTCAGTCAGCCAGAGATGTCTGGTGAACTTAGCAAATCCTTCTCATCAGCTTGTCATATTTTCTGGATCTCCCTGGAAAATAACAGGTTAGTTGGCTACTGCTTGCCCCAACCAGGAGCAGATTTCAGGTTCCCCAAGTCCCTCATTGTTCTCCTTATTTACCACTGAGGTTACCACTATTACTAATAATTCCTCTGGGTATAGTGTGTTTTGCACTCTGTTCTAATTTAGTGACAGGCCACCTTTAGTGAAGATGTAGATCATGGCCAACCTGCTATGGTTAAACTACCATTTTACAGAGCTAAGTCGGAAATAACATAACAGATTCCAATTGTTCTTATCCAAAGTTTCAGTAGTTTTCATAAATAACTACTTCCCAATTTGTTGAAGGTCTTTTCTTGATTTTCATAGTCTTTAAATGGTTTAGACATTTTTCTCCAGTTGTATTATTGCTTATTTTTTCCTTTATAGGAATTGCCAAGTTTCTCATTAGGCCTCATTGCAATAAGTCTTTAAAATCAGGAACATCTGGAATAAAAATCTGTGTTTATTAAATGGTGTGTAAAATTTCTAACAATTTCGCTTTTCATTATCTCTTTATTCTTCCTTTCAAATTTGTTCCTAAAGGGTTTATTGGACTCAGATGGTGAACAGAAGTAACTATACTGGAATTCTCAGGGTTAATTAAGGTTTCAAAATAAGATACACTAATATCATAACCACAAATGTGTGCATGAATTGCAAGCTATTGTCAGTAAGTGCCACTATTTCCAATACTGTTTTAAACACTTAATGTAGTAAGATTTGCTGTTTACTCTAGTGACACTGATTATGTCCTCTTATTGAAGTGTTCGAAGAAAGAGGGTGTTAATCCCTGGTTTCTTTCCCAGGTGTGTCTCTTCTCCCTAGAAGACTTCCACCCATCGTATAGAGACATGGGTGGCTAACTTGAAGAGACAAAAAAACAAACGTGAAGGCCTTTTATTGAACCAAGCTCAAGGTTAGTTGCTAGTGCCATGTGTTAGGGAAAGAAATGAGCCTAGTGGGGGAAAACGGCAATCTATTTTCAAAAACACAGAGTATGAGTTATTTTAGTGATGCTTATTGTGCAAAAAATGCTTAGTAACATGAATACTTAGTAGTGCATTCTCTCAAATGCATTGTGCTATTAAATATAACAGATTAGAATCAGAATTTCTACATATGATTAAAAAACAGCTGTTGCATTTATTCTTCTACAAAAAATTTCTCTCAGAAATGCACAGCATTTATTTAAAAACCTGGACATACCCTTTCAGGAAATATTTACTGCACCATTAATTTTCACACTATGACCTGCACATTATCAGAGTCGTCACTTCTCATCATTATTATAGTTAATGCTAAGTTCAGAAAAGTCGTATGTCAAAAATACCAATGCCAAACTAATATTCAGATAATGCCCCAAGGTTACAAGAAGTGTATTGGTACTGAAATTGAAACATCTATAGAAATTCTTTTACTATTTCTGAGTAACTTTAAAAAACAATACATGAATAAAATTAAAAGAAAGATATATTACTGGCATATGGTTGTAACACATGATTTATTTCTTATGTAAAGACAAAGGTAACTGCTAGAGAGCAGATTGTAGCCTCTCCTGCAAGAATCATCTCTAGGAGTTACACTGTGATCAATATAGCTTCCATACACAGTACACACCGAAGGAAAGCACAACTCACACAAATAACACCACAACTGGCACACATGGTCATGGGAATATTAAATTTTTGAAACAATCAAGCATTTCAACATACAGCTCAGAGTTTAAATCCAAAATGAGTGTGATCAAATGTGTTAGATGTTGTAAAATAAGCTTGATAAACAGAAATAAGAGCACTGAGATGAAGATGATGCCAAAAGTAGGCAAACAGCCTGATCACAAAAAGATACAGACATAAACAAGGGTGAGTTTGAAAGCTATTTTGAAAGCAGATGTTAGTCTGCTCTGATTTCCAGTTTTGGGAGGCTGAGTCTGTCAACTCTGATGGAAAAGGAGCTAAGAGTAGAATTAGGCAGAGCAGACAGAAGTCAACTGCAATAGGCAGGAGGCAATTTTGCTTAGACTTAGACTAAACTGATAGTATCAGAAATGTGAAAAATGCTTTGGATGGGAGATAACGATTTTTGAAGTTAGAGCACAAAGATTTTCTGATGGATTGAATACTGAAATATATAACATAAAATGAGAGGGAAAGGAGAGTTAAGCCTGATAGTTAGGTTTTTGGTTTGAGCCACTGGGTTAAATGCTAGTATCAATGGCTGAAATGGAAAATATGGGAGGAGAAGATCTGGAGAAACATGTATCCAAACAAAGACTTATGGGCAAATTAATTTTGAGATGCTTCTTGACATCCAGTCTGTGATGCTGATTATTTGTTTTGGAAATTTGAATCTTGGGTTCAGAGAGGAGCTAAGGACTAAATGAAATATTGCAGATATCATCAGCCTTAAATGGCATTTAAAGATAAGGTGAGAGATAAAGTAATGCTGGGAGTGAATTCAACTTGAGAAGCCCAAAGAACTAAGTCACATGGCACTGCAACACTCACCGATTGGTGAAGGGATGAGAAACCAGCAAAGGAGGTCGATGCAGACTTTTAAAAGAGAAGCCACTGACCTTCACTCAAGGAGACGATGTTTGTAAGGACTCATGTATGTTTCCATTACTATAACGAGGGGGAACTTTAATAAATATATTAGTTTTCGTATACAGAATCTTGCATCTCAGAAAGAGAATACTTCTTACGAGAGAGAATTTTAGAGTTTTCTTGAAGTTTCTGCTCTGCTTTTTCTCTTCTTTCAAATAATCTATTTTTAACAAAAGTCTCAATTCATTGAATGGACAAGGCACCAGTCTCCCCTCAACATTCTCCTTACTCCATATAGTGCTGAGTCATGTTCATGGTCTCCCACTCTTGTTTCCAGGAGTACCCCAATTCCTTGCCTATCTCTGTCTGGATTTTCATCTGTTTCCTTAGTTCTATAACATCTGTCTGACTCCTTATGACCTCCTTCTTTGTCAGATAATTTGATGTTCTATGCCCCTTATATAAATGTGAGCACAGTTATGCACAAAGATCAAAGAAATTCTCATAAAAGAGGAATCATTTGAGCTGAGACAAGAAGGTTGACTAGAGTTTTACCATGTACATGTTATTATATAAATGACTTCATCCTGTCTCATGACAACTTGAATTTGTATTTTAGTTTTTTTTTTAACTCTGGCAGAAGAAGATTAGAAAATCATTTAAGTCAGATGGCCCTATCCTAGTTTAGATACCCAGGTGATAATAAACCCTCTCTTCTCAATCGAGTAAATCAAACTTAAAATGTCAGAATACATTTTGCTCCTAATCAAGTGTTTCAATCATCCCTGCTCATCACATCTACCACTATGCAAATGAACTTCTCATTTCTCGGCTTACATAAGCTCCTTGTACAAAAATCACATTTGTTTATTCTTTTAAAAGTTACTTTCACTTCTTTTTTTCTGCCTATAATTAATGCACCATAACCCTTGGTGAAACTGCTCTTATGGGTACAAAAATAGGGGTATTTTTTTCAGATATTCTACCCTGATGCTTCCACTGTGGGCCTGGCTCTCGACCTTCCTGGACTTTCAGTGACAGCAGTTATGATGTTGACTGTGTCTTGCCTGCCAGTGCCACTTCCAGATCATGGACCCAAGATTCTCTTCACACATAAACATCTGACCTCCAGACCTTGTATCTCTCACCCTTTTTAATTATCCTGAATGCTTATTCTCTTGTACACTCTGTAAAGATATATATATGAAGCTGTAGAATCTTGTTCTTTACGCAGACTCTGGCAATCATCCACAGTTGTTAATATCTATACTGAGAACTCTTTTGAGTCTCTGATTTTCAAATTCCTCAGACTCCTTAGGACAATAATATTTTAACTTCCTTTTAGATTGGCATGATCTTAATTAGTGAAAAGCAAAGAATTTAAGCTGCATTCCTCTTTTCTTATCATAGTATTGCTACTTGTCATCTCTCTTATTCCAACTCCCACCCATATGTTAAACTTACATTTTTAAAAATTGTTCACTAATTAATCAATGCTTCCATTTCCTAAAGTGAATTGTCTTTAAAACACAAATGCCAAATAAAAGAGTACAAAAGAATCAAAAAATAAAAAATCTTAATGGCAGAGAAGAGTTGTCATAACACACCCAAATCTATACTTTTCCAGGGCAGGGAGACCTCCGTAGATAAGCACACGAGACTTGTTTTAGTTCATTCCTTCTTCTTTTGGTAAGAATCCATTAAAGAAGTCAATGGAAGTAATCCTCAAGGAGTGAATCCAAGGAAAGAACATCATACAGTTGGAAGATGTTTTATCCTCCTTACATAGCACACCAGTATTCTAGGGATGAGCTGAGTTTCCCTAACACGATGCAGGATTATCTAACATGTACAGAGACAAATGCCAAGGAGACGCCTGGTTTTGTGCTCGTGGCAGATAATTTTCACGTGAGCTATGATTTATTCCAAACTGCATAAATTCACGCATATCTATGTCTAGACTACTACTGAGCAATGGAACTGCCTGAGCTTATTAAATATCACACAATTCATTCAACTTATTCAAACAAAAGACTGTGAACACACAATACTGCAGGCATTTGGTAGGTACTAAGGTACATAAAAGACATAAGAACACACAGAAAAACAGACTTCACTAGAGGCAAAGAAGGAAATAGAAAAAAAACAAGCAAAATTTAACACAGTAGCAAATACAGATTATAATTTTGATTATTACTAGTCCAAAAATGTCTAAATCTGTTTGACATTTTCACTCTATAAAATCTTCTGTTAATTAAATGTGAAGAATCAGTTAACTGGAAAAGAAAAAAAAAAAAAACAGAATTTTCAGAAAGAATTGGCAATGTTGCTAAACCTATTCTTGTCACCTGAGTTTGATTGTTACAGACATGTCTGGTGGGCCCAACGTTATAACTCAATGAACTAATAAAAAATTCTTATTGTCTCTCAATATGTTATGATTTTACATTTTCATGCAGCATGTTCCCCTTGCTGATCTTTATTCCCTGTTATTTCTTAAATGTTCTATCAATATTATTCTCTCCTTTTAATTAATAAAAATTCAAAACTCAGCACCTGTTTAGATCTATTGGATTAACAAAACACCTAGCTTTTCCTTAACTGAGTGACTTGGTTCAGAGACTTGGTTCCAATCTTTTCACTGACTAATTGCTTAAATCAAATGACAGAGTTGCACCATTATGCGGCATTGTAAAGGCACATCTGACATAGTGATTATACAATATTATCCATGTCTTACCTCTGACCTCGCATTTTGTGTGACAGATCAGAGGGCAGAAATAAAAGATGAGATCAGAATCCTTATTAAGATAAAGAGACAGTTATGCCTATTTCTGTTCCTCATCACATCAGCTGGCCAATCTCATCTGAAAGTAGAAACAATCAAATCTTATTTTCATTGTTTTTTTCAGTGTTTCTGTTCATAAATGGAAGGGGCTCCTGACAGGCACAGATGCATGCCATTAATAGGTATTTAATTGCTTCTTTTAAAAAAAAATCTTATTTATGATTTCTTATTTATGTGATTTTTTTTTTTTTTTTTTTTGGTGGGGGTAATTAGGCTTATTTATTTATTTAAATTTTTTTTTTAAACAGAGGTGCTGGGAATTGAACCCAGGACCTTGTGCATGCTAAGCATGCACTGTACCACTGGGCTATACCCTCCCCCACAATTGCTTCTTGATATGAAAGCCAATTCTGGGTAGTAGGGTGAGAATTCATTGCTCAGTTGTAATAGAGTTTATAACATTTCATGATAGATGTGAATTTAGTGTCTGGAATTCTTTAGGTCATGAACCTTTGGTCATTGAAAGAGTTTGCTACTAGGCGGATGATCTTGTACGTCTCCAAGCGAAGCAAACATAAAACACAGCCGCGTTTGCCGCTTCTGAGATTTCCTTTAAGGACAAACAGATTTCTCATTCTCCAAACACATCCCTTGCATGACTATCATACTTAAATGTTTCTATTTCATAAAGTAATATCTCAAATTTCTGTTTAAACTAGATTTTTAAAAAAATTCATCTCACAGAATCCCTCACTCTCATGACTTCCATAAATGGCGACACCACCGTTTGAATTAAAAAGGCTGTTTTTCCAATTAAGCTTCCGACTTGTTGCTGCCTCTTTTTTTTTTTTTTGCATTAATTTATGATAAAAAGTCTTCAACGACCCTCAAAACTTTCAGAGTAAAGTTGAAATTTCTAAATAAGTGCATATGGTGAGCAATGGCCTGACATTCTTCTAACTCTGTAGCTCAGATTGTACAATCCCTTCCATGTACCACTTGTTCCAAGGCAATCGCTTTACTTGAGTTTTGAGTTTACCTGAATGTGAATGGTCATTTACATTTACCCAAGGCTTATTCTCTGTCATAACTTTTTCTTCTGCCTCCCATCTTGATCTAGTGTGTATTTCTTATTCTTCAAAGGTACCCCATTCTTTACCATTTTATACCCTCGAGTCTGATTTACAGAGAATTCCTCTTTCCCTCTTAACATATGCATCTGCCCCAGGTTTTATCACAGCATTCCTGCAACTGTTGAAATAAGTACTGTGAGCCACTCAACACTACTTACTCAGAAGAAATCTGGAATACAACCCATTCCAAATGAAAATCAGTTTCTGATTCAAACTACTTATTAAATAATATAGATAGATGTATAATAAAGATACATGTATGTAAGGCTGATACATATATAAAGAAATGCAAATTAAATAAAGGTGATGTACTAATTTTCTATTGCTACTGTGATAAATTATTACAAAGGTAGTAGGTAGTAGCTTAAAACAACACAAAGTTTTCATTCATAGTCATGGAGGTCAGAAATACTAAAATCAATCGTCTAGCAGGGCTGTGTCCCTTCTACAGCTCTAGGGGAGAATCTGTTTCCTTGCCTTTTCTGGATTCTAATGGTTGCCTTCGTTCCTCGTGCCGTGGTTGCATCTTCCATCTTTAAAGCTAATAGGATAGCATCTTCAAACCTCTCTGACTCTGACGTCCTCTACTTCCATCTTATAGGGATCCTTGTAATTACATTGAACCCATCTAGATAACCCAAGAAGTCACTTCATCTTAATACTCTTATCTTAGATCTGCAAAGTCCCTTTACCAGATAAAGTAATATATTCACTGGTTTTGGGGATTAAGATATGGGCATCTTTAGTGGGAGTGGGGGACATTATTTAGCCCGCCATGGTTAATAACTGTTGAAATAAATGAATAGAAGTATTAGATGATGTACAGATGTAAATACAATATTTGGATACTGATCTCTAAAATCTTTGAGTTTAGCAGTACAAATCATATATATATATATATATATATATATATATATGAATATGCATAACAAAACACAAATGCTATCATGTGAGAATAGTAAAGATAAAGTGCTGTAGGAGTCCTGAAAATGGATCTAGTATTTGCAATGAGGCAAAAATGATGACTTCATAAATTTGTGCTATAAGTGAAAAACAGGTAGACTTTGGACTTGCAGAAATGGAGCAATTGCTAATTCAGATAAAAGAACACATAAATATATTATTTCCACTATTCAGATAAAAGAACACATAAATATATTATTTCCACTATAATCAAAGATTATAATTATGGTCATTTGGGAAGTATCCCTCTTTTGATCTAGAAAATTCATTCCAAGTACATTTCAAAGTGATTACTTGTGTGTTCCTTTTCTATGATTAATGCTGTATATGATTTGTGGCACTATTTAATCTTTGATATTATCCATGTTTTAAATTAAAAAGATTGAATCAATTAAATGAAATAACAGTTACTATTAAGTGTTAATATCATCTACAGTTTAACCTTTAATTGTGTGATCTTCAAATGAAGGACTGTTTCTTATGTTTATTTAATATATTGATTATGGAAATTCAGAACAGCTGATTATTTTCAATATTAATTAATAATAATGCTCCAAGATTGATTTCTAAGTCTTTTGTTGATTGCTTCAGCCATTTTTAGATGACAATCTTATCACCTTGAAAACCCAGATATGTACACAACATATATTACTTCTAAAAAACTCAAATTCAAAACACTATATAAACAATAAACTGGCTACAACAGGATTATTTTGCTATATTAGAATCCTTTTTAGTTTACAATATCTTATAGTCAAAGGAAAATTATAATCACATGGTGGGAGAATTTAATTTGAATGAAGTCTATATATGCTTTTCATTATTTAATGATCATTAATTCTTTAAAGATGTTTATGTTAAAATATAGGCTATGGTTTTTAACACTTAAGAGAAAAATCTGCATAACTAGGTCAATTTGAGTAAGTAGCATATTTGATCATGTAAGCCATTGATTGATAGACTTTGTGCTACATCAGAAGTTGATCAATTTTTTAGAAGAAAAAAAAGGCAACTTTTTCAAGAAATATTAAAATAATAGTAGGGAGTCAATGAAATCAGATCCCGACCTTGTTTTTCCTAGAACCATGAAATATATGGCATTGTTCGTTTCAGTTTCTTGTTGGTGGAATATAGAATTTGTATCAACTTATTTTTATAATCTCTTTTACTTCCAATTCTCTATTTCAAAGTTTTAATGATAGAGCTTATACCACAATAATTAAAATTTAAAGTAAATTGAAAGTGTGTTACATATAAATATGAGTTAATATATGACATATATGATATAAATTTATATTTTATAACCAATTGTTTCATGGATAAAGTATTTTTTCACTATCACTTAATATGACAATTCTTGGAAGATTTTTCACTAAATTGAAAGGTAATGTTTTGAGAGATCTACTATTACTCAATACTAAATTCATATTTCATAGAGTTGTCCTAGATTGAGCAATTATTCTTTAAGCACATGATTCATGAAGCTTCTTCCAGAGTGAAAAGAGTATGAGTAAATGCACACAACACTAATTCATAATTCCTAAAGCAGGGCTAGCATGCACCAAATCATGCCTACCACCTGTTTTCTGTAAATAATATTTTATTGGAACACAATCACACTCATTTTTACCTATTGTCTAAGATGTCTTTCCTACCACAGTGACAGAGTTAAGTAGTTGCAACAGAGGCCATATTGCCTACAGAGCCCTGTAGAGAAAAAAATCTGCCCACCTCTCCTTTCAGAATAGTGAAGAATTAAACAAATGTATAAAACAGCAACATTGAACAACAAAAAGCAAAATGCTAGTGAGAGCATGAGTAACAAATGGAACTTGGAAAATGAATAAGAATATGCATTTTGTACAAGAAATTTTTCTGAACTGAGTAAATTGAGTAAATTTTAATTTAAACAAACCAGACTCTTTTAAACAAAGCAGAGCTCTCTCCTATTATCGGTGAGCTGAAGCTTCTTAGGGTAAAGAGATGCAGAATCACCATGAGGGCTTGATGGTTACATATTACAGGGAAGACAAGAGTGGTTGTTTATTGGCCATGAACACATCAAAGTTAAACAAAGAAGTTCCAAAGTTTAAAGTCTGACAACATCTCTGAAATCAGGAAGTTGTTTAATATACTGTAATTCCCAAGGACTTGATAATTGTAAATATCAAGTGAGATTCATGGCAACAGTCATGGGTTCTAGAGGACTTCTCATCACTTTACACAGGGTAATTCAGGTTCAACAAGCAGCTGCTCTTGCTTTAGTGAATCTCATTGGTTTTTAACCTGGGTCCCTTGATAGCAGTGTAACTGAGATGAACAGGGCCTACCCCTGAGGACCCGATATCTACACTACAAACTTCCTTTTGTAAGTAAGAGCAAGAAATTTGAAGCTAATGTAATCCAATGAAACTTACTGTGACTCCATTCCTTGGTTCATTAGTACCATTTTAATGCTTTCTTTGCTTCTGTGTCAGGACCCTAATAGTGAATGATATCCTAAATACTCTTACTATAAGTCCATGTTGGTTTGGCTTCCCAAATTTTTAATTGTGCCTAACATGGCACTTCTGTTTGTGAAGCCCAAGCTATGGTCAAGAAAGCACAGAGCCATTAGAGAAAAGTGAAAGAAATTCATTCTTTTCCACAATCCAGTAGATACTATGATCCAGTGAATGGTGGTTATTATTCGTTAAAAATTTAGTTGCGCTACTACCTGAGACAACACTGCTAACGTCATGACTTTTGAAATATCCTAGTGCCTTAACCATCTGTAATACAGGAAGAGAAAGAAAATCATCAGGAAAGAAAAAAGGTTAAGAGGTGAAAATGGAAAATTATTTGCCTTTCAGTGAAATTGACATATTATTTGTATGCAAATGCATCTTCCGTCTGCCTATTTTGTGAGTTACTTCTCTCACAAAAAGATTTTTAAACTAATTGATGTATCGGCCACTTCCTGAATCTGTTTTCTAAATTACAAATTCAGCCTTCACTGCAGGTGTACTGCCAGCCACTTCTTTCACGAAAGATCTTTGTACTAATTGTTTTATCTGCTGCTTGCTAAATCTGTTTGCTAAATTATACCTTTCACTGAAATAACACCAAAATCTACTCAGGAAGCAATTAGTAGGTATTGACTTTATTTTTTTTTTTTTTAAAGCAGAGTTTATACGCCTTAGATTGTGTGGAAGGACCTGAAAAATAGATGTACAAATGATGTATCAGTCCAGGAAATACAGGGCTTTTAGGAGGACTTAATGATACTTCACGAATGCATTTTCTAAGATATTTGTCAAAAGTAGGTCTCTTGATCCTCAATGTGCCTAGAACCATGGCAGTATTGTATGAGACTCTATGTACAGTTAGTAAAAATAAATCCTATGGGTATTTGGCCTGAATAGTGAAGTACCAACCCATATTTTAAGTTTTCATATATTTTCTTCTCCAAGTTTCAATTAAAATTTGCTGAATATATTAGAGTTTTGCCATAGGAACGGAAATACTAAGCATTATTCATATGGTGGTTAAACAGGCATAACAAAACAAATGATATAAAAAATAAGCTTATATTACCATTATACTAAATGTCCACGTTGAATTTTAACCTTCATGAGCTAATATCCATTTGTCACTGTTTAACAATAATATTTATGAGCTTATTTATTCTCGATGCATTTAAAAATCTCAGGAAACCAATCTATACCAACAAACCAAAAAAAATTAAGGAGATTAGTGAATAGATGTCAAGTGCATTCTAACGCGGTATGAACATGAGGCACTTCTTGGTGCCGTAGGACAGTGTTGAGGTTCTGTATTCATTGCATGATTTACTCTTCTTTGTTGATATTTATCCAGTGTTTCCCATAATGAAACACATAAATAATTCAGTCCAACTGCACTTTATTAGTAGCAGAAGAATTTCTACATTTCAGGATAAAACAAGTATTTATGTTTTAAGTTCCCTTTCCCAAACAAATGGAAATTTTAAAAAAATTAATGTTATATATTTCCAACCCATGTGGGCAATGATCTTAAACTTGGAATTTTAAGCAATACAACTTTGTCATGGATTCCCAATATTATGTTAAAAAGTTTTTGTCATAAAGTATTATGTATCTACATGGAAACTAATAAAAATGTGACAAAAAATTCACTGTTAGAGTATGTCTGCTCTGCTTGGAGCATGTTTAGCAGCATAAATGGGAGATTTATCAAGTAATCAGAGAATGTTAATTTAAATGCATTTTTTATGTATAATTTCCTGTGGGTTTTATAACTAAGAAGTAAATCCATTATTTAAAAAAACTGTTTATTAAATTGTTATTGGTGAACAGATTAACAATAAATCTGGCCATGAGTGACACTGGGAATGTGAACATTTTTGTAATACTCAAAAAGTAAAACAAGAAATACTGTAAATTGGCAGTATTTTAATGTTACTTCTGATAAAAATATCTGGAATTAGTAATAAGTAAATTGAGAGAAATCAGAGTAAAAATATTGCTTTCATTTATATTGTGAGTTAGAATAACCATACACACACACGTATGTGTATGTGTATGTAATTCCCACCTAATCTGCAATTTTTTTTTACTAAGATACTAATAAAAATTTTTAAAGATGAGATTTTCCACACAAATGCTAATTCAAAAAGGAATTCAATGATTAAGTTCAAATGTAGATTAGACATATGAACCAAAATTTAAACTGTTAAATATTATTAGTAAAAGGTTACGTTTCTTATTTTTTTTTTACTAGACATGTAACAATGCACATCAGGTTTACTTACAATTTTATTATTCTCTTGCTATTTTTATTCATATATCTTAATGAACAATTTGAAGTTTATTTTTTATATAAATTGATTATGCAGAAATTTCAGAATTTCATTTAGTTATACTTTTTTTCTACATTACACAAATGTTTATCTCAAATCTGTTGCTCTTTGGTGTTGAATTTTATTTATATAAAATTTTCATTTATCCTATTAATTTGAAGCAAATTCACTTATAAAAGAAAGAAAATTATAAAATCTCAATACTTCTGTCAGGTGTCTTTATAATCTATTAAACTACTCAAAAAAAAGTCTTCCTTAAATATCCCTTCATCTCAGCTTTTTTACTATGAAATATGTTTTGATTTTGACCTGTTCTACAACCACTTTATTAAAATGTACTATCTAGAAAGGCACAGGGTGAGAAAGAAAACTGGAATGTTCATCCACCAAGAATTATTCTCCATCATTGATTGAGGGCTGCTTCTATGGCCTTATGTTTGTAAAGATTCTCTGTTTTACAACTTTTCTGTTTGCTTTTCTTGAAATTAACATTATGTGTATATATGTATTTGAGTAAATGAGTTACACAGAGCAGTGGTTACATTTTATTGTATTCCAAATGGTCCAAAATTATAAGATTTCCTTGGAAAAAAATTCTATCATCTTTTTCTTACGTAAATATCAGAAAGGATTTGTAGAATGAATGAATTATGAAAGATAAAATTTTAATATAAAGGTAAGTCTTAAATTATAAATTCAATTTGAAACATTCATTCACATATAGATTCATCTAAACACAAGTATTACTCTCGATTTTCAAGTTAAAAGACAGAAATCTGAGGAATAGCTGTCAGAATGTAGCCTTTAAATGCTTGTATTTGCTACATTTGAACAATTTTCAAATATTTCTGGGTTTTCTACCTTAAACAATTTTATTAATTTCTAAGGTTATTCTAACGAGCAAATTAATTATTGAAAAGTGCAAATTTACTTGTCATTTATTCTTCTGAGTCTGATGATTTCAATACTTTGTTCCATTGTTTTTCTTCAAAATTGTCATGATTTTTCA
Source organism: Camelus ferus (assembly GCF_009834535.1). Taxonomy (NCBI): domain Eukaryota; kingdom Metazoa; phylum Chordata; class Mammalia; order Artiodactyla; family Camelidae; genus Camelus; species Camelus ferus. The sequence continues at coordinate 18,975,044 of NC_045696.1, read as the reverse complement.
TAATTAGAATTATTCTATGTGTATTTTCATGTATTTCTGCTGGGTCAAAAACTTTTTAGAAATGCATTTAATTTTAATAAGCATATGTCAAATTACTTGAGGTTATGTATAAACACAGATTCATTGCTTGAACAATTCAGAGACAGAAATAATTCAGAATATGCATAAAATAAAGCAGCAAAGATGCAATATAGGAAGTGAAGAAGCTGAGAAAACACAGGCAACAAAATTTTCAATTAAAATATCATGTAATATGATGGCTTCTGAGTAATTACCATGGACTGAAACTAGGACGTATTCTCCTAATCAGAGAATTTTGATTAATCTAATCACTCCTTCACTCTGCCTATGCAAATAACATCTCCATTAGTGTTCTAATTTGAAACAACAGGTTTCTTTCATTAATGAATAAAAGGAAGCTACCAGTGATAATGACAGCATTATGGCTATATTAAAATCTAAAAATATAATATAATGGAAGTAATAAAGTTGATTCCTAAAAGAAATAAATGAAGGTTTACTGACAATAATTATTCAGGTAAGATTGTAGTCATCATCACTAGCCAGGGTCATACAGATAGTGAAAAAAGACTTTCTCTATAAAATGTTATTTTAGTTTTAAGTCTTTTGACTACTAATTATTATCACTTTTTTTGGTAAATAAATCACATGTTAGTACATAGATAATTTACTTTAAAGTAATTTTTAATTATCATTAAAGGTATATTGTTATCATTGAATGCATTGTCAACATTGTGATCCTCCCAACCCACAGCTAGAATTTACCTTGTTTCCATGCTATATTGTTAAATCTAAAGCTGATACGAAAAAATTAACTTAAAAAAGAATTATAGCTGCATTATCCTTTTTAAAATCTAGACAATACATATATGTACTCCAGAAAGCACAGTAGAGTATATACACCAAGAAGTTCAAGTGGCATTTTGAAAATTACAGGCAACTTCAAGGTGTGCCCAATTCAGAGCACTGAAATGCTTCATGTCATTTACGAGTCCCTGGTGCTCCATCGCTTGGCCACTAGCTGAGTACTGATGTGAAAATATTAACTAAAGCCAAGCGGAGATGCAGAAATCATTAATTTGAATTAGAGGGGATACACAGGAACCAGGAGGCAGGAGAGGAAGAATTTACCTCCCAGACTCCCTGGATGGGCATCATCCCTACCACTCACATAATTAAGTTTGCCCTTTTCTATTAAGTACAACAAACGGTGTCTCTACCACCTGAGATGGTGATGCAGCACGCAGAAGTGTCTGCCCCTATCTTATCCACAAGTGCTCAAGTTCCCTGGCAATGGCTTCCAATTCAAATACACCCCATGGGTTCATTCCATGTAGTCTACTTTGTCCAGCATCAACAGATTTCTTGCTGCTTTCCAGATCTCTGTCTAAGTCCACCCATCCAGGGATTACTCCAGAAAGCATAGGAGTTTGATCGTTTGGGGATTCTCATTAAACTTGCAAGCCGTGACAGAATCAAAGGACAAAGAAATCTTCACATAATTTTCTCATTTCTAGACTTTAGCTCCCTCTTTATTTAAATGTGAGGCACAAACCTCTATGCTGTCGATCATGCAAGGAATGTAACCCATTCTATCCCCAATGATCGTGTCATGGACTTTACCATGATATTGACAGTCAACTGTCTCCCTTCTACAGATTTAGCTACACCAGTGATGGGTGGGAAGGGCCTCTCTGGGGATTCAGAAGTTTGGCAAAGAAATTCAGCTCCTTCTTTATAAAGAAACTACCCGCCTTCTAGAGTATGTTCCTTCCTACCATGAAGCTGTGGCTGCTTGAGAAGTGCTACGAAGATTTTCTGACATAGAAATCACCTAGTTTGAAAAGTGAGGTCAGGAAAGCTATTTTGGCTGGTTTCCTGTTACCCTTATTTCTGAAAGCATCTTTGCCTTTCCATTATTCTACAGCCTGGAAACAGAAGTTCTCCGACAGGATGACAAAAACATAGCTAAGTCAGCGTAGACTAACTCCGCTTTGGGGTCCACTTAATCACTCAGAAACACAACATGTTTGTTTAGCAGAGTTTTGAGAGCTACAGAAATTAGTTCCAGGAAGGACTTGTTAGGCATAGAAACACCATCAGCCAGACCCAGAGGGTAGGTAGGAACAGCTAACTTGGTTTATTGACCAAGAAAACTTGAAAAGACAGCCTTTAACTTTGAACTGTTGCTTATCTTATTTCATCATGGGACAACTGAAGTTTGCTTTTATGATGACCCGATATTCACTCTAAACTTGTTAAAAAGTGACAACTAGATAATGGAGTGGTAGCAGGTGACTCCAGGTTCACACAGATGCATTTATTCCAGTAACGCCCAATCATAAACACATACATACATACCTACATACATACATATTTAAATTTCTACATAATCCAAGTAAGCTTTTACATGTCTATAAAATTTTTGTTACCTTTTGTCTTTTTAAATTCAAATGACATACTCATTTGATGTATTATTTGGGTACTATATAGTTAATGAAGATAAGAAATTATTTACAAATAGAAGGGATGTTAACATCAATTATATCTGGAGATACATCAGTTAATGAGAGAGTGACTACATATCCCCACTGTCCAGAAAATTACTCATTTTTAGTGTTTTCCTGATAATGACTATTACCAATTTTCACTCTCAGAACTGTTTCAGTTTAGGTGATGACTGATATGAGTTATCCCAGTTTAAGTGACACAATTTTTCAAAATGTGAAATGGAGGACAGGTGGGTAAGTTGACCAGAATTTGAGGATGTTCCTTTTAAGTGTTAGAATGGTCATCCGCATAGACAGAACATCACCTACCAGGATGGTTGTGCCTGGAGTGGAAACAAAAAAAGCCATTTCCCTAAGTCTGTAACAAACGAGAGGGAGTAGCAGAGAGATTTTTGTAGGTAGAGAGGATGACATAGGTTATTTTTTTCTTAATTTGATAAAGGAGTGATAGTCATGATGTAACAGTAGTGAGCAAGTACAATACCGAGCCCACCTTGCAATCTTGAGTTACATGAGAGGGGAAACAGGAAAATAGTATTTGGGAAGGTTTCAGGGCAAAACACTTCCTTGGAAAAGAGCTAAATTTCAGTTTAGGTGAAATGGAACAGCACTAGTTTAAAATAGTAGCTTAAATTATTACTGTCTTTCCTGGATATGGAGTAGCAATCTCAAAAGCCACACTGTAAGAATTTGGGATGGAGACAAGATGAGAGAGCAACTAGAAATGGGGCAAAATAATAATAATATGGAATATTTTGCCAATGCTAATACAGTAGAGAATAGACCTGCATCGCTGTGTGTTTCATTTTTTGCATTGTACCTCATTGAATTACAAATAGTATCCACATAATAAGACTGATTTATTTTAGCAAAAAGAATCTTCCAAAAAAACAATAGTACCAGATTTAAAGACAGTAAGAAACACATAGGAGGACTTAATCTACTTGGTGTGTGTATGAGTCTAGTTCATAGGAATTAAATTTAGAATATCCTATGTAGTTTCGACCACTATTATAATTTGTACAAATGTAAGAGGAGAACAGTTGGCCTTAAGGACAATAAAAGATCGAGTAGGCAGTAAACAAGGCTGCCTACGGCAAAAAACTCTACCCACGTTAAAATAAAATGGTAACAAAGGGAATAGGGACGATCCTGGAAAAGTTCAGTACTAGTGGGAATCTAGTAGAATCTATAGAGATAGAGAATTATTATTATTATTATTATTATTATTATTATTATTATTATTATTATTATTATTATTATTATTATTATTATTAAGACTTTACAAAGCTGCATACCTGCATCTGATAATATCTGAAAGACTACAGAGTTTTTTCTCCCATGTATTCCGGTCACGACCATGAATTTATACATCATCTAGTGGCATAAACTCCTCTTTCGACTCTTTTCCACTAGTTGACGAGGACACTGCGTAATGGCTTAGACTCAGCCATATCCTGGCTTCTGTTAGTTGAGCTCACATTCAAATGTTCGAGGCCCCCAAGCTTTGACATCACGCTCCCTTTCTATATCACTGCCTGTGAAAGAAGTGTTGCTGTTTCTTTGGCTGACCTGACTACAGATCCGTACATGTAACTCAGGATCAGCCGATTCAGGTAGCTTTCCATCCCAGCCCAGTAACACCACTTCAGGAGCTGGAGTCCTTTTGGATGGCATACGTGTGTTACCCTGAGATTGTTCTGGCCACCGCAGACGATAGCTGTCAACTCTGTCCAAATTCCTTACTCCAAGTAAGAATGGATAGCATTTTCCACAGTAGGAAATGAAGGGATCAAAGTCATGACATATTTGGCTCCAATAGTCTCTTGGCGGAGATGGGACAGAGGTCAGAATACTTCTTTCAAATGACCAAAATGTACCTATATAGTATGCTGTTAAAAGTCAGATGTAGTATCGACAATTGCTTTGAGAGAAGTGCAGAGATGTAAGACAGATAAGAAAAAAAGATAATGGTATTGGAAGAAGAATTTTGAAACATATGCCTAAAACACTACTGCCTTTAGTTAAGAGCAACTGAAGTAAAATGAAAATATGTAAGTGATTAAATTCTTTGGATAGTAAAAGCAATTCTTCCTTTGCAAATTGATGTTTCCCTTGAATCTGCTCATGTGTACCTTGATGAATAAGGCAAAATCAGACAAGTGTTAGGTTAAATACTAACACCACGTGGAGTGTGAGTAAATGCTAAGCTTATATAGATATTTTTTAACTCCAACTAAATATCTTCCTTCAGAAGAGAAATAAGGTAGAAAAAATATAATGTGCCATCCTCTCTTTAAAATGCGATGTTATGAAAAATATTCAGCTTTGGCAAATGATGTATGGGTGGGGTGATGTGCTGGTGGAAAACCAAAGTATCAGGATTAAAGTGTGCTTTCTAACCCCTCAACATCTCAAATGAGCACAGTGTTGCAGGAGAGGGTTCTAAATCATTCCACTATGAACAAAGGGAAATCACTAAATGGGGACTAGAAGGTAGGAAATGTCATCAGTAAATCTAAATACTCTAAGTAGAAATAAAAATCAATTTATCACATCTTTGCAAACCAATTGAAGTCTTAAAGCCAAAAGGAAGCACAGGTTTAAATGTTGAAAGATAAGATTACTAACAAATCTTTCTGTAAAAAAATGAAGCAATGTAAGAGTATTTTTAAAATTCAACTTCTAAAATAACATTAACAAGCAAAACACATATTTTCTAAGATGTAAATGCAACCATAATTCATTTTAACAGTGATAAACCAAAGAAAAACTTTTTAGAATAGTTGAACATGTTGGAATGCTATCTCTCTGTATTCACGAGCTGGCACTAGAGATATACTCTAAGATTTATTTTTTTAAGGAAGATTTAATTTAATTTAAACAACACATTTTTAATTTATAGCTGAGTAATATATATTAACCACTGTATAACAGACTGAAATTTCACTGCTCAACCATGCCTATAAGCCCAGCTTGAATTTAATTTAGAAGAAATAATAGCCAAATTCATGGTTGCTAAAAAAAAATCCAGAGTTCAATATAGAATAGAATGTACAAAAAATACTTTTTCCTTCACAGTCATTATGTGACTAAACAAAATGTATACCAATAATTTCTTTAGTTCTTACGTTTCTTTTAGTGCATTTCCCGTATTTGTTTCATTGGTTATGTTGCTTATAATAAAGGATGAGCTTTCTTTTAATGCAAACCATGTACAATTAACTTTGAGAACAAGAAATTGAAATCTGACCCTTTTCGCTCTATTGGTATTTATTTTTTTCTACGACAGGAATTGGTCTGAAAAATTACAATACTTACTGTGATTTCTCCACATTTTCTGTAAGAAATTAGAGCTACCTTAAGTAGTTAAAATTATTTCTCATTTCTGGACACTGGAATTTGACACAACATTGTAAAATGATTATAAATCAATAAAAAATGTTAAAAAAATTATTTCTCATTTCATACAGACTTAGAACCTTATCTCTATGTCATAGTAATAATTTTGGTTTATAAATCATTTTCCAAAAACCTGGTATATGTATGTATTGGTTGTTAAAACTTAATCTATTTATATCTTTATTCTTGGATTAGAAATGATCTGGTCACAAACATGTGATAAATGAGGAGAACTTCAAAAGCTTAGACGCATGGATCAAATACTGTGTGTAATTTTGGATTAAGAAATAATAAAACATAATGGTAAAAGTTAGCCATTCACCTAGAAGCTGGAAGTATTTATATATATTGTTTGAACTGACAGAAGATACTAATGATCTTTTCCAAAATAAAATTAAAAGGATAAATTTCCAAATAAAAATGATGGATTGATAAAATGGATTTATATTCCTGCTCTGTCAAAACAGTCATAATATGATGATTACACACAAAAAGAAAAACATTCAAAATGAGCAGAAAATGAGTGACATCGGTTGCACAGAGACAAGACTTTTTGAACAACAGAAGAAATATGAGACGAGGTGATCAATAAACTCAAGTTGAGAGAGCTTCATTTCAGAACTTATAAAGAAGGATAATCTGCATGGCCACGTAGGGAAGCAAGATTTGACAAAATCGTAAGTGACTCAAGAACTGTCAATAAAATTTGTGCTAGCCCTAGGTTTAGACTGGAAAATAACTGCATGACAATTATGAAGAGATTTAACTTGGATTGGCGTCTTCCTGCTGGAAAGGTGATACCTGAGCTATATTCTACTCATTTTGACACATCTGTTTACCTGTGACCCAATTTACACCTTTAAATGAATCATCATGAAAACGCCCTAGGCACAACGCAAGCGGAAAGTGAGATGTCGTAACTGCAGAGAATTAGCAGAGAAATGGAAATCACAGTCAGGAACTCTATTAATCTACATAGCCTTTCACATATAAGTAAAAACAGACCTAAATTTTACAAGACAGTTTTTTTTTTCATAAGCAACGAAACAGGGAAAGGACAAAAAAGGAACAAACAGAAAAAATGGCCTTAAAATATTAAGACATAATTCAAAAGCAAGATGGTAATTTAAAAGTAAATATGTAAGCTGCCAAGCAATGTAATAATATATGATTGACAGTGGATCTCTTCATAACAAAAATGTACTCTAGAAGTTCCTAGAAAACACTCTCTAAGTTCTGAGAGAAATGCACTTATAATTTTAGGACTAATATAAAGAAAATGTATACATGACATACACTGTCTGGAAAAAACATTATATATGTATTCTAGCAAGCAAAAGAAGGAATCTAAGATAGAAGAAGGCATGAGATATAATTAAAAAAATATCTGAAGCAGGAGAGAGAGAAAAAAATCCAACATGTCAACTGTACAAAAGCTTAGCACAGTAGTCATCTGTGTTACATTATTTAGCAAGTAATATAATTAAAAGTAGTACAGAAAAATTGTAAAGTTCATATGTCTCTTGTAATAATCATAAAAAAGAGAAGAATTGATATACTAGTGTATGAGGGTCGGAAGGGAAAAATTATAAAAGAAACTCATAGCACTAACTTGATTCTGGACAAATGATGGCTTGGGACAATAAACAATTATTTACATACTCAAAATATTATGATCATTCTTTTCAGGTTTTTAGAATCAACGTATGTACAAATCATTCATGACAATTAAATTTGCAAAAGATGTAAATACTGTGAAACTTAATGTAAAATGTATTTATAATTTAGAAAATTTGATGGGGCTAATAAGAGTTAGAAAAATTGTGACTATGATGGATTGCCAACTTAAAAGGTCTAATCTTATTGAAAGAAGGTATAAAGTTTTAAGGATATTATTTAGAAGTAATAAAATTACTCTTAGGAAGAACAAGCATGAAAATTTTATAAACATGAATTGGAGGAGCTTAAAAATTCTTTAATTGAATAAACATCTAAACTGAAAGAAACTTTCAACAGAGTAATTATTTATCAGAAAGGCAATTCCTTTCTCTTTAAAATGTTTCTATATTTAAAGATGAAAACTTATGAAACATTTGCAAATATACAAAGAATAACAGCAACCAATAATGTAACATTTATGCAGATTTAAACAAATGTCAATATTAAACCATACTTTCTAATCTCTATTGAGATAGAGTCACTGTCTTATATTTATTGGGTACGTACTCTTCTATGATGTTATACTTTTGCACAGTTTTTTCCCATTTGTAACATGTAATTTTATAATCTATAAATAACAATTTTGCTGTACACATCACTTTACAACTTGCTTTTTTCACTCATGGTTTTCAGAATTCATCAATTTTTATGTATCCAAACCTAGCTCGCTCTTCTTTCTTAATTCTGCATGATGGTGGTACATTCATAGAATATTAATATGATATAAATATACCATAATCTATTTATCCATTCCTTTCCCAACATCCCTTTAGATTGCTTTTTTTTTTTTTTTTTTTTTTTTTTTGCTATTTCCAAGCTTACAATAATACTGTTACTGTACATCTCCCTTTGAGACTGTGATAGGAACTGGGAAATGAAAGTTATAAAATATGCCAAGTTGCTTTCCTAAATTGCTGTAATGATTCACGCTCCCACAGTTCATGAGAATTCACACTTGCAACATGTACACAGCAGAAAGGTAACAGCAGATCAGTGTGAAATGCTATTTTTTGGTTGTAGTTTTCATTTCCCTCCTTTGTCATGATGTGCAAATTTCGCCTGCTATTACCAATTTAGGTTTTTATCTCGGGAATTTCTAGGTCACAATATACTTGGCCATTTTTTTCTTTTGTTGAGCTCACTTACTTTATATTTCATAGGATTAATATTTGCAATGTCAATAGTTTTTGAAATGTTTGCTTGGAAAATGCCTTTTGCAGTCTCCAGTGTGTCTCCAAAATTAGTTCATAATTTTACTCTAACATTTATTTAAATGTTTTAACACATCAAGTACTCCTTTTGTTTTATGATCATTTTGCTTTAGAAATACATTGATATCCTAGTATTAAAAACACATTATATTTCTATCCCAATACTTCTGCTTTTTACATTTCAGTCTTTAACCTACTTAGAATTGAAGACCCATGTAATTTATGCAATAACTCTTTGCCGTATAAGTTTTGCAGTTGCCATAGTATTCTTTATTCTATCCTTTTTTATGACTGATGTTCATTGTAAGCTGTCATATCTGAAGATTCTGTACATTTGTACTTATATGTCTGCATTTTCTATCCTGTCTAATTGATCTTTTTTTCTGTGAAATTTTCATTGTTATATCTGTATGGTATGTTGTTGGATAAGTACTTACTTCCTATGAAATTGTTTAATACTAGATGTTTTTAAGAGAAATGTATACATATCACATTATATATAAAATTTAAATATACATGTTTATAGAAATATATTCATGTATATTGCTTTGTGTATTCATAAGTACATGTAGACATGAATATATTTACATAGATTCAAATATATGTATACAAGAATACGTTTACAAGTATATTTACACTTTAAAAAATTATTTATATATTTTATATATATGAGGGAACATATATATATTTTTTCTGTTTAATTTTAAATGGTTTATGTTTCTCAAATACTTTTAATTATAATTTTAACTTAGTTTTAAGATTTTTGTTAATTTTTCCACAATAGCCACTGATTTTTTTAAATATTTATACTCAAAATTTCTGTCTTGCATAATTTGTATCATTTTCTGTTTTGTCTCTTGGTCAAATATATCAGAGTGTACCTACTTTGTTACTCAAAGCAAATAAACAACTTTTGGTATTGTAGATCTTCTATATTTTTTATTTCTATTTAATTCATTTCTGCTGTTATATTTAGTGTTTTCTTAGTTTTACATTCTTGGTTTGGCTCAATCATTTTTCCCTTTCTTTTTGAGATAGTTGCCTAATTTACCTTCCAAATATTTACTTTTATGGTACAAACTGCCTCCATTTACTCCACTACTTCAACCCATAGGAACTGTTTTATTTATATTGTTTTTAAATTATAAATTATTCATGATTTTTATTTTAATTTAATCTTTGTCCTGTTATTTATTTATGAATATATTTCAATATTTCACAGTTTATGAGACAACTGGAATGATAATTTTCACTGATGTCAAAGAATAATTGTAATCCAGTTCCTTTGGAATACACTGAGTTTTCTTTTCTGACTTAGTCTGTGAGCAACAATTGAAGAAGTCTACGTGCGATTATTTTAAAAATGTATATACTTCCATTTTTGAAGGATTTGTTTTGTATTAATTAGTTGATAATATTCTGCAAGTTACTGATATTCTTACTTCTTCATACTTTACCAGTTTCAGAGAGATCTAGGCTAACCTATCACATTGTTTCTAGACATATAGCCTGCCAAGACTGAATCAAGAAGAAATTGACAATTTGAACAGACCAATCACTAGATAGGAAATTGAACTTGCAATTAAAAGAAAAAAAAAAAAAACCTACCAGAAAACAAAAGTCCAGGATGGCTTCACAGGAGAATTCTACCAAATTCATAAAGAAGAACTAATATCTATCTTTCTCAAAATATTCCAAAAAACTGAAGAAGGAACACTCATAAATTTATTCAATGAGGCCACCATTACCTTGATAGCAAAATCAAAGACACAGCCACAACAAAACTACAGGCCAATATCTTTGATGACTATAGATGCAAAAATCTTCAACAAAATATTAGCAAACTGAATCCAGTAGTATATGAGGAGGATCAAACACCATGATCAAGTCTGATTTATTCCAGTGTCTCAGGATGGGTTAACATTCCCAAATCAGTCAATGTGATACACCGCATTAACAAAAGGAAGGATAAAAATCACATGATTATTTCAACAGATTCAGAACAAGCATCTGACAAAATTAAACACCCATTCATGATAAAAACTCTCATCAAAATGGGTATAAACAAGAAAAAGATCATTTATATCCAGCCCACGGCCAATGTTATACACAAGGGTAAAAAACTGAAGCTTTCCCAATGAATCTGGGGAAAAGGATGCCCATTCTTGCCACTTCTATTTAACATAGTATTAGAAATCCTAGCCATAACAATCAGACAGGAAAAGAAATAAAAAGTATCCAAATTAAAAAGGAAGAGGTAAAATTGTCACTGTTTATAGACAACATGATACTTTAGGTCTCCAACCCAAAACTCCTAGAAATAATAAATAAACTCAGACAAGATGCAGGGTACAAGATTAATTTACAGAAATCTGTTGCATTTCTATATACTAATAATGAACTAACAGAAAAGGAAGTAAAAACTAAACATAGCATTTAAAATTGCATCAAAAAGAATAAAATACCTAGTGATAAACGTAACGAAAGAGGTGAAAGACCTAAACTCTGAAAAATATAAAACAAAGCAAAGAAGATTGAATATGACACAAAGAAATGGAAAGATAGCCCATGCTCTTGGATTGGGAAAATTAATATTATTCAAATGACCATACTATCCAAAGCAATCTACAGTTTTAATGGAATCCCTATCAAAACACCCACGGCATTTTTCACAGAACTAGAAAAATCAGTCCTAAAATTAAGATGGAACCACAAAAGACCCCAAAGTGCCACATGAGAAAAAAAGAACTGAACTGGTGGAATAACTTTCCCAGACTTCAGACTATATACGGTACAATGCTACAGTAATCCAGATAGTATGGTACTGGCATAAAACCAGACACATAGATGAGTGGCACAGGATAGAGCCGAGAAATAAACCCACACACCTATGGTCTATTAATCTGTGATAAAGGAAATAAGAATACATAATGGAGAAAACATAGCCTCTTCAACAAGTGGTGCTGGGAAAACTGGACAGCCACATGTAAAACAATGAGATTATAACAATTCCTCACACTATATACAAAAATAAACTCAAAATTGTTTAAGGGGCTAAATGTAAGAATGGAAACTGCAAATTTCCCACAAGGCAACATAGAACACAATTTGACATAAATCATAGCAATGCTTTTTGGATCTGTCTCCTAAGACAACAGACATAAAAGCAAAACTAAGAAATTAGTCCTAATTAAATTAAAAAGCTTTTGCACAGCAAAGGAAATCACTGACAAAGTGAAAAGACAACATATAGAATGGGAAAAAAATATTTGCAAATAATGTGACTGACAAAGGGTTAATATCCAAAATATATATATAGCTCATACAACTCAATTAAAAAAAAATAAAAAGTGGGCCAAAAATACGAATAGACATTTTTCTAAAGAAGACATACAGATGGCTAACAGGCATGTAAAGTGATGCTCAACATTGCTAATTAGAGAAACGCAAATCAAAAACAGCAATGAGGTTACACCTCACACCTATCAGAATGGCTTTTATTGAAAAGTCTACAAATAATAAATGTTTGAAAGGATATCAAGAAAAGGGAACACTTGTACACTGTTGGAATGTAAATTGGTGCAGTCACTATGGAAAACAGTATGGAGATTGCTCAAAAAACTAAAAATAGAACTACCATAGGATCCAACAATTCCACTCCTGGGTATATATCTGGAAAAAACTAAAGTACTAATTTGAAAAGCTACATGCACCCTAATGTTCATAGCAGCACAATTTATAAAAGCCAAGACCCAGAAACAACTCAAATGTTCATCAACAGATATTTTGAGTAAGAAGATGTCTTCATATTTTATACACACACACAATGGAATATTAGCCATATAAAAGAATAAAATTCTGCCTTTGTAGTAACATCAATGGACCTAAAGAATATGCTTAGTAAAATAAATCAGATAGAGAAAGACAAATACTGTATAATATCACTTATATGAGGAATCTAAAAAAACATACAAATGAATGTCCATGCAAAACATAAACAGACTTACAGATATAGAAAAACAAACTGTGATTACCAAAGGGGAGAAGGCAGTGGGGAGGGATTAATTAGGGGTATGGGACAGATACAAATTACTGTGTATTAAATTGATAAGCCACAAGGATATACTGCATAGCACAGGGAATTATACCCATTATCTTGTAATAATCTATAATGGAATATATCTGCAAAAATACTGAATCACTATGCTGTACACCAGAAACTAATGTAATATTTTAAATCAACCATACTTCAAAAAAAAAAAAAAGAATGTGATACTTGCACAAAAACAGACACATTGATCAATGATACTGAACAGAATCCAGAAATAAACCCATGCTAATATTATCAATCAATCTATGACAAAGGAGGCAAGGGTATACAATGGGGGAAAGATAATCTCTTCAATAAATGGTGTTGGATAAACTGGACAGCACATGCAAAAGAATGAAACTGGATCACTTTCATACACCATATACAAAAATCAACTCAAAATAGATTAAAGACTTAAATGCAAGACTTGAAACCATAAACTTCCTGAAAGAAAGCAGACAGTAAGCTCTTTGACATTGGTATTACAAATATTTTTTTGGATTTGTCTCATCAGGCAAGGGCAACAAAAACAAAGATAAATAAATGGGACTATAGCACACTGAAAAGCTTTTTCACATCAAAGGAAACCATACTCAAAATGAAAAGGAAGCTTACTAAACTGGAGAGTATATTTGCAAATGATGTACAAGATAAGGAGTAGATATCCACAATATATAAATACTTACATAACTCAGTAACAAAAATTAATAAATAACCAGGCTAAAAGTGGGCAGAGGCCCTGAATAGATATGTTTCTAAAGAAGACATAGAGCTGGCCAATAGGCACATGAAAGGGAGCTCAACATCATAATCATCAGGGAAATGCAAATCAAAATTACAATGAGAGACCACCTCACACATGTCAGAATGGCTATTATCAAAAATATGAGAAACAAGTGTCGGCAAGTAGGTGGGGAAAAAAAAATGGTGCACTCTAGATGGGAATGTATATTGGTGTAGCCTCTATGAAAAAGTATGGAGGGTTCTTTCTCAAGAAAATAAACTCGAACTGTCATATGATCCAGCAATTCCACTTCTGAGTATTTATCAGAAGAAAGCAGAAGTGTCCATGGACAGATGACTGGATAAAGAGAATGTGGGATATGTGTATGTGTGTGTGTGTACACATACTACATAAAAGCTATATGAGAGAATGAAATCTTGCCACTTGTTCCAACATGAATGGACCTAAAGGATGTTATGCTAAGTGACAAAAGTCAGACAGGGAAAAACAAGTACAGTATAATTTCACTTATACGTTGACTCTAAAAAAACCAAAATGAACACACAAAACTAAACAGAAATAGCCTCATAGACACTGGCGATTGACAGAATGGAAAGGGGTGGGAAGATGGGTAAAACAGATGAAGGGGATTAAGAGGGACTAACTTCCAGTTATAAAATACTAAGTCACAGGGATGTAATATACAAATAGGAATATAGTAAATAAGATTTTCATAATTCTGTACAGTGAGAGATGGTAACTGGTCTTAATAAGGTGATTATTTTATAATGTATAAAAATATTGAATCACTATGTTGTACACCTGAAATTAATATAATATTTAATGTTAATTATAACTCAATAAGAAATAATTTTAAAAATTTTAAATATAAATTCTTCTAAAGAAGATTCTGTTTCATGTTTAAAATATTGAAGAAGTTGCTACAGTTTAGTATTTATATGTAATGACCATAGATGTCAAATATATGCTTCAGTTTCAGAGATTCATTAATTCATTCAGCAACCATTAATTGAAATTTCCTTTCTCTCTGTGCTAGGAACTAGTTAAATATTGCTGGAAAAAAAGAAGAAAAAAGAGGTTCGTGGCCATTGAGAGCTCTAAGTCAGTGGGAAAAGTGTGAAATAAGTGAGAAAGTATATAACTAATTATAAGTTTATAAATAATGGGTTGATTTTAAGGTGGTAGTTCCCCCAATTTAGCTAGATACAAGGTCAAAATTCCTGACTACTCCTAGTTCAATTTTTTTATTACTTGAATCATAGTGGTCTTATTTAATTTTGAGATTTTAAATATCAAACATAACAAATGGAAACGTTAGAAGCCTTTTGCAGGTAGACATCATCATGATCATTGTCATCATCATCTTAGCTGACATCTTATTGCTCAAAACCCTTTGTGGTAAAATACACTGCAGTTCAGTGGAAAATGATGGAAAATTTTGTAAATTTAACCTTACACTGGAAAAGATAGCCTCATTGGAAATGCTTTCAGAAGAAAGATAAATAAATTTTATGAATTTTCTTTAGATATTTCCATTACTGTCTGAAAGCCATCTGTCTAATCTAAAAATAAATTACATGAATTTCCCCTTTTAAGGAAACTGAGAGTATGTACTTTGTTTTTTTCAAAATCCAAGAGCCAGTTTTCTCTGACAAAGAAAAACAAGGCAATACTTACTGCTGCATTTTTTAAGCATGCAAACACAAGACGTAAAGAGACAGCTTACAAGTTTGCTGGAAATTTTCATTTTTAAGAAAAGTTTTGTCTTGTCGTCTAAAGAAGAAAAAATTAAGGCTCATATGTCAATCCAAACAATATAAAATAAACAGCATAAAAAGAACCCAGATGTGAGAAGGAATGCAAATCACCATACTAAGAAGCTGAGAAAATTACTCAGCAGGATCCAAAAATAATTAGGAACTGAGTGAGCATATTGGTAAAATATTAAAAGTACTTTGAAAACTTTAAAGTGACAATAAATTGAGTAGATTTTTTTTTTCTTTTTGGACAGTATGATGAGCTTTTTTTGAAAATAGATTAACAGTGGGGGTTGACAGTTGTTGCAATATTTATTTTTCTTTTTGAATAAAACAGAACTAAAGAGTAAGGTTTATGTGAAATTAAGTCCTACTACGTAGAAGCGTTTTAATATGCTTGAGCACTGTCTACACTAGAATTCAGGGACAGAGAACATCAGAAATTTCAGCCACAAATATGGTTGGTTTATCTAGATTTCTAGACTTAGAAAACAAACAAATACAAAAAATGAAAAAAGCAAAACAAACAAAACCTCTCAAAATTAGAGTTCTTTAGGGCAGAGTTCTAAAAATGTGTTACTGCCTCCATTTTAATAGAATTAGGGCTTTTTAAATCTTTTTTGTTTGATGGATTATAAAAATAAACAATATTTCTTACCGAGGTATATTAATAAAGATTAGCAAAGATGTCAGCTATAATAAATTCTTCCAATTACAGTGAAAAACTAAATTTTCAATTTTGTTGGTGGGTTAAAATTTGGAGTGATATTAGAACTGAACGAATATTTTAAAAGCATGTGTTAATATGTATTTTTCATTAATGAATATTTCAAGTTATAAGGTAATAATGTTTCTCAATTTCAAGGAGTTTCAGAGGAAGATTAAAAAAAACTATGAGGTGAGTAATCAGAGAATAAAGATGAATTGGATAGGGTAGAACTATGTGTCTAAAGAGAAAAATGAAGTAGACTAACAAATCACATTTTACCCAAAGAGTTTATAGATGGATGCTGAAGAAACTGACATAGTCCATAAACGAGTCCAACAGACAACAAAGATGAAATAGTTAAATGCAGCAAATGCTATTTAGAAACTTCATTGCTCTTTGAATGTTGAAACTGAGTAATTTAAATATAACATTCCATGTTTCTCTGCCTTTCCTCCCACATTCTATCCTGGTTCCCCTAATTATTTCTAAATGACTAAGCTGTACAGTCATCTGAAATCTATCCTGTATCAATTTTTCTCCATTTCTTCTCAGGATACCTTTGTTGATATGGTCGGGAGAGCCACAGATAGAGGACTTACCAATAGTGTTACTTCTTGCATGTTACTGATTCCTCCCCAAATAACATTTTATCACCGACATGTCATACTAAAACCACCCTGCTCAGATGTAGAGAATCTTTTTCCAGTATCTTAGACTCATTTAAAGCGTATATGTGTATGCAGTGTCAATTTGTCTAGCTAAACAAAAGAAGTGATGGCCTGAAATTTCAAACCTCTCTGAGTGACCCTTTTTTTCTATTTCTCTTCCTAAGGGCTTCCTATCTAAGAGCTTAGACAAGAATCATGCTGGGTGGCTAGTGGACCAATTTCTCAAACTCCCTGTGGCCACAATGTTCCTCTCACCTGGTGTGTGGACCGTTTGGCAGGTGCTTGGATCCTTTCTGCCAATCTCGTCTCAACTCTTGTGCAACCACATACTCTCCTGTGTGGAAATTAGTTGACTGGCACAAGACCAGTGTTTCATTTTGAACTTTGATTACATGAGGTTAATTGTCCTTGGTGCTGCCTAACAGCCATTTGTTTTTTAAAACCTAAGCTAAATAGAATTTTAAAACATCTCTTCCTTTTTAGTTGCTACACTTGAAAAACTAATTATAATGCCTGAACCATAATCATGAGGCAGTAAAATTAAACTTCATTCAATGACCAGAAATATCTAAAAGAAAATGTCAATTTTTTTACTTGTTATGAGTCTTCAAATCTGAAAAAAAAATAAGATAGCTTTGTAGGACAAGTCAGTATGAATATTTTGAGGCTGTTTATATACAAAAAACTAAATGAACTGTTCACTTTTGTATAAGTGTGAGTGTCTGTTTTACACCACTTCTTATCTGCAATATTCTTCAGGGCAGTCATAATATCGTCAGTTTTATGATTGTAAATTTCAAGAAATCTTGCCATGAGGTTGTACAAATGAAACTTTAAAAACATGAATTACTACTAGCATTGGTTTTCATAAATCTTTACCAATGAGTTAACATTATTTTGTTGTGGATTTCAGCAAACTATGGCCAATGGACCAAATCTAGCAAATCACTGGCTATAGATTTATTTCTCTAACATACTTAAGACTAGAGGGAATAATAGATCCCAACATCCAACCTCAGTAATTGTCAGCATGTTACTAATCTGGTTTTATCTATCCATCTCCATCTCAAAGCAACGCCTATATTACTGTTTCACCTGTAATTTCTTTAGTGAGTAGCTCTAAAAGATAAGATTATTATTAACATAAAGTATATAACAAAATTAAAAACAGTTTCTTAGTATCTAATTCTTGTCCATGCTCAAATTTTTCTCATTATGTCATTAATGTATTTTTATGTTTGGGTTTTGAATCAGGATCCAGACTGACCCACTATTGCATTTATTTGCTGTGTCTTTTCAATCTCTTCCATTTCATAGGAATCCTCGATTCTTTAAATTTTTTTGTCACTTTGTGGAAGAAACTAGTCATTCATTCTGTTGACTCATATTCTTGATTTTGCGATTTCATCACTACAGTGCTGTTTCTGTCTCTGTCTGTCTGTCTCTTGAGAGCCATTTGTTTCTATATCTATATTTTATATCTATATATATTTTATATGTTTTTTTAATTGAAGTATAGTCACAGTGTATCAATTTCTGATGTACAGCATAATGTTTAAGTCATACATGTACATACATATATTCATTTTCATGTGCTTTTTCATTATAGGTTACTAAAAGATATTGAACATAGTTCCTGTGCTATACAGAAGAAATTTGTTTTTTTAAATCTATTTTATATATAGTAGTTAATATTTGCAAACCTCAGACTCCAAAGTTATCCCTTCCCATCCCTGTTCCTGCCCAGTAACCATAAGATTGTTTACTGTCTGTAAGTCTATTTCTGTTTTGTAGATGAGTTCACACAGGAGGCTCACAGGGACCCTGCCAATATTTTTAATCCCTATAATTCTGTAAAATGGCATTTAGACCTAGAGTCTAGATTCACTGGATCCAATTCACTGGGAAAAATAAATTTGTTAACTTCCTATTGCATCATTCAGGAGACATATACTGTCTGGTCATCATGATTTTAGTGTTGTTAATGAGGATCAGTAAGTTTAGATGTTGTCAGCTTTATCTATTGACAACTTCCCCATTAATCTTTCACCAACTAACAGTGATTGATGATAGTTTCCTAGAGCCACTAATTCATTAACATTTGCAAAAAGGTAACTCTCTGATGCTATCATTCTTTCTGAATTTATTACTTGGAAGTCTTCAATAAAGAATTTTCCATCACCAGCTATTTGCTTACCTTGAAATCAGACTATATAAGGAAGGTAAAATAAAAGCTTGATTATTTCTTATTATTGATAATTTGATTGTCTTTTGATATTTATTAATGATACTTAATCAATATCTAAAAGAATTCATTGAACCCCTAGGACTCTCCAGTGATGACAAATAGATTTTAAGGTATAATTAAGGTTTTGATTTTGATATGCTGTTTGATATATGCCAATCCACTGTAGGCATTCATTTTTGCTGCTCAAATTCTGACAGGCAGATTTCTTAGATGGCTCAGAGATTCCAATACCTTGGCCTGTATGCCCTGTATGAACTCCTCTTGAGTATTAGTGAGACCTATAAACATGATGGGATATCAGACACTACAAATGGCATTTTGCAGATTTAATTAAGTCAATAATTAGTTGACTGAGTTAATAAAAATGGAAGTCACACTTGGTGAGCAACCCTTAAAAGAGACAGTAAGCAGCAGCAGACACCACCAGGATGGACTGGGAGGAAGCCAACGACCATGTGGGCTTCGTTTATGAGGACACACAGCAAGGAAGTTTTCAGGACCTGCGAGCAGTTCCCCAGAAACAATCAACAGGTAAAACAGAAACAGGGACAACCATCCCATAAGAAGAATAACCAGTGAACGTTGAAGAAATCTGCAAGCCTCAGTAAAATTTCAGTACTCAAATTTCCATCTGGTGAGAACTCTCAGTAACGGATACAGATCCCACAGAAACTGAGAATTTTTTTAATGTTATTTTAATAACTAAATTTATGATAATTAGTCATGTGACAAAATTTCACACTTTTTCATGATAAAAACACTCAACAAACTAGCAATACAAAGAAACTACATCAGCACAATAGAAGTCATATACGGAAAAAACACATCAAGCATCATATTCAGTAGTGAAAGACTAAAGGCTTTCCCCTTAAGATCAGAAACAGGACAAGGGTGCCTTTTTTTTAATACTTCCAGTCAACTTAGTGCTGGAAGGAAAATTCTTTTACAAAGCAACAACATGGATGAACCTTGAGGATAATTTGCTGAGTGAAATAACCCAGTCACAAAAAGGCAAATTTCATATGATTTCACTTACATGAGGTACTTAGAATAGTCAAAATCATAGTAACAGGAAGTAGAATGATGGTTGCCAGGGCTGGGGAATGGCGGAACTGGTGGATTTATTGCTGGACAAAGTTTTAGTTGTGCAAGATGAAAAGTTCTGGAGATTGATGGTAGTGATTTTGCACCACAACATGAATGTACTTTATACCACTGGAATTGTATATTTAAGAATGGTTAGGATAATAAATTTCATGTTACATGTATTTTACCACAAAAAGAAAACTGAAAAAAAATGAAGGTATTATAATGTTATTATCCACTAATTTATTTCTATTATCATGTTATTACAAAATCACTCAGCTTTGGAAAGAAGCATATTTTCAGAGCATGTAAAAATACATCTGGAAAATGATTCAAAAATTTAGCAAAATACTTGCAGAAGATTTGTGGAAAACAGTACCATGAAGAAGTCAAAGAGAGATCTGTTTGTCCTTTTCTTGTTGCTAGTATTTGAATTCTTAAAGAAATAGAATAACTATAGTTAAAACAAATGCTTCCTGCTAAAACTTGTAAAATACCTTCAGAAATTCATTTAAAATAATGCCACAAATTAATGGAAAAAAGAGAGAAATCATCTAAATACTCACTGAATATTGTCATCAGTGAATATGATTTTCTTTTGGTTTTAAATTTACTATAAATCTAAGTTACAATAACATTTTTTGAAAATGTTATTTGAATATGTCTTAGAGATCACGAAAATATTTATTTGTAAGCAAGTACATGTGTGACATTTAAATACTTCCATGTGCAATAACATATGACAAGTATTTCATCACAATATTCAATAACCTCAATAAAATAAGAAAGGTCATATATATATAGTTAGTTAATCACTGAATCAGTGATGGCCTTTGTCAAAACATTGCTAAGCTAATAAAATGTAAACAATAAAGAGATTTTCCCCAACTTATCCAATAAAAATATGCTGTCTGAATTTCTATTTAACTAAATCTAAAATCTATATATGGCTTAAAGTTTTGTATTGTGAGATTTCTGTTATATTATTCCTGCAATTGTGCAATCATCATAGTTGTGATTTGTTTTTTTTAAAGCTTTATTCATGGTTCTCAATTACTTTTGTGTTTTACTAGTCTCATATGGCTGTGAAAATATTCTCCCTAAATAGTGAGCTTTGAATTACAATATTAATGTGAAATATGATATAGATGTGGCTTCACTCAACATTTTAACTTTACTCATTTGTCATTAAAAAGCCAAAATTAATAGGAATAGCATGATATAAATATGAGTAGGATAAGAAATTATATGGACAACTGAAGCTGTGGCATATTCCAATGTCCTATATTAAGTGGTGTATTACTTTTATGCTACCAAAGTTGATGGTTATCTCTCAACCCACATCTAACTTGACCAACTGACAGCCTTTGAAAAACTTAATCATTCCATTCTATTTTACTTTCTTCATTTAGCTTCCAAAGACAATACTCTTTTGCTTATCCTTAACCTTCACTACCCACTCCCTCCCTTACCTCTACCTCTTTTGTTGTCTCCTCTTCATCTCTGTAAACTCTATTATTAAAGGGCCTCATCAGTAATTCCACATGCAATGACTCTTCAATTAACACCATTTTTTATAGCTTTATAAACCATATATGCTGATGAATATTTTCACCTTTATTTTTTTTTAGTCTGGGCTTTCTGCTTAAAGGATACTGGGAAAACTTGATTTAAAGATGATTAGATAGTAAGGATGCCATGTGTTGTAGGCAGAATAACGGCATCCAACGATGTTAATTTCCTAATCCCCATAACTTGTGAATATGTTCAGCTGCATGGTAAATGGAAATTAAAGATGAAGTTGAGGTTGCTAATCAGATGATCTCTAAATACAGAGATAATTCCATATTATTTGGTTGGGCTCAATTTAATCTTGAGCATCCTTTAAAATGTGTAGTAGGAAAAGAAAAAGATCAAGGCCAGAATAATGCAATAAACTAAAGACTGGACCAGCCATTGCTTTTAATATGAAGATAAAAGGCAGCCATGAGACAAGGGATGTGGGCAGACTTATCACTAGAAAATGAAATGGATTCTTCTCTAGAGTCTCCATAAAGGAATGTAATCCTGCTGACACCTTGATTTTAGCCCAGTTAAGTCCGCGTTAGAACTTGACCTACAGAACTGTAAGATTATATTATTTTAAGCAATTAAATGTATGATAATATGTTACAGAAGAAAGAGAAAACTAATAGACCTAGGAATCCAGAGATGATGTATGGCTCTGGAGAGAATGAAAGAATATTCTCCTCTTGATCTGTTGTATTACAGTCTATGTTGGTGAAGCCAGAGGTCTCTTCCTCTCCTCTTGAGGAATATTTGTTTACTTTGCAGAGTAAAATGTTCAATGTCTTGCTCACTCTCACTCTCTTGCAAGAAGCAGGGGAAGTTGTGCTACATTATCAGAGAGTTATGTAAACTCAGAGTGCTATAATTTTGGAGGTCCTCTTTTGCTGTGCAACCTCGCTACATACAGAGGGTGACATCATACTTTCATGACATCACTTTGTGGGAGCTGGATCTCAAGAAATCCACATTGAGATGCTCTGTGAGTAATATATGGTCTGTTGTCTGATTCAGAGAACTTATCTTTCCTGTCAGAAGAAGAAAGCCAGGTAGTGGAGAGGAAGAAGCCATTACCTTTATCCTGAAGACCCCAGTGGAATTTTTATCACATAACCAGAAAATTAGATGCTGATGACTCACATGTACAATGAATCTTTGATGATCTCAAGCTCCTATGTTTCACCTCTTTTCTACTTATAATCCGTACCATGTGGCTATCTTCTCAGTATTTACAAGTTGGTTACACAAATTCCATTTTAACATTTCAGAAGGATCTAAGAGACAAGTATGAAGGGCAACATTTTTACATAGATGACTTCAGCCTTCTTTATTAGAAATACAATCATTCTTCTGAAATCCCCATCCAGAACCCACTTCATTATTATCATGAGCTAGAACTGTGTTACACAGTTACTGTAATTTGGAGGGACCCAGGGAATCAGTTCTTTGTCTTTTTTTTTTTAATCTGGAAAATGTATATTCCAAACAAAATCCTGATTATTTTAGAAAGAAAATGGAAATGAGGTAGAAAAGGAGTATCTGTCACATTCAATAATGTGTTAGCCTAGTTCTGCTTTTTTTTTTTTTCTTTAGTCACCCTCATTACAAAGAATCCCCAATGGTTCTAAGTCTGATGAAGTTCTCATCAGAACATCCTCTTGTGAGATAGACTAAGAATTATCTATCAGTCATTGATACAAAAATACGAGCAGGTACTTCAAACTCTATGTGGTGAGAGCTTGCAACATACCCATTCTTCTCGCTAGTCTCTTGCCAATCTATGTGGCAACATCAGTTCAAATTTCTGTGAAGTTTTAGTCATACCATTGTCTCCTCAAATCTTGAAACAAGAAACCTTAGGAGGAGACTTTGGTCCTATTTTTGGAAACCTCTACCAAGTAATCAAGGAGCAAATTTATTAACTTGACAGATAAGACATCTGCTGACTGCGGGCGCATCTCAGAGATACTGAGGGTTTAGTTCCAGACCACTGAAAGAAAGTGAATACAGCAATAAAGCAAGTCTCATGAATTTTGTTGGTTTCCCAGTGCATATAAAAGTTATTTCAACACTATACTGTAGTCCATTAAGTGTGCAGTCACATTATGGTTTAAAAAAACCCAATACACAGACCTTAATTTAAAAATATTTTATTGCTAAAAAATGCTAACCATCACCTGAACCTTCCACAAGTTGTAATTCTTCTGCTGGTAGAGGTTTTGAAATACTGTGAGAATAACCAAAATGTGACATGGAGACATGAAGTGAGCACATGCCCTTGGGAAAAAATGGTGCTGATAGACTTGTTTGTTGCAGGGTTGCCAAAAACTTTCCATCTGTAAAATACACAGTATCTGCAAAGAGCGATAAACCGAAGTGTAATAAAATGAGGTATGCCTGTAATTATTTCCATTCTGTTCTTTTTATGGTCTCATGATCTTTCAGTGGGATAAAGGCAACCAATGCCTTTCTCATGTACTGCTTTGATTTTACATTTTTTGTCAGTTAATTTTTCATCAATATGGCTTCCACAGTTAATTTTTCTAGATGATTTCAAGTCTCTTCTCTATGCCAAGTACTACAGAGGCTCTCAATTTTGGTGTTTATAATAATGTCATTCCTCTCTTCAGTATAAAGAATAAGGCTCATTGCATTTTTGCTTCAGTTTATGTTTTCAGTCCCATCTGCTGCCTCCCTCTCCCAGCCACAACCAATTACTTTGCACTCCAGCCACAGCCACTGGATGCTCTTCCCAGCACCCATTCTGACGTTCAAGGCCTCCATTTTTCTACCCACGTACTTTTCTTTGGTTGGCATTTCTTTCACAAAGGTCACCTTTCCTCTCGGCCATCTGTGAGATCCTCGTCAGACATAACTGTCTTCCTTTCTAGCAGGCTTACAAGCATATTGTAATCATTCCTATCAGTTATTTCTACAGCTGTCTGTCTCTATCCCAAGGCTAGTCAATTCTTAATCCAAGCACATCAGATTCAAATTCCCATCATCTTTGTATCAGAAGTGCCCAAGTACATGGCCTGGCAAACAGTAGCTACTCCATAAAATACAGTTTCAGGACGGGTGATATCATAAGTACAGATACAGAGTTATGAGAGTTCAGAGGACAAACATTTCCAGTTAATAGTAATTAAGAATGTGGCATTATTTCTTTTCTTGCCTCTCTGATATTAGACATATTTCAATAGATAAAATCATAATCCAACTAGTTAAACAAGTAAAGGCAAAGGATTTTGAACCTATAATTTAAGTCTAGAGGAGAAAAAAAGAAAAAAATCCAGCTGGGAAAAAGCTAAGAGGAATGAAAGGTAAAATAAGACCATACTTGCGCGCACACACACACCCACCCCCCCCACACACTAGATTACTGAGTTTAGATATAGAAGCTATTTCAGGTTTTTGTATGCAGAATAATGTGACCAGGAATGCTTTTAAGCCAGCTAAATCTCAAAAGAAGAAAATCAACATAAGTATACGAGATTTCAAATTAACAAGATAGGCGTATTACTTTTTTTACTTATTTTATATTAAAAATTATTTCCTTGGCAAGAAAACATGGATATATGGTAAAGAGATAGCATCATTTAAAAAAATTTTAAAGCCACATAATTTCCTTATTTGAAATATTTACCATAAAGGATTCTTCTATACTATCCTTCTTATTTTATCAGGAATATTTTATATTTTAAATGTCATTTCTGAGAAAACGTGCAGGTTAAAAAGAACGTCGGGTAGAAGCATCCAAGGTCACACATGTGACCATATCCTTGCATTCTACTTTGCTTTTCTGTGCTATGGTGATTAATAGCTATAAAAATGAATAGTATTATTACTTTTGATAATGACATCAAGGCAGTTTGATAAGAATATGGAAATGCATGACATTTTGTGACAGACATTTGATCTAGGAGCCTTTATTCGTTCCTCTTTCAATAAGTGTACTGCATTATTTACATATTTAGTGTAAAGATAATAAGTTTTCTCTATGACAAAACTCTTTCGGTAATTTATCCATAATTGAATTGTGCTCTTAGTTGGTATCTTGTGTGTGTGCGAGTTTACATAGTTTAGCATCCTTGTATTATACTGCATGGGTTACTGCTTTAAAAAATTATGCACCAAGGAGATAAATGTCAAGCTCAAGAAGTTCAGATTCATAATTAAACCACCTGCCTTTCTTTTCATACATGGCACATAACAAATGGCCCTTTCATTTTTAACCAACACAGTGCTTCCTATTAAATTTGACTAGCTTCTCCTTAGCTTTAATATTACTTACCTGCTTAGTGCTCCTTAGTCTTAAAAAAAACTAATAACAAATATATAATATGCTTCTTTTTGGAAGATGTGATCATTTCAGGCATGTGATTGTTTCAGGTGTTTGATATTTTTCCGATTGCTGGGGGTGTTGTGTATGAAAAGTGACTGGACCCGTTAGCTGAATGCCACATTGTTCTTTAGGAATGATTTGAGAATGGGAAATAATTATTTAAGTTGAGACATACCAATAATTTAGACAATCTGTCAGAAGCTATTCCATGTATTTTATGTAAATCTTAGACACCCCTCCAGTTTCAATAAGAGCTTAATTGAGTGACTGAAATACTACCCTTATTTATTTTAATCACATGGGATTCAAGGATATGAGAATTATAGCATTATTTTCTATGTGCTAGAAGGTAAAATCTTTTAGAGAATGTGTAATAAGTTATTTTCATACAAGCAGCATTGGCCTCATCAAACCTGGGAATAACCTGTTCCTACAGTCATTGAGTGCAGTAACATTAATCTATCAATTTGTCAGTTTCATCCATGAAGTGAAATTGGGAAATAAATACACGAAGTATATATTGTCTGTGTTTTGGCTTCCTTGCATCCTTTGAGGAACTGCCTCTCCATTTCTCCATGTAATTAGGCTGATGCTATCAATCTCATGCTCTTGCCTTTCATGGCATAAAGATGCATATGAAACCCAGGCTGGCCTATCTTGTGTGCATCCTATCTCCTTGGATACATTGATTGTACCGGTAAGTCAGGCAGGGCCAGAATTCTTTTCCTGATGGAGTGCTAAAGATGCCATATGTCTAAAGGGACAAAGGACACTTTCACAAACAATGTGGAACAAATTGCCTGAAAGAGAACAGTGCAGAAAAATTCAGAGCTGAAACAGAGAAAAGTTTTAGGGTGTGCCTTTGTGAGAATGCGTAGGTAGTCATGTGTGTCCGTGTATGTATAAATGTGTATAAAAGTTTAGCTGAAGGGCAAACATTCAATGATACTATTTGATTTGAATTTCATTTGGAATAAAGCCCCTTTGGCTTTCCTTCATGAGCCAAGGTGGCTTTTTTTTTTTTTTTTGGTCTTATTTTATTTCAAATGTTTTTAGAAGTTGGTTTGAGTTAATATCTATTACTAGCAAACGTCACTAATTGGGACTCATGTTCCCAATTCAATAGAATATTTTAAAGAATGTCTAAAAATTAAATGGCTATAACAATAGTATTTTTTATATAAAGTGAAACTGTACTACAAAAATACTAATTTAGTTTGTCTCCTAAATGTCATTGAAAGAATATTTTTGCTTCAGAATATATATTTACATGTTTCTTCCTTTTAATGTCACTTTAGAATTACCAATTTTGCCCTAAGTGCATTATACATATGCATATATAATATAAATATATATACATATATATTAAAGACATGTAGATAGATCTGTATATACATTGATTAGATACAACATATCTAATATATTTATATAATATATAGTTGACCCTCCATATCTTCAGATTCAGCATTTATGGGTTCAACCAACCATAAATTGAAAATATTCAAAAAGAAAGAAATTCCCAAAGTTTCAAAAAGTAAAACTTGAATTGGCTGCAGGCTAGCAACTATTTACATAGCACTGACATTGTATTTACAGCTACTAATATGCACAGCATTTTCATTGTATGAGATATTATATGGAATCTAGACATGATTTTGAAGTATACAAGAAGACATGCATGGGTTATACGTAAATACAATTTTATCACATTTTAGCACAAATCCTGCTAAATCATTTTAGCCAGAATCTCTCTTCCTCAATATCTTATCACCATTGATATCGGATCATGTTTCTTATCCTCCAGCATCTTCCAGGTCACATCTGATCACCCTGACCTGCCTTCAGCAAGAATCTTGTGAATTCAGTTAGGCCAAAATCCTGTTACCTCTGATGTTTCCTCTGAATAGTTTTTTATTCCCTGACCTCCCCCTACCCCATCTTGCTCCTTGGCTATAAAATCTCCACTTTTTCTTGTTATACTGGAGGGGAGCCCAGTCTCTCTCCTTACTGACTGCAGAACTCCATTGCAGTGTTCCCTCCACCTGCTGCAACAGGCCCTTTAAATAAAGTCTGCCTTAACCATTTCTTAACAAGCGTCAGACTATTATTTTATTTTCTTTAATAACACATACACATATATATAAAATCAAGAAGCATGTTATGAAGAATGTATTATATCACTATGCTCTGGAAACAAGAAATTATAGGTGAGGCCCAAAAGAATTCATGAGAGAAAGACAGATAAACACATGACTTTAAAAGTGTAATACTCTATGTGTTATTCTATTACTCTGGAGGAAAAGGGGTATCAGAGTATTCGTCCCTCAAAATATCACGGTTAATCTAAAGGTGAAAACATGTGTTCAGATTCACGTGGCTAAAATAGAGGCTACGGATGGCAGAGGGCATTCCAAGCATGAAGGACAATTGCAAATATAGAAATGTGCAGCAGAAAACAATGACTCAGGAAAATAGAATCTAGCAATGAATCCAAAGGATAAAATTTTTAGAATGGAGGGTCCAAATTATGAAGTATTTTGCAGGTTATATTGAAGCAATTGGGAAACACAGAATATTTTTGAACAAATACAGTATGATACATTTTGCAATGTAGGAGCAGCATACTGGTGACAGTTCTGACAATTATTAACCTTGATTAAGACTGAAGGCCAGGAAATCAGGTTTAAATTGGTAGTGATGATAAGGATGAGAAAATTGTTTTCTGAGATATTTTAGAAGATAAATGGATAGAACCTGGCATTCACTTAAAAAATGATCAGTAGAAAATCTAAATTTTCAGCAATTATTCAGATGGCAGCATCATTCATTAAAACAAAGAAATACTGAAAAAGAAGGAGGTGGGTGAGGCAGGAGGCCAAGAATCTGGGTTTGGGCATGTTCATCAGGGTACCTGAAAGTCAGCAGGGCACCCATGATGGCTGGAGCAACAGGAATGGAGGTCTTTAAGAGAATGTATAATCTTCCAAGGAGTTGGAAAGGCCTCACCAAAAGGAACTATCAGTGACTTTGGAGGAGAACCAGGACATAGCAGAGGACTGCAATCGAAGGCGGTTACAGAAAGAAAGCAGTCATCAGGACGGTCTCAGGACAGGATGCCTAATACGGCACGTTGGCGTGTTGAATATTTTAAGCTGAAGGAGTTTGACAAACCTGCCAAAGTGGGAAGGTTGATTTGGCCCCCTCTCTCCTTATCTCTTGAAACAGGTCATAAAACCCTCATGTGAGAGGGGCCCTTCTTATACTGGAAGAAAGGAGCACCCTTATCTCTGAAGGCAAAGGGACACAGAGAAGAATCCTAACAAACCGGGCTTGCTAAATTTCCCCCAGCTTACAGCATTTACCTTCTACTCTTTAACCTGTCATATTCTTCAAAACTATCCAATATTCATCAAACCTAGCAGGAAATATTCAAGCTTAACTCTTTCTTTGGGCCGTCATTTCCTTATGAAGTTTCCCATGTCACTTAAAACTTAATATTAAAAGCATTTGTACACTTTTCTCCTGTTCACCTGTCTTTGTCAATTGATTTTTCACATCCAACCAGGAACCTTGAGGATGGAGGTAAATATTTTCTTCCCCTACAATCCCCATTGTTAAATACTGGGGATAAGCCATCGATTGTTTTGTTGATAAATATAGTACACCAATGAGGTAATAAATCATCTTAGTAACAGCATTTTTTTTTTGAAAATTTGTGAAGAGGCAGCCATTTTGTAGTGTTGCGAGGGGGAAAATGGGAACGGTTCCATTAGTAAACGTTCAGTTTGAGGGGATATTAGGAACGTTGCTAATGTGGATATTATGCACCTGCTGTGCAGATTAAGGAGAAAAGGAATACATTCTTCCTGTGCACCTGTGGAGTAGTGGAGAGAATAATACCAACATAAATAAATAAATAAGAAAGATTCAACAGATGAAGTTTCTCCATGAGAATGGAAATATAGTTTGTGCTTAAAGACACTCTAAAAACATTTTGATGAACATACTTTTGAGCACTTTAAGGAAGAAGCATTTTCTATGAAAGAGCGGTGACAGCATTTGTTGTGACAGTGTTTATGTATCTGTATATAATATCAAGCAATTAAACATAGAAAAGCTTTTACACAATAACTAGCTTCACTTATTCCCAGAAAAAAAAATCTATTTTGGCAGAGATTATAATTGGATTTTACACTAATTTGGGAAAAACGTGAAGAATCATTACAGTTGTTAGAAATCTGATTTTTTTTTCCATCTTAAAGTGAGTCATCATGGACAGAGACAAACCAAAGTCCTAAGAAGCCCTAAGTGACCAGTTGATGTCATCTGAGTCTGTGGTAGGGATACAAGGAAAGCAGATCAATGGATTATTATTTTTTTTTTTCTGTAAAGTTCAAGTAGATAAATAAGAACTTTTGCATGATGCCATTTGAAAGCCAAGATGAAATGAGGAAAAGTATGAGGAAAAAGTATATATATGTATAAGAGAAATGAAACCGTATCTCCTTATATTTAAAACTACATTTGTTAAATATAAAGATACAGATGCAGCGGTCAAAAATCAGTCAGAAGTGCTGTAAGGATCTTCTTCTCACAAATTCTTCTTTTCCTCCCTGCCTCCACTAAGCAGAAAACAGTGTCATTGTTTTCCCTCCAAAGTGAACAAGTTAATTTTTTTTAATCTTAGAAAGGAGTAATTATATTACTAGAGCACCCAACGTTGTTTGTGACTCACACAGGTTGTCTTCTGCTGTGTTTCAATTGCAAATTCCTTCATACAGAAATAAATATTTGAGTGTCTAATAAGATCAGATTTTTTTCTAGGCACAAAAGGCCTCAGTCATATATATATATGCGAAACCCCTGCCCTTACTGAAGACATTCTTTAGTAATCGTATAATGGTTATAAGAAATGTTATAATACATATAATAAAAGTAATAGGATAGTGATAATTATTACTCATCTTTTTTTTCATTTCAGTAAATACTTTTTCTAGGTTCTGTTAACTTATATATTGCTATAAAAGAGTAGTTTTGCAGTCAGAACAAAAGCTAAGGATTATAATATGGTAAATATGGAAATAGAGAAAAATACATTTTGCTAGACAAATATATTTTTAACTGCTATTCAGTTTTTTTTAGAAAACTCAACTGAACTTAAATAAATTTTTCATATTCAATTTAATTGAGTTTATTTAAGACCAGGTGTCTGCTAGGCCTCTCATTTAATGGTCTACTTGTTTTTTCCACCTGAGAGAGTTTTTTCTTCAAGTGCTTTGCCAAGACCCAATGTATTTTTTAGGTATAGTCGGCTCTTGATTGTCTCCTGGGATTACTACATTATAGATTATCTGGAGCGAATCTTGTTTTTTAGGATTTACTGACATTGCTATTGTCTCTACTTGCAAGTAAGTCATTTCCTGACATTCAGGCTGTTCCTCTAGCTGGTAAGGTATGTTTCAAAAGTCAAACTATTTTCTGACTGTGTTTAACATTTGAAATAACAGTCACTATATTTCAATGTTTTCCGATATGTCAGGTGATGTATTCATCAACCCAAAAAGGAAGATAACACATCCAAATGTTTAACTGCCATATTCAGTTCTAAGTCCTTACAATCCAGAATGATGGGAATCACTGAAAGATGCAAGATCACAGAAGAGAAGATATGCAAATAGTCTTCTTCACCTTGGTTTGTGAGAAGGAAGTGAGGGAATCACAGAGACACTGGTACAGCCATTTTGATTCTTTGTTCAAATCTTTTCCACCAACTACCTAATTTTTTAAATTAATTTTAAAATAAATAAAATATTTCATTCCATACTTATATAGAACACTTTAAAACAAATATTTGTTATCAAGAAATGTTCATCTCCAAAAATCAGGCAAAATTCTAAGCCTCTTAAGCTAGCACTCTTGCGAGAAAAATAAGACACCCATTTCTCTCTGCTTTTTTAACTCCGCTTTCCCTGGTCTTCATAAGCCTGTGGATACAAAAGAGTTCACACACAATGTGTAGTCATAGCTGCCAGCTTAAGATTAACCTTATCTTCATCACTGTAGACATGATATTCTTATAAAAATCACACACAGCCTTTTGTTCTTTCCTGACATCTCCAGAGTTACCCATACTTGCTCATGAACAAATTCTATAACATTCTTTTGAAATGAATCCCCTTAATGTTAGAATAGATGTTGCAAAAATAACACTCCCAAATCATTTAATTTGCTTGCTGCTCTCCATTGCTCTGGAATATCATAGTTATGATATCTTTTGGATTCTTCTAATTATCTAACTTTTCAAGCCTTTGCTCATCATTGCCTGCTTTTTGAATTTTTATTAGACTGCAGTTATTTAAACATTTCTTTACAGTGTTTCTAGCGATGCTTAAGTCTACATCATCAATCAGTAGATAAGTAAAATAGAAGAAAATTCTGTGATTAATCCATATGATTCAAATATGACATAATTAACATAATTATCTTAAGTCTTCATAAATGTTTAACTAGGGCTATGAGACAGAGATGACAGAGACCTATTTTTCTATAGCAGTTGGGAGAAATCTTTTTTTCTCATGAATGTTTGGGAAAAGACATTCCATTAAGGAGGAAGGAAAAAATGAGAAGGCTAGGACAGTGAAAGTATGATTGTATTACATAAGTTGGTCTGATTGAAGAAATCAGACAGTTAGAGGGGACAAAGTGCAGTGGTAGAGGGATGTTAGTAGAGGAGGAAGGTGGAGGAGTGGGTATCAACTTGGTCCTGAAGGATGTGCTCAATTATGGCAAGGATTTTAAATGGTAGCAAATGGGCAAAGATGCAGGGCTACTTAAGAGTGACAAAACTGGTTTATATTTCAAAAAGATAACTCTTGCTGCTATGTGGAGAATGTTGAAAAGGAAGAGTGGAATCATAAAGACTGGTCTGAAGCCGCTGCAGGGGAATGCACAGGACTGAATTAGTTTAATGATGGATGAGAAAATACATATACACACTTCTCCCCACAAAAAGTCACATTACTGGCAAGAGCTAAACTATAACTTTTCGAAAAGGAAAAGGGAAAAACACACATTCTCCAGAATTATTGACTTTCCTTTATTTGAAGAAACTGAACAACACTGGGCATAGTGTTTTAAAATGAATAATTATGGATGAAGAATTCAAGAAGTAGACATCTTCCTAACCCCAAGAATAAAAGATTTGCTGAATCGATTATGTTACTGGATTTAACCCTTTACCTTTTCCTGAACCTGCATCATTCAGCATGGAACCTTAAACGTACTCTAAACTGGGGCAGAGTCTTCTGCACCAACTCTGGTCTCTGGGTTCAGTCAAAGTCAAGTGTCTCACTTTGGAATGTTAATAAATAGAACACAATAGAGACAAGAAAAAGCACTTGAGTATTTCTGCTTCTGCTCCTGCCCTTTGCTATACCCACACTAGTCCCAGGTGAAGTATGAGAAATACATGAACTAGCATGTGTCTTAGGTAAAGCCATCACAGATCGATAAAAATACTACCAACACTCAGCAGAGCCCCCTAGACAACATAATCCCTTCAGATCCTGAGCTAAGTAAAAGTTTACTGCCCTATGTACGTAAAGTTGCATGATTGTTAGTTATGCAACAATAGTGTGGCAATATATAATTGACAAGGAAACAGCCATGTGAGTTTGCAAAATAATTGTAGGTAGAGAAGTTCTTTGAAAGGACACTAATCCATTTTAAGGTCTGGAATATTAGCATTTGGAAGTCTTAGTTATGAAAAATATCTTTACATCCATAGACTTATGGATTCAAATAGAAAAGAGGATTAAATTCCCACTTCTCCCTTGGAACCCTGGGGGAAGTCATCTTCAAAATGGAAAACTCTAGGAGATATAAAGGAGTCAAGAACAAGCAGGACAGAGAGCCTTGGAGCTGGTAAACTCCACATCCTTCCCTGACTCTTCTCCCCTCTTCCACTGTGCTCACTACCACCCTGTTCTGCTCTTACCAACCATAAAAGGGATTCCAGAGTCCTGTGTACCCCCAAAGAGGAACACAGGTGAAAGCTCAACTAAATGTTCATGCCAAAGTGTTTCTGTTTCTGGCTTGGTCTCCCGTTTTCTCCTCCTACTCCACCCTCCCCCTCCCATTTCCCTCTGCACTCTCCTCCACTGGGCTCTGTGCTCTGGGACCATGACAGTGTATTCTGCCTAAGCTTTCTTGGCTGTATATCCTGGTCTGATAGGGCTATGAGAGTGACTATCAGGATGTTGGCAGAAGAGGCAACAGGTGATGAATATTCAGTGCCTGATACGTTACTGGTGGGCTAGGGTAGACAGCTTCTAGGTTTTTATATAGAAGCCACAGCATCTTGGGGGAAGTTATTTTTTACAACCATATCTCTCTCTACTCAAGCTCACTCTGAGAAAACCTTCCTCAACTGAGGACTACAGAGTTATCTGAGTGCTTGGAAGCTAAAGATTCAAAGGAGCAGAAAAGTAGGAGTAATATAATAGAAGTGTCCATCAACAGATGAATGCATAAAGAAGATGTGAGGGGTATGTGTGTGTGTAGATATACAGACATAGGAGTATTACCCAGCCATAAAAAAGAATAAAATTTTGCCTTTTGCAAAACATGGATATACCTGCAGGATATTATGCTTAGTGAAATGCCAAGACAGAGAAAGAAAATATTTTGTGTTACCACTTATGTGTGGAATCAAAAAAACAAAAACAAATGAATATAACAAAACAGAAACAGATTCACAGACACAGAGAACAATTAGTAGTTACCAGTGGAGAGAGGGAAGGGCGTGGGGAAAGATAGACGTAGGAGTTTAAAAGGTACAAACTACTGTGCATAAAATAAATAAGCTACAAGAATATATTATACAGAACAGGGAATATAGCCAATAATTTACAATAATTTTAAATGGAGTATAATCTATAAATATACTGAATCACTATGAAACTAATATAATATTTTAAACCAACTATAATTCAATAAAAATTAAAATATAAATGAAATTTTTAAAAATACAATGAAAAAAAAAGCTTACTATCTGTTTCCTTCTAGGAATTATATGATTTCAAGTCTTACATTTAAGTCCTTAATTTGTTTTGAGTTGATTTTGCATATGGTGTGAGAGAATAGTCTAATTTTATTTTTTTGTATGTGGCTGTCCAGTTTCTCTCCAACACTAATTATAGAAGAGAGTATACTTTCTCCATTGCATGTTCTTTGCTCTTTTGTCATGAATTAATTGTCCACATATGTGTAGGTCTATTTCTGGGCTCTCTTCTGTTCCATTAATCACATATCTGATTTTCTGTCAATACCATGCTATTCTAATCATTATAGCTTCATAATATAGTTTGAAATCAGGGCGTGTGATACCTGTAGCTGTGTTCTTTTGTCACAGAATTGCTTTGCCTATTTGAGGTCTTGTGTGCTTCCATATAAATTTTAGAATTTTGTGTTATATTTTTGTGAAAAATGTCCTTGGGATTTTGATGGGGATTGCACTGAATCTGTAGATTGCTTTAGGCACTACAGACATTTTAACAATGTTCATTCTCCTAATCTGTGAGCCCAGACTATCTTCCCATTTATTTGTGTCGGCTTCAATTTCTTCCAACAATGTCTTATTGTTTTCAGTGTGTACAGGTCTTTTACCTTCTTAGTTTTATTCCTAGGTATTTCATTCTTTTTGTTGCCATTGTAAATAGGGATTGTCTCCTTAATTTATCTTTCTTATTTATCTTTTTGCCCGATTGCTCTGGCCTGGACTTCCCAATACTATTTTGAGTAAGAGTGGCAAGACTGGACTCTGTCTAGTTCCCAGTCTTACAGGGATTAGCTTTCAGATTTTCACCCTTAATTATGATGTTATCTGTGGGTGCGTCATATTTGGCTTTTATTATGTTGAGGTACATTCCTTCTATGTGTGTTAGAGGTGTGTTAAATTCCTCTATTATTATTGTGTTGCTGTCAAATTCTCGCTTTAGATCTAACAGTAATTTTTTAATGACATTTTATACATGGAGAGATTCACTGTATTATAGTCCATCTATAATGAAATATGTATCTAATAATGACAGTTATATAAATTAATATTTATACCATGCCTTTAATGAAAAGAAGTCTGTGTTTATATTTTGGGCTCTATTAAAGTGTTATAAATTACAGTGAAAAGTTTGTGATCAATTCTCAAAGAAAAAGCTTGATTTTTTAAAAATTATAATTATGGACGCTCTCTTTATCATTAAAATTTCAAAAGTAATAGAACTAAAAATAGTGCATAGAAAATATAATTATATATTTAATTTCTCATTGGACAATATAACCTGCTATCAAGAGTCTATGAATTTTTTGGCACAGTCTGTATCAAAGCAATGGAGACGGACGCTGCTGACAATACTCAAAAGTGACACCTTTTTCCTCCGCAATCTTAGTCACAATCCTGACATAAAATCTCAGTGAATGATTTTATACTTTAATAAATACCCCTCCTCCCATACATGTTTTTGCAAACAAATGCAAAGATATACAATATGTGTTACTGTATTTTGGAGAAATATTGTGCTTTAGCAAACAAATTGGAATGCACAATTTTTTACAATAAAAAATTTCATAAAGCATGCTTTTTTTTTTTTTTTTTGAGAAAACGTGTCATTGTTTTGGGGGGGAATTAAAAAAAATATGCTTTGGAATTCATACAGTTACCAGAAAGCACTGTCTTTCCATGCAGGAGTTACTGAAGTTTGTTTGGAAGCAATAATTATTCAGTCTTTAAGTCCTCATACATATCCATTTTATTTCACCCGTTTCTTAAATCTCTTGGGTTAAACAAAACATGGAAATAAATGTCTTATCTTATACCATTCCCTGAGTTACGTTACAATAATATGCACAGAGGAAAGCAGTTTCCCTACCAAGCCATGAAAACTGCTTCTCAGCTAGAAACACAAATGTTCTTCTTGACTGAGTTTTAATGAAGATAGATATATACACCTGCCAATGCATAGAGAGAAAGGGAGAAGGGGAGGAAGGGAGAAGGCAGGAAATGGAATCCAAGTGAACGCACTTACGAGCAAGTAGAACCTGTGGGCCTTCTTTGTCTGATAGGATTGTCACCCGCGAGTTTGGACGTAAGTGCAGAGCTCGTCTTGCAAAGCAACTTTTCCTACCACTCCAATTTCCTATCCTGTCTTCTTTTCAGCCTAGTGTAAAGCTATTCAAATCAAACCCCTCTCCGTCTGATTTTCTGATCTAATTACAACAGCCTTTTCTCAGCAATCAACATCAATGTTACATTCCATGAAATTGCCTTGTATTTTAACGAGTGGTGTTTGCCACCCATATTCACTTTCTTTTTTACTGACTCAAATACAGCTGCTATTAACAGTCCTTACAGGCCACCTACATCTCTCTGATCATGACAGGATAGGTTTAGATGTAGAGTGTCTTCAACATAACAATTGTGCCTTCTCCTCGGTACATGTAAATCTGAATCCTTGCTCTGAGAATATCACACAAGCCTGACAACCAAATAGAAAATAGACTTTATCCTCTAAAACACTATTTCTGTACACATACACATGTCCACGCACATACACAGACATGCAGCATATAACGCATCAACTTAAATCATAACAGAATCAGGTGTTTAGTTCAAAATTCTGTCCCAAAGTATGACCACCAAAATCATTATCAGTGTTTATCCTTAGTGAATAAAATAAGACAATTTCATACTTACAGATGACAACTTCAATCTTTAGCATTTTGTAACTTTTTTTTTCCTTTGGCAATCTATTTTCATCCCCACAGTTCACTGAGGCTGTAAACTCTAAGTGGAGTGGAAGGGCAGGGCAATCAAAATGCAGAATATTGAAAAGGTTGAAGTAATAAAGCACCTTTCCCAGGATATATGACATTAAGATTTTGATACTTTATATTAGTGCAGAGATTACATTGGGAAAGGAAAATGGCACAACAAAAAGAAATTATTTTTAAATGGCTATTTCATGAGGAGTCTACAGTAGAAAATTGATTTCTTTAAGTCTCAAATATTAACATTGTTGTCATAATTTTAAGTTAAATTTATTAAAGACCAGTTAAATTTTATATATATATATATGTGTGTGTGTGTGTGTGTGTGTGTGTGTGTGTATAGACACATATATTAAGGTTTGGTGTTTCTATTTTAGGTTTTAGGTTTATTGGCAATATGTATCTCAAACTTTAATATAATGCCTAACAGTATGTACTGTAATATGCATATAGTAGATGGCCAATAAAACCTTGCTTGTATCAGAATAAACATTTTAATGCCATGGAGGGTTACATCTTGTAGGCTAGAATCCTAATGAGTTTTACTATTAAGAGTTCAAAAAACTTTCAGCTGAGTGACATTCTTTTCCATGTATTTGTGTTAAAGTTTTGAGTTACTTATTTTTTCCTTCAGTCTTTTTTTCTTACTGTGAGATTCAGGTCATTATAAGAGAGAGTAATCAGTTCCCTCAAGGATTCTTAGGCTGAAGGGTTTTGATGAGCACGGCAGTCTGAACACAGATACTTGTCTAATTTATTATTCCCCAATATGGCACTTAATGTGATCTCAGGATGAACTTTCATGGTAAGTTGCAGTTCAGGTGCACATTCAAAAATTCTTTAAACATTTATTCTCTGCCAGGGTATTGTTTCAGCAGTTCCGGTCCAGAATTATGGACTCTTCTACAATTCAGGGGTCCGGGAGATGAAAACTTTTCATAATAATACCAAGATGGTATCTGTCTTCTTCTTTTCAAATCTCTCAGGAGAGTACAGTG
This sequence comes from Camelus ferus, assembly GCF_009834535.1. NCBI lineage: Eukaryota > Metazoa > Chordata > Mammalia > Artiodactyla > Camelidae > Camelus > Camelus ferus. Next base: position 18,936,146 of record NC_045696.1, on the reverse strand, counting down.
AAGTCTACCAGGAGCTATTCGATATCGGATACCACAAAAGGCTGGATATGAGATATGAGAATCTGGCTGCCTTATACTGCCAGACATTAAAGAGATGGGCAAAAACACAAAATAAAGTTATTTTTTTTTGTTAACTATTTTTGCTCTGGAAAATGTATTTCTAAATATTATTTTTGTTATGTTTATTATACTATTTTAAAGTGAATTAATAACTAAGATAGAGTAATTAGGCTTAAATATTTCTAAAGTTTAATCCTAGTATATTTTTCACAGATATAAGATACACAAAAAGATATTGGGACCTTTAATTATATTTAAGGATATATTCTGGCTATATTGTCAGAAGTTTTGTGAGCTGCTACCCTGGATTCCAGAATTTAGAGTGTTAATCAGTTTTCTCCATTCTGTTCCTGAGAATTCATACAAAGCCTACAGCATGAGTTGTAGCTATCTTATTGTTGTTTCTTACTCTAAGTTCTTGATAAAGTTGTGTGCAATCTTCAAGCAGCTTATACCATTTCCTAGTGATAAAGCAAGAACCAGGAGAAATGTCTGATAAATAGGGATGTTCCATTGCTCTGCTTCTCTGATTTCCAATTTTTCCTTAGAGACGCAAAAGAAAGATCTGAGATTGTAGTATTTTCAGTTTTTCTTCTTCCCGTCTCCTTTGCTGCTATGTGGTCTTACTTGCGTAAAAACGTAGCTCCAGATAGAGTACTTTACCTCAACCTCTGTATGATTCATTTTACAAACTTTCCTCATCTAGCTTACTCAGCTGTGCAATTAAGGATGATTCAATATGTGTATCTAAGACACTTAAAACAAATCTAATTACGTATATTCTCACTTCTCTTGCAGATTTTTGTTTAATATCTACTGCCCCACAAGACAATTCATATCTACATTGTACTAGGATGATTATATCATTCAGGATCTTCCCTTTTTTTTATTGTATTTTCTGGCTCTAAAACTGCCCATACACATGCTTTTTAAACAGAAAAGTTTTTTCATCTAGCATTGAGGATAATTCTTTCCCACAGACTTTAAATACAGACTATTGGCTAGAAGCCCAGCTCTGCCATGCATTATTTACACACTGTTGGGCAAATTACTGATATCTCTAAATCTCTAATTGTTCATCCATAAAATGGGAAAATAACAGTACCTATCTTATGAGGTTATTGTTAGAACTACATGGGTTAAAACATGAAATGTTTTTTATAAACATGCTGACACATAGAAGATTTTGAATAAATGTTTGTTATAATTTTCTTATTTTATTGTTAAACTCGAATTCTTGGTGACCTTTATTTTCTCCCCTAGTAAGCCTCATTGTATTCTGGCAAGATCTTTCAGTCTAATACACACATTAGTCTTCTCTCTGCAAACGTTTACAAGTTATTTGAGAATCAGAAGCAGGCTATGTTTAATCTGTGTTGAGTGTTATTTTAAATTAAAACTATAACATGTTTTTTTTTAAATTTTCAGATATAAGGTGTGCTCTTAAAGCTGATATTCAAGGGTACTTATTTTTCAGTTTTATTGAGATGTAATTGACATATAACATTGTATTACTTTATTAGTTTTAGGTGCACAACATGATGACTTGATATATGTATATATATTGAGAAATGATTATACACTAATCATTTATGGTTTAGTTAAATCCATCACCTCACATTGCTACAAATTTCTTTTTTTAGGATCATCTTTTAAATCTTAAAAGTTATTGTCACAAGAAAAAAATTATAACCTAATTTTTTTAACTTCAAAGATTTAGATTCAGAATCAAGAATTTTGGATGGGGAAAAAGACATGCCATCAATGAATTAGTATGAAACATATCATTTTAAGTCTGAAACAATTTTATGTGAAAATCCTAACTTCCACTTTTGTTGTAAACCAGAGATACCTGTTGCTAACATGAAATTCTATGAAAACATAAATTAATTTATAATTTGAAGTAATCCAAACTCAGAAAAATTTTAACAGCTTTAAAAAGAAAGTGGATTTGGCTATCTCCTTTATTGACAACAATGACATTAAGCACTCACAGACTCCATCATTAAAAGATTTTACAAAGCATCGTGTATTTAGTTTTTTCGCTTTGTTTGTTTAAATTAAGCTTAATTGGACAGGCAAGGTAGTTTTAGCAGAAAAAAATCTCTATGTAAAAGCTGGTCTATCTGTTCTTGAGCTGAAGCCCTCATATAGTCAAATATTATACACATCAATTTTTTAAATCTATGTTTTGGAAAAATAATGCACTCTACGGTGTAGGATCAGTTAGATAGATAAGGAACTTGACTTCACATGATGATGATCTCTTTCATTTACACAAGTCCCTTTTTAAATATCACATCCTCTGAGAGGACTTACTAACTGCCCTGTCCATATATAATAATAAATGCCTCCCACTCTCTACCTCTTAATCTTACTTTTCCATAGCAACTTCAACTCCTAAAACAAACTGTATTTCTCGATTTATTGTTTATCTTCACTAGAATTAACTTCAGTGAAACAAAGGACTTGTTCCTGCTCTCTGCTGTATATATTTCCAGTTTTTGGAAGCATTCTTGGTAAATATTAGGTCTCTAGTAAATATTTGCCTAATGAATGAATGCATTTAGAAGTAGCATTTTGCAAAAACCTCTTCAGAAGCATTTAACATATTTTTAATTCTTTAAGACATGTTTTTAATTATTATATTAACTGAACATGGAGAGAGCACACAAATAAATCAAATCAATGAATATGTTCTGATTGATATGAGCACAAATCTACTTCAGAGCTCCTCCTTATTTAAAAGTCTTCCCCGTGAAATACAATGAGGTTCTGACAATTATAGGTCTATCACATTTTAAAATATTTGGAAAAAATCAAAAAATTGTCTCACTTATCCTTTAATTTTTTTAATCAAAATGGGTATGTTCCATTTAACTAAATATGAGTGCTAGTGATTATATAATAATGAAATCACCGATAAGCACAGGTAAAAAATGTTAATGAGCTTCTATGATTTTGGATGGTATGTTTGTACCACCCAATTTAATTCATAAGCTAAATGAAATATTGAAATTAACTTTGAATGGATAAGTAGGGGAGGGCGTTGTGTATGTGAGCAACCACTCTCCAGAGCAGCTGAAACTGTGGTATGCTGTGAGTCCTAGGCTGCAAATAATCAAGAGAAATGCCATAAACATGAAGGTGCCTAGAGAAGCAATAGTTACAAATATGAGATCTGTTACAAGACCACCACTTGTTTCAATAAGTTGGTTTACATCTTTTTTTCTATAATAATAGACACTTTACCTAGGACTAGTTAAATGTAGTGGAACACTACATTTTCCAGACTTCTTTGCAGCTTAATGAGGCCATTTGTCTAAGCCCTAGCCAGTGGGACTGGGAAGAAATATTGTTTGCAACTTAAGAATCATGCTCCTAAAGAGAAAGGACATGCCTTCCCTTTTCCCTTTACTGCTTCCTGCTGTCTGGGAAAAAGTCATGGTAGGAAGTAGCCAGAACATCCATCTTAGACCATAAGTTGGAAACCATGGGTTACTGAGAGCAGAACACGAGGAAAGAAGAATCTTAGTCACTGGAGGTCATCATGGAAAATGTTACACTACCTCAATAGCCAATCTCTGGACATTAGAAGACAGAAAAATAAAATTTCATCCTTTTGTATTGTCTTTCACAGATTCTTTGTTTTGTATATTTAACTATATCCTGATTAACCTAAATTTCAAACCAAAAGTTAGAAGGATAGATCATCTTAATTATGAGAACTCACGTTTATTCTTACGTGGGTAATTCAGAGAAGTGAAAGTAGCAGTAGGATGTTATTTTCATGCGTGTTCTTCATATGTGTCCACATAAAGTGTATCCTGAGGTGTTTATATCTGTATGCAGGGCATTTGTTAAGGAATGCTCTGGTAATGGTGCTTCTAGGAAACAGGAGAAGTAGCTCTGGACAGAATGAGAAGTGACTGGATCCAGCTGCAAAAGAGACTTCAGTGCATCTCACCAAGGTGCTCTATCTAGCCTGTCCTAAATTGAAGCGAGGAAGCCAGATATTCGTGCCATGACATCAACTACTTAATAGATATCAACTGTCCCCAGTGAACGATTTCCTAAAAGGGACTCAACTGTAAGACATCATTAGCCGGTTCTCCTGGTCAGTAAGGATAAAAGTACCTCTACTCTAAAGGGCATATCTAGATGATGCAGAATCCAGAGTCCACTGCTTGCACCAGCTAAGATCCACCACTTTCAATTAGTATAAACATTCTATCTGAGAATAGTTCTTCCAAGACTATCACTCCTCACTTTTCCAGGAGAATCTAGAAAGAGAAAGATGAACTGCAGCCGCATCTACTGTTTCCTGTCTTGAAATCACAACCAATATTCATCATCTTAGATTCCCCTCGCTTTTAGCTAAAATTGCTCATGGTCTAGGAGGGACATTTGGTTGAGGAACCCAGGCTTTTCTCCATGAGGGTTCTGAGCCCATGTTCAACATGCCCTTTTCAGGTGGTGGCTCTTACACGTCTCCATCCACCACCAAAATAAAGGAGTGCCAAGAGACTCCAGTGGGTTAATTCAGTGAAAATATATTCTTTCCAGTATCAGTTTTATAATAGCAATTCTGCTTCCTCATAATGAATCTTGATAAATTGATCAGAGTCAATTATCTGCCAGGAAGATGACTCCTTCCCTTGCCTGTTAGTCTATGAAAACAAAGAATTCGAAAAATCTGAGTAATAGCTAAAGCTTAATGTTTAATGGAACTCTTACTCTGCTCCCTGATGGAAGCCATTCCAGCTTTCTAAGTCGAACCTCTAAACCCATCAGGCTGAAAATTGAAAGCATGGAGACACAGGTTCCCCAAGCAGGTAACCAGGAGTGATAGTTAAATGGGGTTACCCCTCCTTATACTCCTTGATCTCCATATCTACACAATTTACCTATTGGCTATAGAGAGCAGTATCAGGGGGAGTCAAAGACGGGCACTCAGTTTCCGGTGAAATCACTGGGTAACTGGGGCTAACAGGGAAAGGTGCTATCCTCCCCTGAGAGAGGAACAATGGGAGACAGCAGGTTTGGGGATTAAGAAATGGTAAGTGATCAGTTTATCATGACTGTAAGACCTACATTCAGTTAGAGATTGGCAGTAAGACATATGTGCCAGGAGATACGTGTACATGTTATGTGTATGTGTGTACTTGTACTTATGTTTGTATTTATGAGCATATCCAGGTACTCAATCCTATGCTAAGGTTAATCTCTGGTATTTTCCCATATTTTATTTATTTTTCATATATTTTATATTATTATTCTGTGTTAATCATTCTTTTAAGCTTTCCCGTTTCAACCAATCTGCCTCATTTTATATATTTCCTATGAAATCTATTTTAACCACTTTTTCTGGATGACTTTTTACAAAACTATCTTTCATTCAAAATGTTATATTTCTATTTATTTACATTCTATGAGTTATTTTGAAAGTTATGAAAGATAACCGAACAATCTTTCTCTACTACATCTTTAAGATACTTTAATGAATTATGTGACACTTCTTCAAGTTCAACTTTTTTCTCACATCTGTATTCCATAAACTTTCTATCACTCTATTTCCCATCCTATTACCCAACACTACATCCAATTAAAAAGACGTCTTAACTGCAAATGCTTGTTATTTCTTGAAATCAAGAAAAACAGATAGCAGCCTACTTTATCCATTGAAATTGTGAGTATGTATATGTGCTGGGAAGGATTCCATGAAAAAGAAACCATTTAAAATACTAAAAAATAATTAGAAATGAAAATTCCTTGAAACTCTTAATTTATACTCTAATAGATTTTTTTCCAGATAATTGACTAAATTTATTTTTTTCTCCTTTTAAGAATTTTTTAAGTCCATTTTTATTGTCATTTATTTCCTCTAGATATCTTTAAAATTTTCTACTCATTCCTTTAATATATAATCAATAAACTTGAGCATATTTAATAGAGTGAGTCCAGCAAAATTATTTATTTTATTTATTATGTAAAGGACTTGTAACAATTCAAGTATGCTGTTGACTTCTAGAAATATTACCTCCTTTCTTCATGCCAATATTTAATTTTAAAGTTTAGTTTAAACTGTCACTCCTTGTTATTTTATGAAAGATTAGCATTTTAATTAGATGACTATAAATTCCTGAATACTTATAAATTTTGCCATCTGTAAGATATTTCCCTGATATTCTGTGCATATAGACATATGTATGTGTGTGTATCACATATACAAGCATATACACATGTTCACAAGCTTGAATAAAGGGAAAATGTACAAAGAAGAATTAAACTTCAGGAATACTATACATTTTAAGACAGAACTAGAAGTAAGTTTCCCATAGTATGCAATCTCAGGAACATTAACATATTATTGAGATAGATATCAGAAAAAGCTGTGAGAAATTATAATTTGTACTAAATTTCTTATATGTAGACAACAGATGTAACTATTCTCTTAAGTTGTATGTCCCTTTTTGGTATAAAATTCATCCCTATAAATACCAACTTAGCAAATAGAACTCAACATTTTTGCCAAGGACAAAGTCATATAACCTTGAGAACAAGATTAAGACGATTCTTCTTAGACTCACTAGATCAAAGCCAGTTGATAGTTTAGCTGTTCCTCCATAACTTCTTTGACATAATTTTATCAATTGTCTTAATATCTGCTTCCTCTCACATTGCTGTGAGCACAGGGAAAGGAACTGAATGGTAGGAATAACATTTCAATAATTTCAATGTTCCCAAAGTTTAGTGGACAGTGAGCATTTAGTTCTTGATAAATTCTTAACTTCAGTGAATGAAATAAACAAGTACTCAATGTATTTTTGGGTATACATTTTTATATTTTCAAGAATTTTTAAAATCATCATCCTGCTAATATATCTAACTTTTCAGTTATAAGTAATATTTACTTTAAATATTAAATACTACTTGCTTTTTCTGGGAAGCATAAATATATTATTTATCATTAGTTTGGGGGAGCAGTGGTCGAAAATAAATATAGATTCTACTATTTGAGATGTATCTATCTTTTTCTATTTTTTTTTTTTTGCTATTTTTACTATTTAAAAAAAATTTCCACTTTATTGGGGTATAATTGACAAAAATTATATAGCTAAAATGTACAATGTGATGATTTGATACACACATGTATTATGAAATGATCACCACAACCAGGCTAATTAACACATCTATCACATCTCATAGTTATTGTTTTGTATGTGGGGGGTGAGGATGGGGGTTGAAAATACTAATACAGTCCTAGCAGATTTCAAGTATACAATGTAGTATAATTGACTATGGTCACCTTGCTGTATTGGAGATTCCTAGAACTTATTTGTCTTCTAACTGAAAGTTTGTATCCTTTGACAAGTATCTCCACATTTGCCATCTGCCACAACATGAATGAAACTGAAGATGTGTATAACTTTTAAAGAACAACATTCCAATATTTCTTACACTACTCAGACCACAGGAAACAAGTGAAAGGAATCTCAAGTTGTTTGATGAAATTAGCATAAGTTTACTATTAAAAATAGACAAAAACAAACTCTGATACAAAGATCAGTTTAGGATTTTACATAAAATGGCAATATTAGCAATTAAAATCTAGGACTAGCATCACTGTCTACCCATCAGGAAAAAAATAAAGGTGAATGTAAAGCTTATATACAATATGGAAGTAAATTTCAAATTAAAACATTAAATATGAAAACAGCAATATGTTTTAAGAATATCTAGGAGGTTCATGTATAAGGCAAAGGATCTTCCACAAAATAAATGTGAGAAGTGTATATTTAATTAAAATGTCAAATTTCTTAATGGAAAAAAAAAAGAATTTTAAACCCAGTTTTAAACCCAGTTTGTTAATAAACAATTTGGGGAAAAAAACTTAAAGCAGATGGACATAAGGTTAATATTTCTACAGAAATTTCAGAATTTAACAAGAATGGCATAAACAATCTACTATAAAATAGACAAAGGCTATAAAGAGGCAATTCACATAATTGAGCCATTCAAAAATGACTAGAGTCTAAAGTAAAAAAGAGAATTATAGATATAAAGCAAATATGTGGCTCTAATGAATAAATGTGATGAAAAAAAGCTTATTGTTATACAGTGCTGGCATTATAACATTTACAAAAAGCATTTTGGCATCGAATTTTAGTATTAAAATTGCATATGGCTTTTAACCCAGTAAACCCACTCCTGGCAACCTTTAGAAATAAAGGACTCATCACAAGGATATATACTGCCACATAATTTGTAGTAGAAAAAAATGTTGGCAGCAAACAAATGCCAAATAACAGAGGCATAACTGAAAAAAATATGGCATGTACACCCTCCCAAATATTATACAGCCTTCAAAATTAAATTTGAGTTTTTTTCTAATTCACTTGGAATTATATAAGCAGTATTTTTAGTCAGTAGATCAAAGGGTGAGAGTTGAGCAAAATGGAAAGAAAAGTTTGCATTTAAATATAAACCTATTAATAATGTTAAATTAACAGATTCACATAAAATTGTGTGCATATAATGTTTTTAACAGACGATTTTTTAGAGCAGTTTTAGATGCTCAATAAAGTTGAATAGAAAGTGTTCCCCTATGTTTGTCATGTTTCTATACAGCATCCCCCACTATCAACATCTCCCACCAGAGTGTTATACCTGGTACAATTAAACCTACATCAATACGTCATTATCATTCATACTTTAGATTAAGGTTCACTCTTGGTGTACATTCTATAGGTTTTGGCAAATGTATAGTGTGTGTATAATGACACGTATCCACCATTACAGTGTCATGCAGAATAGCTGTACTGACCTCAAATCTTCTCTGCTTTGCTAAGTCATCTCTTTCTACCTCCTAACGTCTGGTAACCAGTGATTTTGTAAGTGCCTTTTCAGCTTGATTTATTTCAATTAGAAATATGTATTTAATATTCTTTCATGTTTTTTCATGGCTTGCTAACACATTTCTTTTTAGTGCTGAATAGGGATGCATACCAACTAGATTGATTTCTGGATCATGTTAAGAATATGTTTAGGTTTTGTAAGAAACCATCAAACTGTCAACCAAAGTACCTGTACCATCTTGCATTCCCCCCCAGCAATAAATGAGAGTTCCTGTTGCTCGATATCCTCCACTGCATTTTGTGTTGCCAGTGGTCTGGATTTTGGCCATTCTAATAGGTACAGAGTCGCATTTTGTTGTTTTCATCCTGCAATTCCCTGATGACACATGCTGTTCAGCATCTTTTAATAAGCTTATTTGCCATCTGTACATCTTTTTTGATAAAGTATCTATTCAGGAATTTTGCTCATTTATAATTTAGTTTATTTTCTTATTGTCAAGTTCGAAGAGTTCTTTGTTTGGATAATGATCCTGTATCAGATATGTCTTCTGCAGTATACTTTTTTTTATGTAAAATAAATTCTTGTTTGAAGATGAATCAAAGGGAAGGATTTAAAAAATTTGTTTTGTTTTCTTTTTTACTCACCTGTTTCCAGCTAATTGAACCATACTTGAAAATGCTTTATGTCTTAGCTCTTAATGGGCCTTCTAACTGTACCTTGGAAACAGTGGAGCTAGTGAACCATACAGTAGCTTTTTCAACAGCCCACTTTGCATCATGGTGGATGGAGCTGCCCCTACCTATTTTTAAAAATGACATAAACATATGAATTACATACTCATCAAAGTATAAAGCATAAAGCTCTAGAGAATCATTCATTTTAGATTTCGTTATCTTCAAAAAAAAGTTAATATATTTCTAGGTGTAGGAACATAGTTGAAATTTCTCCAAAGCTCATGATTTTTAAAGATGGCAAACAACTTCTAAGCCCAGGAGTCCATTTGAAGACATTTGAAGAGCATCCTAGATAATTTCAGTTGTATCCTAGTCATCTTTGCTTGGTTGCTTAAATGCAATTTGATTGGCTAAAGAACACGTTTAGACCATTACTTTGTAGGAATGACAGCGCTGAGTACTGTTACTTTCCCAGAATAACTCACTATATGTACTTGAAAAATCCAAAACATTCTAATTTTTTGTCTTATTATATTTTGGACAATATTAACCAACTGATGCTGATTACATTTGCCTTTAAAATTTTCTGATGTGTGGTAGTTATGATCGTTGGTACAGACAAACACTGATGCTTCATTTCTCTTAGCTATGTCAACGGACTAATGTTTATGCACTCCATGAATTCAGGAATGTTGGAGAAAAATGTCTCATCAAGGATATTTCACTTTTACTTTTGATATTTAGATTGGTTCTACAATGCCTTTCCTCTCTTAGGCTCTCATTTCTTCAATCCGTTCTTCTTCCTATTCTGTGTTACTTCATCAAACATAGACTGCTTCCTATTGGGGAAATATAGTTAAAAAACAAAAACTTCTCCCAACCCAGAAAACCTTTCCACAAAAGTAGTAAATAGGAAACAAAAATAATTTTTTAGTACTGAATTAGCATTAAGCCAGAATATTGTAATCATCTCAGGCAAATCCACTAAGAGATTGCAAAGACAGAGAGAAATCTCAACCCTTCATATGGCCAAGCAGTTATAACCCATTACATACGTGTACTCAAGTTAATTATTTCTCAAGTAAGGACTCTGTAGCCCCATTTATCACACATAGCTTATCCCAAAAATATGTGGAAATTGAGGTGACCATCTGTGTTAGCTAACTGGCTTTATACAAATGAAAAATAAATTTCTCCTATCTTTATGACAAGAGGTAGTTTTGCAATTTGGGAGAGTTGCCACATGAAGCTAGGCTCCTAACCTCGCAGAGAAACCAAGAAACTGGGAAACTGGGTCACTTTCTTCTTTGATTAAATCTGAAAGAGATGGTTCCCAGGTCCTTGAAAAAGACATTTCTGGGCTCTGAGCTGGCAAGAGTTTGCTTTTAAAAAATTTACATACATTTCAAAGAAATGAAAAAAATAACTTACAAATGTTCTAAAGTAAATGCTCTAAGAGAGGAATGTGGGGGAAAATTTCATTACATTTTTTTTTAACAGAGAGTATTCAGCCTCTTCTTTTCAATTTGTATTTGCCCTTAAACTACTTAGTTCCCATGAGAGGATCCTAGGATGCTTCCATGGACCACAGACAACGACTTGGCCTTCAACACAATATTGCACTTAAAAATAAAAGTACCATTTTTCATAGCCATATGTTAATTTGTAAAATGTGATTATAGATGCTAATTCTGAGGGAAAACATTAAAATATGTGTTATTTATATATTTAAATATGATTAGAGGTAGTGACTTTGAAGATTATAAAATATTCAGATATAAATCACTCTATTTTCTAAAATAATAGCATGCAGCCATCCAGGAAGATAAAATATAGACACCTGGAAAACATTCTTATATTTCCTTTAAGGATCTATAAAGCCATATAAAATGAAAAAACATTTATTTAAAACTATAATGATAAAAATAGGATATATTTGAATATCTGTTATGGAAATGATACTTTAAATCATTGATGATGAGTATACATGTGTGTGTGTGTGATGGTGGGTCCATGAAAAACATATAAACAACTATATCAAACTAAATATATATACTCTATTCCAAAATGTTGCTGTCATTCATTTAATGAGTTAGTATTCGATGGCCAGCATATATCCTTACTATCAGTGTTATAAAGAAGGAAAAATTTATTGGAAATGATTGATTTAGATGTGCAGTGTGTCATCAGAAACAAGCAAGTATTACTGTTGGACCCAAAAAATTAACTCAGAAAGAAAATCAGAAATATTTAAAAATCAAACTTAGAAACTTTAGAATTCAGAATAAAAGTAACCACAAAGGAATAAAAACTCTGATTTATAGAAATGTAAAACTTCCAAATTTCAAATAGTATAAAATGATTAAGTAGTAGTAGCAAATACAATAGACCATTGGATTCAACTTTTAAAGTGATAATTACGGTTGAATTGGAGAAACTTGGGTGTTTCCTGCTCCTTTTACTTTTACTTGTTTCTTTCTCTGGTCTTAGTGTGATCTCTGTTGCTGCACTGGTATCTGCAACTCAGGACCTTGTGAAGGCACCTTACTGAAAGCACAAAGCTGCCAGGATTTGGTGAGGTGCTCCTCATTTGATGAAGCACTGATGCTGAGAAAACTAGTTACTATCACAATGATGCTATCTTCTCCAAGGGCACTGCTGGGAATGGAGAAAAATTAATGGCTAACATTTGCAGAGAACTTACTTTACTTACTGTGTATCCTTCACTGTGTTCAAAACTTTGCCAGGATCTCCTAACAGCGGCCCTTGGATCCAGATTCTGTCATCAATTTACATCAATGTATAGAGGAAGAAATTGGGGCTTATCCAAGATCATACCGATAACAAGTGGCAGACCCAGGATATGGGTCCAACTGATGTTGGCCTCAGCCTGTGCTGCTTTCCCAGCTGCTGCTCTTGCCAAGTCTCTCCACCACTGTACGTACATATATCTTGATAATTGATGAAGCCACCGTTGCCTCTGCTGACACTTCACTTCAGCTGTGCTCTCCTTCAGGCCACCCTTCTTTCCAATTGTATAAGTCTCAGTACATTCAAACTTAACACTCTCTTCATCCAATAACTTTTACCATATGCCATTAGTGGGACATCTCCTTTGGTCTGACTTTTATTTGCAGCATTTAGACTTAAAATTTAGGCATAATAAAGGAGTTTAAGCTAATAACAAACATGAGAGACAGCCGGGACGCTCTTCTCAGAATTCCCTTTCTCTATTTTCCTCTTTCAAGAAAATCTGTGACTCCTCCATGAAAAGAGACCAGAGGATCCATCATCTCCCAGATATGTCTGGAGTCTAAAGTGAACTCAAGGTATATTGAAGATAGATTACCAAAATTACTAGAGTGCACCCCTAAAAATTTTGTATTATAATGTTAATGTTGTATTTATACTGTATTAAGAGTTTTAGCTTATTATAGTATTAATTATTAGCATAAATTGATATAGTTTAGTATATACTAGTTTGTGTATATATTATTACCTATTTGGGATTTTTGACTAATTGCCTGATTCTCTTGATCCTTAATTTTTTAGTTCAGAGCTAAATAAATGATCTAATTTTCATTCTTATGCCCAATATTGGACAATAATCTAAAAATTATTTATTTTAATGTTTGTAATTATTGTATTTTTAAAACTTAGCTACATGACTTAGTATTTTAGATACAACTATGAATAATATACTACATAATGTTTCTGTGAAATGCATGAGAAAATAAAGTGCCAGAAATCCAAGTACTTTAAGATGTAAATTGTTCTACTTGGTAACTTTTGATAGAACTCTTCCTTTGCACATGATGTTCTTTTAGTAACCACTTTCTATACTTTCCAAAGTTGATTTGAATTGTATTATTCCCATAAATTATCTTGTGATTTTTAGGGAGGTGCTACTCCAACTGTTATACTGCTTTGTGGATGTGGAGTTTAGATGGAAAATAGTGAAAATAGAACACAAATATTTTTCTTTATTTATTACTCGAAGAAAGACTATAAAAAGGATATTTTAACTTTTTTGTGGAACCTCCATACTGTTTTTCAAAGTAGCTGCACCAATTTACATTTCTAGCAATAGTGCACACGGGTTCCCTCTCTCCCACATCCTGGCCAGCACCTGTTTTCACTTTCCTTTTGATAACAACCACTTAACAAATGTGAGGTGACTACTCACTGTGGTTTTGATTTGTGTGTTCCTGATGAGTAGTGATGCTGAATAACTTTTCATATACTTGTTGGCCATCTGCATATCTTCTTTAGAAAAATGTCTTTTTAGATCTTCTGCCCATTTTTTAATTGGATTGTTTGGTTTTTGTTTTTTGGGTTTGTTTTTTTTTTTTTTTTTGCTATTGAGTTCATAAATTCTTAATATATTTTGAATACTAACCCCCTTATTCGATATACAATTTGCAAATGTCTTCTCCCATTCCATAGGCTGGCTTTTCATTTTGTTGATGTTCTCCTTTGATGCATTTTAGTTTGATGTAGTCCTACCTGTTCAATTTTGGTTCTTGTTGCTTTTGCTTTTGGTGTCATATCCAAAAACTCATCACCATCATCAACGTTAAGGAGCTTACCACCAATGTTTTTTTCTAGGAGGTTTATGGTTTAGCAGTCTATATTCAAGTTTTTAATCCATTTTAAGTTGTTTTTTTTATATGGTGTAGGTTAATCATCCAGTTTCATTATTTTGCATGTGCCTGCCCAGTTTTTCCAATAGTATTATTGAAGAGATTGGCTTTTCTTCATTGTATATTCTTGGCTCTTTTATCCTAAATTAATTGACCATATATGGGTGGGCTTATTTCTGGACTCTATTCTGTTCCACTCAAGAAAGTAGACATTATAAAGCTCCTCTTCCAGGTTCATCAAGGAGTTTACTAATTTTACGGTATATTTTTATTAAACATTGAGAAATTAGACGTCAATGAGTTACCAGAAGAATTCAAATATTATTTTATATTTCATCACAAGGAATAATATTTTAATTCATATTCATTCTCTCCTAACCCATATTTTTGTATTGAAAAAAATCAGAGCTAATTTCATACATAATAGATTCAAAAACCTGTAAAGTTAAGTAATACCAATTGTATTAGATTCCTATTTGCTGCTGTAACAAATTACTACAAACTTAAAGACTTAAAACAATACAAATGTGTGATTTATAGCTCTCAAGGTCAGAAGTCTGAAATGAGTCTTATGGGCCAGAATCAATGTGTCTGAGAATTGCATCTCTTCTAGATGCTCTGAAGGAAAATCCTTTTTTTTTTTTTTTTTTTTGTCTTTTTCAATTTCTAGAGGCTTCTTGCATTCCATGTTTTGTGGCCCTCTTCTTCATCTTCAAAGAGTATCACCTCTCCTCTTTCTGACTCTCATATTTGTGCCTACCTTTCATAAGGGCCCATGTAATTATATTGGGCTCCCTGGGATGATTCAGAATTACCTCCCAATCTCAAGATCCTTAATATAATCACATCCACAGAATCCTCTTTACCAAGTAAGGTAATGCATTCACAGGTGGTGGGCTGAGGACCAACTTTGGCGTATTCACTTTGCTTTATATCTCATATTCTTTCTAAACTTAACAAATGGGCTGTGCAAATTATCAGAGCAAAAATGAATTTAAAAATATCACCACAGGATTAGAATGCTGTCAACACAATTCCTTTTAAATATTCCTATTTTAAAACTTTATACCAGACCAACTTAAATAGGAAAGAATGTCATTAGCTGCAAAGCAATTTGTTGGAAGGGTCAACAACATAGCTGTGGTATGTACTTGAATAATAGTAAGAAGATGAGACAAAAATAGTTTGAACTAATTGCATATTCATGAAATTACAGGCACTGGGAGTGGAATTTAAAAACAGTAAATAAAACAAATTTGGGTACTTGGCAATACTGCTGAAAGAACAAATAAAGAAACAAACGATTGAAAGGATATTAATGAGATAAAGGAATAGTGAACGTGAACAGATACAATAATTTAAAATCTGGAATGAACATATTTTTATTTTAATAATTCGAAATAATTTAGGTTTTTGCCTTCATTTTTGAGGCATGTATATTAAGGTATAATTTGCATAAGACAAACTAAGTGGAATATTGTTAAAATGAAAAAAAATATGTTCTGCAAATGGCATTGTTAAGTGAATGAAGTAGAAAGGAATAGAGTGGGAGAAAATATTTTCAAGTCACATATAACAAAAAGACATGTATTCAAAATATCCAGGGAACTATTAAAACACAAAATAAGAAACCACCCAATTAAAAAGAAGACAAAAGATAAGAAGAGACATCTAACCAAAAAAGATGAACAAACATCAAATAAGCATATGAATGATGCTCAACATAGGCTTGCACTAGGGAAATGTCAATTAAAACAACAATGAGATACCAATAAACACCTATTAGAATAACTAGAATAAAAAAAAACATCTGACAAGATCAGTTGTGGGTAAGGATATAGAGCAACATGAACTATTATCTAATGCCAGTGAGAGTGCAGAATTGTACAGATATCCTGGAAGATAGTTTGTTTCTTGCAAAGATAAACATAATCTTACTATATAATCCATCCATTGCACTTCTTAAGTTTTACTCAGCTGATTTGAAAACTATGTTCACAAAAAACGTTAACAAGTATATTTATGGTAGCTTTATTCATAGCTGCCCAAAACTGAAAACAACCAAGATGTCCTCGGGAGGTAAATGGAAAAATATACTGTGGTACATCCTTACAATGGGATACTAGTCAGCAATAAAACAAAGAATGAGGTCTCAAGCCAGGTAAAAACATCCACAAACCTTAATGAGTTAAAGAAATAATGAATGCAAAATGAAATATTTATTTTAAAATTTGGAGGAAATACATATTTTATTTTTTTAAGAGCTGGAAAAAAAATAGATATTTTACTTTCAATACATAAGACATATAGACTACCATAATGGTAAATAAAGATAAGGGCAGTATAAAAAGCAAAGTGGTACAAAGACAGTAAACAGATCAATGGTTGCCATCAGTTTGGAAAAGGGGCTTGAGTAGTGAAGCAGAGGGGATTACTTAGGGCAATGAAACTATTCCGTATTATTCTGAAATGGTGGACACACTAAGGCTTTGTCAAAGCTCATAGAACTTTACAGCACAAAGTGTGAATGTGAATATGTAATTCAATAAAAATAATTTAGGAGCTTGAGGGCTTCCAAGAATGGAATATAGATAGTGACAAAAAATCTAACTATATTATTTAATGACATAAGTTACACGGAAATGAGTAGAGTTTGAATGAATCAAGGCAAAAGAAATAGCAGAAAAGAACTATACGCTGTCTGATAATACTGTTTCCCACAAGGGTATGGGTAAGAAATTCTGAAATCGTTATATGAATATCCTATACTTGGACAAGTAACTAAATGGGTGGTGAATGGTGGGAGACGGGTTTCTCACTACTGGAGCGCGAGTTTAATGACAAGCAAGGGAATTAGCTAGAACAATGTGGTACAGATTCATGTTGGATTCATAAATATGAACTCATGTTTAGCTTGATATTAACACAGAAATATATCTACACTAGTAATACAGTTTGCATATATACACTAGTTCACAAACATACAAGCATTTGCTGGCTCTGTTCACTGTTAAGAATCTAGAAGTAATAACATCCTGTAGCAACAAGCACACTCAGTGCTCAGATCTTGGTTTCTAATACCTTCCTCCAATAAAAGGAACCAGAATTCTTTAGGAAACGGTTGTTTCAAGGGCTCCTTCAAGGAAAAGACAAGATGAGCTGGAGCCTCTTACAGTGGAGAAAGTAAGGAAGTGCTCAAAAGAAAACACAATAAGGGTCAAAAAGACACAAGAGACAACAGAAAGAGCTCTCAGGCTAAGCTTAAATATTTTGAGACAAAGTAAATGATGAAGTATTGGTTATAACCAAACTGCATGAGTCTATACTGCTATAAAGAAATAATTGAATGCATAAGTAAATGAGAGACAATAGACAAATCTCCCATGCAGAAAAACTTCAAAAAATGTATTTATACACACCATCTTTAAGAATGTCAATTATAATTCCCAACCCATGAAGTGTGGCCTGATTTCTTTCAAAAAGCACAGTAGAGGGAAGGAGGTAACTTTACAGTGGAGAAATCAGACAAACACCACATCAGCCAAGTGATCAAGGTTAACATCATCAATGATTTCATACTGAGATAGTGATACGGTGTGGTAAGAATGGCTTTTACCTACGTGGTCTTCCACCCAAGAACTCCTAATCCCAGACTAAGAATAAGAAAAGTATCCGATGAACCCTAATTGAGGGATATTAAACAGAATATCTCGCTAGTATTCCTCAAAACCGCCAAGGCCATATAAAACAAGGAAAGTAGGAGAAACTGCCACAATTTGAGGATCTCTATGAGATAGGATGACTAAAGGTAATGTGGTATTCTGGATGGGATCCTAGAAAGAAAAACACATTAGGTAAAAGATGAGGAAAACCAAGTAAAGCATGGACTTTAACAATAATGTGTCAATATGGGTTCATGTACTGTAATGGACGTATTACTATAAAATGTTAATAATAAGGGGAACTGGGCCTGAACCTTCCCTGCAACTGTTCTGTAAATCTAAAACTGCTCTAAAACAAAAATGAATTGATTAGCTAGGAAACTATTTGGACCTCTCATCACTTTTTCATTGAACAAATGCTTTGTCTAGGAAATTCAGATGATTTAATGATAAAGTATTTTTAACAGTTGTAAGATGTACGTAACAAAGATTTACCACTTCAACAATTTGAAACGTACAGTCCTGTGGCATTAAGTATATTCACGCTGGTGTGCAACAGTCACCACCATTTATATCCAGAACCTTTTCTATTCCCAAACCGAAATTCTATACCCACTAAATAATAACATGCCATTCTCCTACCCTCAGGCCCTTGAAACCACCATTATAATTTCTTTCTCTCATATAAGTGGAATCCTGTAATACGTGTCTGGCTTATTTACCTTACCATAATATCTTCAAGATTCATCCACGCTGTAGCATGCATCAAAATTCTTCCTTTTTAAAGCAGAATACTACTCCATTGCATGTAATTACCATATGCATTTATCCATTCATCTTTTAGTAGACACTTGTATTATTTCCATCTTTGGGCTATTGTGAATAATGCTGTTCTGAACACTGATGTATAAATATCCCTCAAATCTCTGCTTTCAATTTCATTGAGTTTATACCCAGAAGGGGAAATGCTGAATTATATGGTAATTATGTGTTTAAGCTTTCAAGGATTTAAAACATTGATGTACAAATATCTCTTGAATCCCTGCTTTCTTTTGACTATAAACCCAAAAATGGAAATGCTGAATTATACAGTAATTATGTGTTTATGTTTTTAAGGATTTACCATAGAATAATTTTTAAAAAGTTAAACCACCTGAGAAACATATACACTATAACGAGAAAAGAGGCTAAGAAAAAGAGAACTTACTGATGCAGAAAAATATTCGCCAGAAAAATGCTGTCCTAAAGCAAAGGAAACTTGTGACTAAATATTATAGAATGAGTTTTTAACGATGAAGTCACTTTAATGAAGATCATAGAGTAGACATGAAAGAACACAGAGAAGAAGAGACGGAATAACGAAGATGAAAATAATATATGCAGGTCTGGCTTTATTAACTGAAAGAGAACATCTTATGTCAAGAATTATTGGCTCTTAGTTGTAAAAACAGAAATAAAATTGTATCACCTTTCATGAGATACTGAAAATAAAGAGAATAAATCATTGGCACCTCTTTCTATGTTAAAAATGTTTAAATAACTCATGAGTACAATAATCATATGTGAAAATTATATAGGGCAGATCTAGGTTCATAAATGTTGTCCAGAGTAAATACATAAATAATATCCCTTTTAAATCCAAGTTTTCCTGATTTGGATAATAAATCAAATGTTCACCCAAGTCATAAAAGAAACTATCAGAGTGGGCTTAAATTTCTCCAGGATAATTTTCAGTACCAGTAGGCTGGAAAGATCTTAAAGGGTGTCGTAAAGACTTCTGCAAATTGAAAATAGTATTTTCAGCTTTGATATTCTAATGAACAAGCAGCCAAAATACAGTCTACATAGAGCACATGAGCTGACATAGTTTCTCAGCGAACGAATATACAACCAAAATTCCTTCAAGCAGAAATAGTACTCCATAATCCAATTGTATCTTTGTATACTCTTTAAATTGAATTTTAAGGGCAGCAAAATATCCACATAGCAACTGAAAATCAAGAATGCATGTAAGTGTGTCTATTTAATTCTCTTAATTCTATAACACGTTACTTTAAAAAGATTATATGCTGTATTATAGTTGGTCTTTTCCTGTTTGTAAAGTATATAATACATTTCCAAGAAACAGGGAAACAGGTCATTCCTGTTACTACCTATCAGTATGTAGCATGTACCGTCAGTAGTTGACATGACTTAGCAGTGAACATATTAATGCAAGCCAAAATAATATGAGGGAAAAAATGCACATCCACCATCTACCATCACACATGGTATGTAACTGTACATGTACAGAGGTTATCAAGCCCAGCAAAACCTGAATGCCTTACATTGCCTGGAAGGAGCTCTTAGCCTTTTCAATATTTCATACCAAATTTAAAACAGCAAATATGATGAGCATTTTGATCAGAGATATGAAATTCAGTTGACTTTGAGCTCAGATGCCAAAATGAGTGTGAGGATATTGTTAGTATTGTCCTCACAAAGTTTGATTATGGTGTGAGTCAATATACATATGCTATTGAATTCTATATGAAAAATCATTATCATCCCATCAGCATTAGCTATTATTATTCTATTAACCACATTCAGTGACTATATACTGAATTTCCTCTATGGCTGGAAAACTTTCCAACATTATACACAGGTGAATAAAACAAAGATTCTTCCCATTGTGGAGTTTTTGTAGGTGGACGTATTAGAGAAAGAGAATACAGGCAGTAAAATATTAAATAACTACATCATACTACCTACTGTGTAAGTGCTAAGAAAAACTGAACTAAAATTGAGCAAGATATAGCTGGAATTCTGTATACTGTTTTCTGCAATTTCTTCTGAGATAGTAATTATTTAAAAATAAAATTTAAAAATAATAAAATAATTTAAAATGCATACTGTGGTGTGTGGGGTTGAAAGTACAGAGTTGGGAATGCATGCACTTTTAATTAGAGGAGTCAGAATGTTTCTGGGAGGAGGGAAGTAAGAATTACCTCAGTTCTTAGTCACCCAAGAAAAAAAGGAATTTTTAACGAGGGACAGAAAGTGTGATGTAAACAAGATTTTATTAGTAAAGTAAAAAGGTAGTAAAATATAGTGTACTCCTGAGAACTGGGAGCAGGTGAGTCCAGGAGAGGAAAAATGGTGCAGCTCCTTTGTTTTCCTGTTTTTATATCCTGGCTTAGGGGCACTTTTGTGATTGATTTATTTATGGCTCAGTTCCTTGTGCTCAGGCATGCCCATCCCTTCTGTGCAGGTTCTTACCCAGGGTGCACACAGAGAAACCTACAGGAGGTAACATAGCTCAAACTGCTATGTTAATTACATTATAATGAGCATTGGGTCAGGTTAAGCCGGGTCCTTCTCTCTACTGTGCAGCTGCAGTGTTCGATACTAGCTGGCCTCTTTGCTGGCCCTCATTTAGAGAAAGTATTTTGGAGCCCCTTATCCTGAGTGCAGGTGTACTGTTATTTTCTGGGTTGCTCCTTCCCCCCACCTCTCCCCTTGCCTGGTGCTCATTTCTATCTAACTGCCTAACAAGAATAAAACTCACTGAGTAAATATAATGAGTTGGACACACAGAGCAATAGAGAGCTGATGAGTTAATGAACTAGAGAGATCATTTCTATTCCAAAAATATTCAAATTTATTTATTTATTTATTTCTGTAATATGGGGCCAAAAAAAAAAAAAAAAAAAAAGCCCGCAGGCTGTATTCTGTGTATGTGCCATTGTGTTTGACCTCCACTTTAAAATAGGAAATACCTCAGAGCAACTGCCTTCTAAATTTAGTCTACGAGCTTTCAGAGCATTTGTTTTGTTAGTGAATAAATGGTTACATGTGAAAAGAACACTTGAGGCTAATTTTTTACCTCAAGCCTCCTCTTGATTCAATCTAATCATCTACAAGCAAAGTTTTTTTCAAGTTAAAGTATAAACGTGGTTGAAATACATGTCAGCTCTCCCCTTGTTACCCAACGCAGGTTCGTGTGCCTGATGCACCTTAAGGCCAAACAGACCAAAACATGGGAGGCTTATTGCAGGGTCGAGCAAGGACAATGGGGTGGCTCATGCCCAAACTCCCTGAAGGGTTCCAGCAAAGCACATTTAAAGGGCAGTTAAGGGACGGGATCGCAGGGTTCATGATCAGCTCGGGCACAGTTCTCTGATTGGTTGATGTGGAGGTAACAGAGAGGTCAACACTATCAACCCCTAGGCGCCAGATGGCCTGGGGGCTGTGCGCGCATCATCATCAAGCAGTTAATCTCTTCCATTTGGTGGTGGTATTTAACATCTGAAAAACTCAAGAAATATGCATGAGATACCATTATCTGGGTACTTCAGAGAGGAGCTACAGCAGAGGATATGGGGGAGATCGGTCCTGGGAAGGCCCCACTTCCTTCTTGAGTTCTGCCTTGTTATACCCTGAGCTATTAAACAGACCTCTTAACTGATCTCTCTGCCTCCGGGCTCTCTCTCTTTTCAGCTCTCTACCAGATAAAACTTTTTAGACTAAGTATATGACTGGTTTACTCACTTATTCACAGACCTTCAATAATTTCTCTGTGGTCTTCTGACCTTCAAAACCAAATGCCTTTATGCCCGCCATTTGGTCTCTCCATTCCTACATTTTGCCCTAGATACACTTTTATATGACATGCCATTTCTTGCACATCATGTAAACTGTGGCATGATTCAGCCATTTCTTGCTTCTGTTATTTTTCCTGGAATTTTAATTAGCTTTATCTTTCTGTGGAAATAACATCCCATCTTTTCAGCATTGTACACGGAATCTTGTGTGATTTTCCTGTACCAAGATGATCAACTCTGGTGGAGCTTTACATTCCCTTATCAGTACTTTTATTACAATATACACTGGCTTGTATTGTAATTCCTCTTACTGGTTTATGTTCCTTGTGAGTTTGAAAAACATTTGCACATGGAAAATTCATAGTATTTATTTGTTTACTACTCAGAACCAATCTAAAATGAAAAAGATTCCACAGAAAAAACTTATAATATAATGAGAGAGTGGTAAGATGGTGGCATATGAAGAGCCTGAAGTTATCTCCTGCCATGGACACAATAAATACACACCTACATGTGAATCAATTCCATGTGAAAAGAACCTGAGAACTAGCTGGACATTTGCTCTACAACACATAATAAAAAAACACTACATCAACATGGGTAGAAGAGGCAGAGAAATATTCTCACTAAACATCCCTCCTGCAGTAAGACAGCACACAACTGGGCGGGATCTCACCAGATGTGCTCTTCCCAGAGGACCAAAGGGCTGGGCCCTACAGCAGGTACCCCAGTTCCTGGGATCTATACTGCAGAGACAAGCCCCAAAAATGCCTGGCTTTAGAAAACCAATAGGGCTGAGGCCCAAGGGTCCCAAAGTGCTATAGAAAACACATATAAACTTTAAGCCCCTTCTAAAAGGCTCAAACGTGGTAACACTCACCCTGAGACCCAGTGAAATAAAGGTTTGAGAAGTGCTGAAACTATATGTGAAGGAGTGTCATTCGCAAATCTAAAAGAATCAGCAGGAGGGACAGGGAAAGATGGAAATGCTCCCAGAGGAGGCAATAGCAGACACTTTTGTTGTGTTCCCTGCCTAACCTGCCAGCACAGGTAGATGAGTGATAGCAGCAAGCCCCTCCCACACTGCTGAAGACACAGAGGTCCAGTGTTGCAGCATGCCCCCAGGCTCATGCTGGAGAAGGCAGGTGTGAGTGGGCTCAACTTTCTCTTGTTCTCTAGTGAAAATCTGCAAGTGTGGGTCACTACAGCAACCCCCACCCCCTGGTTGGGGTTGCTGAGCATAAGCAGTCCTGTTTTTCTCCAACTCTTACCCTAACGCCAATCCTGTGCCAGACAAGGCACTCTCATGCTACACTGCTGAGTCTGTAGGCATGCACAGTCAAGTTATTTTTCTCCTTCCTGAATTGGAGGGCAAGCAGGGGGATCCTCTACATTTTCAAGCTATGAACTAAAGCTGGGGCTAGGGGGGTATTCACAGTCCACACCACAAGAACATCAAGAGATAGAAAATATAAGAAAGTATCAAACAGAAGTTATAACTGAACTGAAAAATAGTCTAGAGGGGTAAACAGGTAGAAAGGATGCTATAGAGGCACAAATCAGCAAGCTGGAAGACAAGGACATCATCAAGCAGAATAAAATTTGCATTATAGGGAGTTCCAGGAGGAGAATAGAGAAAAGGAGTAAAAAAAAATGTTTTTTGAAGAAATAATGGCTGAACACTTGCTGACTCTAGGGAAGGATATAGACATCCAGGTCCAAGAATCTCAGAGAGATAAGGTGAATCCCAAGAGAAACATCCTGAGATGCATTATAATTAGAATTTTACAAGTTAAGGATAAAGAGAATATCTAAAACACAGCAAGAGAAAAGCAACTTATGCACAAGAGAAATCCCACAAGGCTATTGGCAGATTTTTTTAGCAGAAACTTTACAGGCCAGAAGGGTGTGGCATGTCATATTCAAAGTGCTGAAAGAAAAACAAAAAACAAAAAACAAAAAACAAAAAACTGCCAACCCAAAATTCTATCCAGCAAGATTATCATTCAGGAATAAAAATGGAGAGATTTCGAGTTTCACAGATAGGCAAAAGCTAAGGAACTTCAACACCACTAAATAAGCCTCCTACAAAAGTAAAAATCTCACCAGAATGGAAAATAAATAATAAAAGTAGTGCACAAATCACTTATAAAGCAAGTGCAAAGGATAAAAAACAAAACTAGCAAAATTAATTAAAAATAAAATACTATGATATGGTGTATATAAAGTAAGATGTAAAATATATAGTCAAAAATTATAAAACATGAGGGAAGGAGGAAATTATAAAGCTGTGGAATGTGTTCAAATCAAGTCACTGTCAACTTAAGAGAGACTGTTAAATACATAGGATATTGTATGTGATCATCACAGCAACCACAAAGATAAAACTTATACTAAATACACAAGATGAAATAAGAATGGCATCTTAACACAACACTAAAAAGCATTGAAACCACAAAGGGAGATAGAAAGAAATAACAGAGGAACTAAAAAACTGCCATAGAACAATTAACAAAATGGTGATAAATTAATATCTATCAATGATTTATTTAAATATAAATGGACTAAACCCTCCAATCAATAGACATAGGGTAGCTGACTGAATTAAAAAAAAAAAACCCTCTATATGCTACCTACAAGAAATTCACTTCAAAATTATGGACAATTAATCTTCGACAAAGGAGACAATAATATAGAATGGAGAAAAGTAGTCTCTTTAGCAACTGGTGTTGGGGAAACTGGATAGCAGCATGTAAATCAGTGAAGTTAGAACACTCCCTCACTCCACACACAAAAATAAACTCAGAATGGCTTAAAGACTTAAACATAAGACAAGACACAATAAACCTCCTAGAAGAAAACATAGGCAAAATATTCTCTGACATAAATCTTATCAATGTTCTCCTAGGGCAGTCTACCCAGGCAATAGAAATAAAAGCAAAAATTAACAGTGGGACCTATTAAACTTATAAGCTTTTGCACAGCAAAGGAAACCATAAAGCAAAACAAAACGACAACCTACGGAATGGGAGAAAATATTTGCAAATGATGAGACTGACAGAGGTTTAATTTGTAGAATATATAAACAGCTCAGACAAATTAGTAACAAAAAAACAAACAACCCAATCAAAAATGGTCAGAAGATATCAGCAATTCTCCAATGAAGACATACAAATGGTCAATGGCCATATGAAAAAAGGCTCAAAAAGTGCTAATTATCAGAGAAATGCAAACCAAAACTACAATGAGGTGTCACCTCTCACCAGTCAGAACAGCCATCATCCAGAAGTCCATAAACAATAAATTCTGGAGAGGGTGTGGAGAAAAGGGAACACTCCTACACTGCTGTTGGTGATGTAGTTTGGTGCAGCCATTATGGAAAACAGTATGGAGATTCCTCAAAAAACTAAAAATAGACTTACCATATGGTTCAGCAATCCCACTCCTAGACATATATCTGGAGGGAACTCTAAATCAAAGATACATGCACCTCAATGTTCACAGCAGCACTATTTACAATAGCCAAGACATGGAAGCAACCTAAATGTCTATCGACAGGTGACTGGATAAAGAAGTTGTGGTATATTTATACAGTGGACTATTACTCAGCCAGAAAAAAGAATAAAGTAATGCCATTTGCAGCAACATGGATGGACTTGGAGATTGTCAATTCTAAGTGAAGTAAGCCAGAAGGAGAAAGAAAAATAACATATGATATCACTCATATGTGGAATCTAAAAAGAAAGAAAGAAAGAAAGAAAAAGAAAAAAGAGGACACTAAGAAACTCATCTACAAAAGAAACAAACTCACATAGTAAGCAATCTTATGGTTACTGGGGGAAAGGGTGTGGGAAGGGATAAGTCTGGGAGTTTGAGATTTGCAAAAGTTAGCCACTACATATAAAAATAGATTTTAAAAAATCAGATTTCTTCTGTATAGTACAGGGAACTATATTCAATATCTTGTAATAACCTTTAATGAAAGAGAATATGAAAATGAATATATGTATACACATGCATGACTGGGACATTGTGCTGTACACCAGAAATTGACACATTGTAACTGAGTGTACTTTAAAAAAATTTTAAATGAGCAAAGGAACTGAAGAGGAATTTTTTTCAAAGGCGACACACAGATGGCCAATAGGCACATGAAAAAAAATTCTCAACGTCATTAATCATCAGGGAAATGAAAATCAAAACCACAATGCAGTACCAACTCACATCTGTCAGAATGACTGTTATCAAAAAGACAAGAAACAACAAGTATTGGTGAGGATATGGGGATAAGGAAATCCTAGTGCAATGTTAGTGAGAATCTAAATTGGGGCAGCCAATATGGGGAACGCTACGGAGATTTCTCAAAAAACTAAAAATAGAACTACAATAATATCCATCAATTTCACTTCTTGGTATTTTTCTGGAAAAAAAAACACATTTGAAAATATATATGTATGCCTACGTTCACTGCAGTATTATTTACAACAACCATGATATGGGAGCAACTTAAGTGTCCACTGATAGATGAATAGATTTTAAAAAGTGGTGTATATATACAATTGGATATTGGATAGCCATAAAAAAGAATGAAGTCCTGCAAGTTGCAACAACATGGTTGGACCTTGAGGGTATTATTTTAAGTGAAATAAGTTAGACAAAAGCAAATAGCATATGACAATTTATACATGGAATCTAAACAACAAAACAAGTGAACAAACAAAACAAAACAGAAACAGACTCATAGATATAGAGAACAAATTGTTGATTGTCAGAGGGGAGAGTGATGGGGAGATGGGTGAAATAAGGAGAGGGACTTAAGAGGTATAAAACTTCAGCTATAAAATAAAGAAATCATGAGGATGCAATGTATATAGCACAGAGAATACAGTCAATAATGTTGTAATAAATCTGTATAGACATATGGTAACTAGACTTATTGTGGTGATCACTTTGTAATATATAAATATATTAAATCACTCTGTTCTACATCTGAAACTAATATAATATTTTATGTATATTACAAAGTAATTAAAAAACAGGACATAAAAAGGGTATTAAGAGATACAAACTTCCAGTTGCAAAATAAATGAGTTACAGACATGAAATATACGGTGTGGCAAGATAGTCAGTAACTATGTATATCTTCCTATGAGACATATCATGACTGACTTTATTGTAGTGATAATTTTGAAATGTATAGAAATACCGAATCGATATGTTGTGTAACATAGTGTTGTAAGTTAATTACCTTCAAAAAGAAGCAAGCAAACTCATAGAAAAAGAGATCAGATTTGTGGTTACCACAGGTGGAGGACAGCGTATTAGATGAAGACAGTCAAAAGGTACAAACTTCCAGTTATAAGATAAATAAGCACTAGGGATGTAATGTACAATATGATAACTATAATTAGCACTGCTATATATAATAACGGGAAGTTATTAAGAGAGTAAATCCGGAGAGTTCTTCTCCCCCCACCCCCCACGGACTAAAAGATTTATTCTTCCTTTTTTAAAATTATACAACGATAGCATTTTATCTGCTAATAAATGGAATGATTTAAAGACAAAGATCATACAAAATGAGCACGACCACAAACTCAGATTAAAACAATACCGATTTTATGGTTTAGAGGAATCATTCTTCATCCTGATGAAAGACATTTACAAACAAAATCATGTAAGAAACATATTTAAGTGTTTTCTCTTGTATTTTTCCCAGATGTCACTCCTGGAATTCAAAAAGATTTTCTGATAAATGTAAGGCAATTTTTGGCATGCTATAAATACACTACACCAGCAGTTTGCAGAAGTAAAGTTACCAAGACTTGCATGATATTAAAAAATTTGGCAGCTGTTTATAATTAAATCAATATCACTCTTTTTGGAAGCACATCTTTGTCAATCAAATTCCTTGGGGTGGCTGCCCCAGTACTCACCAGTTCCTGATTGCTGACATCTGAAATATGTAAGAATCATGAGTAAAAGGCCAAGCCATTTTAAAATATGTTAGGTCTATTACTATTAAATCACAGATTACCCACTAGTAATATAAACTCATCTAATTTTGCCCACTTCTATTTCATGTATCTCTATTCTAATAATATGGTCATTGTTGACCATTTTGTATTTGTCTGTCTTCTGTTTTTATATTTGCTTGTCTTTTCTACTAGAATATCAATAAATGTGTAATTAATAAAAATGTTGTTAAAATTAATTGACAATTGCATAGTATTTTGTCAATTCATAAATTTTAACCATCATTGAATAACACAGTAAGCATCCATTAAAATTATTAAGAGAAACTGTAAGTATAAAGGCTGTACTTTGAGATCAGGTCTCTTTTATTTTTAACATTTTTTATTGATTTATAATTATTTTACAATGTTGTGTCAAATTCCAACGTAGAGCACAATTTTTCAGTTATACATGAACATATATGTATTCATTGTCACATTTTTTTCTCTGTGAGCTACCATAAGATCTTGTATATATTTCCCTGTGCTATACAGTATAATCTTGTTTATCTATTCTACAATTTTGAAATCCCAGTCTATCTCTTTCCACCCCCTGCCCCCTTGGCAACCACAAGTTTGTATTCTATGTCTATGAGTCTATTTCTGTTTTGTATTTATGCTTTGTTTTTTTGTTTGTTTGTTTGTTTGTTTTTTAGATTCCACATATGAGCAACCTCATATGGTATTTTTCTTTCTCTTTCTGGCTTACTTTACTTAGAATGACATTCTCCAGAAGCATCCATGTTGCTGCAAATGGCGTTATGTTGTTGGTTTTTATGGCTGAGTAGTATTCCATTGTATAAATATACCACCTCTTCTTTATCCAGTCATCTGTTGATGGACATTTAGGCTGTTTCCATCTCTTGGCTATTGTGAATAGTGCTGCTATGAACATTGGGGTGCAGGTGTCATTTTGAAGTAGGATTCCTTCTGTATATATGCCCATGAGTGGGATTCCTGGGTCATATAGTAAGTCTATTCCTATTCTTTTTAGGAATCTCCATACTGAGAGTTCTTATCACAAAAATATTTTTCCTATTTCTTTAATTTGATATCTATGTGAGATGATGGATGCTCACTAAACATGTGGCAATCGTTTGATGATGTGTGTAAGTCATTATGCTGTATACTTTAAATTTATCCAATGTTGTATGTCAACTACATCTCAATAAAAGTGGAAGAAAAAAGAAACGGGTATCTTGAGAGTCCCCATTCTTCTGTCCATCACCTTATTATTT
The DNA here is from genome assembly GCF_009834535.1 of Camelus ferus. Lineage (NCBI taxonomy): Eukaryota > Metazoa > Chordata > Mammalia > Artiodactyla > Camelidae > Camelus > Camelus ferus. The sequence continues at coordinate 18,906,413 of NC_045696.1, read as the reverse complement.
GATTTAAACCACAGATAAATTGCTTCTTTATAGAGATACATTATCTTGACACTGAGAACTTTTCATGATGAAAGTAGTTCTGATTTATGCCATTAATAAAGGAAAGAGGGGAAGAAAGCAAAACAGAGTAGATATTACTATGTAAATGATCCTTGTCACTCAGTTACTGTCAGGTATAGCTGGAAGAATTCCTGCAACCCAGTAGGATGTTTAGTTGAGAGAGAGAGGAGGGAGGGACAAAAAGAGAGAAGAGAGGAGAGAAGGAAGGAGAATGAGAGGGAGAGAGGGAGAACTGAGATACTGGGTTGCCCAATTTCATGTCATTAAAAAGTGAGAAAACTACAACTCCTGGCTCCAAGGCTACTGTTTCACTGGGACATTCTCATCACAAGATTTTTTTTTCCTGTATCCCATATCCAATACCAATTTTATGCAAATAAGACCAAAAAAAGACTCATGCCTATAAAAGAATAATTTATATTATATAACTTACATCAAGGATTCAAATTATATAAATTAAAAAATTAGATCCTACATTTCAAGTTCTTAATTATAATTTTCATAGACATTAAATTCAAAGTCATACCTGGGCAATAATTTATATTAGACATTTAAAAATAAAACATAACTATTCTATTGAAATTTTTATACATTCTTTTTTTATTTCCATATTTGTTTTAGAGGGGATTTTACTTTTTCCTACTAAGCAATGGGGTAACCAACCAATTCAAGAAGATCACTAAAGCCCAAATTGCATGAAGAAAAATAAAGGACATCTAGAAATTTAATAATAAAACTGCAGAAAATCAAAGACAAAGAGATTATCTAAAAAAAAACAAAAAAAACCCAAAAACAGCCAAAAGTGGAGTAGGGGGAAAGACAGGTTAGTTTCAGTGAAGGATAACTATTCCAATGACTGAGTTCGCAACAGAATCAGTGAAAGAAGTCAATGGACCCATGTTAGTTAGTTCATGTATTGAATGAAAATAACTCCATCTAGCTGTGAAAAATTTCTTTCAAGAACGTGAGCAAATAAAGATATTTTTAGATGAACTAAAGCAAATTATGGTACCACCAAAAATATATAATAAATTTCAAGATGGAAACTAAGATACTTAAGTGGAACAAATTATGAAGATTAAATAAATAAATCGGTTTAAAAATGCATATGTAAGGGAATCTAAGTGAATGTCCCTTGCATAAAACAAAGATTTTATGGGACTTAATGTACAGACTTAAAGTACTTGACGTAATTGGTATATAAATTGGAAGGATATCAATGAAGTCAAAAGTCAAAGGCTTCTAAATTGTTATAGTTTTGAAAGCAAGGTAAGAAAACAAACTTCAGTAAGTCAGAGGTTCATGTTTTAATTTCTGGAGTAAAGAAGGTCTACAAAAAATTGAAGAAGACAACTTAGTTGATAAAAAATGGAAAGTTTTCACTTGAGGTTTAGAAAAAAGGAATGGATGGAGGCCCTGCCTCTCCACTTCTACTCAGCATGACACCAGATGACCTAGTCGGAGCAGCCTGGCAGGAATACGAAGAGGAAAACAAATGAGGGAAAAAAACCCTGCTATTATCACAAGCATGAACTTTGCATATTAGAGTTACTTTTCAATCTTAGTGATCAGGCTGTGCTCAATAGTACACACGTTTTTGCCAGATTCCTTTTTTAAATAGGGACTGTACAGATAGCTAGGGTGAATGCTGATGCCCATAAGCTTTGAGGGGTTAAACTTAAGAATTTGGCTCAATTCCATTGGTTTCTCTCTACAATGGGATAGATATTCTTTTTGCAAAGTTTTCTCCTAGTAGGTTTTGCTGTTATAACATTGTCAGAAGTAGTCACACTGTCACCGGGTATCTATAATTCCTTTTTAAGGGGGGGGGGGAAAAAAGGAAAATCTTAAAGAAAACAGAAGCCAAATTTCCAATAAATCTTTTCCACTTCGTTATAGAAATACCTGACACATTTAAAGGGGACAAAGGAAATATCAAGCACTCAGAAACCTTATTTATGTTGCAAATAACTTATTTTTATAAGAACTACATGTCTATAGAATAGATAAACTGCAGCTAAAGCTTTCACAAGCAAAGCACACTGAAATAGAGAGCATTATTGTTTTGATGAAATATTCCCTCTCAGAAAAGAGTCACACTTCTGTGAATAAGGATATTGTTAAAGATTAAGGAGTACTTTCTATTCAGATAGCTCACAGTACCTTGACTACTGGCTGTTTGACTGTAATATATAATGCAAAAACACCAGAAAGGATCTACTAAAAATAGAGTCCTTTAGGTATACTTCAATTTTATTAAAAATAAAAATCAGAACTAAAAAAATACTGGAAGGGAATAAGAACATCCAGATTGAGTTCTAATTCTCATACTTACTAATCATGATTCACATTAATTTCTGAGTCTAAGTTCCTTCCTCTAAGTTTAGGGTAACAGTTCTTCAATTTGCCTACCTCTGGAATGATTAGCACAATAAAAACTAAATAAAAGGGAAAGTATTTCACAAATCATAATATTGTAAAAATCACTAAAACTACATTAAATAATGAAACTTTTGAACAGGTACAAAGATATAAATGTAACATTCCTCGTATAAAATGTTACATGTAAAGTTTATTGATACCCTGTATGAAAATATTTTAACAGTGTAAACAGTTATTGCCATCTGCAATTACAGGTTTACATTAAAACCTAAATGGTAAAATGGGATCAAACTGAGAATTTTGTTTCAAATTCATTTTCTGTTTTACAAAGATGCAGCACTAGTCTTAACATGGTTGTACAACAAATTAATGCATTTTAGTACTCTTATTTAGCACTAGTGAAATCATGATTGTGTTTATCAATGGATCACTCTAAGCTCTGATGCTTTAAGGTAAACACACATATATGTATTTACATATATAAAGACATATTAAGCTATTACATAATTGATAAATATAAATAAGTGATATATAAATACATACATAATGTATATTACATTTATAGTATAGATAATTAATATCATTATTATTATATATCACATATAATACATAATTAACATGTATGCAAATGTTAATTACTTTCATTAGAAAAATGTATTTGCTCAGCAATATATGATCCATGCAAGTATAAGTTCAAACTCACTATTTAAAAACGAACACTCACTTAAGGAGAAATTTAAATGGGAAACAAAGAGAAATCTCTAAAAAAAATAAAAGGACTTCATCTGGCATTATGAGAATTTATATATTCTAAAACACATTCCTCTTAGAATCATTTAACATGCTGTACAAAATGCAATAAATAACCTTTTAAACATATAGTTAGGCTAAGCTTACAGAAATAAATTCACAAAACTTAAAGATGAGGAAAGTCACGTGCATGAGCAAAAAAAAAAACTGGTGAAAACCCAAAGTAATTTGGTAATACTGGAGTTTTTAGCAGCCTAGGATTTAAGAAACAAACCATGTTCCCATAAATTAAGGAAGTGAAACCAAGACACATTACGAAGGAGAGGTAGGGGAGCTTAAAGCCTTCTACACAGAGTAAAAGAACAGATTTTTTAAAAATCCACTCCTTAAATATGGTAATCAAAGAAAAATATCTTTCCTGGTCTTATCTCAAGGTTAAGAAATATCTCCCATGAGAATTTGTACCCTTATTCATACTTGGGGGTTTGGATTTACACTATCTGGATTCCACACAATCCCAGTCCAGGGACTAAGCTTAAAGTGATTTCTGGTGAGAAACACTCAGCAGAAGCAAATTACAAATTCAGGTCAACCAAATGTAAGTTCAAAATTAAAAAATGAGACAAAAGGCCCAGAACAGTTGTAACTCATAGCAAAAAGAGAAACATGATTCTCTGTCTTTCTTCTAAGGGCATTAAATGTCATCATAAGGATTCCACCCTTATGTCCTAATCACCTCCCAAAGGCCCCACCTCCTACTACACTCACATGGAGATTAGGGTTTCATCATAAGAATCTGAGGCGAGGGCAAACATCCAGTCCACAAAACATGTTATCCCCCAATAACACAATCAGAAGCATGTTCCTAATGCCCTTATAACCAAGAAAAAAAAAAAAAAAAGGAAAAACAATAAATCATTAATGAAAAGGAGGAAAAACTGAACTGTCTTTTATACATAATTTTGGAATAAATGTATTTTAAGCAATAAACCAGTTTGTATAACTGAAGGAAAATACGAATAGATATGGCTAAACTATAAATCATCAAATAATATAATACACTATGTGTATTTCAAAAATACTGGTATTAACTAAGTGAAAGGCAAACAGTGTCAGAAAGATACCTGAAAAGTCATAGCCATAGCAAGAATAATAGCCATACAATCCACAAGAAAAATATATTTTAAAATACCTAAGAAAATTAGACAAAAATGGCAGTGTTATTTAAGAAGAACCAAAATTCAAATACTCTAAAACATCCAACAATAGAAAAATCATTAGAAATTTGTTTAACCATTTCAGAGATATTATGTGACCTCTAAACAATGACAGAGATGTATTTGTTCATTGACAGGAAAAAATTTTAATGATAGTCTTTTATATGAACATAATACTACAAAATAGCATGTATATAATGATGCATCAAAAAAAATTCTGTACATGTGTTTTTGTAGTTATATGTGATAGCAGATCCAGACATCTATATCCTCTTTCTACCCTTAAGAAAAGAAAAAAAATACAAAGGATAAACCCCAAATAGTAACAGCTATGTCATGGGTGTGCAGGGCATATAGATGTAGGGAAAACTTAGATAGGTATGTAGTTTTTATCTTGAGAAAAAAAAAAAGAGGAAGACAATTCTACAAAATAATTAGTAATAATACAGCATACACTACATTCTTGGCAGTATGCTCATTATTTAAAATCTTATTCTTTTTTTCAAGTCAATATAGCAATCTTGCAAGTTGAGTCATATTGCACATGAAGAAACAAAGGCAAACTGGTACTGTATAACTTGCTCCAAAATTCAACTGAATAATTTAACAAAGGACCTGGGCCTTTAAAAAGCCACGCTGGTGGTTGTAGTTGTTCTGAAAGTCTAAATATTAATCATTGTTCTCAACAACAGCAAGAGGCAAAATAATTGTATGAAACAGATCTGTAACATAAAATAGTAATATCACAGAATCCCTAACATAAGACAGAGATAGTTTCATATTTCAGGTTAGTGGTATTAGCTTAAAAAAGAAACAGAGAAATAAAACAAAACACAAAAATGAAAACCAAAACCAAAATTGGCTTCAGTATTGCAGTTACCAGCTTTTACAACTATTCTTTATCAGCTATTCATTATTATTTGTGATGCAAATTTTCCTGTATGCCATGTGTGTATTGGCCAGATGAACAGTGATTAAGATTTAGAAAAGAACTTAACAATATTTATGCTAACCACTCAACAATGTAATTGGAGAAGTCTTGATTAATTATACAACTTAGGAAAGTAAAATATCCATCTGTGCCATCACATTTATAGGTTTTGAAGTAAACTGCATCCTTTCCAACTATAATCACAAAGAATCAGAAGAGTCAGGACATTAATGCAAGGCTATTTTAAAAATAGAAATAGTTACATGAAAAACTGTCATATGTATCAGACAATATACTTAACCTTTCAAAGGTAAATTCATAATTGCACAAACAAAATAGACTATGTTGTACAAAATTAGTTTATGTCTCATGTAAAAATTACTGCTGTCATTAACATTATAATAGCTTATCCCATTGATATGCTTATTAACAAGATGGTAAGTGCACTGAATACTATCTGATCATTAAAATTCCCCCAAAATATTTATTTAGTGATTACTCATATTAAAAAGTGATTTACAGAGTGAAAGATTATATCAAGTCCTCATGGGGAAATTAGTAATAGTAGAAATATGTTTAAATTTACTTAACAGACAAGTTCAAGATAAATTATGCATACATCAAATTCCTGAAAAAAATTTACATGCCATGAATGAATGTGCACTGTAAATGAATCTGAATTATTTTCCTAAGTGAAAAATTGTGTCATCATACATGAATATCACAATGTGTATCTCTTTGACTAATGCATGCTTCATTATTTTAGATTTCTCAGTGTTCTGGGCATAGGGGCATTCTTTGAATAATACTGTCTTATTAAGCACAATCACTCAGTCTTAAGTACATACTATACATAATACTGTGGCTATTTGCCAACGCACCAGCAGATGTTTACTGTCTAACATTTTATTGTAATGCTTTCTTAAAATCTCAGATTTCCTTGGGATATTTATACAATGACAGAATGTCATGACCAACTGATTTAAATGATAATGTTTATCATGTAGTCACTACCAACAGAGTCTTGCTGGCATTAGATTTGTGCCAACTCTGTCCACTGAGGCAGATGTTTCAATAATAGTCTGTAATTAAAAGGAGATATTACTAGTTCTGTAAACACTAGAGCATTGACCACAGAGGAAACATGATGCCCAGCTTTAAGCTGCTACCTCCAAAACTAAATCAATCAATCAAGATTAAATTCTTATGCTTCGATCATTTTTTAATTTCAATTAATCCTGGCAAGTAAAGGGAGTTGACAAATCATCTGGTTCAAATCTCTCCTTTTGCAACTGAGGAAACTGATATCAGATACAAAATGTATTTGCCTAGTATCACGCAACAGGGTAATAGTGGAAAATGTTCTAGAACTTACTCCTGGTACCGTACAGTCCACTATAACCTACTGTTATGGACTAAATTGTATCCCCTCTCCTAGCTTCCAAATTCAAATGTTGAAACCCGAACACCTCAGTGTTACTGTATTTGGAGATAGGGCCTTTAAAGTGGTAATTAAGGTTTAGTGAGTTCATAGGAGTAGGGTCCTAATCCAACAGAACTGGTGTCCTAAGAAGACGAAAAGACATGTATGCACAGAGAGAAAGAGGCATGTGAGGACACAGAAAGAAGACTCATCTTTAAGACAAGAGGAGAGGCCTCAGGAGAAACTCACTCTGCCAGAAACTTGATTTTGGACTTTTAGCCTCCAGAACTGTGAAAAATAACTTTCTGTTGTTGAAAACATACATGTGGCATTTTGTTATGTCATCTCTGATGTATCCGCTACATCCCACTGATAAAGTAACTTATTTCTCTGACTTTGTTTCTTTCTTCACTGTTATTGGGTTGACCTAACCCCTTGCTTCTATTGATACTTTCTTTGTTTGGAATGTATTCAGATTTTTTTTTTCTGATTACAAACATCTGTCTCATGTTTCCCCTACTTTCTGTAGTAAAGAGTTGGATATTCATAATTCTTTCACTGAAACATTGATTTTGCAAAGACCATGAATCCAAATTGATATGACACATTCGTGAGTGCAAATTCAGCATCATATGATACAGAAAAGGACCAAACAAAGGTAATTTTGAATATGTATTTTGATAAGGATAAAATTGTTTAACATTTCTTTATGCACATACTATGTGCATAAAGGACTCAGTTATGCATAGCAAATAAGAAACGTGGTAACAAATTACTGATACAGTTAGAATACTGAGTAACCCTGAGAACCTGGCAGAAGACAAGGCTACTAAAACAGGTTCAGGATAACATATGAAGGTCCTTGTATCATATAATAAAGTTCTAGATCCAGATGATATCAATGAAGTGAGATGATCTTAGGTGCTTTTTAGAATGACTCTTGGCAGCAATGCAGAGAACTTAATGGATGGTGACAAGACCAGAGGCCAGAAGTACCAGTCATCCAGAGCAAGAGTGATAAGCCTTAGTACCAAGGCAATGGCAGTAGAAATGTAAAGGAGACTTCGGACTTTTTAGTTACTAAAGAGTTGGGATCAGCAAATATTTGGCAACCAGTTTGATTCAGGAGTAAATGAGAAGAAAGAGCTAAAAATAGTCTTCTGCTTTCTGTCACAGACCATTTATTGGAGTCATTGACAAAAAAGGGAAAACTTAAGAGAAGTACAAAGTATCTTTTATCAGGTGAAATAAGAACATTCCTCTCCCACCATACTTCAAATTCCATGTTGCATTATATAATTTGCTTGACTCAGAAAAAAAGTAAAATAATGTATACAAAATTGCAAAACATGCTAAGAGTAAAAGACATAAAAACACATTAATAGGAAAACTAAATCTCAAAATATTATTATGTAATGTTAGCAAGTTTTACAGTTTTCCAGAACTAAAGTTTTAGAACATATTTAAAATTATCAAGCTGGAATGATATTTAATGCATGTCCAGTAAAACAGATTTCATTGCTATTTACAAAGTACCTAATGAATTTTATTTAAATGTAAAAATACTTTCCAGTTAAGTTAATATTCATAAAAACATTCACTTACCCAAAATTGCCCTTTCAGTATCATAATGAAATGGAAAGAAAAAGGAAAAAATGCAGATTTTTAGCAAAAATAGGATGATAATTAAAAGCTCCAGGAGTTTAAACTATAATGCATCTGAACCACAAAATGGATTTTTACTTTCTGCTCAGAACTGGCTTAGAAATCTATCTATTAAAATATTATCAGGAGATTACTCTGTCAGAGCTGGCAAAGAATAAAAGATGTGAGCACACAAAATTATAGCTTCACAATTTCAAGGTAATTTAAATCTGATATATTTCTTTTAAATTTTATTCCACAAATGTTTTTTTCATGCTGAAAATTATTCTAAATGATACAGTTTCTTTTAATAGTGACCTCAAGGTCTTAAAACTACATTATCCAAATCAGTTATATTCATTATTTTAAAATATATAACATGCTCAACAAACAGGTTTAAATCAAACATTCCCAAGTGAAGATATTTGGCTTTGCTATAGTTTAAAAACTTCTATTACAGTTCGGATAATACATGGGTTCTATCTTCAGCACATGCTTTATCCTTTTCTGCATCTAATAGGCACAATTAGATAATGTGCACTGAACAGCAACTGTAAAATATTCAGGAAGATGAATTGCTTTATATAAATTAGAGATGGTGGAGCTTGATTAGTTCACTTTAGGTTAATGCATCTTGAGAGACCCTCTGTAATTCCATGAAAAATATTATCTGTGGTTATACATTAGAAGTAAATCATCCTAGAAAATGAATACCATAGAAAATAGTATGTCACTGGTTCATTTCCATTAAATAAGGTACTGCTTGTAACTTGCCAATATGGATTTTATAAGTTAATTTAAGACCACATAAAGTCTTAATTTTCAAACTAAATATTTAGACTAAATTTAGACCTTTAATTTAGAATTAATTTTCCATGCAAAGAAATATCATTAAATATGACAATCCATATAAAATTATTTAAAATTATAAGGTGATATAAATATACTATTATTATTTTATTATCAGCTAGTGTTATAAAAATAGTGCAAGTATTAAATAAAATGTATGTGCTATTTTCTAGTTTCTGAATCAACATTGCTTATCTTGTCTTATCACAGAATCAATTATTCTATCTCATTAGCACAGGTTTTTATTTTAAATAATTTAAGTCATATAATTTGGTAACATCCATTTACTACTAATTTAATTTCAGGATATATGGCGCCATTAACTGTTAGACTGTATCTTATATCTGGTCTTTTTCATATGGGTATGTAAAATAAGATTGTTTTTTGGAAAAGGAGGAGGTTATGTAGAAAAAGCTCAAGTATTTGAAATATATATCTCAAAAGACAATTTTAGTACCTAGAATATTTTGCTGGTTAGAAATTTTTACTCATTTTGTCTTTATAATTGTTTAAAAAGTAAGGCATAAAATTATGAGCAATGACCTATAATAAGATATAATGTAGCACTGTGAAAATACAATCCAACAACTTGATATAGTACCTGTAGATATGCAGAAATGTGTTTCAATCTCCTAATAAATCAATCATATAATCTTGTGATGTAGAACAAGTGATTTTACCTCCCTAGAACTCAAGGTTTTTAGGTTCTGCTTTTCACATACTCGAGCACTGAATAAGGATGCTCCTGAATGAATCAAGTATTGGTTTGGTTTTATTTTAATAAATATTTCAAGCTATCATTGACATTCAGCTGATCACTGAATCTGAAGTCTACATTGGTGATGTGTGTTTGGAAAGAGAATTTGAATAATGATTTTCTAGAAAATAGCAATATGAGGAATGAAAAATGGTGAAGCCATGTGGAAGTGCTCAAAAAAACCTTTTCTTTTCTTCCCTTTTCCAAGACTAAAAATTTTCCATGTCAATAAATCTGACCATGTGGAAGATATCTGATATATTAGAAATCAAAATATGAATCTGTATGATGGAATCAGAATCAGGCCAAATTATTCCTTTCCAATATCCACAGATATTATAATATGGATGGAATGTCATCCACTTCCTATAGATGACTGACCTATCTGGGGAATGTCCCAAGACACAGACTTCCAATTTTTTCAATCTCTAGTATATAGTGTAAGGACAATAAGTGAGAAAAATTACTCCTTGGGAAATAATGAAGAAGTATGAACAATATGCATTAATGCATTTTTTTAAATTTATCACATAAAAATAAGTGGAATAAATGGAAATCAGTAACCAAAGCATGAAGTTAAAATAGGTCAAGTGATATTTGAAACAGAAAATTGAAAAATATGGAGCTATATATAATACTTAAAACTAATTAACATAAAAAAACTAATTAACATTGCATTCTTGTGAGAGTAAATGTACTGAGATTAGGGAGATCAAGATAGGGGAGTCAGAAGATGCTGAGGTCACCTCCTCCCACAAAAACAGCAAATAATCAACTACATGCAGAATAACTCGCTGAAAACAATCTGGAACCTGACAAAAATGCTCTTCTACAACCAAGGTCATAAAGAAACATCCATATGGAGTCAAGTAGGAAGGGAGAAGTGGTGACAAGTTCTAGGTTTGTGCCTTTAACAGGGAATACAGAAGAGGAGGGGGAGATCACAGGTTCAGAAATCCTCCTTGGGAAGAAATTGACAATAATAAAATAATAATAGGGGTTTTAACATCCCATTTACATCAATGGCCAGATCATTCAGACAGAAAGACAAAAAGCAAAGTAGTGGTCTTAAAAGAGACATCAAACTAGTAGGACTTAATAAATACCTACTGGATAGTCCATCCAAAAACAGAAGAATATACATTCTTTTCAGGTGCACATGGAATGTTCTCCAGGATAAATCACATGCTAAGCTATGAAACAAGTCTCAACAAATTTAAGATAATAGAAATTTTATCATGCATCTTTTCTGACCACACAGTATGAAATTAGAAATCAATCACAGGAAGAAAAATGGGAAAAACACAAACATGGATAATAAACAACACACTACTAGAAAACCAATGGATAAATCAAGAAATCAAAGAGTAACTCAGAAAATACCTTGAGATAAATGAAAGTAAAAGATAAATTTTCAAAATCTATTGGATGCAGCAAAAGCACTTCTAAGAAGGAGATTTATAGCAATACAGACCAATAGGCCTATTGTATAAAGACAGGATCAAGAAATAAGAAAAATCTCAAATAAGCAACCTAAACTATCATTGAAATAAATTAGAAAAAAAAAAAAGAACAAACACAGCCTAAAATTGGCAGAAGGAAGGAAATAATAAAGATCAGAGCAAAAGTAAATAAAACAGACTTCAAAATACAGAAAATATCAATGAAACAAAGAGCTATTTTTCCAAAAAGATAAACAAAATTGATAAGCCTATAACTAGGCTCATTAAGAAAAAGAAGACAGAGGACCTAAATAAACAAAATAAGAAATGAAAGTGAAGAAATTACAAACAATATCACAGAGATACAAACAATCATAAGAGAAGACTGCAAATAGTTACATGCCAAAAAATTGAACAATCAAGAAGAAATGGAAAAATTTCCTAGAAACATTGAGTCTTCCAAGAATGAATCAGGAAGAAACAGATAATCTGAACAGGTGATCACTCATAGTGAAATTAAATCAGTAATCAAAAAAATTCCAGCAAGCAAAGGTCCAGGACTGAATGTTTTATAGGGGAAATCAACCAAACATATAAAGAAGGGCTAATACTTACCTTTCTCAAACTATTCCTAAAAAATTCAAGAGGATGGGACACTCCCAATTTCATTCTATGAGGCCACCATTAGCCTGATAACAAAACCAGATAAAGATACTACACAAAAGAAAATAATAGGCCAGTAACTTTGAGGAATATAGATGCAAAAATTCTCAATAAAATATTATCAAAATAAATTCAACAATATATAAAAAAGGATCATTCACCATGATCAAGTGGGATTTATTCCAGAGATGCAAGGCTAGTTCAATATGTACAAATTAATTTATGTGATATATCACATTAACAAAATGAAGGATGAAAATCACCAGATCTTCTCAATAGATACAGAAAGAGCATTTGACAAAATTCAACATCCATTCATGGATAAATACTCCCAGAAAACTGGGTATAAAGTGAACATTTCTCAACATAATACAGCCCGTTTGTGACCAACCCACAGCCATTATCATATTCAATGCTAAAAATCCAAAAGCTTTTCCTATAAATTCAAGATCAAGACAAAGATAGCCATTCTCACCACTTCTAGTTAATATAACATTGCAAGTCCTAGCCACAGTAATCAGACAAGTAAAGAAATAAGAAATAGTCAGATTGGAAGGGAAGAAATAAAACTCTCTATTTGCAGATGACATGATACTATATATTGAAAACCTTAAAGTCTCTACAAAAAAACTATTAGAACTAATAAATGAATTTAGTAAATTTGCAGGATACAGATTAATATACATAAATATGTTGCTTTTCAACATAATAATAATAAACTATTAGAAACAGAAATAAAGAAAATAATCCCATTTTAAAATCATATTAAAAAATAAAATACCTAGAAATAAGCTTAACCAAGGAGTTGAAAGACCTATACTCTGAAACTGTAAAATACTGATGAAAGTAACTGAAAATGATACAAGGAAATTGAAAGATACTGCATGTTTAAAGATTTGAAAAATATTATTAAAATGACCATGGCAATCTATAGATTCAATGTGACCCCCATCAAAAGTATCCACATTTTTTACAGAACTATAATAATCCTAAAATTTATATGGAACCACAAAACACCTTGAATAGCTAAAGTAATCTTGAGAAAAATTAACAAAGCTGATGGTGTTAGGCTCTCTGACTTCAGACTAAATTATAATCAATACCATATTGTTCTTGAACAAAAACACACATATATATCACTTGGACACAATAGAGAGGACAGAAATAAACACATACATATGGTCAATTATTCTATGACAAAAGAGGCAAAAATATACAATGGGGAAATGTCTCTTTAGTAAGTGGTGCTGAGAAAACTGGACAGTTACATATAAAGAATGAAATTACAATTTTCTGACACCATACAAAAACTAAACTAAAAGTAAATTAAAGATTTAAATATAAACAAGATACCATAAAACTCTGAGAAGAAAACATAGGCAGTATACCCTTTCACATAATTCTTAGCAATATTTTTGGATCTATCTCCTCAAGCAAAGAAAATAAAAGCAAAATAAACAAATAACATCCAATTAAAACTTTTTGCACAGCAAGAGAAACTACTGACAAAATGAAAAGATAATCTATTGAGTGGGAGACAATATTTGCAAACTTTGTGTTATAAAAAGGGTTAATATCCAAAATATATAAACAGCTCATATAACACAACATCAAAAAAAAAAAACCTGATTAAAACATGGGAGAAGACCTGAATAGACATTTTCCTAAAGAAGACATATAGATGGCCCACAAACACATAAATAGATGTTCAACATTAGTAATCATCAGGGAAATGCAAATTAAAACCATAATATCACCTCACATCTGTCAGAACAGCTAGTGTCAAAAAGACAACAAACAACAAATATTGGCATGGATGCGGAGAAAAGGGAACCCTAGTACACTGTTGGTAGGAATGTAAATTGGTGCAGCTGCTACGAAAAACAATATGGATGTTCCTTAAAAAAACTAAAAATAGAACTATCATACGATCCAGCAATTTCTTTCTTAGGTATATATGTAAAGAAAACAAAAATGGTAATTTGAAAAGATGTATGAACCACATTGTTCATAGCAACATTATTTACAATAGCCAAGATGTGGAAGCAACCATAAGTGTCTATCAACAGATGACCGCATAAAGAATATGTACTATACATATACAGTGAAATATTATTCAGCATTAAAAAAAGAATAAAATGTTGCCATCTACAACAACATAGATGGAGCTGGGGGGTATTATGTTTATTGAAATAAATCAGACAGAGAAAGGGAAATACTGTAAATTATCACTTATATATAGAATATAAAAAGTAATCTAAATGAATGACTTATAAATTAATCACTATTATAAAGCAAACACACTCACAGAGAGAACAAATTAGTGGTTACCAGTGGAAAGGGGGAGGGACAACAGGGGTAGGGAATTAAGAGATACAAACTACTATGAATAAAGTTAGATACAAAGATGTATTGTACAGCACAGGAAATAGAGTCAATTTCTGTAATAATTTTATATAATAAATTTAAATGGAGTATAATCTATAAAAATGCTGAAATACTATGTTGCATACTTCAATATAACCTAATATTGTAAATCAACTATACTTTAGTTTAAAATAATATCCTTAGAAAAAAGTGATAGAATTTAAAAACTCATATTTATAAAGAATCTATATATTTTTACACAGAATATATTTCAAACTCTGCTTTTTTTTAGTTGTTTGACCTATCAAAATATGGAGAGTTCATACCAGAGAAGTGTTAAGCTAATTTCATGTTTCTTTTTTTCAAATGTTAGGCAGAGTCAATGGCAGTTATACTGAAATATAACAGAGTGAAATGGTTAAAGGAACCAACTGAAGCTAATATTTGTGAAATCTGAATATAAATACAAAAATTTAAAAGTATTAATAAATGTCTCCCAAGCAGACAGAAGATAGAGAATAATTTATCTCGAAAAACCACAACAAAAATGGACTTCTGTGGTTTTCTTATTTCATGGTGCTTCCAGATCACAATGACTAGAGTTGTTAAAAAAAAAAAAGCCAGACTTACCAGCAACAAAGAATATGGTTCATCAACGATAGGGCAATCAAACATGTAGAAGTCTTAGAGAGCCCTTAAGAAGACATAATATCCAAAATCTGAATATAAACTCTGCCTAGATCTGTAAGTGACCATTAAATGTATAGAGCCATTGCCAGAGGCTCAGACCAAAAACCTGGAAGGGACCAGACAAGAAACTACCACTGACAACGTGAAACCTGGTCATATTTGTGAATGTCTATTGTAACTTAAATCTTAATAGATTCTCCAGTCAGCGTTCAGCTCAGGAGACTGAAAGCTGAGACCATGCATAATGGATGTGTCAGAAGACAGAATATGATCCTGGGAGAGCAACTGACAATCCAGGGTGGGCTCACCAGTAGTAAGGGAATTACTGAGAAAGTGGACAACAAAATTACTGAAAACTATACTTTGTCCAAATACTTGCCTAAGAGCCAAACTATACATACACAGAGAGCATAAAAGCTAAAAAAGGTTTATTTGCCCAAGGAAGTTGTAAGAACACATGTAAACCAGACCTTCAGCAGTATATTAATCACAATGGCCAATTTTCAACCGAAAATCACTAGATAGGCAAATAAACAGGAAAATAACCCTCTACACAGAAGAAAAACGTCATCAGTGAAAATTGCATCTGAGCAGAACTAAGTGCTTGATTTCACAGATAAAACACCAGAGCAACTATTAGAAATGTGTTCAAAAGTAAAGAAATATGTGTTGAAAGAATTCAAGGGAAAAAACAGTCTTAATGAATTACAAAGAAGGAATGCCAATAAAGAAATATAAAATATAAACAGTAGAAGCATTCTGGTAAAAATATACACTAATAAAATTGAAAAACAAATCAGTAGATTTTCTCAACAGCTTGGAGATGGCAGACACAACAGTAACGATAGAAGCTGGAAGTCATTAGAATAGCAAACTGAACCAAGAATTTCATATCCAGTGAAACTACCCATAAACAATAAAGAAAACAAAAATTTTCAGATAAAAAGTGAAAGACTTTGAAGCAAGCATTCCTGACCTATAAGAAATGATGAAAATTTTTCAGACTGATGAGAAACAACACTGGTTGGGACTGCAAATTTACAAGAATGAAAGAATAATGAGAAAAAGAAGTAGAAAATACATAGGTAAATAAAAAAGTATACATGCACACAAATTTGTCTTTTTCATGAAATTTTTAAAAGCCATATGACTTGAAAGCAAAAATTGTGACAACTTATGCTGGGGTTTATAACATTTATAGAATTAATATACATTGTATAAGAACACAGGTGGTTTATAAATAGAATTATAAATTGGTGGTTTATAAATAGAATTATAAATTATCAAGTTTTCAAGTTTCCCATTTTAAACATGAAGAAATCATATGTTAAATACAAGAATATTGCTTCACATTAAACAGAAATCTGTCTTTTTTAGAATGACTAAATATTAAGTTAAAGTAAAGCCAAGGAATAAATCAAACTAGAATACAAAAAAAAA
The DNA here is from genome assembly GCF_009834535.1 of Camelus ferus. Lineage (NCBI taxonomy): Eukaryota > Metazoa > Chordata > Mammalia > Artiodactyla > Camelidae > Camelus > Camelus ferus. The sequence continues at coordinate 18,889,798 of NC_045696.1, read as the reverse complement.
TTCAAGTGACAAAAAACTAATAAAGGGGATAGTTGAAACAAACAGATGAATAATCAAATAAAAACAGATAAAATAAATTGAAAGCAAATATCCAAATGACAAACTATCACGTCACTAATTTCATTAAGTGTAAACAGAATAAACGTTATATTAAATGCAGAGATGATTAGAATATAAAAGCAACAAGATTCAACTATATGCTGTTTGCAAGATGAACACATACTAAAAGTAAAAGGTACAAACAGGGTGTAAATAGAAGAAAGGAAAAAGATATTCAAGTAACTATTAATCATATTAAAGCTGGAATGGCCTTATTAATGATAGGAAAAATTGTCACTAAAGTAGAAACACTAAGAAAATGGCACTTATTCACAATAAAATGTCAATGTATTAGAAATACATAACAATTATAAATATGTATGTACCTAATAAAACCACTTCAAAGTATATGGAAAAATAATGGAATTAAAGGGAAAATAGCCAAATCTGTACCTTCAGATGGAGGTTTTATTACTTTTTTCCAATTATTTATAGATGAATTAGACAAAAATCCAGAAAGTTTGTAGAAAATTCAACTAACTCTAACACAGCACCCAAGTATAACTGATTAAACTTTTTAAAAACACACATAAAATGTTAATAACGTTTATAAACGTTTATATTGTGGGCCATAAAACAAGTCTCAACAGATTTTTCAACATGAGAATATTTCAGAATATGTTTCCTGATCACAATGAAATTAAATAAGCTAACAACATCTAGAAAGTAGAAAATTTCTAAATATTTAAATATTTCAAAATTAAGCAATTTTTATTTCTAAACAACTCAAGTATAAATAAAATCACAAGGGGAAGTAGAAATATTGAACTAAATGACAATGAAAACTTGACATATCAAAATTAACAGAAGGGAGCTAAAACATCCTTATATGTGAATTTATGGCTTCAAATACTTATTTCATAAGCTTTATAAAATACAAAACTCTGGTTAAGCTGATCAGTAAAAAAGATGAGAAAACATAAATTTGAAAAAAAAAATCACCACGTATTCTTGGTAAAAATCTGAGCATTAATAATAAAAGACACTTCCCTCAACCACATAAAGGCCATCTATGAAAAGCCTGCTGCAAGATAATACTTACTGTTGAAAGACTAATTGTCGACTACTGAGACTAATGCGGCAAGACTAACGTTGAAATCCTAAAACTTGAAACAAGAAGAAATACCACACCGATCACTCTGTTTATCACTACTCTAGAGTTCTTGTCCAGTGCAACTATAGGCAAAACGATTGCAATGGTTTAAGCAAAAATGTCTTTATCTCCAAAGAATATTATTATTTGTATAAAATCCCAAGAAACTGTATTAGATAAGCTACCAGAACTAATAAATAAATTAAGCAATTGATTGTATTTTTATAAAATAACAATAAGCAATTTAAAAACAAAATCAATAATTCAACTACATTTAAAATACATTCTCCAAAAACATGAAATAGTCTCAGATGAACTTAGTAAACCATCTACAAGACCTGTACACTGGAAATTTTGAAATATTTTTGAAATATTTAGAAAAGTAAATATCTAGAGATATGCTTTGCTTTAAGATTGCAAGACTCAAAATTCATTAAGATGTCATATGTTCCCAAATAGATCCAAAGATTTTAATGCATCTCAATTAAAACGTTCAGCAAAAGTTTTGGAACTTGACAAGGTGATTCCTAAAACTTGTATTAAAATGCAAATGACTTAGAATAGCAACAGTTTTTAACAGATTTCAAAAATAAATTCTTATAATACTACAAACAAGGAGGATTTAAAGCCACCTTACAGAGTAAGTTCAATATAATTAACTCTAAGACCTTAAAGTAAAATATTAATTGACCACTTACTTCTGGATATCTAGACAACATAATTTTTATATGCCTGTAGTTTTATTTAATACATTATATTAAATGGACATATATAAGTTTAAGTTATATTAATGCATATGCTATTTAAAAGAATGTAAAAAATAAACATTATGGTAATATAATTCTGAAAGTTCCTTATCTTTTGTTTATTAAAAAGTGAGAAATAATTTTCCTAAAGTGAGAAATGCTTTCATTGTTCTAGACTATAAAAGAAGACATTAAAAGATATATTGGACAGTATCCTATTAAGGGATAATATCTGAATAGAAGTGTTCTAATTTGCTTATTTTTATAATACCTATAAATGCTGAGTTTATGAGGAAAAATTAAATTCAGTTAAATTAAAAATAGTTAATTATGATGGGTAAGGAAAAAGGCTTATAAATACTTTACTACAAATTGTTAACATGGATGGTAATGAAAAAAGTGGAAAACTAGGGGTTTTTTTCCTGTTAAAAATGAACAAGTCATCCTGTCTTCAGGGAGAAGTAATTCTTTCAATTGCTAAAATACACTAACACTTTGTTTTTTACATACTTTAAAATAACTTTGATTGAAGTTCCATTTTTAAAGTTTCATTTTCTAATAATCATTGTCATTTACTGCTATATTTTTAAAATATCACAGTGTAACTCTTGCCTTAAGTACATCTATCTCCTCTGACCACAGTGTCTTGTCTGCATTTTGCCTTTCCCAAATTCAGGCCCTGAATGCAGAATAGTAAAAATGTCAGCACATCTTTCACACCTAAAAATCTTTGGGGTTCCTGAATAGGTATTAGGTGAAGCAAAGTTTTGTTACTTCAGTTTATAAAAGGAATTACATTAAGAATGGTTAAATATGCTGGGCACTCTCCAAATGTTACGTATCTCAGAAATGCAAAGGCCTTTTGGGGGTTCCTTTGTTTACTGAATTATGACAAAAAAGAATAAAACCAGACATTTTTGAAATAGAAAATCCTAGATTAATTACATATATTTCAAATACATTAATATTACTATAACTATGTTAAAATGATTATGTCCTTTGGTTAAAGGAAACCTTAGTCAAAGTTTAGTTAAAATGTATTCTTTGGCTACAAGAAGTATACTCAATTTTATATGCAAAGATAGGTTAAATACTATCTAAAAATACTCTTTATTGAATATGCTTATACATTAGAAATATTGATAGTATAATTTATTCCACAGATTCAACATCTACAGATTTAATCTTACATGTTGTCTGATGCCCCACTAGAGGATTCAGTTCCCTCCCATTCTGACAAAGTGATAAAACTTCTAAAGCTGCTCAGACTTACCACTTACCAAGAAGAATGGATCACCATTCCTCACAAGCCTAGCCAGCCCCTCCCTGTATGATCTTAAACTTGGCTACTGAGTACTTTGGAAATAACTCTAGAGACAAAATGAGCTTGAAGTTCAGTAGAGAGAAACTTATCAGGGAATGCTAACATCTGAACAGTAAAACTAACTCCATTTTTCTAGAAAATCTCTAGAACCTAACGTTTCACAAACAACCTTGGATCTTTAGAGGGGGAAGAAGTATTAAGAAGTAGACCGCTTTACCCAAGGTCATATTCAAGGTCACTGGGAAAAGACTCCTCAGATTGCCTCACTCTCTCTTTTTCCTTTTTGTTATTTGACTTTTACACCATTTCCCTTTGCGAAGTGTCAAGGTTCTGTCATATTAGTTGACATCCCTGCCCTTTCCTCATGGGACTCCAGATTCTTCTAGTTGACATTCACTAGATTGGGACTGTTTTGTTTTGTTTTGTTTTGTTTTGTTTTGTTTTGTTTTGTTGATAATGTGGCAAATTAAACAACTGATACCAAATCAAAGTGAAATATCACTTGGATATAAAGAAGATCTAAATAGATTATAGCTAATGTGAGCCATGTTGAAAACTTAAATAACAACCCTTGTTTGAGTCACAAACAAATGCTATCAAGCCAGATGATTCAAAATATGATCCTCCAACAGAAATAAAAATGAAGTCAGGTGCTGATAAAGATCAAAACAAGAGCGAGTAAAAACATGATACATGATTAAGAGCTTTGAATTGCAATGCAGATCTGGATTTTTTAGATCTTCAAAAAATAATGATTTATCCATCAGCTTCAGTTAGAGGATTATGAAAGAGCATGGCAGAAACAAGTGAGAATTGGATCTGCTGGCAATAGGACTGTGAAAGGCAACAGAGGATTGAATGAAAAACCACAATTGTCAAATAGAACTACACCCTGACTCTCAAAACAGATTAAACCATAACAAACTAATCCATGATGTGCATCACAGACTATCAAAGACTGAACTCTTAAAACCAGATTTTGTAACAACCTACAATGAAACATAATCTGCAAAAACACTGAATCACTATGCTGTGCATTTGAAACTAACACAATACTATACATCTACTATACTTAAATAAAAACAAATAAGAAATAAGCAATAACAGAAACTCACAGCTCTTTCATACCTATGTGTTTCAAATAAAACTGCTGACAATCTGGCCTTACAGCAGCTTGCCTAGTTTAAAGATAACAACTTCCTTCCACTACGTCCTTTAGGGTTGCCCAGAGTTCTTCCACAGAGCATTCTCCCTTGCTGCTCCATGCACAATAATCCAATTACTTTTTATTACAAATATGTTTCTGATGGCCTTTGGCTTTAATATGATAAACAAGTAAATCTGAAAGCTTAACTTACCATCAACTAAGATAGTATTAATATATAGAATCAATATTTCAAAGCTACACTGATAAAAATGTGACTTTCACATTTTGTTTAGATTTCACTCAATGAGTTTTGAGGTAATAAGTATATCTTTAAGATTAGTCCTAAGGCTTTTAGAAAGAGAACAATTTCTTTGCTCTTTCCTCTAGGGTAAAAACCATTTCCGTTGTCACAGCACTGACAAGATAATTATTTCATTGCTGAAAACTCCTGACTCAGAGAAGATGTCATAGGTAATTTTGTAACTAACTGTTGCAGTTCAAGCTTTCAGAAATTGCTGATACATACCCTGTCATTGGGGGGAAATAAAGTTACTTTTTTTTCCAAAAAGTTAGCATTTTAAAAATACAATTTCTGAGTTCATAAAACTTCACAATAGTGAAGAACACTGATCTCTAAATTTGTTCTTTCTTAAGATATCAAATAATCACAAATTTTATTTTTGAATTTAAGAATAGATCAACTTATTTTTTTTCCAGTGAATTAGGATATACATTATACATGTGAACACTGCAAATTCAAGTATGTTTTTATTTGCTTTTGATTAGAATTTTACATTTCAGTATAATTGCACCAATTATCACAAACTATTCAGAAGTCCTGTTTAGTAAATACCTTCATTGAGTTGTTTTAATATGGAAATAGTGAAAGTAGCTTGAAAAGTTCCATATTCATGGATCTCTAGGGTTCTGAACATCCATTTGGGTACTGAGATTATAGAATTTCTACATTCTATTAAGTTCCGTAAATCTGTTATAACCACCTTTTGTTGATCATAATAATTACAGTTTCCATTCTTACACATCTAGTAAATGAGTGTAACGTGAATCTGCACTCATTTGAAGTCTTGTAAGTGATGCTAACAACCAATGAGGATATAGGTGATTATAACTGAATTCGGTACAAATTTATCTAATGATCCTTTATGAAGACCAAGGCTACATAAAACTAGTTACTATTACCTTGTAGTGAATTATCTGGAGGGGAATAATTATTTTTTATTAGTCACATTATTTATTTTGTATTATTAAAATTTGCAGAATAGAGGAAAAGTCCTGACACACAGAAACTTCATTAAACTTTAATATTTAAAATTCTATAATTCTTACATATTAATAAAAAATGTCTTTCTTTAGAAATATATAGCATGGATTTTAATGTTACAAATTATAGGTGATCTCTCAGCCTATTTTTTTTAAACAAAACTTCATACTTGGTTATAACCAAAAATAAATATTGTGAAATAGATAAACTCAATTTTTTATGTGTCAAGTAGATCATTGTAACTTCACATTTAATTGGCTCCTTCTCTAAGAGAATACATGACTTGATGAAATGATTAAAATAATCCTCTTGCCCTCGACTTGGTTGTTTTTAAAGCTCTTTTTATTCAAATATCATGCCTGAATTATTTATTTTTGTAACTTAGGCATTCATTTTGAAATCACTATCCAACCAATTAAAATGTACTTTGACAGCTGATGTTTAAAAAAGAGCTAAAACACTTTACATGTAGGCAAATCAAACATTTCCTGTGCTATTACCACAAATTTCAGTTCCCACAAGCCAAGAAGTTCTATTCTTAAACATTTTGGAGAGAGTTGTAGAGAAGTACTCTATCTTCCTCTGAAGGGGGACCTCAGGAAGAATAATTTGACCAACATATATTCTGTCACAGATGGAAGTATTCCTTACTGTGCTTTTTACCAGTGAATCTTTACTTTCTAAAGAAACACCAGTGCTCCTACACTGGTATGTCTGTTACAGGATAAAAACGAATGTACAATCTAATCATTTGGGGCAATGCCACAAACTACATACATTTAACTATTTCACCATGTATTTGTCATGATCATTTTGCCCCAGAACCTTTTTAGTTTCCTTTAAAAGCATTTATTAATATTTCCACATATTAGAGTTTTAAAGAATATATTGTGAAATATGTAATTAAGTGAACATTTTCAATCCATAATTTTACAGGTTTTAATAAGTCATTTTTACATATATATGAGCTCATTTTACTTTTCCCAACCGCCATGTGATGAATATTCTAATTAATTCCATTTTGCATATGAGGAATCGGAGCAAAAGTGATTTAGTAGTGCTAACCTAGAGGTTAATTCAGGGAAGGTACGCTATAGAGATGGAATTTTTAAAGAAATTATCCTAGCTTCTAAGCCCGTGCTGCTAAACAGTCTACACACTGTCCAATTCGTGCGCTGGTTACGAGTAACTGGCACACTGACATTTGGGCATAACCCCTCTTATGTCATATCTTAGATGTTTGCTTATTTGATATATATGTACATGTATAATTTGACCCTGTTAGAGTTCATATTTCCCAGCTACATAGTTACACAAATCTATGATTCTCCTAACCTCTTGCTTTCAAATACTCTGCATTAAAGACCACAAAAACTTTTTTTTTTCTCCCTCTTGGGAGATGAATGAAGAAAAATTATAAAAGTCAGTTGACTTTTGTTTGGAATCATAATGTTATGTGTTTTTGTGTGCAAACATATACATAATTTTATATGTAAATATAATGTAGAAAATGTTTATATATTTGTATATAAATATATTTTATATGTGTATGTATAATTTCCATTTCAACCACTTTCAGGGTGCAACTTAAATGATTAACTTTTCTTTGATTTATTTTTTCTTTCATGTGCAAATTACTGGTAGTAAAATATCTAACGCATGTTGTTTTGTGAGGATAAATGTAAAAAGATATCCTTAGCTCTATTAATTAGCAACAATTAAGAGAAAACTCTACAGGCCTACGAAACCCTACAAACACTGTAAAATTGAGCTCCAGCTCCATGCTTCATCTTTCTAGGTTAACTTTCATACTCATGATCATAAAGTCATGATTTCTGGATGGCTATACATCTCCATGTTTCAGAAAGAAAGAAGGAGAATTAGACAAAAATGCCTGTATCACGAAAGTAAATGCTCTATCAGAACCATTTAGCCCTCGACTGGAACTCTACACATAGCAAATGCACCATAATGGACAATGGAGCTTGGCGTGAATATTTTCAGATGAGCCCATGGTCTGTCCAACATTGAATTTAAAAAGGAGGAAGGAGAGAATGGATATTTGGAAGGCAGTAGGTAATGCCGTGCCACTATTTGATTTAATACTAGGAACACAGTAAGAATGATAGCTGTTACTATCTGGAGAGAGCTCTGGTGATTGAGTCACTTTTACAAAGCGAATTTATTTAAAATCTAAAATCAATGGTCACAAAATTTTTACAGAAGTCATTGGAAATTTTAAATCCATTCTTCTTATAATTGTTTATAAGAATTTTAACTGGAAATTGGTTAAAAAAAATAAATCATCATATATAGTCTAAATAAATAAGACTCTGTGATTTAATTTGAGAGGTTTCATTAGATCCATGGCTAGAAAATATGTCACTTAGCTATCTACAGTTAGCACTGTCAGGAATCACACTTTTGTGTTAGAAGATTATGATGGGTCAGGTGTCTCATAGAGGATGAAGAAATGACTTGTGAAAATTATTTTACAAATTGAAATTTCTACAAATGAAACACATATCTGAGGGTAAAATAAAAGTGAATTCAAGTCAACTGTCGATGGACATTTAGGTTGTTTCCATGTCTTAGCTATTGTATACAGTGCTGCTGTGAACACTGGGGTACATGTATCAGAGTTCCCTCCAGATAAATGCCCAGGAGTGGGACTGCTGGATCATATGGTCAGTCTGTTTTTAGTTTTTTGAGGAATCTCCATACTGTTTTCCATAATGGCTGCACCAAACTACATTCCCACCAACAGTGTAGGAGGGTTCCCTTTTCTCCACAGCCTACCCAGCAGTTACCATTTGTAGACTTTTGAATGATGGCCATTCTGACCAGTGTGAAGTGATATTTTATTGTAGTTTTGATTTGCACTTCTCTGATAATTAGTGATATTGAGCATTTTTTCATGTGCCTATTGGCCATTTGCAAGTCTTCATTGGAGAATTTCTTGTTTAGGTCTTCTTCCCATTTTTGGATTGGCTTTTTTGTTTTTTTGTTATTAATTTGTCTGAGCTGTTTATGTATTCTGGAAATTAAGCCTTTGTCAGTCGCACCATTTGCAAATATTTTCTCCCATTCCATGGGTTGTCATTTTGTTTTATGTTCATTGACAGATGACTGGATAAAGAAGTTGTGGTATATTTATAAAAGGGAACACCACTCAGCCATAAAAAAGAATAAAATAATGCCATGTGCAGCAACATGGATGGACCTGGAGATCGTCGTTCTAAGTGAAGTAAACCAGAAAGAGAAAGAAAAATACCATATGAATTCATTCACATGTAGAATCTAAAAAAAAAAAAAAAGGGGAAAAAAAGAGGACACTAATGAACTCATCTACAAAACAGAAAGACTCATAGACATAGTAAACAATCTTATGGCTACCAGGAGACAAGGGGTGGGAAGAGATAAATTTGGGAGTGTGAGATTTGCAAATGTTAGTCACTATATATAAAAATGGATTTGAAAAAAATATTCTTCTGTATAGCACAGGGAACTATAGTCATTATCTTGTAATAACCTTTAATGAAACAGAATATGAAAATCAATGTGTGTATGTATATGCATGACTGGGACATTGTACTGTACACCAGAAACTACCTCATTGTAACTGACTATACTTCAATAAAAAAAGTGTATTCCTAGATAAACTCATTACAAACAAGAAAATCAGGAAATATAGTAAATGAATGCACTATTAGCATATGCATATTTCATGCTTGAAATTCTGCTTGTTTAATTTGGTAGACAAATGTCATATACATATATATTTTCCATCACATAGAGAAAAGGGGCAATACAGACTGATTCAGAACGTCATGAACAGATCCAATACTGCCAATTATAAGCTAGATAACCTTCAGTCTTATATAGAGAAAGCTAACCTTCTCTGGGATCTTAGGTCTTGTCTCTAAAGTAGAAATAAATTAAGAGAAAGCATAGATGTGATATCTACTATAAAAGGTTATGCACACTAAACAATGTGTGTTATTTGAACTTCACATTCAGATACATTTTGTTTTTAAGAACAGGAACAAATTGTTTAGGATTTGTTTCCACTTGAACTTTCTCTTTTTAAGTGGGCTGGAACATTAACTATTTTTCAGGTTAACTAAGCATAGATGGTATAAAAGCGTATCTCTATAGAGAGTGTCGGGTGGTACCTGCTTACAGCTAAATTAATGAGATACAGAGTAGAACAGAATGTAAGCAGACTCCCATGATTCTGTCCTTTTAAAGAAAACACAGAGTAGCACAACACAGTGGATCCATTCACTCATTAACTTTCAGAATTGGTGCTGAGACCGCGGCTCATTAATTAAACTATCTTAGACTTTGTTAATTATTCTTGTCGTTCAACTTGAATTTATGTGTATATATGTGTCCACATAAGTGTGAGTCTGTGGGAGGGTGGGTACTACATTAATGAAGGTGAATATTCCTATTACGATTATCATGGTTAATTAAAAACTGAGACAAGTAAAATAAGTATCTCTCCCTTCATCCTATTTTTGTTAATTTGTCTTACAAGGTTATTTACCAACCATGAAATAATACTTGATGGCTGTTTGAATGTATTTGTCTTCCATAAACTAATATAGCATATTTACTTACAATATTTCTTTTTAAACAACACATATGCTTGAGATAAACATAATTTATCTCATTAAAAAATACAAGAAAAATAATGCTACAAAGGTAGGAAATGTCTACTTAACTACCTAATTTTACAAATGAATGAACAAATGCAGAGAGTCTAAAAGCAGAGCTCGGAATAAAATACATGTCTTTTGTGCTCTTCTCCAATACATTTTGACCTAATAAAACCTTTTCCAATAATGTGTAATCTTTTAAACCTCCTTAAAGTATTTCATCATTTTAAGTTGATATTATAGAAAGAAATGTTTTTAAGTTAACTATATTTTAAAGCAGTATAAATTTTAAAGATTTTAGTACAACATTTATTTAAATTTAATCTTGAATGATGCTCAGGACATATTAAGACAAATGTTTACTTTCCCCAATTTTTTCAAAGTAAAACTTATTTTTCTGTTAATAATGTTGCTTTCCACAATAAAAAACTAATATATTTAATGTAATAAAATTATCAATTATTTAAATTATTTAATACATAAGGTAAGTGCTTTATATCTTCTCTTCTCCAAACATTATCAATTCCTCTCTCCTACCCACTGAATTCCACCAAAATGTACTGCCTTGAAATAACATTAATTTAATTCACAATTCCGTGGTTTGGTAGTTTAGGCTACTAGTCTCAACTGGGCTCACCCACACAATGGTAAGTTGCTGGCCAATTCAAGGGCTCAATTTCTAACTTTTGACTAAAATGACAAGAGGTACTGGGCCAATGGTCTCTCTTCATTTAGCAAATCAACCTGGTTATCATCACATGGTGCTTATAGGACCTTATAGAACAGGTTTTAGGAACATCAACATATAAGACAGGACCCAAAACATAAGCATGTCTCAAATCTCTGCTTATGCCATGTTTACTACTGTCTCATTGTTCAAATCAGATTAGATGGGAAAGCCCATATTTAACATGTAAGGCACAACCCACATAGTACATACAGGAAAGCATGAATAAACTAGAGGCTGTTACTCTGATGATCTAGTATAGTCGGCCTCTAGCACCAAGAATTCACCTTTCTCCCACTGGTAAAGTATACTCACTTTCTCACAAAAACACCAAAATTCTCCCTTAAGCAAAGCACTGGACTTACAGTCCTGAATCTAATGATAGGCTATCATACTCAGACACCACACTGAAAAGACATGGTATCGGCTCTATGTAAATATAACTTATGATGATGATACAAAGATGGAGTAATCACAGGAAATGCTCAATTTGAGGAGGACAAAAAAAAAAAAAAAAAAAAAGGAACCATATGCATTCCTGACCCATAGCAATTCTGAAATCAAAGTGGGCAAATAATGTCATAGTTGCCAACTTGAAAGAAAAGGATGCTCCTTGATCAGGCCCTGTTGTTTCCAGATTTTCTTCATGATTCTTGGCTCTAACCTCCAAGATTTCCTTTTTCATCCTTCTTACCTAATTTCAGGATAGGTCATTGGAAAATAGCCCTTAGAGCAACGTTTGTAACCTATTTCCTCCTCACAGAGATGGAGAACTAGACACGTTTTTCACTTTGAACAGTCTCAATACCTCTTCATAGGAACAGTCAAATGTTTGTTGGCGTAACTCTAGTAACTGGTACATTGGAGATTTAATCTACAGTGGATCAAATCTGTCAAGAGGTCTAGAAAATTACTGTCTAACTGAGAGTCACTAAGGAGTCCTGATTTAATTCTTTTGGAGATTTAACAGAAGAATTTCATAGCTAAGCCATTGATTAGACACATTCCACTAGATTGTATTTTGGTTTAAGAATCTTTTATTCATTTTTTCATCTTTGTTTTAGCTTGCTAGGTCTGCTCTAACAACGTACCACAGGCTAAGTGGTTTAAATAACATTTTTTCTTTTCTCACACTCCTGGAGGTTAAAAATCTGAGACTAAAGAGCCAGCAGGGTTGGTTTCTTCTGAAGCCTCTCTCCCTGGCTTGCAAATAGCCATCTTCTCCCTATGTCTTCACATGGTTTTCCCTCTGTATTGCCTGTGTCCAAATTTCTTTTTTTTTTTTAAATAAGGATACCAGTTAAATTGGATCAGTGCCCACCATAATGACCTCATTTGAGCTTAATTATGTCTTATTAATAACCCTATCATCCAATACAGTCACATTCTGAGGTACTTGGGCTTAGGACTTCAAAATGTCAATTTGGAAGAAATGAAATTCAGCTAATAATAATTTTCATGCTGAATAAACTGGACTAGAAGAAAAAATTTCAATTTTTAGCTAATCAAAACCTACCGTCTCTATATTTCTTTAAAATATTACTTGCTAACTGGTCATTACTTAGCTTAGTTTATCTCTTTTTTTGTACTTTATCAGACATACTTAAAAGCAAGCAGCTTACCTCTTGAATACTTTGTCTGGAGATTTTTATTGCTTAAATTCAAAAGTTCAGATGGTCCATTTTTATCTTCTAAGTATCAGGAGCAAAGTTTTTCCAATTGTTTCACCACTATGTATTAGCATTTTACCTGCTTACTATGACAGTCTCCTTAATACCTAGCAAATCTCTGTCTGCTATCTTGTAGCAAAGCCAGTGTCACTCACTTTAGGTTTTGTTACAATAGCGTCTACCTTCTAGATACCAATTTCTACATCCATTGTCTAAGACTGCATTTCAAACTCCCCTCCAAATTTAGTGACTTAAAACAACCACCACTGGTTTTGATCATGAATCTCTCAATTTGGCAATTTGAACTGGGCTCAACTTGTTGGGTCTTCTCATGAGTGAACTCATTTACATGTTTGGTCTGTGGTGAGCTACAAAATAGGTAGTAGGTTATGCTTCTGGAATCATCAGTTATCAGCTAGTGTGCCTCACACAATGGGGTTATATTTCTGTAATGATCTTACAGAATTCTGCTCATGGACATTGTGTCAGAGATTCTAAAAACAGCAAGGGGAAGCCAATATTTTAGCACTTTTTTCCAGTTTCTGATTGTGTCACATTGGATACTATTATCAGTGGGCCAAGTAAGTGTATTCCAGCCTAGTCAGTTTGGGTATGACCAACTGAAAATGTGAATGCAGGGATATGAACAGTTTAAGGTGCACTACTGCAACATCTGATCAAACTTCCACTCAACTGATGACCCCACTCACCCTCCCCCTTTTTTTTAAACTATAATTCTCTCTGGGAAATAGAGAGAGAAAGAGAGAGAGGGAGAGAATTTAAACATTTAGCCATTATCAAATCAATACAATCTCTAACATTATACCATTTAAAAAAATAAACAATAGGAAAGTTCAAAACACTGTATCACTAGTCTCATAGTTACTACCTATGACTCCAGAATATTGCCCATTCTGTTTTCTTGAGATCCACCAATGGCTCTACTGACATTTATCTGGCTTCAGATATTGGAAGAAATTAAAGATGACACAAGCAGATGGAAAGATACACTGCGTTCTTGGATTGGAAGAATTGATATTGTTAAAGTGACCATACTACCCAAGGCAATTTTCAGACTCAGTAAAATCCCTATCAAAAATACCAATGGCATTTTTCACAGAACTAGAACAAATAATTTTAAAACTTGGATGGAAACACAAAAGACCCTGAATAGCCAAAATAATATTGGGAAAGAAGAACAGAGCTGGATGAATCACACTCCGGGACTTCAGAGTATACTACAAAGATACAGTAATCAAAACAGTATGGCATTGGTACCAAAAGAGATACATGGATCAATGCAAAAGGATAGAGAGCCCAGAAATAAACCCATACCCTAATGGCCAATTTAACTACAATAAAGGAGGCAGGAATACATAATGGAGAAAGACAGCCTCTGCAGTATGTAATGCTGAGAAAACTGAACAGCTACTTGTAAAATAATGAAATTAGAATATTCATTTACACCATATAAAAATAAACTCAAAATGGATTAAAGACCTAAATGTAAGATCAGATACTAAAAAACTTCTAGAGGAAAACATAGGCAGAACATTCTTTGGCATAAATTGAAGCAATATTTTTCTGGATCTGTCTCCTAAAGTAAAGGCAATAAAAGCAAAAATAAACAAATGAGACCTAGTTAAAGCTAAAAGCTTTTGCACAGCAAAGGCAACCATTGATAAAACAAAAAGACAACCTACTGAAAGGGAGAAAATATTTGCAAATGATATGACTGGTAAGGGGTAAATATCCAACATATATAAACAGCTCACACAACTCAACACCAAAAAGCAAACAATCCAATTAAAAAATAGGCAAAAGAACTGAACAAACATTTCTTCCAAAGGGGAAATGCAGATGGCCAACCGGCACCTGAAAAGAGGCTCAATACCATTAATCATCGGAGAAATGCAAATCAACACCACCATCAGATAGCTCCTCAAACCCGTCAGAATGGCTATCATCAAAAAGAATACAAATAACAAATGTTGACAAGGATGTTGAGAAAAGGGTACATTTGTACACTGTTGGTGGGAATGTAAATTGGTCCAGTCATTTTAGGAAAACAGTGCGGAGATTTCTTAAAAAACTAAAAACAGAACTACCATATGATCTACCAATCCCATTCCTGGGTATACACCCAAAAGAAACAAAAACACTAATTCAAAAAGGTACATGCATCCCAATGTTCACAGAAGTATTATTTATAATTGTCAAGATATGGAAACAACCTAGTTGTCCCATCAACAGATGAATGGATAAAGAAGTATATATATATATACATATATATATATATATATATATATATATACACACACACACACATACATACACACAATGGAATATTACTCAGTCATAAAAAAGAATGGAATTTTGCCATTTACAGCAACACGAATGGACTTAGAGAGCATTATGCTAAGTAAAATAAGTCAGCAGAGAAAGACAAACACCGTATGATACCATTTATATGTGGAATCTAAAAAATACAACAAATTAGTTAATATAACAAAAAAGAAGCAGACTCACAGACATAGAGAATAAACTAGTGGTCACCAGTGGGGAGAGGGAAGAGGGGAGGGGCAATGTAAGGCTAGAGGATTAAGAGGTACAAACTATTAGGTATAAAAAAAGCTACAAGTATATGTTGTACAAGATGGGGAATACAGCCAATACTTTATAATAACTATAAATGGAGTACAAATATTAAAAACTGTGAATCACTATATTGTATATCTGTAACTTATGTCATATTATACACCAACTATATTTCAATAAAAAATAAAATAATTAAAAATCAAAAATAAATTGTGTCATAGACACAATATGGAATATTTTGAAGCCATTAAAACTATGCCAGAAATATACAAGTATTGATACAGAAAATATTGCTATCTTTTTAGGTTACTATCAGGTGAAAAACAGTATGTTCAATGTGAGTTAAGTTTCTAAAATTAACTTTATTGATGTATAATTTACATATTTTAAAATGCACACATTTTAAATGTACCAAAAAAAATCTGTTGGAAAGCCATATGTACCTACATTTGAAAGTTCAAGTACATTGAGCATTCTGTATTCAGTTCTTGTTTCTTTACTCTTTTGTTCATGTGCCTTGGAGTAATTCCTCTTAATTTTTCAGTGAATTTCTTCTTCAATATTCATGGCTTAATACACTCTGACTACTGATTTAAACCATAATCAATATTCACTAGTAAGTGTTTGATAATTATTTCATTAAGGACATGCATAATTGCAGGAGGCACTGTATCTTACCACAATTTGAGCAGTAATGGACGTACACTTTGTTAATGCTTTAGGACTGAGGGTTTCTTGCTGTGTATATAGCTCATTTGTGGAAATTGTATCTGTTTTACTTTAAAATGACTAGGATGCTTAAGATACATCTCTAATAAAAGAAATGATAACATTACTTTGTGGATGCAATTTTTCTTTCACCTATGTCTATTATAATGAGGGTAGTCCTAGAAAATTGGTATAGATACCATAAATAGTAAAGAAAGGAAAGAGTGTTTTAAACTGTTTCAGCCTATGAAATGGGATCTAGTATTTCAAGTAATGTAAGATTTGGGTATACAATAATTAGCAGTAATAACTCTTTCCCATATGTCTCACACAACTTAAAGGGAAGTGTGAAAGTCCTTTACCTATCTTCTTAGACATCTTCTAACTCCATGAATGGGAGTAATAAATCAGAGGACAATATTTCATGAGCTTAAGTTTTTTATAATAACTCTCTTACTCAAGTCTCTTCTAAAAGTACACGTTTCTTCACGAGCAGAGCTCCTTTCTGAAGATTTAGTTAAAACTATAATGTTAATTAAAATAAATTTGCTTCTATATGAAACAGTTGATGGGCTGAACTGAATAAAATAATATCTTCCCTGCAACACTGGGGTAATTACAGTTGACCCTTGAACAATACAGGGGTTATGGGCCAGCCCTGACCATACCCTCTCTCAGTCAAAATTCCTAACTTTATGGTTGGTCCACTGTATCTGTGACTTCACATACAAGGATTCAACCAACAGCAGATCAAATAGTGCTGTAATAGTGTTGACTGAAAAAAATTCAAGCCTTAGTGGACCTGTGAACTTCAAACTCATGTTGTCCAAGGGTCTACAGTACATTCCTTTGTTAGTGTTTCTCATGGCCAGGCCAGTTTCCAGCAGGGGGCATGCTTTGGATTTATGATCAGCTAAGAAGTATGTAACTGCAATTGGCAGTTTTACACAAATATGAAATGAACCAGGAACCAAAGCACAGAAGTTAGCTATTTCATGGAAGAAGTGATATCACTCTCCTTTGTTAACTATCTTGATAGCTGGAAGAGATGTCAAATGACAAAATTTCCAGGAGATGCTAAATTACATCAGCAACATATTAATATCCACAGTTAACTGGAATGATTTGAACACCTTTGACAGCAGTATATGGAATATAATTCACTTATAGGATTAACTATGTAATTCATTAAAATAAATTGCCTACAAAAATTGCTGGCATTTTGAGTTATATGTATGGAGAAAGAAGATAAAAGAAGAGGAAGAAGCTTCTACAAAAAAAAAAAAAAAAAAAGATTTTGCCTCTTTCATCTTTCATACTAATGGGATCCTTAATTACAAAAAAAAAGTCAAAAAATAAAAGAATGAATTGCCTTCAATTGAAAGAATTATCTACCTGATGTCTGTACTACAAAGTAGGTTTTTAGAGACCTAATTTCAATCAAAACCACCACAAAGGCAAAAGAGGAAAATATCTTTTAACTTGATAAATAGACAAAGAAATGAATAAAAATACTCAAGCCAATTAAGTAACACCAAATATACATAGTCAATTATTATGTAATGATGATCTTCTTGCTTCTTTATATTTTTATGTCTGTTTGATCCCATCATTTTGATTTTTGTAACCGATGGAGTCTTTAAAAGGACTGGTTAATTTATTAAATTGATTGTTTGAACTCATTGATTGGTTCAGGAAAATATTTTATCAATACACAGTGCCCAAATGTTGCTGCTCTGCTTTTTTTGTCTCAGGGACCCATGCATGTTTAACTCGTTGGAAGAAACATGTAGGACATCACTGATCTCTAGCATGGAAGATGCCATTTCTTTTTCTTTCCCTTCCCCCCACCCCCATCCTGCTTCTGCTTTTCTTAAATCTACGTAGTTAGCCATTTTCTACTGAACTTTTCTTTCTTTTCCAATTTTATGATAGTCCTTTCTTATGTTTTTTACCACAAAATTGATTTGAGACTCATCAAATCCCATAAATGGGGTGAAAGCAAAAGCTATCCTTGCTTGTGAGAAAAAAATTTACAAACATCACATCATACTTTATGGAAGTGAATTCCTTATGGAAATCAATGAAGGGGTTGAGTTTAAAATTTAATTTAATGAAAACAAAACAGAAACAATATGTCCTGATATAGAAGCAAGGAGGCAAAAAGAAGCATCAGCAGGTAAAGTGTGATTAAAAATTTTATGAGGGGGATCCTTGACCCTCACTACTCTCCAGAGATTAACAAGGGCTCAGCTGATACTCAGGTTATACTGCTAGTAAGTATATAAACCATATGACACTGTTATTATTATGTTTGCTGTTAATCACAGAAGCATAATTAATATCCCCGCTTTCAGTCCAAGACAACACTAAAATTTGGGAACTAGTATTTGGATCCAGTTTGTTTCATATCTTTTTTAATGTCTCCAAGAAATTGTACTGGACCATACCATTGAATTCTCTAACATATCAAAATTATATGCTTCAAATATACATATCCCCTTTGTATTTTACATCTTTAGTTTGTGATTCTTGTTCAGAGTTTTAAGAAAATAAAAACTGTTCAATAAATTATCTTGAGCACATTATGTCATACTTCCTGCAATGATAGAAATATTATTTTGTATATCATTAAGTTCTTATTGGGGTATCATAGGTAGGTTCTTACTGATGTAATGTAATTAATTCAGTCCAAATGTATGTAGGAGAAAATTGGTAAGCTAGTGTAGACTTGAAAACAACACATCATATAAAGGGATGGAGATTTGTCCTAAACTTCTGCTGACAAAGCTTCTTTATCTTACTACATGCAATGTGTTTTAACAGCTCTTTCCCTGGGATTTTTCTGTTTAATCTCAGAAGTGCAACTGAACATTACGTCAATGATATGCATCAAGTCTGTATTTAAGAAATATAGATAAATTAAATAAAGTTATTGAACTTTGTGATTTGCTTGGGAACCACTACCATGGTATGCTTTCCCTTACTAATTAAAAAAAGAATGATTAAATAAACACATAAATAATAAAACTGTTTAGCTGTAGAAGCAACAAAATCATGGAGAAAGATTTATCCTTTATTTCTATTTCTATGGTATTTTTATTAAAGGTTGTATTGGTTTCCCACTTGACAAAAAACTTAACCTTCCACATTAGAATATTTGATGTTAGTTGAGGAAGAGAAAATATGTATGTATTGGAGATTATCTGTTTATTTAACAAATGTTTGTGTCTACTATTTTCAAGCACTGTGTAAGGCCCATAAGCTGGGCTTAATTAGTAGAAAATACAAGATCCCTGCACCTTGGTTCTTAAAGACAGGTGGGGATAAAAGCAGTGGAATTACAAGGATTACACCAGAAATGATTTCTATTCCACATATTATCAAGTACTAGCCTACAAGTGTATTTTATAACTTGTTCTGCTAACAATTTATATGTAAATACAAGCTGCCCTGTCTTTAAAAAAAAACAAACTAAAAAAAAAATCAACATTTTCAAAACCAATTTTTGTAGGTTTAATTAGATGTAATAAAACCCAGACATGTGATTATTGTATCACATGTGATTCCTAGTCTTACAAGTGACTTACATGTGCATTCAAGTAATTTAAAATTCAAGAGCCAACAGATATTTTAACAAAGCTTATCCAAATAACAATGCTAAAATCTCATTACAGGAAAAACACTGTCTCATAAACACAATAAGAAATGATCTAATTGGCTACATTAACAATTTCAATTTTATTCCACTTTATTATTCAATCTCTAACCAGTTGCAATGAAATGCTCTATGAAACTAATTAATATTCTCAGACAAAGCTCGTGTTAATTCTGAACATACTGAGTGACTTCTGAATTTGAGAAAAGAAAAAAATATTTAGGTCAACAAAATTGCATTTAACAGTAGTGAGCTATTTTTTGACAAAGCCTGTGATTGTAAAAGTAGCTATTGTTCTTTCTGTCACCAAATATTTCATTTTTTAAATATGCTTTGATTTTTAAAGCTCAAAACACTGACTTGCCATATGATTGTATTCTTCAGTGTATCTTAAAAGTTTTAATAGACTGCAAAAATCTGAAAGTGGTATTGGTGACATTTAGGCTCATGAATTAAGAAAGACACATTTTATTTACTGATATATATTCAATCTGATAATATGTCATGACAGTGAATGTCTAATATATAAAGAATTAATTTTCTTAGTAATAGCAATGATTTGGATTGCATCCCTATGAATTCAACTTATTAACCATGAATTGCTATTAAAATCCAACAGGGTTGTATAAATGTGTTAAATACAATTTTAAATTACTGATGCCATTTTACTTTTTTTGTTACTGGAAGGAGGGAGGTAAGAATTACTTCGTTTCTTAGTCACCCGGAAAAAAATAATTTTTAACAGAAGACAAAGTATGATATACACAAGATTTTGTTAGTAAAGTAAAAAGGTAGTAAAATATGGAACACTCCTGAGAATTGGGAGCGGGCCAATCCAGGACAGGAAAAATCACACCTCTCCTTTGTTTTTCCTGTTGTTTATATCCTGGCTTAGGGGGTGTTTTCCTGATTGATTCACGGCTCAGGTTCTTTGAGTGCTCAGGCTGACTGACAGCTTAGTTCCTTGTGCTCAGGCACGCCCATCCCTTCTGTGCACGTTCTTACCCAGGATGCACACAGAGAAACCTGCAGGAGGGGGCTCAAACTGCTATGTTATTACATTATAATGAGCATTGGGTCAAGTTAAGCCGGGTCCTTCTCCCTACTGTGCAGCTGCAGTGTTCGATCCAAGCCGGCCTCTTTGCTGGCCCTCATTTAGAGAAAGTAAGTTTTTGGAGCCCCTTATCCTGAGTGCAGGCGTGCTGTTACTTTCTGGGTTGCTCCTTTCCCCTGCCTCTCCCCCTGCCCAGTGCTCATTTCTATCTAACTGCCTAACATTTTTACCTTTTAGGGAGTGTCTAATACCTAAACTTAATTATTTCCAAGATATATCTAAAAGTCTAGATTTTTAAACTGAATATAAAGAATTATTTATTTTTAGAAGCTGTGATTTATAGAAAGAGATTTGTCATATAATTATTAGCACTAATACATCTAAGTCTTTAATTATCAGTTACCACCTGAATGACACAATGTTTTAGAGTATGAGCTTAATATTCATTCACTAATCATGTATTAGTAACTCAGATGACATGTCCTTATTTATCTTTGTCTTATTAAGAAGAATCAGTATGGAGCACTGAGCCCAACCAGCAGTATAATCATTAAGTTACACGCAAACTGGAACATGTATCCTGATTTGGCACCCATCCTTTTCTCTGATGATAATTGCTAAAGACTGAAAAAAGTAATTCTTCAGTTTTTTGCTATTCCCTATGAATAGTCAAATCAAAACAGAGACAATATAGCTACAACACAGAGTGATTACAATATACTTTTTGTCTTAAAAATAAAGAATAAGGGGGGTAGGGTGTAGCTCAGCGGTAGAGAGCAGCTTAGTATACACAAGGTCCTGGGTTCAATTCTCAGTCCTTCCTCTAAAAATAAACATATAATTACCACCACCCCTGCCCCCCCCCCAAAATAAAAGTAAAATAATGAGAACTAACAAAGTAAAGCTAAAATTAAAGCTTTATAAACACAAACAAAATGGAAAACTTCTGGCAATACTATGTCAAAAAAAGTTCTCCGAACTGAGGAATTCTTGCATATTTTGAATAAAAAATAGTGAAAAGGTTGAATTTAGTAAATACATACTTAATGGTAAGTCACCCAGCTCACTCCTCATACTTAGTTTCCACAGCTGTTAACAGCCAGTTCTAGACATTCTACAGACAAATAATCAGAAGAAAATACTCTTGGGAATTTATCAAGTTCAACAAGAGATAACTGAAGATGGTAGCATTGGGCACCCTCTAATGAAATGCCCCTGAGGATGAACTACAATAAATAATACAGACTCATATGTGGAATCTAAAAAAACCCAAAAAACAAAAATAAAAAAAAAAAGCATAAATACAAAACAGAAACAGACTCACAGACATAGAATACAAACTTGTGGTTGCCAAGGGGGTGGGAATTGGGAAGAGATAGACTGGGATTTCAGAATTGTAGAATAGATAAACAAGATTATACTGTATGGCACAGGGAAATATATACAAGATCTTACGGTAGCTCACAGAGAAAAAAATGTGACAATGAATATATATATGTTCATGCATAACTGAAAAATTGTGCTCTACACTGGAATTTGACACAGCATTGTAAAATGATTATAAATCAATAAAAAATGTTAAAAAAAAGATAAATAAAAAAAATACAGGCAGCATGCCAAAAGCATGGATACAGAGCCTTCTATTAATTAATTTTTAGAAATCCATCCTTAAATACAAGTAGAAAACAAGCATCGGCAGGTATCTTTGGAAAACTACAATGATGAAAGATAAAAATCAAACAAGTAAATGGATAGAAGCAACATGAAGAAAAGAAGTTCTAGTAGAAGGAGACTTTCACAAATGTACCATTCATGTCCTCAGAGGAATAAAAAGAGGAAAAAATGTGATCAATGAAAAGAAGCAGTAGGTTAGAAAACAGACAGATTAAGAGAACAAAACAAGTTCTTGGATATTATAAGTATGACAGCCTACCACTGTTGGGCATTTATCCCAGACAAATGCAAACTTACATTTAAGCAAAAATGTATACGCAGTTGTTCATAGAAGCTCTTTTCATAATAATCCAACACTGGCCCAGGCCCAAAGTCTTTTAGTAAAGCAACGGCACATCCATGCCTTGGAATACGACTCAGAATCCAAAAAATGAACAATCTTACTAAAACACATTACAACTTGAATAATCTCAAAATAATTATGCTGAGGGAAAAAAATCATCTCAAACGGTTAAATATTTATATGAGTCCTTCTATATAACATTTATGAAATAATATTATAGAGATGGAAACAGATTAATGGCTTTCAGGGGTTAGTGATGGGACAGGTAGGGAAGGGTGTGGTTATGAAAGAATAGCACAAAAAAGTCCTGTGGTGATGGAACTGTTCTTTGTCTCGATTAAGATGCTTGTTACACAAAGCCTGCATATGTGATAAAATTGTGTAACTGAGCAGGACCCTGTGGGAACTTCCTGGGACAGACCCCCTCCCCCCATATCCTCTGCTGTAGCTCCTCTCTGAAGTACCCAGATAATAGTATCTCATGTATATTTCCTGAGTTTTTCAGATGCTATAAAACACCACCAAAAGGAGGAAATTAACTACTTGATGATTGTGAGCACTTGGCCCCCAGACCTTCTGGTGCCTAGGGGTTGATAGTGTTGACCTCTCTGACCTCACTTCAATCAGAGAATTGAGCCGAGCTGATTACTTACCCTGTGACCTCCTTCCCTTACCTGGCCTTTAAACACACTTTGCTGAACCCCTCTGGGAACTCAGGGTTTTCTTGGGCATGAGCCACCCCATCCTCCTTGCTCGGCCCTTGCAGTAAACCTTTCTCTGCTCCAAACTTCAGCATTAAGGTTTGTTTGGCGTCATGGTATGTTGGGCACCAGAACTTGCCTGGAGTATCAATTGCATAGAACTACATATATGAATGAGCGGGCATGCTCAAGTGCATACACACACAAAGTGCTTGTAAAACTGGTGAAATCTGAATAAACTCTGGATTGTACACAGACAGTTCACCAGTTTTGATAGTGTACTATGGCTGTGCAAGATGTTAGCATTGGGAGAAGCGAGGTCAAACGTATATGAAACCTCTCTGTATTGTTTTTTTAAAAAAGCTCCCATGAATCTATAATCACTTGAAATTATATATTTTTTGAAATACAGTAAACTAAAGAAAAATTGATACAAGCTTTTGGGAAATGTAGTTAAGTGTGTTTCCCATAAATCAGAAGGGGAAAAAAAGCACAAAACACAGAAAAAATAGAAAAATAAAATTTAAGACCAATCCAGGAGAGTCAGTAATTGAAGTAAAATGATATTTTAATTGGAGAACAAAGAAAAAGGAGAGGAAGACTATTGATAGGTGCAGCCTGTATTTATAACAGTTTACATTTTCTCACCTACAAAATTTGTATTTAACTTCCCTTCAGAATGGATTCCAAGCCTAGCAGAGAGTGGATAACCATAAACTGTCACTGTCCTCTAAGCGGGGTTCGGCAAATGACGGCCTGATGGCTAAATCTGCCCCAACACTTCGTTTTGTACAGTCTACAAAAATACAAATTCCTTTACAATAATTTTAAAAGTGATTATAAACGGTTACATAAGTACCTAAATAATATCTTAAAACTTCTCTCCTAACAAGCCTAAAATATTTACTATCTGGCTCTTTAAGAAAACATTTGCCAATCTTTCATCGAGAGGAATCAAGAAAATGAATTTTCTGCAGAGGTCAGGTTTGGATGAGACCAAACAGTGATCTGCCTAACAAAACTGGAAATTGTGCCAGGTGGGAAATATGTCCTCTATTACAGAGAAAGACAACTGCTGTGACATTAATCGACAAACCCATAAACTGAGAAACATTCAGGAAATTTACTGTAATTTCAAAGCTAAATGCATACCAGTAGTTGAATTTCACAAGTCCAAAATACTGAAAAACTGTGAGGATTGGTAATTACTTTCTTGGAATGGAAAGCACAGTGTAGAATAGTTTTGAAAAACTCAGTTCCACAAAATCCTCATAAAATTGGTTAATGTCTACATTAATTTGTTCCAGGGTCTCACTAGAAATTTGGTGTGAACCAAAAAATTCAAAAGGATCCTTAAAAACTGGTTTTTAAGGATGCTGTCACATCAAAAAACGTTCAAAGGATAATGTTTTATGTGAGTTTAATTTATATGAGAAAATATTTTAAACATGAAATAATCTATTGAAGGTCATAAAAAGATTCATAGAGCTAACAGCTAATTCTAAAGATTCATAGAATACAAAAATTTGTAACATAAATAATATGGGCAAATAGAATTACAGACAGCAACTGACCACACTGATATATTAACAGATGGTACTTGTGCTTCTGATAAACCCTAAAAATGGAAATATTTGCAGAGATAGAAAGTGCCAGAAGATACTACTTTTGATAGGACAGATTCAGAGATCAGATTCTCTAGGAGCAGAACTTAAAACAAATTTTAGGGCACAAAATATTCATTATGGATCAACATCTATGAAAGGAAAAAGATGGACACAGTATCGGGCACATGGACGAAGTTTCACTGCAAATTATGCCAACATTTCCTCATCGAACTCTGTATCACAATTTCAAAGAAATTCTAATAGAAAGTAGAAAATTCACAGAGGTTCCCAGAAACATTTTTCTGAGGATGTTTTTAAATCTGAAGGAGAGAGAGATCTCTATATTGAAAAAAATAACATTTTGGTATAAGAAAACTACTTCGAATATTTACTAAATCATTAACATTGATTTCAGATTCTACAAGCTAGTTAAGAGAATCTTTTTGGAGGAATTTTTTTTTTTCATAGAGTAAACAGAATAAGTACTATGCATAAACAGAAATCCAAACAGCTAAACAAAACACACTGTTATTTCAGCAAACTCTTCTGATTGTAAACCTTCC
Organism: Camelus ferus; assembly: GCF_009834535.1. Classification (NCBI taxonomy): domain Eukaryota; kingdom Metazoa; phylum Chordata; class Mammalia; order Artiodactyla; family Camelidae; genus Camelus; species Camelus ferus. Next base: position 18,864,140 of record NC_045696.1, on the reverse strand, counting down.
AATATTTTACTTTTCCAAAATCAAAGAAAAATGAGTCTATTTTACCCAAATGTATCATAATTATTACTCAAAAATTGTCCTAAGCATTTTTTTTGTAATTTTGTCTGAATTACAGTATAATAAATCTGAGGAGACCATTCAGTTCAGCTTTCTGGGTCAAGCTGACATAAAGATCATGCATTCATTAATATTTTGCCTCAAAAATCTCAGATACTGTATATGCAATTAGGAAGGTTTTATTCAGCACTCAGAACTGAGAGCAGAATCATTCTATCTGTAATGCTGTACTTGTTAGATGCAATATCATCCCAACATTTCACTTAAGTGTAAGAATGGTTTGCTAAAGTACTTCAGTATTTTGTTTTGCAATATGAATATACTCACTTTGCAATTACAGATTTATTTAACTGAAAAAGGGACATACTAACACTTTCTTATTTAAGAGCTTATGCTGCTTTCTTCTTTTTTAATTTTTTCATATACACATATGCACATTATTTTAAGAGTCAAATGCTTCAATAAGTTTGTTATGAAAACAATAGCTTCCTTTCCTCACTTCATCCATTTCTCCCTTCCCAGAGACAAGGACTTGCAAATCATTAGCCAAGAGTATCAACTTTTGTAAAGCTGTTTTTCATCAAATAATGTATCAGTTTTAAAGAAGCATCTTTATCCTCTCTTATCTGGGCTGGTGGTTAGCTGGGTCTTGCACATTACTGTTTTTTGGTAACTCCATTCATTTTGGTAACCTCCTTCCTGGATAAAATATCCTATTTGCTTTTTCTTTTATCCCATGCCATCCTTAATTTGGTGCTTCCATTATAGCATCTTGGGAAAGACTGTATGAGTCCTAATACTTTTTATGCTGTGTTCTCTTAATTAAACTTTTCATATTTGATTGACTGCTTGGGTATTGAGTTTAAACCCAAATGTGTGTGTGTTTTTTTAATTTAAAAAGTATTGCTTCCTATTTTCTGGCTTTCAGAATTTCCCATGAAGTTATTTTGGTTTATTATATTTTGTGTCTTCTTGCTGTCTTGTTTTCTTTTTATTTTCCTCTCTCTTTCTCTCTTTCTTTCTCTTCTGCACTCCTCCCCCATTTAAGGCCATTTTTTGTTCATGCTGTGAAATATCATGATAACTTTCTACATATACATCCATTTTCATCCATTCTCTTTAGCACTGAACGGATTTTTTTTCAATCTAGAAACTCAACACTTTTTAGGTATAAAAATGTTAAGTTCCATAGCCCTTTCACTAAAACGTGACAGGTCACACCTCCCTAGTTTTCACTATTTTTATTTCTGAAAGGAGTGTTCTTAATTTTATAAAGAAAACTATGTAAAATATTAACTACAAACCTATGTTGATGGAAAAACAATGTATGAAGATGAATTGTGATTAAAAATAGCATAAAGGAGTGGTGGACTAGAGCTCTACAGGAGCCAATGTCTAAATATTAGTGAAATTACACGGCTATTAATCTGAACTAGATTGTTATAATGTTAGTGGAAATAACATATCCTTACAGGTTAAGAAAATCTCCAAAGGACACAGCATTCTACTGACAAGTTATCAATTAATCTTTTTTGCCCATTTCAAAGTATCATAAAAAGATTAATGCTTGTCCTTCCATGTTCTGTGAGATATCACAGGTCGTAGGAACCTGTGAGAATGTCATCTTATAATGCAGAAGGGACTTTGCAGATGTGATTAAGGTCAAGGACACTGTGAGAGGGAGATTATCCTGGCTTACCAGGGTTGGCCTAATCTAATCACTCAAGTCCCTAAAACTGAGAATCTTTCCTGCATAATTAAGAAAGGTTAAGTGGAAGGAGAGATTTGAAGTGTATGAGAGACTGGCCCCTCCTTGCTGGCTTTCATGATGGAGGATGGGGAAAGGGAGACAGGAGCCAAGGAGTCTGGGTGCCCTCTAGAAGCTGGGAAGTGTCCTCACCTGACAGCTAGCAGGACACAGGAACTTAACATCGATGGTCGCAAGGACCTGAATTTTGTCAGTGGCTTGAATGGGCAAGGAAACAGTTCCTACCCCAGAGCCTCTAGGAAGGAAGACAGTCCAGCAGACACCTTGATTTCAGCCCTGGGATGATACTTATGTCAGACTTCTGACCTACAGAATTCTGGGATAATAAATTAGTGCTATTTGGAGCAACTAAGCTTGTGATAATTTGCTAAGGCACTGACAGGAAACTCATGCAGATATGATTAACTTTTCCTTATAAATACATACTAAATATATGAATGGATTGACTATTATAAACAGTGGGAAGAAGATAATCCTGTGGCCACAGGATAGGTTCTTACCTCACACAGGAAAGAATTCAAGTGCAAGGCACAGTAAAGTGAAAGTCGTTTATTCAGGGAGATGCATACTCCATGGAGTGTGGTCCCTCTCCATTCAAAGGGAGGGCAGCTTAGGAGATACACACTCCATCAGCGGAATGCGGGCCATCTCAAAAAGGTGAGAGGGGCAGAGACCGCGGGGTGTGGGGATGTTTAGTTTAAAGTAAAAGTAGATACACACTCCATAGATGGAGTGCAGGCCAACTCAGAAGGAGAGAGAGAAAGAGAGAGAGAGAGAGAGGGAGGGAGGGAGAGAAGGAGGGAGAGGGAGGGAGGGAGGGAGGGAAGGAGGGGGAGAGAGAGAGGGAGGGAGGGAGGGAAGGAGGGGGAGAGAGAGAGGGAGGGAGCGCGCAAGCGAGAGTGAGCATGGGCATCATCAGGAGGTGCAGAGCTCTTAGTTTTTATGGGCTCGGTAATTTCATATGCTAATGAATAGGAGGATTATTCCAACTATGTTGGGAAAGGGGCAGGGAATTCCAGGAATTGGGACCCTACCCACTTTTTGAGCTTTTATGAGTCTAGGAACTGTCATGGAGCCTGTGGCTGTGTCATGAGGCTCAAGGTCTACTTGAAGTTGAATCTTCCGCCATCTTGGTTCTAACCAGTGTGTCCTGTCATCAATGGCTGTGTCATTCCTTCAGTGGTTGTGTCCTGCCCTCTTCCCTCCTGTCTCAGTACGACTGCAGATTTTTTTTCCTGAATAAGTGGCATTTAGACACATAACTTGAAGATGGATTAACTTTTTAATTGGTAAAGAAGGGTTATAGAGAATGCAATTCAGTAACAGTTTGAGTGCCTCTAGGTAAGACGATAAAAAGTATACTTTCCCAGAACTAGAAAGCAACCACTGTGGTTAGACCAACTGATTATATTCAATGAATAATGTGCTAAATACTTAATCATTGTTACAGCAGGCAGATAGCTAGGTATGAGCAGAGAAAGGGAGACACAGACCAAATGGCAGTAACTGGGCAGAAAGGAGGGGCACAAGCCAAATGCAGGAAACCATGCATCATGTAAGCACCAGGGGTCCCCAGGCGGAGAAAGAAAAGCTGGAATCTTTGGGCTGGTAAGGGGCCACATCTTTTGGCCTGGAAACCAACAAAGAAAGGTCAGAAAAGTCAGGAAATTCCAGTGTCCGAATGTGACCTTTTGCTCATTATGTCCTTATTTCAATAAAATTAGCCTTGCAGGTCAGAAGTACTGATCATGCACCGACGCCATGACACTTCTGATCCAGACTAAATAAAGACAAAAATCCCTCCTCCCTTTGGGAAGGTGGAGTTGAGATGATAATCAGGAAGTATGACCCCAAGCCCTTCCCTCCTCAATGAACATTCCACCCATTCATTTTTACACCCAATGTAACTAACTTGCCAAAGAAACTCAGGGCAGCTGCTCACCTGGGCCTGCCTGCTCTCCCCTTGAGAGTGTACTATCCATCCTTTAATAAATCCTCGCTTTACTTTTTTTAACCTCTAAGTCTTGTCTTTGAATTTTTTCTGGGATGGGACAAGAACCTGGAACACTGGTTGGATCCACCGGCAACAGTATGTCCTCAAATTCTAAAATGTATACACTTTCATCACTATCAATCGCCATGAAAATCAAAGCAAAAAGAGAAAGAGAACAAGGTAGTGAATATATTATTATTATATTTAATCCTTTAATAATTTAATTATCAGTAGAATTACAGAATGTAAGTGTGAAGCAGAACCTGAGAAATAATCCAGAACAGTTTCTCTTCATGTAGGTGAGAGAGCAGACTCGGAGAATGCAAAAACTGATTTGCCAAAGATAATATAATTAATTAATACTCAGACTTATAAGAAACTGCTTTTCTGACTTCAATTTCAGTGGTATTTAATATATTTTAGCCAGCTGTCTTTCTGCTGCATCTTCTTTTACTTCCTGTTAGCACATTATTTAGCTTTTTAAAAACTTCTCCAGGGTACTATCTTTTTCTTTTAACTATTAAAATTAAACAAAAATTACTTAACTTAGTCTACAACACTGCTTCTTTGATCTGTTTTGATAACTTGTTCAATAAACATACACATTCAGTCTATCTCACCTCTTAAGTGAATAATTCAGGGTTGCAATTATAGAAGAGAAAAAAAAATTGCTGCTTTAAATGGTGACTTGGATAAAAATAACTCATCTTTGTAATTAAACTGAAAAAATTTCAAAGAGTTCTCTTCCTCAGACCAAGGCTTCCCGCTGCTAAAAAGTAAATTACTTTGGAGATATTTTGGGGATCTGAAGTCTTCTCTCAGATTCACTGGGACACACAGAATTCTCCAGCACATGGCCCCAGGGAGAGCTTCACTTCTGAACAGATGCTAATGTTTCATGCAGTTTAACGGTGGCTATGGTAATGAAACAATTTTATTTAACTTCAGTCTAGAAGGGAGACACACCCTGCGTGACTTGACAATGTTCAAATTGAAACTGCCTTTAGGGGATGGCAATTGACACCATCTAAAGTTGTTGAAAATTTACAAAGTACTTAAAATGTCTTTTTGTGAATAAAAATGTGCTTTACTGTTGTCTACATTTGAAGTTTTAATCATTCTAACCATATCGTAATTGGTGTGGCAAAGATAAGATACATTGCTTTATTGGCCTTCTGTCTGCGTATATCACATTTTTTTCTTTTCATAGTAACAATATTTGATAAGGAGAATGCTTATTTTTAAATAAGATAGCTTATCTGAGGAACTATAAATTGTCACAAGAAGTGACCTTTTCTAGGCAATTCTTTATAAATCGGTTCAAAGAAAAACGTATCATAATGAATTTCTGGTTTTAAGTGACTGATGTTCATATTTTTTGGAACAGACAATAATGAATCTAGAACACCCTCTAAAGTCACGTTGTTTTCTTTTTACAGCACTGGTGAAATTAAAGCATCCAGAAAACAATATTTTTAATAGTCTACTGCTATTGTCAATTATCAAGATATCATGACTAAAGGGCCAACTGTAAGGGGATCAAACTGACTTTTAAAAAGAACTGTTAGTTTTCCTTATTTGACACCAAATACTTAATAAGCTACTCATATTTATAACCGGTTCTCCATTGGCAAATCACTATGTTCCGTCAAATACTCAAATTTATATTGTGTCTGCTAAATATCTGTGGTCATGTCTAAAATTTTCTCTGTCATTTGAATAAAAGGATCTTGAAAGAACCTGGATACTAGGATTCAATTGTGTTGTAATGAGGAGAACTGGGAGCCAACTGCATTTTAATATAGTAGCTGGCAAAAAAAAAAAAAAAAAAAAAAAAAAATGGCGCTCTAACAGGCAACCATGAAGTACTCAAAGAAGGGATTATTTCCCAGCGTGTCCAGTGTTAGGATAAACCATGGGAGATGTTGCTATCCACAGGAAAGAAGAATCAAGGGTAAAATATGGTTTAATCCAGGGAAAGAACTGCAGCTGGAACTTTGGAAAAGGTGACAAGTGCTTTAGACTTCTGCAGAGAAATGAAGCCACTGGCCACCTTCACCCTGTACCTCCTTATCTCCTGCCAGCATCTCCCATTAGCTAAACTCAGTGGGTTCAGAGGTCACAAATCCTGTTGATTCAGTACCTACATTCAGCCTGTTGGAATACTGATGAGGCTGGAGAAAGGCGGAGACTTGATCCTGTGGGGAAAATGAACACACACTCCTTCGGAGGATACTGTTTTACCACCCTTAGTGTTTCCTTCTACTTTCATTTTTCTCCACTCTGTCCCTTGTGTGGTGGAAAGTGATATATGATTTGAAAATTTGGAATGAATAACTGATGCTTTTTTCTCTGGGGATCCAGCTTGCCCAAGGAGAAGATGGGTTCTCCATTTGCTATCCTGGTCTCTGAGCCTCGCTGATCTATATTAGCACCACCTCCGAGAGCCTGGCTGAAGCCTCCCCAGTTCTACTTTAGATTTTGTTCGTCTGCTACTGCATGTTCCTGTATCGGGGTTTATCTAGAATAAAGGTAATTTTTTGGCCTTGATATTTACTCCTTATTTCATATCTCAGCTTGCTTAGCATCTGGGGAGAAAACAGAAATGCTCTGTCTTGGGGGGCCCTTAGGAATCTCCAGTGCTCAGAAGTTACTCTCTTGGTACTTCACTGCCATATTATTCAGCCTTCTCAACAGAAGATATAATCTATTTTTTTTTCTTTGTTTGGAGGAATAGAAAAGTTTTGTCATAAACTTGAAATGGAGTAGTAACAGGAATATGCAACCAGCTTTCTTTCCTTGCAGGCAGAAAGGTTGCAAACTGCAACACCAACCCTGAGATGATCACTGTGCTCCATATGGAGTGGTTATCTTGCAACCTGAGAAAAATAGCGTGTGGCCTGAGAAAAGCAAGGAATGGAAAACAATATGGGCCAATTCCTGAAGTATTTAAAACAGTTCTGAAAACATGTTCTGAAATACCTGGAATATGCTATGGAGCCAGGAGATTTTTAATAATAAAGTAAACGAAAGCTTATGTATTCCTAACTTACCTCACATACTGATTTGTTTATTGGGTCAGAACCACTTGCATTAAGCCCAGTTTTTTCTTGCCTATTATAGAACAAATATTTGTCTTAGTTAATCTTTAATACTGTGCATAGTCCTACTTTTTGTCATTTTTCGAGGTTTAAATTATGTATAATACAGTGCACCCATTTTAAATGTACAGATCAACGAATTTTGTCGAATGCACCCATATAACCACCACCATGAGCAGAATGTAGGTTTTTCCTTTACCCTCAATATACCCTCACTCCTATTTCCAGTTAATTCTTCCCCATTCTGGGGCCTGGCAGTCAGTGAGCTTCTTTTTGATTAGTTTTGCCTGTTTGAAAATTTCAAGCAAATGAAATAAAATTGTTTAAATTTTTGTCATCACCAGCAAAATGTTTTTGATATTCATTCATACGGAGTATGTCAGTGGTTTCTGTCATATTATTGTTGAGAATTATTTCCTTTATAGAAATTCATTGCAATTTATCCATTCTAATAGTGATGGACAACTGTGCTATTTCCAGTTTTTTTTTCCAGTTTTTGATTATTATGAATAAAAATTTTATTAACTCTTATGTACAAGTTGTCTTGTGGACATATATTTTCATTTCTCTCTGTTAAATGCCTAGGAGTGGAATTGCAGTATGTTGTAACAATAGAAACTGACAAGAAATGCACCAAAGCGGTTGCACCATTTTATAATGGTGTGAGAGTTCTGGTGTTTTCATAAACTCACAGATACTTGATATAATTATATCAACTGTTATAACTCACCCATTTTAAATGGATGATTAGCAATATCTCACCGATTCCTGTATTTTAGTAACATTTAGGAAACTGTTCTTATATATTTATCCAAAACATCCTCTAAATTAATTTTTATTTCTTACCTATGAATTGATGATGCCTTGATCATTTATGCAAATATATTACTGTGTGTAAATTAATATTTCATTTTAATTATCATAATTTTCAAAATCAAGCCATCTTCTTATATTTCTTGATGATAAACAATCTTTATTCCTGCTAAATTAGACTTACCACTTAGCACTTACTGTACCTCAGACACTTTTCTAAGTGAACACATATTAACTCAATTATCAAAACAAACGGACTCATAATGAAGTTAAGAAAGTTGGCTAAATTTTTTTCAACCAAAAGTGTTGGAGCTGAGTATCTCACTCGGTCAGCTTGGTTTAAAAACCCATTCCTTTACTCATACGCTCATCTTATTCTCCTTTCTTTTTTAAAGCCTCTTTATGTGTGTGCCAAACTTTAAGTTACATAAGTGAGGACAAAGAGATGAAAAGTAAAAATAGAAGGCAAGGAAGGATACATGGAAATGAGGAAAAATAAGATTTAAGAGAGGAGCAACTGATTTTCTTTGTACACTGCATATATTTATAATAGCTATAGAAATAAATCTTACATCAACTCATGCTTTGAATTAAAATGGCATTTCTTTCTGGGAAATAAAATGGCATAATGGACTATTTTAAATCCACCAAAAACATATAAATAACAAATTTATAATATAAAAATTAAGCAAATGAATATTTATAGATATGATCACATTTATAATTTTTTCCAGTGTACTCTCAAATCAAGAAAATTAATATTTAAGCAAAAATTCAGCTAAGAACACAAAGTGTAGATATCTCTAAATATTAAATATTTTTGCTTATTTATAATTTTTTGAACCAGGCAATTTAAAAAACAACATAGATTTGATGAGCATTTTGACATCTCAGAGTAATTGTCTAAGAGAAGAGAAAAGAGAAGCTACCTAAGGAAAATTTCTCTATATGGAAATGTAAAGAGTAATAACATATGTTCCCTTTACATTTGTGACTTTATCATAATTATAAATATTGCATGCCTTGTAATTATTGTCTTATAGTCAGTAGGGTCATCTAGCATTTAAGCTACACAGAAAATGTATTGACACTCTAAATAAAAAGACAAGAGGGTAGAACTTCGGATAGCCATGGATACAGACTTAAAGGTCTTGGGGATATAAGCCCAAATTCTTCTCTGGCATTTAAACAGGTTTTGTTTTAATTAACCTCTTGTCTCTGGGTTCCCATGGCATCACAGTGTCACCCACGGTTAGCAAGAGGAGGCAGTTTAAGTGAGTGTCATCACCTCTTGGACACTGGGAAGTCACTGGAGTCAGCAGGGCACACAAGCTACTTCATCCACTGCTACAATGGCTTCTGGCGTGAAGCTTGGATAATGGCTCTGACATGAAATTGTCCTTTATAAAATTTAGCTCTTCAGGTCTACCAAGAACAATCTGAACCTTAATTGACCAAACTTCTACAGGTATGAGAGTTGTTCTGTATCATCAACCTCACAGTAGTATTTTCTCATTATCCCAAACCTGAGACCAATTCCTCCCCCTCAGGTGTATCTCCTTATTTCTGTGCTCTGACGTCAGACACACACACATGATCAGGGTAATAAGAACATAGGACCCTTGGCAGCAGCTGTCTCATCTGGAAAGGGGAAATTAAAATGATAACAAATTTAACATTTGCAACCACTGACTAAAAATCCCAGACACTCTGCTAAATACTTTATGTACCTTATTTAACCTCCCCAATAGCCATTGGCATGGTGAAGACACTGAAGTTTGAAGAGGGCAAATTAATCATGAAAATCACACAGGTGACAAGTACCAGAGCTTAGATTAGAATCCAAGTCTCTCTGACTTCAAAGCTTATAATCACCAGGCTCTGCCTCAGGGTAAAAGAGAATCCTCTTTCTACAAATGTAGATAATGACACATTTGATCATCCACTTTGTTAATATATGGTAACACTAGAACAATGCGTACAGTATCATAGAATTCGTGTAAAAATGCATTTGTCTTACTGTTGTTTATGTGTGCGTAGATTTATATAGGTAAACATATACATTTATCTGTCTAGTTACTGTATCTTTACTTTGAATGCTCAGTAACCCCTCTGAACCAAGAATGGCAATCCCTCTCGAAATTGACACACTTCCACTCCATGTGGCTCTGGAGGACCTGTAAATCACTCCACCTTCCTTCCCTTCCCGTCTCGGAAGAGAGCGAGAGTCAGTCTTGCTGGTAACAATCACATTGATTGGACAATCACAGTTCTTCCTTTGAATTTTATATATAGTGACTAGATGCAGGAAATTCTTACTTCTCTCTGGAGACCACAACACAACAAAAGAAGAAACAGAGGTGACATAAACCTGGGACAGTCTGTGATCATGCTTCCTGACCCCTTTTCCTTGGTTCAGAAGGAAACCAATTTTCTGAGCATGAGAATAAAGTTAACACAGTTTTAAAAAGAAAAAAACTCAGGTTATTCATGGTGGGATATGTTAGTTTCCTATGACTGTTGTAACACAGTCCCACAAAATGAGAACTTCAAACAAGGGAAATTTATTTTCTCACAGCTCTGGAAGTTAGAAGTCTGAAATCAAGATGTTTTCAAGGCTGTGCTTTCTATGAAATCTATAGGGGAATCCATCCTTTCCTCTTCCTAGCTTGTAGCTTTCTAGCAATTTCTGCAGTTCCTTCCCTTGCAGCTGCATGACCCTGATCTCTGCCTTTATCACATGGTACTCTCAGTGTGCATGTCTTCACACGGCCATCTTCTAATAAAGATACAAGTCATCCAGGAGTAGGGGTTCTTCTTACTTCAGTATAGTCTCTTCTTAACTTATATCTGAAATAACCCTATTTCCAAATAAGGTCACATGCCGAGGTACTATGGGTTAGCACTTCAACATACCCTTTCTCTTTAGGCGGTGGGGGCACAATTCAACCCATAACATGGTTGCAAGGAGACAAAGAGGTAGAGATAAAAGGAGAAATGTTTGATCGCTAGGTCCCTATTGTGCCTGTTGCCAACTGTAATTCTGAACATTTCAGATACAAGAGCGGATGCATTGTATTTTGTTTCACTCATTGATTACAAGTAAAACAATTCTAACTCACCTCCTTCACTTCTCTAATTATAGGGACTCCTATGGCCTGTAACCAATGAACACTGCCTCCCTGCAGAGACAGTCATATCTTGCCAAATGTGGGATCTGTGTTTTAATGATCTACCATCTGTTCTAGAGTGGGGTGTCTAATCAGTACATGAGACCTTTATCAATAAAACTAGGTTCTATTAGCCTTGGTAATGGGTAAGTACTGGGAGGCTGAAGTCTCTACCCCTTTAACTATACCTGCAAAGAGACTTCAGAATTAATTTGGGGTAGTTTACTTTTGCATATTTCAGGGATTCTCACAGTATATTCTACAGCCCTTTTGCATCAAATAATCTGATACCGTGTACTAACCATGCCCTATAGCCAACCTATAGAAAAAGAATCTCTAGGCAAGGTTCTTTGGATCTTGGCTGCATCCATTTATATGAGATTAGTGTCCCCACTGGCAAATACAAGCAGGCAACCACATGTGTGAATCTCAAGGCATTATCTACTCTAAGTGAAAGAAGCCTCAACTTTTAAGGCCACATTCTGTATGATCACATTTAGACGGCATTCAGGAAAAGGCAAAATTACAGAAACAGAAACAGATCAACATTTGCCAGGGACTAGGGGAGTGAGGAGGGGTTGACGACAAAGGAGCATGAGGGATTGATGGGTGAGGATTTAGGAGCAAAACTGGTGGTTAGAAGTGTCCTATATCTTGACAGAGATTGTGGCTACATGACTGTTTTCTTTTGTAAAAACTCACAGGACTATGAACACAAAAAGCCAATTTCAAGTATGTAAACTACATCTCAATTTTTAAAAATAAACTATCTTAATACTTCTGTTTTCTCTTACAACTTCTGAAATTAATGCTGTTCCTATGTTTTTTGACTTCATAATTTATTGTATTTTATTTAAACTTGTTTCCATTAATTTTAGAAAAGGCCTTTTTCACATTTAATGATTTGTCTTATTTTATGCCTTCCCTTTATCTGACAACAGAATTATGATTTATGTTTTAGTTTTGCGTAGACTTGCCTCATAACACTTTGTCCATGGCTTTGTATACAGCTTTACAGAATTATCTCCTTTTACGTATGTCTCCTGTATCCGTTGTTGAGTTGGGAATATTCATACACTCAATGTGCAAGTCTTATTCTTTTCATAGGCAAGTTTAATATCTTTCCTACACTGATTATAGCAAGATGAAGAATGTAGAATCATATTTCTTATTTGTGGTAGATTTAAACCCCAAGAAGTGAGAAAATAATGAATTTAATCCTTTGGGGCTTTCTTTACTGCTAAAACATCCTGAAGTTTTTTCTAGTGGTTAAAAATACAGGCAAAACTCATTCCGTGCGGCTGAAATTGGCTGTGCCCATCTGACTGTCTTCCTAAACGCATTTGACAGTGTTGATGATCTGTGAGAGACGTGGTTGCAGCTGCAGCCTCACGGAGATTTCTGAAAATAATACCTTGATAGTAAGGAAAGGGCCATATTTAGTTATGTAGTCCCCAAACATGCATTTCATTTTTTGCATGTAAAAGGAGCCATATGCTTCACTGAATATAATGATGAATTATAAACCACCCATGAAAACAAGCACCACTAAGGAGGCAGGAGGAAATGGAAGTTAATACAAATCAATGTGCAAGGCTGAAATAAATTGAACCAACAGAGCACTCATTTTGTATATAGTTTATATTTAATTTTTCATGGAAGTATATATCTAAGGATTTCATTGTTACTTTTCTGTTTTACTTCTGACTTGGTTTTTAGAAGATTATGAAGGATTTGTGCCACTATTCTAAGTATTCTAATTAATCTTGCATTGTGTTTTTCTCAAATTTATACTCTATATTTCACACTACCTAAAAACTACTGGTTTTAAAATGTGTGGTAAGTAATTTTCATTACATGGTGGAATTTTCTCTGATGTCAAGTTACTAAGAAATTAAGATCGAAAGATTGTGACGTTGAGATTGCTATAATAAATTAGTTAATATGTTCTAGCTATAGTTATGATGTAGTAATCTTGCCAATTCACTGTGCACATATATTGTTTTACAAATAGTTAATTAGCAAGGCTGACATCCCATTTGCATGGATTTCAGATCTATTTACTTAATAGTGGACATTAGGATCAGAGTAAAGAAAATTTTTGTTACAAAACGGATGTATTGACTTATTCCATTGTATTTTACTCTTTATGCCTTCTTCAGGACCCTGAGCAATTTATACTTCATAATAGCTCTTACAAATACTGTCTAGAATATATTCTATAGTTAAAATAAACCGATACTAGAAAAAAACTCCATTTGAAAAAAATCACGCTACTCTTCTTAGAAATATCCTGTTCTTAGAAATACCTTAGAAATATCACACTATTAAATTTTTAAAGCGTAGCTGCAGCTAAGTGTAATCAAGTGTAAGTGTTCTAAATGTTTCCAGTCCAATTATATCAAATATTTGCCATCTTTAAACACCATCATTTAAAAAAACACAGGGGACATGAATGGCAAAATATGTTATTTCTAAAATATTACGATTTAGGAAAAGAAAAAAAAACAGATTGAAGGTGTCTGAGAGCTCTGTGTAGTCAACAGATGGAAACATGCAGAGGGTTGACACTGTACCTCATGCATCCTTTTAGGAACTGTTCCTACTAGAATGTCTGACAAATGATTCACTAGATTTAGTTAGTCTAGGACTTTCTAGTTATTAACTGAAGGTCACATATATAAGTGGCATAACATGAAAACATCATGAAAAGAACACCCCTCTGGCTGAGGCTGACGGGGTCCAGGTTGGTGCCTGACGCTGCCTCATTTCATTTCCCTTCAGCACCATCCTGCACTGTTGCTGACGAATCTTCTCCACCACCCCTTAAGTCTGTAAATACTGTGCCCCTTTTCCCACCCTCCAAACTGCCATGTGTGTTCTGCAACTGGATTTATCCTCTCTTCTCAAGGGTGTACCCTAGGGTCCTTGACATGCATAAAGGTGCACCGCACCATGTGTTACCACTGGTTACCAAGATGAAACAGTTAATAAAGACTGAGTTGGACATTAAGAAAAATATATTTAAGTCATAGCTGTAGTGGAATAGGGTGCTATTCAACAGGCAGGGAAGCTAGTTTTGATTTTTTTATTGGGTTTGCTACAGTTACAGGATAAGTTAAATTACTGAGAATGTTTCATGGGGAGATATTTTAATCTTAATAAAATCAAGAGCAGCCTTCAGAAAGTCCCTGCCCCTTGAATTAGGATTGAGGTGACATGTACCTTACTTATATGTTAGTGGACAACAGGAGCTTTACAAAAGTCTAACAAGGCTTCATAAGCTGGAGGAGACAGCCCAGTCTCTGACCTCATCTCTACTTTAAGATCTTAGCGGAATTTTGCCACCAGTAAAAAAGTTCTGGAAAGCAGGAACCACAGGCAGAGCAGCCACGTGAGCATTCTTACAGACTGGATCTTAGAAGGAGCAGAGTTGACCAAGGAAACTTTGGAAATCCGTTGTCATGTTATTGCTAAGTCTACAACTCCCATAATGGAGTACAGTGGCCATCCCAAAACAGACTCTTTCTAGGAGACTAAAGCCTACATTGTAAGCAGAATTTGGCTAGAGGAATTCCTAACTTTGAAGAACCTTCTTTAGAATGAAAAGTAGTCTCCACCACATTCTTTCGTTTTTTTCCTCCCTTATTTGGGGTCAGAATTTCACTGTGCAAACTGAAGGTGCCCTATCTAGTCTCCTTCAAACATGCATTTCTCCTAATAAATTCCTTCAGCATTTATTTAATCCCTTCCTGGCATCTGCTTCTCTGAGGATCTAGACTAATAGCCCAGGATAATGGTTTTTGTTTCTAAATAAAGTTTTAATGCAACACCAATGATAAGAAAATATTTCCTGGAAATTCTATTCATAGGATATCACAGAATTGGGTTTATTCTCCCTTACAAACCTGTCTTTATGAAAGAAAAGAAACTCTTTATGTCAGAAATATTAGTTCTAATTTTACTTGAAATTACTATTTTAAAATACACTTGTATAAACACACGTCTTTACACACACATTTTCAGTTAATGAAGTGAGGACTGTTGATGGAATACTTCACTATAGACAAGTAATATGAATTAGAACTTTATAGCTGAAATGAGAAAGAGCTCAGAGACCCACAGACCAACTTTCTCATTTCACAACTGACAAAATGGGAGCCAGAGAATTCAAGAAGTTTACCTGAATCAAACAGCTTGGTATTTGCAAAAACAGAAAATGCATATTGAGCATCTATAATGTACAGCACATTTTAATAGGTACTTACATGAACTTTATACCATTTAAACGTCAAAGCATCCCCATAAGGAAGACATTAATATCATTGCACCTATTTAATTATTAGGAACATATTTCTCAAAGCGATTTAAGTACCTTGCCTTGGGTCTCACGTTAGGAAATGCCAGATTCTGGATAATTCACATTTCACAAGGTAGGACTTGAATGGAGTCCTGACTTCTCTCCAAGAGCCTCATTTCACATTATTTTAAACAGTGCTCTTAAAAATCCATATATCAAACGTACAGCCACTTTCCCTGATTTTATTTAACTGGTCATATCAATTTTCATTTGAATATGTGGGGAAATATATAAATTTGTCCATCAGATAGATATTATCTCTTCTTGGCAGAACTTGATCATGATAGTCTGTGTTATCAATACCACGGTTTTTAAGCAGCAAACGCCTTTGCCATGTTTAAATGGAAGGATGCATAAAGTGATTATAAAATAATGATCTATTTATCTTGCATTCTTAGACAATCTATAAATATACAGACAACATGCTAATTATTTAGATATTGAAAATGTTGTATAAGTAAAGGTCAATTAGTGTTATTAAATGCCCAATTTGAGAAAGCATTAATATTGCCTACAGCATTACTAGAACTTAATCAGATAAATTCTGTTGTTTTAAAAATGGTACAGGCAAACATTCCTTTACTGAGCTGTCAAAATATGCTGTAAATTTAACAGCTTGTCCTTTTTTGACTATTCCACTTTTTAATCAAATCATTTAATTTAATCGTGCTATGTATGACGTTACAGACAATGTGGGATAGCAGCTGGGACCATAAAGGTCCTTAATGACTAAATGAGTTCTTAGTCCATAGTTTAGTCTTTCCTGAATTCTATCATCTCATGCATTAACTGACTTATCCTTAAGTCACTTACAGAAAAAAAAATCATAATCTTTAAAATGTGAGTATCACTGACATCCATAGAAGAGCTGTTTATTCACACTATTGATCCTCAGTTTTTGGGCCTGTATGTTGCTCAGCAAAAGTTACAGAAATAGAACGGAGTTTCCCAGTAGCCTTCAATGGATCTGCGAAGTGACTGATATAATATGTGATTATAGGTAAAAACTACATAAAACTCTGTGCAGCAGAAAATCCCCTTACAGATTTCATTTAACGGAAAGAGTTGCAGGAAAGCTTGTGTGTGTGTGTTGCACAAAGTTCCCAGAGTAGAATGAGGCTTGCCATTGTGTGAGGTCTCTGACATTAGAGGAAGTACCACTCCAACAATCTCACTGAGCCTTATTCCTGCCCAGTGCTTCCTTCTAGGGTCCACCAGTGTTTATATTTCATAGTCATTCAGATGCAAGAGGAAACGTGCTACTTTGTCTTTGTACCATGTCTTAGAACCACAATACATATATATAGATGGTTGGTTGTTTTTAACTTAAACTATCCTCACAGGCAGAGACAAATCATTTTAAAACAATAATACAAAGAACAATAATAAAATGAACAAAAAAAAATACAGTCTGCTAAGCTTTTTACAGACACTGCCATATGTATTTTTATGACAAATACATGAGGTAGTTACATTAGCTCCATTTCACAGGCTCAAAAACTGAGTTGGACTGTTCTTAATTTCAACATAGATAGATCTTCGTGAGTAGTGGACCTAGATTCACGGGATTCAAGAAAATGTAACATAGGAGGCATATAAACTTCATCATCCTTACTTTGATGTGAAATTAATAACAACATCAGCAAAGGCATATAGTGATATCCCTAAGAAACAGGTTTAGAATTTCAAAACCATTCTTATACAAGTTAGTCTATATTTCATTTTATCCTAAATATTTCAAGACCTTCTTGCTCTTTAAATACAGATAATGCAATATTCACACTGATACATTCATCTTCTTCCATCCCTATTTGGATCTCCTTTATTTCCAAAACCTGTATTTCCTGAAAAAGCTACAGAGGCGCTCTCTTATTTGTGTTTATGCTATCTCCCATGTTACATCACCATGTATTTACTTTATGCTTCAAATTCCTTGAAGTTTCAATGCCTGAGAAATCACATATTTAAAGCTAGTAAGAGCCAATGGCCACACTACAAGTGTCATCCTCCAATAATTATATTAAGTACCAACACATTTCTCAATTCTATGCAAAGTTTACTGAATCTCTTCTTACCTTGAACTTTAACCTGTGTAGCTCTTGCCCATAGCTTCATGAAAATAACTCTTCCATATACCATGAGGAATTGCAAATGCACATAATAACACCCAGCAAGCAGAAATAACAAGCTGTAACACGGTATCATCAAGATCTACATATGTTTATATATATATACAGACATATATTAATGTATATATTTATATATGTGTATATGTTCCCAAAATGATTCACGATTTCAAGAGAAGTATTTCACATTTCAACATGGAAAAATTATCTTCAATCTCATGAAAGCACTTTTACCTCTTACAGGCCTCATTTTTATACAATAACTCCATTTCAAATGAGAACATCTGCTTTACATTTGTATAGATAAAAGGCACATTTAGTGGCTTTACAAAGAGAAAGACTATCAAAGGTGAATTCACAGAAAAAAGCGTGCAGCCTTAACAACAATGTTAAACATTTTCTCTGTCTTTTTCTTTGGTGAAGAAGCGAATGCTGCTAATGCTGATCTTCAAGAAATAATGGGTTATCTACTTCTCTGAAGTATAAAAGCTAAATAAACACAAATATGTATTGAAGTCAAAGTGTCAAGTAGAATAGCACGTGCTTTGGTCCTAAAGATACATTTGTATGTTCTCCAGAATAGATAAGCTTACAAGTGACAAAGTCAGTCTTCAAGCACTGTTAAAACGTTATTTATTTTTGCCACAAAACTCCATTTTGATGGCTGTGGGGAAGCATTCTACTTCATAGTCTTACTTGATAGACAGAAATGAGTGCTGGAATATGTTTCTCTCTCAGTAGCAATACCTGGGTTTTCTTCATTAATCTTTCAATAAAAATATTTCCAACTAAGGAAAATGTGCAGAATACTTAAATAAATATTTCTTGCATTTAATAAAGTGCAAGAATTAATGATTGTACTTAATAACATGCAAAATTAATGAATAAAATGCAAGCCAGAAATGGCCCGCCCTCCTTAACTAACTGTGGCAAAGTAGATCAATCAGGCCCAACTCTTGAGCTAATTTCAATTTTTTAAACTGTATTATTGCCACATAAGGTGGATGGATATTGCAGAATCAATACATCTGCTAATGTGTTTTTATTAAAACACAAGAAAAGCTAAATTTTATTCACTAGGGTATAAAATGTTGGATCACACACCATGATCAAGAGGTATTCATCCCAAGGATGCAAGGATTTTTCAACAACCACAAATTAACCACTATGATACATCACATTCACAAATTGAAGAATTAAAAAAAAAAAAGATTGTCTCAACAGATGTAGAGAAAAGCTTTTGACAAAGTTCAACATCCATGTTTGATAAAAACTCACCAGAAAGTGAGCATAGAGGGAACATAACATAATAAGGCCATATATGACAAACCCACAGCTAATATTATATTCCAAGGTAAAAAGCTGAAAGGATTTCATCTAAGATCAGGATGCCCACTCTTGCTATTTTTATTCAATATAGTTTTGGAATTCCTAGACACAGCAATCAGAGATGATAAAGAAATAGAAGAAATCCAAATTGGAGGAAGAAGTAAAACTCACTGTTTGCAGATGATATGCTGCTATGTACAGAATATGCTAAAGATACCACCAGAATACCACTAGAGCTCATCAGTGGCTTTGGTAAAATCTCAGGATACAAAATTAGCATATAGAAATCTTCATTTCTATACGTTAGCAACAAAACATCAGAAAGATAAATTAAGGAAACAATCCCATTTACCATCTCATTAAAAA
The DNA here is from genome assembly GCF_009834535.1 of Camelus ferus. Classification (NCBI taxonomy): domain Eukaryota; kingdom Metazoa; phylum Chordata; class Mammalia; order Artiodactyla; family Camelidae; genus Camelus; species Camelus ferus. Next base: position 18,845,057 of record NC_045696.1, on the reverse strand, counting down.
GAGTAAAACACCAAGTAGTAAACCTACCTAAGGAGGCAAAATACTTGTACTGAGCAAACTATAAGAAACTGATGAAAGAAACTGAAGAGGACAAAAACAGATGTAAAGATATACTGTATTGTTGGATCGGAAGACTTAGTATTGTTAAAATGGTCATACTACCCAAGGCAGTTTTCAGATTCAATGCAATCCCCGTCAAAGTACCAATGGCATTTTTCACAGAACTAGAACAATATATTTTTAAATGTGTTTGGAAACACAGAAGACCCTGAATAGCCAAAATTATCTTAAGAAAGAAGAACAGAGCTGAAGGAATCATGTTCACTGACTTCAGACTATACTACAAAACTACATTAATCAAAACAGTATGGTATTAACACAAAAACAGACACATAAATCAATGAAACAGGAAAGCCCAGAAATAAACCCATGTATTTATGTCAGTTAATCTATGACAAAAGAGGCAGGAATATACAATAGAGAAAAGACAGTCTCTTCAATAGTAGTTCTGAGAAAGCTGGACAGCTACATGTAAAAGAATAAAACTAAAACATTCTCTAGCACCAAATAAAGAAATAAACTCAAAATGGGCTAAAGACTTAAATGTAAGACCAGATATTATAAAATTCCTAGAGGAAAACACAGGTAGAACATTGACATAAATTGCAGCAATATTTTTTTGGATCTGTCTCCTAAAGGGAAAAAAAAAGCAAAAACTAAACAAATGGGACCTAATTACATGCAAAAGTTTTGTATAGTCCAGGTAAACCAGCTACAAAACAAAAAGACAATTTACTGAATGGGAGATAATATTTGCAAATGATATGACTGATAAGGGGTGAACATCTAACAAAAAAATGAGCAGAAGAACTGAATTGACACTTTTCCAAAGAGGAAATGTAGATGACCAACAGGGACATGAAAAGATGCTCAATATCATTAATCATCAGGGAAGTGCAAATCAAAACCACAATAAGATATCATCTCACAACTGTCAGAATTGCTATCATCAAAAAGAACACAAATAATAAGCATTGGCAAGGATATGGAGAAAAGGGAACCTTTGTATACTGTTGGTGGGAATGTAAATTGATGCAGCCATTGTAGAAAACAGTATGGAGGTTTCTCAAAAAACTAAAAATACAACTACCATATGACTCAGCAATCCCACTCCTGAATACATGGTGAAAGAAACAAAAACGTTAATTTAAAAAGATTCATGCACCCCAATGTTTATAGCAGCATTATTTACAATTGCCAAAATATGGAAGTAAATAAAGTGTCTACCAAGAGATGAATGGAAAAGATGTGGTGTACATACACAATGGAATACTATTCAACCACAAAAAAGAATGAAAATTTGCCATTTGCAGCAACATGGATGGACTTGGAGGGCGTTAGGCTAAGTCAGACAGGGAAAGACAAATACTGTATACTATCAGTTATATGTGGAATCTAAAAAATACAAACTAGTGAATATAACAAAAAAGGAAGCAGACTCTCAGATGCAGAGAACAAACTAGTGGTTACCCGTGGAGGTGGGGAGGGGCAATATAAGGATGGGGGTGTGGGAGATACAAACTACTGAGTGTAAGACAGGCTACAAGGATATATTGTACAACATGGAGATGGAGAATACTTTGTGATAACTGTAAATGGAGTGTAACCATTAAAAATTATATAAAAAGTAAACATTTAAAAAAGATGTCAATTGTTGGACACCTAGGAAACAGATTTGAGATGAATGTTTGCTATCTGAGCATCAGTGAACTGTTTTGTGATTTAAAATTAGCTGTAAATCATCTTCCATGTTGGGCCCACATAATTATCATACATCTTAATTTGTTGTTAATGAATGTCCCAGGTAACTGCTTGGTGCTTTAATTTCATGGAAGTCATCAGAAACTAACAGCTTTTAACACTCTCTCTCTTGATCTTGTGGCAAAAGTTCATTAACCTTATCTTTGGACAAAATCAGCTTCAGCTAAATTAATGCAATTCTCTGCCAACTTGATTTTAATGAGTCCCTTAAACCTAATGGCCTCTTACATTGTGTAATCTTTTGTGCTCACTGATGAGACACAGCGTTCACCTCAAGTAAAATCATCTCCAATGAAATTAGATTATAAATCTCCTTCACACATTTCTATCCATTACTATAGTATTTTAAATACTGTTATGAAAATCATGGCTGTTTATACTCCAAGAGCTATCCATACACCAAACATATTTAATAGACATCTTCTAAAAATCTGATTTTTTTTATTGGTGACCTATCTTACTACCAAAATAAGACCTGTCTTGGTATATCTTATGACCAAAATCAGATCTTATTAGGTTGGTTATACCATAATATGTCTCAACTCATCCCTAGAATAAGACACTTCATCAGACTTGTAACATTTCATTCACAAGAGATTGCCAAAAATCTGGGGATAAATGTATATTCTGAAGATAAATAAACATTTTGAAATACTTTGAAAACAAGAGAGTTTCTTCACTTCAGCAAGAACTTTAATTAAATAATACTAAACAAATAAAAGATCTGTTAAGTATACCAGTACTTCTAATGGAGGTGGATGTTATTTTTAAAAAATGATAGGGGAGGGTATAACTCAGTAATAGAGTGCATGCTTAGCATACATAAGGTCTTGGGTTCAATCCCCAGTACCTCCACTAAAAATAAATAAATACACAAATATATAAACTTAATTCTCTCCCAAAAAATTAAAAATGAAAAAGAAAAAGAAAACCAGCAATGCAGTGTATGAAGGCAGGGGGAGGAAGTCATATGGAGAATGCAGAAAATACCCTCACCGGTCACTGTGTCAGAAGAAACTCTCACTAACATCCTGGCCCCTTTACTACCCTCCAAACTACAACTTTTGAGAATTTCAAAGAGGCAGTGGGAAGCCGCCAATCAGTTCCAGAATACGAAAAAAATGGGAAAATATCTGGATGCAAATTATACAAGAATAATCTCTATCAATATGATGCCCATGTGGTGGCACCAGATCATCTGAAATAGAAATATTTTATATTTTACGTGACTTTACCCACTACCACAAGGTCAACTTGGCCACTGTACTCAGTCAACCCTAGTGAGAAAATCTTTCAATATTGGTGAAGATGTCTCTAGAGCATTCCTCATTATGTCAACAGCATAATACTGATAAAACCATCAATGAAAAATCTGGATGAGAACCTGAGTGAGCATCATGGTTGTTCTGAATACAAATGGATTTCATACAACTGTGGTCCATAGTGGTTCTAAATATGGTTTGGTTAATACACAGACACATAGAATGCAAGTAGCTATAAAATAATGTATCAAGTAAGCAATCCATTTGGGAAGTTTAGAGTGCAAAATCTAGTAACAGATAAATTTATGGGTCAAAGGTGAAATTACGAAAGAAACTAGAAAATATTTTGAGATAAATGACAAATGATTATAATATATCATAAAGTGGGCTTGTGTAAGAAAAGAATGAGCTAAATTTTGTGAACTCACATTCAACACTACCAAATCAGAAGCAAAGTAAATACAAAGTGAGTAGAAGACAGCAAACATAAAGATAGGAGCAGAAATCTTTGAAATTAAGAACAAACAGACAGTAGAGGAAATCAAAGTTAAAATGGGTACACTGATGTTTGATAAACCTCTAGCTGAACTCTAGCTGATAAAGGAAAACCTCTAACTGATAAAGGAAAAAAAAACAACACAAATTGACATTCTTGGGAATGAAAAAGAGGTTATTATAGATTTTATAGACATCAAAAGATTAGCAAGATAACACTATGAACCAAGGTATGCCCCCAAATTCAACAATTTGGATTAAATAGACAAATATCTTAATATAAACTATTTATCATAATTGACATCAAATCTTAAAAATAGAAAATTGATCACATTACCAAAATTTTTCCAAAAATAAAAATTTCAGGTCCAGGTGGTTTTAAGTGTTCATTGTAATGACATATTAGAGAAAACAGGAGGAAAAAAACTCATCTTAAATAGCTGTTTCAGAAACTTGAAGATGAGGGATTACAGCTCAACTATCTCTCCAACCCCCATCTTTGGAGGCTGGTATTACCCTAATACCAAGAACTGATAAATATATCAAAAATAAGGAGGAGAAAGGTAAGGAGAGAGATGGGAGAGGGTGAAAGAATAAGAGGCAGGGAGAGAAAATGAGAGACAATAGATCAGTGTGTCTTATAGATGGAACAATGCTTATAAAAAAGTAACAAATTGAACCACTGAACTGAATAAAATAAATGAAATGGTCAGCACATCAGTACTAAGTAGTGTTTATTCCAGGGATGAAAAGCAAGTCTTACATTTTCAAAACAAGTATAATTAACAGGAGAAAGCATAAGTTCCTTCCAATGTATGTAGCAAAATGTTTGAAAAACTACAACACTCACTCATGACAAAATGCTTAATAAATTAGGAATAGTAAGGAACATTCTTAGATTGTTAAATGGCATCTATAAAAACCTTACACCTGTGGACAAAGAATAACATGCCCAACATTATACTTAATAGTGAAAGACCTGAATTTTGTCTCTTTAAGATTAAGGATAAGGCAAGGATCCCTACTTTCATCACTTCTATTCAGTATTTTACTGGAGGTTCTATTATTGTACAAAGGTAATAAAAATTAATAAAAGACCTAAAGAGAGGAAAGAAATATAAATTTTCCTGATTATTTATGATTGTTAACATTAACAATTCCGGAATGTCTATAGAATACCTACTAGAACTAAGAAATGAATTTAGCAAGGTCATAGGATACAAGGATAATACACACACACACACAAAAAACCAAAATCAAGATTGTTCTTATATTCTGGTTGCAAACTATTAGAAAATTTTAAAACTATTTCTTTTATAATAGGACTGATGGCATAACTACCTGGAGATAAATTTAATCAAAAGATGACTAAAACATGTGATCTTGAAACAAAAAATATTGAAATTAAATATAACCTGAATAAATAAAAAGATACACAATGCTAAAGAGTTAGAAGGCTGTATTTTTGTTAAAATGGAAAATCTTCCCAAATTCACCTACAAAGTCATTCCTATACCTCTCAAAATTTCATCAGACTTTTTGGTAAGTATTGGCAACCTGATTATAATTTAATTGAAGTATATATAGAATAACCAAAGAAAAATTTTTAAAGAGGTTAGAGGACTAATAACGTTGTCTATTTTCCAGATTTACTATATATCTGTACTAATCAAAATAATTTAGTATTGACCAAAACATAGACCTGTACGTTAGTGGAAAAGAATAAGAATTCCATATCCCTGAATGTGAAATTTTCTCATACAGGGTCAATTTACCTAAAGCAGATTCCAATGCAATTTAATGGAAAAGTTAAAGACAACAAAGTATGCTGAATCAACTAGATATACATAGGGAAGAATGCAAACATCACATTTTACCTCATGCCACAGAAAAAAATTTGATACAAAATGGATCATTGACTTCAATGAAAAACCTAAACCTGTAAAATTTTTAGAAGAAAGTAGGAGAAAATATTTCCCATTTTGAGGCAGAAAAAAGTTTTCTTAGGATACAAAATATGTGATCCATAAAACAAAATGAGAATTAGATTTCATCAAAATTAAAGTTTTTGCTCTATGAAAGACACCTTTTAGAAAAGAAAATGGCAGGAAACAGGATGAGAAAATAATGGAAAATTGTGTACTAGATAAAGGTTTTATATTCAGAATAAATATTTTATAAACACAACTAAATAATAGAGAAGGATAACAACAAAAAACAAAACACAATTTCAAAACAACAAAAGATTTGTACACACATTTCACCAGATGCACAGATAGCAAATAACCCCATGAAAATATATTCAACAACATTAGCCTTTGGAAAAATGTGAATTAAAACCACAATATGATAGCACTGCACAACCACTGGAACAATATATTAAAATATACTGATCATCCTAAGTGTTGATGAGTTTGTGGAGCAATTTAGATTCTTGTGTACTCCTGGTAGGAATATGAGATGATACACTTTCTTCCGAAAAAAGGTTTTTAAGTGATTGTTGTTTGCCTACTACATGACTTGCCAGTCCACTCTTACCTCTACCCACCAAAAATCAAAACATAAATCCACGTGAGCCAGGAGGGAAGGGGGCAAGGTATGGTCATGTCAAGAATGACACAGCAATTAACATCAAGATGGAAGAAGATTCAACTCCCAGTAGACCTTGAGGCCCAAGATGGGGGGAGTTTTGACTTTTAGCAGACCTGTTCGTCACTATACGCTCATTGTAATATTAATATGGTAAATGACACTCCCACAGGGGCCATGACAGTTAGTTCCAAGGCTAACCGTAAAAGGTCAAAAAGTGGGCAGTAGACCAATTCCTGGGAATCGCCGCCCCTTCCCCAAAGTAGTTGGAATATTCCTCCCACTTGTTAGCATATGTAGTTACTAAGACCATAAAAACTAACAAACCCCACACACCTCATGGCTGCTCTCCCTTCTGTGTGAGATGGATCGCACTCTGTCTATGGAGTGTGTATCTACTCTTACTTTAAACCGAGCACTCAAGCCCTACACCTCATGACCTTTCCCTTGCCTTCTGAAACAGCCTGCACTCTGTCTATGGAGTATGTATCTCTCTGAATAAATCTACCTTTACTTAACTGTGGCTCACTCTTGAATTCCTTCCTGCATGAAGCCAAGGACCCATACTTGGTGGGTCATGTCCTAGGGACTCAACTGAGACCTGGGACATGGCCATCCTCTCCCATATCTTTTTTTCCTGTATCATGCACAAAGCCTCATATTCAAATGTCCATGGCAGCTTTCTATGCAATAGCCCCCAGATGCAAACAACTAAAATGCCCCTCAACACTTAAGTACATAAATTGTGGCATATTCATACAATGCATAACTACTTAGCAGTAAAACAGAAGGAAATTTTAATACATGAAAAATAAAGGTAGATCTCAAAAGCAATATGCTGAGTCAAAAAATTCAGGCAAAAATGCATACCTATTTACATAAAGTTATAAAAAACGCAAACTACTTAGAAGAAAGCTGGTCAGTGACTTCCTTGCCTGAGGATGGGGATGGAAGGATACTCAGACTAAAAGTCACATGAAAGTGCTGGTGGTAAAGAAAACATTTGTTATCTTGATTGTGGTGATGTTTTTAGGTATGGAAATATATATGTATCAAAACTGATCACTTCTTCACTTAAATATGTGCAATTTTTTTTAATTCAAATATTCTTCAACAAAGCTTACAAAAATCAAACAAACAATTGTCTTCTACCAGAAAGATAAACAAGGATTTATCATCTCGGTAAACTAATGCCAAAATTCAGCATAGCCCCTCATAATTCACAGTTAAAGAACGAGTTTGGTCTATTAATTTTCCCTCTTGGAAAAACTGATCAGTGAGAAGTTAGCCCAAAATAAAGAAAAAACCAAACAAACAAAAAGCTAGTCCCTGATTTTATAGTGTCTTCACAACTGAAGGGGAATTCTGAACTAAATTTCTTTCTTTTGAGCCCAAGCTCCTTTATTTCACAATGCAGAAGAGGCTCAGCAGGGTAGGAAAATCCTACAAGGTGTAGTTCAGAGACTAATGGGGAAGGTATCAATAGCCCCAATGCCACAAAAATCCTTGATTGAGAGGGTCATAGGGAGTTGACAAACCCAGATAAAGACAGAAGCCCTGGATATAAAATTGTCCTCTCCAGATTGAATGTGTTTCATCCAGCCGGACAAAGCTTTCACTCATATCATCATAGTTATTTCTGTGGTTTTTAATATTGTAAAAGTCACACATGAAACAAACAAGGAAATCACACACACACACACACACACACACACAAATTAACGTAATTTGGAAAATGTCCCCTTATGGAGTTTTGTGGTCTTTCTGGATTAGGGATGGGTATGCATGTCTTGGTTTAATTTGAGTGCTCTGGACTAGAAATTCTGGTCATCATCATCCCCTAAGTATGAGACTGTGTCAGAGTGTTCAAGTGTATAGTTTCCAGTGTCATTAAATGCTGTTTTGCCATCTTTGTCCAAAGGATTACACAATAACAAAGAAAAAAGAGAAAACCAGACACTCACAGAGAAAGAAATACCAGCAATGAGACATTGATATGCAGTCTGTACACCTCAACTCACTCCCGCAGATGGCAGTGTTTATCCTCCGACTCAGGATGAGAATATACACAGGAGGGGACTGAGGACAGAGATCACCTGAGTCTGCATGACTCTGCTGTTAGCACCAGGATATTTTTTGCCTAGAAAGACTGCAAAAGAAAAAAAGAATAATTTCTCATTTGCTTCAGAAAACTCTTTACAAACCAATTTTTCTGGGTAAATGATTTTCTCTTTTAGTCATATATTGCCTTATCAGGGCAACAGTTTGCTTATCTGGACAAATAACTAACCTATGAGGCAAATCGTCTGCTGGTCAAACTTGGCTTCAATCTGTGTTAAATTCTCCCTATTTGGTTAAATACAATACTTATAAAAGAAAAGTTATATTACTCACATTATCATATGTAAACATGATACATACCCAAGTTCTTTTACATACACACACACACACACACACACACACAAAATAGGTTCCATGAGTTGACCAATTAATGTCATTAAAATATCTTCGCTTCCTCACCTCTTCAGTGTCACTGGTGGAAAAGGCCAGCATGCCAAAGGCTTTTTTTTTCCCTTGTAAATACAGGAATTTTATTTTCTCAAATTTTTTATTATTGAAAGAAATTATTTTTCTTGATTGCACAAGTGAGCTATCATAATATATATATATATATAAAATCTAGCAGTACAGAGAAATACAACAAAGAAAGTAAATATCATCCCAAATTAATTACAATGTAGTAAGCACGATGATACCCGTTCACTTTGTGTATTTACAAAACAAGAAATTCAATGCACGCAGAGCTTTCATTCAACATATATAATGGGCGTCTTTCCAAATCATTAAATACAGAGTGCCATAATAATTTTAACAGCTGCTTAATAAATCCTTATAAATATTTATAAAGATTGATTTAACCAGCCCTCTACATATGAATATATTTTTCTCACATTTTCTATAATTTGAATAAACTATAATTGTGATGTTTAAAATTTATGTATATGGTACTTTACGTGTATCATTATGAAAAGTTCATAGCAGTTATCTGGTTTGGTCAAAAATAACTACTTATACTTACAGTGAGTATTCACTTGCAATGACCATGAGAATATTTAGATTAATTTGCACTCCGAGAGAGTGAGTAGAATATTTCTGCACTCTCTTTCCAAAACTTGACTTTCTCAGCCTCTTAAGTACTTGTATAATTTAAGTATAATATGAAAACTACATACTAATTTGTTACGCATGTTATTTGTTACTAATGGAGTTGAATAACTTACCATGAATTTATCAACTATATATATATATTTTTTTATTTTTTTAAATACAAATGCTTAAAATCTTTACTCAGTTTTTCATTTTTATTATTGTTCATTTTTATGTATTCCTTTATATTGGGAACAAACTCTTCGTCATGTATGATGCAAACCTTTTGCTACTTTTTATTAAATCTAGTTCATTATAACTTTTTAGTATATCTAGCACATTTTAATCAATTATGGTCTACAGTTTAAAATGTGTGTTTAGTCAAAACTAAGTTTTATCACACACAGTGTTACAGAATTTTGAAATTCACATATAATCAAAGTAATTACTTTGGCATGATTTTGACTAATAAATTCTTTCATTTTTTTACACTCTTATAAGAATGAACAGTTTTGACCAAAAAAAAAAAAAAAGGTAGAGATGTACGGTACAACTAGAAGTGGGGGAAGGGGACTGTGAATTATGTTCTTTAGAAAATATGAGTCTTTGCCTTACTTTGGTAATTAAAGTTTGGCTCTCTTTTTCAAGTTGCCTTAGTTCATTTTGGCTGTGAGGAAGACAGGAGGATGCCTGTGAATGTACTTTTACAAAATCATTTGTTTTAATAGCCCTTGTATATGAGATTATATTCACAATATTTTAATGAGCAGTAGTCAGTCAAAACAGATGCTGCCTGGCCTAGAGGAAGATTCCGGGCGGACCACTGCTGGGAAAGGTCTTAATTCTTTATTGTTTGATGTACAGAGGTCCTTGGGAGTTGGGAGGAAAAACAGCATGGCTAGGGTGGCCTGAGCTGGGGAAGAAGGAAGCACTCAGCGGTCAATGAAAGCATTTCAATACTTTACCAGTCACTACGGCTCTCAGATATACTAAAACACACCAGCTAAATAACATATTCTGTCCTTCTTAATTTTATCATTTCATGGAGATATAAAGCTAAAGTATTGTATTTTGTTTAAATTAAGACTTCAGCCCTCTTTTTCATTATCAAACATATGATTCATGTATTCTTGATTTACTGTTAAATGACAGCCTATCTGACTGAACTAGTTAAAGGCTATTAAGTGATCAGTTCAAGGTGTTAACTTACTATTTATGAAAGTAAAGGGAGTTATTAACATCATTTTGATCAATATCAGGTGATAGAATATATTCATAGTTAAGTTTCCAGAGTCTCCCAAGAAGTGAGAATGTTCCTCCACTATGTTCATTTCCCTTCAGTCCTTGATGCGATTTCTCACTCATTTCACCTCCAAAAGCTTGAGGTTTCCACGTGCACTCAGTGTAGGGAATATGGGTCTTATTTCTTACCCACCTCCTCCTCCACTCACGAAAGCTGTTTCATACTCTACCAGAGTTTAAACTTGGTGATAGTGGGTAGGAAGAGAAAGACACAGCCAAGCTGTCACTTCACCTCTGCTCCTTCTGGTGGGTATTTCCGTGTGCACTGCAGAGGCTCCCCAGCAAGCAGTGCCTCTCCTTCCTCTGGCTCCTCCTGTTCCCTCTCAGTGACTGATTTTCTTACATTCTTCCTCACATAGACCTGCTTCATGGTCCTGCCATCCTAGCCTAGAAGACGGTCTGAAGCAAGATCCCTTTTAAAGGATCCTGGTCATACACAGTTAGATTGAGTTCTGTCGTGCAGCCCTGAGTTTCATGTTTCAATTACTATTTACGGTTGTCAGAAGGAAGTGCAGTTATTTACTAAGTCAGCAACAACCCCTACAGAGCCCTCATTCCTTCCATCTCTCTACCCAACCTACTGCCAAAGACAGAATCCTTAAATTCCACAGCCACAGACTAGTATCTTCAGATCCCTCAGGCAAGCATCCAAAGTCATTCATGGGTAAGCCCGTCACTGCAGGGCACCTCGTTTTAATTCTCTGAGTGATCTCCCTGAAGGCCCTCCCAGCAAGCTATAGCTCAGATGTCACCAGCGCCCTTCATTTCTTGGGGGTGCTAACTGATATGGGGTGTGGAGGGACTTTCAGAGTATGACAATACTTTTTTTTCAAGGACATATCTTTAGCAACACACATTAAAAACAAACACAAAAACAGAATCTTCTTGAGCCTTTTTATACCCTTGATCTAAATGAAGGTTATCCTAAAGTGTTCGAAAATGAAATACCTGGCTGTTTCCTTGAAAATTTTCATTTTGGCCAGTCTCCCACCTCACTTTGGAATCTGATACCTATGCTATCTCAGACATTCACAGGACATTCCCAAATTAACATCCCATGACAAATGTTTCAAAGTGACACTCTGGGAAGAGGGGGAACAGGGAGAAGAGGGAGACAGAAGTATCTCAGCATAATTTATTTTGCAGAAGAAAAGAAGTAAAATATTTTTTCTCTGTATTCATTGCTATTATATTTAATAGAAGAAAATAAATTACTGAAAGAAAAAGCAATCAATGTTAATTGCTGCATTGCAGAAATATGGAAAGAATTTATATATAAATTTCAAAAAAATTGATGGCAATCACATACTAAGAAACAGGAAGCAAAATAGACTTTTTTTTTTTTTTAATAGAAAAGAAACTTGAAAGTAAAAGAAGGATTGTAAACAAACAGTTTCAGGTTCTCTGCCTTTATTTCTTCCATTTTCTGCTGGGTTATCACCTCAATTCTCACAAATACTGCCAACCAGAGACTGAGGTACGTGCATCTATCATGCAAGAAATTGGTACTACATGAAGCCTCTTTTGAAGTATCTTGACTCGAATCTAAAGTTAGAAATGTATATTTTGGTGTCACACTCTGTACTTTGGTCCTGTCTCTGAAGTTTTAATGTCCTCAGAAGACAGCAAAAAGTTTGTGGTTTTTAAATTTTTTTTCCCCTTTTCAACCTCATTTCACTCTCTGAAAGTTTAAATATGCCTAACTGACTACATTGGCTAAGGTTGGCATTTTAAAATGCCATTGAATCTTCACAGCGTAAAGGATCTTTCATAGTTTAAGAAAACCCACACACAGGGTAGATTTGTTTATGACCAATTAGTAAGCTTAGATATCTCACATAACACAGGATTCCTTCAAGGCAGCACACATCTAGCTAAGATTCATTCACAGTGACAAGGAAATGGCAGACCTCTGATTTTTTATTTCTGTGTATATATATACATATTTAAAATATGGTAGACAAACATCTTCAAGGACATTTCCTTTAAAACTGAAATGTCATCATCATTTTAGGAATGTCTGTGAGTGAAAACCACCTTGAAATATTTAATAATTAAACATCTGCTAATTTCTCATCAGAAAAACTCCTGTTGAGAAAGGGGTGGAAATTCAGTATGATTTAGTTGTTGCAACATTGAGCAATCAGTATGAGAACAGACTGCAAACTTTTGACATTAGCTTAAATTTCACAGATAGAAAATCAGAAAAAATGCTATAATTTTCTTACTTTACCATTTTTTCTCACAAAATAAAATCATGTATCTCTACTGAGTCTCTAACCAGAGACTCATTCCAAACAACAGCTCCATTACTGAGGTGGTTTTTTTTTTTTTTTTTTTAGTGTCACTAATCCCATCAGTTAAATTTCCTTCCTATACATAGACATTAAAAAAAATATACAAATATTTACTAGTTTTTTGTATATTGCTCTAGTCTTTTTTAGACTGTCTCTATGCTGATATTCAAGTATGTATTAAACTCAGATTTCCCACACCATTTGATATTAAATATTTTTTTTTCAAAGTTTCACTTGTGGTGTTGAATTTCATGTAAATTAACTGGTTATCTGCTAAGTAGTATGTGGCATGATTAGACAGAGATAATTCTGTGTCAACTGATGTTACACGTGCAGCTTTGGTTTGTTTCCTTGTCCTGTCTTAAAATCAGGATCTTAAGAGCAATATTTAGATTAGCTAAAAAAATTTGCCAAGAATAACTGAATTTTAGGGGGCAGGGATCAAAAGGGCTACATGGGTGGAGCCCTTGCCCTGGGGAGTGAGCAGACTGAGCCACAAACTGGGCGTCCAGGCCTGGGCTCCTGCTCAGAAGAAATAAACCTCACCTGATGGGAAGCCCACTGGGGCAGACAGAAGAGCTAGAGAAGTCTAGATTCCACATATGAGAACACACTTGCACACACTCGCCTGCCAACAATCAAGGCAGAAAGCACCTTGCACTGGCGACTGTCAGCTCACCACACTTCTCAATCCAAAGGGGCATACACACTGCCCTCACTCACTCCACACCACAGCCTGGTGCCAGTTCTGGGAGATTTGGTCTAGCTGTGCAGAGACAGACCAGGGCACCTGGGGTGTGATCCAGGTGGAGTCTCGGAGGTCACGGTCAGCATGCTCAGGGAGCAGTGCCACAAGAGCTTGAGCGGCTAAGTGCTGAATCTCAGGCACGCAGGCACTGAGAAAGGAGTCTTCTAGCCAAGCAGGGAAAGCCTGGAGGGCCTGGAGTGTGGTCCAAGGCCATTGACATTGAGCTCAGGAGTTCCTCTCCCAGCAAGAACACCCTGGCTGCAACCACTCCACACCACAGCTTAGCACTAGATCTGGAGCAGACAGGTTCTGGGAGAAGACAGTGACAGAGGCAGCTCAGATGTCAGGCAGTGGCACAGCCACCTCAAATCCTGAGCCACAATGTCCCAACCCCTAGCCCCAGCCCACTCCACACCACAGTGTTGCACTGGATTTAGGGTGCAATCTTGGGCTGCTTCTGAGCAGAACAACAGATGCCTATGCAGGAGGTGAATAGGTCCTCTGTGACCACATGGGTGTCATTTGTGTCAGCAGTCCTCCTTTGGGGCAGGGCACAGCACTCAAGGGCAATGGAGCCTGATCAAACCTGACCCTCATAGAGTCTAATCCAAGGTTAGCTTTTTTTTTTTTTTAAAGATGAGCAAAACCAACAAACCTCTGACCAAGTTCACCAAGAATAAATTAGAGAGGACCCAAATAAAGCCAAAATAAGAAATAAAAGAGAAGAAATATCAACTGATACCACAGAAATACAAAAAAGCCTAAGAGAATACTATGAGCAGTTATATGCCAACAAACTGGACAGCCTAGAAGAAATGGCCAAGTTTCTAGAAACATATAGCCTACCAAAACTGAAGAAGAAGAAAGCCTACCAAAACTTCAAGAAGAAACATAATTTGAATAGACTGATCACTAGAAGTGAGATAGAATTTCTTATAAAAATACTCCCTGCTGGATGGCTTCATTGGGAATTCTACCAAATATACAAAGAAAAGTTTATACCTTTCCTTCTCATTCTATTCCAAAAAACTGAAGAGAAGGGAATGCTCCTAAATTCATCCTATGAGGCCATCATCAGCCTGACACTAAAACCAGACACAGGTACTACCAAAAATACATATATATATATGTACAGTCCAGTATCTTTGATAAGTATAAATGCAAAACTCCTCAACAAAATGTTAGCAAACCAAATCCAACAATACATAAAAAGGATCACATGCTAAAATCAAGTTGGATTCATTCCAGAGTCACAAAAATGGTTCAACATACACAAATCAAACAATGTGATATACCACATTAACAAAAGGAAAGACAAGAACCACAGGATCAAATCAATACACACAAAAAAGCATTTGACAAAATTCAACATCCACTCATGATAAAAACCTTTGCCAATGTGGCTATAGAGGGAACATGTCTCAACATAATAAAAGCCATTTATAATAAAACCGTAGCCAGTGCAGTACTGGGTGAAAGTTTCCCCACAAAATTTAGGAACACGATAAGGATTCTCACCCTCACCTCTTCTATTCAACATAGTATTGAAAGTCTTAGCCACAGCAATCAGATAAGAAAAAGAGATAAAAGCTATGTAAATTGGAAGGGAAGAGGTGAAATGGTCACTATTTGCAGATGACATGATACTCTATATAGAGAATCCAAAGTCTCTATGCAAGAACTATTAGAACTAGTAAATGAATTCAACAAGGTAGCAGGATACAAGATTAATCTACAGAAATCTGTTGCATTTCATTCCAATGAAATATTGGAAAGGGAAAGTAAAAGACAATTCTGTTTAAAGTTACATCAAAAAATAAAATAAAATAAAACAAAATAAAATGAAATAAAATACCTAGAAATAAACTTAACCAAAGAAGTGAAAAACCTATACACTGAAAACTATAAAATATTGATAAAGAAACTGAAGATGATTCAAATAAATGGAAAGATATCCCATGCTTCTGAATTGGAAAAAACTGTTAAAAATGTTCATACTATCCAGAGTGATCTATGTATTTAACACACTCTTTATGAAAATATCCATAGTAGTTTTCACAGAACTGGAACAAATAATCCCACAATTTATATGGAGCCACAAAAGACCCAGAATTGCCAGAGCAGTTCTAAGGAAAAAGAGCAAAAGTGGAGGTATAACCTTTCCAGACTTTAGACTATACCACAGTAATCAAAACAGCATGGTATTGACACAAAAACAAACTTACAGACCAATGCAACAGAATAGAGAGCACAGAAGTAAATCCATGGTCTTATGGCCAACTAGTCTATGACAACAGAGGCAAGAATATACAATGGAGAAAAGAGAGCCTTTCAACAAGTTATGTTTGGAAAGCTGGAGAGCCACATGTAAATCAATGAAATTAGAGCACTCCATCACACCATACACACAAATAAGCTCAAAATGGTTTAAAGACATAAATGTAAGACACGAAAACAAAAACCTCCTAGAAGTAAACATGGGCAAAATATTCTTTGACATAAATTGCAGTGATATTTCCTTGTATCAGTCTCCTAAGGCAAGAGAAATAAAAGCAAAAATAAACAAATGAGATTTAACAAAACTTGAAAGATTTTGCACAGCAAAGGAAACCATCAAAAAAACCCCAAAAAGACAACCTACAGAATGGGAGGAAACATTTGCAAACAATGGAACTGACAAGAGATTAATATACAAAATATACAAACAGCTCATACAACCCAATATCGAAAAAACAACCAATCCAAAAATGGGCAGAAGACCTAAATAGACATTTTTCCAAAGAAGACATCCAGATGGCACAGAAGCACATGAAAAGATGTTCAGTGTTGCTAATCATCAGGGAGATGCAAATCAAAACCACAATGAGGTATTACCTCACACTGGTCAGAATGGCTATCATCAAAAAGTCCACAAATAATACATTGTGGAGAGGATGTGGAGAAAAGGGACCCGTAGTACAATATCGGTGGGAATATAAACTGGTGCAGCCACTATGGAAAACAGTATGGAAGTTCATTAAAAAACTAAAAATAGAGCTACCATAGCGTAGTCCCCCAACTGTGTAAACAAAGGAATGGGCCTTGGGCTGGAATGGTAAACAAGTTATAAAAGGCTGCAGACTCAGAGGTGAGAAGGCTGGTTAGCCAAGGACGGGTAAGATCCCCAGAGGGGGGCAACCTAAGACAGGCACAGCCACCTGAGTCCAAGCAGAATCTTGCTCAGCAGCTGTTTCTCATACGTTCCACCCTGATAAGCTGTAAGGCTCGCTGGTGCCAAGATGAACACGATTTACCAAAACATCAAGGGTCTTATGACCTTGAGCCAGATACTGTCTGTTAACCATTTCCCTTATTATCATTCTTCTTTGCTATATAAGACTGTGTAACTTAATAAAGCTTTAGAGTAGCCATCAGCTCTCTCCTCACACGGTGTGTATGTGTACATTGATATTGTGACACCAACACATAGGATCCAGCAATTCCACTCCTGGGTATATATCCAGAAAGAACAGAGACTCTAATTTGAAAAGATACACACACCCTAATAGCAACACTATTTACAACAGCCAAGTCATGGAAACAACCCAAGTGCCCATCAACAGATGATCAGCTTAAGAAGATGGGAGTATATACATACAAAGGGTCTATTTCTCAGCCATAAAAAAGAATGAAATATTGCCATTTGCAGCAACATGGATGGTCCCAGATAATATTATACTTAGTGATGTAAGTCAGACAAATGCTATATGATATCACTTATATGCAGAATCTAAAAAATAATACGAATGAATCTATACAAAAGAGAAACAGATTCACAGACAGAAAACAAACTTATGGTTACTAAAGGGTGGGGAGACAGACAAATTAGGAATATACAAACTGCTGCATATAAAGCAGATAAGCAACAAGGATTTACATGTATAGCATAGGGAAGTATCTTCAATATCTTGTAATAATCTATAATGGAATATAATCAAAAACTTCATGAATCAATATGCTGTACATCTGAAACATAATATAAATCAACAACACTTGAATAAAAAACGAATTTAATTTTTAATTTTTGGTTACTTTTATACCCAAGCATCATGGATATAAAGAAATTATTTACTTATAATGTAAAAAGGTCTAAGTTGATAATTTATTTTTGGAATGTGTGAATATATAGTTACATAAACCTGAGGTTAGCAAACTTTTTCTGTAAAATATTAAATAGTAAATATTTTAGGTTTTGTGGCCATGTAGTCTCTGTGGTATCTATTCAATTGCCATTTTAGTATGAAAACATCCAAAAATCATGCATAAATAAATGAGTGTGGCTGTCTTTCAATAAAACTTTTTTTTTAAACATGAGGCAGATAGTTTGGCCCATGGGTTATAGGTTCCTGACCCTTAACCTAATACATTATGATAGAAAAATATATTCTAATATTTAGTGAGTTTCTGATGTTAATTTTGTTTCCTTTAAGTTTTAAAATTGGTGAAAATCCTGGGTTGTCTATTCCTATTTTTCATCCTTATTGTAATGATCATATTGAGTTCCTCACTGGAATATATTTGCTACAATATTCTTTGAAAATACTTCGAATATTTTCCTGACTTTGAGTTCAATTTCTCAAGTACATCAGTTCAATCTCAGTAGTGTATCTTGGTAGGTATTTTCTACAAAGTTTCTGTATAAAATATTCTCTACAGAGTTATTTGAATGATTTGCTTCTCTGGAAAGTCTGTAAAATTCCATGGTTATGTGGCTTTCTTTCTCTCCAAACTATGAATTCCTCTATATTTGAATCATTTTTCTATGTACGTGGATCAAGCGTTGACAAACAGTTAACAAGGAAAGAAAGAAGAAAGAGAGAAAGAAAGAAAAAAAAATAGGAAAGGGAGGAGAGTGGGTGGGAGTGAGGAAATAAAGGATAAACAAGTCTTACTTTGTTTGTTTGACAGAAAGAATGGCTTCTTAAATGAAAACTAAGATGAAAATATTTGGTATTTATTGTTTTACTGAGAGTTCACGTAAGACTCAAAGTAAGTCGCAGTTAATACGTTAAATGAACACTTGCTTAGCTGATTACGTTCTTGCTCCCAGTTACTGACTGCCCTCCCTGTAATGGAATATAAACCTCTCCACTCCATTTCATGTGACCTGCATGAAATCTCCATGGCAGGAACTTAGCCTCCTACCTCTCTGACATCAAGTCTGAGCTCCTGACTTGCCTTGACCAATGAAATGTTAGAACAATGGATGTGTATTACTCTGAAAGAGACTTTAAAATCCTTGTAATCCATTGTTTTATCCACTTCTCCAGAGTAACAGCATGGCATAATTTTGGGCTCTTATTTTGGTTTAAGTTCTTGAATAAAGATGATACATGGAACAGAATTGAGCAGGGAAAAGCAGAGTTGAAATGTAACATGAGTGAGAAATAAATCACTTGTAAACCGCTGAGATTTTGAAGTTATTTGTTACTGCAATAAAACCTGATAAGAGTTTAAATGTATGAAGATTGTATTAAGGAATGGGGTGTTACAATCATTGCAACCTAACACAAGTAACACTGTCTTCAGGACCAGGCAGCAAGCAGATAGTAAGAAAATTGTTAGTGGAGACAGGACATAGGGAATCACACTAGGCACAAGTCCAAAACATTAGATAAAATTTTTGTGGCACCTAGAGTCATAGACTACAAACAAATGAACTTGCAGTTTATTAAAGAGATTTGGGAACAGATTGTTCCAAGCATACCTTAGCATTTATCCCTGACCATTTTTGTTTTTCTATCTATAGTATCAATTCTACCTAACCCATCTAATCTCAATTGTTGGAGATTATTAAAATTTTGAGTTTGCCTTCCAAGGCTTACTGTACTTTCTTTACCAAGGTGATTTTATTATTTCCTATGAAATCAAGTGCTACTTAAGTATCAAACATTTTTCAAATGTGTACCTTCAAATTACATCTCTCTTCTAGGATCAAAACAAATATATTCACCTTTCTTATTTAAACTACTAGGTGGATGATCTAAATGCTTCTAAAACTGAACAGAGACAGAGAAATGCAAGCAGCAGAATTCTGGATTTTCCACAACTCCCAGACTCCTCCTCCTGAAAGAATGACTCGCTGTTTTACAACTACCTACTTAGTAAATCTCCCCAGACAGGTGGGAAATTTACCTCAACATTTTTGATTACCTCCCTCACCCTCACTTCCCACTTCCACTCCAGAGATAAACTATTATACCTTCTAAGTCAATCCCTAAGTCACTCTTCATTATCACTGCTGTCAGATTAGCTCCAGCCGTCTGAACAGTTTAGATGCTTTTTAACAGATATCTGTGTATTTGTTCTTAACTTTTTTAAAGGCATTCTCAACTAAGCAACCAGAATTATCTTAAAAATGCAAAGTTGATAATTAGGTTACTATTATAAACATGTCTATGGCTGCCTGCTGCTTTAAGGAGAAAACTAAAACCCTGACAGCCAGCCCAGAACTCATGTTACTCTTACTTTCATCACATACGCTCAAATATTCTTCTCGTGGTTCAGCTCCTCATCAGCAGCACGCTTCATCTCTCCTAGACCTTACACTTATCCTTCCCTCTTCCTGCTTCCTTTTCTTATTGCTCTTCATTATTCTAACTCTGGCTTAAGTATCCTTTCTTCAGGGTATCCATCACTGTCCTTGAAGTCTAGATTATACACCTTTGTATGTCCCATAACAGCTATCAAAATGTAGTTATGCTTCTCATTTGCATAATTATTTGTTTAATATTCCACAGTTTCACTCCTGACACAGAACTTAGCACATGGAAAACACTGAGTAAATATGGGTTAAATGAAGAGATGAATATAAAGACAGTTCAGAATTGTGATGACTGTCACTTTTTTTTTTGAGCTTTTGAGTTTCTTTTATCAGATTAGTTCTTTTTATTGCTTTTATGACTGTTTGACAGCATGCCTGTGTTTTAAATGTGGCCACTAAAACAGCACAGTGCCTGAAGTAACTTAAAAAAAAATGTGAATTCTTCATGTTATTGTGACTTTTTTAAAGGATGACTTCTTAAGAGTATATCTTTCTTCCTCATTACCTCTTTAAATAATGTTTAGAAGTAAAATATCAGAAAATCTAACTGACTGCAACTTAGAGTGATGCCAAACTTGAAATATAGAAGTATTTTAAACTGAGAAATTATTAAGTATACTGACAACGAGGACTATTTTAACAGAATCCATGGCTCAATTAAATTTTGAATCATAACAAAAGACAACTAAAATACTTGGCTAAAAATGTCTTTTCCCATGAAGACTGGGAAGGTGCATGTCAGAATGATGAAATTTCCCCATCAGTTTCCTTTCATTATATTTCTTTTAGGATATGAAACTGGATACTTAACTTGCAATTTAAGTATTTTTTCTTGTATCACAACCCATGATAAATACATCAGCAATGTCAGAGTCTCATGCTTTATGTGTTAATTTCAAATTGGATAATTATTAGTCTGATTATATAAATAAAATCATTACACTGCTTTGTTATTACCTGAAATTCATACCTTTGGGATTTAAACAGTTAAAACTACAATTGATGAATAATTTATTGTAAACTTTTTAGAAAATCTTTTATCTCAGTGTTTGACTCTGAAGTAAGTAGCGATAATATCATAATATAAATATAATAAGAACAACATAGTACACATTTTTAACTCCTTAAAATACTTCTAATGGAGGTAGTAGTGGAAGGGTTGTTGAACAATTGAACCACAAAAGGCATTGTTAACAAAAAATGTTCTTGTATTGGGTACTCTCATGAAGGTAGGGGCAGGAGCTAAAGTTTGAGAATAAGAAAATGAGGGCAAGTATTAAAGTAAACGTTTGAAAATGCTTGTGATGGTTAATTGTATGTGTCAAACTGACTGCATCACAGGGTCCCCATGTATTTGGCTAAACAGTGTTTCTGGGTGTGTCTGTGAGTTTGTTTCTAGGTAAGAACGGCACTTGAATCAGCAGACCGACGAAAGCAGGTTGCCCTCCCCAGTGTGGATAAACATTATCCAATCCACTGAGAGCCTGAATAGAAGAAAAAGGCAGAAGAATAAAGAATTTTTCTCTCTTTGCCTGATTGCACGAGGCAGGATACTGATCCTTGTCCTTGGACTGGGACACAACTGGTGCTCTTAGTTCTCAAGTCCTCAGACTCAGCCTGGAATTTACACCATTAACTCTCTGGTTCTCGTGCCTTTGAACCTGGTCTAGGACATAGACCAGTGGTTCTCTTGGTTCTCAAGCTTTTGGACTAAGACTAGAACTACACCACCAGTCTTCCTGGGTCTTCAGCTTGCAGACGGCAGGTGGGAACATCTCAGCCTTTATAATCATGTGACCCAATTCCATATATATATATGCATTGTGTATATGTGTATATATATTACATATATCATATATGAATATATCCTATTAGCTCTGTTTCTCTGTAGAACCCTAAATAATATAATGCAACTTAAGACAACTAGATCCACTCACAAAAGTAAAATGTTCCCTGCTAAAATAACATGTGCTTCATTGAAAATGTGTCTTTGCTTAATAGAAATATTATATTCAATCCAAATCTCTAATTAAATTAAGCACAACCTATTTTCAATACAGTATGCTAGACAGGGTGGCAATTCAGATTTAAATGCGTATGGCCCCACTTTTCCAGGAAACTGGAATCAAATCACAGGAAGGTCAATAAAGAATGACTATAAAAGTGAAAAGGACTAAATAGATGTAAAACATATAATATCCAGGGAAGATTAATTATAAGAATAATTCAGTAAAGAAGTAGTGGTCATGAGGATCATCTTGATTCCTGCACAGAGAGAGAACTTGAGTTAGGCAGGAAAAGTCACAGCTAGGTTAGCCAGGGTGTTGATTGAGTAAGAATGTGTAATACTCCAGGAAGTAAGGACAAGGGCAAATTCAGATCAGTAAGAAGATATAGCATGGATATAGAAGGGCAAGCTACCAAGTTTGACTACATATATTCGATTTTACATGTACTAAACTATATACTAAAAATCTACTTGTGCCAAGATGTGTCCTTAGCAATCACTACAAGAGATACAGTCTCTGTTCCTATCTGATGGGGGTGGAAGTAGAGGATGGGAGAATACTAAATTTAAAAAAAAGATAGATTTCAAAAGCAATAAACAGATAAACAGCACTATTTTGAGAACTAAAATAGAATTTTTCTGGGTAACTACTATCAATTGGTTGTGCAGGAAATACATAAGATGACAGGTAAAAACATTTTATATATATAAATGTATATATGTGTATATATACGTGTCTATCCAACTAGATAGACACATACAAGTATCGGTTTTAGTGCATACAGGTATATGAGCAGAGCATCTAATTAAGTAACTTATTACCTTTGAATTGGCAGGTCTTGCTTCCTTCTCACTGGGTAATTCTGCAACTGAGAGACTAGCTGAAACCGCCATCAAACAGCAGGTGAGAAGCTAGAAACATGACTACTTACTACAAAGGCAATGTTTTTTGGTCTCCTTTACAGTTAGCAATGACCCTGTGATTAAGTAATGGCCAATATAAGCAGAAGTGCCTTGTGAAAGTTTGTGAAATTGTCTCCAGAAGATCGTTAATGCACACTCATTGAACCTTTTATTCATCAAGCTTTCTCCCGCCTGCTGACTAGAAACCCTATCTGACGGCTGGGGCTCTAGCTGCCAGTTTGGCTTAAGGGTCCCTCTGTAGGTGATACGCAGAACAGTGTTAACAGATCTGCCCTGGGCTGTCCAGTTCAGGAATTTTGTAAGAAAGAGAATGGCATTTATATTTTGTCTGGCTTTGGGTCTCTTTCTGACAGCTGCGTGTAAATATAATGACATGCATAGATAAGAAATAATTAGAGAACTATTAAGGAACCATTATGTGATTATGAATGTCACATTCTGAGAAAGGTTTTTATGTACTTAGAACAATCTGGGGAAAATATTAAGTGATTTGTGTAAATTCAATGAATGATAACAAATAAACTGGCAATTACTCACTATTCCTACCACATTATACTATGAATGGGAATCATTTGGGACTGGTTCCTATTTTGATGTAAAGAGTTAAAAATACAGAGCCATTAAACTCGGGCCCATTTGGGCAGAAGCCAGATGTCCTTTTGACTACCACAATTTTGTAGGATCAGTTTTATCTTAATTCTACCAGGTACCTCCCAAGGAAAGTAACTGTGATGACACCTCAGGGACAGTGCATCTGGAATCTATCAGGGAGAACATGCCTCAGAACGTCCACACTGTCTGCACGTGACGTTCCACGCGCACGGAGAAGGGCTGGTCTTAAGAAATAGCCCATTTTTGGAAATGATGGGAAAGAGGAAGGCTACGTTATGTTTTAACTTTGTCCAATTGCCCTGAACAATAGGATCTTTATTTATTGTTTGACACACTGGGAATGAAAAATTCTTCAATTAGTCGCTCACATCCAGATCACTGAAGATGTTAGTAATCGGTGTACATCCTTGAAGCTACACAGTTTTATTATTTACATTATTTGGACCATCTGAACACACATGAAATAACAAAATAAGTAATTATTAGAACTAATTAGTTATAGAAAGTATGTTCATGTCTGCAAAAGCAATACAAACTCAATTTGATCTCTCCAAATTACTAAAGTGTTAATTTCACTTGATCACAAAATATATACGTATACATCATAAATTCATTTATAATAGACAATTGCAAAATATGAAAATGTGTTTCCACTAATGTAGTTAATTTATACATAACCTATTTCAATATTTATCAGAACTATTGCCTTGGGGAGAATTAAATTTGCTTAACACAGAGATTTAGGTGATGGAGGACGGGTAATTTGATGTACAGGAGACCAAATTAAGCACACTAATTTATCTGACCTCTCTCCAGCTGGGAAGGATTTACTGTTAAGCTAGAAAAACACAATTTAGTGTTAACTAGAAGAAGCAGTAGAGGTTGAAGCAGAAACCTGAAGAAAATGCGAAGAAGCTCTGGGTTCACTGTGATTTGTTAAGGCAGAGGAAAGGATTGATTTGTTGTGTTGAAAGTTAATTCCTGCATGCAAGGCCACCTTCTTATGCATCTCAGCTGGAAGGTTTTTAGCAAGGCCTATTAACTTATAAGCCCTGTGCTTTCCTGTTTCCAGTAGATCTTTCAGTGAGAATTTACACTCCACTAAGAGACCTAGCATGAAACTGCTCTATTTATGAAATAGAAAAAGAGAAAAAAATGGGTTAAAATTATTTATAAATAATGGATGACAGAAGATCATCAAATTCAAGAAGAGAGACCACAGAAGTACATAAAATATTTAGAGCATACACAATGAAAAGTAAAACATACAGTTTAAAACCATGAGATTCAACACAACACTAATAGGTAAAAAAAAATTAAGAACAGAAACAATGGATCAAAAGATAATCAATAAAATAATGCACTGATTGCAATTTCTGTCATTATTAACTTTAAAATATATTCATAAATTGGACTACTTCTAACCATCTCTGCTGCCACCAGTGTCTTTTGTCTGGATTATTATGTTAACCCTCCAGTCATTCCTTCCGTATTGAAAACATCCTCTTTTCTTCAGTCAGTTCCAACTGAATAGCCAGTTGTCCGATTAATCATAGAAAAATCCAGATCTCCTGTCACTCCTCTGCTCAGCATCACCCAGCTGCCTGTTAACTCAATAGAGTAAAATCAAATTCCTTTCAACATTCCACAAGAATCTACAACTTGTGTCCCTGTTACCACTTTTTGAAATCCAAAAGTCAAAGTGAACTTTAGCACAAAAACAATAATAGAATTACCACGTATGCACTATTGAACTAAGACTGCCAATTTTAATTTCTACTTCATCAAACTACTGAAACACAACATTTAATCTCTTTTCACATTCAAATATATTACACCAGTGTAATATATACTAAAAACTTATCCTAATTTGTAGATGAAACATAGTCTGATAAATCTAATTCATTGATGTAAGTATATCAAAATGAAAATTACAGGCTACTTGGAGATTTATAAAAATAATCCCATGGTAGATTCTATTAAATGACACAACTTCTTGAGAAAAAGTCCATAGCTTCAATATAATTATATTTATAAGCTAGAAAGAAATACAACTTTGAAAAGGGATTTATTTCAAGAAATTAAATAATTTAGTGAGAAGAAATCATAAAAAGAAATTACATAATGAATAAAATGAGCCCTAAAAAATAAAGGTGGGAAACAGAAATTACTGGATTAGATAATAGGAAATTTATAGATTTAATAACAAATACAAAAAATCTACCTTTTAGATGAGCAGTGATAAAGGTAAATCATGACTTAGACCAAACAAAATTAAAATTCA
Organism: Camelus ferus; assembly: GCF_009834535.1. NCBI lineage: Eukaryota > Metazoa > Chordata > Mammalia > Artiodactyla > Camelidae > Camelus > Camelus ferus. The sequence goes on along the minus strand of NC_045696.1, from coordinate 18,818,985 downwards.
GGCAAAAATCATAACCTATAAGGAAATATAAGATAATAATTACTTTCTTTTTTGAAGTAATTGTGAAACCTGGATGAAATGAGCAATTTTCTACAAAAAAAAGTAAATTAAAAACTTATCTTCAATGAAAATTTTAAGTCTAAAAGAAATCGTGACAATATTGTTTTAGAAATAGTGACTTAAACAATAGTTAGTTTCTCTCTCATGTCACGCGTCCATCATGAGTAGTCTGAGAACCCTATAATGTCTTATCTTCCCTCAGGACCCAAGACACAATGCAGGCACTTTCTGGGATGCTACTGATCTTTATAATGGAAGGAAAGACAAAGTAATGAGCTGCATACTGGCTCTTCAAACTGTCGGTAATACTTTTAACTTTTATTAAAAATTCTTTGGTCAAAACAAGTTAAATGGCCACATCTAATTTTAAGGTGGTAGGGAAGAACAGTGGAAAATATCTGATGGTTCTGATGGTTGCTATAATTTCCCTTTCTAATCACTAAGTATTATTTGTACTCTCTGACATGTATACGGTAGGTATGTTTACGTGTCAATCCTACTGGGCCATGGGGTGTCCAGATAGTTGATCAAACATTATTCTAAGTGTGTCTGTGAGCGTTGGTTATTTTTTCTCTTTTGGGTGCAATTAACATTTAAATAGGCTGACGGGTAAAAAGAATTGCACTCCCTTAAGTGGGTGAGCCACAACCAGTCAGTTGAAGGACCGAATGCAACAAAAAGACTGAGCCTGCCTCAAGCAGAAGTAAACTCCTCCTGCCTGACTGTAGGGTTGGGACATCAGACTTTTCCTGCCTTTGAGGAAAGAAAAAAGGTTATATTTATACAGTTTTACATGTAGTTATATATTTTATATAATTTTTATATAATTATATAGTTGTGATTGTTTAAATTTGTACTTTTAAATATTTCAGCAGTTAAGCCATTGGAAAGGAGAAGCTTTCCACATTTTTTTGTTTGAAAAATAGCAATTAATTTAGAATACAGCATGAATGATATTTCTTTTTTTGTAGATCTTGAAAGCAACTGTAGGATCAGAGACTGTAACTTAAAACCTGACATTATATTTAATGTAGAGTGGTTTGACTTTTTTTATACAAGCTATTTGGAGATTATTACTTGTTTAAAAAACCAAAACATATCGATGACTTGAAATGTCATATAATAAATATAATTAAGTAAATATGAAGCTCTTAATTTTTGGTATCATCTAGACACTTACCGTTCAAAACAGGCATGTAACTTAAAATTCTATTGACATTTTCCAAAAAAAGCTAAAACTAGATTTCTTAGTAGTCATTATATATCTCTCCAAATTTCAAATATTGTATCTGTTCTTCAAAATTATTTTTCCTACTTTTTCACCCCAAATCTCTTCAGTGTTCTCCAATTTATGTTCATTTTTTCATTGTTTTCTCTCATCCTGTCCTCTGCTCCATATCCCTTTTTCTAAATCCCCACAATCAATCCATCATAAATTCATAGACAATTACAATATGCTTCTAAAACATATCCTTGCAATTAAGTCTTTTTTCTCACATTGAAATTATTTTGCAAAAAGACCCAGCTCAATTTTTTCAATAAAAATGATAAAGTTTGAAGACTGAAGCAAGAAACAAACATGATGTCAAGAAAAAAAGAAATTGAACAGGAGACTGTAGAATCTTTCCCTCCATTGTTTGCTTTCTAGTCAAAAGTGGAATTTAGTAAGTTACATTTATTTAGAAATACTTGAATTTAAATTTGAAAATTCATGATTGCCCTTTTTTATTAAAAAAACAAACACATCAGAGAGGTTCTCAACTTCCAGATAAGATGAAATCAGTTGTCAACTGTTGGGAAACTGAATCAAATTACTTATTAACTTTGAGTAACAAGGTAACTATTTTATGCAATGAACAAACAAAACTGAGTAACAAGAATACATATTCAGGGTAAGGTACCTAAAGTTTTAAAATTCAGATCCTTCTCAACCTCCCACAATCTCTCTCTCCCTCTCTCTCCCAACCTTCATGTTATCAAAAGTTTAATAAGAAAATACTTGACAATTAAGGACATCAAACATTAAGGCCTCAGAAGCACTTTGCTCCAAAGGTATTTGTGTTCAGAGTTTAGGCTGAAACTTGTTTTCTGCTGATGAACTGTCACATCCTACAGTCTAGATGTTACTAGCACTTACTCTCAGAAATAACCCCATTTTCTGGCCCCCTGGAAGGATACCCAAGTACACCAAGCAGTAAGTGCTCTCATGTAGAAAGGTTATCAGTACCTCAATGCATATTCTAAAAATTGTCTTATTTGTGTAAAGATTTTGTAGGTGGTTTAATCTGAAACACCACATGGGTCTTCTGGAAACCATGATTTTCCCACTTAGATTATTTGTACCATTAAATACATTAAAAATTCATATCTCGTGGGTGTATCATGCTCATAGGAAAATTTGGCATATTTATGCTAAAAACTAAATTCACATTTCCTCAGTTAAGTAAAAGCTATAAAACGTAATGGTGCATGTGATAGGAAACAAAACTACATAATGTTAAAAATGAAAAAAAAAAAAACAAAACAACTACTCCCTTAAATTATTCTTGGTTGAAATGCTTCTCAATCAATGGCTGCATAAGATTTTAACAAGTATATCTATGCTCACACAAAGAAAGAAAAACCAACCAACCAAACAAACAAACAAAAAAACCTTTATGGTCATGACAGAATGGAAGACGGTAGGAGAGATGCAGGGTAATGATAAAGTGGAAAAGGACAGATAAATGCATAGATTAAAAATCACTTTCACAAATTTCCCCAGAATTTTAGAAAGCAAACATTTAAAAAAAAGTGTGAGGTAATACAAGAATTATCATACTGTCAAAATATATATCTACAGATACAGACAAAAAATGTAGATGTAGATACAAATACAGATGTGGATATAGATACAGATGATATCAATGATATGTATATATTTATGTAGACATGCATAATGCAGTAGTATACTTCCAAACATATTCAGTTGAATTTCAGGAACAAATAAAAACTAAACCCTGTGAATAAATGAATTACTGTTACTTTGTAGATTAAACATTTAAACTAAGGTGTTTATGCAGGTCTCAAATTTGGCACTAAAATGTTTTTAAGTCTCTTTGTATCACGTCTCATAATTACATTTAAATATCTTAAAGTAATTACATGAAGTAATTTTATGTAACGTTGCCAAGTTAACAACTGAGGTTCTCATTTTGTTTTGACTGCTGATTTAGAGTATGATTTAAATTAGTCTTCTCTCTCCTACTGCAACTGTCTTGAATAAAGTTTCTCTGCCTCTGTAACTTATCTGGTCTAATTTATCCATGATATCAAATTAACTCAAGAGTTTGTTCATGTTTGTTTTTGTTTATTTCCTTCTTTTTGTTTCTGGGGATAGGTTCACTTATGGTACATGAAAGGAGCTGACTGTTTACACCAGGAAATGCCGAAATTAAAATCATGTATGATTAGGTAACATGGATGGGAAAACTTCTCTCCAAACACGTATTCTCTGCATATATGGTACATAAGACTGTTTGCTGTGTTTAGATCATGAAATATTACAAGGGATGCAGAATGGGTGATGTTTTCCATAGTGCCGTATCCAGCATTGCCTCTCCAGCAGACTGCTTTCATTAAAACAAATTCAAAGGAAAGTCACTTCACTGGATTACACACCTGTTGACATGTGGCCCATGTGGCTGATGCACAACTCTAAAATGACTCTCTCCTTTTCTTTTTAAAAATAAATCCTAGATGTCATTTATCCTATTCCTCTTTACTCACAAAAAAAAGAGTAGTCTGTTCTACAGTTCATAGGCACTGTTGCCTGACATAATAACAACTGTAAAATATTGATGAAGCCAAAAGCACGTTCTCACTCTTTGGGTAGGAATTTTCAAAGCTGGATGCTCAAATTGGATATAGTCTCTTATGGCCTTAATGTCTTCTCAAGCTGCAACCTCTAGAGCTCACTAGAGTGGCTGATTCTCTCACATCTCTGGATGAGCAAAGAAAGCATGTCAAAGGCTACTTAAATCAGTCTGTGTTTTGGTAAATAGGGTATGGAAAGTTCAAGTGCACAAGATAGGCCTAGCCTGGTTTCTGCTAGACCACAACGGCTAAATAGGACAGGTAGCAAATGTACAGAGTCAGGATGCTGGCGCTCGACAAGAGAGGAAAAGGAATGTAAAGGTAGTAATGACTTTGTCCTATTATCAGAGGAAGATAGAAAAAGCCAATTGCCCTCTTGAGTTTCCCATTTACTGCTAAACTGTAGGAAAACAATCAGTACCTTTAGTCCCCTGGTACTGAGAAATACATTACAATCCTAAACCATTTAGTTACTCGTTATTCCTTCATCACAGAGAACTGTGGCCTTTATTCCATGACCACTAGGTATTTGTTAATGAGCAAACATTTCTTTTTTAGGAAAATAAAAGTTGTTTTTGAGTTTCAATAGATGTATGGGGGTTAAAGTATTCAGTTTGCATTTTCATTCAACATTTATCAGGAAAAATATAAATTTAGTGCTACTATGTGCTAGTGTTGTTCATGACAAAGGCAACAATGATGGTAATATAGTAAATACAGTCTCGACAGAGAGATCTTCTAATGTAGTGACAGGTAGAGGCATTAATCAAATGCAAAATTACAATGACACATGCTATAACAGAGAAGTGTATGGAATAGTAAAAGTATGCTAAAGTTAAGTAAGAACAGCAAGATACAGAAGTTAATATATGGTACAACCTCAAGTGAATAAAATGGATAAACCCAGAGTCTGAAAAACTTAAAGGATATTTAAATAATCTGCCAGCTGTGACTATCTGTAAATGATTAAGTTACTGAATTTTTTTATATCTTTTATTATATTTTCTAAATTTTAATAAGAATGATTTGTATTTAAAATGTGAAATGCAGTAAATATCTTAAATACAGTATGTTTTATTTTTCTTATTAAAGTGAGTAACTTGATAATACTAGAAAAATCAAAAACCAACACACAAAGCACAAAAATGTAATTCCTATTCCCTGACAGAAGCAAGCACTTCCATAAACACTTAAAACATAATTTACCAGGTCAAAATTTTAGATAGTATTGATTTATTACAATATACATATAAAATATTTCATTGATTTTCAGATGTGTATGTTGTTTATAACTACACTGGCAAAAATAATTCCATGAAAAAATCCTTGTAGATACAAATGAGATTATTTCTCTGACAGGAAAACATAAAACCTAAAATTTCTTATTAATACTTCACCAGTACCAACCACCACTCTTTCACTAGTTTAGAGAAAAGATATTCAGGAGTTTTTGACCATTTCCATAAAATGTAATAGAGATTTTATTGTGATAGAGAATTGACAAATATTTATTTAGCAGTAAGTCCAGGGGACAGATTCTAGGCAATAGTCTACGACAAAAAGCGAAAATGGAGAAATCAAATAAAATTAAAATATATAAAATTAAAATAGAAAATGGCTATAAATTCATCCTTCCCCTTTACAAAAAGATTTTTCTCTACCTGTGGAATCAGAGTTGGTCTGTGAGTTGTGTTGATCAGTAAGATGCAGTGGAAGTGCATTGTGAGATTTCAGATGCTAGGCGTGGAGAGGACTGGAAGTTTCCAGTCTCACCCTCTTGGCAAATTGCTCTGAAGCTGCTATATAAATAATCCCTTTTCATCCTATCAGAGGATCACTGATCATATTAAGCAGAACTATTTTAGCTGAGTTCCTCTAAACCTACTATCTAACTACCAACTGATAGACAACCACAAACACAAAACAAGTAAGCCCATGTTAGAATATCTAGCAACAGTACAATCAGAGGCTGACTATGGCCTGATGAGTGACCTCAGGCAAGGTTGCAGGAGAAATGCCCATCTAAACCCATCCCAAACTGCTGACATACAAGATTATGAGCAAATAAATTGGTTGTTTAAAGCCACAGGATCTTGTGGTAATTTGTTATACAGGAAGAGATGACTGGTAAATCTCCAAGACATCTAGTTTCTGAAATAAAATTAAAACTGTCCAGGAGCCCCTGATATAGTTCCTTTGAATAACAGCTAATAATAAAAATAGTAACTAATATTTATTGGTAAGTAATGAGCTAAATAATTTACATTTACTGCCTCTAATAATCCTCAAAGTACTAAATTTAGTACTTATCTTTACTTTACAGATACTGAACTGTTGAGAGAGATTTAAAACGTTGTCCAAGGTTCTACAATTAGATGTACAAATGAATTCAAACCCAGGTCTAATTTTGAGGCAATGATCTTAACTAGTACACATATTACATCTTGTTCCTCTTTATTCTCTCATCATTTCCAAATACGTTGCCTATGACGAAGAGTAAAACTATTGAAACTTGGAATAACCCAGGTGAGAAACAAACCAGGAAACAATGGCATAAGAAAACTTTTGGGGTAATTTTGTCTATCTGCTCACACACTTTCAAAATACCTTCCTGATAGAAGTTTCAATAATTATGTCTGTAGGAAAGTGGTGCTGTTCTGTGTGGCTAACAGAGCATACCACTACACGAAGAGCAACTGATCATGTTCAGCTTATCAGAAAATAGGATGCTGGTAGCTGGGGCATCCTCAGAAATATGAAATTGTACAAACCATGAGCTGTAATCACTGACAGTCATCGTGAAGCTCTTACAAGAAGAAACAAAAATTATATGAGAGTAAGCATCAGCTTAGGACAAAAGAGGACAGAAATTAAAATACAGTATTTCCTTAACATGATATTAGTACAAGCTGAAGTGAAACAAAGATCAAATATGCACTATAACATGTTTCACATGAATATTATGTGCATATTGAAAAATACAGAAAAATATAGCATATCCCCTTTTTTTTTGAATGATTTCATTCAATGCATCCCTCTAATGCATTTTATAAGCACGTGTACTGAGAAAAAGCAAAATATTGCTTCTCAGGAACAGGCTCTGCTCTGCTCAAATATTTCTTTCTAAAATTAAGTGACAAATTTATTAAGAAGAATATTCAAAAGTTTACCAAAAAGGTTTGTGGTCTGTGAATTTACAACTTTAGCAAATTGCATTTAAACTCAACTTTTAATTATCCTTCTTCAAGCTCCAAGATAGCATACAATTATGGATAAACCACGTGCCCTCTCTCTTCCGTGCGCGCGCACACACACACAAACACACATACACAAATGCATACATATTATCTACACCATGGGCATATACAAGATAACTCTATATATTCATACTACTTTGTATATATAATTATATTTTATTTCTACAATCCATCAACAAATAGTAAAGACTTAGAAATAAAATATATATGTAACAATACAAAATGATAAATATAAATGTACTAAAATTTTAAGTTAAAGACGACAAATAGAAAGATAACATCATGTATCATGTTCATGGATTGGAACACTTAATTAAGATGTTAGTTTTCTTGCTTTTATATAGATTAAACACAATCCTAATAAATTTCCAATAAGCCTTTTTAAAATAGGAGAAAAGCTGCTTCTTAAAATTGCATGAATATGCAAGAGAATATTCATTGAGAGAATATGGAAAGAAAATAACCCAAACAATTTGAAAAACTAAAACATTGAAATACACAAATAAGACAATAAAGGACACAATAAATAGAAGAGTTAAAAAAAGACTGACACACCAAATATTAATGAGAAAGTGGAGGGTCGAGAACTCTTATCTACTGCTAATTGGAAAGTAAAATGTTACAAATACTTAGGATGTAAGATTTTCACTTAAATGAAGTACAAGCCTAATGCCTATAGTTTTGGGGTTTTTTTTTTTTTTCTTAAGAGAAAAACTTATGTAAGAAGACTGATGACACATTTTTCTTCCCTAAAAAACAAACCTGGCAACAAAATACTCAATAGTGGAATATGGAGAGCAAAATAAGTAAAATTAAAAAAAATTATGCTTCAAATGGTCCTTGAAATATCAGATTTGCCTTTTTATTCCGTCAAAATATTAAATGACACACTGGAACATGGTTTGTCAGCTGTTAAAAATGTTTTTAGGTCAAGCCATCATGTAAAAATCCATGACTCCTTGCGTAACACAATTTGAAGAGCATAATGGGAGCTACCCTGAGTGCTACTTGGGGTTTTATCTCACCAGTCGGGCCATGGCCGTGTTAGGAGGTTACGCAGTGCTAGGCTTGTTATTTTCTCCTCTTGAAAGCTTATTGTATTTTAACTTTAGGTCACTGACCCTTTCACTGCACCTTTCATTTGTATTTTCACTGAATAACAGAAGAAGAAATATTAACTTGCAATTTTCTCTAAAGTTATATTCTTTTTTTTCAATTAATTTTCATATGAATTTCTTTTTTTTAACATTTTTTATTGATTTATAATCATTTTACAATGTGTCAAATTCCAGTGTTCAGCACAATTTTTCATTCATGGACATATACACACTCATTGTCACATTTTTTTCTCTGTGAGTTATCATAACATTTTGTGTATATTTCCCTGTGCTATACAGTATAATCTTGTTTATCTATTCTACAATTTTGAAATCCCAGTCTATCTCTTCCCACCCTTCACCCCCCTGGCAACCACAAGTCTGTATTCTCTGTCTATGAGTCTATTTCTGTCCTGTATTTATGCTTTGTTTTTGTTTGTTTGTTTTTGTCTTTTAGATTCCACATATAAGCGATCTCATATGGTATTTTTCTTTCTCTTTCTGGCTTACTTCACTTAGAATGACATTCTCCAGGAGCATCCATGTTGCTGCAAATGGCATTATGTTGTCGGTTTTTATGGCTGAGTAGTATCCCATTGTATAAATATACCACATCCACATCTTCTTTATCCAGTCACCTGTTGATGGACATTTAGGCTGTTTCCATGTTTTGGCTACTGTAAATAGCGCTGCTATGAACATTGGGGTGCAGGTGTCATCCTGAAGTAGGGTTCCTTCTGGATACAAGCCCAGGAGTGGGATTCCTGGGTCATACGATAAGTCTATTCCTAGTCTTTTGAGGAATCCTCACACTGTTTTCCATAGTGGCTGCACCAAACTGCATTCCCACCAGCAGTGTAGGAGGGTTATATTCTTAATGTGTATGCAGTATCATTTAAAGTAGAATACTGAAAGCCCCAACAATTATAAAATAATTATACATGGATAATTTATACTTTTTATAATTAAAAAAATAGTATAAAATTAGGTTTCTCATGCCCTTTTACAGACCAATGTAATCGGTAAAAATTTAACTTAAACATTGATTTATATACATGCTTTAAATATACCTAAATGTTCACAGCAGCATAACTACAATAGAGACATAATTATTCTGAACACTTTCTAAAAGTATTTAAATTTACTTTCTACCTTCAGTAGTTAAATAGTTGAATATCAATACAATGTAATATTGAAATATTATGCAGCCATAAAATAATGAAAATCAGAATATATTGGTAATATAATCTCTACATTATTTACTAAAAATAGAGGCAAATAATGTGCAGAATATATTTGTTCCTTAACATTAAAATAATAAATATATCCTATAAATATATGAACTTATAAATATATAAATTAGAAAAAAATATAGATTCAAGTCTTAACTAGATTTTGGGTCTTGTTTATTCTATTTGGCTATCAATACTCATTTAAAGTAATAATACCAAGAGTAACAAAATTTGTACTTCAGTTCATTTACAGACATATTTTGTTCATGGAAAATTATATAGGACAGAATTAATGAAAACCAAACTTGGGAATTGTATTACTGGAGGGAAAGAAGAATTTTTTCATTTTATTTGGATTTCAGTGTATATTATTGCTTTTACTTTTAAATCAACAACATTATTTTGACAGTTGGATTAGAAGAATTTTTATTTTGTCTTTATATCATTCTGTTACATACTAAAAATATGTTTTTAATTAACAAAATTTAACCATCACTTTATTTTTTAATAAAATAACCTAGGAATACAATGATAGACTCTAAAGTAGCTGTTTCATATAATATCATGATATATTGAATTTCCATAGACTATAAAAATAGTTATAAAGAATTAACCTATATACAGTTATCTACCTATCCAAATGAATTAAGATTATATAAACACATAATTTCATCTCCTCAACATTTTAAATCAATCTCTCAGATATTACATATCTATTTGTTTAGCTTTGTTACACCTGTGCCACACAAATTTTATATGATGTTATATATAGATAAATTTTGCAAGATTTTCTAATGTAATTACTAGATTTCTGATTACAGTTTTGTAAATTTTAACAACTTATGTTCCAGTATATTCTCATTTGGGATTTAGTTTCTTGGGGAGATAACTATAAAAAGAGAGAATTAAGTACGAGGAATAACAAAAGCATATAAATAAAGCTGATGAAACAGGAGTAGAAAATGTCTCAATTTAGTCTGAGAAGAAATTTGAAAAATTACCTTGGAAAAGTACAATGTTGTTTTTGATTGGGAACTGAGACAGAGATCAGTCTGAGAGGGGCTGGTAGACACAGGTGAGACGAGGTGGAACACAGTCATTCTTGTCATAAAATCTAAAGGCATTGCCAACATACAAGAAGGGCAGACAGAACCAATTTCCCCTTTGTAGTTATAGTCTCACCTACAAAGCAAACTCACTAACTATTATCTCATGGAAATTAAAAGGCAGAGAAATCTCATACCTCATAGAAATTATCTTATAGAAAATAAAAGGTAGAGACAACTCAAAAAGTTATTTTATTCATAAGGGATGGTAAATAATTAAAATTACGGTATATATGAGTATTTCCAAGGTGAATCAATAATTATCCGTAAGATATGTTGTGTGTTTTATGCTTCATGTGTCAGTTTTCTTTTCTATGATATTGATATAATAGCAATTTCTTTAGTTTACTTCACATGCAAACATTTTTAGAATTTCTGTAAAGCATTTGGAACAGGAATTCATGTAATTCAGGAATTTGGACTATTATTTTCATTGTTCATAGTAGTGGAAGTAATAGTGAGGTGGCAGCAATAGTAATACTAGTAGTAAAAGTAGTAGTAATTTGTGCTCAATAGTATCTAATTTGGATTTCCTGTCTCAAAATCCTTTCACTCTGCCATCATAAATGTTTTCTTCATCTTCATACTGGTAGCAATAGCTCTAAAAGATACCCACATGTTGTCTCGTTAAAACATTGCCCAGAAAATTTGAAACATCATCCCTTCTCCTGGACCTGATTTTACAAGTATGCTTTCTGACAGATGCAAGGCATGCGGTTTTTCAAAACTGATGAAATGTTTCTGTCTTTATACATTTCTGATTTTTTCTGGGATCACCATCAGTCTGATGACACCTATTTATATTTTGGGAATTTATTTTTGAGGATTACATATTTCTGAAAACAAATATTAGCATGTGGTAAACAAATGGCTTCTAAGGCTCTAAGTGACCTGTTGCCTCTTGCGTAATGCTCAGGACTTGGACTTCATATGTCTTGTTTTTAAAGAATAAAATACAGAAAAAGTGATGGGATGTTATTTCTGAGATTAGGTTATAAAATGTGTGATTTTCTCCCTCTCTCACAGCATTGGCTCTAAGGGGAGGAAGTTGCTATGCTGCGAACAGTCCTTTGAAGAGGTTCACTAGGGAAAGAACTGATGGCTACAAACAAACAAAAGAAAAACAGCCCTTGAGATGAGGATCTGGTGTCTGCCAACAGGCACATGAGCGAGTGTAGCAGAGGATCTGTCCCCTAGTTGAGTCTTGGGATGGCTGCAGCCCTAGCCAGCAACTTGACTGCAGCCTTGTGAGCGACCCTGAGGCAAAGGATCCAGCTAAAGCACACTCAGACTGTGAGATAAATATGTGTTGTTTTAAACTGCTAAATAACTAACGTATTGCACAGTGATAGATAGTTAATATATTCAAAATTAGCATAAAAACTAGAAATATGTAAGGACTGATTTGTATGTACCAAATTTAGATACTTTTCTAAACTCACTCCATAAATACTTTACAGAGATTGTACTTGTAGGAAAAAAGTCTCAAATTTTTCTCATTGTAATTTTCAGTGGGAAATTATGTCATTGCCACAGTTACCATAATATTTTCAAATTTTAACTAGATTGTTTACTTTCTTCCCTTGAAAAGAGCTTTAATGAAGTCATGAATCTTGTTAAGTGGGAGGTATATTTTATAGAACATTTCCTTCTCACAGTCAAAAATACCGATATGTTATTTTGCACCCAGCTATACTTGACTGCAGCAGATGTAGATTCCAGGTCCAACACATATGTATCAAAGACTATCTTAAGGATTTGATACCACTCTTAGAAACAGAGTTGATGCAAAGAATTCTTTTATCACTCCCCAAATTCCCCTCTCCCTTTTATAGAGAAACACCTCCCCCCAAGCGTAGGCTTTCCCCATCTGTTTAATATTTTAAAATTCAATTTATTTAAACTTAAAAAAAAAAAAAAAACAGTATTCATTTCCTCCCCACCTCCACCTCTGGCAACCACTAATTTATCCTCTGTATCTATCTGCTTTTTAAAATAAAACATATATATATAATATATATTTATATATTTTATATATTCATATTTAATAGATATATAAATAGATTTACATAATATATATCTTTAGATTTCACATGAGACATCATGTTCTATTTTCTGCACATAAAGTTTTGCCTTTGCAAGAAAGTCATACATATGGAATTATACAGTATGTATCACTTTGTTTGCCTTTTTTAAACTAATGATAATGCATTTAAGATCCCTCCATGTTGTTGCCTATTTTATGAGTTTGTTACTTATCTATTCCCTAATTGAGGTAAATTTATGTTGTTTTTATGTTTTAACAAATTACCATTAAAGTCACTATAACCATTTGCATCTGTAACTTGTGTCAACATAGATTGTCACTTCACTTGGGTAAGCTCCTGACTTCATTAGAATCTTCCAGTTTTAAGAGTGGTCATAATATTTTGCATTCTCCTCACTGATGTATGTAGACTCAATTTTTTCCACATCCTTAGTAGTACTTGGTATGATTTTTAAACATTTTTTAAATATTATTCACTAAAATGGCTGTATGTTGATAACTCATTGTGGTTTTCATTTGCATTTCCTTAATGACTAATGATGTTGAACAGCTTATGTTTTTTTATTTCCATGTTTGCTATCCATGTCTCTCTTTTATTAAATCACATCTCTTTTGTGGCAAAGTACGTATTTAGATCTTTGTCCCATCTTAAAAGTTGACTTATTTCTTATATTTAAACATTATGTTTTCTTTATATATGATGAACACATTTTACTGTGATATATAATTCACAATATTTTTCTTCTAGTCTATTATTTCTCTGTTAGTCTCTTAACAGTCTCTTTAAAAGGCCAGAATTTCTTAATTTTAATAAAGTCCATAGTATCATTTTTTTATAGATTGGTCTTTTGGCATTATGTGTAACAACATTTGGCTTAACCTAAAGTGACAAAAATTTTCTCCTGTGTTTTCTTTCAAAAGATTTATAGATTTAGGCTTCACACTCAGGTTACTGATTCAATGCAAAAAATTACAAGTTCTTTTTTTGCATTTATAGGCATTTACCTACTAATATTTGAGTTTGCATTTTTGAATATAAATTGACCCAATATACGTGAATGTATTTTCTGATTCACCACACCATTCCTTCAATCTAGATGTCCATCCTTTGTCCAATAACAACCTATTTAAATAATGTAGCTTTGATTTAGACCCCTGAACATCAGGTAGTGAAAGTCCTCCAACTTTGGTCTTCTTTTACAAAGTTGTTTTGGGTATTATAATTTCTTTGCCTTGCTGCAAATATATTAGATTAAAGTTACTAATATTATATACATGCAAAGATGTTGCAGTGATGTCCTTGTAATGCCTCAAATCTCTAGATCATTATGAAGATAATTAGTATCGATCTTCCAGTCAACGAATATGGTATCTCCATTTGTCTTTCTTGATTCATCAGTATTTTACAGATTTTAGCATATTTGTATTGCATTTATGATGATTTGAAGATTTATACCTCATTATTTCATTTTTTACTATTATTGTAGATGGTAGTGTTTGCCTTTATTTCAATTTCTAATAGTTTATTACTACTATGTAAAAATGGTGTTCAGTTCTGTATTAATATCACATTGAATTTTGTATTGGCCTTATATCCTAGTAACTTGTTAAGCTCATTTTTCAGTTCTAGTAACTTTTTGTGACTTTTAAACTTTATGTACAGAAGTAGGTCGTTAGTAAACAGAGATTTTTGTATCTTGCTTTTGAGTCTCTGTGGCTTTGATTTGTCTTTCTGTATTTTCCAGCACCTTCAGTATGAAATTGAATAGCTAGACATTCCTCTTGTTCCTGATCTTACAGAGAAAGCACTGCCTTTCACTATTCAGGATGGAATTAGCTTAGAATTTCCTTTAATGCATTTAATAAGCTTTACTACATATTCTTTTATTTCTAGTTTACTGAATATTCTTGTCATGAATAGATGTTTAATTTGCTCAAAAGTTTTTTTCTGAATTTTTTGTGGTTGTTCTTGGTAAGTCTGCTCATATGGTGAATTACATTGCTTGATGTTTTGAATGTTGAATTAGCTTTGATTCACAGGAGAAAATACACTTGACTGTCTCTATTATCCATTTAATATATTGTTAAATTGGATTTTCAACTATTTCTTGTGAGAATTTTTATGTCTATTTTTATGAAGAATATTGGTATGTAGTCATCTGCTCTTTTCATGTCTTTGTCTTTTTTTGTATCGGGGATGCTAACCTTTAGATGATCTGGGAAGTATTCCCTCCTCATCAATTTTCTGGAAGATTTTGTATAGGATTTAGTATTATATTCATATTAACTGTTTGGTAAAATTCACCATTGAAACCACCTCGGCTTGAGGGGGTATGTGTGTGTGTGTATATATAAATATATTTAACTAAAATTCAAATTTTTATAAAAGATACAGGGGAATTTTTATAACTTATTTTCCAGTGAGCTTTGTTAATTTATGTCTTAATGAATTTGTCCCTTTTATCTATAGAGTCAACTTTATATTATAATTTAATAAAGTATTATTTATATAAAGTAATATTCTCTTATTAGCTTTTAAAAATATGTATCATTTATAGTGATGCACCCACTTTTATTACTGACACTATGAGCACATTCTGTCTCAATTTGTGTTCTCCAACTATTCCAAAAAATGACGAGAGAAACGATTCTGACCAGCACCAGCATCACCCTAATACCCAAACCAGACAAAGACATAACAAAAAGAGAAAATTACAAGCCAATATCATTGATAAATATAAGTGTAAACATCCTCAGAAAAATATCAGCAAACCAAATTCAACGATACACTAAAAGGATCATACACCGTGAAGTGGGATTTATCCCAGGGATCCAAAGATGATTCAGTATCTGCAGATCAGTCAATGTGACACACCACAGTAACACACTGAACAATAAAAATTACATGATCAACTCAATAGATACAGAAAAAACTTCTGACAAAATTCAACATCCATTTATGACAAAAACGTTCAACACAGTGGGTGTAGATGGAATATTTTTAACATAATAAAAGCTATAATGACAAGCCTACAGCCAACATATTCAGCAGTGAAAAGCTGAAATTAGTTACTCTAAGAGCATGTGCCTCTGAGGCTTTAGATCTTCTCTTTATGTCCTAGGATTTTACTACTATTTTCTTATTTGTACTTGGTGATTTTATTGCAGAGAACACCCTTATAACTTCTTTTTTTGTATTTCCTTTTCCTTACTTAACTTTCTCTCAGCCCAACATCAGGTAAATTGGAAGACAGAAAATCACCAAAAATGGATGTGAGGGCATTCTATCAAGGGGAAATAGATATTGACATTATCTTGATTTGATGATGTTGAGGAAAGCCATAGCTAATTTTAACGATATATGTGTAAGATTTATCATTTTTCTTTCCTATTTTACCTTTCTATGTTTCCAGTAGAAGCCCCAGAGCAGAAACCATTGCATTAAAAATTATGATCAGTACTATAACGAACATCTTTTATTATGCATAAATATTTTGAAAAATAAATTTTTCGGCGGGAAGACCGAACTAAGTTATCAAACCCACAGATGAACTAAATATCAGAAGAAATTATGGAAAAATCACTAACTAAAATGAAAGATGTCTAATAATAGAAATATTTTTGCTTATGATGCATAGTAGATTATCAATTATTACTTTATAGAAATCAAAAGTCATAACCCACAAGTATCTTCTAGTTTTGATCTTGCTTTTATCATTAGTCTCTGGTAATCATGGTAAGAATAAATATAAATTTCAGTTGCATTTAAATTGAAAAGTTGTTTATAAATATGTCAGGGCTCCATAGTAAGTTAATATTACATATATATTAGTCATTCACAATGTGAGAGGCATTGCTCTATACTCATAAATCTGATATAAATAAAATCAAAACCCTTGTAATGATTTACTCATTTTCTATACCAAGAGACTTCAAATGTGATGCAGGGGGTTCAAAATACCCTTTCAACATGTCCATGAAGTCAAGACTATTTTTATAATAACACTGAAACATTATACATCCTTTCCACTCTTTTTTCTTGTTATGAGTAAAAAGTGAAATTTTTGAAGCAAATAGAATGAATGCAAAAATCGATATGAGAACACAGGTCTTTTCTTTAAGCTAAACATTAAAGAGATCTGTAAAAATTATAAAATAATACTGTATTCTCCTTAATTTAGTTTGATTTAGAAAATAAAGTGATATTTGAAAAGTATATTATTTATGTTAACATGCAATGAATTTACTGTTGTTATTTTAAATAAATACATAAATATTACTACTAATAGTAAATAACACAGAAAGTTTCAGTTTAATTTCTAATATAAATTTATTGATAGATGCAGCTCAAATTATGAAAAAAAAATTTGATGGGCCTCAATAATTAATAAATCTCTAGGATTCCTACAACACAAATGCCTTAAAATTGCTATAATAAAAAGAAACACATTTAATTACAAATTATTTATTAAAAATGCCTTACCTTCAGTGATTATTCTAGCTAAATAATATCACGCAATCCCACATACAAACACACACACACACATACACACACAGAGGAACTTCTTACTAGAGTTTCTTTTCTATTTGGGGAAGACAAATTATGGCTAAATAAGGTGAAACAATGTTAGAATTAAAGAAAGAATCGCTATATTTTCAGAGAAAGTAATTTATTGATTAATTACAAATATTTAAATAAGAAAATTGTAATTTTTAGGTTTTTTTTTTACATTTGAATTGAAGAAATGAGATCAATCCAAGGCACAAAATTTAAGTGAGGAACAGTTTAATATCTCATTTATAAAAACTTTATCAAATCTAAGTAAACATCTGGTCGGAAGTTTTTAAAGTGAAATAAAAATAGTAAAAGAAAATCATTCAAAACATTATTCCCATCAGTCTATGAAGACTAAAAACTGATGTCTGTTGAAATTGGACTTTATGTACAAGTGAGACAGTGAGTTCAGTTGGAACCTATTTAGATAAGGACTCAAATAAACAGTGTGTGGAGTGTTTAGCTCTTCTTATCAAGGTTATTTGGCTAATTAATATGAAAGGTCTAGAATTGAGATTCAATTTCAAATTATGTAAAATATGCAATATTTAGAGGTACCAGGAGACAAAAGGGAAAATGGAGCTGAAGAAATATTCAAGGTATTAATAGCTTAGAACTTTTCAAAAGTTACAACATGTTTTTGGAAGTCCTAGCCATAGAAACTAGTGAAGAAAAATAAATTAAAGAAATTCAAACTGGAAAAGAGGTAAAACTGCCACTATCTGTAGATGATACGATACTAAACATAGAAAATCCTAAAGGCATCACAGGAAAACCACCAGAGCTCATCAACATGTATGGACTTGGAGGGCATTATGCTAAGTGAAGTAAGTCAGACAGAGGAAGAAAAGTACTGTATGATATCACTTATATGTGGAATCTAAAAATACAACAAACTAGTGAATATAACAGAAAAGAATCAGGCACAGACACAGAGAACAAATTAGTGGCTACCAGTGTGGGGTCAATATAGGGATGGGGAAGTGGGAGGTACAAACTGCTGGGTGTAATATGGGCTCAGGGATGTGGGAATATAGCCAATATTTTGTAATAATTGTAAATCAAAAGTAACCTTTCAAAATTGCATTAAAAAAACGTGTGGGGAAATATGTTTTACTTAAAATAAGTGCTTTTGGACAAAAAAGGAAGAAAATTCAAGAGTAAAGAACTACTAATGGGAGATTTCATAATGATTGTTCAAATTAAATATTGAAGACATTAAAAACAGATTCTGATCTGATATGAAAAATTACTTACATCTTGAGTTGCTATTTTAGAGATGTATACAAGTATATAGAATTGTATGTCTATGTATGTATGTTTCTCTAGTCATCAAAATATGTAAATATTTCATTAAAATATTTTAAAACTCATGAAAATTTTAACCTTTTTTTGGTAACATAATGCTTGCAGCAAAATCTTGTCATTATGCATTTCTTAATCGATGATTGAGTACAATTTCATAGGGTGTAATATATATGCCTTTAAATAATTAAAGGCACCATAATTGCCACTCTTATTGAAAGAAATCTGTACTATAAACTTTTTTTTAACTTAGTATTGTTTTAAAAATACACATAAATAGCCACCCTATGTCACAGTGCCTCCTAAAAGTTGGTAGGCCAAATTTGTCTATGTGGACACTAGAGGCTTTTCTTTAGGACTTTGATGACTTATTTCTCTCCCTGACAACACATGAAGGACATATGCTACTGGTCTAGCTTTTCCTTAAATAAATTATCTCAGTAGTTTTGATGTAATTAATTGGCATTTAGAAAATATTTAAACACTCCCTTCGCAGCCAATGAAGGCAACAAGTTTGTTGTTTTGTTTTTGCTCATAGCAGTTCAGACTTAAGTTTTATTTGCTTTAAGCTATGTGTCTGTACACGTTAAAAAAGTATGCTCCCACAAAGGAACTTGTATAAACTTCAGATTTATTTTTCCAAATAAAGTTTAATTGCACTGGAAATATTTGTATTTGTAACAAGCTTGCCTTTAACAACTTACTTTAACATATTTTATGCAATAATTTTTTGTAATGTATTATTTTTTCTTTTCCTGTATTTTTTTTTCCAATTTCTTCCCAACTCTTACATTTCCTATAATATGCCCTAGTTTATTTTCTTATATAACTTTTTTGGAAAGAACTGCCAGATTCATGTTCAAAAATAATAAGGAATAAAATTCCTATTTTTAAGGCTTAATTTTTTTTTAGAGCAGCTTTAGGTTCACAGTAGATATAATGAGAAGGTACAGAGGTTTCCCACATGCCTTCTACCCCAACACAAGCAAAGCCTCCCCTATGATAAACATCACTCATCAGAGTGAGACATTTGTTACAATTGATGGATTTACACTGACAAATAATCACCCAAAGCCAATAGTTTACTTTAGGGTCCACTCCTAGTTCTGTGCATTCTATGGATTTGGACAAATGCATAATGGACACCGTATCCATTGTTATAGAATCATATAGATTATATTCACTGCCTTAAAATTCTATGCTGTGTGTATTCATCCTTCCCTCATTCCAACGTCTAGCAACCACTAACTTTTTTACTTTCTCCATAGTTTTGCCTTTTCCAGAATGTCGTATACTTGGGATCATACAGTATGTAGACTTTTCAAATTGGCTCTTTCATTGAGCTATATGCTAAGTCCATGGCTTTCCATTGCTTGATAGCTTCTTTCTTTCTAGCGTTGAACAATATTCCATTGTCTGGTTATACCACACTTTATTTATCCATTTATCCACTGAACAACATCTTATTTGCTTCGAAGTTTTGATTAAGCTGCTATAAACAGCCCTACGCAGGTTTTATGTGGTCCTGAGTTTCCAAATCCTTTAGGTAGGTACCAATGAGCAAAACTGCTGGGCTGTATGATAACAGTATAATTAGCTGCGTATGAAACTGCCAAACTGTCTTTCAAAGTGGCTGTATCATTTTGCATTCTCACCAGAATGAATAAGAGTTCCTATTGTGCCACATCCCTACCAGCATTTGTTGTGATCAGTGTTTTGGATTTGGGCTATTCTAAAGGGTGTGTAGTGGTATATCATTGTTTTAGTTTGCATTTCCTTAATGATGTATGATGCGGAGCATCTTTCCATATGTTTATTTACCATCTGTACACCTTCTTAAGTGAGGTACATCTGTTAGTCACTGGCCCATCATTTAATAGAGTTGTTTGTTTTCTTGTTGAGTTTTAAGAGTTTTTGCATAGTTTGGGTAACAGTACTTTACCAGATGTCTTTGGCAAGTATTTTCTCCCAGTCTGTGGCTTGTCTTCTTATTCTCTTGGCATTGTCACATGTAGCGCAGATGTTTTTTATTTTAATTTTAACAAATAAGTCCAGCTTATCAACTATTTCTTTCATGGGTGGTAACTTTGGTGTTACATCTAAAGTCACAAATACACCACAGAATTTTTTATTTTTTTTCCATGTGGATGCCCAGTTTTTATAGCACCATTTCTTGAAGAAATTGTCTTTACTCTACTGTATTGCCTCTTTTTATTTTGTCATTACTCAAAGTTTAACTAAATGGTTTCTTATAATATTTATACTTATTTCTTATTAGGTTAATGTGTAATTTTCCTAATTTAAAATCTTTTAAATTAAAAACATATATTGGATTGCTTTAAGATCATATAATTTTATCACATTTTAGTTCATTAAAATACTGAAATGCTTAATAATTATTTGATATTTAGATAATGCTTTCAGTTTATGAACTAAACCTTACTTCATAATGATGCATTATTTTTAAAAAGCATTTTGTGTATATTTAGCAAACCCTTTATATACGATTTTTCCATCTGTATCTATGAAAAATAAGTAAACATAGTTTTGCAATAATTTCTTAGTAATTGTAGGAAATTCACTAGTTAATAATACAGTTCCCAGAAAGTGTCCCAAGACCTCCCAGCATACTCATAGGGAACTAAGGAATGTTTTAAACTTTTAGTGAAATACAGTGAGCACCTTAGATACTGTGTGTTCTAATAGCATTCGTAACTATTTCACAAACAGTTTTGGACTGGGGCACCAATGAAAAACAATTACTAAGAAACTGAAAGTGCTATAAACCATGAACGTTTGGTACTTCTGGTTTAGTAATTTTAAGGAATGGCAGAAGAGCTTCATAGCAACACATAGTTGAATTATTTTAAACGTTTAATAAGACACTTGTGATTTTAAAATGTATTACTTCTTTCAGACTCTAGAAACTTTGTATTTACAAAACTAAATATAAAAGTCTTTACACAGTGAAAAAGTTATAAGTGTATATGAGTGAAATAGTTTTTAGAAAAGATCATAGGAAAGAGTGGTTCAATACAACTGAATTGGTGTTTTGAAATTTTCTAAGAACCTATCCAAACTATCTTATTTTAACCACTGACATTAGTAACTGATGGAAGAAACATCCAGCTGATCCATAGAGTAATAAGTCATATGGAAACATGAAATGTATTTAAGGATACTTCCATAACATGAAATAAACTGAGATTAAGGATGGTATGTAATACTTAGATCCTGTTAATAGATACAACTAAAAGGAATATTACAGCTTAAACAGAATACAACTTTAGCATAATACTGAAGCTGAATCAATTGTTTCTTTGGCCATCATTGTATTTGACTATAAAATTACTTGCATGATTTTAGTGCTATTAAGCAGAATTTTTTTGTTAAATGCATCCCAAATTAATGTTATTTTAAAGTCACTTTAAAATGCTTTTCAATTTCTTTAATCTTACTTTCCTTCAATCAATTCAGATTTTTAACTTTTAATAGTGGATCAATGGCATTTTAGGCTTTTATACTGAGCTGATAAAATTGAGTAACTTAGCAATATATGGTTTTCTGTAATAATCAAAAAACAGAGCAAAGCAAGCAGTTTTCTCAATTCATTTAAATAATGAGTGTATTGAGGGCAGGAGTGCAAGAGAACAATTGTGAATCTGTTGATTTAGTGAATACCCAGTATAGGAGTTTTAGAAACCTATTTCAATTTTCTTTCAAATGTTCATAGAATTACCTGCCTCACTTTTATTTATCTTATTAGACATATCTTATAATTAGGAGTATCTAGGTATCAAAAACTAAAATCCTCTTTAAAACTATGTAAATATATAAATTTACATTTGTATTACTTATATTCATTTGAAAACCAATGAATACCAGACTTTTCAAATAGGGAACTCAGGGAGATTAATCCCATTTATATAATTTCCTTTAAAAATGTGGTCCCAAATGCATAATCAGGAAATGCTATTTTCTAAAGAGGAGCTTGGTCCCAGTGTGCAGCTCTCTTTGATTGAATTTCCACTGGCAATACTTCTCTGCGTGATTCTAAGAGATGGATAGATTAAATATGACTTTACAGAGGGTTCATTTTCTTCTACTTCCAACTAGGATGTAGAGTTATTCCATCCTCACTTAAAAAAAACCATACTTTAATAAGCAAAAAATGTATAAAGCTTTTAGCTTTAGAGGGAAAACAATCTATCTTACAACATGAAAAAATAGAGGATAAATAATTTCATCATTTGTGAAACATTCCTGTTAATGTTAATATCACACCTTTAACTGGCTCCTCTGGACAGTTGAAATCAACTCAACATATTCAATTTTACTCAGAACAAAACTCATATACTCAAAATTTTAAAGAGTGTAACTTTTAAAACTGCAGACTAGGAAATGATGGTCATTAAGTCTCAAACAACTTTACCTACTATTCAAAGTATTTTGATGTTCTGTAATATATTAAAAAACCGTTGACATAAAAATTGTATGTTAAGTTAAACTGTGTTATTCATTTTTGTTTAGAAAAACACTCATCTTGGACAAGGAATAGTTTCAAAGGAAACTTGCTGATGTGATTTAGGATGCTTGTAAGTATATGTGTGCTGTAGTCTTTTACTGGACTTTTAGGAAAAAACTATTCTATCCAAAGATTGTATCTCCAATCCTTTAAAAATCTTAGGCCCCTAAAAATTCAGATGAAAATATTTATTGCCACCTCCATTGTTTGATTAAACTGATGCAATGAATAGGCATATAACATTACTGAGATTCAGAGAACAAAAGTGTTTCCATTCAGAACAGCAATTTCTATGAAACATTTTCCATTGAAATAAATGCCAGAAATTCCATTCATAAGTCAACACAACTCTAGTAATACCAAATTGCATGGAAAACTACAATATCGTCTAACTCCACTATTATATAAATTCCTTTAAAAAAAAAAAAAAACTCAGCCCCATAATATGCCCACTGATATTATCCTACCAATGTAGGAATGAGGTCCAGATTTGAGTATATTTTCTACTCTTTCCATATCTTGTTACACTCAGGATTACCTGTTACTTACACAGGGCTTCCAAGTTTTCATCATTTTATAATTTCCCAATTTAGAGTTTCTACCTATACTAATGATATTTAAAATGTGCTTAAAAACAAATGCAACATTTTTTCTTTCTTTTGAGACAAGAGAACTTGAAACATAATAAAAGCTGTATGCTATTGGGAATCCATAAATAATTTACTAGTATAGAGAAGTTTACTATGAAAAAAGAGTTTGAAATAATTTATTTTTAAAACCTATGTAGTAGAGTGACTGGAGTGCACAAATCCAAAATTTAGCAGGATAAGACATTACTCCAAACAATTATTTTGGATATTTTCCTGATAACCTAAAGACTACCACAAGTAACAGCTTTTTTTAATTTCATGTATCATTACTTAATTGAATTTATAATAAGTACTATAATCAAAGTGCATTTGCTAGTGCTGTACCTAATATGAACTTGTTTTACACAATTCTTAATCCTTTTTAAACTGAAAATCTTACTATACAATACACAGTCATACATATAGTTATAATTCAATTTGAAAGTGATTTTTTTCCAAAATATTCTTCTTTGAAGTGGTAGAACACTGTTTTTGAAACTGCATAAAATGTTTTGTCTACTTAATATTCCATTTGACTAATACACTTTGAGTATTACACAGATTCTCTGCAAAGATTCTATAGTTTCAAATATATTATGACGTAAGCTAAAACAATGAAAAATTCCTTTAATGCAAATTTGGTTTCTTCTTTTTGTTTTTTTGCTTTGTTTTGTTTTATTTTGATATAAATTCCTGTATGTAGGACTTTTTACTACTGTTCAGGTAAAATATTTATAACAGTCTTGATTTATATTTACAAATTTTATTCCAGAAAGAACTTTTAAATCAACTTACAGCTTTAGCAATATTCACTTAGTTGTATTCTATCTGTTCTTAAATTATTGCTTTGTTTTATTTATGTTATTTTATAAAATGCATTGTTGGATTTAGCTCTTTTGAAATAAGAATTTTTGTTACCTTGTAAAACCAGATTACTGTGGTAAACGTGATTTCTAAGGTGTACATATTGCATTATTTTTGTACTGTTTGAGTATAATATTTCAGTATCATTTTAATCTTATGTTACAAGGCCAAATTAAGTGTGACAATATCTACTTCCAGGAAGGTGGTAGTAGTCACAGCAGGCCAATACTTCCACTGAAAGAATTCAAAGAAATGAATACACTCTTAAAATTACACTCTGAAGATATTTGAAAGATACGTATATTATTAATTAGAGTGTACCTTTGAGTCATCTTAGATAAGGCTTCTATTGTAATGTAAGAACTTCAAATCATATGCTCCTAGCTCCTCTCTTCTACCTTTTGTGGCATTTTATATTTATATATTACGTAACATAATCCATCAATATTTATTTCCTTATGTTTACTTAACTTTGAATGACAAACGATAAATGCCATTAATATTTTAATTAATTGTAATCATTTACTAAGATGTTCATTTTTTAATAGACCCAAGTTTCTAACTGTATCATATTTCTAGTGCCAGAAGAACTTTATTTAACATTCCATCTCTGATGGTAATAAATCCTCTCAGCTTTTGCTTATATGAAATAAAAATTTATATATCCCTTATTTAAAAGGAAAATATTTTTATTGAGTGTAGAATTCTCATAGAATGGAAGAAATTACTTGTAAAATATATATGTCCTATGAGTCTTGTGCCTAGAAAATGTACTGAAAAATCTTATGGCTCAATAAAAAGTCTTAAAACTCCACTTAAAAGGGGAATTTTTTTACAATACATACTTTATCAAAGAAGATATATGGGTGGCAAGTAAGCAAGTAAAATACTGTTCAACAGAATTAGTCTTTAGGATAATGCAAAATAAAATCATAATGGCATACTACTACAAATCCTCTAGAAGGGTAAAAATTAAAATGATTGTACCAACTGTTAGTAAGGATGTGGAACAATTATGACACATGTATTGTGGGGATGGTTGCATAAACACTTTGGAAGACAATTTTATAGTTACTTAGAAATTTAAATATTCACTTACAAAACTGCTAAGCTATTGCACTCTACATATTTACTCAAGACAAGTGAATACATATGTCCATGAAACAACTTTGTTCACTGCAGCTTTATTTGTAAAAGCAAAAAGCTGGAAATCTAACAAGTTATGGTTTAGCCATACAATAGAATACTACTCAGCAGTGAAAAATAATACACAATTTATACACAAAACAAGGTTAAATCTCAAAATACTTATGTTGAGTTTTAAAAAGCTTAAAAAATGCATGTACTGCACAGTTATATTTATGTCATCTTGAAAATACAACCTAATTCATAGAAACAACAGCAGACCAGTAGATGCCTGGATTAAGAAGGTAAGAGAGAGAGAGGTTGATTATAAAGAGGTATGAACCACAAGCAAACTGCTTGTAGCGATGTGCATGTTTACTATCAACATATGGCAGAATTCACCAAGCTGTATTTTTTAAATGTGTGCATATTATTATAAAAATAAAATTTCAAAAATGCTAGGAAATAAGAAAGCATATTTCAGTAGTATTTCTTTGTAAAGATCAAGGAACTTTTAAAAATGTAAAAAGAAGAAGAGAAACTAGAATAGCTGAAAGAATTTAGATTTTAAAAAGTTGTAGAGCCCATAATATGCAATTATTAAGACTGTGTCATATTGGCAAAAGCAGAGACACATGGAATAGAGAGTAGAAATAAACTAATTCACAGTCAATTGATTTTTAATAAAGGTCAAGGCAATTTGATTTAAAAGAAAAATGATCTTTTCAAGATACAGCTTTGAGATGATTTTTGTATCCATAAGAGAAAATAAGACTTTACACCCATAATTCACATTTGAAAAAATAAAACCTCAAATGAATCATATATCTAAATGCAATATATACAACTATAAAATATCTAGATTAATACATGGGAGATAATCCTTTTTAACAGGTTGGCAAAGATTTTTTAGGTAAGACAAATTTTACAAAAAAAAAATCAACAAACTTCACAAAAATAAAAAAAATTACTTTTTACTGAAGTATAGTCAGTTACAGTGTGTTAATTTCTAGTGTACAGCATGATGTCCCAGTCATGCATATACATACAAATATTCTTTTTCATTAAAGGTTATTATAAGATACTGAATATAGTTCTCTGGGCTATACAGAAGAAACTGGTTTTTTTCATCTATTTTTATATACAGTGGCTAACATTTGCAAATCTCAAACTCCCCAGTTTATCCCTCCCCATCCGTTTTCCCCTGGTAACCATAAGATTGTTTACTATGTCTGTGAGTCTGTTCCTATTTTGTAGATGAGTTCATTAGTGTCCTCTTTTTTTAATATTCTACATATGAGTTATATCATATGGTATTTTTCTTTCTATTTCTGGCTTACTTCACTTAGAATGACATTCTCCAGGGTCATCCATGTTGCTGCAAATGGCATTATTTTATTATTTTAAATGGCTGAGTAGTATTCCATTGTATAAATATACCACAACTTCTTTATCCAGTCATCTGTCAATGGGCATTTATTTTTTCTCCATGTCTTGGCTATGAACATTGAGGTGTACTTATTTTTTGAATTAGAGTTCCTTCCAGATATATGCCCAGGAGTTGGATTGCTGAATCATATGGTAAGTCTACTTTTAGTTTTTTGAAGGAATCTCCACACTGTTTTCCATAATGGCTGCACCGAACTACATTCCCACCAACAATGTAGGAGGGTTCCCTTTTCTCCAAACCCTCTCCAGCATTTATCATTTGTGGAGTTTTTAATGATGGTCATTCTGACTGGTGTGAGGTGGTACCTCATTGTAGTTTTGATTTGCATTTCTCTGATAATTAGTGATATTGAGCATTTTTGTTTTTTTTTTTTTATGTGCCTATTGGCCATTTGTATGTCTTCATTGGAGAATTGCTTGTTTAGATCTTCTGCCAATTTTTGGATTGGGCTGCTTTTTTTGTTGTTGTTATTAAATTGTATGAGCTGTTTATATATTCTGGAAATTAAATCTTTGTCAGTCACATCACTTACAAGTATTTTCTCCCACTACATAGGTTGTCATTTTATTTTATGTCCATTTTTCCCAATGATTTATAAGCTATACAACTAAAAAATTTTATTTTATATGATATATAAAAGTATATCATAAAAAATAAATGTAAAAATATCTCACAAGACTGGTTAAGAAAAAGATAGAACAAAGGAGACTTCAGTTACTAATGTCAAAATTTTAAAAGGATGCGTTATCATAAACAATTACTATAGACAATCAAAAAAGAAAAAAATTATTAAATGTTTTATATTATACAGTTGGCAATGTATGCAAATCAGATAAATTTTTTGCACATACCCTCTTACCAACATTGAAGCAAGAAAAACAAAATTTAAAAAAGTACAGAATAATCCTATACCTGCTAATAAAATAATTTAATAATTAAAATAGTTTCCACAAAGAAAATCCAGGAAGGGATGGCTTAACTCGTATGAAATTATAACTATTTCAAGATGATATACCAGTTAGGTACATATATTTTTTAAGAAAAAATAAAATGAACATTTGTCATATTTTAAAAGGCCAAGATATGCCTCATAGTGAAGGTACCACATAGTAAAGAACTTTCACTACCACAATAAACAATTAGAAACATACAAATATACATATATACTTATATGTATATAAATATGTATATGTAAAACAACCATTTTCAAAAATTTAGAAAATAGGCATTTGTTATGAGCTAAATTATTATCCCCCAAGTTCTCATGTTGATGTCCTAAACCTAGTACTTCAGAATGTGACTGTGATTAAAAATAGGGCTTTAAAGAGTTAATCAAGGTAAAACAACGTCAAATGAGTGGGTCCTAATACAATATGGCCACTCTCCTTATAAAGAGAGGAGATTAGGACACAGCCCCAGAGGGAAGACCATGTGATCACACTGGAAATGACCACCATCTACAAGCCAAGGAGAAAGGCCTTAAAACAAACCAATACTGTTTTATTTATTATTTTTTTGAAATTTAGTTGATTTACAATATTGTGCTAGTTATGAAGCAGTAATAATCGATTCTAAAAAAAAAAAAAAAAAAAAAAAAGAACCACAACTACTACCTACCCTTGAGTTCAGACTTCTCATCTCCAGAATTGTGAGAAAACAAATGTCTCTGGTTTAAAACCATCATCTGTGGTGCTTTGTTACTGCAACCCTAGCAAATGAATAAGCACTGCAGGACTGCATTCCTGAGGAAAAGGAAACAAAGTGTCCCCTGCTTTGACCAAGGCTTTCTGCCTGTACTCATTTTTTGCAGCACATGGAGAAATAATTAAAACAAAGCACTGCTGTTCCACTGACTTGAGGGCATATACATATATATAATTATTTTTCGAAGCTGAGGGATATGAAATTTGAAGGCGAACTACTAAAGAGAAAGAATCTATGAAGGTACAGAGCTCCAAAAATATTTATAGGTATCCTCTTGAGTCTTTTGGCTGAATATTAAACTTCACATACGTAAGGGGAAATTCCAAGAAGCCTAGCCAAGATGCTGAAGAGATATAAATGAAACAATTTTTCAAACTCACGCAGGAATGGAAGACATTTGATTTCTGTCTAATTGAAGAAGAGACACCTTGTTAAACACTCAATGCAACCATAGACCATACAAAGCTAGTCATTAATATTAGGGCTTAAGCAGCTTTACAGTAATGCCTACTCTAGATTCATTACTTATCAGACCTTAATATAAATGTTGAAAGGATCAACATGATTTCCAAGTAACTAATCTTCCTATCAATACTAACTTCAACACTTGATAAAGGAAGAAATTACTACCCAAGTGCACAAAACTATAATATTTAAATTAATCACATTTAATAAACTTACCTAAGAGAAATGAAACTGTATATTCACAAAGATAGTTGGTCACAAATGTTCATGGCAGTTTTACACTTAAGTGCCAAAACAGGAAACAACTCACAAGCCTACCAAACTTGAATGAATAAAAATGTTTTCGTATCTACACAGTGGAGTATCAGGAATAAAAAAGAATTAACATGCAAAGGTGAGTCAACAAATAATTATGTTGATCATCTTTTCATGTAACTGGCAATCCCTCTGTCTTCTTTTATGAAGTATGTGCTCAAATATTTTGCCAATTTGAACTGTATTGTTTTCCTCTTCATTAATCATTTTTAGGAATTCTTTATATATTCTGGGTGTTGTCATTTATCAGAAAGATACCGATTTAATTAACAGACAATGTCAATGTAATACTGTATGATTCCATTCATCAAGAATTTAGAAGTAACAACTGATTCCACACTGACAGAAAAGCTGGTCAGTGTATTTCTTTAGGAATGTTCAGTTTGAGAGCATGTATGTGGACCTATTTGGGGAAAGATAGTACTGATATCCCTTGACACCTCATACCCAAAGATTTTCTCCTGAGGACCTGAGGGTGAGAAAATACCAGTCACACCCAAACAGTTGGTGTGGAGAATCATTTAATTTCACTTTTCTAGAGGCCGTGTATTGATATATCCTGATTTTATTTTGCATTTCACTAAAGGCTAATTCTGTTGAGCGTTTTCATGTTATTATTTGTCATCTGGACATCTCCTTTGATGAATTATCTGTTCAAAATTACCCAGATTTCAGCAAGGTTGTTTTTTAAGACTAAGAGGTAAAAGAAATTGATACGCTATAGACACATATCACTTGTCAGGTATATGTTTTGCAAATGTGTTCTCCAAGACTGGGGGTTGACTTTTCATTTCCAGATCTGTGAGGGAATAAATGTCTATTGTTTTAAGTCATTTAAATAGTGTTAGTTTCTTACAGCAGTCCTAAGACACTATTAAAACAAGGGAAAGAGAAATGGGCTATCTCTGCAGAGGACTGCTAAGGGAAGCCCAAAGTTGCCAGGAGATGGAAATATGGCAACTAGAAGAATCTTTAGCCGCAGAAAATACTGATAAAGTAAAATTAAAAAAACTAACCATACACAACTTACTCCTAGACAGATTGATATAATTCCTTACAATAAAGGCCCATTTACTTTAGTTCCTAATACTGGATAAATCAGGTCTGGCTTTCAATAACAACAATTGCAACAAAAATACAAGATACACCAAAAGGAAAGGGAAAATAATATGAAGACCCAGAGCAAGCAGCAGAGTAAGACTCAGATATGATGCAGATATTTGAATTAATAGGATAGGAATTTTCAGTTACTATGATTAATATGTAAGAAGCTGTAATGAAAGAACTAGACAGCATACAAAAACAGATGGATAACACAAATAGAGAGATATACATTCTAAGAAATTATCAAAAGGAAATGATAGAAATCAAAAGCTATATA
The DNA here is from genome assembly GCF_009834535.1 of Camelus ferus. Classification (NCBI taxonomy): domain Eukaryota; kingdom Metazoa; phylum Chordata; class Mammalia; order Artiodactyla; family Camelidae; genus Camelus; species Camelus ferus. The sequence continues at coordinate 18,788,013 of NC_045696.1, read as the reverse complement.
AAGGTTATGAAGAATGTCTTTGATGGGGTCACCAGTAGACTGGACACAGCCAAGAAAATAATTAGTGACCAACAAAAACTTACTAAACTGAACTGCAAAGAGAAAGAAAATGAAATAAAGAACAGAACTTTGAAGCAAGATTGGCCAATTTCAAAAGCTATAAATGTGTGCTGATTGCAAAATAAAAGGAAGAAGAGAAAATGGAGAAGAAATATTAGATGTAATAATGGACAAGAACTTTCAAAACATAATGAGAGATATCAAACCACTCTGGAAGCTCGTGAAAACCAAGCAGAATAAGTCAAACAAAACGGCAAACCTTACCCCCCAAAGCCCTACCCCTAGGTATGCAATATTCGAACTGCAAAAAAACTAAAACAAAGAGAAAACAATTTAAAAAGCCACATGATTTTTTAAATTATCTACAGAGAAAATAGGAGCAAGGATAAAAATTATCATAGACTTTATGTCATAAATCATACAAGCCAGCGGCAAGTGAATTGGAGTATTTACAGTGTTTAGAGAAAAATCCACCAAACTAGAAATCTATATGCAGAGAAACTGTTCTTCAAAAATGAAGGAAAAATAAAGATATTCTCAGAGAAAAACTGACAGAATTCACTGCCATTACATGTTAATGACTTTTTTAGGCAGAAGGAAAAGTTAGAAGTCAGAAGCATATCTTAATAGAGAAACAAAGAGGGTTGATGAAGGAGTAAATGAAGGGAAAACAATCTCATTTGTCTTATTTTTAGTTTATCTAAAGAATAACTGTATTTAAAGTAGTAACAGTAACAATGTATTGCTTGATGATAGTGCATATTAAGTGAAATGAATGACAGCAATATAGTAAGAGATGGGAAAGGGACTGAGAATATTCTGTTATATGTTTCCTGTACAACACAAGAAGTAAAATAAAACCTGACGGCACAAATAAAGCTTGAGAAGGCAGAAAAATAAGTCTTCAGCAACAAAGAGAATACAATTATGAATTGGTTGATATTGATCTTAATATATAACCATTTAAGAAAGAAGGGTAGATGGATCCATATATAACAGAGATTGCACAAAGTATTAAATAAGAAGACCTAACTATATGTTGTTTGTAACAAACCCATTTAACATTTAAATATTCAGGAAGGTTAACAGTCAACGGATGGAGAAAGATATACCAGGCTAACCTTGATCCAGCAAAATCTGGGAGAGCTATATTAATTTCAGACAAATCAGAAAATTATCAGGGATTAAAAAAGATACTACAAAATGATAAAGAGATTAATTTTACAAGTTATAATGATGCCTAAAAATATGTTATCCAAATATGTGGAGCAAAACTGATAGAATGGAAAGTAAAAATATAAAATCTACAATTTTAGGTGGAGACATCAGTATTTCCTTATTACTAACTGATAGATCAAGGACGTATAAAATCATTGAGAGTATAGTCTAACTGTAGTTTGATCTGATTGACATGTGGACAACTCTTTCATTAAAGCAGCAGAATTCATACTGTTCATGTTTGCATGACAGTTTTGCCAAGATAGGCCACATTTTGGGACATAAAACACATCTTCAATTTTTTTTTAATTGAAATTACATAAAGTATTTTCTCAGATTACAGTGGAACTAAATTAGTAAAAACTAAAAAAGATAGCTGGGACATACCCAGGTTTTTCAAAGTCAAAAAGCATATTTTTAAGTAGCAAATGAGTCAAAGCAAATTCAAATTAAATTTTTAAAAAATTAACAAAAATGAAAATACAACTTGTCTAAATTTGTCAGATGCAGCAAAATATGTGCCTAGAGAGAAATTTATATTATTAAAGACGATATTTGAAAGAAGTTAAAAAATCATGAGAAGGCAAAGCTCTAGAACAGTCAACACAATACTAAAGAAAAACAAAGTTGGAGGATTCACACTACCTCACTTCAAGATTTTACTACTATCATAATAAATATAGCATCACTGGCAAAAGAATAGACATGTAGGTCAAATACACTACACATAATAATCAACAATCAATCAATAATGATCCTTGAAAAGAAATAAAGTCAAGTCATGGAATAAATGGAATGGATTAGACAAGTCTGTGTAGGAGAATTCCAAATGCTGAATGCAGATATTCTGTCCTTATAGAGGTAGAGAATAACCTCCCATTCCTTAAGTGTGGGCTGCACAACATGACTTCTATATAAAGAGTGTATATGGAAAGAGGATTGAGTACCTTCAACAATGCAGAAACTTGACAAACATTACCTCATCCAGGTGATCAAAGTCAACATCAAAAGTGAAGGTAACGTTTACAGTGGGTACCCAGAATGACACAGTAAGAATTAGACTTTACTTCCCTGGTCCTCCTTCCAAAACCGTTGTTACAGTCTAATCACGAGACAAACATCAGAAAAACCCCAACTGAGAGGCATCCTGCAAAATATCTGATTAGTACTCCTCAAAACTGTCAACGTCATAAAACACAAGGAATGTCTGAGAAGCTGTCAAAGCCAAGAGTAGCCTAAGGAGATGTGTTAACTAAATGCAGTACTGTGTCATGGCTAGGATCCTGAAACGAAAATAGGACATTAGGGGAAATTACAGAAATCTGAATGAAGTGTAGTCTTTAATTAAAAACAGTATGTCAATACTGGCTCATTAATTGTGACAAGTATGCTAATGTCAGATATTAATAGCAGGAGAAACTGGATGTGGAATATATGGGAACTCTCTGTACTATACTCTTAATAATTTCATAAATTTCAAACTGTTCTAAAATTAAGTTTATTATGAATATATAATTGGACTATTTTTATGAACAAAATGATATGGATTAATATTGCATGTATAAAAATATGAGCTTTCTTTCAGTAATTTAACTCTCATTTCAGCATTCAATATCAAGCAAATATTGCTGCTTCACACAAGCTCCCTTAACCTTGCATTGTTGATGTGTTTTCCCTTTGTTTCCACTGCTTACTAAACAATCATGACCTCTCTTTGTTATATCTAATATATCCACAAAAGTGCATTTATTCAGTTATTAATCATGCCCATCAATTTCTCTGAATTAGATAAAACGCTAAGTGAAAATAGAGTTAATAAGGATAGACAGTGATTCACAGTGTTCCAAAGATGCCATTAAGATAACAATGCATGTCTCTTTGACTAGATGAAAAGAAATCACTAAAAAATAAATAGAAGTCTATATTAGTTTTTGGCTTTGGACACTGTTTAAACCACAGTGTTTGTTTACTTTCTCTAAAACCTTCATAATTATAATGTAACTATTACTTTTAATCAATTACATTGCATCTTTCTTCCAAGTGATTAATAATCAGTACTTCTCTATAATACTGAAAAGTCATTAAACTTTAATACTGAAAGGTGATGCATTTTAGACATGCATATATAGATAATCTTAATAACTGGACAGATATATAAGTCCATAAGATAACTGGGATGTTGTATATATTAAAAGAGATAAAAATCATTTATGGAACTTATTGTATTGCAGGTCCATAATGCAGCAGTGCTTAAAGTGAACTTATTTTTGAGGTGCTTTCTTGATGTTTTAGGCCGATTTTATGTGAGATTATTAACTTATAAATTATATGGTAATCCTCTGAAAGAATTTATAAAATGAAAAGCAAAACTGAAAAGTGTAAAGTTTAAATATATGAAAACAAGGAGAAATAAACAAGACAAATGAACAGCATACTGAAGTTCCTATACAGTATGGTCTTAGGGAGGAGGAGCCTTGGTGTAGGTGCTCATGGACTATAAGGCCAAGCACATACCCATTATGCTCTTTCTTTGTTCTTCACATTTTTTGCTCACTTTTTCCTACTGTTCTGATTTCTGCAAGTGCCGGATACATGTTTGTCCTCTATTCATTTGTTCACTTGTTGATGCACACATTCCTGTATTGAACAAATGTTACCTACATGTCCGCCAAGTACCAGCTATCCTTGTAGGCGTAGGTGGTCCCTGCCCCCACATAAATTTCTACTGATCTCCATTCCAGCTGCGTAATGGGATCATCTTTTTCTTCTTCTGCGAGGACTCTGGATAGGAATTTGGTGTCATTACTGAGCGTCTTTGGCTTTTGGGTAGAACAGGATATACTTCCAGTTTGAGTGATAACTAGAAATGGTCCCCAGTATCCTAGATGATCTCTACTGATTAAATGCTTTTTCACAGGCCACTGACCTCATCCACAGATGTAGCAGCAGCCCCAGTAAAACTTGGCTATGTTGCAGCTTGTATTCATGTGCTCTAAACAGTTACTTGGAGAAAAAGCTATGTAGATCATAGTTGTCATCATTCAAGCATGCATCAGTAATGTATTAACTGTAAAATGAAACGGGTAAAAATACATGTAAAAGGACTGGGGTATTAACATTTTGCTAATGAAGGGTAAGTAGTGAAAAGATTATTACGAATGGGCAAAACTAAGAAATTTATGTTTTATTAACCAAATTCGATTGGATATTGCATCTAGACATTTTAATAATTATAATTTATATACATGTCACTATTTATTTCTCTCTGCTATATAAATATGAAATAATGAGTTTTTTTTATTCTTTGTTAGTGTAAAAAAAGTGGCTAAGCCTCGGTGTTTAAATACAAGGGCACAGATTTAGGAGTTACTAATTGCTTCTGTGTTGCACAATGGGAAATTGAAAATTCTACTAATGGGGAATATTTCCTCACCACCCAGTTTCGATTTTGAACCTGCATTCATTTAAGAAGACTCTTGTGATGGACAGCTCCTATACTTACAAAAGCTTTCAGTGTCCATTATTTGTAAGGACACTGCCACGAAAAAAGAGCAAAATTGACCATGATAAAGTCCCAGGAAATTCTCAAATTATCTAGTTATTCCTTTTTTCTACATAGCTAGGAAAGGACCCCAAATAACATGATTTAGATTGAGTTTCTCATTACAAGGGGAATGATAATTTTATTTTTTACCAGGAAAAATGTTGAATTGTAGTATCACTTGAATATATATGCTACGAAGAAAATTTAAACCAGTTAGAGAATAGGTTATCTGATTTTGGTTTCTTGTGAGTTTGATAGCTGTTCATAGCTGGATAAATCCTTCACTGTGGGCTAAATATGTTCCCAGTCAGAATAATAGTGTATGCAGCTCAAACACGGAGTATATTCTGTTCACGTGTTCAGTTAATGTCTACAGTGCACTAAGTACGTGACAGGTCTTTTCAAAACATTTAGGACACAGCCATGGACAAAACAGAAAAATTACTCTATTCTTGGACATTACTATCTAGTTAACAGAGATAGTCAATGTACAAATTAAACAACTGGGTAAGCAAGAGAAAAACAGTTTTTATAATTGCTATGATAAATGGAATCAACTAATTGATGTAGAGAGAACTGAGGACTACTCTATGTTGGATGGTCAGGGAAGGCCAATTGGAGAAGGTGGCATTTAAGCAACTGCTGGAATGAATTAGCTATTTAAACAGAATAACTTCTCAAGTAGAAGAAAATAGGATGAAGGTTCTGAAGTGATTTAAAAAAATTCAGTACAATCAAGGACCAGAAAGAAAGCCAATGTGGCTGGATGGTTTATCAAACTATGGTTTAGTGAGTTATGAAGAGTAAGCTCAGAGATGTTTTCAAAGATCTTGGGCCAAGTTGCAGCTTCAAGGGTTGGCCTCAGTATCAGTGGCCCTAGATGGAGATGGGGTTTCTAATTCCAGATGTTTCCACCCAAACCCAAATTCTCTCCACCTGCCAAATATGCTCTGTCAAATCAAGGCACTTATAATTGTTGTTGGTAATGACTGCTAATTTTTCTTTTCAAACCTTGTTAATTCAAATAGAGATTAAGGACGGTTTTTGAGAAAGTAAAACTTTTATTAAAAATATTTAAATTGATGAACTGAGGCTTAAGTTTTTGCTAATGGTATGGCTACAATTGATAAAAAAGAGGAAGCTAGCAGCTGGGATGGAGGGTAGTGACCATTTTATCATTCAGTATAAATAAAATACCTTCCTGAACATGATAGGGAGCTGCGTACTTTCTGAAGTGTACTTGCTGGAAAACCATTACAGTAATAATAAAGTTCATATTTTCAAACATCATTCTTTTCCTTTCACAAGGTCAAAGCAACCTGCATTTCGCTAGGAATGTTCAGGTAGACAGAGTGTAGGTGGATGAATTACCCTCCAGGGGGGAAGCGATCACTGATCTCCTCCAGCACTTCATCTGTGAGGATTTACTCTTTTCTACTGAGGGTAGGAAATGAGAGACTTGAGGGTTAACATTTTGTCCATTTGCATTCCAATCACTGAAATAATAATAGCTGTACGGTTTCTAGAGTAGAAATGGTGCTTTAAAATAAGGGCTTTCTCTCAAATCTTAATACTTTCCGCTATAAACCCGAGGACCCTCCTTCCTAGATTCAGTGTTTCAGAGAACTGTTATTAGTTGAGTCAAAACTTCAAATGGTTTTGTTGTAAAATAAACAATTGGTAGATGGCATTCAATGAGAGGGATGGTCTGAGAATGGTTTATTGTGACAATGCAATCACTTTCAGGTATTAAATTTCAGGATGGAAACTATAAATCATTCACCTTGCCAGAGTGAAGTTTGACTTATTCCTGGGGTCAACATGGATATGGACACCAAGGGCAAATGAGTCACAATAACTGGATGAAAAAAGCCCGTAAGCTCACAGAGAAAAAAATGTGACAATGAGTGTGTATATGTCCATGAATAACTGAAAAATTGTGCTGAACACTGGAATTTGACACAACATTGTAAAATGATTATAAATCAATAAAAAATGTTAAAAAAATTCCTAAATGGTTGTCTGATTAAAAATACTTAATATCACAACCTATAAAAAAAAAATAAGAAAAAAGCCCGTAAGCATTAATCATGTCTATTTTTCACCTCTTGCACAAACACGTGCTAAATTTTCACTATTAGCAATTCTCTAATTATAGATTAGCCATGATTTTTTTTTGGCTATGTGATATATTATTTTATCATACAGTATGTATTGACATATGAATGAATGAAGGCCAGTAATACATACCAAGCTTATAATGGGTTAGAAAAGTCTATTTTGTTTTTATCATTAAAATCATTTTCATTGTTGTCTATAATCGATGATATGTACCAATTATAACTGTGTCCCTAATAACATGGTACTGAGGTGTTTTTGTCTGTTTTTACAGGTACAATGTTTAATCCACCTTATGAGAACAATGGTATAAATAACTATAAAGTTTATAATTCAATTACAGGCCCCTCAAGGTCTACAGAAAGTGTTTCTCAACTTTTAATGTGCATGTGAACCACATGGGATCCTGTTAAAAAGCAAATTCTAATTCAGTATGTATGGAGAGGAGGGGGAAGACTTTTATTTCAAACTCCATGGTGACACTAAAGCTTTCATTCTGCTGATCACAATTCGAGTAGCAAATAATGTAAGTATATCAATAGATAAAAGAAATATAACGTAAAATATTTTCAGTACTAAGAATGGTTACATTCCTACGTAATTTTTGCCTAAGTGAAAGAGACAAGAGGCAATGACATTTTCTAGTTCCCTTTCCTCTTTGCCTTTTTTCGCCCACATTTCTTATTTCCATTTTAAATAAATACCTAAACTACAAATATTTTCACGAATGACTCATGCTGACTTCAAAATCAACAGTACGGCTGAAAATTAAAAAGCACCTTTTACAGTAATGTGTTCCTTCTGGGAAAAGGGTAACTTCTGGTGCCATTCTCCCCATCATTCTCACTCTCTTCTTCCTGCCTCTGGCCAAGGATGTAACAGAGCATCCTCAACTGTACTCCTTTGCAAACAGGAGCGGTGGCAAAGATGAGTGCCAAAGACCAGGGGACTTAAAGACCACAGATGATCTCTTCACCTTTCACTTAATTTTTGGAAAATATTACAGTATAAACATTTGCTGTCATTCAAAATTTTTTCCCCCAGTCATTTCAAGGCATCTAAAAAATGTATTCAAAAATTAACAGCCGAACAGCTGAATGTACTCCATCTGGGGACCCTCTATAGACAATTCAGGAATGCTGATTATGCATTTTTTAGTTTGTTTCCTATTCAGGGAGGTTATATATGTATATAATTTTGTATATATACACACACACACATACATACACACATACACACACATCTACATATATCTAAAAAATACAACTTCTATATAGAATATATTTTTATGTGATTCTTTTTTCCTCTGAATTAGTATTTGCACAGTAATAATTACCACCTGCAGATCTCAAGGCAATGTAATGGCAGGTCAGCAGCTGCAGAAGCCACAGTAGCAGCTGTAACCTGGTTTTCAGAAGAGTTGGCATCATCTTTCACGGGTACACTTAAATTTGGTGTCAATACACAGCCAGATTTCAACTTTTGTAGAGTAGTCATAAGGATAATAGCGTAACAAAGAGTTACACTTATTAAATTTGAAAGCAGTGTCTCTTTTGCTTTGTCACTGTCTTCAAATGTATTATGTAGGTTTGATTACATTTGTAAAAACAACTGCTGCTACTGGAAATGTAAAAGTTTGAAATCTACAGAGGTGCACGCTTACAATAATAAGTTGCATTAAAGCAATACTAACACATATGGAGGGATTTTAATTGTAAACTGGCTTATAAATTGATTTAGATGACAAAGTTAATAGTGCTGCGTCATGATTTAGAAAAGGTTAACTTGGGAGGGACACATGAATGAACATACTTTGAAAGAATTTTCATATACAGGAAACTTGTTCTCAGAATCTTCACAAGCAATCAGATATTTTTTGCAACTATGTTAAGTGGACTTTTCAAAGCAATAAAAAAATAGAGTTCAGAAGATACTGTTTTCATGACAATGTCATAGCAGTAAAATAAATGTAAGGAAAACATATTATTCACTCAACCTACAAATAACTGAAAAGCTTACAAATATGAGCAAATCCCTTAATTCATAAGCCTTATTTGTTAAATGTCCAATTAAATTTCATTTTAAGTCCAAGAACTATCCAATTTTTCCCATTTTTGATTTTAATAACAGTATAGTCTTAAGTATGATTATTAGATAAAATGTATTGAAATAAATTTCAACTTAGTAAATTGTACTGGACCTATCAACACTTGGCAATAATGTATATTTTGTTTAGTAGTGAACAGCAGAACTGACTTAGAGGTCTTTGAAATGAATCACTGTACCTTCTCCATTTTGTTCACTGGTTCACACATAAATTATACATATTATACATATATATTTATTTGACAAGTCAGTAAGTGGATATTAGTAAATTAATGATTGCCTATCAAAAGTGAAGCTGGTTATATGTATTCTTTGTTTAATAACCATTCAGGTCAATATTTATTATGTAATTGAATATAATTTTCTCTTTTTATCTCAGTCTTACAAAAATTTTCATGGTTTTTTTTTACTTCGAATATTTTAGGAAGTGTCATGGCATTTCATCTTTCTTAGATGCAAGTGTGCTTTTTTAGGCTTAGGGTTACATGATTCTAAGTGACTGGATAAATTTGGTATTTTCAACAATTTTTGCTTTACTTTACTCATCAAGTTTAATAACAAAATACATTTGTCATCAGACTGTATTAAACATAATCACCTATGATGATTCTTTTTTACTGAGCATAGTAATTTTTTCACTTTTTAAACATTTTTTATTAAAGTGTAGTTAATTTACAATGCTGTGTTGGTTTCAGGTGTACAGCAAAGTGATTCAGTTATGAATATATGTATTTATTTTTTCAGATTATTTTCTATTATAGGTTATTATAAGATACTGCATAAAGTTCCCTGTGCTATACAGTAGGTCTCTGGTATCTGCTTTATATATAGTAATGTATATATGTTAATCCAAAAATGAAGATTTTTTTTGAAATAAATGTAATGTGGAAATTAGTTTCTATAGTTCTTGTCCATGAGAATTTTACTTTTAGGTTTTTTCAGGAGTCATCACTACTCATAAGGAAATATCTACCTTACAATAGTAGCCTATAAACCAAGCTTGACTTCAACTGTAAAATTTAGGATATTTATAATAAATTATGAAGTTTGACAATAATCAAAACCATGCTGGAGTCTTAATGACCACCAAAGGTTAAGCCCTTTCCTGAATATGGAGAGGATATAGTGCAGTGTTTAAAGAGCCTAAATTAGTCATGTCTTTGAAAAATTATCTGCCATTCACTAATTTTGTGACTTGAAATTATTTACACATCTCTTTACCTAATTTTCTTCATTCATTTAGTGTATGGCACTTAGCAGTCTAATGCTCCAGCACTTAAGATGAAATGCAGGAACAAGACCAGGAGTGAGAAACCTGGTTTGCACAGGGAAGAATTAGAAACATATTATTCACTCATTCATTCATTTATTCACTTGTTTATTTTTACTTTAAAATTTATTTTTTCACAAAGATATAAAGATATTATAAGAAGCATTAATGTTTTTATTTTTTATTAAAAATGTTGAGTTTCAAGTAACTTTTCTTTTAATTAATACATTTATAAAATTTATTTTAAAATATAGAAAATTAGGAAACTCTAAAATTTTGCTCATCTATTTAATTTCCCTAATTGGATTTTTTTTTCTAATTAATTTCTTCCCTATGGCCTAAAATTTATTTTTAAGGTACTATATTTTTAATAACTTTTGCCAGATAGAAATCCTAATTTTCTATATTGACAAAAGACATCTACATCTCCTTTAAATAATATGTCCTATTACTAATAATGGAGAAAAAAGGGAAAACATTTACTAATAAAATCATACTTCTTAAAGGAAATATTCAAATAACAAATAATTATTATAAAGTGTTCATTTCATGAAAATATGAATATCTAAGTGTGAAAAATTAGTAATAAGTAAGTGTGTTTTAAATATTTCCATGGATTAATGTTAGTGCAACAGAAAAGACTAAAAATTGTTAATTTTCATCCTGCAGAATAATATGTTCCACAGATATAAAAGAGCTTTTATTTGTCTTAACTGCATAGTCTGGCATTACTTTATATATACATTAGTTTTGCAATTTCAATACATTTAGTTTTCATAATTTATTTTTTTGCTACTTATATGAAAAATAGTAACTCTTTATATGACAAATGAAAACAAAATATGTATCAAAAAAAGGCCTTAAAATCTTCTTTTTTTTAAAATAAAACTTTAAATTTCAGAAAAAGGTAACTTTTTTCCTGATGTGATTTGAGTCCATAAAAATTGGTACTACAGGATAATTGCATAGTTCCATGTTCTCAACCATACTAAATAGAAGCAAACATACAGGGCCTGTAACACAGGTTTAAATTAAATCTATTTTTATGTTTCGAAGCCTAGCAATTTTCTTAATGTTATTTAACTATGGCATAACGTGCAAACTGTACTAATAAATTAGAGGGTGAAGGAATGTGCTTCAGGTGTTAGTAGAAATTTGTGCTGGTGATAGGCATTATTTTCTGCACTATCGAGCAACATTTATCTTGCTTCACATGTCACTGCAATATTTTTAAGTTTTATTTTCATCTGAAATGGCTTCTAGTTATCATGAGAACTACAGTATGCTCAATTGCGTGGCATATTGCATGTGTTAAGAAAACAGAAGCTGATCATTCCATTAATCCTAAATTAGACGAGTCTATACAGGTAGTTTCTGTGTTAGGAATACGAAGGTACAGATATATTTGTACTATTTATGTAACTATGTTGAAAGCATGCCACATTATTTTATACTTCTTCCAAAAATACTGAACAATCAGGTAAACTGCATTTGGACTTAGCTGAGTACTCTTAGTGTTTGAATGGAACATTGTGATTCCAACTTGGTTTTAAGTACATATCACATTTAAATACCTTCAAGTTGGATCATACTGAAAATAAAATATAGTAATTAGGTAATGCTATTAAAATATTTGTGTTTTTACTAGAATGTATCTTTATACCCATAAACATCTGTCTCTTTCTCTTTTTTATTGGTCAACCTATTTATGACTAAAAAACCTACTTTTTCTTCTATCATCCACGTATTTCTCTCATATCTATGACTAAGATGATTGGATAAATATGGGTGAAATAAATGAAGAAATTAAGGATGACTTTGGGTTGCCTCCACTGAATAACTATCTGGATGATATATTTAAAGTAATGTTGTAATTGGGAGAAAGTCCATTCAAGAGAGACACAAGTGTTCAATTTTAAGTGGTAAAATACTGGGATATCAGTATGATGTCCAAACATGCCAGCTGATCTATAAGATCTATAACTAAAATATCTAGGCTACAAATGCAAGTCAGTAGTCATCTTCATAGATAGTATTGAGTATTTTTTAAAGCCAGAGAAATAAATGAAGAAATTTAAACAGAATATAAAAATTAAAATAAGTACTCTATGGACAATGAGGACAAATTTTGAAGAACAGAGGTTGATGTAGGAGAAAACAAAGAGTAACCAAAGAAGGAAGAGCTGGGATGGAATGGGGGTGGGAGGACTGTGGTGAAGACCAGTTAAGTAAAGCAGAAGTATGTTAAGAAAAAAAAAAAAATAGGTTGGGTCAACTGTGAAGAATACTGATGAAGGGTCAAGCAAGACGAAGATGTGGCAATATGAGATTACGGACCAGTCTGATAGCTCACTGTAGTTCTCTAGTGAATGAGAGATAGTAAATATGCCATTTTTTAGAAGATTCCTTTTAGAATTTGGCTATGGGGAGGGCAGAAAATGAAGCAATAACTGGAGGGTGATGCTGGAAACACTCTCACTTTTAAAACCACTCCTGGTATTATAATTGACAGTGAGATGCACAGAATTAAAATGGACAATGACTTTTGATAATTATCATTATGGATGTAAACAACTGTCAGATTAAGTTATAGAATCACTGATCTAAACAATACCTAAATTAAGTTATAGAAACTTCTTCGCATTTCTTTTTTAGTTCATTTCTTCAGAATCCCCACACAGAAGCTACCGGTTTCAATTTCTGATTTGTCACAATAGGTAAGTGTTATAGTTGCTGGGCCTTCGTAAAAAACTGAATCATACATTTTATATCAGGCTTTTTTTACCCCCTCAACATACAGCTTTTCAAATTCATGAATATCATTATATTCTTCACTTGTTTATTATTTTTCATTGCTAAGCACTACTGCATGGTAGGAAAATACCCATTTAATCATCTTCCTGTTGATACATGTTCTCCTGTTGACGCACACATTTCTTTCCAGACTTGAGCTATTTTAAGGAACTGGATGTTAACACCATTTTTATACAAGTGTTTTACGGATACATGGCTTCATTTCATTCAGCAGATATTTAGAAGTTAGATGGCTAATTGTTAGAGTAGTTGTCTATGTACTCGATAAGAAAATGACAAGCATTTTCATGGTGTTGGTTCCATTTTACACTTCAGTTATGTATGCAAAGTTACATTTGGCTTTGCAGTCCTGCCCCTATTTAATATTGCCATGACATTGTCAGTCTTTTAATTTGTATCCATGTTAGAATGTATAAATGATATCACATAGTTGAAACTTGCATTATTATATATATATAGCTTGAAAATATTTCTTCATTCTATAGGCTGCCTTTCCATCCTGTTCACTATTTCCATTGCTGCACAGAAGCTTTTTAGTTTGACGTAGTCCATTTTATCTATGTTTGTTTTTGTTGCCTGCGCTTTTGGTGTCAAATCTACTCAATATACCTTCTGAAAATAAAGACAGTGTGTTTTCTGCCTTTTTTTGTTTTGCTGAATCGCACTATGACATTTGGTAAAATATTAGTGAGCATGGTGAAAACAGATTTCTTTGCCTTGTGCTCAAATAAATAGGAAAAGTGTGAAGTTTTAACATAAAGGATGATGATGGGTATCTGATTTTCTTACACACCCTTGATTTACTATTGAAAATGCTCTCTTCTATGACTGATTTGCTAACAATATTTAATCATAAATGGATTCTTACCTGTCCTTCTATTTTCTGTTCCTATTAAGATAATTATATTTTATAATTTTTCTTTTAAAAATTTTCCTTAATGTACTCAATTATATTCTTTCATCTTTAAAACATTTTTAAACCAATGTTGAGTGGGATAAACCTTATACAGACATAGTATATTATCCTCTATATTGCAGGTATATAGTTGGTAATATTTTGCTATGCACATCTAAGTTTATGAAAGATACTGGTCTATAATTTTCTTTTCTTGTAATATGCTTATCAGGCTTTGGTAGAGTTATGACTGTGTCAGTAAAATTACTTGATAAACACTTTTTGTCCTTTTTTTGAAAGAGTTTGTGTAAGCTCAATTTTGCTTTTCTCTTAAACATTAGGTAGCATCCAGTAGTTTCATCTGATTTGAAATTTTCTTTTTGGAAGAATTTTTTTTACTATAAACTCAAGTTTATATGATAGTAGATAAAATGCTACTTAGATTTTTAGGTTTTTGTTATGTAATTTTTTGGTTAGTTGTATTTTTCAAATAATTTACTTTCTTCCTCAGAGATGTTGAATTTTTAGGCACAATGTTGTGTGTGTGCTTGTGAGTGTGGTTTACACTAAAATGGTTAAAATTCTGTACCTTATCGAATGACAGTTACTGGTTCACTTCTGATTTTGGAAATATGTGTTGTTTTCTCTCTTCTAAATCTTAATAATCTTGTTAGAGTTTATCAATCTCATTTTTCTTTTCAAAAAGTTAAGGTTTTCTTTTCACTGATTTTTTTTTGTTTAACATTTTATTATTTTCAAATTTTATCTTTATTCTTTCTTGTCTTCTTATTTTGGGCATAATTTACTCTTTCTAAAGATGAAAAACTATCTTATTGATTTTAAACTTTATTATTTAATTCATTTTTTTCCTCTGGTACAACTGTTTAAATCCATACATTTCCCAATAAGCACTGTCTTTGCTGCATCTCACATCTTTCAACAGATTGTATTTTTATGCCCATTCAGTTGGAAATGTTTTATAATATCCAGAGTGGTTTATTATTTGACTAATGCATTATTATCTGGGGATATTTCTACATATTGATACTGATTTTGTTCTGTTACTATCATTGTTCAAGAACATATGGTGCATTATTTCAGTCCTTTAAAATGCATTGAGACATGTTTTGATGTCCTAGTTAGTGTATGTAGTCTATTTTGGGGAATATTTATCTATTTTGGTGAATGTTGCGTATATTCGTGAAATGAATGAGTTGTCAGAAGTCATTACATTTAGTGAATAAATGTGAACTGGGTTAGGTTTTTGAGACTATTGCTGATATGTTTTATGCATTTGTGTTTTTTACTTTTTCTTTCAATTACTTAAGAAGGATTATTCAATTATTTGGACATATTTTTGGATTCTTTTTACTAATTTCCTTGGCACTTCTTGGTTTAACTGAGAATTTCTATTGTTTCTTTACAAATTATCTTTATTGGCTTTAAATTATAATTCCTTAATTTATTATGTAGTAGTTATCCTAGATCAGTGCTATCCAGAAGCACTTTCTGTGGTGACAGGGATGTTTTACAGTCCTCACTGCTCAGTATGATAGCCACCAGCTACATAGGCAATTATACAACTGGGATGTGGCAAAAACAATTAAGAAAATGAATTGTTAAATTATTTAGTTTTAACCAATATAAATTTAAACAGACACATGTGATTCATGGCTGCCACACAACTCTAGAGATTGCAATAAGCCTAACTAAAGGAAACAATTTTCAAATGATATTATACTATGTCACATGTAATATGGTATAAGTACCAAATGTTAAGCTGAATTTTGTGATTGTAAATTTAGGGTGAAACTGTCAGCTTTAAAATGGGCTTTAATCTATCAAATTTTACTTGCTTAGGAAAATGTATGGAGAAAGTAAAGAAAATATTCTTCTGGAGTTGGAGAGTTTTTTTAAGGCTACTGGGAAGAATTTGAGATTTAAAAGACTGCTACAGTTATTGGTAAGGATAAGATCTAACATGTGACATTAATCTGAGTGGCTAAGGTGAATTAAAAGCAAACATCACTATATTTAAGAAAGCAAAACAAAACAAAAATACAGAGATGAAGTGTTTTGCTTTCCTATAATGATGTGAAGTCTTTGAGAAAAAAAAAAAAAAGAAAATTACCAAGATACCAAAGGATCATTACTTTTTCCCTTTACTAAAAACCAGTTTCAGGAGTGTTCTTGTAGAGACGAAGTAAAATATTCATAGAATGTACTTATCACTGGGAGCTTAACATTGTAAGCTCTTGATTTATATTAGTTCTCTTAGTTATTGTTATCATTTGGCTTTTTAGAAAGTGCACTACTGCTGCTTTGAAGATAAAGAAAAAGATGAGGATGGCCCAAGTAGGAGTAAGATCATGAACCCCAAAACCTGACCTCTAGCTCAAAACTTGAATTACCACCCACAAAACCTGGGAAAGAACTTTGTCACATTTTTTTTTAACCTCAGTTCATGAAAAACGAGGCTATAGTGTCAATTGCTTAGGGATTTTGCTGGAATGAGTTCATGCAAATATAGTACTGCAAACACCGGTCCTTAGTAAGAGGAAATGAATATTTACTAATGCTATTAATAATTAAATATTACTATGATTTACATTCTTTGGGTTATCAGAGGACTATTTCTGAAGTTGTGGGGATTGTGCTGAGATATGGAGAGTAGAATGTAACTCGAAAATCAAATGAGGTACAGGACTGTTCGAAGACAACAGGAATGCGGGTTGCAAAGCATATTAGAAAAACTAAAGGAATTCCAGTGTGGACGAAACACAAGAATGGATAGAAGCCTTTGACAGATTCAAATGGACATCAGATGGGGAAAAAACAAATTGGATGTGTGGTTTTACCCAGAGAGAAATAGAAAGGCATCAAATTGTTTCAAGCGAGGAATTATTGCCCATTTATAGCAGGAATTGCAAATTCAAATGCCTGTATAAGACGAGTGACTACCACAAATACGTGAGGTGTCAAGGAAAAGACTCTGGAGTGTAATAAGAGCAGACACAGACTTAAATAACTTACACACAAAGGGAAACATCTAAAGTTGCCATTTTCCAGATTCTAATTTAAGGCAAAATATATCACTTTAAATGAATATTTAATAGACTTACTCTGTAAAGTAAGTATTTCGATAAAAACACTTATCTCTAAGCTTAAATAAAACCATGATATATATGCATATGTATATATGTATGTGTACATATTCTTTTATGAAATAGAAATAATCAATTTATAATAAGTAGGGTATCATTCTTCCTTTATTGCTTAAAATTGAGATAACTAGACATGGAGAGGAAGAATTTTTTTTTTTTTTTTTTTTTTTTT
The DNA here is from genome assembly GCF_009834535.1 of Camelus ferus. NCBI lineage: Eukaryota > Metazoa > Chordata > Mammalia > Artiodactyla > Camelidae > Camelus > Camelus ferus. The sequence goes on along the minus strand of NC_045696.1, from coordinate 18,770,652 downwards.
TTTTACCATGGTTCAGAAATTATAGTCTGAAAGGCTTCATTTGTGGTCTGGCTATGTATGACTTGAAAGCTAAGAATGTTTTTTACAGTAGCAAAAGGTTATAAAGTAGAAAACGAAACAAAAACAAAGAAAAACATGTGACAGAGACCATATGTTCCAGTATCTTAAAATATTTACTCTTTGGCCTTTTGCACAAAAAGCTTGCCAACTCCTGTCTTAGGTGATAATATATTATTTAAACTTAAAAATGAGAAAAAAATTTATAAGTTTAATCGACATAAATTTTAATTTCATAGTAGACATACTATTGAGATTTAGACAATGACGACAGTACATTATCCAGGAACGTTGGTCCTCAATGATAGCTTGCCATATATATGCTTAAATAGGAATTTACAGTAAGCATATATTAATGTATTAAGCATATGTTAAATTTAATATATGGATGAATATTAACATTATGTATTGCCATTTTGTAAAGACCGCCATTAAAACACATATCACACATATATGGAATAAAATATTGCTGCAATAGATGTTGATGGAGATCTTAAGGACAATAATTTATATAAAGAATAATTTAAATAAAATTATAAAAATAACTACCTTTGGTTGATTACTGGTAGACCACTATTTTATTAATGGTCCTCACAAAAGCATGCCTGTCTGTATCCATATCCTGTTTCAGTTCTCTCATATCTTATTCAGAGATTGGTCATATGATTTATTTAGCCCAATAGGATAATATGAAACAGACAGAGGTTTGAGAAGTACATCAGAGCTTTTTCTCTTGGAATGCTGCTCTGAGACTGTCAAGTAGGGCCAGAATAGCTTCCTAGAACAGGAAGAGGAAAAGTACCGCCTCTTAACCAAACCTAGTTTGCTACATATGTTTTTGTAAATAAAGTTTTATTAGAACATGCTCAATTTGTTTACATATTTTCTATAGCTGTTTTCACACCACAATGGTAGGACTGAGATCTGATGACCCAGAGATCCTGTGCCCCACAAAACCTGAAATATTTACTACCTGGATCTTCACAGAAAATGTTTGCTGAATCACGTACAAGAGAATAAGGGCTACATAGAAGAGAACCAAGACACACCTTGTTGGCTGGCAGCACAAACTACAGAAGTTGTAAGTAAAGCCATCTTGAAACTTTCATCCGGCCACCTGTCTGGGCCCAGATAGAACCAACAGAGAATCACCCAGCTAACTTCTCACAGAATCATGAGAACTAATAAACCACTTGCTTTTCCAAGTCACGATGGTTTTGAGTTGATTTGTTACACAGCAATGGATAACTGAATTTGGTGCTGTTCTCAGAATAAAATGTGTGTCAGTGACTTTGGGATTGTGCAGCAGGTGGAGTTGGAAAGGGCAGCACACTGATCATAGTTACAGGCAGACAGAATAGTGAGAACAGCAGCATTCAAAGTTAGATCAAAAGCTAACACGTGCCACACAATGGGTAAAAAAAAAAAAAAAAGGTAGCAATAATGTTTGCCTGGTGTATAACTTGGACAAACAGAAACGTTACCAAGTTGACTATATACCTTGCTAAAGACAGTTCTGGCAAAATGAAGGAAATGGTAGTTGGCTTTTCTTAGTTGCAGGCAGGACCAACTGGATTAAAAAATAAAACTGTTCTTCCCAGTCTATGAAAAAAAAAAATCTCCAAGTAGGAGCTGCCCACAGTGCAGTAGTTAAGGGTAAAACTAAAACTAAAATTCTTTGTTAAGACCTATTAAAGAATTTTGGTGTTTTCTAGTATATAGTCTCAGCTAGATAAAGGAACTTCCAGGAACCTTAAGTTTCTTGCCCCAAGTAGCCTCTTACACAGCCGAAAGTCAGTGCAGATTCAAGAACTAGTTTGAAGGGCAGGGGTAGTGATTCACATGGAGTAAATACTCCCAGTTTGACTGGCTCACAAAATTCCGTAACATTTGAAAATTGGCTCTTATCACTTGTAGGCTAGTGCCAGCTGGCTCCTGCATTCCACGGTAGTCAAAGGATGCTTAGAGAGTTCCAGATACCATTATTTTTGGGTGCATGGAGAAGAAACTGTCTCACCTCTCAGCTTCATTCTCTACGAAATCTCAAAAGTTGTGCAAAAATAGAACCATGGGCCTGACACTGGCAAAAGGCCGTATCAGAGAAGCCTGAGATACTTGAGAATCTGAGGACTGTGAAGGGCTGAACATGCTTTATGGAAGAGAAAATCTTTTCTCCCATGAGAAAAGGGGATGTATGAGAGTGACAATGGCAGAGATACTCCTAGAGGAAATGCACACGAAATGAAACCTCTCACTAGTTCTCAGTTTTGCCTTTCCAGATTTGAGGGACTAGGGAGAGGAAGAAAGTAGAAGGCACTGCAGAAGACTGTTACACTCCAACACTGGGGATCAGGGGGTTCAAAGGGTTTGAAAAATAAAGCAGAGGGGAAGTCTGCATACTGTTACTGTGGTCTACTGATTGAATTTTTCCATTTCTCTTTTTAAGGGGTGATGACTTCCATTAATTCAATGTGGGAGCAAGAGATTATCATTTGAAAATTGGTTATTGAAGTTTTAGGATAATAAAGACAGGATTTTCAACTAGTGATTGAATAACCTTGGTTACAACTTAAGGGAACTAGCAAAGACGATGTGAATTAATCTATTAAAACAATAAAAATTGAACCAAGTGCTTTAGAAAACACAATTTCAATGTAAGGAGCTATATGAGGGTTTTAAAAGGTAAAGGGAAACTAATATTTATCACGATGGAATTTAAAATCTAGGTGGATAAATGTGGAAATAAGCTCCAGGCAATAGGAGATGAAATAAGTGTAAAACTTCATCTCAATTAGTGTCAGATTTCAGTATTTAGTCTGCCAATAAGACTGTGATTGTATGGATGATGGTTGGTTGAACTATCTTTTACTGAATGACTATCTGAAAGAGACTGTATACATTCCACTGAAACCTATATCCTTATAATAACTGATAACAAATCTGTTAACTTCCTGTTGTCTGACATAGTTTAAACTGATGCTGAACTGTGTGATTTTCCAAATCGAAAAAATTTTCCACTGATAGGTCTTTACGATTAAATGATTGCTGATAGGCATGGAGCAATTTAATCAACATAGTATTCTCTTAGATTCAAATAATAGTTATTAGCAAGAGCATATATAAATGTACAGGGCCACACATACAGTGTATTTAATGAGTGTTATAAGGCTCTCCAAATTGTTATAAATGAAATTTCTCAGCATGACTAGACTTGCACAAAATGATTCAGTGATTAAGATGGTTGGCATTTTAAAATGAGTAGTGAATCATATAAACCATCATAATTAATTTTAAGTATTCTGATTGCTGTTGTTTTTAAATTTGGGAAGGAATACAGCTTGACCAAAAACAAATTAATTAAATTATTGCCACAAAATATGTTTCCTTGTCTGTGTTAAAATATGCCATTAAAACAAATAGGCTTTACATGCCTATTGAGCTGATAAATCCCATTACTGACTCACTTTTCCCTGAGGCATAGTTTTCATGGCTACTATTCTGACATTGTTAATAACTTGCATGATAGTAATCAAATGCTTTTTTCCACATCTCTATTGTGCTACATTAATTTTTTTTTAACAGCCCAAAACAACAAAAACACTGAAGGAGAATCTAATTGTAATACCAACTTCGATCTTGCTTTATGAAATTTGAACTCTACAGATACAGATAATGTTAATATGGCTTTTTGTTTAAAATGCAGTTTCAAAGTTCTAAATACTATTATTCTAATCTCACGAATAAGTCTTGGAACACTATTAAAAAGCTTGCTTAGAATGATAATGTTTGTGGCATAAAAATAAATGAAGGCATACAACATGTGATTGAGCTGTCCATCACAAAATCACACACTTGTGAAAATAAAAGCCCATGAAACTGCCAAGATTAATTTAAAAAAATAGTCCTAATCCTTTATTTTATTATCTGGAATAGATACAGGCATACCTCAGAGATATGGCGTGTCTGGTTCTAGACTACAATAAAGCAAATATCACAGTAAAGCAAGTAATGTGAATTTTTTAGTTTCCCAGTGTATATGCAAGTTATATTTATGTTATACTGTTGTCTACTAAGTGTACAACACCATTATGTCTAAGAAAATCATGTACATACCTTGATTTAAAAATGCTTTATTGCTAAAAATTGCTAACCATCATCTGAGCCTTCAGCAAATTATGGTAGTAACATCCAAGATCACTGAACACAGATCACTGAAACAAACGTAATAATAACAAAATTTGAAACATTGCAAGAATTACCAAAATGCGACACAGAGACGGGAAGTGAGCAAATATTGTTGGAAAAATGGTGCCGACAGACTTGCTTGACACAAGGTTGCCGCAAACTTTCAATTAAAAAACACTGTATCCGTGAAGCACAATAAAACAAACTATGCCTGTGTAAGAAGTGAATGAAATGGTTAAAACTAATCATTTCAAAAAAAACAAAAAGAATCTGTAACTCTAAGAGTAGGAAAGTCAACTTTCATCATATCTCTACACTTATTAAATCACAACTTTGTCTCAGCATATGCTTGTGTAATATTATTATCGTGTTGGCCAGAATTAAGTAAAACCTTACTTTTGTGGTAGATTATATTAAATAATAATATGAACAGAAGTTAATACAATATTTTCTACAATATATGCTGTAATTATTATTTAACCCTCACTTCACACATAAAGAAACTGAAGCCCGAACACAGGATTGTTAATGGCACAAATTTATTAAGTGGCAGAGCTGGGATTTGAAAGGTCTTTTGGAAGAAACTGCATTTTACTGCCTGTTTGATCTAAAATTAGCTTACCCTTTAACAGTAATTAATGATTATATATTTTTTACCCAACCTGTATTTATTTAGTGCATTGTAAGTGTTACTTTTCTTAGGCTCTCAGGATACACTGAAAAACAAAACAAGCTAAATCTCTGTCCTTATAGAATTGATACTGGATTACAGCTTTGAACTATTAAGCAAGAAAATAAACAAGAAAATTTTACGAAGCTTAAGAAGAGGGCTTATATAAATAAGAGTAGGAGGGATGTTTTCTAAAGGTAATATTTGAGCTTATTCTTAATGGTGATACAGACATGAGGAGACTGAGAAGGTTATGGAAGGCTTAATATACATGGAATTGGATTAGCCACTAAAAAGCAATAGAGAATGTGGTAAAAGTAGTTTCGTGAGAGATAATAAAGTTTTCCAAAATTATTTAAAAATGAAAACAAAATAAGGACATTCAATAGCCCCCATAAAATATTAAAACATGAATAAATAAGCAAGTTATAAAGAGATCATACATCACGTATATGGCTTGGAAAACTCAGTATCAGAATTATTCTCATTGCCACAAAATTATTCTGATTCAACTCAATCTTAACAGAAAACCTAACAAGTAGACCTGATACATATATGGGGAAAAGGGAACAAGAAAAGCCAAAATATATATATATTTTTGGTGGGGGGAGGCATTACAACATGGATGGATGATAGTCAATATATGAACATATAGAATTTTTTATAAATTAATAGACTGAGAATGACTAGTTATAGACAATAGAACTAGAAAGCTTAACAATTTATACAACAGACTATAAAGCCAGAAATATTTAATATTACTATGGTAAAAAAAAAAAAGATCAAGAACAACACTAACATGTCAAATATATTTTAAACACATCAGATTTGCAAAAAAAAAAATATATATATATATAGTGTGTGTGTATGTGTATATGGGAGGAAAAGTGTATTATTTTGAGGAGAAACAAGTATTCTGATAGTTATTTATAATAAAATACTATTAAATATTCCAGAAGACTACCTGACAAATGTCATCTAAATTTTACAATGTTTTGACAAAGAAATTCTACTTCTAAGTATTTAATAAAAATTAATATTTCTAAAATAACTACATATAACATTTTATTGTAACATTGTTAACAATTGCTGAAATATAAAATAATCAAAGTTAACATCTGTGGGAAATTGATCAGAATTATTATATCTATGTATACAAAATTATTATAGTTATGTTTAAAGTCACCTGATACAGCTTATAAAACAGGTTGCAAAAAAAGCATTCTCAGTAGTCTCCTATTTTGGGGAGAGAGAGCATCTAATATACTTTCTGGTTATCTGCCTATCTTCCCACATAATTTCATAAAGAATTAAAAATAATGATAATGGATTACATTCATGTACTGTTTAATTCAGATCAAACACAGTTTGGAATTCTTAACATTTATGATCTTATTTAACCTTTACAAGTGCCCTATGATAAAGATATTATTCCAGTGTCAACTGTGTCTTTTCAGATTCAAAAATGTATGACGCAGAAGGTTAATTAACTTGCCCCAAACAATCCAGTAAGTGTTAGAGTTTGAATTTTAATTCAGGCATTTGCTTCTGTTCGTGCTCTTCAATACTATACCAAAACTTCATCACCACAAAAGATTGCAATAAAGCAATCTGGAAACAAAACATAATCCCAGCAGTTTACTTTTTCTCATCCTGTCATCTGCTAAATCTCGTAGGTGCCTCATTGGAGAACTGTCCTCTGCTGAATGGAGCTGCCTCACCAGGGAAGTTCCACCTCCACCAGCAGCCCTCAGTCAATGGCTCTTGATGTGTGGTTACAAGGGCTGGATCAGACCTTTAGCAGGGATAAACTTGTGGTGCAACTGATGCTCCAGGGGGTTCCCTCTGTGGGTAAGGCCAAGGCTAGGCTTTATCTGAGACTAAATCCTTGCTCAGCTGTCTCCTGCTTTCCCATTCGGCCTAACTCCTCCCTTGTACGCATGTCTTGAAAAATCCTCTCCCAGAAAATTGTATACACTTGGATCCTCACTTCAGACTTTGCTTTTATAGAACCTAGCCCAAAACATTTAACCTTCTCTCACCACATTTCCAAAATGCAGATACATAGAAAGCTGAGATACTCAAGAAAATGTATGATGCTGATCACAAATGATGCAGTGGAGAATTGAGGACCTCTTAGGGAGGGAGTAGTTCCAGGTGAATGCAGCCAGGTGTGAACTCAGCATCCAGGCTCCATTTTCCCAGATGTCTGATTTTTTTAAATAGATTCAGAAAATATTTAATTTATGTGAAACATGTGATGATTTTATTTGACAAATCCTGTAATTAAAAAAGGTATAATATATTTGAGATAAAATGTTTACAAGCTAATACGGCATGCAGGCTCCACTATTACATTTCTGTATTTCCTTCTTATAATCAGAAAATAAACTATACAATACAGATGATATTTTAAATTTATAGTCTTAGCAGATCAGGTTGGGTTTTGTCTAGCAACTCCTGTTTATTGAATCCTCTAAGCATTTCATATCTACTCACTTTATAGAATCATAGCATACGGATTAATGCTTATTAATTATTAAAATAATTATCATGTAGACAATAGAACTGAAATAGATACATTAACTAACTTTACTCTGTGTGTGATAATGGGCCAATGGGCAACTGGTGGATGGGAGTGTCAAAGATTATGTTTTGAACGCCATATCGTATTGCCTCTGATCAACAAAGTTGATCAGTTCATTTTGTTCCACATTGAAACAAAATAAAACCTATCAATTCAAGTATCAATTAGAGAAGTTCCTTAAAGGACTATGAACTGCTCTAGGACAGACTGTACATTCACAGGATTAATTAGTTCCTCAAAGGACCACCTAATCAATTTTACTGACTGTTGTACTGAATTGACCGCTTTAAGTATTTGATTAGGCTTCCAGAAAATACATCTTTGAAGAAAAATCACAAATTCCAGACTTTACAGGGAGAGTGTCAAAGAATATTAGAGCCAGATTTGAAAACTGACACGCACATGGTTTCCAAACTGAGTTTTTTCTTAACATTTTTATTGATTTATAATCATTTTACAAGGTTGTATCAAATTCCAGTGTACTGAGTTTTTAATTTTCTTCTCTTACGCTTAGATTTTTTTCATCATGAATCATTTTAAAATTCATATTAACATGAAAGTTTCATATTTTCGAATGCCTACAAGATTGTTTTATAAAAATAACTGGTTGATAATGAAGAGATTTATCAGAGACCATGAGGTTTGGGCAAATAAGCTAGCTGAGTAGACCTTGAGAAATTAGTGACAAATAGTAAATCTAAATTAGAAAAGAAAAAATATAATATAAAGCCTGCTGAAAATTTTAAAGTGATATATTACTTATTTGCAAAGGAGGAGAAATCAGTGAAGTATTAAAATAAAAAGAGGGCAGTGGTTCCCAAATATGGTCCATGAATCAATAGCATGAACATTACTTGGGGCTTGTGATAAATCCAAATTCTTATAGCCCACCCCAAACCTATGGATATTGAATCTGAGAGTGAGGCCCAGAAATCTGTTTTATTTAGTCTTCCAGGTGATTCTAATCTACTCAAGAGTTTGAAAATCAGTGATATATAGAAATTTTTGTGCATAGAACTCAGCATGCCACTCAGCAAATGTTGAAGGTTAGGCTTTTATTTGTTGTTTATATTTTTATTTTAACTTAAATTATAGCTTTGAGATCATCAGAATTAAGAGTATTTGTGTCTGCTAAGCAATCTAAAAAGAACTGAGGCATAAATCAAAAGGCAAATATTAATTCCCTAAAATTGATGATTGATGTGTACATCAGGGCTTTGTTATGAGAACAGAAAACACTGCAGGTATTTTATTAAAATGGGATTTGTAGAAGAAATGTGTTGCTTTCAAAACCATTGCAAAGGGATGGGGAACAGATATCATGAAGACCAATAGGAGGAAATCTGGTAGTACAGAAGTCATGAGAAGCTACCTCCAGTGGTCCAGCTGCCTGCATCACATAAGGTGACTCATTGCAGATGTCCTAGAAGCCACTGCAAACATTTCTTTCACCTACCCAAGAACTGATCCATTTCTGCAGGTGCAGAAGAGTAACTGTGGTTTTCTTCCAATTTCAAACCTCACATGTGTGTTTACAATTTGGAATCCTGCAGTCAAGGGAGTCTGGGAAATGTAGCCACTACGTTTCCAGTCCTTGCTAAACAGCAAGATACTAGAGGGGCAATGGTAGATTTTGATACAAAAAGAAAATATTCCACACAATCTGTTCCTTTGGATATTCAGGTTTCAAATACACCCTCTTAGATATGAAAGTACAGAAACAATAATAACCAAAAACGCGTCTACACTTTGTATGGTGCAAGTATCACTGCACAAGTAAACAGATGGTCACCCTTTTCCTCAAAAGGGAAGAGACAAAATCCACCCATCACTGGAGCCAACTCTGGGTGCCCTTGAGAATCTTCTGTCTTCCAAACATACACTCCCTTACCCCAGAGCAGTGTCATCTCTTCTCCATCATCATAATGAAGATCAATCACCATGGTTACCAGTTATGTTTCAATGGTGTATGTTTCAGAACCTGAAATGGCCAGATGGCATGCAGAGATCAAAATGAAAGGAGATGGCATCAATCTCTAGTTAAGTAGGACAATAACTGTGTTCCATGGTAGAAACACGACTACCCTGGAGAAACAATACCTCTAAATCACAAGAGGGTAAACCTGGAGACAGGAGATTTAAGGATAATTGAGAGTATAATTAGGGGTCGTATTGAGATAGCATTCTGCCTTGCTTCTCTTGTTCCGAGTTCTGGCTTTGAATAAAGTACTGTATTTTCATTGCAGATTCCAAGTGCTCTATATACTTCCTGGATGAGTGCCTAAACGTGTAAGCTATTAATACCTGGCTGGCATTGTGACTGATACTTTAATATTCTGTTACAACTCTTACTAATTAATAGGTAAGACCACAAACTTCCTTGAGGGATTACTCATTACCTCCCTTGCTGTACAATTATTGACTTGTCAAAAGCAGTGTTGTGTGAGGTAGCAGGGCACTGAATACGATAATCACTAAATCCACATGTGACAATGTGGACAGGAGCTTCAGTAGTAAGGAAGAAAATCAATATTAAGATTAATTCACTTATCTAATAAAGAAAAAAAAATTGCTGCTCTGTCAATTTTGGGGAAAAAAAAATCAGTGTAACCAGTTTGCTACCAGGTAGCCAGATTGTTCTTTCTTGGAAAAATAGCAAATTGGTAGTTCAGTATTGGTATCCTATCATGCCAGATGTGGTACTCAGAAATATGTCATGGCTAGTTATGACAATAAACAAGTAAGGTACGGCCGGGGAAGGAAGCTGACAATCATACAAACAACTGGATGTATGGTCCTCCTGATTATCAAGATGCTCCTCTGTGGTGGTTAACTTTGGTGTTTATTCAAGTAGGACATAAAATACTCTTGAAATTTCAATTCTACTATCAATATAAACCTGTTACAGATCTACGAGTCAACAAGTCCATATCATACACCCAACCATTACCCACTGTGTACAAATCAATGTGTATTTTGTCTCTGCTCACATTCTACACCAAGGAAAGTACTCAGCAAGATCCACTTCTGACATTCTTATCACTGGGAGAATTCCCCCCCCACCCCAGTTTTCTTACATAATGACATAAGTATGGGGTTATAATGTAGGACAGACCTCTTCAACTAGTACTGGAATCTTCTAAAACCTAAGACTGGAGTATGTTTGTTTTTCAGGCAAATTTTTGTTGGAAATCACTGAGGCCAGAAGAGAAGGTTGATGGAGAGATTTAAATACGTTCTAAGTAGCTGCCCAGGAACACTGAACTTAGGGAATCTGAATCTTTACTAATGGGCCCGAAAAACGCCAGTCCTTTGCTCTTGAGGGATGTACTGTATACATTACACTAGACAATAAACATAATGTCCTTTACTGTGGAGAGAGTAACTGAAGTACATATGGGACAAATCATTTGTATCAAAAATACACAAAAACACAATGGCTCAGTAATAAGTAGACAAAGAACTTGAAATACAGGCAAATATTTTGAAAACACATTTCACTAAATATGTAGAAATATAAGCATGTAAAAGTATCCTCATTAATTTCATTTTAAGAAAAACGTCAGTTAAAGTTCAAAAAGATTCCACTACACTCAACACGCATATAGTATCTGAAAGACTGAGGGTACCTATTTTTGGCACATATATGGAATATTTTTTTCTCACAAATTGCTGGTTGAATTTTAAGAATATATAACCACTTTGGGAAGACATATGAGAGTTTCTTATAAATATACATGTTTTTAATATACAAATCACCAATGTCACTCTCAGATATGTTATCTCTTACTTATTTATTGCCATTATCCTGTTGCCAGAATGTAAACAGTGTAATAAATATTCAAATAAACCTACAAATCAGTGATTCCCAATCCTGGCTGAATTAATATCTAGATATTTAACTACTTAACTATATATTTATAGTTATAACTATATAACTAAACTATATTATCAACTGTATACACTGTATATTACATATAGTTTATGTATATATATTATATATAATTTAATATGTATATATAACATATATATTAATAAGTATATAAATAACTTTCTGGATTTAAAAACAATACCTGTACCATTTATCACCTAACACCCAGCCCCGCCTCGGCCCCTCATACACACACAGACCAGTGCATAAGCCTCACTCCAAACAAACTGAATCAGAATTTCTGGGAATGGGCCTGGGCATCATTATAGTAGATGAAACAAAACTTGTAGGATATCAACACTATGTCAGCCATATCGCAAGAGGCAGGATTCCCATTTATTTTAATTGTTTGAAGGAACAATTAAACAGCCATATAAAATCTTTGAGGCCTATTTTGGAAGTAAATTTTAAAATCATTAATATCAAGTGTCACAACACCAAAATCAGAAATATTTTCTATCAATAAAATATTAGAAATATCCCAAATAAAGAAAATAAGTATATTATCATTGGGTTTGAAATCTAGCTCCCCAATGGCTAGTTACAGTCCTTGAAGTCAATTACATCTTCCTTCCATTCCACATTCAAAAAAATTGCCTCCTAAAGATATTCTGGGAATCATCATATAATAAACATAAACTACTTAGAACACTTAGCCTTTAGACAGTTTTCAATATGCTAGTTATAATAGCAGTATTAAAAACCCATTGATCTTAAAAAAAAAAACAGTCAGAAATTCTCCAGCAAAGATGGATTAATTTGAGGTCAGCCAACACGGCAAACCACACAGCAGTCCCAGCTCAGCAGGGAAGGAGAACTCTTTTAGAGGAGAAAGGAAGTGGGTGTGGGTATAGGAAACAAACATGGCATTTTATTGGCTGAGTTCTTGCCAGGAAAGAAGAGGAGTCTTTTTTCTTCCTGTTGGGCTCTGCTATCACCTCAAGGTGTTTTATTTTTAATTCTGATTCTTGTAGAAGGCATATGTCCAAGAGTAATTAAATTGAATTTGCCTAATTATTTTCATTTCTTAAATGATTATATAGCTTTAAAGAGGCCCTGTGGCCAGCTGAGAGAAGTAGGAGCTAACTCATGAATAAAGATACTAATTGTTATTATGTACTAACAAAATCAAGGTAACCTAGTGTTGCCCAGATCTCACAAAATGAGAATGTTAGTTTCAGTCTTTTCCTATGATTGTAAGATTGAATTTAGATAATTTGTTTTTCACAGTCGTTTCCATCTATATGACAGAGGCCTGACTTATATCTTCCATAAGCAATTTCCAGATGTAAGGCTAAATACTTTCTGAAATGTTTAAGTTTGTGTGTGTGTGTGTGTGTGTATGCCCAAAATCAGCTGTTACATCACTATGGGCAATTTTACCTAGGAATCGCACTTAAATGTAGATGAAAATATATTAGATTTTTAATTTAAAAGCTATAGACAAAACAACTATCCAATTTTTATTAGAATCATGGGCCAGATGATGTTTCTTTCAATATTGTGTTTTTCTTTTTTTGGTACATTAAGCTGTTCATTCATGTGGTTAGAACAATAAGAAAAAAATTAGTTGTAATAGGTAAAATGTTTTTCAGACCATATATATTACCAATTTCCATTTGCCTCCACTGCAATTCAAATTATGAGCAGCAATTAAATTTTCAAGTTGATTTTTGCAATCTAAGTTAAAATCATCCTTGGTAATATATCAATGGGAAAACATTCTTTACCTCTTATAAACTCTATGTCAGATAATGATTACTCAGGTCACCAAATTTCCAAAAACTGCTAGTATTACTTATTGTAGTCACTTTCTTCCTTTTTTGTCCAATGTCTCATCTTTCCCCGAATCACAAAATCCTGATAATTTTCCTTCTTTATTATCAATTACCCCCCCTAAAACACCACTGTGGTACAGGGGTTCAAATCTTCATTATTTCTTAGCTGGATTTCTCTGGCTGATTGCTGTTTTCTCATAATTAGTCTTAGATCTTTCAATTTATCTACCTGATTAACTGACAAAATGATCTTCATAAAACACATAACACTTTTCTGATTTTAATCTATTTTTATAACCGTAGCATCATATGCAAGGATTTTACACTATTTCTCTGCTTGGTTATGTAACTTCAAAATAGCTTTGTTTCATGATAACTAATACTTTTGTGCCATCTGCCATAATTAGCCGTGTTCCTGGATATCATGGATAATATGTGGAATGCCACTAACGTGTCAGAAATAGGGTTATTTGAGACCTTGCATTAGAATCTTCAATATTCCTTATATGTTTATAGGAAAGTTCTATTCAGAAGCAAGTGGAAACCCATGGTCATAGAGAATCTGAGTGCTAGAGAATCCATGCTGTCTGCTTCTAGCCATCTTTCTTAACTTCTATCACCTGATACAAGCAGGTGTTGATTCTTACATCAAAAATCTTTTCCTATGACTCCTACCAAAGGTTCCTTATGAGATCAGGGGTAAATCCATCATAGACTTTTAGGACTTGGTATGGCTAGTCTGAATAAGATGGAAATTCAAGCTTCCTTTTAATACAGGCAAGCAGAGTTGTTTTGTGCCATAGAACACAATTAGACTGGTCTATCTCATGCCAGAAGACGACTTGGAAAGGAAATTAGCTAAATATATCTCGTGACATAATGAAGGGGTAATTGGACAGGAATATTTTGTTCCACAAGGGGGCTTTGGACAAAGACATGTTGTTATAAATGGTTGTGTTCCCTTAATTGGGAGAAAAAATTGCAACAAATATTGCTAATAGGTTAAGTCAGATGAGTTCTGAAAAAATGATAATTACATTCAACATTTAGAGGTGAATGCTTGAAAGGAATGGTGGCCACAAAAATCTGTTTAGTGTGTATTCAAAAAAGAATAAATATTATAGCTGTAAAAATAAGCAGAGAAGTAAGTCACTGTTTGAAGGAGACAAAGGATCATTGGAAGGATTTGCTCTTTCCTCTTTTAGGTACTGGGTAGTACACTGACAGGACTGATTCAGTAAAGATGGAACAGTCAATTATGAAAAAGTACAAAGGAACAATCACATATGGAATAAGATTAAATAATCAAATATACACTGAATCCAGTACACAAGAGCATATGTCCTTACACAGGACAATAGATGGTTCATCATTCAGTCAAGAGGGGAGGAAGACAGCTGAGAATTTTGGTACTTCTGTGTGTTTAAATGTGGTCCCACCTTTATCCAAAAACCTCTGAAATTGAAACACTACAGGACGAGCATACTGGAGAGTCACGGGTGCAACCTGGAGTGTGGAACACTTGAACACTATAGAAGGTGTTATTACTGGTAAAGACAAGATCTAGGATTTCGCCATAGAATAATGGATGAATAGACAAGAGGAAAAGATATTTGAAGATAAATCCAACTATTTGAGGATGCATAATTTGTGTAACTGTATCAAATGTAGCTTTCTTTGTTTCTATTTTGCTTAGAGTAAATTTCTTCCCAGAAGATTCCTGAGTCTCTCATAAAAATACACCAAAGTGATCAACTTGGACGTTCACACATAAATATCACCCTAAAATATTGCAAAATCTTTCTGACTGACTTTAAATTATCCTGCTGTTCCATCTCACAACAAAGATGGAGAATCCAAATTTAACTACATTAAAAGTAAAATTTAGCTTAGTAACTTTGACAACCTAATTATTTGGTAATTATATGAAAATTAAATGTAAAAATTAATTCATTGTTTTTCTATTCAAGACATGAACACCTATCAATCAAAAAAGCAAAAAAAGAGAGCAGTAAGAATTTTCTAAGACAAAAATTTTAAACTGAATATGATTAAAGAACAGTGGTACCTAAGTATGCCACTCTAAAACAGAACATAAGATGAAGCAAAATTTTCTTTTTAGGTGAATACTAACTTGACCTCAAAACTCACATTTATTAAATTACTGAGCTCCATTTACTTTTTTTTTTCCTCAATTTTGAAAAATGCATACGTGCAGGTGCCCTAGTTTACAACACTAGCAAAAATTCAACATCATATTTTAAATTTATTTTAAAGAAATAAATTTACATGTCCAACAACACCAGTTTATGAACTCATATATATAATTACTAAAACATTGCTCAGGAAATAATACTAAGACATGTGCAAATAAAAGTCAAAAATTGTGTATAATTGAGCTGTTTCAAAACTGCATTCTAAAACAGAACAGGAGGGAGGAAAGGAAGGAAGGGGGTTGAAAGAGAGAAAGAGAAAGAGAGAATACAAGAAAAACATCCAAAAATAATTTTTTCAGTTCCAAGAGAAACGATGATACAGTACAATGTCTATTTAAAACTGAAGGAACAAAAACTTAGTTCCCTAATTTCCTGCTACTCTTCTTTCCGGAGTTGTGCCAAATGTCATTATTAAGGTGGCTATTTACATAAGGGCTATAACATGGGGCACTTAAAGGTTAAAGTCAGTAGTAGAAAGAACTTCATTAAAAAGGCCACATTTTCAAAATGGGAAGGTCTTTTTTTACAAGTACCGCTAAATGGGGGAATTAAGGCAGTGACCCAAATAATTAAAGTAAAACAAACCCTATGCATCTGAGAGAAAAATAGAACTTTGAAGCTTAAATCATCCCGAATTACTGTCTACATTCATCAAATTAATGGGTAATTGCTCAGCATGCACTTTAGAGAGGCTACGTTATCTTCCAACTGAAGTCATTTCTATGTGCAGACACTGATTTACTTTTGTTTTATGCTTTTCAAAGTCTCGGAGCGATTGATTTCCTGTAATAAAAATGAGCTAATTTTGATATTAAGACTGGAGAAAATTGTATAGTCAGTCTGTCCTAAGTAGTGCTTATTTTTATTTTTGTATTTTGAAATCCATATATTGTAAGGGTCAGATAAAGCTGTATTGTGGCGATGGTAGAAATTACATAATAAAATGTTATCTTTTCAAGCTATCTAAAACATATAAATTGGAAGCACATGGCCCCCTACAACTCCGCCAACCTATTATTTCCTCAAGTCTTTTAAAACTACTGCTGTCAGAGCCCACTAGCTCATGTTTGTCACAACCATCAAAGGGATCGACAACTGATAAACAGCATGGACATCTTCGTGCTTCAATGGCTTCCACCCTTCCTCCCTCTTTCCACCCTCCCTTCTTCTCTTCCTCCCTCTGTTTCTTCGTGGTTCTTTCTTTCTTTGCCATGGAGAACAATGCGAAATGGGAAATAGTAAAGAAAATGAGGAACATTTACTAAAAATGGCACATCGTCTTGGAATTTTGAGTATTTAAGCCTACAAAGCCTAGTATACAAATTCTAAACCTAGGAAGTTCAAATTTTGACTAAGATGATAATTTTAAAACACATTAAAGACAAAATATAAGAAGTCTACAAGACGAAACCATTATAGGAGGAAACAAATGAAAAATATTTTTAATTACGTGAGTCTGAGGGTCATGAGGGTGTGAGGCTGAGGTGCCGACTGGTACGAGAATGGCACACCTGGAACATACCTGGAAAATGTTCTACAGGAGGGACTGTTACACTTGGGAGGCTAACTGAGCACGTCTGGGAGGTATAGTCCCCAAGACTCCCCAAGGAAACTTGAGCAAATGTTAGTCACATTTCTCTTAAGGCACAAAGAGAGGCACTGAGGGAAAAGGCATAAAGCAAGTTTAGGAATGAGATAGCCAAAGGTATCCCCTGTGGCAGACATGTTGGATTAAAGAAAGCTAGAATCACAGAAATGCAAGGCACCCTGGTCATAGATTTGGAAACATGACCAATTCTAGCAACACGTAAGGGCTGTTGCAGACCTGTAGTAAAGTGAGACGATGGAGTCAGGAAATCCAGGAGACAGGATAGGTCAAATTCAAGTATAATTTATAATTCCCTCATCTTTGAACACTTCCCAAAGGACACTCTGGGAAGGCTTGCATGACTTTTAACTTTTAAATCCCACCACAGATGACGGCAACACATAGTACAACCTGTTGTTCTAGATAAAAGACATCAGCTGGCTATTTCAGGTAAGGGAACCCAAGGAACCTAAGAAAGACGAAGATTTAAAGTCTCAGGGTCAGTATCCTTTACGTCTAAAATAATTATATTAATTTTGAATGTGAGTTTGAGGGGGTACCTACATTCACTGCCAAAAGATGGAGGAAAACTTTCGAGTGAGAAGTGAAACAGCAATTGTGTCAGAGGAGTTTGAAGACTGTGATAAGTGCATAAACAGAACTTTGAGTTGGAAATGAATTAATGGAAATCCCATGAGCTTTGTCTAATTTTCTCAATACTGTTGCTTCCAATCGCTGATTTGTTACTGAAGAAAATTAAATCCTCATGATTTGGCAAGAAATGGTAGCATCTGTACAGCTCAGAGGGAAGATCAGTGATTTTTTTTTCACTTATTAATGTGCAATTCAGTCCTACCCACCTACAGACATCTACATTCCTATTACATATTCTTTCTGTAGCTCATGACTGGGAGAAGCACATACAGAAATGTCATGCTGATGGGTGTTTCAGGGTTCACGCTGCAGGGCAACTTCCCTGTAGTTCAGGGAAGACTTAGATTTATAAGTCAGAGCCCTGGACTTGTGCCCAGTCACTGTCATAGATCTATAGATTGCCGTCTCGACTCCTGCTTTATGCGGGACTGTTGGATTTAGAGAAGTTTCAGGAATTCCTTCTTGCTTTCATTCTCCATCTTTTGTAGCCCTAAACTTGAGCACCTCCAGCCTTAAATTTTAGGTAAGTTATATACTTCATGAAAATAAAGTTTATAACATTAGATGTTCAAAGATCATGCAAACATACTAATATTACAATAATAGACAATTTATCCTAAATTATGAAAAGATACTAGTTTTTAAATATTTTATTTATTATTGTATTACTTATCTTTTTGTCAGGGGGGTAATTAGGTTTATTTATTTTTAGAGGAGGTCCTGGGGATTGAACCCATGACCTTGTGCATGCTAAGCATGTTCTCTACCACTTGAGCTATGCCCTCCCCTACAAAAGACACTAATTTTGATATCACAGGACAGATTACCAGTTAATATGCCAGTTATGTAACTGGAATTAAGGTAACTGGAGAGATTTCTGTTTCTTGTGAGTGTCCCTAAATTCATAGACATAATAAATGGATAAATTTGAACTCCTGAGAAAACTTCTTTTTAAAACATCTTCAAGGTTATTCATAGTCACACTATATAGACTGAAATGGGAGATTAACAGGCAGAGTTATTTGCCCAAAATACTGAGTCATGAAAACACTCATCATTTGAAAACACCTGTTAAATCTTACAGCTAAATAACTGGAATATGTCAAGCAGACAAACTTCTTGCT
Source organism: Camelus ferus (assembly GCF_009834535.1). Taxonomy (NCBI): domain Eukaryota; kingdom Metazoa; phylum Chordata; class Mammalia; order Artiodactyla; family Camelidae; genus Camelus; species Camelus ferus. The sequence goes on along the minus strand of NC_045696.1, from coordinate 18,751,862 downwards.
CCCCTGGGGCCCAGGGTTTAGTGACTTGCTGCACATAAAGAAAGGAGGAATAAACCCAGTTTATCTAGCTACACTTCTTTTAAATAATGATCAGAGCCTGACTAATCCAAGGGAATTATATTATCTGCAAGTGTTTTTGTCTATTTTTTCAATTGTTACATGGCAAATATGCAGAAAGTATACAAATCTGAAGTGTATGGTTTGATGTTTGATACATACCCACATGATGCTCCACCCCACCATCAAAAAAAAAAAAAAAAAAGGAACATTTTAAGCAATTTGGCATCCAATCTCATGATCCCTCTGTGGCACTGTCAAGTCCCCTGGCGCAGGTCATGACTATTTTTACTTCTATCACCAGTGATTAGTTATGCCTGATTTGGAATTTCTTACTTTTTTCATTCCATGTTGTATCTGTGAAACCCATCAATGTTTTGCGCGTAGCTATTTTTGCTAAGCCTTTAGCCCCCCTGCTCCTTCTGCTGTAATTCTTGGTGTCTCATCAAGCATATGAGTCACTCATACATAAGCAAATATTTGAAGAAAGGAGAGCCATCATAATTTTAGGTAAATTTCATCAAAGTTTTCTCCTCTCCATGATTCCATCCTCTAGATTTTGAAGCTTTGTCTATCACAAACTCAGATCTCAGTTTCCTCATCCCATTTCTTTTCTGCATCTCAAGTTTCTCCCTTTACTGGATTTTTGTCTGATCATTTTACAGACATACATGGATGTCTCTTACAACCACATATGTGTGCACACATGCACTCATGCAAAACATGTCTCTTCCTTCACATTCCTCTCCAGCTATTCACCCATTTCCGTATTTCTTTCACTCAAATTTCAAGTTTATCTTTTCTCTTCTTATCTCACTTCATTCCAAACCATTTCGCTCAAACTGCTTTACCGGGATCACTAAGGACCCTTACAGTGCTGAATTTCAAAGTTGCTAGGCTGTGAACATCTTTATCAGTTTGTCAGCCTCATTTGATGCAATTTTTAAGTTCCCCTATACCGATTCTTCTTTTGGCTTCTATGTCACACTTATCTTACGTGTATTTTTAAGATTTCTTTATTCACTGGGTGGACCACTAACTATAAAGAAAAAGAAAGAAGAGACCCATGTTATGTGGCTACTATAGCAATCCATAAGGAAGCCTGTATTTGACTTAGTTGTGGAAAAGGATAGAGAGATAAATACATATAAACAGGACATATTTTCTAGTTAGAATATAAATTAAAGGTACTATGGGCTGGTGAGAGAAAGGAAATAATATCTCAAAAATTACTTTATTTCTAGCTATAGCAATTGGCTGAATGTGGGTACAATTAACCAAAATGATCATTTGCCAAAAAAAATCTGGGTAAGCTTAAAATTTCTCGTTTAAATATATCAAGTAGCAGACAGGACATACACAAGTCATGGAGTTTGAGATATAAGTTTGAAAGTCCATAGAATATAATGTAAGCCATTTGGAAAGAAAGTAGATCGCAAAAAACAAAAACAAAAACAAAAATAAAAACAAAAACAAAAACAAAAACACAAACACAAAAACAAAAAAGGAGGAGGGGAGCTCCATGGAGAGCTTAGTTTCCAAATATTTACAGATAGACCTCAGATTAGATAATTACTGAATTACTCAACAAACATCCTACTTCTCCAAATCTGATATCCCATCTTCAAGTACCGAGTTACTTGTGGATTGAAGTATTAAAACTTGACTCCTTTTCCCTTCTTTTCAACTCTTTACCTAGGCAGCCTGGGCAGATCATTTGAAAGCACGTGAAATGGCTCAAGGTCCTGTCTAGCTTTGCAGGGCAGCAGAGTTCTTTTGCCTTACGGTGTACAGAATCCCAAACTCCCACACAGCTCCACTGTGTGTCCTGATCAGAGCCTGACCTATCAGGTCCACCCCCAGGGCCACCTTGCCTTGGCCACCTCTCTTCCCTCGTGTTGGAGCTGATAGAAAAATGGCTGGAAAGACAAGCCCTCAGTTAAATGATGAAACCCTGCAACACATGTAAATGACTGACTGGTCTGTGTGCTTCACTTCTCCGTATAATCTTTGCCCCTATGTCTATGTGTGTACCTATCAGTCTGCTCTCCTGTTTCGTACAGCAGGATAGTAGGAAATGATGCCATCATGATTCTCCTATCTCCAACAAGTCGAGGTGTGAGTAGAGCTATGAGGAAATAAGGTATTGAATTTTCTCTGCCTTTAATAAAAGAAAATGGCTGTAAGAACAAGACAGCAAAGGGAACAAGCTCGGGACACAGGAGGGACTAGCAATCAGTGATGAAGATGAAGAAGTAGTTTTTCCTGCTGGAAGAGATGGGAGTGAAAGATAAAGTTTAAAAACACGACAGAGAACATGGACACAAGCTGAGTGAAGAGAAACATCAGGTACAAATGCACTACAGACCCGAGCCTGTTGTGCTGGTGAAAGCGGTCAGCACCTCTCCATGGCTAATATTTCTGATCAACTGTAAGAGCTTAACTGCTACCTCAGATCCACAGGCAGAACTTCCACCAACACTCTTACCCCCCATAGCTTTTCAAGGTGCCACAATACAAATGATGAAGGCGTGAAGTGGAAATATGAAAATACCAAGCTCTTTCTGGATATAAAGATCGATTTAGTTTGGTGATCACAAGTCCTACCTACCCTATTCTCTGCATTCTGTGATCAGACTACTCACATCTTCCCAGACTGGGTATTTTTCTGCAGGACTACATAGACATGAGCCAACTACAGTATTTAACATCTGCCTGCCAACAAATCAGGTGCTGGATAATGAGACTTCCTGAGAAGCAAGCTGCTGGACCAGTTTAGCCAAATACCATTAATGGGGAAATTATCTTTACAGACTGTGGAAATGAGTGACCACATTTATCACTGGAGATCCTGAACACTAAGGTAAGACTAAAAGGAATCTTTGAGGAAAAATAAAAGGCCTCCTAGCAAGGAAATTCAATGTTTTTATACCTTTGACTTTAAAATTCATTTTGAAAGTTAAAAGGAATATAACAAAAATATTCAAATGTTGCCTATAAAGAGCAGCTTTTTATATTCCCTTTTACTATGTGCGCAAAGAAGTAGGATGAAGGTTTTAAGTCAACATTTCCTGCAGTGATACAACCTTGAAAATGAAGAAGCAGATTTATTACTAAAGAAGAATATTCACACTGAGAATGGAGACTTTTAGGGTGCATTTAAGAAAGGGAGAAACACTTTGTAGGACTTTTGTTTCTTTCTAGGGACAAGAAATTGGCTCTTGTTTTATCTGACGTGCGCTGTGTAACTCTTTAGAAGAGCTCCTGTCTTGACTCAAATAGGCCTTAGGATTAATTCATTCATAGCTTTCCTCTAATTAATTTCAGAGGCTTTTGGAAGCAACATCAAAATTGATTCTTAAAAGACCTAAATCAAAGAGAAACAGTGATTCAGACAAGAAACTGTCTCCAAAAAAGTGTATGATTCTCTGACATCCCATAATTCTTCCTCCACCATCTCAGATCCTAGAAATTAGCTACAGTCCTAGAAGAAACAGGCTCAGATTTTAATTTCATTAGAGTTACAGAAGAGAAAAAAAGATACACAAATCAGCTATCAATGTGACAGTCAGTCAGGATGTGTTTTGGCATATAGTTAAGGTCCCTATTTTATGCATCCCCTTAAAACAACAACAACAAACTCAGCACCAATAATGGGCCAGGATCTGGGTCTTTCTCTCTGCCTTTACTAGGTGTTCTCTCTTTCTGAGGTGACTTTCTCATTGAGGTTGACTTTTGAATGCAACTGCTGTACACTCGCATTTTCCTAAGCCTTCTCTGCCTGTCTGATGTATTTAGGATTTGTTTTCTTTACAACAATGGAATTTGACTCACATTTTAAACTTGTGGGCCTGAAGCAGATGAAGCAACCTGCTTACTGGGATTAATATTGCTTGCATGACATGAAGCCTCTCCGTGCAACACCATAGCCCACTTGTTTTATATTGAATTTGGGAGTCAAATAACAAGACAGAATTAAAATGGGATGCTTACATGCTTCATCAACTGTTCATAAATGTCCCTCTTGGATTTCGAGGCAAGGAGTGGCTGGTTAAGGAGAGAATCATATTTGGAAACCTGATGTGATAGGTGTCTATATTTTGGATCTATCTGCATCAATGGTGGCTTGATTAATGATTTCCCTACTTCGTTGTTACGAACATTAACTAAATCTCATACTGCGTTTCTAGGTGTTCATATTTTGAAGTGATATCTCAGTAGATTGTTTCCTTTATTGTTGTTGTTTTTTCCTAAACAAAGAAAATCTTCCTACTTAGGGGCAAAAATCAAAGCTCCCTCATACTCAGGAATGAGCTGATTATTTGTAATAATTCTAAGCAAATAGAAATGATCGTGTAAACAGTGTTCCAATGTCTGAAAGGAATATTAGCATTCAGACTAAAACTACAGCATTTTAATAATCTCATCAGGGCTGATCAATTAATAAAAATGGGTCATTAGGAAATAACTAGCTAGGCCTTTCATTAATGTGCAAATAAGCCAAAATAGTATTAACATCTTCCACATTTGCCTAAGATGCATGCAGACAATGTTGTTCAAGCATCAACCTCTTTTTCCTATGTTACTAAATTTTCTTAATTACATGTTGTGTTTTACTTACTCATATAAAACACTGGAGACAGGGGAAGTATAGGAGGTAGAAAATGAATTCATAGTTGGTCATTTGATTGTGCAAAACTGGTGTCATTGCTCTTAACTGCCTCCCTAGCTGCTCCTTCTTCACAACATCCTTGCCCTCACCGCTGCGCAGACTGGAAAACTCAGTCACCCTTGATGACACTTTCACCTTCACCCCCATATCCAGTAAACACAAGCCCTTGTAGATTCCATTTCATATTAATCTATAGAGTTCTTATCTACCTTTCTTTATTACACTATTTTGGTCCAAATCACCAAATTTTGTTGTCTGGCCACTATAACTGCCTTTTTTTTTTTTTTTTTTTTACTGGCTTCTACCAATGAATTCACACTTCTCCCAGCTACACAATTTCAATATTCACTGAGTAAAAATGTATTTTTATTATCCTTGTGCTTATTATAGGAGAAGGGCTTCCCATTATTTTAAAAGTATAATTTTAAAAATAATCTATTACATGAGCATCATTCCATACCACGTACCTTCCCAGCATTTTCACCCTTGTCACACATCTGCATTCCATGGTCTAGACTTACATGTATTCCTTATGAGAAAATATGCTGTATTTTTTTGGATTCAACAGCCTTTACCTACTGTCTTAAATAGTTTTTCCGTATTTTTATTTTGGCTAAATCTAATTTTTAATTTCAGTATATGGTTAAATGTTACTTTGTAGTTAAGCTTCTAATGACTTCCAAAATTGATCAAGTAGTCAGAGTATATGGATTCACAGCATGCTGCATTTTACACTTTTTAAAATGTATAACATACTTAATTTATTTGACTAACACAGAAGAGCATATGCCCTAGGAAATAAAGGATGATATGTCTTGCACACCAGTACATCTACAGCGTTTCTTTAGTGCTTGCTAGATAGAAGATAATCAAATGATGATTTGAGACCTTCTTACCTTATCATTCACTTGATTTTGGGAAGATATGGAAATGTAATTAATGTTAAACCCCAAAATGAATTAATAACTGTCTTTTTATGGTAAGAAGTATATTTTCTTCCATAAAAATCTCCATTTATTGTGTGCTAAGATCTTAGAATAACGCAAATTAATATTGTTTTAAAAAATCAGTAAAAAAAACTCTTAGAGTATGCACAAGGGCCTTAGTTAAACATTCTGGAATGAGCATGCCAGTTTACAGCTGCTCTTTTAAAAACAAATTTACATGAAAGGAGTGGGTTTAAACAATAAATAGACCCAAATATCAAGAAAATGAGGAAGGTTAAAAACAACAACAACAACAATAACAACAACAACAACAACAACAAGGTCTGGGAACAGGAAAGCAGAGGGGTGATGGACGGATGGATGGATGGATGGATGGATAGATAAATAGAAAACGGACATTATGCAAAACTGTGAATAAGGCCGAAATTCTCAGAGTGGCTAAGGAATTGGATGAGCCAAGTACTTCTGAAATTTTTGGGTGCCTGTGAAGCTGACAGGAGAAATCATACAAAATCTGTAAAAACAGAAAATAGACTCATGTGACTCTTCACCATCTTTTCAACTGGTAAATTACCCTTTGTCCCTTTAAGAGTAGACTGTAAATTTCCTCTTTGGAACTGCTGAAAAAGAGAAACTTAGAAGGGATCCTAAGACACAGCTGAGATTAAAGGTGCTTTACTTCAGACATGGAAATAATGATAAAGTCTGTGTTCAGAATAGAGGTGACAACTCCTCCCAAGACACGTTCTCCCAGTTAGCTGTGAGAACATGGTAGCCAGGCTTGCAATCTCACCCAAGACACTGAAGAATTCCTCTCCAGCAACACTTATCTAAGAGAAAAACCATGCAGAGATACTCCCTTTTTGAGATACCCTTTTATGTAAGGGTCTGGAAAGATCACGCCACAATAAAATCAGCAAATTCCATCAACCTGCATAGAACTTCCAATTAGCTTAGATACAGCCTTGCTCTTTAATGTGAAGAGAGCCTAGTCTTACCAGACATTTGTAAAAAACCTTTACCATGAAACACAGATACCAAAGCAAGTAGACACACACACAAAAAAGAGAAAATATGGGTAAAAGAAAAAAAAAGTCAATTGTTAAACATTAACATTCTAAAATATTAACTAGATCATCCATGCAAAACACCAGTAGGCACTACAAAGAAACAGTAAGAAGGACTTCAATAGGACTTTCTCCAAGAAATAGACAAAATTACTAAACTAGCTGAAAGTCCTGAGAGGAGAGTTACACTTCTGGTGGAAAGTTAAGGTATATTTTATCATAGATACATAGAAAATTAAGCAAAAAGTGAATGAGCCTATTATTAACCCAAAGTATATACACATAAGGGAATAAAATCGTAATATGATAGATTTACAACTATAAGTAATAATTACCAGGTCTTGATATATGTCACACTAAGTAGCACAAAATTATGGCACAATTATATTAAAATATATGATAGAAAGAAAAATACCATATGATATCACTCATATGTAGAATTTAAAAAAAAAAAAAGGACACTATGAACATCTACAAAACAGAAACAGACTCACAGACATGGTAAACAATCTTATGGTGACCAAGGGAAGGGGATGGGAAGGGATAAATTTGGGAGTTTGAGATTTACAAATGTTAACCACTATATATAAAAATAGATTTTTAAAATAAGTTTCTTCTGTATAGCATAGGGAACCATATTCAGTATGTTGTAATAACCTTTAATGAAAAAATATGAAAATGAATTTATATATGTATATGCATAACTGGGACATTGTGCTGTACACCAGAAATTGACACACTGTAATTGACTATACCTCAATTAAAAAATAAATATATAAGGAATTGTATGCATGTGGGGACAGATACAAGGAAACTGGTTGTATTTTTCCTTAGTAGAAACTCCTTCCCTTAGTAGAAATATTTCAAAAGAGAGAAACCAAAAAATATAAATATATTATTTTTGCAAAATACAGGCAAACTCAAAAAGAGATTAGCTAAAGATTATAAAGACTTTACCTCTGGATATTGTGAAATAGGTGAGACATGTGAGAGCTATTGTTTTCCATTATCCGTTTGGCAGAAGTCTTTAACTATTTTAACTACAAGATTTTGCATCCTTAATATAAATGTTTACAAACAAACCAAGAAACCTCATGCCCAGTTATTTTAAAAAGCCTTGTACACCAAAGCATATCATAAGCTTTACTCTACTCCTGACTAAATTCATGATTATTCAGGTAAGAAAACTGGTGAGAACTCTCTTTGAATAGTATGGGTTAGGTATTATATATATATATATTTATTTCTCTGAAATTATTTTCAGTATATAATAGTGACAAAATTGTATTTTTATATGTTTTTCTCAAAATATATTTTATATCAACATAGAGATAAAGTGTAATGAAATGAATTAAATTAAGGCATTATTTTCCTACTACAATTACATGTAATTATATCCAATTCTGATGGTGGTGTGGTGCCACAGAAGTATGCATAACCTGGTGCTTTGAGTATACACCAAGAAATTTAAAGCAAGATAACATTTCCTTTATTCTGTAAACCCTTTAGCAAATATACATGAAACAAATTTTATCCAATATGTTTGTGAATATTACAGGTATGTTTTATTATAGTTTCTGTATTCCTGATTGTTACTTAAAATAGGAAAATTTGGACATGGCAAGAATTTAGAAATGTGAAAATAATTTTAAATGTGAAAATAGTCTTGGCAAAAGTATAAGGTTATATATGGCAAAACTGTACACATTTATTAAAAATAATATGTTCAAAGTTACTGACGTTGGGAAATGTTCACAACATAAATATAAGCAAAATTGGTCACAAAAATAATTACTTATTAAGGTGATTCAACATGTTATTATTAGTTTTCAGTTTTACTTTGTATATCCTCTATTTACAAAATCATGTATCAAATGAATATAAAGTGTTACACATTAAAGTATTACTGTATACCTAATATGACTAATACAACATATTTCCATTTACTAGAAGCCAAGACAAGTCAATGCAATGGTGTTTTTCAGGAATTAAATAAATATAATAGAAATTTCATTAATTTATCCCCTGAGTAGCAAATATTTGAAATAGTCTATATTTGCTGATCAATTCTGTAAGATGCAAAAACCATAATTTTTAAAAAGTTATTATTTTATGCATTATATTCTTTTGTCTTTCAGATGACCTTTCCAGAATCAAATGCAATAAAGTATATGTCTATTGTTTTATGACTGTTAATGCCTGTTGCCATTTTCCATTTTACTATACATTAGATATCCATCTTCATGCATCAGAATTGCATATTCTATTTTCTACATAAGGCTTTTAGTTACAAAGGGCTGTTGACCACCTGTATTTATCAATTCCCAAGATAATACTAAAGTTATACTACAGGGATTCCAATAGGAGAAAAATAAAATACCAATGATCATAAAACAATTACAGTTGGAATTTCAAGTGAAAGATATACCTCAACGTGAAATAAAACACCGAGTAAAAGAAAGAGAAAGAGAGAATTAGAGAACTGAGAAATTCAGTATGTATCTATTATAATATTCAGAGAGAGAACAAAGAAAACAAAATAAAGGATATTATCAAAGAATAATGGGGAGTAAATTGAAGAGGATTGAAATATATATATATATCAATGTTCAGCTACAAATGCTTTTTTTAAAAAAAATAACTAAACCCCAATCTGAAGAAATAAATCTTGTACCCAAATTTTGTAAAGAGAAGGGGAAAGAATGATGAATTGGTTCAATGCAATATTATAAACTCAAAGTTTAGTCCTTGGAGTATATTTGAGCACAAAAGCCAAAATAGAATTAAGCCATAAAGCAGAGTTACCATGAATACAAGCAGTCATAGAAATACTGAGTACCCGGGATGTACTTATCAATGGTAGAGCATGATTCACATGATTAACAGTGCTATATGTTATAAAGGCCGTTATAAAGAGTAAATCCTAATAGTTCTCATCAGAATAATATTTTGTCTTTTTCTTTTATTTCCTATGTATATGAGATGGTGCATATTCACTAAAGTTATTTGTTGCACACTTTGAACTTACACAGTGCTGTATGTCAATTATATCTCAATAAAACTGAAAGAACAGAAAGACATTATTCAAATAGAAACAGAAAGTAACAATAGAGAAAATCAGTAGATCCAAAGCCAGTTTTTTGGAAGAAATCTTTAGCCAAACTCAGAATATCTTGAATGAAGATCTGTAATGAAAAATAGGATATCACTATAAATACTATAAACTTTAAAAAGATAACAGGAGAACATGATGAACAATTTTATGGCAGAGTATTCCACAAATTATAGAAAGTGGTGAAACTCCGTTCTTTTTTTCAATGTTTACTCAAGAATATATACATAACCTAAATAATGATGTATGTGTTGAACAAATTACATTTATACATAAACACCATTCTACAAAGAAATTTTCAGATCTATCCAGCTTCATTAGTGGATTTTACTAAACATTTAGGTAATAGGACAAATTCTATACAACCTATTTCAGCAGAGGTGATAAATCTTCCCATTCATTTTGTTAAGTAAGCATTGACATGATACCAAAACTAGGTAAAGACATTACTTAAAAAGGAAAGTACAGGTGCATATTTTAATAAATGTAGACATTTGACTGTAGTAAAATCATATCTAACGATAAAGACTAACACACTATAACTAAATGGAGTTTACTGAAGAATTTAAGTCGATATGACATTTAGAAATCAATTAGTATGATTTATTGTATCAATAGACTAAAAATATGATATTTCAACATCCATTCATGGTAAGAATATCTTAGCAAACTAAAAACATCAGCATCCTTACTTAGGTTAAGGAAGTCCCTAACAAAAACGTACAATTTAGACCATACTTAATGATCAAATACTGAATGATACTCCTCCAATATTAGAGACAACACAAAGATACAGAGACTCATTATTTCTATTCAACGTTATATTTGAACACATAGCCAATGCAAAGAGACATGCAAAAGCATCATGAAGATAGGAAAAGAGGCATTAAAACTGCCCAACTGAGATGTTCCTGATGTCCTGACCCACAGAATCCATAAACATAGCAGAATTATTGTATCACACCACCAAATTTTTAAATGGTTTGTTAGGTAGCATAGAAAAGTTAAATATAAGTTTTTGAACAGAAGCTATAGCAATGTTCCAGGGAAGTCATGATGGTGACTTGGAAAAGGTCATAACAGTGATATTAATAAGATTAGATACTGAATATATATTTTGAATATGGGAGATGTCTTTTAGACATACAAGCGGAGAGGTCAGCGAAGTAGCTGAATATAGAGAACAGTATTTTGAGAAGGATCTCTAGTTGGGAGGAAGACATCTGAGAGTCATCAGAAATTATACAGTATTTAAAGGCATGAGACTGAGTGGAAAAAAAAAAAAAACTATGGTGGTGAATTTAGTTAGACTAAGGAAGAAACTCAGTAACCCCTGACATTTCATACAGAAGAGTTAGGAGAGGACTGTAATCAGGAAGGTAGATGTTGAGAAGTCAATGAGGCTGAAATAACACCAGGATTATTATTATTTTTGCCTGTGAAAGACAAGTGAAGCAAATACAATCAGAAAGCAAGTTGATCAATAGTATCAGATTATACTCAATTAAGTAAGAAAAAAACTCAAAACTGATGAGCATTTATTTAATACAGAAGGCACTGTTAGCTAGGCCAAGGTCAGGTTCACTGATGTAGGCCGTATTCTGATTAGAGTTGAATAATGAGGACCAGCAGAATAAAAATTACACTATTATAGACAACTACTGAGATAAATTTGGATCACAGGGAAACAGAGAGGGATGTGGGTCAAGAGAAGATTTTTTTTGTTCTTTTTTAAATAATATTGAAGAGGTAAGAATGTGTTTGCATGCTTATAAGAATAATCCAGTAACAAGAGAATGAATGTAACAGAAAGATGTTTAAGATTTATCTATTTCAAAATTAGAATTCATGACTTAGGTTTTGTTTGTGATATATTTATATAAATTGAAGAACAAAGTCAGATAATTTTTTCCATAACTGAAAGTCTATTTTGACAATACAATGTAGTTTGCTGATTTAAGTTAGATATTTTCCATCAACTTGAAATCATCTGTAGTGGTATATATTTAAGCAACTATATTTAAAATCTAATTTACACATTTTATAAGATAAACTCTCTTCATGGTATTGAAGTTTAAAATGTATTTTGATTTTCTAAAACTACAAGTGCATTGTGTTAAGCAGAATTTCTCTAGGTGAAAGTTTAACAGTTATATTTCTGTTACTTCTGCAATGGAAATAAAAGCAAAAATAAACAAATGGGACCTAATTAAACTTACAAGCTTTTACACAGCTAAGAATACCTTCAACAAAATGCAAATACAGCCTACAAACCAGGAAAAGATATTTGCAAAAGACATGGCCGATGAGGGACTAATTTCCAAAATATACAAACAGTTCATACAGTTTAATATCAAAAATCCAACAACCCAACCAATCAAAAAATGGGCAGAAGACCTAAATAGACATTTTTCCAAAGAAGACATCCAGATGGCCAACAGGCACATGAAAATATGCTCAGTATCACTAATTATTAGAGAAATGCAAATCAAAACTACAATGAGCTATCACTTTCTACCCATAGAACAGCTATCACCAAAAGACAGAAGATAACAAGTGTTCAAAAAGATATGAAAAAACTGGAAAACTCACACTTGTATTGTGAAACATACAATTATTCTATGACCTAGGAATTCCACTATTAGGTATATATTGCAAAGAAATAAAACCATATTTGCACCCAAAAACTTGTGCATAAATGTTAATACCATTATTTATATTAACCAAACAGTAAAAAAATCTGAAATATCCATCAAATGATGAATGGATAGACAAAATGCGGTGTAAGTCTACGACGGAATATTATTCTACAACAAAAAGGAAGTCCTGTTAAAGTGCTACAACATGAATGAACGTTGAAAACGGTATGCTGAGTGAAATAAGCCAGTCACAGAAGACCACTTATTGTATCTCTGTTTTTTAGGAAATGCTCACAATAGGCAAATGAATAGAAAGAAGGTAGATTTTTCATGACTAAGGATGGAGGAATGGGGTGGGGTGGGAAACAACTGCTGATGATTACATGGTCTCTTTTTTAGGTGATGCAAATATTCTAAAATTGATTATGGTAATAGTGGCACAACTCTGTTAATATGCTAAAAACCATTAACTGGAGGGTTCAATGTGTGACTAGTACTATATATTAATTATATTCCCAATAAATCTGTTAAAGATAATTAAATAAATGGATAAATGGGTCCAATATTACTGAAAAAGATTACACAAAGTAGCTATTTTTAAGTTTGAGCTTATTTCTGCAATCAATATTATGAATGACCTGACATTAATTATAATTTGGGGTACCTGTCCTAATCGACTTGCATTTTTTAACATGATTTAACTCTTGCTACTTTATGGCGATTTAAGTAGTTTTTGATCCATATGTAAATTCATATACATCCAAGCAATTTATGCAGTTTTCATTCCCCTGTTTTACTTCCTAGAATAACGTGACATTATTTTCACCTCATAGCACTTTATTTGAAAATCAATATCCCATTAGATATATTGAAATGTGTGACTACCGATGCCTGGAAATACAATCTAACACAGGCTAAAAACTTTGCCAATGTTGAAATACAAGCACTCTTTTTTCGTAAAAAATACATTGAAAAGGAGATTGAATAGTTACCTTATTGTGAAACATCATCATTATTTTTTCATCTAAAGAAAAGTGGGATGTTAACAAGGTAATCAAATAGAGTTAACATGCTCTTCAATACAAGATGCAATATTTTTCTTTAATGTTTCACCATATTTTGTTTTCAATTTTTTAAAATTCTTTTTCTAGAAGTTTAATTTTTTTGCTGAGTCAATGTAACTAATGCTAAATAGTAAAATTCATTTTTGTCACTTCCTGTCTTAGTTTTTTCCAACTAGCTTTCAGAGACTCACTACAGAAACAGACTTGAAAAGATGCACAGATGTTATGACTGAATATACTAAGAATAAGTTCCAGCTTCCCCATAAATGGAGAAAAATAGGTATGGTATTTTAAGCAACATCTCTGACCATCAGCATCCACATGTGTAAAATAATGGCAGTAACCCTTCCTTTCAGAGTGTTTGGAAATAATAAACACAATGGAAAATAAAATGCCCAACATTGTATCTGACAACCAGAATGTGACAAAATATTAAGATGATGATTACTGTAATACATGTAAATATGTAATAATATTCCTGGCCACTGAAAGGTACATGAGCTAGTCCACTGTGGAAAAACAGTAATAGAAACAAGTGAAAAATCTTGTTAAATAGATTATGTATTAATGAAAGCTTGAGTCTTAATTTCAGATTTAGGCAAATTCTAAAATCTCATGGAACATTGTAACCACAGTGTTATTGTCTTGCCTTATTGTCCTACTGTCCAATGATATGATACCAGATTGGGATTGTTCTCTTTCTAAAAATTCACTTAAAGAGATTTTTTTAAATCTCTGTAACTTACCTGTCCAAATTAGCTTGGTGGGTTTTTGTCAGTTTCCTCAGATAATCTTAATGTAAATTTAAATAACTGTAAACAGCTTCTTACTCTCACTTTGCTTTTCCTGAAATCTATAGAGTATGTAGTAGCTTTCAAATGGATATACTAAAAACTAAGTGAGATTAACTACACAGTGATGCCTGCAACATGCCAGAAATCCAATCTTTGTTACACTCTCTGACTTAACCTCTAGAATCATCTGAGATGCATTCCAGCTTCTACAGTTCCATTTCTGCTTTACTTCCCAAAGAGCTGAACACAATCCAGGTCAGAGATCAGAAGGCTTCTTTATACAACTGTCTTAGTACTTAGTGCATTGACAGGAAAAAAAAAACTTCAATAAAGTATCAGGATTTGTGGATTTATATTTTGAGCTTGATAAATATTCAAGTAGTTGGTACATTTAGGGACAAATTTTAATGGTCTAACAATTTTCTGACAAAAAATATTCTAACAAAATTCTAATGAAAATAAAAATACATTGTGATTTAGGTCTGAAAGGTTGTGTTTCACTCCTAGAATTCTGATGTCACCATTTTTTAAAGAACATAATGGTCTTGATGTTACACTACGTATTAGACCTATCAGTCATATTATGATTTTATGTCATTTATATAATGATCACATGAACTTCAAATAAACTGCGAGCTATATAATACACTTGGCACGTGTTAATCATGTTTTCAAATATTTATGAGAAAATACAACGTCATAATACAGGGATAGCACATAGCACACAAAGAAACACATCATCCCTTTAAATATACAATGTCAAGAGCTTTGAATTCAACAAACAAAACATGTTATCTAAATGGTGTTAAATCATACAATACCTAACATTCAGATTTAAAAATAAATTTTAATTAATAATGTTGATATTTAATACTTAAAATTTACTTGTAAGGAAAAAAGCATTTGAGTGCATTGATATCCTGTGAAATTACTGTTGATTGATTGTATACCTAAAGTCATGACCATTTTACTAAAAATCATTGCTATGTCCTACTACATTCTTATCTTTTTCCTCTCAAATGCAACATAAACACATGAACCAAAGGTTATACAATGTGCCACCCAGAAATACTGAAACATTTAAAGTTCAAAATTCCTATTAACTTTCCAATTCCAGTTTCCAAAATTGCTGCGTCTTTCATTTTACCTGATCAGTGCAGAATTAGGTCTGAATTTACACTCCCCACGAAATGCCAGATTTTTAAATTTTTATCATGTGCACTGTGGAAAATGAAAGCATTGTTGCCAGACTGGCCTAGAATAAAAGACAGTCCATTAGGAAAAAGAGATGTTAATTAGATTTGCAAAACAGAACCACCTGACACAATATGAAACATTGCTTACATGTGTCAATATTTTAAAAAATTATAGATGGTATTTTTAAAAGGAGAAAACTATTTATACCTTTTAAAATGAAGTTACATTATTGTTAAAAGGTATATATTTGTGTAAAAAAAAAATCTAGTTATTTTTCTCCAGTTGGAGCTAAAGAAATTTTAATTTGATGGCTGTTTTTAATAATAGGTTATCTTTGTTTTTAACATAAATTTCTACATATTTTTATACATGTGCATTGAATTTATGTACATATTTCGTTTGATATGTCATTATTACAATCATTGTTAATACAGAAGAAGATAAATACAATCAGCAACATAATTACAATATTTTGTGTTTTTTTTTCCTGCACGGTGTATCCATCAGTGCTTTGTGGAAAGAAATGAGAACTCAGCCGAATATGTACATAATTTCTTTACAAAAATAAGATGGATGGCCAGTGTATTTATGTAAAAGATGACAATTATCTAGAATCAATCATATAAGGATATTATTCCTTTTGATTTTCAAAAGTATGAATTAAATGAAGTTATCAACAATATGGTGAGGATTTTTTCCCAAACCCTTGTTCAAATATAACTTGTGTGATTCTTAGTAGAATTAAATCATTCTAAATGTTTTCAAATTCATTTTACAAGCCATTATATTTATGGTCGTTCTTATACTTTTCATTTGCACAAGTGACCAAGAAAATTTTCCTTCACATTTCACACCAATAAATCTTCACGATGCACAAAAATATAGAAGAATTTCCTTTAAGAAGTACTTTGTTTAACAGTGCTTTTTTAAATGTTTGTGGTGGTCACAGACCCAGGATGAAAATTCTGGATTCTATTTCTGGGTAAAAAAAATATACATAAATATATTTCACAATTTGTCTTTAAAAATCCCTCAAATTATTATGCTGTCTGCTATCAAAATACTATGAAGTGATTCTCTCATTCCTATAATAGATTATTAATATTAAAGAAAAATATTCATTAATATTTTATTCTATTCAGTCTTTACTGTGAAAAAATAATTAATGAAGATAGGGTATTATACATAGAATACTGACTTTAATAATATTCTGCCTAAGCCAGAAGGAAAGATGAGAAATTATCTGATAGCCATAAACACAGATGGTACAAAAGAAAATCTGGAAGCCATTCTGCCATTTCTAATATTCAAAAAAATAATCATGGCAAGCAGTCATCTCTGAAGAAAAGATAATTTATCTTGTAAATTATATTCTTAAGCAATTTTGTTAAAGATGAATCAAGTTGCTCAATATGGCAGATCATGTGGATGAGCTTATTCAGCATTTGGTCCAAGATCCACTCATATATCTTCCAAAGGATGCCTCCTAAAAAGAAGTCCACAAAGAGAAGACAATAACACTGCTAAAGCTGGAAATCTAAATTTCATTTCAATGATTGCTTACAGCTAGGGTGTTAGATTTGATTTTCATTTTAGTATTGCTGTGAAACTTGGAATTCATTGGGTGGTAACTGAGGAGAGAAGAAGGGTTGGAGACGGTCCTGTGGGTATGGACTGTGGCAGGGAAGGTGCTTTCAAGGACTGTAGTTATATTGAC
Organism: Camelus ferus; assembly: GCF_009834535.1. Lineage (NCBI taxonomy): Eukaryota > Metazoa > Chordata > Mammalia > Artiodactyla > Camelidae > Camelus > Camelus ferus. Next base: position 18,734,596 of record NC_045696.1, on the reverse strand, counting down.
AGGATCCCATTTCAAAAGGCAGTTCCCTTCCCACTGCAAAAGGAACAGCAAATACAGTTTAGGGGATGATTGCTGGAAGCTTGCTCTGAGTTTATCTGCTCATCCCCTCTTACTGATTCTGAGTGATTTAATGCCCAATACTGACTCATTGTCTGTTTCACCTTGCATGTATCATATGCCTTGCAACTTAACCCTGACTACTGTGCCCACCAAGGTCATTTTTATTGTTACCTGGTATTTACCTTTGTACAATAGTTCAGCGCATCATATAGTCTCATTGTTTTTATCTTCATTACTCTTGTTTGGGGGATTTTACTCCCTCAACTGTGTCTTCTTAAACTCTCAGTCAGTGCACTCAGTCTCTGTTCCCCAACCTGTCCATGCTGGGGATGGTGAAACAACCTCTCTGAAAAATGTGGATATTTAAACTTCTGACCAAAGCAACTGCTTCAAGAAGTGGATAAAACGCTCGATGTTAACCAGTTATTCGCTAGGATTGTTATATAAAAACTGAACGACTTTGTTGCTGTACAATGCAGTGAATGTTTTTTTACAGGAAAGAGACAAGGGAAGAGGCTGTGACAGAAACTCTGAAAATAGAAATCAACAAGGAAGACAGCGCCTGGCAGAAGAGGTCTTCAGCTCCACTCCTTGGGCCCAGGTAATCAGAAAACTTCCTTCCATTCTATAAGATTTCCAAAAGGCAAAAATTACATAGTTTTGGTGCAGAGAGTTATTTTTTATTTCTCATCAATTCTTTAAAATGATACTTCCTTGTCCTTTAATTTCTAATTTGTGATGAGTTGACTTCTGCATGAAGTTGGACATTACAATTTTGATGGAAATTACTCTCTTCTTTCCATTCTGAATATTGTAAATGTTTTGTGCTCTGATTAAAAAAAACCTACTGTTCTTCTGCGTGATATTTCAGAATAAAAATATCTTCACATTGAATTCTATCTATATTAAATGTTGAAAGGCAGTAACCAATAGATTTTTAATTGTGCTACCTGAATGCCTTCCAGAAGTGCTTTATTCCTATTTCTCAAATAATTGAATGAGCAAATTTCAATAATTTATCACATTTAAAAGGACTAGGGAGAATTTCCTCCTTAACCCCTTTTTACATAATTGGAAGTAAGTTTGGTATATTTAGCCCGTACTTTGAATTCTAAATCCTACTTAGTTTATTCACAAGTATTTCTCTCTAAAATATTTATCTTAAGCTCTAGTCCTAACTTCTGCAGATAATTTCATTCTGTGTATTTTATGATGTGAGCATTTAATAAATATGATACTGGTTACCTCAAATCGATTCAGCCATGACTTACTTCATTACGTTATGTAATGTGGTAAGGGAAAATGATCTTAAGCTGTGTTATTTAAGAATATATAACTATTTTAAATAAGAAATATTATTTCAAAATTATATAAGGAAAACAGTACTGATCAATGAGAAGAAAAAAAGAAGACTATAATTTAAAAGTTGATCACTTTCATACAGAATTATTTCTATATCAAGTGTCAAGGACAATAATAAATAAATGTGTATATAATGATTCTGGAGTAGTTTTCTCAAATCAGTAAGTTTGCTTTTACAAAACAGTAAATATATATGCTAATAGAGCATTTGTTTATGTTCCATAAATTTTATTTAATGAATAAATCATCAAAAATATCTAGCTTGCTTTTTAAGTAACTTTATATAGTTGAAAAGCACATGAAAGTAAATAAGGGAGCAGGAGGACAGAGAGAGACTGATGTTATATACCTGTAACATTCCATCAACAGATCTGGCATTTTTCTTCATATTTCTTTCATTTTCCCCTCTCATTCAAGAACCAAGTGTTGATAGACGTTCCAATTCAAAATTCCTCAAATTCTGTCCAATTCTTCATCCCCACTATCACCGTTTTAAATCAGGACTTTGTTATCTTTTCTCAGTTGCATCTTAACAACTCACCATAGCCAGATTATTATTTCCTCATCCACACCACTACCATATTTATCCTGCTACTACTAAGAATTTATACTATTTATATATTAAACAAACAATCTACAAGGATACATGGTACAACACAGAGAATATAGGCAAGATTTTATAATAACTAAGTGGAACATGGCTTTTAAACATTGTGAATCACTATGTTATATACCTGTAACTTATGTACCTCAACTATATCTCAGCAAAAAAGAGTGTAAGTGCATCTATGTGTGTGTGACATATAATACATTCACAGATGCATATGAATATGTTAAATTTATGTGTGAATGTGTGTGTCCCCCTTTCAACATGTCCACACAGTCTATAGGTGTAAAATATGAATATCTTTACATGTTACAGGAGACCTTTCATAATTCAACAAGAGTTTGTCATTGGAAGCTGTCCAATAAAACCAAATTTTATACTAAGATCATTAAATTTACAGATTATGCACTTTCCTTACACTGAACTATGTGCTTAATTTCTTTCTCCTTTCCTACATATCCTCTACAAACTGTAACATATCAAAAAAACTTGCACATAAAATTTAAGTTCAAAAATTTCCTTTTCTGTATCTCTTGTCTTTTACTCCTTTCCCAAGCAAAATTGGTTATTTTTCTCCTTGTTCCTAGAGTGCCATCTACCTACTTCTCATACCAATTAATATATGTAAGTATAAATATGTGTGTTTCTTTATGTGTTTAAAGTTTTTATTTTTATATGCTTAGATAGCTAGAAGGCTCTGTTCCTTGATTTAAATTTTGTCTCTGTATTTCCAAACTCTTTATAATGAGCAGAATATAAAATAATAACTTCAGAAATGTTTCAATATTTAATGAAAAACTCTCATTATAGAATCCTCAAAGATTCTTTAAAAAATAAAAGAATGCAGGTAAGGTTACAATGTTAACTTTAAGAAATCATGTGGAATGTTTAAGAATATTTGTTATCTTTGCATACATGTAAAATAGATGGACAGTAATTTCAAGTTCATTTATTCTGCTACCCTATTAAATTGGTCTCAAAAAGAAGGCCTCATTAGTGGTAGAAATAGAAAATATTTATGCAGGACATACTGTTTAATGATTCACTACTTTGCATACAAGTGAGGTCAGAAGGTCCTCTAATGAAAACCAATGTGCTTTCTCATATTCATCACTGAGCTTTATCATGTTATGAATGGCACGTGCTATGACAGCAAGTTTTAGATTCTTATTAGTAAGCATCCTGTTGGAATTCTAAAGAGTGAAGATTATAACACCTTAGCAAATATGGATACAAATCATACAATTACCTATTTTAAAATGTTGGTTTTTTAAACACAAACATGTGGAGGATAAATATACTACTGAACAACCAATGGATCACTAAAGAAATCAGAGGAAATCAGAAAACATGATCCTGTACATAGAAAATACTAAAGATGCCACCAGAAAATTACTAGAGCTCATCAGTGAATTTGGTAAAGTTGTAGGATCCAAAATTAATATGCAGAAATATGCTGTATTTCTATAGATTAATAACAAACTATCAGAAAGAGAAATGAAGAAACCAATTCCATTTACCATTACACCAAAAAGAATAAAATACCTAAGAATAAACCTACCTAAAGAAGCAAAAGACCTGTACTCCAATAACTGTAAGACACTGATGGAAAAAGAAAAATTAAGAAAACACACAGATTGAAAGATATACCATGTTCTTGGACTGGAAGAATCAGTATTGCTAAAATGACCATTGTACCCAAAGTAATCTACAGGTTCAATACAATCACCATCAAATTACCAATGGCATTTTTCACAGAACTAAAACAATTTTTTAAAAATTTGTTTGGAAACACAACAGACCCTGAATAGCCAAAACAAACTTAGGAAAGAAGAATGGAGCTGGAGGAATCACACTCCTTCCAGTGATTTCACACTGTATTACAAAGCTACAGTAATGGAACAGTATGGTGCTGGCACAAAAACAGACACATACATCAATGGGACAGGATATAAAGCCCAGAAATAAACCCACACACTTATGATCAATTAATCCACAACAAAGGAGGCAAAAATGTACAATGGAGAAAAGGGTCTCTTCAGTAAGTGGTGCTGGGACAGCTACATGTAAAAGAATCGAATTAGAAGATTCTCTAATATCATATACAAAAATAAACTCAAAATGAATTAAAGACCTAAATGTAAGTCTGCATACTAAAACTCCTAGAGGAAAACATAGGCAACACACTCTTTGACATACACAGCAGTATTTTGGGGGGATCATCTCCTAGAGTAATGAAAACCAAAGTAAAAATAAACAATGGGACCAAATTAAACTTAAAAGCTTTTGCACAGGAAAGGAAACCATAAAAGAAAAGAAAAGGCAACCTAGGGAATAGGAGAAAATATTTGCAAACAATGCAACCAACAAAGGGTAATATTCCAAACTACACAAACAGCTCATACAGCTCAATATCAAAAAACAAAAACAAAAACAAAAACCAATCAAAATTTTAAAAATGTGTAGAAGATCTAAATAGACACTTCTCTGAAGAAGACATACAGTCACGCTGGTTAGAATGGACATCGTCATGAAGTCTACAAATAATAAATGTTGGAGAGGGTGTGGAGAAAAGGGAACTCTCCTACATCACTGGTAGGAATGCAAATTAGTGTATCCACTAAAGAGAACAGTATGGAGGTTTGTTAAGAAACTAAAATTAGAGTTACCATAATGATCCAGCAATCCTACTCCTGGGCATACAGCTGGAAAAGATAAAACTCTAATTCAAGAAGACACATGCACCCCAATGTTTATGGCAGTGCTATTTACAATAGCCAAGACATGGGAGCAACCTAAATGTCCCTTGATAGATGAATGGATAAAGAAGATGTGCTATATATACACAATGGAATATTATTCATCCATTAAAATAATGAAATAATGCCATTTGCAGCAACATGCATGGATCTAAAAATTATCATACTAAGTGAAGCAAGTCAGAAAGAGAAAGACAAACACCATATTATATCACTTATACATGAAAATTTAAAAATGATATAAATGAACTTATTTACAAAACAAAAATAGACTTACAGACATAGAAAACCAACATGGTTACCAAAGGGGAAAGGAGGGTAGGGATAAACTAGGAGTATGGAATTAACAAATACATACCACTATATATAAAATAGATAAACAACAAGGATCTACTATATAGCACAGGTAACTGCATTCAGTATCTTGTAATAAGCTATAATGGAAAAGAATATGATATATATATAATGGAATCACTTTGCTGTACGCCTGAAACATTGTAAATCAACTATACTTCAATTTTAAAATTTTAATTTAAATTAAAAATAGTTTTTTTATTGCAGCTGAGTTCTATTAAAGATGAGAAAACAAACAAAAGTGGGAACATACATTTATAGGATTTACATAACCACCTGAAACTTACAAAGGAACATTTATTCCATCCAACAAATACTTGCTTTGTTATATAAACTCAACCAAATTAGAATGTTATAATTCTAAGAAACATACAAAATTTGAAAAATAATTCATTTAATGAAGAAGCCCAGAAATTTTTGTGAATTAGTATTACATGCAGTCAATTGTCGTGCAATGTGACTGTTTCTCTAAACACACACACACACACACACACACAAACTGACACTCATGGAAAGACAAATTTGTTGGAGAATACAAATGGGAATAAAAAAACCAATTAAACTCTTATTTAACCTGGATATTAAACAAATATCATTATTTGATGTGTAAAAACCCACCATCAAACTCCACTTTGAGCTCTCAGTGATAATGTGGACTTAGAAAAAAGATGACATTGAATATTTTGTCCTAAAATGCCTGCTCTTTTATATATAAATAGAGGCAGCAGGAATAGAGAAGGAAGGAATCATATATTGAATAGAATACAATTCATAGTCCTTAATTAAGTATAATAATTACCATAATTACAATTCAGAACCCACCATTATATTAGACTAGGCCTCTATTTTGTGTGATAATTTAGATTTCAGTTTGAATTTCTCATCCACTGCAGTCTGTTTTGGCACTGCCTCCATTTCTAGGATAGACCACAGTGGAGAGTATTATATATGAAATTTGCCAATTAAAATTTTAATGATCACTCACAAGATTTTAAACATACTCTCATTGCAAATCATTTTTATCTGTCTACAGCATTAAACGCAGTCTCACTCTGCTGTACCATGTCCATAGATAATAATGAATTCTGCATTTGTTATTTTCCTCCTGGATGTCTGTAGATAAATTTTATGCAAACCCGATTTATTTGTTGTTTTAAGCTATCAGGTTGTCTACAAACATCCAGAATTTGTATTTGTGTCAACTTGGCTGAGCCACAGTGTCCCAATGCCAGGTCAAACTTTATTTTGGGTGTTTTGGTGAAGGTATTTTTGGGGTGAGATAAGCTTTCAGTCAATAGACTCTGAACAAAGCAAACTATCCTCTACAGTATGGGTGGGCCTCATCCAGTCAGTTTAAAGATGTACCTTCCCAGACCAAGAAGGAATTCTGCCAGCAGACGGCCTTCAGACTTCAACTGCAGCTCTTCCCGGGGTCTCTAGCTTTCTGGTCTCCCCTGCAGTTTTTGGCCTTATCAAGCCCCCATGATGACATGAGCGAATTTTTCAAGATAAATCTCCTTCTGTCTATATACACATTATGTCAGTTCTGTTTCTCTGGAGAATCCTGACTAATACAGGGACTTACACAGAGCTTCTAGAAAACTATAATAAAACTGGGTTCCAAAACAGAGGTAACATTTGACTTTACCTTAACACTTGCTAACTTCTTAACTGGTATCGTTGCCAGGTTTGTCATTATTGCATCAGGTTTTTGGTGAAATGTAATTAAATACAGTATCTGTGAAATATATTGGATATAGATAAAAAGATTTGAGTAAATAAGAATCAAACCAATAAATATTACTAATCATTACATTTATGGTCTTATTGTACATATGAGTTGATGTCTCCTATATGGATTATTAACAACTTATAATTAATAAGCATGACAATGTAGCTAATAAGCATTTATTGAGTATTCACTGTTTACCAGGCCTTAAGCTATGTACGGATCACCAGTTCATGTAAATCCTCAATTCATGTCAATTTATTTGGCAATATCTAACTCCCATTTTTATTTTCAATCATGCTAGAAGATTCATTTGCCAAATTTACTACTACATATGTTCTGCAAACTTTGCCGTCTTACAGCATATGATATCAGAACCCCACATTTTCAAGGATTTAAAACTTCAGCTCATTCTTACAAAAAGCATGCACACAGTGTCCCAGTTGATTCTTTATTTTGGATGAAACATAATCTGACACTGTTTTACCAAACACATTTTACTGGTGACTGATTTGAAAGATTGTACTGTGGGTAGGTTAAGGGCATAGTCTTTGGAGCCAGAATGTCCGGGAACATATCTTATCCCCTCTACTGTCTAGCTGTGTGAACTAAGTCAAATCACTCAAACCTCTGGGTCTCAGTTCCTCCATGTGGAGCAATAGGATAGTAAAAGTATCCACCTCAAAGGGTTTTTGTGGGGTTTACACTAGTTCATACTTGCAAAGCTCTTGAACAGTCATAAGTATGGTACAAAGGTTTGGTAGTACCACTCTTATTTTAAGCAATAATTTAACACGTTATAAAATAACCACATGGAATTCTATTCTCTTTGATAAAAATATAAACTGACTGTAATATTAAAGTGATATTTCACCTGTTACTGTTTGGATTACTTTGTCTGTTGTAAACTTTATCTTATTTTTCCTGCCATTCAGTTTACCACTCTTGCTCAGTCAGCCTGATAAGCCAACCCCCATTCCAAACAGAAATTCAGCCATCCATTATGTGAGCTCTGTTATTTAGGATCAGTGGTTAATGGATTTCTGATGTAGATGGAAGTTTTTGTGTAACTGAGATATCACTTTGACAGATGAGGTCACAATAGCTTTAACTGATGTTCTTTCAAGCCTGAGGGCTGCCTGCTCACAGGTTCAGCTGAAGCATTTCAGGCAATGCAGGGGACCTAGCGGTCCAGATCATTCTATATAGATACACATTTTTATTTTTAAATTTTGTTTCAAGGCTTTTAATAAGCTTTAAAAATTGATAAAAACAAAACTCTTGTTCATTAAACATTATCTTTTTAATGGATAGTTTGAAAGGATTGGACATACTCAGTACAATGAAATGGTGTCTTTGATGTAATTTTTATTAATTTGAATTCAAAGTTATTAAGTTCAGTATCTTCTTTCTACAAGCCCTTGCTATTTCATTTATATGTGCACCAAGTAAAGCGTGCTGAAACAAGAGCAGTTAAAAATTGAATTTTATTTGAAATCTTTTTTCCTTTCTATTAAACCAGTGCTTCTGTCACAGTAATATTAAAGCATCATATAATTATGTTCAGGAGACTCAGGTATTATGTTTTTAGATCATTTTCTTCATTAATAAAAGAGCAAAAAAATTGGAAAATTACCTTAAAATCTTTTTCATCCTATCTCAAGTAGTCAAAATGTCAAATTAGAGTTCAAATGAGGTTAATTTTACTTTGTCATACTTTGGAAGAAGCAATATGAATGTGTGTGCTGATAATTAAAATAGCACAATGTATTTTCAGATAAGAGGATCAACAGAAAAAGTAAACTACATATAACGTATAAAAAGCAAATACATTTCAAAACAATGCTTCCCATAGAGTTCACACGTATAAGTTCAAACACTTATAAATGAAGCAGAGTGTTGTGTGGGATTTTGTATTTAAATGAATATATTTCATTCTGTCAATAGCAGAAAATAAAAGAATCCAGTGGTTTTGCTTTAGTTTTTAGAGAAAGGAGAACGGATGATTCTGGAAAGAGGATCAAGTGGAGATACTGACTTACTCAGGAGCACAGGCAGCCAACAGCTGTAAAAGGAAGGAAGACAGAGAATAAATGGGTAAGAAGAAAGCAGATCACAAAATTTGGAAGAAGGAGCATATGGAGGTTCTTTTTAATTGCTTCCATTTTTCAGTGAATCACAAAGTACGTTTATTAGCTAAGAATAAGAAATGGAGGAACAGTATTGGGAAACTATGAAGAGAATGAATGAAACAGTTAGTAGAGCAGAATATGAATTGACTGGGGTGGCAGAGCAATCATCTAGGGTTTCCTAATTTTTCTCTTGCTCTAATTCACTTGAAGTATTTACTGGAAATAGAGATTCTCAGGAAGATTTTGATTCCATATGCAACTTTGCCCAGAAATCTGTTTTTAAGGGACCACAATCAATGGTACCATCATCCAAAACTGGAAAACCAGATGGAAATAATTCATTAAGAATGTTGTATGCAAGTAATGCACTAGATAGTACCAGAGTTAAAACAAATGAATGTTTGTTATTTATGCTAAATACGGGAACTATGACCCCTCTATACATTAATATAATTTCAAATAAAAATGGATTATAATGTGAAGGCTTCCTTTATAACTGATGGATATGATGTACTACTATGTAAAGAATTCAGAGGCGGAAACATGACGTTATGGCTAGATTAAATGACAGAAAGAAGGAAGGATGCAGGCTTGCTTGAAGTTTTTAGTTTTCATTTTTTAAATCAGAAAGCTAAACAACTGAGTGCAAGGACAGGGATGCATTCTATATAGGGAATTGCATCAATGATGGCAAGGAGGGAAGGAGGCAGGATACCTTTAAAAAGACAACAGATCTCACTGAATCAATTATAATCAGTAATAGGAGATGAGAGCAGAGAACTTTAGAGTACTTTTATACACTGGGAATACACTAACTGCTTACAACATGCAAAGTGCAAAGAATAATGAGGGGAAAAGGAAAATAAGAAAGATCCATTCTTGAAGAACTCATTACGCTACAGAGCGATTTGTGTTACAAGAAGGTAAAGCAGAGTATCCGATGGGAGAGCATAAAGAATGACCCTCTACATATGGAGACGGGTGTGAAGGGACAGGTTTGTGAGGCAGGGTTTATGGAAGTCTTTCCTGGTGTATAAGTTGGAAGGTGAGGTGATAATCAATAGCGTGTGGGCCTAAGTGTGGATGTGTGTGTGTACGCGTGCACACACGTGTGTACACACATACACACCTGTGGATCAGGTGAGGCTTTCTAAGTAGATGAAGCTCAGCTCAATCCAATGACATTATAATGATATGACCAAATGTACGTTTCAAACCTGTCAGTCTGACTGAAATATGAAATGAAAGTCAAGTATAGAAAGAAAACAAAAATTTAAAAAAAAATAAACTAATGGAAACAGTAGTGTTGAAGTAATTCAAGAAAACCTTTTCAACAATTATTGTTGAACTACAATTGCTTCCCAAGTATTTTTCTAGGTACCAGGAATATACATAAGGCATTTGCTTCCTTGATACCTGTTTAAGGGCAAATACTGAGACCACAACATTACTAAATAAATGAACAAGACATACAGATATTAGCAATTATTGTAAATGGGAAGTACAATGATTGGACATGAGTAACATCAGCAGCAAAGACCTCAGTGGCAGAGGCTGATAAGCTGATTAATGAGGAGAGGTCCACCATGGCAAGATCCAGGAGAAGGGAGAAAGCATCAGATCAGAAGCTGCTCGGGGGTTTGAGGAGCAACAACAGAAGGTCATTAAGATCTGAATGCAGGCAAAGGGAAGAGTGTGAGTGAGTTTAGAGAGGTATCATGATTGTGACTGAGTAATGTAATAATACCAGAAATGAACAAAAATAGGTCTATTAATGGTGTAAAAAGAAGACTACATCCATCAGAATTCACAATTAATTTGGGGCCTTTGGCAGGTAATTAGGTTTAGATGAGGTCATGAGGTTGGTGTCTTCATGATGTTTAGCCCTTTCATAGAACAGAGTTCTCTCTCCCTCCTCCCCTATCTCACGTGAAGAGACAGCGGAAAAAAAGGCTTTTTTTTTTTTTTTTTTTTTTCTTTTGCAAGCCAGAGTTCTCAAAATAACCCAAGCATACTGGCACCTTGGTCTCAGAATTTAAGCCTTCAGAAATATGAGAAACATATTTTTGTTGTTTAAGTCACTCATTCTAAAGGATTTTGTTATAGCAGCCTGAGCAAATAAAGACCTGAATTATTTCAACTTTCTGTGAGCTTTAAAAATGCCAGTCCTCTCCTGTTTGTACCTTTTGACAGTTTGTTGTTAACCTTCTCTTTGCTCTTCTATATGTTTAATTTTTCTGTCTTTAACAGTACTTTTAAAGTAGCATTTATTTTCTCCAATTTGATTGCAATATGCCTTAGCAGAGCTTCCTTTAGGTGTGTTCTGGTTTGGAGTCATGGAGCTTTTAGATTTTTGAGTTAGTAACTTTGTATCAAATTGTAATATACATACTTTCAATTTTTTGCTGTCTCCCTTTTCTTCCTTCTGGAACTCCCATTACTCATTTTTTTAGACGCTTGATAATGTATCACAGGTCACTGACTTCTCTATTTTTTGTCTTTCCGTACTCAGTTTTGGATCCTATTAATTACTTAAGTACATTGATCTTTTATCTGCAGTGTCTAATCTCCCATGACTAGCATCAAATCATATTTCAATTTTAGAAACTGTACTTTTAATCATTGTTTCCTCTGGGTTATTATTTTTCTACTACTACTTTTATGTTCATGTTTCCTCTATCTTCTTGAACATAAGAAGTACCATATTTAGAACAGTTATTTTCAAGTCGTTTCCTGCTAGTTCCATCATCTTGGATTTTTTAAAATCTGGTTTATTATTTGTTTTTACATGTACATGGGTCATAATTTCCTACTGTCTGAACACCTTGAATTTTCAATTGTTTATCAAATTTCATGTTGGGTGTTGGGTTTTGTTGTGCTAGCTTAAATAATGTTTTATATTTAATGATATGCAATTAAGTTACATGGCCTCAATTGGGTCATTTCAGGTTGTGGATTTTTTAAAAATTAACTTTGTATCTTAGAACAGTGTTAGGTTCACAAATTATTTAGATACACTACAGTTGTAGATTAATAATTTGTAAAGTTTTTCTCCTTATTTTTTACAGACATCTTTAGAAAGCAGTAATCCCATTTACAAGGAACCATCAAAAGAGAAATTTCTTCTTACAAAAAAATCTAGTTGACTCTAAAATATTGAGCCTTAGCTCTTTTATTCTCAAATAGTATCAATGAAAATTCTTTTAAAGGTAAATTAAAAAAAAAAGGAATAAGATAAATACTTTGGAACATCTAAAAGTTGTTGATATGGACTGTAAACTTCTCAACTATATGAAACATATTACATATAAATCTAATTGTAAGCTAGCAGAATCTATAGAAAACAATGCATACTTTCAAATTTTCCATTAGAGTTAACAGAAAGTTTTAGAAATTATTTCTGTTGCTACTCTCTCCCAGTATTTACTTAGTCCTTTTGAAAATGACCATTGTATTATATAATAATAGATTAATATTAAAGATGTACATTAGAAGTATCTTCAATTTTCTTCCATTTCTCTTGATATTAACACTTTATTATCAATTAATTAGAAAAAATACTCAAGATAAAATTAAATTAATTCACTTCAAGGAGAATAAAGTTTCAAGAAGAATATCAAATATTTCTAAAATTAGATCATTAGATGATTTAACTTAGACCTGTGAATTTTAACTAGATTTGACCACAGTAAGAAAAAATATTTTTACACTGAAACTATATATGTCATAAATGCCTACGGCATAGATATAATCTGAAAGAAAATATTTAAGAAAAAGTATCTATAAAAAGATCCAAAATCTATGGGACACTGCAAAAGCAGTTCTCTGAGGAGAGTTTAGCAATACAAGCTTACCTCAGAAAATAAGAAAAATCTCAAATAAACAACCTAACCTAACACCTAAAGGAACTAGAAAAACAAAACTCAAAGTTAGAAGAAATGAAACCATAAAGATCAGAGCAGAAATAAATGAAATAGAGACTTAAAAAAAAAAAACCAGAAAAGATAAATCTAAGAGCTGGTTCTTTGAAAAGATAAACAAAATTGATAAACCTATAGCCAGATTCATCAAGAAAAATAAAAGAGAGGACCCACATAAATAAAATCAGAAAAAAGAACTGACACCAAAGAAATACAAAGGTTCATAACAGATTGGTAGGAACCAGCATATGCCAATAAAATGGACAACCCAACTTAGAAGACATAGGCAGATTTCTAGAAATGTAGTCTTCCAAGACTAATTCAGGAAGAAACAGAAAATATGAAGAGTAATTACCAGTAATGAAATTGAATCAGTAATTAAAAAAAAAACCTTCCAATAAACAAAGGTCCAGGGCTACATAGCCTCACAAGTAAGTTGTACCAAACATTTAAAGAAGAGTTAACACCTATCCTTCTCCAACTATTCCAAAAATCCCAGAGGAAGAATGCTTCTAATGCTTCTACACTCATTCTAAGATGCCAGCCTCATTCAGATTAAAAGAAAAAAAAGGCACAAGATAAGAAACCTATAGGCCAATATCACTAATAAACCTAGGTGCAAAAATCCTCAACAAAATATTAGTAAACCAAATTCAACAAGACATTAAAAGGATCACACACCATGATCAAGTGGGATTTATCACTGGGAGGCAAAGTTGATTTAATATCCACAAATCAATGTGATACATAATATTGATAAATTGAAGAATAAAAATCATATGATCATCTCAATAGATACAGAAAAATCTTTGACATAATTCGATATCCATTTATGATAAAAAGTCTCAACAAAGTGGGCATAGAGGGAACACAACTCAACACAATAAAGATCATATATGAAAAGCCCACAGTTGTTATCATTCTCAAAGGTGACAAGCTGAAAAATTTCCCCTAAGATTAGAAACACCCCAGGACGCCCAATCTCACCCTTATTCAACATAGTATTGGTACTCCTAGCTACAGAAATCAGAGATGAAATAAAAGCAACAAAAATTGGAGAGAGATAAGTAAAACTGTGATTATTTGTAGATGACATGATACTATGTATAGAAAATGCTAAAGATGCCACAAAAATATTAGAACTAATAAATTAATTCAGTACATTTTAGGATACAAAATTAATACACAGAAATCTGTTGCATTTTTATATACTAACAATGAACTATCAGAAAGAGAAATTTAGAAAATAACCCATTTACAAGGGCATCAAAAAGAATCAAATACCTAGAAATAAAGCTGAGGAGGTAAAAATCTGTACACAGAAAACAGAAGATGAAAGAAATTTAGAAAATAACCCATTTACAAGGGCATCAAAAAGAATCAAATACCTAGAAATAAAGCTGAGGAGGTAAAAATCTATACACAGAAAACTATAAGATGAAAGAAATTTTCAAAGACACAAGCAAATGGAAAGATATTCTGTGCTCACTGATTGGCAAGAATTAATATTACTAATATGATCATACTAATCAAGGCAATATACAGTTTCAGTGCAATCCCAATCAAATATCAATAGCATTTTCTGCAGAGCTAGAACAATTCTAAAATTTGTACGGAAACACAAAGACCCAGAATGGTCAAAAGAATCTTAAGAAAGAATTAAGCTGAAGGCACTGTGCTCTGGTGCCAAACTATGTTTCAAAGCCAGAGTAATCAAAATACTATGGTACCAGCTAAAAACACAGACACGTACATCAACAGAACAGCCAGCCTATTAATAATTCCATACTTATGTGCTCAATTAATCTATAACAAAGGATACAAGAATATACAATGGGGAAAGACAGCCTCTTCAATAAACAATGTTGAGTAAACTGGACAGCTACATGCAAAATAATCAAAATGGACAATAGTCCCACACCATATACAAAAATAAACTCAAAATGGATGAAAGACTTATTTATAAAGCCTGAAACGATAAAATTCCTGGAAGAAAATATAGTCAGTATGATCTTTATCACCAGTCTTAGAAATATATATATATATTGACACACATCCTCAGGCAAGGGAAACAAAAGCAAAAATAAGCAAATGGGACTACATCTAACTAAAAAGCTTTTGCACAGAGAAGAAAACTAACAACATAATGAAAATACTGCCTACTGAATGGGAGAAGATATTTGCAAAATATATCTGATAAGGGGTTAATATCCAAAATGCAGAAAGAACTCATACAACTAAACATTAAAAAAATAATTAAAAAATGGGCAAGGGATGTGAAGAGACATTTTCCAAAGAAGACATAGAGATGGCCAACAGACACGTCAAAAGATGCCCAACATCATTAATCAGCAGGAAAAAGTGAATCTAAACCACAATGAGATATCACCTCACACCTGTAATAATGTCTATTATCAAAAAGAAGTAACAAGAGTTGGTGCAGATGTGGAGAAAAGTGAACACACATGCACTGTTGGTGGAATGTAAGTTGGTTCAGCCACAATAGAAAACAGTATGAAGGTTTTTCAAAGCACTAAAAACAGAACTACCATATAATACAGCAATCCCATTCCTGAGTATTTAACTGAAGAAAATAAAAATCTAATTCAAAAAGATACATGCATCCATCTGTTTACTGCATCATTATTTACAAAAGCCAGGATATGTAAGCAAGCTAGGTAGCTATGTGCCCATTGATAGATAAATTGATAAAATAGTTGTGAGATATATATATATATATATTCTAATCACGATGAAAAATATTTTCTGTCTTTTGTATTTTTGAGGAGACAATGGATCCTCATTAACCTTATTGTGGTAATCATCTCATGAAATATGTAAGTCAAAATTATTATGCTGTACAACTTAAACTTACACAGTGCTCCATGTTAATTATATATCAATAAAATTGGAAGGAAAAAATAATACCTACATTTTAAGCAACATCAACTATTTTCCATCCTATTCAATTACAATTTATTCTATTTCATAGATATTAAAAAACAATAGAGATTGTAACTCCTTAAATTGCTCTCATGATCCAATAATAGGTTCTGACCTGAATTATGAAAATCATTACTCTATGCAGTCCTCTGAAACTGGATATACCAGTGTCAAGCCATTTTGAGACACCCTCATTGGTGAATGGATGTAAGAATTACTAAATATTATATTACTCTTATTAAAGTCTAGGCACACTTTTATATAATATTCATAGTAACTTCTCACAACAAAAGGCAGGCATTTTGTAGAGCTATGTTTCAGACTTAGTTTTTAAATAGTGCATTTCCAGATTCAGAGACCTTCTCCTATTTACTGTCTTTTAGAGCATCTTAATGATTATTTCTCTTTTTAATAATTTATATATTGTTGATCTAAAAAGCATATACAAAAAGAGAGCAGAGAAGAGAAACAGATTGTCTTATCAGTATATCTGGCATATAGTTTGAACATCAAGCAATGGCTGTTATAATTGAAAACTAACAATTCTTCAGGGAGTGACTTTATTCTATTTAGAACACAGGTGAACATAAAAATTATAGTTTTATAAATGATAACTTGCATAAACGGTTTAAAGAAGGCATGGGAGATTGATTTCATGGGCATTTACCTGGCAACCAGATGTCATGTATCCGTAACTGAAATGCTTAAAGTTATGGTCACACTGAATTATGTGAGCAGTCTTGTCATTAGATAAATGGACATTATGAATAGATTAAAGGAAAGTAGTGTCCAGAATTGGTACTGCAATTACATTCTTTGCTCATCCAAGTAACTATTATTTTGCTAAATAGAATGAGAAAGTCATTTTTGTGGTTTGTAATGAGTTTCTAAATAAGTAGTTTACACACATTTTCTTCATCTGAAATGTTCTCTAGAGATCTTAAGATTGTCCACTGAAAGAGAGCTATTCCTCTATCCTACTGTCACATCTTCCCAGGCATTCTGGGGACTACCTCTCTCATTTCAGTTTCAAGAGATATTCACTAACATCAGCTCCCAAGTGTGTCTGGGACTCCCTCCAAATAATCCTTCTTAAATGTAACAACTGGAAGATGGGTGAGTGGTGACGAGAAGCTCTACATAATTTAGCAAGCAAATAACTTCCAAAAGGTTGTGGACATCATACATCCCAAAGATTTTGAGTCCTATCTCTGCATGTAACTAGATATTATGTCTTTTTCTGACCCTGGCCTCCCAACTCCTACCTCATACTTGGCCAAAGCTCCTTTAAGACTAGATCAAAGCATTTTCCAGGAAAGAAATATAAAATGATGCTTGTATTCTTTTTTAGAGCTATAGATATCATCCAATTTAACCTTAAAAATAGTTCTGTGACTGAAGTATTGGCAACACTTTACAGAAGTAGTGTTGGGAATCCTTTGATTGGTGCTCCAATTTCTTTGTCGTACTGTTTATTTTTCTATAGAAAAACTTGGGAGAGATTTTTAGGGTCAGTTTTCCTGAAAAGTATTTTAGTCTTCAAACACAACTGACAAAGAGGAAAACTAATCAATTAAACCTGTAGTACAAATAGTCAGATTATATATATATACGTATATATATATATATATACACATATATATGTGTGTGTGTGTGTGTGTGTATATATGTATGGCAGGATTAATGCACTGACTAGCTAAGATGGAAGCAAAATATTTTCTTTAGCTTTATGAATAGGCTATAGAGTTTTTTCCATATAGGATATCATCATACTGATTAAAATCTGTAATTGGTAGTATCAATGCTTCACATCACATAAAAGGACACATAATATTTTTTTCTTTATATTTTACATTTTAGTGTTTAAATGCATCCTTAATCAGATAATTTACTATGTTAGTGCTATTTAAATTATGATGATATTCGCCAGGAAACAAATGTAAGACTGTACAATGAAAACATCAACACTTGTGACAGATCTGTTCTCACATCTTAACACAAGGTAGAACAAAATCTATTTTCTGATTTAAAATTTGTTGCTTGAATATATTCTTAAAATTACTTAACCAGTAAGTTGCTTTTTAAAAAAGCAGCTATAATATATACTGTCAGATGCCCCCCCCAAACCACATTAAAATACAGCTATAGGAACATGTTTTTTCTCATATTACTAAATTCACATTTGTTTCTTAGGATATTACTTGAGCATTAATAGAAATGAATAAAATTTTCTTTCTTCATAAATTTGACAAAGAAGGTTAATATACAATGATGTAAGAGTCAATTCATCAGGAGGACATATTATAAATATATATATGCACCAAACATCATAGCACTTAAATATACAAAGCAAACCATGACAGAACTGAAGGGAGAAACAGACATTAAGTTAATAGTAGGAGGCTTTGAAACCTCACTTTCAATAATGGATAGGCTTTTCAAACAGAAAATCTGTAAGGACACAGTGGACTTGAACAACAATATAGATCAGAGAAACCTAATGAACACATACAGAACATTCCACCCCCAAACAGAATATACATTCTTCAAGTAAACACACCACATTCTCTAGCATAAATCACAATAGGTCACAAAATAATTATTTAAAAATTAAGAACACTGAAATCATATCCAGTATCTTTGCTGACCACAATAGAATAAAACTAGAAATCAACTGCAGAAAGCAAACTGGAAAATTCACATATGGGGAAATTAAACAACAGACTCTTCAACAACCAGTGGGTCAAAGAAGGAATCAAAATGGAAATTAGAAAATATCTTGAGATGAATGATAACAAAAACAAAACGTACCAAAACCTGATGGGATGCAGCAAAAGCTGCAGTAAGATGAAAGTTTGTTATAATTAATGTCTTTATTAATTTTCAAAAAAAATGTATCTCAAATAATTTATATTTACACTTCAAGAAGACAGAAAAAGAATAAATTAAGGTCAAAGTCAGCAGATGGAAAAATACAGTAAAGACTAAAGCAGAAATAAAATAGAGTATAAAAAATCAATAGAGCTGAATTGTTTTTTGAAAAATAAACAAAACTCACAAACCCTCAGATAGACTCATTCAGAAAAAAAGACTCAAATAAAATCAGTAATGGAAAATGAGACACTGCAACTGATAACACAGACATACTAAGCATTAAAAGAGAATAAACTAAGTGGAAAACCTATAAGAAATGAATAAACTCCTAGAAACATACTCTATCAAGACTAAGTCATGAAGAAATAGAAAATGTGAATAGAACTACAATTAGTATGAATATTGAGTCAGCAATCAAAAACTCCTCTAACAACAACAAAAAAGAAGACAAAAACAAAACACAAAAAAACAGGAGGATCAGATGGCTTCATGGGTGAATCTTATCAAATATTTAAAGAAGAATTAAGGCCAGTACTTTTCAATTCTTCCAAGAGAAGAAGAAAAGGAAACACTTTCAAAACCATTTTATGAGGCCATCATTATCCAGTTATTAAAGCAAGGCGAGGAAGGACACTACAAGAAAAGAAAACTGCAGGCTGGTGCCATGATAAATGCAGATGCAAAAATCCCCAACATGATACTAGCAAACTGAATTCAACAGCATATTAAAAGTGTTAAACACCATGGCAAAGAGAGATTTATCACTGGAATGCCAGATGGTTCAATATTTGCAAATGCACTGTTACATGCGGTGTATGACATACCAAATTAAAAGAATAAAGAATAAAAATCATATGAGCATCTCAATAGATACAGAAAAATCATCTAACAAAATTCAACATTCTTTGATGAAAAAAAAAAAAACCCTCGCTAATGGGTATAGAAGTATTGTATCTTAATTTTTGACCTCAGTAAAGGTCAAAAGCCTACAGCTAACATCATACTCAATGGCAAAAAAACCTTAAAGCTTTTCCTCTAAGATTAGGAACAAAGCAAGGATGCCCATTCTTGCCACTTCTATTCACTATAGTACTACAAGTACCAGCCAGAAATGTTAGGTAAAGGAAAAGAAAGAAAATGCATCCAAATTGTAAAGGAAGAAGTCAAATTATCTGTATGCAGGTGACATCTTATGTATAGAAAATCCAAAGAAGCTACAACAACAACAACAAAAAAACCAACCTTTAGAACTAATCAACAAATTCAGTAAAGTTGCAGGATATAAAAATCAACACACACACACACACACAAATAAGAGGAATTTCTATATACTAACAACGAACTGTTTGAAAAGGAAATTAAGAAAGCAATCCCATTTATCCCATTTATAATAGCAGCAAAAAGAACAGAATACTTAGGAATACACTCAATCAAGCATGTAAAAAATTTAAACAATGAAAACCACAAAATATGGATGAAAGAAATTATCAAAAAGATAAAGGCACCCTCATGTTCATTTCAGTATCACTCACAATAGCCTAGACGCAGCAACAATGTAATACCTATCACTGAATGAATGGAAGAAGAAAATACGACACAGATACACAAGGGAATACTGTTCAGCCATAAAAAGGATGGAAATCCTGACATTTATGTCAATATATGTGGACCTTGAATGCAAATGGCAAGTGAAATACTGTATGATCTCACCCATATGTGGAATGTAAAAAAGCTGAACTTAGAGGAATAGTGTAGGATGGTAGTTGCCAGGGGCTAGCTACTCAAGTTTCAGTTATGCAATATGATTAAGTTCTAGAGATCCACTGTACCACGTTGTGCCTACAGTTCACAATACTCAACTGTGCAGTAAAGTAACAGCTGAGCTAGAGCTCATGCTAAGTGTTGTTACAGCACACAGTAGGCATGCTCAGAGAAACTCAAGTGCCTCTTCACTCCCCCTACTTGCATAAATGAAACACACATTTTATTTATTTTAAAATAATGCATTGGAATGTTATACTTAAATAATACCATTTGGATGAAATACAAGACTTACTATCTATTCTCATGCAAACTGTTTTAAAGATACACACAATACAAGTTGTCCACAGTAATTACTGAGACAAGTAAATGATATTCATGCCATGGAATTATTAGATCACTAAAAAGGATCATGACTATACTGTGGTTAAAGGTCAATTACAGCACTGGGGTGGATGTACTGAATTTATGTCACGCTGTAACAGGCAATCAGGAAGGTCAACTTTGATGAGGACTCGCACAGACAGATTAGCAGTGACATTTCAAAGTGGGCTTAATTCAAACCTCTCCTTTTCTCTAAGTTTAATATTCTTATGAATTTGCATAATAAGCTAGGATAATAAGTAGAATGTATATACTGCAACAATATACCTTAATAGCCTTAATTTCATTATATTTGCCTTATCTTTAACAGCAAACAATGTATCTCAGATATGACAGATTTGATGGATGGAGACTAAATTAGCTTTGAAATACTGAGATGAATTTAGCTTTATGCAAAATAGTGGACATTTTAATAGACAGTAAGAAGTGATAAATTTAATAATGTCTGCTAAAATATACCCACCCCCCCAAATGTAACTAGTTTCAATAAAAGTATTTGAGATGATATCACATATTATACATGTATATGGATGACACCCACACACACGTTATATTTTAACTTAAATATTTTAAAATAACTTCTAAAATATGAACAAATTTTTCCCACTGTTTAAAATCCTTCAACCCATTAACCTCTGACAAGAATTATACACACTAGCATGATCATACCTAGGATACTCAATAAACAGCTTTACAAAACACTTTTGACTGAAATGTGGCCAGAATATTACTGACAAAAAGTTCACATGTGATTTTCATATGTCACCAAACATTAGAATCAACATTCTACAACAATATAGAAATAACCATGAGGAATCCAGAATAAAGAGCTACCAAATTTTCCTCTTAAGAATCACTCTTCTAATCACTTTTGCATTCAAAGTGAGATTTTGTGTTTAATACAAACATAAATGTGTGCCCAATTACTATATATCTATCTCCATTTTCCACAATAAATGTGTTACAGTAAGCTTATGTCACATTTGGAGGGAGTGGAATGATCAGTGAAAAATGTGGCTAGTCTGCAAATGATTTCTTGAGCTATACTATACCAACTTTTCTTTGAGAAATAGGACATGTCTTGACAAAGAGAAAGTGAGAAGCAGGATGGTAAAGAAGGCTTACTGACATGTTAAACAGCTTGGTAGTTTAGCAATAGTTTGTCAAACTGTCAAACTCCCACTGTTACAGTTCACAACTAAAGGTTCCTGAAGTTTTAAAAAAGGTCATGGTTTTGGGCACAGAGTGTGCCACTGCATGAGGTGGGTACCAATTGCACAATTTCAAGAAGAGAAAACAAATGTGGGTAAAGTAACCTTCTTCCTCCTGTCTTGTTTCCTCCTCAAAGTAGTACTTTTGGTTTAATGTACGTATGCACATATAGATGAATATGTTATTAATTTCATGATATTGGTTGTCTCCTATTAACAAGGACATGTTAAAATTCAAACTGAATATATAACCAAATAACTATCCTATCACCCAACCAGCCTACAGTTCACAGTATTTTAAAAAGAGTGTGTCAATACAATTATTCTGTGGTCCTTTTTCTCCAACTAACCATGACAAATTTCACAGATTTACAGTTATAGGTCCCAATCCCTGCATCATTCACTTAACTTCCATGCCAGAACAAAGGCTGGAATTACTATGTGTAATTCAAATATAGTGCAATACAACGGGAAGTACAGCTCAGTGGTAGACTGTATGACTGGCATGCATGAGGTCCTGGGTTCAATCCCCAGTACCTCCATTAAAGATAAATAAACAAACAAACCTTAATTACCTACCTCCCAAACAAAATTCAAAAAATAAAAAAAAATAAATAAAAAATAAAAAAATACAGCACAATGAGATGAGACCTACAAAGAACACTATGTTTTCTTCTTTTCCTTTAAAAAAAAAGGTCAATTCTCCTTTCTATGTAGAATTTGCATAATGTTCCAGAGAAACTTTTTAAATCCATAAATATAAAAGTAAAGTTTATTTTAATCAGTGTTCATTTACTAAATGGGCAATCGAGAATTTTATTTAATTTTATTTAAAAATTCTTAAGTGCAAGCTAAGGTGGTAAGGAAAGAAAAGTGAAAAAGGAATCAACGTGTCCTTCAACAGATAAATGAATTTTTTGTATTTTAATTTTGTAACTATGAAACTAACACTTATTGGGTATATATTTCTTTATATATGTATGGATATGTACATATTTAATGTTATGTTTATAAATAAATGCTATGACTGTAAGTTTACTGTCATTCTATTTTTGTGTACGTATCTTGATTGTTGATTACGACCCCAAGAGCCCATTGGTGTCTCTGGATATGCATCATAATCTCCTCAGAAAGGGGTCTTGTGTTTGCTTCTCTCTCTGTAGAGCAGCCATGCTGGTGACAAAAGTACCGTGTCCTCACCCCTCTCTTCTTACTTTCTGTCATCTTTCCTCAGTTAGCTGAGTTTTGTTTTAGACTCATATTTTCAATTTCTTGGCAGTATTTTTACCTAAAGATTTTCCAGAGTGAGAATATTTCAGACAAGAAAGACAAAGAGCAAAAGAGGTAAGTTTTCGGGTTATAAATCTAGAAACTTTACAAGCTGACTATATGGGGATGGATGTTCAGAGGACTGCTCCAGAAATAGTCATTTCAATGTTGGATCTATAAATAATTGTAAGGTTGGTGACACTATTAACTGAGACAGGGAAATGTGAAAAAAAAAAATCCAGCACATTTACCAGGAAAAAAAAAACACATGTTCTGTTTAAAAATAACTATGCATTCAGTCTACCTCCTTATTTTACAAGAAGTGAATTGAATATACAAGAATCAAATTTTTATCCTTTGCTATATAATAGAAAGTTTTGAAATCTCTATTCAATGACTATTACATCACTTTTTACAGGAACTCTGTTTATTGAAAAAATGTTTTCTATAAAAATATTTACTTTAGAAATTTGTCTCAAAATTCTGTATGTTGGAATTAGGTTATTTTTCAAACTCCCAGTGACATGCATATTCTAATGTTTAATTTCACATTAGCGTATGTAATTTACATTAAATTATGAATGTTTTGAATAAAGAATATAAAACATGATAAATGAATCACGTCCAAAAAGTGGGGCATTGGAGCAGACGTGAATAACCAAATTGTATTTCCTCTAATAATTGTCATGTGGCATGCTTTAAATGAATTCATGCCCTAAGTCTCATTTATCCTGAGCAGGCATCCAGATTTTGATATGAAAATAAAATACTTTTTATTTCAAAAACATGTTGCTTTTTGGAACACAGGTACACATTTTCTTGGTATTTGTTAAATGCATTCAAAACAATTTATTTATATAATCTTTTTCAATTAAGAATCTAGGTTAAACAGAAGGAGCAGATGTGCCATTTATGAGAGCTAATATTTATTAGAATGCTGTTACTGGCTTAACTAATTATGGGCATAGTCATAGTTGTCATAGAAATCAGTTATGTTTCATTTAAGTTCTGCATTTATATGATGATAGCTATAATTGCTTATCTGAGGTTATCACAAATTTGCCAACCCTGACAGCAAATAACCTCAAAAATCTGCCTTTTACAAGCCAAAGAGATATTTATAGTCTTTTAGTAAATGATAAACAAGTTCTAGAAATGAGATATCTAAATAGTTAATATAAAATATTTGCACTTAAATATTTATAAGCACCCTTCATAAAAACTTAAATAAAAATGTGTTATGTTTAATCATATACAAATATGTATATATAGTGTAAATACATACATATGTGTGTATATATATATCTGAAGGAATTGTTTTTTCCTTTGAGTGACTTTTTCAATAAATATAAGATACATTTATTTACATAAATAAATTACTTAGATAATGAATTTACATAAATTTTTAAAAATTTTGAATTCTGACATCCCAGGCAAGTCTTTATCAATATGTTAATCATGAAATATTTCTGTCTCATTTTTACTGCAGTTAAAAGAAGACAAAAAGTTAAAATAGGCCAAAGATTAGAACTGATACTTTACTAAGATGATAATACACAAATGGCCAATAAGCAATGAAAAAGCATTTATCATCAGAGATCTGGAAAATGCAAAGAATAACAACATGATATAGATGTATGCCCAAGTCAGAATAGCAAATATTAAAAATTCCTCCATTAGGAATTGTATTATGGAGAATATGTATCACAACTGAAACCCCTATACATTGTTGAAAGGATTTTAAAATGGTACAACCACTTTTGAAAACTGTGAGGAAATTTCTTAATTTCTTATAATATTAAATGTGTACTTTGTCATCTATCCATACAATGGGATACTACACAGCAAAAAAAAGTTTAAACTGCTAATATCTATAATAATTTTTATGAATATGAAAAAGTAGTGTGGTTAATGAAAACGCAAGTTAAAAGGAAATGGATATGTAATTTGAGAATAGGAAACACTAATCTTTACTAACAGAAAACAGTCTAGTGTTTGCCTTAGGCTGTGTTGGGGTTTGTGATTAACTGCAAACAGGCAGAAGGGGAGATTTTTCAGTGTCTGCAAAGTTGTATTCATTTGTCAGCTCATTTATTACATGCTTAAAATGTGTGCATTTTAATACAAAGTATTAGCTCAATTAGTCATCTGTAAAAACACATAAAATATAATTAGCTTAACCAAAAAAGAGTCACTGCAACTATAATTAGTCAAGTTAACATGAGGATCACACTTGAGTAGGGCAGGGCTCCTCCTTCAGTGTGACTAGTCCGCCTACACACAGGGGGAGCACCATGTGAACATGGATCCCATCTACTAGCCAAAGACAGAAGCCTGGAACACATTCTTCCCTCATGGCATTCGAAAGAATTAATAATCCTACCAGTATTTTAATTTCAGATTTCTAGTCTCTAGAGCTGTGAGAAGATACGTTTATGGTATTTAAGCCACCCAGTGTGAGTTACTTTGTCACAGCAGCACTACCAAATTAATACACTTATTTACTATGAAAACAATACATGAGAATACAGAAAACATATACCATGCTTAATGCTGAGAGAAAGAATGCTCACATGTTAAGACTGAGAACAAGACTAGGACATCCTACTTTATCACCACTAATATTCAAAAATTCTTAAGTGTGAGCTAAGGTGATAAGGAAAGAAAAGTGAAGCGACCATGTTCTCCAGTAGATAAATGAGTAGACAAACTATACTTCATCCATATAATAAAAAAACTATGCAGCAATAAAAAATGAGGCATTAATTAAAAAAAATGTACAAAACTTAAATGTATACGACAAATGAAAGAAGACAGAAAAGGCTTCATACTTTATGAACCCATTTATGTGACATTCGGAATAGGCAAAATGATAGGGATAGGAGACAGGTCACTGGTTCCCATGGAACTGGCAAGAAGGTACTGTTTGACAAAGAGAAATAAAGGGAATATTTTAGAGTGGTGGAATTAATTACAATTGATTCTCCTTATTCATGGATTTTGTATTCAAAAATTCATCTACTTGCTAAAATTTACTTGCAACCTCAAAATGAATAGTCAGAGCACTTTCAAGATCACTTGCAGATGTACACAGTAATAACAATTTTGATTCATCAATGCACACATTCCCAGATGTCAAACAAAGCTCAGTTTTGCCGTTTTTCTTTTCAGTTCTCATACTGTAAACAATTACCCTTGTTGTTGTCTCCTTAATGTCATTTTTTATGTTGCGCTTTGTGTGTATGTGATCTCACTGTTTAACATGGTCCCCAAATGAGGGACCGAAGTGCTGTCTAGTATTCTTAAGATAAAAAAGGCTGTGATGGGTCTTACTGAGAAAATACGTATATTAGAAAAGCTTCATGGAGGCATGATTTATAGCTCTGTTGGCTGTGAGTTCAGTGTTAATGAATCATCATGTGTATGTGTGTGTGTGTGTGTGTGTGTGTATGCACACGGTGTCTATAAGTAGAAACACTATTTGAATAGGTTATGTATTGGTTGGCTGAGGAAAAATATTTTGACCAGAATAACAAGAAACCTTACCTTTTATTTCTTCCAGGAATAATGGTTCAGTATTCAAAAACTCGGCGTTCACAGTGGCTTTATAGAACATAATTACTGTGAATAAAAAACTGCCCTGTAAAGGAACTGTAATATGAATACATAATGCTAAGCTTTTGTCCAAACCCATAAAGCTTTCAATAAACTTTAAAAAATTGACTAAAGTGTAAGAGGATCTCAGAATGGAATGCAGATTGTATAAGATAATCTATCTGGACTACAAATGCATGACATAGCCTCACTGAAGGTGATGGGGGAAAAAGGTGCTGACTTTTTCAGAGTAACTATGGGGAACACCATTTTAATGTGACTAAAGACGAAAGGAATGCTACATAAATAGTATATTCTAGTTGGTCACATCTTTTTCTCATAGCAGTAAGTTGTAGCAATTCTGAAAACTCTGTACATATATAGTAAGACTGAAAAATAAGTCAATGGTTGGTGAATGGAGAGGGTGACCCCAGGCAAGCAGTGGGGGAAGGGTACAATGATCCAGGTGATACTGGAGTAGACTCAATGACATCAGTATACTTCCTGTATCTATTTTTTGCCCTTTTTAAAAATTAACTACCTTTATAGTATGTGCAAGACATTTTCCTTTATGGAAATGACAGGTTTACTCATTTTTATTTTGCTCAGTCTTGTTAGCGGTTTATCAATTTTATTAGATTTCATAAAGAACCAAACTTTGGCTTTGTTGGTTTGCTCTACTGTACATTTATTTCCTATTTCATTAGCTTCAGTTCATATCTTTATTATGTAATTACCTCTAATTCCTTTGGTGTTAAATTGTTGCTCTTTTTAGTTTCTTAAGATGCATGTATACATGACTGATTATCGCATTTTATTCTCTTCTCACACATGCTTTTAAGTGACAGTTTTTTCTAAGTATGGTTTTAGCTTTATCCCACATGATTTATCTTGAATAAGACTGCTAAATAGATAAAAACTTTTCAATATTTTCAGGACTTTTTCAATATTTATGTGTACTGTTTTCTAAAAAAGTTCAATTGTGGTCATAGAACATACGATTAATCATCTTTACCATCAATTTGGATATAAGGGCCATTGTATGAGGGATTCTTAATCTTGTTAAAAATAGATAAATTCCCCATCTTTAGAAAATCAGTCCATATGTCTTTTTACACATTTCTGAATAGAGGACTAAAACTTTTCTATGTTTTGTGTACAGTTTTTGAGGCCTTGCAGGAAATAGAAATAAAAAGGAATATATAACTTGTACTAAAGTTTGCATCACTCTGAAATGTCATTTTCAGGATCTTTAAAAATGTTCCTGTATATATAGTAAATTTTGAAAAGTTAAAGGTGACTCATAGTTAATGATTTTTTAAAAATTGAGTCTTTTAAGCATATTTATTCTCCCTTATTATTACTAACCTCAGTTATTTTTTTTCCCTTCATGGATATCTTTCTCCTCCAATATGACTGTACTGTTGTTATATTCCATAGAATATAAATCAACATACCCTAATCTGAAATATGCAAGGTTCAGTTTTCATAATACATTTTTAAAGCAAATTTTATAGTGTGGCATCATTGATCAAATCATTGTGACAGATGGTTAGATATACATCAGAATCCGTTTTCATAACCTATTTATCTGTAATTTAATATTGAATCATTTATAAATAGAATGACAATAATTAAATAAAAGGGCAATAGTACAATAGAAAATCTTATTTTCTGCATAAAGTTTTCTAAATGATTTCTGATGATTTAAAAGCTAGTTGTACTGCCTTAATCTATATCCATTCAGTTAAATCTCTTAATGAAACAGGAACAGATTTTTAATATCATTATTTCATGTTCAGACCTCATCCTATAGTTTAAAACTCCCTGGAAAAAAGTTATAATAAAATTGTGGAGAAATAAACAAATTTGATTTATAAAATTAAATGGTGTTAAGCAAAGTAACCATAAATAATTTTTTGGTAAGCATTAAAGGAGGCCATTGGAGGTGATAAGTGGTTACAAAATGTTAAGGATTTCATTAAAAATAGGTGTTATGTAATGTTTTACTGTTTGGATTAATTATCAATGACCCATACCTATACTTTTATATGCAGATAGGGAATCGTCTTGAAGTTCTCTGGAAAGTCATAGCTATAAATCTGCTGGTCGAAAACCATGAATTAAGATTCTCTCTGCCCAGGTTCATAAAGTACACCAGGGAGACTTCCAAATTCAGTCGTCATCTGGCACTGATTATGAGTGATGTGTTTATTTGTATTTTTAATGGAAAAATCATTTATTCTCATTGTCAAATCCTTCAGAGTAGTACTCAGAGTGAATCCATTTGAAAACAGAGGTGCTTTCTATTCTCTTGGACCAACCAAATGGGATTCTTTGTCTATGCTAATCCGGAATATCGGTAGCATCCTCTCAAAAAGTCAGGGAAAGGACCATTTTCCTTCATTACACACAAACACACACATGCATATATATAGTTCGCATCACTCTGAAATGTCACTTTTCAGGATCTTTAAAAATGTTCCCGTATATATATTTATACTGAAATACAGTAAGACTGATACGACCCACGAATTCTCATTTGCTTTGATTTCACACAAGGGCTGATTTAACATTATACGTAAATTTCTATTTATGCTTTTTATCATCTGTTTTCTAACATTACTTCATTCCTTCATTAGTTTACATTTTTTATTCTTCTTGTGATGAGCTACACATTTAACTTATTTCTATTTAGTTTTAAGTGTATCTCATATACTGTAAGTAGCACACAGTATGTTTGCACCAATCCTACAGAAAAATTCCTGCCCCCTCCATTGTATTTGTATTTTCTCCAGAAAATGAGTCTTTGCAGAAAAAAAAAAAACATGGCACTGAGCAGTATCCATGTTTCAGGCATGACCTGTTAGGCTCACAGTTGATGTCAATGTACTGTGACTTTGGGGATTATCTCTGTCTCTCTCAAAATGTATATTCTTGCCATTTGTTAGTTATAATAAAAATGGCTAAAATGCTATTGATGAGTAATAATGTAAGCCAACACTTGTTATAGAACTATAGTAAGTTGAGAAAATTCTTTAATATCTGTGCTTCAGCTTTCCTGTCTCTACAGCGATAACAGGACACACATCATAGAATTGGTAGGTGGAACTGGCTGAGAACCTCTTACATGATTCCTAGAACAGTGGAACTACCAATTTCCTTTTCACTCTTTGCCTTGTCTGTATTCTGTTCCTGCCCGTGAACTCCCATGACGTCCGGACTCTATACAGAAGCCAGAGTGTTTGCCCTAAAAAGTAAAGTTTTTGTCTCTTCCCTGGACAAACCCTGCAATGGCTTTCCATTTTACTCAGTACAAGTGGAAGCTCTTACAACAGCCAACAAGGATTTAGACCATCTTGCCCCTGTCTGTGTTTGGATCCAACAGCTACTACTACCCACTTTATATCATTGTCCAGCCATGCTATCCTCTGCTTGTTAGTCAAACCTTTTCTTTCCTTGGCATTCTTTGCTAACTGTTCTCTCAACCTGGAATTGGTTTCCCCACACATCTCGTGTCACGTCCCTTTCCAACTTCAAGTCTTTGTGCAAATGCCACCTTCAAGACTTTTTAAATGGGATCCCCAAAGTGATTATATTCAAAATGCGAACTAGCCCTCTACAATCTTTACATTCACCACTTTTCACATGCAAGGAGTCCCACCTCTCATTCTATATGTTCGCTTGTATGTTACAGTCCTTTTGTCCTTTTCTGTCCCCCAGCATATAAACACCATGAGGCAGACATATGTTTGACTGTTCTGTTTGCTGATACAGGACCCTAATGTGACACCAGGATCAGAATGGGCACTCAATATATCTGCTGAATGGATAAATAAGTGAATGTCAATGTAGTTTAGGAACAAGAAAAGCAGGGTTCTGTAGTGTCACAGGAAACATCAGGTACATGCACATAAAGTTCCTTTTGGGCCATGTGTTTAACACAAAGACACATATAATTTCAAGACAAAAACCATACGTCTCAATGTAAAGAGGAAGTTTTAGCTCATTAAGTTGTATTCACTTTCTTTTGGAACTACTCAAACTTCAAATCTATGGCATTCATATGACACATATAGGAACATAACAAGAATTTTAGACAATTTCTGAAAATCATTTGAGGTGAAACAGCAGTACATCCAAAAGCATATATAGATGAGCTAGAATCAATATATTTGACAAATTATGTATTTACGGAAAAGTCTTGACAGGAACAAGAGGGGGAGAAATGAAAAAAGACTACATCCAAAGAAAATAATTTATTCACTTTCTGTGCAAAAACTAAAATGCTATCACTTAAAATTTATTTTCTAATGATCGCTAATGTAAAAGACCTAAGCAGAAACCTGGATGTAAGGTCATAAACGTAAGTTGTATTTTATTTGGAGAATTTAGATTAGGGATGTAGACCTAAAAGGCAAACATCCTCTGAGAAACTGATTTAGAATATTTTAGCTTTTAACAAGATGAAACATCAAAAATAGAAAAGAATTTCAAACACAAGCTATGCCTTATTCTAAATAACAGTTGGGAATTTCAAATGCCCACTCTCCACTAAGACAGCCATTTCTCAAAGCATTTCAGATTTCTGTGAGCTCAGCTCTAGACCACGAATTCCTGCCATCTCTTGTTTTCCACTAAGTCATTTACTTCAGTTCAAATGTATTCACCACTGTTTGAAATCAGGTGTCTGCAAAATACATTATATAATGCTAAACGATTCCTATTTACTTAAAATACTAGGTAGGGTTAATTGCCTTTCTTTTTTCTCAATGCACGTTTCGCCTCTTATCTTTGGCTTCAGTGCTAATGTTTCCTGATGCCATCATATTTTGTTTATCGTGGGAAGGTAAAGTTTCTGTGGTCTCAACAGGTACTGAAACAGGCTTTGATTACTAATGCAATCTGCATTAATTTAACTCCAGTCAAATGAGCACTGACTGGCATCAGCACTTATAATCAGGACAGATCTCAAAATGTACTCAGCCTCACATATTTCCTTTGTTCATCTGCCCTATATTTATACAGGTAAACATCTCATAAAATCAGACAAATTAAAATAAAATAGTAGTTATTTCCATAAAGGTAGACATTTTTATAATCTTTACCGCAGTGTACAAAGCAGATAAAAAAATACAACTCAAAAGAGTTATGTAACTTTCTTAATGGAAGTTGATCAATAACTAATTTGCCTAAACGAAGTGGAAAACAAGTGATTGCCACCATTGTGTAAAGCAGGGGATTATTACTTTAGCAGTTTTCTTTTAATTTGATAATGATAGTAGTTAAAGGTGTAGAAGTTCAAAACTTCATATTATAAAAGTAAACTCCTGTCAATCATTTCCTAATCGTACAATATTCTGACAGAAGGACAAGAATAAGTGAAGTTATAAAAGCTCAAAAATACATTTAAACCAGCAGGGTTAAGAGGTAGATTACTCCCTGCCGCAGGGTTAAGGGGTAGATTACTCCCTGCCTACATTCGCAGACGTTTTCTGCTCCCTAAATTAGAAGGGGATCATAAGTAAAACGTCTGTCTGCTAGTAGGAAATATAAAGATACAAGGAATATGAATAAAAATACTGTATCTTAGCTCCATCTAACCAATTTCCCTGACATGAGGGAGATGTGCTGATAAATTCAGCAATACCTTTCCAGCTACCATTGTGTATCTGATTATGGCTACGGCTGGGATAAATCTAGCTTTTTCTCAACTATCTATTATAAGCTGTCATCATGCTGTGTTGCCAAATATTTTCCATTCTCTGCCTTTCCAATCAATGTGATTTTAGCATCTTATTATTCTGTATATGCTTGGTGCATCTGACTAGTTTAGGCCACTTAATCGTAAGAAGCAGTGATGTGAGTCACGGTCAGATAAGAGAATTTAACTGCCAGTAGCAGAGCTGAGTGAGATCTTTCATTCTGCTGAAGTGATGGAAAAATGTCAACTTAATGACTCTTCCAATAGACGGGATCCCTGGAGTGAGGAGATGCGGGATACAGCCCCTAGTTTATCTGAAATGGACAAAGTTAACAAGACTGAAACAAGAATCCATGTTGTCTAAGGTCACTTTAGTTCCAGGATTATATTTTTACCTCTCTAATTAATTATGACACTTAAAAACTGTTTGAAGAGGACTGTTTACCTATCATTCGAAGCACAGTTAATACACTGGTGAACAAGACTGACAAACTTATGCCACAGTGGTTAAGACCATAAGCAAAAACAATACACAATTGTATATAATTTCAAGGACATGTAAGTACTATGAAGTAATTAAAACAGGGTAATGGTAAGGAAAGACATAAAGGAGGTGGCTGAAATAGTGACATTTATAATAGAAGATGAAGAAGAAACAATATAAAAATCTGGAGACAGTGTCTTTTAGTTATAAGAAAACAGTTTCCTACAATGGAAACCATGGTAAATTGAGAAGACAGAACAAAGTCCCATATGTCTACGGATGCCAGATAGAGAAGTATACAATTAGATTGGAGAGAAAGATGGGCCCAGTTGGTGTAGGACCATGGATCATACGGAAAGATGTTTGCAACAGGAATTTACTGGAATGTCCCAATGAGCAGGAGAGTGGTCTGATCTCATCTGCATTTTGAGGAGACCATCTGCTGTATTGTAGAGGGTTATCTTTGGTCAGGCAAAAATGGAAGGAAGATTATTAAGTACCTACAGCAAGGGACAATGTGCAAGATGCTGCTTTCACAAAATAGCTTGCTATGATGGGACGTAGGAAAAAAGCAAAGAATTTGAGCTATATTTGCAGATAACACAGAAAAGTGCATGCCATTGTTTGGAGTAAGTGGTGTTAAGGGATAGAGGTAGAAGAATTAATCCTAGGGTTTTGGCCTGAGTAAATGGGTATACGGTAATATAATTTTGGAGAATGTAAAGTAAGGAGGAAATTCATTTTCATCATGTATGTATTCTAAAAATTATGTTCTTTAAACTTTAATCATAGAGATATAAATTTTCAGGGCAAGAAAAATGGTATAACTCTTCTCCTAAGGAAACACCAGAAGTATTACTTAGCACAATTCATAAAAAGTCTGTTTCAAGAACACCCATCCTGCCAATGTCTCAGATCTACTAAGGACTGACACAAAAGCAGCATCTAGGTTTATCAATATGATAAACAGAAATGCATTGAAACATACATCAATAAGATTAATGCTAAAATAGCAATATTAACATTAAATCATATTTTCAATAACACTACTAATTACTAATTAAATACGTCTTCGGGGCCAAATTTTTCTGAATACTTTCATATACATTTTACTAGCCTTTTCAATTCTACTATTAGGCAGGGATAATTAGATTCATGTGACAATTGAGAAAACACCATGAGAGAATTTTAAATGACTTGCTAATAAGTTAGTGGCAGATATGCTATAAAAATTCAGAAATGATGGCTACTAAACTTGTTAAGTTTGGTTGTGCAGCATGTTGTAGTTTACTAAAATTTCCTCCTTGGAATGCCGTCACACATCAGAGAGCAGAGAGCAAGGTCAAAAGAAAAGAAAGATAAGTCCCACTTATCACAAAAGTGTCCCATTTAACTTCTTAACTACAGATAAAATAGTCCAGGTATCTTTGTTCCAGAAGACAGGTATCAAAATCCCAGAGGAGAAATAAAATGGCAAGAGTCATATGATGATGAGGTGTTTTTTAGAGGATATTCAACAATGTCCACTCTCAACATTTCTACTCTAGTGAAATCAGATACAGTGTGGCAAAAATAACTAATGTTTATTTGTTTTTTTAAAGTGGCAATATGTTATCAATGGGAATATGTTCACAGTAGTAAGTTATCTCAACTATTTCCATTTGGGTGGAGGAAGAGGAAGGGTTTTTGTGATGGAAAGCAAGAGGATGAAATCGTTTCCCATCTATTTCTAATTCCACAAGACAAAGGATTTGGAGACTTTCCCAATTTCAAATTCTTTAAAACTGTTTCTAAGACTTGTTTTGTTGAGTCAATATTCCTGAAGGTCTTAATATACTATTGTCCATGATAATAAGTATATTTGCACATGATGTCAACTGTTCATAGTCTTTGAGAAATCAGTTATCAGACAAAAAAGGAAATCACACCACCAAAAGTCTGTCCAGCATCTAATCTTATTTTTGTAAGACAATGTTTTTGTCAAGATTATTTAAAATTCAATTATTGATTACTATCAAATTAAAATTAAAATAGACAAGCATTTTTATTTCCAACAGGGAAAACTATTTTTTGTAAGAAGCCAAGTGTATTATCACTAACTTCTGGAATTTAATATTAAATATATTACCTTATAAATGTATTTAAATAAAAGTTTGAATGTGTAACCTAGAATAAGGAGAGTCAAAAGATAATGCATTAAGCCTATAACGCAACTTGAATAATTTCTGTTAATATGTTGGGTAGCCAAAGTAAATGTTATTTTCTGTAGAGATATTCAATTTCTCCAGTCATTATTGATAGAGAATATTAATCATTGTCCAACTAAATTGCAGTGGCAACACTTCTAGAAATAATGTGACAGTAGGTGTGTCCATTATGTTCCTTAGATCAGTTTACCTTAAATTTCATTCAGTCCAATGACTCTAGTTACACTAAAGTTTTAAATCTGGTACTACCATGTTTGTTCCTTTAAGTTGCCATAAGAAACTTTAAAATCAGATTGTAAATTAGGAAAAAAGTCTTCTTATGATTTGAGATTTTATTTAATCTTTACATCAATAAAATGTTTGAAAATTAAGCAAGGGCTTTCTAAATAATTAATTACTTCAACACACTGAATCTTTTAATGTTTGAACATTCTATATGTCATTAGATTCATTAATTTTCATAGAATTTTTTTCTAAAGTGCATTATATTTTCTTATTTGACATAGGCGTTAATTAAATCCATTATGGTCAGAGAATATGCTGTATGATGGTAATCTGTTTGGTCATATACTGGGTATGAAAAACAATTTTAATAAGTGAAGGAAGAGTTTTCTGCAGGTTTTGAATGTAGTGTTCATAATACGTGAAGTTACCAATAAATAGGTAAAGAAGCAAATTCACTAATTATGTATTCAAACAGTATATATCATTAATGTATTTTTCGACCTGATTTATCAGCTATTGAAAAAGATTGGTTAAATTTTTCAATTATGTGTGTTACTTTTCAGACTTCTCTATTTAATACTGTCAATATCTTTGGGGTTTTTGGTACATATATTTGTATTGAAGTACAGTCAGTTTACAATGTTGTGTCAATTTCTGGTGTACAGCATAATACTTCAGTCATACATGAACATACATATATTTATTTTCAGTCTTTTTTCAATGTAAGTTACTATAAGATATAGAATATCATCCCAGGTGCTATACAGTATGAACTTATTGTTTAATATCTTTGTTTTAAAGAATCTAAGCCTATATTATTGGGATCATAAAATTTTAGGAATGGGCTTCTGTTGATCGACACTTAAATCATTATCATCCCAAATAACACATGTATTCTTAAGGTTATCTTGTTGTAGAGTCACAGAACCTTCAATCCATTAGTGTTTACAATATAGAACTTAATGTTTTTGTTCTTTTTAATCTATATTTTTATAGTATTCCTTGTAACCAGTATATAGCTGGGTGAGTAGTTTTAGTCTCATTTGGAAATCTTTGACTTAAAAAAAGTCTATTTTTAGATAAGTTTAGACATTCCAAAAGATAGGAGAACAGTAAAGAGATGCTGTTTGCCTTTACCCAGTTTCCTTCATATTAACATTGCACATTTATCAAAGAAATGGCTTAAAACCCAGCTCACTGAGGAAAATCTCTTCCCTGTTGTGAACTTTAGTTCCTTCACACATTGTTTCTTCCACAGCTCACCAATGTCTTTAGAAATACGACATTTCAATGTTTCCATTTATTTCTAGTTATTGAAGGAGGAACAAACTGTTGCCTGATGCTACCTGCAATACCCTATCAAAAAACAAAATGTATTCAAATTCAAACTGATTGAGGTTCAGAAATCTTTCCATATTACCTAATAGCTGATTAACAGTATATGGGAAAACATCTTAGATTCCTGTGAAATATTTCCAAAGGTAATATGTAGTAAATCAAAGGATAAATAGATTTTTCACATGATTAAGTACTATTAATATTATTTTTCACAGAAAAAATGATACCGACTTCTTATTAGTTGGTATATAATGAAGCAGTATTTCCAACTATGAGAGCAGGTATGTAGGTGCTTATTTCCCACTCTTCGCTAGGTTTGCCCGGTAATCAAGGCTTGGATATGAAACGTGGATTGACAAGGAAAGTGCTTTTGTAACCACCACACCACCAAACCTCATACACTTTCCACAGGAATCAAAAGTAAGCCTCTTTGTAAGCAGAGCAGGTTATTCCTAATTTAGGAAGATTTCTTAGGTGTTATGAATAACATGAATAATCTCTCCTGTGTCTTCTTCACCTTCAGCAAGATGCCTGAAATGCCCTAGAAAAGGCTTGTTTATTTAGATTCAATACATTATTGTTTTGATATGAAAATACCACATAAAATAGTAAACACATCATTACCAAAGCAATTTTGTTTGTGGGGACAAGGTGCATGATGAAAAGTTATGGGCTGTTAAGACTAGACAAGAGAAGAAAAAGGAAACATTTGAAAGCAATGATAAAGGAGAACTAGTAAGAGAGGATGGACGCTCTAAAGCAGATCTTTATCATCGCCCAAAGTGGTAGCAACCTGGGTGTTACTGGCAAACTCATCCGTCAGTAGCTAAATTTCCAATAGTTCTAAGACTTAAGTTTTAGCCTAGGATGATAGATGCAGAAAGTAACAAGAAATCCAAAATATAAAGTAAGTGAAATCCTTCCTGCCAGTAATTTTTAGAATATAACGGAAATAGTTTCATAACAGGCACAAAAATATGGTGCAAAGCCAAATTCTTTTGGTGTTATTGAGGTCTCTTGAGGCACTGAACATACGCTGGAATGAGTGGATTGCAGAATTGAGGTAGCATTAACCATGAAAAGGGGAATTGAAGAGAAATTGGCAGTGCAAGAGTCCTAACTGAAAATTTCAACTAACTCTTTATTCTTAATATCACCCCTGACTTAACACTTCTACATTTTTTCTTAATTCATACATTGTTATCCTTATAAACTATAAACATTTTTTTAGAATTTTATGATTTGTACTTTGTAAAGATTTTCACATGTGGAAACTTTACACTTGAAATGATTATTTTTTGAAAAATTAAGTGGACCATATGTCTCTATAATCAGATTTAGTACTTAAATCACTGTCACTTTAAAGGGTGACTTTTGATATTCTTTAATGCCAATTACCAAGTCATTTGCTTTCTCAGCTGGCTTTCTTTTCCTTTTCTGTTAAATCACAACTGGTTGTGCCACACTGTGATGTTCTCATTAACACTTCAGACACATAATTAGCACATTATTTATTGCTTTTATCTAATTGCCTATTCAAAAAGATTAACACTTATCTATGTATTCTGTTGTAGTAATCAAAGATGAAGCATGTGTTTTTGAACTTTCTTTAGGGTATCAGCTTATCTGGGGGCAAGCAATACACCAAATACGACTTGTACCCGTAGGGAATTTACAATGATTTGGTTAATACAAAATACACTTTGTAACATTTTGATATGTACATCTAGATATAGACATACTATAGATAGATAGATAGATAGGTGATAGATAGATTACAAACAGGTATAGATACATAGTGAAAGGTATAGAGGTATCTCTATTTGGGTATCTATCTATATGTTGTGTATTTCTGTACATAGATAAAGATTTCCTCCTTTACTGAATTTTCTTCAATAACTTTGCTTTGGATGCCTTTGTATTATGAAGAAAATTGCTAAGAAAAGGCAAAATTTGGAGAAGTTTTGTGTGTATCATCTCTCAAGTATTTATAATCAATATTAGCAAAATAATAGGCTCTGAATAGTTATACAAGTTACATATTCCTTAAAAGACTATTTCCTGTGCCAGTTTGACAGAAGACCATTTGTTTATATTAATATGTAAATGTATACATTAATATGTACAGATAATCCTCAGAACTAATTGTTCTGTCAAATATACTTTCATAAACCTGAATGTATTTGTTAGGATTTCAGCATACTTTATATAAAATAAGAATGTACAACTATCTCATTTTACACAGATTAAAGGTAATACATACAAATAATCTTTTAACTAATACTGTATGAATTTACATATCTAACGTTGATACTGAACAGTATCCCGCCTACGTTATGTATACATTTTCCTTAAGAATTTTTATTTATTTTTATTGCATTTTTTTCATTTTTTAAAAATTTTTTATTGAGTTGTAGTCATTTTACAATGTTGTGTCAAATTCCAGTGTAGAGCACAATTTTTCAGTTATACATGAACATACATATATTCATTGTCATGTCTTTTTTTTTTTTTTGCTGAGAGCTACCACAAGATCTTGTATATATTTCCCTGTGCTATACAGTATAATCTTGTTTATCTATTCTGCATATGCCT
This sequence comes from Camelus ferus, assembly GCF_009834535.1. Lineage (NCBI taxonomy): Eukaryota > Metazoa > Chordata > Mammalia > Artiodactyla > Camelidae > Camelus > Camelus ferus. The sequence goes on along the minus strand of NC_045696.1, from coordinate 18,695,084 downwards.
GTCAATATATACAAATTTTGAAATCCCAGTCTGTCCCTTCCAACCCCCTACCCCCTTGGCAACCACAAATTTGTATTCTATGTCTATGAGTCTGTTTCTGTTTTGTATTTATGTTCTTTTATTTTTTTAATTCCACATGAGTGATCTCATATGGTATTTTTCTTTCTCTTTCTGGCTTACTTCACTTAGAATGACATTCTCCAGGAACATCCATGTTGCTGCAAATGGTATTATATTGTCAGCTTTTATGGCTGAATAGTATTCCATTGTATAAATATAACACTTTTTCTTTATCCAGCCATCTGTTGATAGACATTTAGGCTATTTCCATGCCTTGGCTATTGTAAACAGTGCTGCTATGAACTTTGGGGTGCAGGTGTCATTTTGAAGTAAGGTTCCTTCTAGATATATGCCCAGGAGTGGGATTCCTGGGTCATATGGTAAGTCTATTCCTAGTCTTTTGAGGAATCTCCATACTGTTTTCCACAGTGACTGCACCAAACTGCATCCCCACCAGCAGTGTAGGAGGGGTCCCTTTTCTCCACAGCTTCTCCAGCATTTGTCATTTGTGGACTTTTAAGTGACGGCCATTCTGACTGGTGTGAGGTGATACCTCATTGTAGTTTTGAATTCCATTTCTCTGATTATTAGTGATATTGAGTATTTTTTTCACGTGCCTATTGGTCATTTGTATTTCTTCCTTGGAGAATTGCTTGTTTAGATCTTCTGCCCATTTTTGGATTGGGTGTTTTGGTTTTTTCTTATTAAGTTGTATGAGCTGCTTATATATTCTGGAGATCAAGCCCAAGGCAATCTACAGATCTAATGCAATCCTTATCAAATTACCCAGGACATATTTCACAGAACTAGAACAAATCATAATAAAATTTATATGGAACCATCAAAGACCTAGAATTGCCAAAGCATTACTGAAGAGGAAAGAAAGAGGCTGGAGGAATAACTCTCCCAGACTTCAGACAATACTGTAGAGCTACAGTCATCAAGACAGCATGGTATTAGTACAAAAACAGACATATGACCAATGAAACAGAATAGAGAGCCCAGAAATGAACCCACAAACTTTTGGTCAACTAATATTCGACAAAGGAGGCTAGAATACACAATGGAATAAAGACAATTTCTTCAGCAAATGTTGTTGGAAAAACTGGATGGCAGCATGTAAATCAGTGAAGCTAGAACACTCCCTTACACCATACACAAAAATCAACTCAAAATGGATCAAAGACTTGAACATAAGACAAGATAAAATAAACCTCCCAGAAGAAAATATAGGCAAAACATTACCTGACATACATCTCAAAAATGCTATCCTAGGGCAGTCTACCCAAGCAATACAAATAAAAGCAAGAATAAACAAATTGGACCTAATGAAACTTACAAGCTTCTGCACAGCAAAGGAAACCATAAGTAAAACAAAACGACAGCCTACAGAATGGGAGAAAAATTTTGCAAATGATGAGACCAACAAAGGCTTGATCTCCAGAATTTTTGTTATTTTTTTTTAAAAAAAAGGTCACTTAAAATTTGGTTTCTACAAGTTTTACAAGGAACATGTCTATATATAAATGTAGGAATATAAGTAAAGATGACAAATCATCTGCAGAATGATTAAAAGGTGTTGTTTCCATTTAGAGAAAGCTTTAAAAGCATGTTCTCTACTTAGAGAATTTTGGCTTAAATGAAAAGGATGCTTTTATTTTCTTGGTGTTTTATTGCTTTCTTGGAATATCTGTTAAAATAGATTGGCCTCAGTTCTCTTTCTAGCTAGCCTCAATTCACAGGGTCAAGGGAACTTTTCGGAAAAAGAAAGATTAAAAAAGACTAGCAAAGAATGAGTAAGTCTGTATTTTTTATTTTTTTTTCTAAGAAAAAAAAATGCTTCCATCAAAGTACAACAGTAGACTTCAAGATATAGTTGTATTCACTCAATTAAATAATAGCTCCATGAGGTCATGGATATGAAGTACTCATCTTGTTTCCAGCAGCAAATTCATCATCTGGAATATTCAAGTTCCATAAATTCTGATATGACATAATCTAGAGGAGGTAAAAAAGCACTGTGTGGGTGGGTGGGTGTAGAAGCAAGATGGAAGAAAAAGCAAAACAAAAATACTTGGGGATAAAATCCTCTGGTTCTCTATTTCTGGTTCAAATAATAACTAGAAATTTTAAGAATTACATAATTACATATAGATTAGATAATTGTCTTTAAAATGCTTTTTGTGGTTTCCTAAGTTGGATAGTACAAGAAAAGGCAAGAGAGAAGATGAGGATATTTCAATGTTGGCTATTGTTACTGCCTGCTTCTCTCTAGAATATTTAGGCTGGGTTTTCTTTTTGAGGAGTTAGTAATATATTCCGGATTAAAATTTTACAAAAGATTCCAGAAATTTTTATAGTCTTACATATGAAAAAATGCTGATTCCCCCAAATCTGTATTTTATGAAAAACTTAGTTCTATGGGAGATTAAAAACTCTACTTTCACAATATTGGGGGACATTAAATGGTGAGAGATTAACTCTGTGGTAGAAAGAAACCTAATAAGAAAGCTTGGCTCCATCCACATGAACGAGGGTTCTCAGTTTATAGACTGTACAGATGAAACTTTGAGATCCAGGTACGCACTTCAAGTACCCACACAGAACAAGCACAACAACGAGGTTTGGGGTCAAAGAATACCAAATTCTGTCTGGAAGTGACATCAAGCTTCCAGAGAATTTATGTTCAGATGTTGAGGATCTTCTATCTTTTGAACATTACAGACAGAGAGTTGGATGATAAGAACTATGTAATGTGATTGTCTCCAAGAAGTGAGCATTAAAATTATCGACATTCACATAAATGTATTTATTTTTGCTTGCTGATAATGAGTGCTTAATTTGCATGAATCATTTTAGTGGACCAAAGGGAACTTTAAAAATTGTGGATAAATTTAGCTCAAGAAAGGGAAACTTTGTGGATACCTCACCTAAAAAGAACCTGTTTCTCTGATTTCAAATGTACTGAGTAGAGGTATGAAGAAGGATTATCATCTTGTTTCTTCACTTTTTTTATTAACTAGTATCTATTAGGGAACAGAAAAATAGATTTTTGTCATCGTATAATTGTATGACACTCTCCTTTCTTCTATCCTCCTCTCCCTCTCCTTTTTGTCTCTTTGTAGCATAATATTCATACTCCAGTCTCAACGAAAGTAGTTTTCTATAAATCTTTTCACCAAATTATTCATAGAAAAGTGACCACTTATGCCCTTCATTAAAAAGCAGCATTAATACAAGGATTCTTTATGAATCCTTGCCTTTTAAATCATGAACCATTAAAAGAGATCCAGTTTTCGTACTGAGTGATGTTACTAAACAAAGAAACATAGCCAGGATGGACCACAGACAAGCCAAATAGGCTTTCAACAATTTTCTCAAAGGTTTTCTTGTAAATGATCCTTATACAGTTTCTGCATTTCAAATTTTAGGAAAATAAACACATGAACCAAATGTGTTAGCTTGGGGATGATTAACAAGGATGCTGGCCAGCCTCAGTTTGCTGTATCCTGCTGTATTCTGCAGTCATATTTTTTCCATCACATTAAGATTGATGGGGTGTAGATCTAACTCAAGTATAGATATGTGTATGTATGTGTGTGCATGTGTGTGATGGAGGGAAAGGCGGAGGGGGGGAGGGGAGGAGAGAGCAAGTAGAGAAAGGGCGAGAGGGAGAGGAAGAAGAGGTGGGGGGACAGTTTTGCTTCCAGAAGTACTGATCTGAACCTCACTCACTGTGACGTAATTATTTTCTACGTGCTCCTGACTCACTAAAGATTTCAGTATCTATAAACTTTCACACTGTGTCTGGCATATTAAAATACTATTAATCTTATATTTTAAGCATATTATCTTTTTTAAATCACTTTGCATCTACTCTTTCCAATTGATCCTATCATTTTTTAAGGTCAACAATCATAATCTTCACAATTCTTATACTCTTCTCTCTTTGGAAAATACTTCTATTTTATCTGGATTAATTTGACATATTGAATTCATACTGAAAAAGAAGTTTTACAATGGAAACAGGAGGCTACCTTGCAAACCATCGCCTCTAAACTTTAAACTGGCCTATGGTAACATCTGCATCTAAACAACTTGTCAACTCACGTGTCTTCTGTGAAAAGATTGACAATATCAGTAGTGCCAGGTTCTGAATTATCCGTATAACATTCTAATAGCCATGTGAGACAGAAATCTAGTGAGTAGGTGGTAGGATACAACAGCTAAATGTGCATCTTAAACTTATTAAGAACGTCCAAGATGGGGGAAAAAATCAAGAAAAAAGTTATGGATGCTGAACAAAAATAAAAGCAAGACCATCAGGTGTAACTCTTCTCAAAGGCCAAAGCTATTTTTATAGCAATATAGAAACATTTGGCTGTACTCAAGAGATCATGTTGTCATATCACTTAAAAATGTATTAATCATAAAATAAATTATCTAATTAGTCCCCCCATTAAAATACATAAAAATATAATTTTATATATTGTTTGTAGAAGTTCGTATTTGTTTACTATTCATTTATTCCAAAACACTATGGTTCGTCAGTTTTCCAATCTGTTTTAATTCAAAACAACAATTATTAAAATAACAGAGGCATTAATTATATATATAATACAGACAAGTCATAATAGCATGGTCATTACAGGTTAATTCAAGTCACTGAAATTTTTCATACAGCTGTTTTCCACACAATAATGATAATTGTCAGTATTATGGTTACAGTTGTTAAGGGGAAACCTCAATAAGCATATATGGAACAAGGTAATTCAGAATTCTGTTAAATTCCCTTAAGTAAGGATACTAATATTTCATGATATGGTTCTTCTGAGCATACATGGAAATGTATGCATAAAGGTTAGTAAAAATGACTGACAAAATGTGAGAGTAAAAATACTGGTCAAATTACTGGTCAGCTTTCAGTACATATTTTAAATTGTTCAGATTCTGCATTTGTTAAATTCCCTAACTTATTACTTAATGCACAAAATCTATTCTTAAATAATTGCATTTTACCTCAAATGTTCATTTGTATTTGTTTATTTGTGGATATGTAAATTTTGCTTTTATTACTTACACATGAATTCTTGCATAACTTGAATATAATTATTTCTACTTCAGACACTCTGAATTAAAATTTGTTATCTAATACTACATGTGTTCTTGAAATAGTCTTTTCCCCAAAAAATCTTTTTTTTTTTTTGGCTTGTGCTTGGGGCTTACTATTTTTAAAATTTTATTTTGAAACAATTTCATATGTACTGAAAAAATTTTACAAGAATATCCATACCCTTAACACTGAGCTTCCACTCCAGTTGCCCTAACAGTGTCTGCAGCAAAAAGATCCAGTCTTGGAATCTGTGCTGTACTCAGTTACATTTTTCCATCTTCTTTAATGTGGAACAATTTTTCAGTCTTTCTTGACCTCCATGACCCCTACATTTCTAGCCACTGCAGAATAGCCATTGTAGAATGTTCCTCAATTTGGACTTGTTTGATGTCTCTCTGTGACTAAGTCCAAGGTATGCATTTTTGCCAGGTGATCACAAGAGTAATGCTATTTCTCTCAACCCATCACATTGGTGGCACCTAATGTGGACTAGTTCCATTTCTGATGGTGTTTACCTTAAGCTTTGATTGATATTTTCCAGATTTCTCCATTGTACATTTACTTTTCCCTCAATTTTTTCCTACTTTAAAAAAAATAATTTTTAAGAGCAGCTTTAGGTTTACAACAAAATTGAGAGGGAAGCAGAAATATTTAAAATGTATACCCTGCCCCCCCCCCACGCATGGCCTCCTCTGTTATCAACATCACTTACTAGGAATTTTTTTTTTTTAAACCAAGAATGAACCTACATCATATATATAGATTATAATATCATGCACAGTATTTTCACTAGCCCTAAAAATTCTCTGTGTTCTACCTATTCATCTCTACTTCCCCTCATCTCCACTTCCCCCTCTGGCAACCACCAATCTTCTTACCCTCTCCACAGTGGCTTTTCATAACATCTTGTAGTTGAAATCATGCAGAGTTTAGCCTTTTCAGGTTGACTTCTTTTACTTAGTAATACGCATTTAAAATTGTTCTGTCTTTTCATGGCTTGATAGCTCATTTTTTTGAGTACTGAATATTCCATTGTCAGAATGTATCAGTTTATTCACTCGCCTACTGAAGTTATTATTGGTGCTTCCAAGTTGTGGTAGTTATGAATAAACTTACCATATATATATCCACACACTAACCCAACCACAAATAAGTTTTCAAATCTTTTGTGTAGATAATGAGAAGGCTGATTATGGGATATGGTAAGATTATGTTTGTTTTGTAAGAAATCATGAAACCATCTTCTAAAATGGCTGTATCACTTTGCATTCCTACCAGCAACAAATGAGAGTTCCTGTTGCTCCACATCCTCACCAACATTTGGTGTTGTCAGTGTTATGGATTTGGGCCATTCTAATAGGTGTGTAGTGGTATCTCATTTGTTGTTTTAATTTGCACTTCCCTAGTGACTTATGATATGGGGAAACATTGGTCCATATTTTAATTCAGTTGTTTGTTTTCTTATTGTTGACATTTAAGGTAACAGTCCTTTATCAGATGTATCTTTTGCAAATATTTTCCACTAAGTCTGTGGCCTATCTTCTAACTCTCTTAATATTGTCTTTAGAACAGAAGTTATTAAATTTAATGATGTCTAGCTTCTCAATTCTTTATTTCATGGATCATGCCTTTGATAGGGTATCTAAAAAGTCATCACTGAACACAAGGTCATGTAGATTTTCTCCTATGTTATCTTCTAGGAATTTAATGGCTTTGCATTTTATGGTTAGGTCTGTGAGTTAATTTTTGTGAAGGGCATGGGGCCTAGCCTAAAAAAAAAAATGTGTGAATATATGGTAATACCATTCTATTCCAAAATATGTTAATGTCATTTTTAATGGAAATAATTCAATATAAAATTAAGTATCATTCTTACCTAGAAAAAATTCAAAAGCTATAATACATCCATTAAAATAATATCAGTGTAATGATTTCCACAGGATAGAGAATAATCAATTATACTTTTTTCTAACACACAAATATATCCATGATTCATTGTTAAATGTATAATTAATTCACGAAACAGGTAGTTGAAATCGTCTTTTGTAAATGGATTTACATGGGTATGCAAAGAAAAAGGTCTAAAGAATATGTAAGAGATTTAAATCTGCATCATTGGATTATATTGACCCTTTAATTTCTATTTTTTCATGACGAATACGACTAATTATATAACAATATTAAGATAAAATAAATTTCAGACATGTTATTTTCAGATTTCCAATCAACAATTTTTGGGAAAAAAATGATTATTGACTATGCAATTTAGCAGCCCAGGGTAAATATCAAGATACAAGGAAAACATTTCAACTTCTGCTGTTCCTCTTCCAGTAGCTGTTCTATAATCATAATTTTCTTCACAGGTTACTTGACTACAAGAGATGAATTTTCAGTGAATACCAGTCTCCTAAACATTAAGTAAAGATTCAGGGTATGTTTGTAAATTTTATAGATAACGCCAGCAAGGTCTGGGTGGAGAATCTCTGTTATTCCTAGACTGCGACACGACGCATCTAGAAACGCCCCAGCCCTGGTGGGATGCTACACAAGTTCTCTCTTCCTACTGCCCATCTCCGACTTTTTCAGCCACAAGAAACAACTGCCTGAAACCCTCAGAGGCTCAAGAGAAATGGTAGAGTAGGAAGTAATGGAAAAAATAGCATTACAAGTTTCATCCAAAGTATTTTGCATGTAAATATGGTATAATCTTTTTAAAAATAATGTATACCTGTAAATAGTTTAATTTCTGAAAGATAAAATTGACAATTGTGTCTTTTTATTTCCATTCCTCAGTTTGGTGCAATTGTACCTACCGTTATTTTTCAGACGAAGAAACAAAGATATTACACTATCACAAATAACTAAATTCTTGAATGAAGTATTTAAGTGTGCCAATACACATACACACATGTATGTGTATATGTATGTATACAAGTACATGCATACACACAGATAAACTGACTAGAGGAGTTAATTATTACTTAGAATTATCTGAAATTTCAGCCTTTTACCCAAATAATGGGATTAGTAAAAACTTAAGTCACTTCCATGGAGGAATCAAAGACATATAAACGCACAATAAATAAGACAAAGACTGCTACATAACCTGTGCCCAGTTATTTAGTGCACCTCTTCCCCATGCTTGTGGAGGCTAATAACAGGGTGAGAAATCTTTTGGCTACTTTCTAAATAGTACCCTTAGGGAAATTTTTTAAGAGTAAAGAGATCTCAAGTTAAGAAGATTCAAAACCTTCCTAGGCAAGAGCATTTAGTCTAAGGTTGACCAATTGGAAGAGACTAGTCTGTAGTTTGTGGCAGTTGTTCCAACTGACGTGTGATAAAGTTGACTTAAGCCAAAGTGATAAAACAAATGTATTTCAGTGCCCAAAACTGATCTGAGTATCTTTATATAATGTCAGACTGAGATTAAATATGAAGGAATATAGTTTTGCCAAATTCTAATTTCATCTCTTGAGAGAGTAAGGACCAGATATTTAAATTATATTCTGATTAGGAAAAGATAATTAAAATCTATTATTCCTAACTCCAGTTCAGTGCTCCTTTCAAAACAGCTGTGTAAATGGGTTTTGTCTTTCCAATTCTGCCCGAGTTAACTGCCTGACAAATTGCATATTCAACATATGGCAAGTGCATATAAGAAATCTATCTTTCTGGAAAGATAACTTTCTCCTTCACCAATCCCATTTTTAAGGGATTAAAAACAACAACAGAAAAAACCTTCCCTGAAGAATAGCTTTCTTTTTGAGTCTTTAAATCATTTGGGTTTAGTGAAATGGATTTAGTATTTTACTCCCAACATAAACTGCACAGTATTTTTCATCTCTGTTTTATTCCTCATTGCCCAAATGTAACTGACTAATATAAAATTAGTTCAGCAGATTTTTATTCAGATTGTTGAAGCCTCAAACATTGATTCCTGAACTAATAGCATTTTTTATAATAATGATACAGATAAAGATCAGCACCATTAGATTATGGAATGCAATTGCCCAAATATTCTCATAAAAAAATTGAAAGTGATTATTAAGATTATCATCACCACAGTTTCTTGAAAACACAGAATATCTATTGCAAACTTGGATACAAACCATTGCTTTGCTATTAAACAATTTTAGTCTAAATGTCTATAGTTTAACACAATTATTATCTGATTACACATGATGTTTATTTTATGTAGTGTACAGTTCAACTCATATTTTAAAAAATGAAACATAAATTACAACTTCAGTAGTAAAAATGTACACTAAATTAAAAGGAATTAAATCTTTGAATAAGTGAAAGCTAATTTGATAAAGGCCTTTAAGATGCTAGCTGCTAAAGTAACTACAATAATCAAAATAACTAAAATAACTAGCCTCATCACAGAATCAAAAGTCAGTTCAGAAAGCACTGACTATGAATGACGCACATTAAAATATCAGCATGTTCACTACAATCACCAATGAATCATTTGATGTATTTATTGTCTTTAAGAAAAAAATCCTTAATTTAGTTGAGACACTAAATTATGAACATACTGAACAGAAATATGAACATGCATGGTATTATAGTTTTTCTTATACTCAGGAGCATCGCTGTAATTTGTGGCATAATTAAAATGATTTTACAAGCAGTCAGTCATTAAGTTCTTTTAATTTTCCATCTCAAATGAAAGAGAAAAAAGCTCTGTAGCAGATTATTGTGTGACTACCAAAATAGTTTAAATCTTCAAAACTGAGAGATTTTTGGCATGAACAGTCTTTGAAAGTTAACACAATAATTAAATTATGTCCTCCTGGACCTGCTTACACTTCATTGAATAAAAAACATATTTCAAAAATATGACTGGTGTTCTGGATTAAATTGTGTTCCCTCCTAAGAAAAGTGTCCCAGATTGCGACCTAGAGGGTCATGTAAGTGTAATTAGTTAAGTTCAGATGAGGACATACTGGAATAGGGCCCCTACTCCAGTATTACTGATGTCCTTATAAGATGGTGACATTGGAAGAGACACAGGGAAGACTCTCTATGATAATAAAGAGATTAATGTTGGCAGCTGCAAGCCAAGAAATATCAAAGATTTCCAGCAAACCACCAGAAACTATTGAGAGGCAAGAAATGACTCCTCTTCAAGGTTCAGAGGGAAAATGGCCCTAATGACACCTTGATTCTAGAGTTCTAGCGTCCAAAATTGTGAAACAATATTTTTTTTCATTCTTTTCAGCCACCCACTTGGTTACTGAGGCCCTAGAAAACTAATTTAACTGACATTTAGCATTTTCAGCCTACAGAGAGACTATGAAATTTGAAAAAGAAAGATAATTTCAAATTCTTATCAGTAATAGATATATAAAAGTCACAGGAATAAAAATATTCATCTGGATGGTTTTATATGTGTGTCTGTCAGCTTAAATACATTTACTTGCTGTTTTCCTTGGATGGACATCCAAGCTAGGTATCAACCCAATGAATATCTCATGCATTTAGACCCTTCACTTTTACATAACTACTTAATAAAATTGAAAGTGAATTATATTGCTATAGAAGTGGTTGGTAATTCTTCTACAGAGGTGCTCATCCCCATCCTTTGTAATGAAGCTGACATTGCTACTGTAGAGTATAAGGTGTCTATTCTTGTCTTTCCGATCTAGCCCTACGCATCTGCTTTTTCAGTGACATTTAGCTTCAAAAGTCCTTAGTTCATATCTCTACTCCAGATCTCTCTCCTGAAGACAAGACCTATAAAATCAGTTATCTAACTGATATCTTTACTTGGATGTCTAACTGATGCCTCGAAGTCTCTTAGACCTCTTGCAGACCACATGACCAAAACTCCAGATCTCCATGCTAACTTGACACCTCCTCACTGCATCACGGTAGGTCATGGCACCTACCGCTCAGGTCATGAGGGCATAAAGGAGTTCTCCTTTACTTCTCCTATTTTCTAACTTCAAGTGTTCACATTATTCAATCTATCAAAAAATACTATTGGCTCAATCTGAAAATAGTATCCCAAATCCATTTGCTTCTGCCACTAGTACAACCACCAATACTTCCCCATGGAATACAACAGTTCTTCTAGTTGGTCTCTCTTCTTCTTCATTTGCCCCATGTTTATTCTGAATGTATCTAGAGTGAGCCTTTAAAAATGTAAGGTAGGGACCTTCCAGTCTAGGGAAGACAGCATACACTCATCTTTCTTTGCTTGTCCCCATTAAGTAAAAATATAAACCCTGGAAATAATCCATGAGAAAAGCAAAGCAGAACTCGGAAAGTTAGGGGAAAAGGAAGAAGAGTTAGAAACCCCAGGAATGGAAGAAGGACACTTTACAGCCAGAGGCCCAGCATTTCCTGACTACCCCCCTGCCCGTGTAGGTTCATCCCTCTCAAATAAAAATTGATTTTATGCAATTATTCTTTCAGAAAGTAAACAAACAGGGGGTACTTTCCAGGGTATTTCATGAGGCCAATGTTATCCTGATACCACAGGGAAGGAGAGCCTTTCAAAGATGGTGCCAGAGCAACTGAACATCCAAAGATTTTAAAAAACAAAACAAAACAAAAAAACAAAACAAAACACAAACTGACTTAAACTTCATATCTCATATAAAAGTTAACTCAAAATATATCACTTCAAAATGGACTGAAACGTAAAAATGTAGAAGTTTAAGAAAAAATAAAGGAGAAAAATCTTTGAGATACAGGTCTATGTGAAGTGTTCTCAGATTTGATATCAAGAAGCTATACATAAAAATGAAAAAAAGCTGGTAAATTAGGCATTATTCAAATTCAAAAATACTTGCTCTGCAAAAGACTCTGTGCAAAGGATGAAAAGAAAAGCTAAGACTGAGAGGAATTATTTGCAAAATTCTATCCAACAAAGGACTAGCAACAAGAATGGATAAAGAATTCTCAAAACTCAAGGAAACACTGCTATTATTAATGGGCCAAAGAAATGAACACTTATTTCACTGTAGAGAATATACAGGTAGCTAATGAGATATTAAAATATTCTAACATCACTAGTTTTAGGGGAATGCAAATTAAAACCAAAATGAGGCTATCTTAATGTCTAACTGATGCCTCGAAGTCTCTTAGACCTCTTGCAGACCACATGACCAAAACTCCAGATCTCCATGCTAACTTGACACCTTTATTTAGTTCACACTAAATAAAAAATAGTGTGAACACCAAATACTGGTCAGGTTATGGAAGAAATTTCTAGGTACCAGGTGCATTAGTTTTCTTTGAGTCTCCTGAGTACGTCAGGTTTGTGCAGAGACATACTTTTGCATCCCATTGGACACTGGCCACTCCAGAGGTTGAACTGTCCTGGACCCCCTTGTAGTTTAGTCTAGGCCTTGTTACCATCACTCGAGGCTGCCTTTCCAGGCTTTCGTAAAGATAGGCTCAGTATCCGTGGAGGACTGGTTCCAGGGATGCTCAAGCCTCTCATATGTGCAGTACTTGCACATAACCTATGCACCTCCTCCCATGTACTTTAAGTCATCTCTAGATTACCTATAATACCCAATGCAATGTAATGCTATGTAAATCATTGCCAGGCCATGGCCAATTCAAGTTTTGCTTTTTGGAACTTTCCAGAAATTTTGCCCCATGTATTTCTGATCTGCAGTTGGTTGAATCATCAGACGCAGAACCTATGGACACAAAGGGCCGACTGTGTTTGTCTGATGTCCTTTACAGTCTCCCTGTGTGCTCCTCTGTTCTTCATAAAGATAAATGTAGAATTCCCAGCAAATGACTCTGAGATTCTGTTTAGGTAATCATCACTCAGAAAGCTAAGAACTACTTCGCCCATCCCAGGACCTCTTCCTCTGCACATAATTTGAGAGTCTACTCCTCTCACTTATCATGACTTGTCTGCTACTCTTACTTCATTTTGGGTCTTTGCTCAAAACTCTTGGTCAAAAAGGCCCTCACTTACTAACTCTTACAGAACATGGTTTAGTCAGTCTTATCACACCTTGAATTTTCTTTCACAGCACTTATCAAATACATACATTTATTTGTATAGTGAGTTTTACAAATATGTGTCTTCTCACAAGAATGCACACTTCATAAAACATCACTAATTCCTCATTGACTCCCTTTTCCCAATAGTACCAAATAGATGGTGAGATAGGCACTTAAGAGACACTGTCTCACCACCACTTTATATATGATGTAGTAAACAGTGCCATCTGCACATGAGAAGTTTAAGTGTGAAAGAGAAATAGGAAAACGTCTTGATGCAGAACCACTAAAACAAAAACAAACAAAAAACCCCCAAAACCCAAACTTTGTTGACTTAGGGGAAAGAAAAAACACTGACATTCCTGCTAAAGGAAAACCATTGATTTAGATTAAAAAATAAATAAATAAGATAGTGTATATTTTTTCTTGCACAGTCATCAATGACAGAGGAAGAAGATTTATGCTGGTGGTTTGGTTGACTGAACAACCATTGGTAGGCAGTAAAAATTTAAAAATTTCAGGATTGTGGGAAACTAGTTCAAGCAATATTCTGAATTTTCTGGTAATATTAGGGAAGTTAAATACAGGCATATCGAGTAGATATTGTGGGTTTAACTCCAGACCTCCAAAATAAAGTGAATATTGAAATAAAGTGAATCACAAATTTTTTTGGATTTCCAGTGCACATGAAAGTTTTTATACTATATTGTGGTCTATCAAGCATGAAACAGCATTAAGTCTAAAAAACAATATACATACTTTAAAAAATGCTGTTGGAAAATGGCACCAACAGACTTGCTCAAGGAATGGTTGTTACAAACCTTCAATTTGTTAAAAAACACAAGAGCAAAGAGCAATAAAATGAAGCACAATCAAATGAGGTCTGCATCGACTACAGAGTGAAATGACTATGGTATCAAATATGAAAAAGAGAGAGAATAAGGGGGTGATAAGGCTTAATACTGCTATAGAAACTACAATAATTAAACATAACATTTCATAGTGGTTTTATTCAAATACACACACTCAAAAATCATACACAGAACAACAGACTTGACTACAGAAAGAAGAAGAGAATTGCTGAATGGACATTAAAAAAAAACAAAAAAACAACTGTAGGTGTTTTCACCGGAAATACAAAAGCGCTTGGTATGGAAGAGCATTGGTCCTATATTTTTTGAAATAAATATATACTGATAAGATGTCGTATTTTTCAGTATTCACAATGCCATACATTTAAATTTCTACTACTGTGATAATGAAAAAATGAATCAGGAAGCTGCTATTCATAGAAATTAAAATTTTAAGTTTTAAAGCTCCACGGGTTTCCATAGATACTGGAATCCTCCCTTCCCCAGTACATAGATTTGGAAACGGAGATTCAGGAAACATGCGACCATCCTAGGTTGCAAAACATCCTGTGCCAAGGCCAGTGTTCTTCAATTACATCTTTTCTATTTATTACACAAGTAAACCAAGTAACTTAGTGATTACATCTGGTTTATCTTCAAAAGCACTCCACTTAAGAAACAGGAGTCAAATCTCAGTCTGTGTTTAAATTTATTATCATTCAATACTTGTATATGCAAATAATGAAGACTCAGATGAGTAAGTTTGACATAAAATAATTCAGCATTATTTCATATAAAAATTAAAATTTATAAGTAATACAAGTAGGAGATTATGATCAACAAAATACACTTAGGTATTGAAATGCATGCTGTTCTTGACCAGAGTAATGAATATAGCCATGACGGTAACAAGGATCTAATGAAAGGAGAAATGAAACACTGAATCCACTGGATCTTCCTCCCACCTGCAGAAATTAAAATGGAGTTCAAACTCATGATCAGTACGCCTTGTGCTTCCTAGATGATATTTTGAAAACCATGAGTAATTATGATTCATAATTTTTCTTTTTTATACTAGTATATACTCAGTCATTTAAATGATAATCCTATGGGAAAGAAATGAGCCATTAATATTAAACAAAGGAATCTGAATTTGGGAAATGAAAATTAACACATTTACATTGATTTGTTTTCTTTTGCTTAGTAGAATGCATGAAATCATCAGAATTGTGCTATATACATAAACTACAAGTCTAGTTGTACCACTTTAAGTATCAATGGATTCATGATAACTGTCTTAGGAAATCCCATCTGTTGTAAAGTATGTGATCTTATTAATTCAGAAAATGTCAATTAGAAATTGTTATAAATAGCAATGTACTAGGAATCAAACATCTGATATTCTCTGAAAACAAATTGATTAACAGTACAGGCTTAATGGAATTTGTGAAGAAACCTTGTGACTTAGGTAATTATTAATTAACACTGATTACATTAAAACCTATAAGGGTAATATGGGGTAGTTTTACACATATAATCAATGAATTCCATCATTCAAATTTACTTCCAGTTGAAGACAAAAGTGCTATGTTAGAATCATTATAAATAATTAGTATTTAACACTTAATTGAAATGAACAGATTGAAACTCAAATTTTATTTTCAGAAAATAAGTTTATCATAGTTCATTTGGTTGGCTGTTCACTCTCCATTTTATTACCAAAACACTTTAAAAAACTTACACTACAAGCAAAAACAAGTAAGACTATCACTCATTTTTTCTAATTTAACACTCACCATGACCAATTGCCCAATTGGCTGTAATGAAAATCTGGTTTATGAAAAATACGAACTCAAGAAAAAACAGATGTAAAGTTTAATTCTCCCATTTCCACTATATACACTTTTCTCACTGAAGGCTTTTGGCAATCTCTCAGTTTCCTTGAATAGGGTTTCCCCTATTCAGCATATGTTTAAGAATGTCCCTCCTAAATTCTCCTAACCAGTGTCAATGCATATGTCGGGGAGACCCTGCTATAGGAGGTTTATCTGATAGACTCTTGTTAATTTTTCTTGTTTCTAAGAAAGTAGGAGGTGTTTTACCAGTTAGCTATTATACGGTAGCTACACTTATTTGCAATAATAGAGCTAAAGAGAGGATAAATGCATTATAATAATAAGCATAATAATCGACACTGGAGTTCTTGCACTGTGGACAGAGTCCAACACAATCACCCTCAGGTATAAGCAGTCTCATCTCTCGCAAGCTGTACCCTCTAGGCTGTCATCAGACCATACATAAAATCTAGGGCCTCTGGAGTTGCAGAACGTCCCATGGTATTATTTCCAGCAGGTTAAGCAATGTTTATTGATACAAACTATATCCAGTACAACTATAGCTTCAACCATGGCAATTAAATCTAAGAGGTATCACCACAAAACTTGAGAAAATTGGGAAAACACAAGAAATAAACAGACTCAACAGACTGAGCTTCCAGTCCAGACAAGAGACAAACTTCATACGCATCTTCCCCTACTGCTTAGATTTTCAGGGTCTTAGGTTTTTCATCTGTACAATGAAGATAACGTGTCTGATAATTTCCAAGATCTTTTCAAATAAAAGTCACATATTCTATGCTTTAAGGTCGTGGCTTTTAGACCCATTATTTATCATGCCATACAGCGGTATTTTTCAATGTAAGTGATACAGCTATCCAGTTGAAATTTTCCAAATTGAAAACCAACTCTATTCTCTGGAAAATATAGCCGAGTGAAAACTTGAGTATTTCGCATTAGACAATAAATATTTAAGGCTTGATAATATATTGCCTGTGTTTGCACCTGTAACATACACATACAACACTTCCAGCATTAGTTTAAGCACCTGTACATATTCCCAATTTTAACACTCTTACAATCCTGATCTCTAGTGGTATTTCTCAAGAAACATGCATCTTATTTTTATTTTTCATTGAGTTACAAGTCAAATCACATTTTGCAAAAAGTTAGGGGAACGCTGGAAGAATTTTTTGCTTGATGATTATAGCTCATGTATTTCGCTGACATCTGAAATAGACTAACAGGCTGCCATGTAGAGAGGACTGTTACTGATTTTGCAAAGGTTGGAACAGAAGAGGCTGTTCTCTTTTCTGTAACTGTAACAAGCACTACCTGCCTATATTGATTACTTACTTTTCAATGTTATAGTAAATTGCTATTGTGGAAACATAATGATGCCGAACATTTGTAGCCCAGATGATAGGGTAATGTTTAAGCCCTGTGTGCCCTGTTCTTTGTAGATTCACTAATAATGTCTTTAATCATTTCTGTTCAAAATATTGTGGATTCTGAAGCAGAAACCAAGCTAATGATATAATATATGGAGCATAAGATTTAATAATTTTGAAATAAATCACATCATTTATAGTTTTCCATTCTTCAGTGTACCAAATTTTTTTCCTAACACTATTCCTAATAAACCTAAAATAAATTCACAGAAACTTTCACTTTATTCCTGCTCTTTTGTTCATCAACCAAAGTTGGCCAGGGTAATTGTTTATATGTTGTAACACAAATTATGTGTTCAAATAATATTTTCCTATCAAAATAATTAAAACATTTCAAAAATAAGCACATTTTAAAGATCTTTCGACTACACGTATTAGAATGAGGTGCCACTGAAATAAGCTGAATATAGGGGATATAGAAAATTATGACAGATTCTGTATCCTATTGTAACTACATTTTTACAAACTGTTTCTCCTTCAAACAGACACTAGTATTCTAGTATTTAATCTATTATATGGATTGGGTTGGTTCAAATAAAAGTGATTATTGAGGATAAAAGCCATCCTATTATATTCTGCTTCTAGATAGGAAATGCAACTAAGATGAACTTGAGTAAAACAGAGAATATTTAATAAAACAAAACCCATAAACTTAATGAAAGCAAATTTGAACAATGAAAATACGGTATAAAATAATTTATAGTTTATAATTTGCATATTTTAATTTTTACATTTATATCAAAGTATGCTCATTTTTTATCTAGGAAGAGTAGCCACTGAAATTAGGTATTTTTTTCATTGTTAATTTTATGTTTATTTTCCATTGAATGAAGCCAATTAGAACCAAAATCATGACTATAATTTCGTTATCATCATTTCCTTGGAAACTAAAATAAGCAGGTCTAATTATGTTAACCTGGCACCACCATCACCACCACCAAAAAACCCCACATTTTCTGAATCAGATTTTTGTCATCAGTCTTACATTTATTCTTTCAAAGTATTTAATTACTAAATATATTTCATATACTAGGGAATGGGCTAGGTGTATGACAGTAATGAGAACATTAGACTATGTGCATTTCAGAGGACAAATTCTCTAACAGAAATAGCAAGGGAAGGATCTATAGGGACAAACCAAAAGGATCAACAGGGATTCATTTAATTAAGTTTGCCTAGAGAATTCAGACGAGAATTCAGACGAGACTTCCAAGATGAGGTATTTCTTAAGTTGACACCCACTATGCTTTTTCATTTATCCATGATTTGATTTTCTAATCTAGGTTAAGTGTTTGATCTCTTCAAAGTCATACAGAGTAATTTTAAACGGATTGCTTTTGTGCAAAGACTTCCTAAAACATCAATAAAAAGTTACACATGTATAATCTTTTAATGTATTTCTTAATGTCTATTCAAAAATTGTGTATGATATTAGAATATATAAAAGTAAGTATAAATATTGAACATATGATACACACAGAAGCATTCTTAAAAATACACATGAGTTACTGTTTCAATTTTACACTTTGTGTTATTTGTCAAGTATTTCTTCTGACACCTTGGTTTACTTGATACTCAGGAATGTCTACAAATATGGAAAATTATTCAACTTACTTTTATAAGTCCTTTAACAGCATTTGCATTTTTCACTATGAGACCATGTTGACATTATATACTATTGATTTTTTAAATAAATTTTGGTTTTTTAGAGCAGTTTGAGGTTCACAGAGTAACTGAGCAGAAAGTTCAGAGTTCTCATAAACTCCCTTCCTCACACATACACATCCTCCTCCACCACCTATTGATTTCATCACTTTATAAAATACTCAATGCCTTAAATATTAATTTTTTGAAAACGAGACTTTCCTCTATGATTTCAGAGAAATGTGTATCAAATTAGAATTCTAATACTAAACAATGCTTATTATACTATATATGAATAAAATTTGCAAAGTCTGGTGATTATTTACAGCCAAGGTGAATGTACTTAAAATTCATTTCAACAGCATTAGCTAGATAAAATATAAAAATACATGTACCATTAGTTACAATTTTCCACAAAAGACTACCTGCATGTATATCCATAATTTGATTGTTTTGCCATTACTTTTTACTGTATTTATCTTTTCATACTCATTTGTCTATTTCTTGAGATTCGAAATCTATAAATCTCTAGTCTTCTTAATATTGCTAAGAACCAATCAAAATTTATTTCTCAGAGGATTTTATTTATACATGAGGTAAATGATAAATGAATTTTTTTACTACTCACAAAGCATTCTCTACCAAATCTGTGCTCTTTGCTCAACACCTATACAACGCCTTATAGCTAATTTTGAAATTGAGGATTTATAAAAATCTACAAAATTTTCAAGTACAATTCATTTCATTAAGAGGTCATCTTTATATTGAACATTGTTTTAATTGATATTCCTCCCAACATTTTTTTTTTAAAGACTCAAGATTTCATCCCTTGAAAAACACTGAATTTAAGCTTACTATGCTTTATTGTTTATCACCTTCACGTATCTGTAGTCGTAATATCTACTACCTCAGTTCCCATTCACACCTCAGCCCACTGCAATCTCATTCCACTTGCAATGTGCCACTGAAGTAGCTCTCACTAAGGTCACTAATGCCAGATTTCCAATACTGAATTTTAAGCAGGCGCTCCACGGAGAGCATAACTTTCCATCTTCAATTATCTCTTTCTTCAGTTTTCATGTCAATGAAAACAACTCTTGTTGAAAGGGATTTTTAAGGCTACAGTATAATATATATGAATCCAATCTAACTAAACATATATTTGTCTTATGTCATCACAGAATCAGGGGGAACTCTATCTACTGCCTGATTTTTCTTTTTAATTTTACTGAAGTACTGCTTGATTTTAAGAGGAAACCCTATATAAATATGTGTTACATAAGCCTCAGCCCTTGATTACTCTGTTAATAACCTTCCAATTTTGCTCTTTTTATGCATCAAGATAATCAACAGTTGAGAGTCAGTAGGATTTTGTGTCTACATTTTAATGGTGTTGGCAAAGGGTGAACAAAACTGTTTCTCTTCTGCAACACAATTTTATCTTCAGTTAGATTCCCTAGCTTTATTTCCCTAGAAAGAAGGATGCTGTTTGTCAGCTAAGTAACTAAGCAACACTGCTTACAGTAAAATGATCCCTTAATTGAAGGCTGACTAAAACTGGGGGACAATACCTGATAGGAAGCCCTGCTGTGTGGTTCTCCTGAGTTTGGAGACTTTCATAGTATAGCATGTACCTTGTAAGTTCCATGAAATGTCTTTCTGTGGAGCTGGTACAAAAGATGATGGCTCCTGTGGAAAGTAAACTTTTAATCAAGGGTGGTTTCCATACCTATAGGTTGTTTATTTTGTCTCCTTTACACCTGAGCTGTTACCTGGGTAGAGAGCTCACCAGGGCTTTATGTGTTTATAAAAACTGCTGCAAGACTCCCACTGACAGGAACACCCACTGTGGCCCTGCTGTTAAGCCGAGGTTCCTACATCCCTCTGGGTAGACTTCTGCCAAATATAACCTTGTATGGTCCTGCGAACCTGAAGGTTTGGTTGAGCTTAAGAAGCACCTCTTCTTTGTGGGCAATACATATGGTACCCAGATATCTAACAACTGCAAAATTGATTCCATTTCCAGACGATTTGCTTCAATTTCCAGATGATTTGCTAATTCCAGATTCTCAGCACATAATTTTCATTCTATGTCATTTATCTCTGTTTATATGTATGACAAAATGTCACATTATGAAAAAACCTTAACTATAGCAAGGCTAACATATTTAGACTGACAGTAGTAACAATAACTATTACGATATAAGGTATTTATTGAGATCCCTATACTATGAAAACATGTAATTTCTTCATGCAGATTCTGAATTGGAGTCTAGAAAAGTAGGAAAGGAGACAGATACAAAAATACTGCCTCTTTCATATTACATGAATTAAAGGCCTATACCATTATTTGTATGTTCTATAGAAATGGAATCAGATTTTAATTTTCAAAACATAAATGTTGAAAACAGACAGTAATTTGAAGGTTTTATATAAAGTATACATAATTTGCCATATGGTTGTTTTATTTTCAAATGTGCTTTATTAAGTATGTGATTTCAGTCATTTACTTTTCTTCCTTATTTTAAATTATAATTTGGAAATGTGACATGTGTGCAAAATCAAACATGTTTAGAACATGTTTGATAATGTCACAAGTAATCAAAATCTTACGCAATAAAATATTCATGCTTGATATTACAAACTAAGCATAAATTTGCCTACTTTTAAACATGGAGACAATCCAATGTTGCTATAAATTTCAATAATCATTTTAAATTTTGAAAATTAGTTTAAGTGAAAATGCCCTTTATAGCATATTCAAACATTAGAGTGCATCTCTACTTCTATATTTAAGATTCAAAAAATCTTCCACAAGTTTAAATTTTTTTCTCTTATTTGCCTTTTTTTATTTGTTAACATTTGTTTACTTTAAGCTTATGGACTACGTCTCTTAAGATATATGCATAAACATGTCTATGTTTAATTTTGAGTATTCAATTCACAGTGAATTAAGATAAATATTTGCCAAGTTTCTGGGTTGCTTGAACAACTATTTCTATTCTTTTAGTGAATGTTTATGTAATTATCCTTTCAATATTATTATAACTACCTTATGTTACCTGCTGATGAGTTCTGAGATTTGTTTACTTTATTAATTACTTTATGCAGAGAGAACAAATTGGACTTCTGAAATGCAACCACAGAGACAGCAAGTACAGTAGATTTCAGGTACTTTTTTTTTTTTAATTTTTAGAATAGCACATGGTTTCTCAGTACCAGAACAAGGTAATTCATTCCTTCATAAAATGAGGATCTAAGGAACATTATCAGTCACACTAGCTGAACTTTCAGTAATGCAGAGATTAATAATTGGACAAATTCTCTAATTAATAAGCATAGATTTCAGTATTTCTCTCAAAAGCTCAGTTTTCTATCTAGTGTATAAAAATAAATGAATGTTATATTTGGCAGGAAACATATTAAACTCCTGGCCAAGTAAAGAAGTATGGAAATGAATGTCTTCCAATCTGTTTAAATGTGATTTTAAATTAATGTATTCAATAGCAAATTAGATCCCTAGTGATAATTATAGTGGGTTGTAATATGTTTAATATATTATAACCTACCTTTGTATTTTGGCTTTACCATACTTTTAGAATCATTGTAAATAATCTTCAAAGAAATGTACATTCTCCTTGAACTTTGTATAGTAATAATAACAAGTTAATGGCAATAGGTCAAGATATATGAGCAGAAAATTAATGAGAATTTAGCCAGACATTCTAACTTAAAAGAGAGAGACTTACACAATTATTCAAAAGATGAATGCTAACATGGTGTCTCATTTTCAGAAAATTTTTTTTAAATTATCAATTATGAGGCTAAGTATTTACTTATCAGCATCATGTCTTATTAAAAAACAACTTAGAAATATAAGTGGCAATTACCAGAAACTGTGATAAATGTGTTAAGATCCAAAGTGGTGGTTGATTTTGTGTGTCAAGTTGATGGGTGTCTGTGAGGCTGTTTCAGGAAGAGATTAGCATTTGAATCATTACACTACAGAAGATCCACCCTATCCATCCTGAGCAGCCGTTATCTAATTGCTGAGGGTCCAAAATAGAATAAAAAGGTGGAGAAAGGGTAAATTCTCTCTCTCTTAAACTGGGATATACAGTCCCCCTTCCCCCATTCTTAGTTCTCAGCCTTTAGCCCTGGATTAGGAGTTCCAGCATCAGCTCCCCCTTGTTTCTCAGGCCAGCAGATTCAAACTGAATTCCTGGGTCTCCATCTTACAGATAGCAGACTGTGGGACATAAACCAATTACCATAGTAAATCTCTTCTCATTTATCTATATACATACCTTACTGGTTGTGTTTCTCCAGAGTACCTCAACACATTCTACTGTGGCTAACAGTTATTCATTGTTTTTATAATCTAGATTTTACTCTAAAAAATAAAGAGACTATAGAGTACTTATGTGTTTGTCTTTCAGCACATCTGAAGGTTTTTCTTTCTATCCTGGAGAATAAGATGAAGAAACTCTAACTAGTGGATAGTAGTGTAGACTAGTATGATGTTTGGTTCAACAAGACATGACAGTTAATATTAAACTGAAGGGAGACCTTCATTATGTTGTATGGATTTCTATACTTGGTGACAACATTTAAAAAATATTTTTAACATGATCATTTTTGTAATTAGACTTTTTTATTGTGGTTATTAGCTAGCTTTAAGAATAAAAGAGAAAATAAATGATTAGTTAAATTGGTAGCTCCCATGTTACATGACAGGTTGCTTTATCAGACTGTGGTAGCTGGGAAAGCAACAGAGAATCTATTAGAAAGACAGGAACCACAATCTTATGTAACTCAATCACAGAGGTGATAGCTCTTCCCTCTTGCCGTATTTTACTGCTTAGAATCAAGTCACTAAGACAGCTGACCCAATGCACCTCAACAGGAGGAGATTAAACAGGTGTGTGAATACCAAGAGATAGGGATCACAAAAGCCAGTTTAAGCAAACCTAGTCATACCTGACTAGAATCCCACCTGATCAGCCTCCCAAGCACTGAGTTATTATAGAAAGCATGTTCTCACTCATGCATCCATTTTCTGTAATGCATCCACTGACTTTGTGATAAGCTCAATTTATGATACGACAGGATGAAAAAGACAACTACGCAACTACCTCCTGTTCTAGATAAATCTGAACGTCCTAGGTGAAGGATAATAAGCATATATTTCCCTTCAGCAATTATAATGACTTGCTATTGCTACCCTGAGGAATGGTGTATCAAGTTTACTAAGATCATTGCTAAGGTGACACTAGAATTAAATCCCTGAAGACGTAGAGAACATTAGTGAGGTGAAAAGCGTCTGAGAAATACAGACTGTCATTTAATGGGATTAGCAGAAGCAGATTCACAGAAGGATGAAGTAACCTGAAACCTGGAAATTGCAGCACTGAGGTATCTCAAGGCATGTGTTTTAAAAGTTAGGAAAGGGGTCAGATAATGAAGGATGTGCCCACAAATAAGTCATTTAATCATTTCATCTGAAAGTTATTGAAAAATATAATTTCTAATTATGACAGATTGTACTTGCACAATGTAATCCATCAATCCATTAATGATAATATTTCGAGTTATCACTCTGGAATTAATGGGGTGAAATGATTTGGGGAGTTCAGATTATCATCAGCAGAAAATTTAGAGGCCTCCTATAATTATCCAGGTTAAGTTTTGAAGATTTGAAGGAAGGATAAAGTATTGGAAGATAGACAAAGGATCACATAAGAAAGATATTCAGAATGTAGGCTCTGTTAACTGTTGATAACGTTTTTTATTTGAGGGGGGAGGGAATAGAGAGGAACAGCGTCGACATTTCTGCTCCCTCAGCCCCAAAGTTAATGTGCCTTCAACTCACATATGGATTTTATGAAAATCTGACTTTATCGGTATAGAGTAGAACCTGATAGTTTCCATTTCTAATAAGCTCCCAGGTGATAGTTATACTGCTGGTTCTCAAACCATATCTTAAGAGGCTCAAGACTCAATTACTAAAGATTTTATTATTAGAAATAGCAGAAGAGATTCAGACAAACCATGCCGCATACACCCCTATCTACCCACACCCCTACGTGAATCTAAAGTGAAGAATACAAGTACCTAAAGAAATACATGGACTAAACCACCATAACAAAAAGTGAGGCTGATAATGATAGATGAAATATAGCTGTTTATGTCGGGAGGGGAAGATTCTCAGAGTGGTCTTACCAGTTGTAGAATTATTAAAGGTAACTTCAACTATGTGCAGTCTATTTTATTGCTCCCTTTGGTTCAAGAAAATTAACTTCTCAGTCTCTGTATTGAAAAGGACCAGGTTAACGTTGGGAGGTGTGTTGGAAGGAGAAAAACAACACGTGGCAAATGGTAATTATGCTTTTGATTAACACTATTCTACCTTATTTCCTCATTTTCTATAAAGGGGGATGCAAATAAAACTCCAAACAGATTGGAAAAAATGGAATGCATAGAAGAAAAGATTTAAACTTTATACTCTGAGGAGAATGGAAAAGAAAAATTTGACGGAAAAGAATTAAAAGTGTTACTAGAAAGAGTTAACAAGTACTGTGCATTTGAGCTGTGGACTCAGAGTAGCTCCAGGGTCTGTAGTGGAAGTTCTTTTCCCTTGCAGAAGAAATGCTTTTTCATGTATCTACCCTATAGTGCTTTTCTGGAGGAACAGCGCTCTTTCTCACTGTGGTATTGTGCTTTCTTCCTGCTCTAAATGTATTTTGCATACGATGTGTTAATTTCTTATTTAACTTCCTGTTTATTGCACATAGTTGATCACAGAAAGGTGTGGGAGTCTTTCCCTGGAAACCCCTAAACTGAAGCTGAAATTGCCTAATGTTCTCTGTTGGAATTTCTAATACTTAAAATTGGGAGCATTGAGGCCCATCAGACCATAACTTATGTTGGAAATGACAGTGATAGAGTAAATATACAAAGAAAAGTAAGCATATGAGATTATATTTTATATATATATGAATTGGAGTCTCTTGTTCTAAATGATGCTGCCACTCTCTGGCTTTCCTAATCTCCAGGAGTTCTGATCATCAAATATTCCACAAACATTGCAGGTATATAAACATCTCTACCTCTTAAGAGTCTATGCCAGAGCTGGTAAGAGTAATCTTTTGCAACAACAACAGAAAAAAAGGTATGACAAATTCAAACTTGAAATAAGATTACTCACAGTGAAAGACAAAATAAGAACAATATTATTTTCCATTTCTCTCCTTTTCTGCAGTATGTCGTAGGCACTATTCTATAGGGTTCAATAAAGTTCATTTTTATGTCAACCAAACTTTATTGATTCAGTTCAGCTTCATGGGTTTGCACTGAAGTATTGCTCACCCTAAAAGAATGCTAATCAAGTAATTCCATGACATCTATATAACCTTGCAGTAAAAAGCACACCAGTGTAAAGGGTGGTGAATTACAGTCTATTTGATGCTTGATTTACTCTACAGCTGTCTCTGGCAATGAAACATAGCAGCCAGGAACTAAAGGTTGGGTGGTTTTCAAACAGATTAGGAGTGATTTGGTGAAGAGGGCAGATCCCTGTGGGAACACTAAGAATGGATTGAGTTATTTAAAAACTCTTGGTTTTGTCAGAATTTGGTTTACATTTGGATTTGCTTCTGCCTAAAGTAAGTTGGAAGTCGGACAGTCACATATATTTATCTTTCTTTGCTAATCTACTGAGAATCACTAAGAAGTATTTCATCAAAGCTACTGTAGGAACAGTTAATACTTAAAAATCTTTACTGAGATAAAAGGAAATATAGGACACACTTAAAATCAGGGAAGAGCCAGTTTCTACATGTGCCAATTCCACTAAAAAGGGCCACTTGGGCACTGTTCAAATACTCCTGAGAGTGTATTTGCTCTGAATATTGACTGAAGTGAATTTTGTTTCATATTTTTGAATGTGAGTATTATTGTCAGATTATAAAAATAGATAAGCTTCCTTTTTTTGCAGATCAAGTTTAGAAAATTTAATAGTGGTATAAATTTTGACATAGTTCTACATACTTCTCTGTAACCATGATAAAGCCACCATTATGATAGCCACCCAGTACTTTTAGACATGTTTTATTTATGAACTTGAAGTAGAGATTTACACCTTGAGGAAATTATTGACAACTAACTGATTAATGTTCATGCTAATCATAAATACTACCCTTTTCACAATAGAGATATTTAAATATCAGTACAAAATCTGCTATTTCCAATTCCTATGCATCAAAGAATAGGTTTAAAATGTTTCTTAAAATGTAATATAGGATTAAATAATCAATCATATAGAACAAGATCATATATAATTATTTTATTATTAAAAAAGAATTTTTTAAGAATAGTAATATAATCTGTAAATTTTTTTTCTTCTCAAAGGTATCAATTTAGAATCAATGTTTATACTATTTATATAAAATTCATCATTTCATCCATGGAGTAAATTAGAATTTACTGATATTTTTAATCAAATACATACAAGTCATAAAACAAAAGACAAATTTAAACATATATTACATGATTTAAAAATTGAGGAAAGTTCACCTTTTAATATCTTTGTAATTCTACCAGGTATGTGACAACATAGCATTGTGTATGTAGGATATATTGGTACTGCTATAGCCTATGATTCATTCTTCAAGAAAATGGATAGGAAAAAGGAAAAGTATATTTAATATTAGTATAAGAAAATCTGGTAAAACATTTGGAGATAAAGAAAAAAAGGAATATTGTGAATTTTAACTGCACAGTAACTGAACATTCCGGAATGAGACTGTTCCTCAATCTGCCATCTCTTCTCCTTTCCTTGGTCAGTCACCCTCTTTCTTTATGGGGAATCACCTAAAATTATTTCTATTTTCCTTTTCCTATTAGTGGAATAAGAAATAAAACTTTTTTTTTAAAGATGGCTCACAAATGCTTTTAAATTAACTGAACAAAACTAATTTCCCCTCCTCAGACCTCAGTGGAATTATTATACACAATTAGTGAGTCTACTTCATAATTATTCCAACCAGTTTAATGATCGAAAGTTAACATTTTGCTAGTACCTTAACTTTGCTTTTATTTGAAATACTTCTGACTTGTGAGATGTGTTTCCCTTCAAATTTTGGATTTCACGATCTCTACTGGCCAATTTGATTGTATAAATAGGTGTTTTAGAAATAACACTCCCTATGCAAGAGCACATGTAACTGCTGAAATAGCATGTTCATGAATTAAAAATCTTCTGACAAAAATTATTCTTTTTACGTAGTAGCTAAGTAACAGATCCTTGGCAATATTAATTTGTCTAAACATTTCAGAATCAACCTGTTTATGCAAATCTTTGGTTAATTCAACTAAACATCCACATTGACATTTTGTGGTATTTAATTGTTAGGATAAATAAAATGAAAGACTTTGTGGATACTTAAAAGGAACAATTTTATATCTAGTTAAGTTATTCAGGATCATCTCAAAAATCCCCCTTTAAACAAATGGTGGTATATTCCTACAATAGATATATTCCTCAGAAATAAAAAATGAAATTCTGATGCATGCAACAACATGGATCAATCTCAAAATATTCATGCTGAGTAAAAGAGTCTATAAAAATTGTACAGACTGTATGAAATTCAAACTGATCTATAGTGGCAGAAATCATATCAGTGGTTATCTGGATTACAAGGGGATATGAAAATTTTTCTAGGTGATTGACATGTCCACTATGCTGACATTCTAATTCTGGTGATGGTTTTTACATATGTATAGACATCTAAAAATACCTGAAATTATAAATTTTAAATGTGCCCAGTGCACTATATTCAATTATACCTCAATAAAACTATTAAAATAATTTACAATAAAAGGGATATTACTTAAGAGTGAGCAAAATTTCAGGGAAGTAGGATATATACAGAAGGTACCAATAATTCCTTAGATAAGAAATAAAATTTGTAGTGGAGTTAGGGATTTGTGTGAATATTCTATTACACAAACAGAAATATTTCAAGCTATTTCCATACCCACTTTGGAGAGTATGGCAATTATGTCACAATATCCATAAAACCCTATTTCAAATTAATATTAACCTACTCTCTTAAATATCTCTTCTCACTAGTACAGCTTCACGTATTAATTTTTACACTCTTGATGTAACATACAGTACATATAAATCTTTCTTTAAAAGTCATAGGCATTTTAATAAAAACAAAAGAAACAGATCTTTAAAAACTTTTTAAAATTAACTTTTTTCTTTTTATTCCCCCACAAGTTTTTAAATCTTTTTTTTTTCCTGTCCAATAATTTGATTTGAAAAATTTGGCACAGCGCATACTAGTCTGTAGCAACTCTGGATTCTATTTTGTTCTTCTGATTTTTTTTTTTTTGGTTAAATTTTATTTTAGAAGATAATTAACTACTGTGGGACTGTAAAAGTCTTTGTCCTGCATGGTGAGCAACCACTGATTTTTATTTCTCTGCTCAGTTTGTCAGTATATCTATCTGTCTCTGTGTTTATCTGCCTGTCTTTATCTTCTGTTAATCTAGCTGTCCGGCCCCCTAAAGATTTTCTCTGTGCTTTTTTATATTCTCTGTGCTTTTATTAGCCCATGATTATGTACCTACCTTGAATCATCAAAGCTACAGGCCCCCACCTCTCCAACTATGAATGAGTTAAGATACATATTCAAAGCTGGGTCAAGTTCACAAGTACCCTCAAGGCCTTCCATTTTTCACCAGGCTCTGGGCTTTTCCAGGAGCATGCAAAGCTTGCCGGTAGTCAGACATTATTTCAACCTCTCTACTGCTCTCACGATTCCAAAATTGACTCTTTCAATGCCCAGATGCTCCACAACTACGTGAACCTAGCTGGTAAAGCTTTTACCAAACTGGGGGAGAAGATGGGAAAAATAGGTGACAAATTTGCCATACTTATCATAAGCAGTAGCAGTTTTTCTAAGTAATTCTCTACAATTACCCAGTGTAGTGAAATAATTGTTTGAAATAATGCACTCCAGTTTTATACTTGTTTTCTGTATAGGGGAACTGCCTAACTTCTTGCCTCTATTTCCAGAAATAGAGCTCCATAAAGCTTTACTTTCACAAATATATTAATTATAAATATTCCCTTAATTCACAATGTTTAAAATACTATGCAAAATTGTCAAAATTATACTTTTTTTTTCAAAAGATCTATCCACCTGACTATCTCTAACATACTTTATAATAAAATTAATCTGCATCTGGCCCCTGAAGGAAGAAGTTTAATACCCTTTGGAAGGATTGATACACAAAGCATCAGAAATACTCAGTATTCCTGGTGGTTGCATGGCTAGAGGGTGATTAGAGACTAGATTCTATCCAAGGTTCTCTCTTGAACATCCTTCAAAGGAGTGCCCTGCTACCTTTAAAGCCATGATAATTTAGAACCGACAGTGGCAAAGGCTTTAATGTCTCCAAATGATTATTTGGAGAGTTCTTAGGGCCAAGTTCTATAAACCAAAACACCTGCATGGATATACAAACTTCTAAAGGGTTTTTATGGAAAATAACAGTGTTTATATTTTTAACAGAGAATTAATGATTGTGTTGCGAATGAGTATGTCCTAAAGAGAAAGATAAATGGGAAAAGATGACATGTCTAAGGAAAGTAAATCTGTTTTGGTCATGATAGCAACTTTTTAGCTGAGAAGTATTCTATGCAAGGCCAGAAAAACTTTAGTTTTTGTGATTTTACTTTTAAACTTTAGATAAATTGATCTGAAAACAGTTACTAACGGTAGGTTATCCAATGATTATGTTTCCATTGATAGTTTTACCTGCATCTAATAGTTTTCTTATTTGTAATTACTTAATAGTAAAATTTCTTATTAAGTAATTACTTAATAGTAAAATAGCTACAGATTTCTACTCTCACCCCAGATTAAGTCATTTCAGTTAATATGGTATCTCAAAATGGGCTCAACAAAATGCAAATTAGTAAAAACAATACCCACAATGCTTTGCAGACAGGCATTTATTAATATTTAATTGTAATATTCATAAAAAGTATTTGTTTCTAATGTTAGTAACTTAGATATACAGCTGTCTAGGCACCTGTCTCAAATCATTCTCCAAATCCAACTAATTATTGGCAGATGTTCTATTTTTTTTAAAAGATGTGTTAGCATTATTTTTTAAGTTTTTATTTTTTCTCTGCTATAATTTAGATAGTTATAAATCAATCTGCCTTCAGACTATTTCACTCACCTCTTCTCTTTTTTTTTTAGCTGTCTATTCCTCTTATGTTCTAATAGAATATTTTCATTCCAACTCCACGTAAAAATAAGTACTATCCCAACCTTTAGTGACAATCACAACAGTAGAGAGAACCATTTCCATAACAGAGGGATAGTAACTAAAATCAGCCCGTTAGGCCCTTGAGATAGAGGGTGAAAAATTAAGTGATGATTTCCTTATAGCTTGCCAATGGAAAAACCAAAAGATTAAGTCTGTCAAACAAACTATTATCTTCACTTTTACTAGCAGCTTTTGTGGTTAGTGATTTTGACAAAAGGTCTTTCAAACTGATAAAAATTATGTTTAGTTCCCCATTATCCCTAGGAATCAGTTGTTTTCCCATTACACATGTCCAGAGAAGTTCTTTTAAAGACCACTTGGCATGTGAAGTTATTTCCAACTCCTAGACTTAAAAGGAATGTTCAGATACCCTGGCACTGACCTCATACTATTCTCCAAATCTAAAACATTTTGGACACACAATCTGTTAAAAAATAGTCCACAGACTTTCTAATATTCTCTTTTATTTAATAATAATGACAATCAAGAGTTCTTATCAATATCCATTTCCCATTTAAAATGCAAGTCCTTTAGTCTTTTTATATGGCACGTGCACTCTGATTTTAATAGTTTCTTTAAAAATGAGAAATCCCACTTTAGTTTTTATTTTCCTTTTAAACCAATTTATAATCTTTACCTTTTTTATATGTTATAGAAATAATTTTATAGAAATAGTATATAAAATTAAGATGCAATCTCTCCCTGTTTACCATTTTATATAGTTTAGTTGGTCCCTAATTTTAAAATATATGGCAAGACTATATTGAGAGAAAAAATTCCCACCATTATTTTAAAAATATTTTTAGGAGAAACTATTAATAAGAAGAGTGGAGAAGAAATGGAAATTGATAAATGAGTTGGAAGAAAACTTGTAAAAATAAAAATATGTATTAGAAAAAAGTCCCTATTCTTTTAAAGTATTGGGGAGTGTTATATGTGGAAAAATTAGTTTTATTCTATCATTTCCCTATAATAATTTATTAGTAGGCAAGAAATTTTGTCAAAAATAATTTTAAAATTGCTGATACTGCAACACAATGAAGAATTCAAGCCTTTTGTCCATTAGAATTTCTAAAGTAAGAAAAATGAATCAGAAAACTAAAATGTGTATTACATAGAAATCGTGCATATACAGGGTGAACTTGTTATTTCTGTAATTCCAGGATACTTTGCTTCAGATTCTAGATTGCCATAAACAGCTTTTTAAAAAAAATTTTGTTTTAATTTTTTTTTTAATTTGACTGAAATCAGTAGTGTCAGAGTATAAGGAAAAATAAGAAAACTGAGAAGGTGATAAAGAGGTAATCTATAATTTCTTGCTGAAATGCCAAAAAGAAGAAATTATCAAAAACTACACCTTTCTCTCCAAGGTGTAATTCCATACTCAAGTGACTTTTTTCAAACTGATTAAGTTTTCTTTATCTTAATTTGAATATATGATATTTTGGCTACATATTTTCTTTTTTAAATTAAAAATTAAAAATACAATTTGCAGGCAATTAGAGTGAAAAATTATTTATATATTATCAAAGAGCCCAAGCATTGTTTAGAATTTTCATTTAAATTTCAATAAAATTATACTCCCAATTATTTAGAAATTTACTTTCCATATCAGGTGATCAACTCTATCTCACTAAATTGCACATTTAGTAAAATGGAGAGAAAAAAAATAAAGACAAAGAGTTTTCCTGTCCAGCAACCAAATACTAACAGAAGTTGATTCACACAGAAGAATAAAATGTCACTTAAGGAAAAAACAAATATGTGGACTATGCCTTTCACAATGAAATTTTAAGTGTAAACTTTATAAAGTACATTTGGCTACCATTTATTTGCCTTTCATTTTTTTTGAAAAGAGTGTAAACATACTCTACTTAACAACTGAACTAAAAAGCATTTTAAAAATTATATTCAACTAAACATCTAACATTCTTTTACCTCCTTTGAAAAACTGAACTATCCCCATTAACCCCAACATAAGAAAATAAAACTTTCTTTTGCTTTAGAAAAGTTTCTAGCATTTTCATGACCAAAATATAATTTCATAAATTCACAATCAATCAAGGATTCAATTCATGTCAGAGAGCACTGGCTGAATATTAAGGAAGTTAGATCAATTCTCCAAGAGATTTTCAAAGTATTCTATCATTTAAGCACTATTCTAAGAAAGGAAAGGGAAAACAGAACTTGGCCTCCTACTAGGGAAGAATTATTTATTTCTTCTTAATGTTTAATACACTTTCTAAGTTTTATTGATATCTCATATGTTATAAACCAAGAGAACTGTCAGTGTTCCAAATGGGAGAAAATGGTAGGAGGAATTGAAACCTGTCTCTTTCTATTGGTAGAAGTATATAGGTAAGAGCAGAGACAGAACTAGAATGGCCCTTAGTGATTTTTTTCTATATTTTTGTTTTTAACTGTAATCCTTTTTTTATTTGTAAAATAATTCCAGCAATATTCAATTACCTGAAAAATTTACTGATGCAAGGAACTAAATACTTTTTTTTTTTTTAATGGTCATTTAAAAGGCATACATGAGATTTCAAGAAAGTAGAGGAAATCCTCATATTAGGCAGTTAGATAGAAATGAGTACTAGGCAGGGGGATAGAGCAACCCAGAAGGTAACAGTACACCTGTGCTCAGGATAAGGGGTTCCAAAAATTTTTACTTTCTCTAAATGAGGGCCAGCAAAGAAGCCAGCTAGAATCGAATGCTGCAGCTGCACAGTAGAGAGAAGGACCCATCTTAACTTGATCCAATGCTCATTGTAATGTAATTAATATTGCAGTTTGAGTTCCCTCATGTAGGTTTCTCTGTGTGCATTCTGGGTAAGAACATGCACAAAAGAGATGGGCATGGCTGAGCACAAGGAGTGTGAGCCATCAATCAATCATCCTGAGAACTCAAAGACCCTGAGCCATCAATCAATCAGTCACAAAAGTGCCCCCTAAGCCAGGATATAAGACAGCAGAAACAAAGGAGTGGGACCATTTTTCCTATCTTGGGTTGGCCCACCCCCATATCTTGGGAGTGTATTGTATTTTACTACCTTTTTACTTTACTAATAAAATCTTCTGTTTATACCACGCTTTCTCTCATTAAAAATTCATTTTTTTCGGGTGACAAAGATCCAAGGTAACACTCAGATAACAAAAATGAAATGTTTGTATGAATACAAAGTGAGTGCTGAAGCCAGGGGCTACCATAGGACAAATACCAGTCATCGTATCATAATGTGAAAAGTTTCCATGGCTGTGCTGAAAACAAGAGATGGGTCCTAAGTTCAACTGAGCAAAAGCAGTGGGTCCATGAAAACAAAACCCTCAGAGAAGAATTAACTACCAGGGGAAAAAAATAAATTAAAAAAAAAAAAAGGAAAGAAAAGTGACATATGCAAAGGGAGAGAAAAGTGACACTTGTCACTAGGTTACATGTGAGTGAGAAGGTTTACTATGAAAATCCTTAGAGACTCATGAGTTTAGGGTTTAAGTTCACACTACATGCACATGCAAAGGACCTCAATATGATGCATTTATACAAAGTGTCTGAACCCTATTCAAAGGAGAACAAAAATTCTCTCTGAATAGTAAATCATCAAACATTTGTTAGCATTTACCCAGATGAAGTTCAAATAGGCATGTTTGCAAATAAGAAATCATACTGTGACACAAGGTGCCACTCAACATTAGTTCAACAAATATGTGAGCACCAATTACATAACAGATACTGTTCCAGATTCTAGGCATCCTATAGTAAATAGCAGAGGGAAAAAGCCCTTGCATTCATGGGGTTTATATTCTGGTTAACAAGACAGTAATAGTGGAAATTCAATATATAATGGCACAATATGATTTGGTTAAAGGTGAAGAGCTTCTGTGGGAAATTAAGAGCGGGCTACATGGAATGTACAGAGCTAGTGGACATAATAAAGAAGAAGCAATAGAATCCAAAGACCCAAACAACCAACAGTTCTCCAATGACTTCTGCTACCAAGGACACTGAACAGAAAAATTAACTGGGAAATTAAAGAGATAAAATAAAAAAAAAAAAAACAGAATAAAATTGAGATGTGAAGACATTACCTAGACTGTATCATATATTGCAAACATGATAAAGACAAGGGGTAAAGAACACTAAATCAAAAAAGATTTTTAAAGTATGTTTTAAAACATAATCTAATAAAGTGGAAGATAAGAGTATAACAAATGGGGGCAAGAGCAAATATTTTTATATGCATATATAGAATCTGAGAATTTCCTAGGACTGAAGAAATTCATGATTCAGGAAAGACAGTAACCTCCATAAGGACTAATTAAAATACTTTAGTAACCAGTAAAACTAGAGAATAATATATGAAGCATAATATGATGGATTATCTATAAGGAAAACAGTGAGATTGACCCCAGATTTCTCAACAATAAAGGAAAAGGAAAGGTTGATTAAAAAAAATCTTCAAGATGCAGAGAGAAAATGATTATCTAATAGAACTCTATGTGTATTGAGAGACCAATACTCAAAGATCTCTGTACAGTCCATTTTATTTGAAAGAAAATAGTTACACTGTAGCAAGACAGAAGCATAGTTTATCTGGGGTTACCATGAAAGTTTCTTCCGTCATTCCAATGAAAGTTTAATGATATCAACATTTATTAATGCACAAGAATATAAATGCCACATTTATAGAATGACAGATTCAGCTCCAGGTGCTCTGGTCATCATGGATGATGTTGTCACTAATGCACAGTTGCACACTCATATCTACAGTTAATCAGAATTGGGCCTCTCTATTGTTTTGCAGGTCTCATTAAGTCACATTATACATACTACACTAACCAATTTAAATAAAATGTTTGAAATGGGGGCAACATATTTTCAGAAAAAAGCAATTCAGTACACTAATAAGCTCATTTTTAAAAACTCAGTGAATAAATTTAAGAAAGAAAGGCAACATTCCTCAAAATGAATGCCTGAAATTCAACATCTGAAGATTAAAAAAAGAAACTGCTTAATCTCTGGATAAGCCAAAATATCAGTTGATTGTATAAAACCCAGAAAATAATATATACATTGTAAAGGTCATCAAAGCGACTAGATTAAGTTACTGAGCAATACAAGCGCATAAGTTGCTTACATGGGAAGTTGGGGGTGGTAAGTCTTGTTTTTAGGAATGTTTGGAAAGAGGGTAAATATTTTTGCTAAGTTAGTAGTTAAGTTTATATGCTAAAATATTAGAAGCATCACTAAAATAAAAATGGACTGAGGATTACAAAGAAAGAGCAGTATACAAATGAAAAGAATGCAGCAGAAGGCAGAATAGTAGAAAACACTGAATAAAGTGGTAGAAATACATACAGTTGATCCTCCCTCTCTGCTGAGTCTCCATTCATGGGTTCAACTGACCTCAAGCAGAAAATATTTGAGGAAAAAGATCCAGAATTTCAAAAAAACAAAACAATAACAACTATTCCCCTAGCATTTATATTGTATAATCTAGAGATGATTCAAAGTATATAGGAGGATGTGTGTAGGTTATATGCAAAACTATGGCATTTTATATAACAAACATTGAGCATGCCTGAATTTTGGTATCCAATTCCCCATGGATAGAGAGACAATTGTGTTATATATATTAAGTAATCAATCAATGTAGAGGAAATATTTTTCAATATTAAGATTAAAACTGCATAGGAAACATTATACTTCTTCCTTTTTCAGAAAAAAACACTCCTAAACAGTAAAAAATAAAAGTTAAAACAAGGAAAGCAAAATGTATGCGCTAAAAAGTGCAAATGTTGAAAATATTTAAGCTGTTTAACAAATACAGATAAAAAATGTAGGAAGCTACAGTGAGCAAAACTAATGATTGAGAAGAAACATAGAATATAAGAAAATTATTTTAAAATAATGAATGGAAAAAATGGTGGTGTATCATGAAGATAGTGAAACAGCCATAAATACATAGTACATATATAATAGAGGTGAAGAGAGACAGAGATTGATTTTGTGAGTAATAGTAATAGAAGAGATTCAGAAGACAAAAAGTCACTATGGATATTATGTTAATAAACATTATAATTTGCTTGAAATAGAAAATATGTAATTTATCCAAAGTAATTTTAATAAACATAGAAAGCTGGAATTGTTTATAAGCATTAAAACATTTGATCAGTGACATAAATTCTTTATATACCCAGCTCAAAAGGCAATAAAATTTAACTCTACCACACATGTAAGAAATAAACTATTTCAATTTAAATTTGTCTAAATAATTATTGGAAAGGAGACCTCTCCATTTCATTTTATGAGACTTAGAGTTCTTGGTACTAATACAGGTCCCCAACAGCCCAAGAAATGAGAGACTGGTCATTTTTACTCACTGGCAAACTATTAGTAGCTAGAATCCAACATCGTGCAATTAAAACTGAGGCATTATGACCCAGGTATTATTTACTCAAAAATGGAATAAATGTTACTCAAAGATCTATATTTTTATAATATAGCCAATTCACAAATTAAAAATGAAATATATGATTTAAGTAGCTACAAAACAAGATTCCTGAAATCTAATTCCAAGTCATTAAAAAATCTTAGAAAAAGAGAAAGAGAATTTTTTTCATCTGATTGAAGAATCTAGCCAAAATCTATAGCAAACATCATATATGTTGCTGAAGAATATAAGCCATTTCCTTTGACATAAGAAAAGTTTTAAAGGTAGCTGCTATTCTATTTAAACATGTACTGGAAGTTCTAAAGTGTTTAGTAAGATAATATAGTTATGCATTATTATACAGAACACTGTAAGATTAGAAATGCTTCAACAAAAAATCATTATTTCATGACACTTAATAGTTTACAAAATCTAAATTTAGTCTAGATAGTGGAATAACACAGACAATCAAGGATATTATGTAATGATAAAAGGATCAATTCAACAAGAAGATACAACAATTGTAAATGAATACGCACCCAACACAGGAGCACCTACATGCATAAAGCAAATATTAGCAAACTTAAAAGAGAAACTGATAGTAACACAATAATAATAGAGGACTTGAACATCCCACTTATATCTATGGACAGATGATCCAAACAGAAAATCAGTAAGGAAACACTGTCCCAAACAGTACTTGAGAACAAATGTACTTAATTGCATGAGATATTCTCCGTGATAGGTCACATGGTAGGCCACAAAAGAAGTCTCAGCAATTTTAAGAAAATTAAAACCATATCAGATATCTTTTCCAACCACAAGGCTATGAGAGTAGAAATCAGCTGTAAAAAATAAATAAATAAACAAACAAACCTGCAAATAACACAAACACATGGAGGCTAAACAATATGCTGCTAAACAACCAATGGGTCACTGAAGAAATCAAAGAAGAAATTTTTTTTTAAAAACGAAAATGAAAAAACATGATCCAAAAACCAATGGGATGCAGCAAACGCAATTTTAAGGAGTAAGTTTATAGCAATACAAGTTTAACTCACAAAACAACAATCTCAACTAACCTACACCTAAAGGGACTAGAAAGAGTAGAACAAACAAAACCCAAAGTTAGTAGAAGAAAAGAAGTCACAAAGATCAGAGAAGAAATAAGTAAAGAATTAAAAAACAATAAAAAAAAAATCAATGAAATTAACAGCCGATTCTTTGAAAAGGTAAATTATCTGAAGAAGACAAAAACTCTCAAAGAGATATATACACCTATATTCACTGCAGCATTCATCACAATAGCCAAGGTATGGGAGCAAATTTGTATACATAGATAGATGAATAGATTATGAAGTGGTGGTATATATACACAATGAATATTACTCAGCCATAAAAAAGTAATGAAATCTTGCCATTTGCTACAACATGGATGGATCTAAAAAGTATTATGCTAAGTGAGGTAAATCAGAAAGACAAATATACTGTATGATTTTACTTTCATGTGGTATCTAAAAACAAAACAAAAATAACAAAATGGAGTTATAGAAAAAACAGGTGTCTGCCAGAAGGAAGAGGGTAGTGGGTGAAGGAATAAGAAATAGGTGAGTTGGATTAAGAGGTACAAACTTCAGTTACAAAATAAATCTCAGCTATGAAATTCAAAAAAAAATAGTTGAAGGAAGAGTTCAAGTCTTGTAAAATACTTAGTTTATAATTTATAATTCTTTTCAAGTGTTTATCTTTAAACTGAATTTTATAAAGTTCCAATCAATTTCTATTTCTGAATATAATTGTGATTTTATTCCAATGTTCCAATTTCTTAGTTATAATAGGCAAATATTTATATATTTTACTAACAGAAATTTAAAATTCATTTTAAAAATAGGTTTCCTTATAGAAACCCAACATTATAACCTGAAAGTATGTATCCAGTGAAAACAATTGTGAAAAATTATTATAAAATGCTACTGAATTTTAAAATTTGTAAGAACCTTAACTTTTTATGTGAGGCAAAGAAGTATTTTGTAGAAAAGAGAAAGTGAGAGCAAGATAATCAAATGTGAGTGGGTATGGCTGTGGATATACATGAGACATTCCACCATGAATATCTAAGATTTTTTGTTTACATACAATACTCAGAATATTCATGATTATCACATTGTGAACATATTTTGTAGTACCCCATTTTCTTCTCAAACTTCCTCCAATAGAGTAGTGCAGCCTTGACAATTTTTGTGTATTTCCAATGTTCTTCCTTACAAAATGATATTAGCAAGTACTGCATGTAATGTTATGTATTATATATTTTATAGTAAAGTTATTACTCATTATTTCTTATTACATTTATCATTTTTTTGTATCACTTGAGAAAACTTGCAGTTTCACCAAGTTAATTGTGTTCAGAGTATATTATTTTACATCAGTCATATTTTCATTTCCTTTGTCACATTATCTTTTCCTGGCACTCTCTCTCCAGAACTTGCTCATTCCCATGATCAAGAAATATTGTGGCAAATTTCTCCAGCCAAGTTCAAATCTGTATACATTCTGAGTTTTATCCACCTCTACCATTTTTTCTCTTTCCTTTGAGGAAAGCTCTATTATAATCCATTTAAAACAAAGACTTTAAAAGTTACCTGATAAGCTGTTTTAGAAACTTAATTTCCTTATTTTTCTTGTGTTTTAGAAATCTGAAGTAATCAATTTTGAACTCTCTATTTATATTTGAAAAATATTAGTACTTTGAATTCACTGATTCTTATTTTCCCTCGTTTCACATTCAAAAGATAATTGCACAATTTTAATTTGCTTTGATGTTTATATTCTGCTATTTGTTATGTTGATTTAAAGGTTTTTGACCAAGATAAAAAAAAAATTAACCTCAGTAAGCATTTTAATAGAATATGAAAATAGTTCTTCACTGTATTAACTGCAGAAACATTAACAAATGCAGCAGGGTAAAAATAAGCATAAATGTTAACTTTTTTCCTACAATCCAATATAAAACTTAAAACAATTGAAAATTTACAAAAGATAAAGTAATGCTGGGAGAATAAAAAATACTATATCCTTTTGTTTCTGATAGTGAAATAAACAGTATCTCTATACAACATCTCAAAGTTCTAAATGAGGTAACCAATCAGATGGGTGGTGCAAGGAGGGATGGGCAGCACTTCTAGAAAAGGAGGGAAAAAACACACAGAAACATTGGGGAAAACCCTAGGCCTATGGGTAACGAACTGGATGGATATTCTGTTTGCCTTTCCAGATCTTTTACCTCCTTATAATTCTGGGTCCTTGAAGACTGCAGCTGTAACTCGACTTGTAAATTCTTAGGTGAATTCTAACAAAGGATCACCGAGGAGAATCTCAGCTGTGGGTCTTTTAATAAAGGAGAAGAAGGCTACGGCTCTGTCTGCTTCTAGGTTCTAGTTCTAAAACCCACTCCTCTTGTTAGGCAGTCAGTCAAACATAAGTAGTGAGGCCCAGGAGGATAATATCAGGGAGGACCCAAAAGAGACTCAGTCCTGCCCCTTGCAGGTAACAAACACCTAAGGAACAACCCACCGCAGAGAAGAGACTAAAATCCACAGTGGGAAATTCCCCTGGCCAAGCATGCACGAAGCCTAGGTCCCCTTGTCCTTAGATGACCCTACCACCCTGAAACCAACTGCTGTTACATATTCTGACCATAAAATACATTAATCTCATTATAACAAAGTGAATTCTAGGAAAAACATGCTCAGTTCAGGTACCCCTTAAGTAATTCTCAACTGTCAATCAAATTGACCTGGTCCCCAGGCAAAACCAAAGCTTAAAAAGCTAAGGTCCTCTGCTTTAGGGGCCACTGCCTCCCTTGGCTTGGCCCACTTCTCTCTTGGAGTGTATCTCCTTTCAAAATAAACTTGCCTAAAACTCTGCTAACTGTCGTGGTTCCTCAATTCTTTGTTGCACCAACAGCAAGAATCAAGGTCAAGGTAGCCCTGCCATGGTCCATGACAACACTCTCACTTATCCAATCAGCCACGGGGATCATAATGCTCTTCTCCCATCTTTCATGGGGGCGAAGCTGCAGCAGCTTTCAGTGCCCCTAATAGTTTCCTCTTAAGTTTGCTCACACAGTTGTTAATAACTTCAGTAGGAAAATCTCAGTTACTTTATTTGAATGAACTATTTGCTTCTGCCAGGTTCCTGATGATAAAAAGGACTATAATTTTACATTTCTGGAATGTGAACTGCTAAGAGCATTGTAAAAAGATATTACACAGGGTTCACAGAAGTGAGAATTTTGTTTGTCATGACAAGGAGATTATGAAACTTCTAAAAGATTTCAAATCAGATCTCATATGGTCATATTAGCATTTCCCAGGGACACTGAAAAGTAGACTTACCAAAAAACACCAGAAAAGTCAATCAAATTCCAATTTTGAACCCACCATTTAATAGTGTTAACATCCCAAAAGGCATGTTATTATTATTAAGGTCAAATATTAGCCTCCATGGAAAAAACAAGTCTAAATATGTTTTCTTCCAAAAATATTTCTAGAAAAAATCTCAAAGCCTGAAGTATAATAGAATACCTTTCTCCCATATGAGTCTTATAAACAAAAATATTTGGTATCCATTTGCTTATAATCTCTAATAGATCTTAATACCAGATTTTGTATTGTTAGAATTTCAAGTTTTACCTTCCCCAGATGACTGTAAGTATTTAGCATGAAGGAGGAGACAGGGAGGAGTGAGGCAAAGTAGGTGGGTGACCTCTAGGAACTGGGAAAGTCAACAAAATGGATTCCTAGAGCTACGAGAAAAGAATGCAGCCCTGCCAACACCTTGATTCTAACCTGATGAGATCCATTTCAGACTTCTGTCCGTTACACAAGATAATGTATTCATGTGTTTTGTTTATTTGTCTTAAAGGTTTCATTTTCTAAGAGCAGTTATAGTCTAATAGCAAAGTTAAGAAGAACAGAGATTTCCATATACTACTCCTCAACTGTCAACATCCCACCAAAGTGGTACATTAATACGGTTAATGAACCTACACTGACACATCACTATTACTCAATGACCATAGTTTAAATTATAGTTCATTCTTGGTGCTGTGCATTCTATGGGTTTGGGCAGATATATAACGACATGTATCATTATAGTATCATACTGAGTGTTTCTTTGCCCTAAAAACCCACTGTATTCTGCCTATCTAGTCCTTCCTCTCATCTACACTTGTCTTGTTTTAATTCACTGTTCGTGGTGTTTTGTTATGGCAGCAATAGAAAACTAATACAAAATGGAAGTGATGAATATAACGATAATGATGAGAGGGATATTAATGTAGCTGAGATATTCTAAGTGAAAGCAGAGTAAACTATGCTTTTCTTTAATGACTTCAGTTTTTTTTTTTCATATAGTGACTTCTTGTCTGACATTTCATCACATTTTTTTCAAAAACATATTCATTTTCGGCATTATTACATCTGTGTTTTAATCCGTCAGAATTTCCTTGAATATGTTTAGTGTGTGGATGATACCTTGCTACAGTTTTTAGTGTTGATGTAGTTTTTTTGTTGTTGTTGTTATTGTTCATTTTGAAGATTATCTGGAAAGAAAAGTAAATGACTTTCCATCTTCACAGATATTAAGATAATTAATACATTATAACAAAGTAAAATTTTCTAAATTGCAACCTAGGAAATTTC
The DNA here is from genome assembly GCF_009834535.1 of Camelus ferus. Lineage (NCBI taxonomy): Eukaryota > Metazoa > Chordata > Mammalia > Artiodactyla > Camelidae > Camelus > Camelus ferus. The sequence continues at coordinate 18,651,666 of NC_045696.1, read as the reverse complement.
TACCAATTTACATTTCTGCCAGCAATGTATCACTGCCAGTAGTTTCAAACTTAGCCAAAGAATATATCCATTAATGTGATTCTTTTTTAAACTTTGCCAATTTGGCAAATTAAAAAAAAAAAAACTGAAGTACCATTCTTTAATTCTGATTGATGTTAGCCATTTGTAACTTTATTTGAAGACACTGCTTTAAACTGTTTTGCAAACAATTCAACCCCAGTGAAAAGACTAGAAATACTGTTTTCAAGGCAATTTCTCTTTGAAACATGCAAATTGTCATAGAAAGATATGAAGTATATAAAGGACAAACAGAAAACATTTATCTTTAATGACACATTACCTGTTTAAATTACTCCATTAATTAGAGAAAATATAAAACTTGAGAGAAAAAATAAAGCAAAATAAGGAAGTTGTTTATAAAAGTTGCATGAGAAAAAATATAGTTTTGGCAAAACTAAACTTACACCATTTTATGTTAACTAGAGAAGGCTCTGTGTGGGTGACAGAATATTCAGAAATTTCAATTAAACATTTAATATTAATATATTGAAAGTAATGGGAAATATTCAACTTACTATTGCCATTAAAAATGTAACTCAAATAATACGAAATATTAAGACATTTATAAATAATTATATTAATCATCAGTTCAATAATTTACAAATGTATCAATTTTAAACTTTCAAAAATGCACCAATGTGAGTTTTTTAAGTTTGCAATAAAATGCATGGAAATAAAAATTGGGGAGTTTATAGATGAAACTCATTATTAACTTAATAGTTTACATCTATATCTGTGTGAATAAAGAGCAAATATCCTTATATTTCAAGTTGTGTTCTCTAAAATGGCAATATTGCTTTATAATAAAATCAATGGTTAAATCTAAGAAAGAAAAATAGTTGATTTTAATAGTTCAAAAACATGTATGGCAGTAATATATAATCAACATATTGACAAACTACAGTTACTTATAATTTTAGTGAAATTTTTATCAGTCCATGATGTTCTATTGGTCAAGATTTTTCTATTAACTAATTTGGTTAATACAAACATAGAAACATGCGCTTCTTTTAAAATTCTTTTCATGAATGTGCTGTGAAAGCCACAATTGTAGAAACATTTTTCATGTGGTTACACAGGATCCAAAGGAATATATAAACAAAAAATACAGCAATTGAGATAGTCATTAATACTGTAATGATAAACTCTAATTCTCTTAACCTGGAGATTTGTTTTATATTGTCTGACAAACAACATAGAATGATTAAAGTTACCATTCTCATCCAGGGGGAGATTATTTAATTATGCTTTGGTCTACATTTTTACATGAATGAATGGAGAAAGATACTACAGCCAAATGCACAGCATTTTCCATAAGCTGCAGAGATAAGTAAATAAATCAAACAATTATTTCCTAATCACACTAGCAACCATAAATAGCTTAAGAAAAGCCAACCAGTAGTAATCACCTTAGGCTACATATTTAATTTATCATGGTGGCAGCATAAAATGGAAATCTCTGCAAAGACTTTCAGTGAAATAGCATATAAAGCATGGCTAGTAATAGTCTATGATTAGTAGAATAATGCAATAAGGAAAATATAAAAGATGCAATTGAAATATTCAAGAAGAGCTATTGGTGATTAAACGTGTATAATATAGTAGTGCAGAGAGTTATTTCTGATGTTTTAAATGGAATTATCTGTGTTCACAATATAGACAGCTAGTATGTATGCTCAATATAACAAAAAATTTGATTAAAATTAACTCTACCCTTCAGGCATTGTGCTTTCTTCAATAACACTTAAGTAAAGAATAAAACTGAACACAATCTATTTGAGCAAGTTAACAGATATCTATTACACTCTGCCCATCACTTATTATTCATTAAAAGAAAAATTGAAAATAATGAACTGGAAAAATCTGCAAGCATGCTAAAAATGTATTATAAGAGTTTACCAACATCGCATGTATAAGGAGTCTTTACTATTAACAATGTGAATGGAATTGTATTTAAATATTATGTACAGGCTGTCTCATCAAAAAAAGTGAAAGATGACCATGAATAAATTTGAATAAAAATTTTACTAGAGATTTTTGAGAATCCCATACAAGACACATTATGAGGATCTGGAAGGAATAAACTATCTCACATATCTATGTTCAAGTTTACTAGAAAGACTGTGAGGTGAAAGCTAAGTATCTGGTTGCAATATTCAAACAAAGCAGAAAAAAATAAGCATACATTACAGGTTAGGAAAAGGAGAGGTAAATAAATGTGTGATCTAAATAAAACCTTATTTTGTGAAAATAAATATTGTAAAAAGTCCCCCCCTTCATTTTCAAACTACTGAACTCTAAAATGTAAAATGAATGTATTGTGTATATAAATATAAACAACTATTTCATTAAAAGGGACATATACAGGAATTCTGACACTCTCAAGTAGTTGCTTTCAGTTCTGATTCCACATCTAATTCAAACGATACACACCAATTGTGAATGCATAGACTACCTCAAAAACAGATAAGCAAATAGAAAAAGAGGTAATATTCACTGTGTTGATTTTTCATTAAAAATAAAAAGCACAGACAATTCACTGCGAAACTAATGGTAACCAAAAAACAAACTAGTTCTAAAAATGTTTAAGCGTACTTTCAATAGGATTCAGGGAGATTTTGTACATGTGAAACATAAACAAGCATTCATAAAAGTAATCAAGTGAGAAATAGTTACAGAGAAATTAAAATAAAAAAACATTTTCTGCTTTCAAATTATAATGGAGGCAGTGAACAAGAAGTTATCACTGCAAAACCTTGAACCATTAAGGATGTACTGTCTGGGGTATATATTCACTTTCAGAAATAGAAATTGTCAGACAGTAATTTAAAGCCTTGGTAATCCAAGTGTGGTTCTGGACTAGCAGTATTATCCTCTTCTTGGAATTATTTACAAATGCAAAGTCTTAGGCTTCACTCCACAGAATTAAAAACTCTTCTTTAAAAAATTCCCAAGAAAAGTTATATGCAAATTAAAACAACAAAGCACCTTCAAGTTTACTAACCAAAGTCCTTTGCGACCTGTGAGATCAAAGAATAGTATCTGTGAAAGCAATATAGGTCCCAAATCAAACAATAGACCAGTTGGACTTAATTGATATCTACAGGACACTACATCCAAAAACACAGAATGTATGTTCTTTGCAAGCACTCATGCAGTGTTCTCTAGGATAGATCACTTAATTGGTCACAAAACAATCCTTGACAAATTTAAGAGTATAGAAATTATATCAAACATCTTTTCTGACCACAGTGGTATGAAACTAGAAAACAATTGAAGAAAAATGGGAAAGAACAAACACACGACACATGCTTTAAAAAAAAGGGGTAGGTCAATGATAAAATCAAAGAGGAAACCAGAAAACACCTAGAGAGAAATGAAAATAAAAACACAATGTTCCAAAATCTACAGGATGAAGCAAAAGCAGTTCTAAGAGAGAAGTTCATAGCAACACAGATCTTTCTCAAGAAACAGACATTTCAAATAAACAACCTAAACTACCACCTAAAAGAGTTAGAAAGAACAAAGCCCAATGTCAGCAAAAGGAAGGAAATAATAAAGATCAAAGAAGAAATAAAGAGATAAAAGATAAAAATAGAAAAGATCAATAAAATCAAGAGCTTTTTTTTTTTTGAAACAAATTGGTAAATCTTTAGCCAGGCTTACCAAAAAGAAAAGAGAAAGGATCTAAGTAAACAAAACAAAACAAAACAAAAATGGAAGAGGACAATTAACAAGTAACAGCAAAGAAATAAAAAAATTCTAAGAGATCACTACAATTCTACACCAACAAATTGGACAACCTCGAGAAAAGGAAAATAGAAATATGCAGCCTGCCAAGACTGAATCAAGAAAAAACAGACAATTTGAACAGATCAATAATTAGGGGAAAAAAAAGAATCTGTAATAAAAACTTCCTGCACACAGAAGTCCAGGGCCAGACAGCTTCACTGGGGAATTCTAATAAACATATTAAGTACTTACACATATCCTTCTCAAACTCTTCCAAAAAACTGAAGAGGAGGGTACACTCACAAAATCATTCTTCAAGTTCCTCGTTACCCTGAAACCAAAACTAGACAAAGACACTACAGAAAAGATTACAGGCCAGTATATTTGATGAATATGGATGCAAAAATCCTCAACAAATTAGCAAACCAAGTCCAACACAACATTAAAAGGAACCTGCACCGCAATCAAGTTGAATTTATTCCGGGGTTACAAGGATGGTTCAAGAAATGCGTATCAAAGTGTTACAACACTTAAACAAACAGAAAGACAAAAAAACTACATGATCATCTCAACAGCCACAGAAAAAGCACTGGACAAAAATTTAACATCCCTTCATGGTTAAAAACTCTCATCAAGGTGGGTACAGAGGGAACATTTCTCAACATAATCAAGGCCATTTACAACAAACTCGTAGCCAACATCATACTCAGTGAAATCGCAGACTTCCCGCTAAATTCTGGAACAAGCCAAGGATGCCCACTTTTACCACATCTATTTAACATATTCTTGGACATCCTAGCCACAGCAATCAAGGAAGAAATAAAAGGTATCCAAATTGAAAAGGAAGAAGTAAAACTGTCACTATTTGCAGATAACATGATGCTCTATATAAAGTACCCTAAAGTCTCCACCCAAAAACTATTAGAATAAATAAATTTAGCAACTTTGCAGGATACAAGATTAATATAAAGAAAAATGTTGTGTTTCCATGCACTGATAATGAAAGAAGATATATTTTGGTTGAAATATATACATATTAACAGCTATTAATTAAAATGCTAAGAACTAACTTTTATTTGGAGCAATTCTTAAAACAAAATGGCATTATAATCTTTCTTCATTGGAAACAGTTTCATTTTGATCTTCCAGAAAAATTATTTTTTGGGTGAAGGGCAGGGTATTTCCAAGAGGTGAAGCAAAAAATTTTCTTAAAATGTCTGAATACTGAATATGGCACCATATTGTTAATGCTTTGGATGAACTGAATGTGAATCTCAAATCTTTAAGCACATGAAAAAAATGGGTATTTGAATCCATGCAAATAAGTGCAAAAAAGTTAAAAGATTTTTAAAATGTTAACAGTTATGGAAAGTGATTGCTATTGTGAAGCCTGCTGTTTTCTCTTAAAATGTGGCAATAATGCACAAATTAAATTGCAAAAGGAACTGTATTGGGTATTATAGTATACTATCCTAGTTGCTTTTCATGCAGAGGTATGTAAATTGAAAACATATGATAATTATAAATAAAAAAGATTAAAATATATTTAATCAGCTTAAAACAATTAAAATTAGCCACTTGCAGAAAAAAGACTAATTTAAGTAATCAAATTAAAAGGAACTGCTTTCAACATGACAGGTAATTCAAGAAAGATATATTGCCTAAGATATAAATTTTAGTAAAATTAATGGTTGTTATTATTAATAAATATGTGTCTTACATATTAGAAAAGAGATTAGAATAGTCAATTTGTACTTTAAGCTTAATGGGCTATAAGTGAACATATGGTGAAGTGGCTTTTCTGCACAAAATGGGGATGGCAAGAATGTACTCTGTAAACTATGCTAAGATAATGGTTATTCCTTCTGTGAAACAGACTACAATTTGATAAGGAAACTATTTTAAATCTACACTAAAATTCTTATTTCTTGATGTAAAATAGTTTTAATCACATAAATTATTAGTCATTGATGTTGATGCTAATGTACAATTGTTTGCTATTATAGTCTCAATTTTTAAGTAGTAGATTGATGATTAAAGTAATTAAGCAAGTTGGTCATTATCTTGAGTAAATCTAAAGAATATTAGGTATAAGATTATATACGAGATCAAAATCTAATGATGAAAACAAATTTCACTGGAACAACATAGGATGTCTATTATGTTTCCTTGTTCTTGTCAGGTCATAGGTCAAAAATGTATCACCCTTGGTTAACGCCTACTTAAGCACTTGTGTATTCCTTCACAGCAGCAGATCCCTAGAACACCTTGACACCTGTTACTATAGGTGCTCAGTTTGATCTTGTATTGTGTTCAAGATGCTGTTTCTGAACACAGCCTCCAAAGAATGAAGGGACAGATTATTCTTTCTGCCCCTTAGTTAAGGCTCTACTGCCATACTTTACAGTAGCTTGACAGGTTCTCCCTTTGACCCCTTGTAGTTGGGAATTGGAACGAACATTTTATAGCTGCTTTGGGATACTGCTGCAAGGAGCAGGCTTTCAGAACAAAAAGCTCCAAGTGTGATGAAATACAGGTTGTGAGACCAGGATTAGGCAGGTCATCAGACTGGGAGAAAAGGAAAAAGTTAATGAATATCCTTAGATATCTAAATCAGCAGGGTTCAATGAGACCAAACCATCTCATAATACTGCTAAGATGTCATTTGTATTATTTGCCTTCATCTCTGTGTTGACATTCGGTTTGACGATGCAAAAGCAATGTGGGGTAAAACTGCTGGGGCCCAAAGTAAGGCAATCACAACAAGTTAACCTAGGAGTCATGATTTTCAATACTGGATACAGGAAAAGAGAAAACTAAAAAGCCTGTTTCAGTAACAAACGTCCTTGATGAAGTAGTAAATATTAATTTTCTTAAACCAATGCTTTTTGATACTTCATGTGATGAAATAAGAACTATACATGGCACAATTCTTCTCTGTTTCATACAAATGTACAATGGTTGCATCAAGGAAAAGCACTTTTGAAAGTATGACTAACAATCATTATTCAGACTGGAAATTTGGTAGCTATTCTCAAAAATGAATGAAGTAAGCCTGCCGTTTCGAGGAAAACAACAAATGTGTTGCCAGTAATAAAATGTGAACTTTCAAGTACAAATTAGCATTTTGGAAGACTTGCATCTGCCATCTTAAGCTTGACATGTTCTGAACACTTTAAGAATTTTCTGATGACATTGGTTTGTAATTAATGAATGTGATCTTGATGTTGTTTAATGAAAGATGTCAGCGTTTGGAAGATCTGCAGCATCACTAAGCAGTATTTTTTAATTATAAATGCATAATATTACACGATCATGCATGGATGAAATAAAAAGCTCAGAGCAAAAAATATCAATAGTTTTTAAGGAAAGTAGTCTTAAACTACTTCTAGTCAAGTATTGTTATAGTATTAAAATGGAATATTCAGTTATTTTAATTTCAATTTTAAATATACCTTTCTTAAATCTTTGCAAGGCATTCTTGTGTATCTGCCCCTGTGCCCCAATTTCCCCTTTTTAAAAAGACAGTAGTCACATTGGATTGTGGCTCATACTAATGATCTCATCTTAACTTGACCATCTGCAAAGACACTATTTCCAAGTAAGGTCACATGCACAGGTACTGGGGATTAGGACTTCAGCGTATTTTGGGGGACATCTTTCAACCCTTATCAGTTCCTTCAAATACAGTGTGCTTCCAATATTTAGTTACTTTCAGATTTCCAAAAGCTGATCCATTGTAACGTTTCATCATTTCCTAGAGTTGTGAGTTTAACACGATTGGAGGTGAAGAAAGAGGTTTTCTTGGTTCTTCACCCTAAGCTGATCTCCAAGTCTAGTTCTCAGCATAAGTCTGATAGATGTGTTTCCCATTTGCTATTTTTGGACCCCACAGAATAGAAGTGTGATTACAGTGTGATTAATAAACAATTGCATTATCTCTGGGGCCCTGAAAAAATATGATCCAAAAAAAAAAAATCTAATTCTTCATCATGACACTTAACAAGGGATTTCTCTTTGAAATTCTGAATTAACTTCCCCATTAACTTGAAATAACTTCAGAAGTCTGCTGGTTAACTATAGAAATACTCCCAACTCTGACATCAAGAAACCAAGTGCAGAAACGTTATTTCCTGTGCCAAGTTTAGCGGCAGAGGGCATTACAAATAATACCATCTGTCTTGTTAAGAGACACACTTCCCAAGGAAAGTCCAAGGTGCCTGGCCGAAATCAAGCACACAATATTAATACTTGGACAGGTACTGACATTTCATCAGAGCCTTTCAAGCTGCAGCGATAAGCCTGGAACACACCTGCGACACGTAGAGTAGTGAGTGGGGAAAGAGGAGATGAGGGTGCTAAATCATTCTACCCTTCATCTTTACTTTCCTTTTGAACAGACTTTTATTTTAGAAGCCCAGGTGTCAAGAATGGTTAATTAGCATAAACCATATGATAAAATAAGGACGCCTAGAATAAACTATCTATAACGATGCAGCAGCCATGACTCTCACTATAATTTAAGCCTTTGTTTTTAATGTGTAGCACCAAATACTGTAAAATCTAAGCTTAACAGAAATAAAATTGCTACCCAGGAGGCCTAGTGAACGTACAGATTTCCACTTTGGTTCTTAATTGGTCCCTGAACTGAGAAAACAGTACGTAGTGTTCCTTATGCCTGACAGCTATTCTCCGTGAAATATCCTATGTGACCTTAATTTTGACCAAACCTGTGTGTTCAGCATAAAGTTTCTAGATGCTAACTAAATCTGTAAATAATCTGGCACCAGACAAAGCTTTCTTAGGTAAGGAAAGCTTTTGAAAATAAGTTATGTGAAAGCCATAGCCTGAAGGATGAGACGGTGTGATCCACATTATGGAAAAGTGCAGTGTTCCATGCACTGGAATATAATCAAGGAAACGCTATGTCCAGGGAGCTAAGAGTAGTTGAGTGACATTAAGGTAGGAGAGGCTGAGGTTTGGGGTTGCAGAAGGAATTAGCAATTAAGTAATGATTTGCCTTGACTGTGTGTGTTTTAAGCACAAAGCAGTCAGTAACTAACTCAAATTTATGTCTAGGAGGCAGAGAATCAATTAGAAGGTGGTTGAAAAGCATAGAGGAAAAAACCTTGATTCTGGAATAAACTAGAGAAGTGGAAAGGGGGATCGAAAATATGATGATATTCTGATACCTACAGAAGAGACAAGATAACTTTCTGGTTAGAAGTAGATGCCCTGGAGTATGATAGACTGGTTTAAACACCATCGTCATTGGTTCCCTCCCTGCTTCCCTCTCTCCTTGCTTCCAACAAGTCCTGAATTTTAAAAGATTTGTATTATACAAAAATAAGTCCTCTAATACAAAGGAATTAAGTTGGAAATCAGTAACAAAGAAATAAGAAAAAAGTCTTAAGTATGTGGAAACTAGACAATGTATAACATCCAATGGGCCAAAGAGAAATCACAAAGAATTTAGAAAATACTTTTAAAGCAAAACAGTTTTTGAAAATAAAACAAACAAAAAACAATAAACTATATATTATGAGATAAAGGTAAAGCAATGATTAGAGAGAAAGGTATAAGAGTATATTTGTGATAGAGAGAGAGAGGGAGATCTCATTTCAATGAACTCACCTTATATCTTAAGACACAAGGGGAAAAGACCTTCAGGAAGATACTAGTCAACTGAGTCTAGCAGCATATACATACATGTATTACACACCATGACCAAGTGGACTAACTCACAAGACGGCAACGCTGATTAAATGATTGGCAAAAATCAACCAATCTAATACATCATATTAACAGTATAAAGGACAAAAAATTCCATTTAATAAATGCAGGAAAAAACATTGGTTAAAAAAAAATCCAACACCTTTTTATAATAAAAATCCTCAACAAATAAGGAAAAGAGGGAACTTTATCAACCTGCTGATATGGGGTATTTATGAAATACCAAAGCTAATCGTACTTAATGATGTAAAATTGAAAACTTGCCCGCTAAGATCAGGAACAAGATAAGGATGTCTGCTTTCACCACTTCTATCCAACACTGAGCAGCAGGTTCTAGCCAGAGCAATCAGAAAATCATGAAAAGATATCTAGATTGCAAGAAAAAAAGCGTAACTATATTTCCAGATCTTTTATATTTGGATCCTAAGGATTCCTCAAAAGACCTTCTAGGATTGGGTTAATGCTGGATTTACAGAACAATGTAATATATTGAAAGTCTAGAAATAAATTCTGATGTATATGGTTGATTAATTTCATTAAGGTTATCATGACAATTATATACATATGACAATTATATATACATATCATGACAAAATGAAGGAGTCGTCTTTTCAACAAATGTTTTTCTCTAGATGGAAAAATACTGTTTCTTTCTCCATATCGTTGCAAAACAATTGTCTCAAGACAACTGGAGACTGAGTGGTTAACTAATGTCCCTTAGTCTATCACTACTTAGTGGAAGAATTTGTATGCCAGATTCTGCGTCCTTAATTACTATGGTCTACTGTCTATAGCTGCCCAAAAAAAAGAAAAGAAAAGAAAAAAGCCAACCAGTGAATGAAGTAAAAGATGTTGACATGAAAGCCACCTATTGCCTGAAAGCTGGCAAAGCACATTATCAAATATAATTATTTTAAAATAAAATAGCAATACCATCTAGGGTCAATTTCAATAAAAACTTAGTCATTTTCAAACATCTATGCCCATGGTAACTTTGACCAAAACACATGTGAATGCCTAACGTTTAGAAATACTCATTTGCTTTTTTTTTTTCCTAAAGCTCAAGTGAGAATTCAGAGGCCATTAGCCTTTTTCCTCCTTCCTTTTCTCATATCTTTGGAATTCAAGTAGTATAATGTTAAAAAAAACTGAAAGAAATGACCTTTTAAGGAACATTCCTTCTCCATGATTCATTTAGTGAGGTAATTAAGTTCAAAGACATTTCATTCAAATAAAGAATTTGGGATTTGAAGTCTAAATACATCTTCACCAATTACCAAAAGTAGAACTTGATTAATGTGAGGGCTATCAGATTAGAAGCCATCATAAAACTTTCTAATTTCTGGTTGAAGTATAGCACATTTATAATATAGAACAGTGACTGCCCAAAATGCATGATATTAACTTCTTCATATTCCTTTATATTGACTGATAGCCTAAAATTTAATCTCTCAAAAAAAAACCTTTTATTAATTAGTTATCTGATAATTTTGGATAGTATTAAAGAAAATATGAAATGTTACAAACATCAAAATTTAGTAGCATCATTCTTCCTGAGCTCTGATATTAACACCCATGTATAACCAGTAACATACCATACAAGAAAATGCTGGCCACAGAAGATCATGCTGTTGTAGGTAGTATAATCTCACATGCCAGGAGATTTGAAATTGAAAACAAACAAGTATAGCCATATAGATAAAAATGTTCAGAAGGCAGTAAATAAAGAAGGATCATCTAGTATACCATTCTTCACTACCTCCAAAGAATATGGAGATCAAGATTAAAAACAATACTGACCATCACTGTGGGTCTATTGTGCACTGGGCATTTTTTTTCTTTTCCTTTTCATGAATTAGCTCATGTAATATCAAAACAATTCTATGAAGTAAATATCATTATCATTCTCATTTTGTATATAAGACTCTTAGATACACAGAGTGAGCAGTAACATACACAAGATTGCAAAACTGGCCTACTTCATAGCTGTGAACTAAGAATTCTGGTTCCAAAGAGGGAAGTGTTAATTATTATGCCCCTCCTGGACAGAATGGTAAATTACAAGGTGCTGTGAAAAGCAGATATATCTCATAATGCAACACAATTTCAATTTTAAAGGAATAACAATAGTTCAGAAGAAAATTTTAAATTACTTGTTGTCATACATTTCCAATAAGTAAGAGATTATATATTTTGTTTCATTTGATAAGTGAGATAGACAGAAATAAATGCATGTATGTCCTACAGTTACTTTGTGGAAGGAAAAGTGAAAACTCATGTTTTAATTGTGAATCAGTTACTGAACCACAGTACCTTAAAACCCACACCAGTTGCTGTTTGGCTAAAGTACAAGGATGCTGTTAACAAAAGAATATAAATTAAAGATGTTATAGTTTTCTATTTATATGTCACTTTTATGAAATCAACATCTAATTCCAAAGTTCTCTCTCACATCTTGATTTCATTTACAACAAAACTTTAATATCAGTGTGTTTTAGGGCTACAGATTCACAGTTACATTAAGTAAAACTGATTAGTGTTTCAGAAAATCATCAGGTAATCTTGGTTTGAAAATTACAATCATCAGAGTTTGCAACCATCCCTGATCATTGCAGCAACTTAATAATGAAATCAATAAACTGAGAGAACCTAGATTTTTCTCCTAAAAGACTTGTAATTTTAATTGAATTCATTACACTAGCATTAGTAATTCATATTGTTTTCTTTGATGAGTAATTGACACATTGTTTGTTTACAGATATCAGGTTTAATATTAACCAAAAACGTAGGTTTAATGTAAATATCTTTTGTTACTAATTCAGAAGGCTTTAACTCTGATGTGAAGAAAGATAAGTCTGAAAAAATGTGAGGAAAAAAAGAGGCAACAATAACCACAACAAAAAGATCTGAGCATAGATTTGTGAGAGAGTCAAACATTATGGCAATTAAAGTATGAAGTTTTTTTCCAGTTCCCCAAAAGGAAGTTCATTTTCACCTTTGTATTTGTATTGTTTTCTCTCAAAGTCAGCCAAGTGGAATTATGAATAAAGAAAATTTTATGATGTCTATACTTTTCCTTTACTCAACAATTTTTTAGAAATACATCTATATTTAAAAGGACACATTTAAAATTAATTTAAAACTTGTATGATTCAAACAATCATAAGTTGATGAGTTGTATCATTTTTATTTTTGTAAATTTTGTAGTTTAGTGTTTATATTTTATAAAAATGTATCAGTAATATATTCAATACTCAGTCAAGTTAAATAAAGTAAAAATGTTAACTTTCAGTAATAATTGTCTAACTTTACAGAGCTAGGGTCATTTATCTAACAACATGCTTTGCAAACTGGCTTTTACAACACAAACTCACTTTCTCCTGAATACTTTCATGCTTATTTACAAAGCTGGGGAAGATCACACTAGCCATTTCAATTAATGCATTCTGTGAAAAGTTTATTTTAAATCAGAGGGAAAAAAGGCTGCTTCTTCAATCTAGATGTTTATTCCAATCATAAAAGTAAAAGTAACTTGTATTAAATTGGTTCTGCAAAGGATTAGTTAACTGCAACTGAGTTCAATGCATGTGAAATATGTTAGATGGAAACTAAAACATGAACTTTTTTTAATTAAAAAAGGCTCATTAATTTTGAGTTTGTCAGCACAACTACCTAAATATGTTCACCAAATAATGAAGTTATTATCATAAAACTATCTGTAGATCTCAAAATGATTATCAGTAAAACAGGTTTCCTTTAGTTACCCTTTTTCCTTCCTGTCCCCAACACGTGAATTGAGAGCAGTTTTTCTTTAACTTCTACTATGGACTAGGAAAAAATAGTAATTACTTAATTTATTGTTTAAAAATCCAGGAATAATAAACTTAGGCAAATTAAGAACACTCTACAGGTATAGCAACTAGCGCGAGGAGGAACCATCCTAGTTAAAGATACTGGCATGTAAAATTATACTGAGTTTTATTTATTATTTTGGCCTAGGACTTGTCTTCTTTTGTCTATCATGAATAGATAGATGTTAAATGAACATATTTAATTATTAATTTATGTACGTGTGTTTCTACATGATTTATGGAAATAAGGGGTCACAAGAGATGAGCTAAGAAAGATGGTGTTAGAAGAGCGAACAGTACAAAAAATTTTAATAGTGTAAATGAGAACTTAACTATCCTATACTCTTAGCAGCTTAATCTCCATAGGAAAAAAAAAATTATCTAATGAAATAAAGGACTAAATAAAATATAAACCCAAGAGATAAAATCAATGTTTAAGTATTTACAGAAAAGAAAAATGGATCATGTGTAATCTCACAAAGCACAACTATAACAAATTCCTAAAATGTGAAAATATTTAAGACTATGTAATTATTTACACTAAAATGCCAATAACAGAACCAGATAAAGAAAATGCAACTTAAAAAAAATAACTATTTTATAATAGCATTACAAACCATATTAATCATTCATGAATCAAAATAATTTAAGAATATCTAGAATATATACACACACGTGCATAATTTAAACATCATATATCAGTCCTGATAGGATGTAGATGAAAAGTGACAACAGAATAACAGTAACAGTATTAAATACCCTTGTTAATTTAAACACTAAAAAGAAATATATGGATTTAAATATTTAGCAAAGGACAACAAGAACAAAGCACAACCTATAAAAAATAGAGAAACAATCAAAAGTTAAAATATAGTAAACCATAAAATAATATGATGGAAATAATATATAAATTGAAATGCAATTATCTGAGAATAAATAAAATGTAAGCTAGATTAATATATGGAAAATTAAAGCATTCAAAATGAGTAATAGTTATTAGGAAACCATAACATACAGAAAATTAAATTCAAAAGACTCATTTGGTCTATGCCATTCAATAAATTTAAATCAAATTAAGGATGAAAGTCATGATCATCTCAATAGATGCATAAATTCAACATCCATTCATGACAAAAACTCTGAACTAACTGCCTATAGAGGGAATCGACCTCAAAATAAAAGCCACATATCATGAGCCCACAGCTAACATCAACTTAACGGTGAAAAGTTAGAAGCTTTTCCTTTAAGGTTGCAGAAAGACAAGGATGCCCACTCTCAACATTTACTGCATAGTACTGGAAGTCCAGCAACACCAATTAGACAAGAAAAATAAAAGGTATCCAAATTAAAATGGAAGAATGTAAACTATGGGTACATGATTCACTGAAATCTCTATCAAAATCCCAGTGGACTTGTCCACAGAAATAGAACAAATAATCCTAAAATTGTATAGAATCACAAAAGATCCTGAACAGCCAAATAAATCTTGAGAAGGAAGAACAAAGCTGTAGGTATGACACTTCCTGATTTTAAACTAAATTACAAAACGATAATAATCAAAACAGCATGGAATTGCCATTGAATAGGCACACAGATCAATGGAACATAATAATAGAGAGCCCAGAATTAAAATCCACGCCTATTTGGTCAATTGATTTATGACAGAGGAGCCAAGAATATAAAATGGGGAGAAGGAGAGTCTCTTCAATTGATGATTCTGGGAAAACTGGACAGCCATACAAAAAAAGAATAAAATTGGACTCCTGGCTTAAACCATGTACAAAAATCAACACAAATGGATTAAAAACTTTTAAGTAAAACCTGAGCTTGGTTGTCCAACTGTCTGTGCTTGAAAGTTATCTATCTTACCTGGCTATCTTGGTAAGAGCTGAAATCAACTGCAGTCTGGATGTTGATCACTGTGTACCTATGTTAGATGCAAGTATATTCTTGGTTATGTACCTCTTAGAAGTACACATATGCACGTATGTGTTTATGGAGTTCACATATTTAAATATTTGAAGTTGAATCTAATTTCTAAAAGCCAAGCATGTGTCAAAGAAATTCCAGAGCTGGATAGTAGTTAAAGCAGTAAAAACAGATTTTATTCAGGACTACTGCAATAGAGGAAAAGAGATCTCAATATAGAACTGGGATCAATTCTGAACAGAACATGAGCAATCAGAAATGTATAGCACCACAGAGCAGGGTGGGGGTCAGTGGCTGGAAAATGACTAAGAGGAAATACCAGAGGTACGGGGAAATCTGGCTACACCAACCTGACAGGATTCTTTGAAAACAGGCCAGGGTGATCAGACATCACCTGAGAACAACGGAGCACAGGAACACAATTACATATCGAGGGTGATCAGGTATCAAGGGTAGTTAAACTGACTTAACAGGGGTCTTGCTACAAGTGGATTTTACAAGAGAATACATAAACAGACCAAGGAGAAGGTTCAGAACTTTGACTAAAGTGTGGTCAAGCAAAGCTTTGTCAAATGATAAAATGAAGCACTTCAAGATGTCTACAAATGAGTTTTGAAAGAAACAATTTTGCCTAATAATTGCAAGTTGTGATTGTTCTATTTTTAAAATAACTTGAAGAAAATAGCAATCTAGACATAAAATGCACAATTATATATTAGCATTGTTAAATTTACAGGAAAACATCAAACTAAGACTGCAGCAATACTTAAAAGTAGTATGATTTTATATTTAGATACTCTTGTTAGGATTTAATCATGCATGGAATTCACAGGAATGAATTTGTTTTGTTTTGTTTTGTTTTGTTTTGGTTTGTTTTTTCACAAAGCAGTGAGTACTTTGGATGCCCAAGTCCCTTTCCCGAAGCATCCTTCCATTTGCCATACTGCAGCTGAGAAATATTACTTTAGTCTTCCCTGATGCACAAGTATTTTAGATAATATCCTTTGCAAGAAAAACAGAAAACAACTCAAACCAGCTTAGTGAAAAAAGATACTTTACTGAAATGTTAGAGCTGTATCCAAAGGAATCAAAGAAGGGATTTAAATACCAAGTGTCATGATGTACAGGAAAATAGCTGGACTTCAAGGAAGTATTGGCTTCAGGGGTCTTGTTTTCGCTCTCTCATCTCTTTTGTATAAATCTGACTGTTTCCTGCTGCATATTTGCTCCCTTAATATCTTGGGGAACACAGGAAACAAAAGGTGCCAAATTAAATCATTTAGTTTCTACCATCACAGAATGATCTGGTGATACTGTCATTGACAATAAATATTTCAAAGAGGGGAAAGATCTATTGGATTGTTTAATTTAAAACCCACCCAAGATCTCTAAATCGTGGCAGGCTCTGTAAGTGAACCCTAGCAGAGTTAGGTTCATTCGTGTAGTTAGGAAAATGGTACACCCATTTAGCCCCACTTGCTTGGAGCAAAGTGAAGGGCATTTCTGAGAAGAGAAGGGCTCTGGTCCAAGGGCAACAAGAATATCCTCTGTAATGACTCATGAACTCATTTAAGCCAACTCATTTCACTTTCTGAACGGTTACGAACTTTGTAAGAATAAAGCACATTTAATTTTAAGCAAAGCCTACCAATTAGTCTTAGTCCTGAATCTGGAGCTATGCCAGGCAATTGTCCATTACAAGCAATATGTCTTCAAGCATTTGAAAATGTATTCCACATTATGCACCTTGTTTTTCCCTCATTGCCTTTACACCCCAATATCCTGCTTATTTTCCTCCTCAATGCACTCTGCCTTAATATTGTATCCATCATAATCGACACCAAGAACTGAACAAAATCCTCTAGCTATGGAGAGTAAATCTGCATTAGAATGCAAGAGGGAATCTAATACTTCTGAAATGACACCATTTCGTTTTGCAGTATGGATTTACAGATATCTGTGCAGTCATATCAATTTCCATTCTTAAAGTTGTGTTAAACTAGCACATCTCTTGATATTGAAATATATTCTTCAAATTTCTTATATACAATACTATCAAGTCCAACCAGTGTGGTTAACTGGATATATTTTTCCTCAAATGAACTATTTTACATCTATTCATTTTAATTGTTTGAACCCATTACTCAGATCTTTAAGATTTTTATACATTCATTTTTAATTTTATCCTTTCTCATTTAATCTTTTCCTCTTATCTTTATATTTTCTAACATATAAATAATTCTGAATTCACAACAAGAGTGTGACTACAATCTATACTTCAAGTTTACCTTCTGCATAATATTTATCAGCTATATTACAATAAACGAAGTGCAACTTTAATCTGATCATATCCATTTTAGCACATTAACTATTTTGAAGTATCCTACATAATTAAGATAAATTTATATGTATGTGTGTATCACTTTATAAACATAACCATTTCAAAATAGTGTATGGTAAAACTGTTATATACTACATGTGTATTTCAGTGAGTCTTTGCTAGATCCTAGTAATCACCTCTTTTTCTAAGCATTTAAATAATTTATTTTAGCATATACATCATATTAAGTAATGCTCTGAAGAATCTGCTGTGTTCTACCCTCTGCGGAATATTTTCCTGTTCATATTTTAGCTAGGTAAACAATACTCTACAATTAATATATTACACACAGGCTTGCAGGATGCCTCTCTGTAAGTTACTTGATGTACTGAAAGCGGGGTTAATTTTCATTAGGAAACATCACTTACAGCAGTGATGTAAATTCTTACTGAATTTTTTCTTGAATACTTCATTATGATTTTTAGACATAAAAATTCTCTTCAGATTTCAAATAGCTCCCCATTGAAGGCATTCACAGTAAGTTGAGAATTTCTGTAGCAATATGTCCTTGGTGGGTACAGTATATTCTTCTCAAACATTAATTATTTATAATAACAAATTATATTGATGAATGTGCTGTGCTGTCTTTATTTCAAAGATTCATTAATCCTAAAATATTTTTGTTGTATGTAGTATATTTTCCTGGCAATTCTAGTCCGAGTTTTCTAACATTGCACTATCATATATGAACTCATGTCAAATAATTCGCACATATCCAAAATTCCTCTTTCAATCATCTGAGCTCATTAGCCACTTTGTTTTGCCATGATGAATGTTAGAGTCTCTGAAACTTTAAAATAATGAGAGAATCCTAAATTGAATCCTTAGTTGGATAGTCAGATTTTTGTGAAGAGGCATTAGCTCTTGTATTTCTATTACCACCACTGCTCCAATCTGGTTCTATCTTACATTGTCAACATATGGTTATTGGATGATGAAACAGGGGAAAAAAGCAGATCAACAAAACATAACTGCTGCAAACATACACATGTTACATGTGCACACAGACTGTTGCACAAATAAGATGACAAGTAAGGTAAAAAAAAATCATTTTTTAAGAAAAAGATTATTCACATCTCTAGGGAAAACTTTAGAAGTTGCCTGGTTGTTCAAAAAAATGTCATGAAACCTTTAAAACATTGAAAAGGAGACAATATGGATTTCTCCTCTTTGTAGCGGGTTTTTCTTATCTTCTAAGACTTTTTCGACCTTTCTCAATTTCTTTTAACCACTAATGAGGTTCAGACATTGCTGTAGTACATTTTTACTTGCCAAATTGACTCACTTTTTAAACCGTCTTTAGAATTCAAATAAAACTTGCTATTCTGATGAGTCTGGCTAAATGTTATTCCTTATGTATCAGTAAAACACATTTATAAATCATGTCAAAGAATGTGCCTGTTCTCTATACAACTGCTAAATATCCTATTATTAGTGATTTTTATGCTTATTTTAGATTCCTTAAGAAGGGTTTCTTGTTATATTTGAAATAACCTAGGTTGGTATTTAAAAGTTTTATGGGGCCAAATACGTACCATTTAAGAAAAATTTACTAGGTTGTCCAGAAATGGCTCTATTTGAGGTGAGGAAAATGTGTCTCTGCCATGTCATGTCATGTCACAGAATCTGTCATTCATACATGTTCCAGTACACTGTAGACTCATAGGACATTTAGTACTAGGAGGGCATCCAGACTTCTCAGTCTGACAGATGTGTGTTCAAACCTTTTCTCTGTCATATATTAGCTCTGGTATAGTTATCAATTCATTGTAAGATGAAGCTGTATCTTGCTCACTAAATTTTGGGAATCAAATGATATGTATATCAAAAACTTGGCATTTAGTTTGCTTTAAATTACCATTTTTTCCTATTTTCTAGACAAAAATGGACAAACATTTCCCTCTCCCTCTCACAGAAATGGAAACTCATTTTCCTTTCTATATTAGTCTCCTAGGGCTGCCGTAACCAAGTACTACAAACTGGGTAGTTTGAAACAACTCAGATTTGTCCTCTCAATGTTCCAGAGGCTTGAAGTCTGAAAGCAAGGTGCTGACATGCGTCGTGCTCCCTCCCAAGTCTCCAGGGGAAAATCTGTTCTGTGCCTTTCTCTTGGCTTCTGGTGTCACTGCAATACTTGGCTTGCTCTGGCTGACGGTGATGCAGCTCCAGTCTCTGCCTAAGTCTTCACAGGCCAGTTTCCCCATCTAGGCCTGTGTCTGTTTACACGTGGCTTTCCTTCTTATAAGGGACGTCAGTCACACTGGACTGAGACCCACACTAATGACATCATCTTAACTTGATTACTCTGTAGAGATATTTTTATTTTTATTTTTTAACACGTTTATTGTGGTGTGGTTCCTGTACAGGAAACTACACATATCCCGGATGTACAATTTGATGAATTTTGATAAATGTATACACCCATGAAACTACCACCATAATCAAGATAGCTAACACATATTTTAAAATAAGGTCACATTCACAGGTACCAGGGCTTAGGACAACATATTTGGGGGGAGTGGGTACAGAAGTTCAACCTGTAACACTTTCTATTTCAAGAAATGTAATTCTATCCCAGCTAATACTGTAATCTTTCTTTTCTTCAGTTTATAAACTCTCTGCACTCTGATTTAAATTAGGTAAGGTTCTAAACAATTATAGAAATGCTGCATTTACCATTGGATCATCATATATGAAGTTTTTCAACTTTATTCATTTTTGAAGCACACAATATAAGTACCATAAATAGAAAAAAATCTTAAAAACATGATTTCAATGTCAGAGTTTATTAAGCTTCAAAATATATAAGACATATTAAGTATTATAGAAACTAAAACTCTGGCCCTTTCCATCAATTGCTGATGGAAAAAACAACAAAAGCATTCTTCCTGCTTTTATATATTGTGTCCTTTGAAGCAACAGTGAAGTGAACTGTTAAAAAGTAAATCACTCCACTTGAACTGAAAAACAAACTATGATTGGGAAAACTAATGCCTTAGGAAAGAGCAGGTTTTGTAATCTCCGCTTTCATGTCCCCTTGCGTCTTTGATAGATGACGGAAAAAGCTAAATTCTAAATAAAAACACTACGGTGACTGCAATACTGTTACTCTTTGTTTTGCATATCAGCAGAACTTTTAAAAATATTCCCCCAAATGCCTACTAAGCAGAAAGTGACCGGACAATGAGAATTACAGCCCTATCCAATTTACCATTTTATAGTTCATTTTCTAATGACAAATGAGACTTATTGCACAGGTCTTTAATTTAGTTGGCAAAAGAAAAGAAAAAAAATGTATCCTTGGATTGCCCATAAGTTGATTGTTTTCCAAGTTTTTCAACATAAAATTAATTTTATAATAATTCATATTTAATATACTTATCCACTTTGGCTACTTGTTTTATGTCATGTTAATAGAAACTGATACAAGATTCATAGAGAAAAAGGTATCTTTCTGAAGAAGGCAATTCATTAATAAAGCAAAGAAGCCCTCTTGGAATGTATTGGCTGGGAAAAACAGACTCATAGCCCACCTTAATTTGAAAGGCAGGTAGTCCTAGAATATATATTCATGAACCCAAGCATGCAACTTACTTAACCATGAAATCGATATAAGAATCAGAGCAAGGTAAAGGGGATTCAGAAGTTCCAAATAGGGCAGGAGCAGGCGAGAATATTAAAAGAATGTAAATAGGGCAGACCACACCGAAGATATAATCTGAGCAAAGGTAGCAAGGCGCTTGGCCAAACAGAGATCCAAGTCAAGAGCTCCCCAGGCAGAATAACCAGCTGGAGTAAGTGTGCTAAAGTAGGAGTGCCTGGTCCACATGAAGGAGAACGAAGAGCCTATGGGAGGAAAAGTAAGGGGAAGAGAAGAAGAGAGCAACAGACAGATAACCGGGACCAGCTATCGCAGAGCATCCTGGACTTCGCCTGTTACTTTGAAAAGCCACCACAGGGTGCTGGGTGGGGAGGGACAGCAGCGTACTCTTTCTCTTGCCTAAAGTGGGTAATTCTGACTATGATGAGAATAAATTACAGGAAGCACTGGCAAACACACACACACACGACTATGTGATGCTACTGAAAGTAAAGATAGTTGACTGCACTACCAGAGTAGGTGATGAGCAGCAGTAAATTTCTGATTTATTTTTCTGGTTCTATTTTGAAGACAGCATTGGCATGACTTTGTGACAGATTAGATGTGGAGTGAGAGGGAGAAAATTCTGCGTGTGGTGTGGGAGGCAGAGAGGGAAGGGAAAAGGGAAAGTCAATGGCAATTTTATTCTAGAGTTTGAATCTCATCAAATGGAAAGATGAAATTATCAGTGGAGAGGGAGAGGAGTGTGGGTGGATTAAATGTGAGTGCATGTATGTGATTTGAGGGAGGAGAGATCCAGGAGTTCAGTCTGGGGTCAGTTAAGTTGGAGACTCTCTTCTTGTCATCCAGTCAGCAGTACCAAATGATGTCAGAATGTTGCACCTGCTTCATTTCTCTCCCTATGTCCTGACCATGGGAGACTCAGACGGGGGGCAGAGGTAGAGAAGTGTAAGGTGGGACAAGATGAGAAGGCAGAATCAATCTTTCCTTTCCTACTGCAGGTTGCAAGTGAGTCATTAGCCCAAGTTAATATTGAGTAGAGACATAAAGTTCAAATTGGATAAGAGAAGAAAGATTTCAACTGAACTGGATTAAGCAGAGGGATCAAGATGGCAGAGTAGGAGGACATGGAACTCACCTCCCCATACAAGCACATCTACAGGTAGAACACTTCTCATGGAAAACTAACTGAAAACTGGCAGAAGAACTCCTATACAACCAGAGCTACAAGGAAGATTTCCACATAACCACATAGGATGGAAAAGACATAAGGTTTGCTCCTGAGAAAAGTCCAAAAGGAAGAGAAGATCAACACAGGTGAAAGCTAATCTTGGGGAGTGAGCAGTTTGAGCCACAGATGGGCATCCCAGTTCTGGGATCCTGTGCAGAGAAGAAAAGCCCCCAGGGCTGCTGGAAGACCTGGTGGGACAGTTAGAAAGGCTGGACAAGCCTAGATTCTACTCATAACGAGTGCATGCACTGGCATGCCAACAATAGGGCAGAGAGAGCTTTGCACTGGTGGCTACCACCTGACTGTAGTCCCCAATCCAGATGGGATTAACACCCCAGTCCCACTCACTCCACATCACAGCCTGGTGTAAGATCTGAGCCAAATGGGCCCTGTGGAATGGCTCAGTCTAGCTACACAGAGACACACCAGGAAGCCTGGGGTGTGAGCCAGCTGGGGCAGTGGTGGCCATGGTCAATAAATGTTTGGGTGGTGGCACCACAAGAGCATGCCATGGTTCCTTTCCCACCCAGCAAAGGTACCAGCCCCTCTAACTTCACACTGCAGTTTAGTGCTGAATTTGGGGCAGACAGTCCCTGGGAGGAGACTGCCACAGAGTCAGCCTAGATCTCTGACAGGTGTGCAGCAAATTCAATTCCTACAGCCACAGTGTCCTGACCACCAGCCTCAGCCTCAGCCTAGAGTGTTCTGGCCCTGCCCACTCCATACCACAGTCTTGCACTATATCTGGGACTTAAAACAAGGTAAGGGACACAAAGATGTGCTGTGTCTGAGCAGAGCCATGCATGCCTGTGCAGGCAGGACATCAATCCTCCGTGAGTGTACAGGCCTCACCTCTTTCAGCAATCCCCTCCTCTGGGACAGGGCTCTCATTCAGGAGCAATGGAGCCTGATGAACCTCAACACTCAGGGCTTTTATTTCAACAGTTGGGGAGCAGACCCCACCCCTGACAGGGTAGTGGCAGCCACAGAGAACACGTGAAGCCCCACCTCACACCCTGCACAGGTTTTAGATCCCCCAACACCAACCACACCTCCTTTCAAGATGATATTGGCCAGCACATCCAGACGTAAAGATGTGGCTAGCATCCATATCAAAATCAGCCCTTACACCAGCAACATTGGACACACAGTATACATAGGAATGCTCCCACATAAAAATACCCTTTCAAGAACACAGTAGATAACTGCTTATCCTAAATTCAGAGAGACAGAGAAAGTTAAGTAAAATGAAAAGGCAGAGAAACTCTTGTCAATTAAAAGAGCAAGAGAAATCTCCTGAAAGAATAGTGAAATAGAGCTCACTAGCCTTTGAGACCCTGAGTTCCAAAAGGTGGTAATAAAAATGCAAACTCAATTAAGAAAGACTATCAATAAAAATGGAGATCACTGTAATAAGGAACTAGAAGCTATAAAGATAAACCAATCAAAAATAGATAATTGCTGAGATAAAAAACAGTCTAGAAGCAATAAATAGCTGACTAAAAGGTACAGAATAAGTAAGTGATCTGAAAGCTAGAATAATGGAAATAATCCATTCAGAACAGAACAGAGACACGACAAATGGAAAAAATTAAAAACAACATACGAGATCTATGGGATAATATAAAACACTCCAATCTATAGACAACAGTGGTTCTGGGAAAAAGAGAGAGAAGATGATCAAAAATGCATTTGAAGTAATTATAAAACTTTCCAAACCTAAAGAAGAAGACAGATATCCAGGTAAAGGAAGCACAGAGGGTCCCAAACAAGATGAACCCAAACAGACCCATACCAAGACATATTATAATCAAAATGACAAAGTTAAAGCGAGGATTCTATATGCAACAAGAGAAAAACAAAGAGTCAATTGCAAGGAAACCCCCATAAGGCTATCAGCTAATTTCTCTGCAGAAATCTTTTCAGGCCAGAAGAGAGTGGCATGATATACCCAAGGTTCTGAAAAGTAGAAACCTGCAAACTAAATATTCTACCCAGCAAGATTATCATTCCAAACACAAGGAGAGATAAAGAATTTCTCAAACAAGAAAAAAAAGAATTCAGCAATACTAAATCTATTGTAAACAAAAAATTGAAAGATCTTCTCTAAAAAGAAGAAAGAATTTAAAGTATAGGGGAAAACACAACAGGAAAGGTAGACATATAGTAGGGACTGAAGATAACTTAAATCAGCCAGTACATAGATTAAATATCAATCAAAAACTCTAAGAGTGATTATAACTAAAATACACAGTAAAATGATAAGCATGAAGATGTAAAACAGGACATAAAATTCACAAAATGTCAGGGAGAGTAGTAAAAATAATGTAGACCTTTTAGAAGGTGTTTGACCTTATATGACTATCAATGTAAATCAAGTAGATTTAGTTATAGATCAGCATTCATGAACTCCATGGTAACCACAAATCAAACATACAATAAATTCATAAATAAAAAGTAACTCAAGCATACTACAAAACAAGGTCAAACCACAAAAGGAAAAAGAAGAAATGAAAAAAGATAAATAAAAACAACTGGAAAACAAGGATTAAAATAATAAAATTGCATGCTAACCAATGATTACGTTATACATCAACAGACTAAATTCTCCAATCAAAAGACAGATTGGATAAAAAGAAAAAAAAGTAAGAATCTGCAATCTGCTGTTTATAAAAGACTCATTTCAGGGTGAAAGACATACACAGACTGAAAGATAAGGGGTGGGAAAAGGTGTTTTATGCAAATTGATAATACAATAAAGTGGGAGTAGCAATACACTTACCAGACAAAATAGACTTTAAAATGAAGTCTATAAAGAAAGACAAAGAACTGCATTATATAATAAAGAGATCAATACAAGAAGATATTACACTCATTATCATATGCACCTAATATAAAAGTATCTAAATATATAAAGCAAATACTATCAGGGAGAAATTGACAATAACACAATAAAAGTAGGAGACCTTAACATCAAATTGACATCAATGGGCAGATCATCCAGACAGAAAAATCAATAAGGCAACAAAGGTCCTAAATGATACAACAGATCAGTTGGATATAATTGATACCTAAAGGATACTAAATCCATGAAAAGCAGAATACACATTCTTTTCAAGTGTCTGTGGAACATTCTCTAGTGTAGACCACATGCTAGGTCACAAAACACGCCTCAACAAATTTAAGGAGATAGAAATTTTATCAAGCATATTTTTTGACCACAAGGGTATGAAATTAGAAATCAACTATAGAAAGAAAAACTGAAAAAAGAACAAACACATGGAGACTAAAAATGTGCTACTATAAAAATATTGAGTCAATGATGAAATCAAAGAAGAAATCAGAAAATACCTTGAGACAAACATAAATGAACACACAACATTACAGTAAATGAACACACAACATTACAGTATCTATGGGATGCAGCAAATCAGTTCTAAAGGGGAAGCTCACAGTATTACCAGTCTTCCTAAAGAAGTAAGAAAACTCTTAAACTACTTTAACTACCATCTAAACAAATTGGAAAAAGAAGAACAAACAAAACTCAAAGTCAGTAGAAGGAAGGAAATAAAAGTTAGGAAAGAAATAGAGATCAAAAAAATAGAAAAATTAAATAAAACCAAGAGCTGATTTTCTGAAAAGATCAACACAATTGAGAAACCTCCAGCCAGGCTCATTAAGAAAAAAAGATGGAAGATACACATAAAATTTAGAAAATGAAAAAAGAAACAATTGATACCACAGAAATATAAAAAGTCATAAGTTAATACTATGAACAGTTATATGCCAACACATTGGACAACCTAGATTAAATGGACAAATTTAAACATAAAGCTTGCCAAGACTGAGTAAAGTAGAAACAATTTGTACAGATAAGTCATTAGAAGAGAAACAGAATTATGTAATAAAAGAACTTCCTTCAAACAAAAGCTCAGGACCAGACAGTTTCACTGGGGAACTCTATCAAATATATAAAGAAGACATTATATCTATCCTTCTCAAACTATTCCAAGAAATTGAAGAGGAGAAGATATTCTCAAATTCATTCCACAAGGCCAGTGTTACCCTGTACCACCCCAGATAAAAACAAGAAGGACAAAGAAAACTGTATGCCAATGAATTTAATGAACATAGATGCAAAAGTTCTCAACACAATGTTAGCAAACCAAATTGGACAATACACACAAAGGATCATACACCATCATTAATTTGGACTCATTCTAGGGTCACAAGGATGGTTCAACAAACATAAAAAAAAAATGGATGGGATACACCACATTAACACAAAGGAAAAACAAACTACATGATCATCTCAATAGATGCAGAAAAAACATTTGACAAAATCCAATATCCATTCACGACATAAACTCTCACCAAGCTGGTACAGAGAAAACATCACAACATAATAAAACTTATTTATGACAAAGCCACAACCCACATCATGCTCAATGGTGAAAAGATGAAAGCATTCACACTAAAATCAGAAACATGGCAAGGATGCTGACTCTCACCACTTCTATTCAACATAGCATTGGAATTCCTAGCCATAGAAATCAGAGTAAAAATAGATAAAAGATGTCTAAACTGGAAGGGAAGAGAGAAAAATGCCACTGTTTTCAGATGACACGATACTCTATATAGAGAACCCGAAGTCTCCACACAAAAGCTATTAGAATTAATAAATTAATTCAAGAAGGTAGAAGGATACAAGATTAGCATTTTGTTCCTACACACTAATAATGAAATACCAAAAGGAGAAATTAAAAAAACAATTACCTCTAAAATCACATTAGAAAAGTACCTCAGAAGAAACCAAATGAAGGTGGGAGCCCTATATGCTGAAGACTATAAAACGTTGATACAGGAGATCAAGATAATTCAATAAATGGAAAGATATTCCGAACTCTTGGATTGGAAAAATTAATATTGTTAAAATGGCCATACTACCAAAGTAATCTACAAATTGAATGCAGTATTTATCAAAATACTCTTGATATTTTCACACAACTAGATGAAATAAACTTAAAATGTATATGAAACCACAAAAGACCCAGAATTGCCAAGCAATCCGGAGAAAAAAAGAACAAAGCTAGAGGTATAACCCTTCCAGACTTCAGGTTATAGTACAAAGCTACAGTAAGTCGAATCAGGGTACTACTGGCACAAAAAAAAGACACAGAGATAAACAAAATTGAGAGCCCATAAATAAACACATGCACCTACAGTCATATAATCTGTGACAAATTAGGTAAATATACAGTGGAGAATATCCTCTTCAGCAAGTGATGTTGGGAAAGGTGGACAACTACATGTAAAACAATGAATTAGAACATTTCATCATACCATATACAAAAATAAACTCAAAATGCTTTGAAGACCTAAATATAAGGCATGACACCATAAAACTCCTAGAAGTGAACATAGGTGAAACATTCTTTGATGTAAAGTTTGGCAATATTTTCTTAGATCAGTTTCCCAAGGCAAAAGAAATAAAGCAAAAATAAACAAATAGGACCTAAACAAACATATACTCTTCCGCACAGCAGAGGAAATCATAAACAAAATGAAAAGACAACCTACTGAATAGGAGAAAGTATTTGCCAACTATGTGACCAACAGGCGATCATATTCCAAAATATACAAACAGCTCCTACAAATCTTTATTTAAAAAAAGCATTAAAAAAATTGGTGAAAGACTTGAATAGACATTTTTCCAAAGAAGGTATTCAAAAGCTAACAGGCGCATGAGAAGTTGCTCAACTTTGCTACTTAGAGAAATGCAAATCAAAACCACAATGCAGTATCACCTCACACCAGTCAGAATGGCCATCTTCAAAAAATCTACAAATAATAAGTGCTGGAGAGGGTGTGGAGAAAAGCAAACCCTAATACATTGTTGGTGCAAGCCAGTACGGAAAACAGTACGGAGATTCCTTAAAAAAAACTAAAAATTGAACTACTTGCAATAGGTCCTGCAGTTCCACTCTTGGGTATATATACATAAAAATGAAAACTCCAATTGAAAAAGATATATGAACCCCAATGTTCATAGCAGCACTATTTACAATAGCCAAGATATGGAAACTATTCAAGTGCCCATCACCAGATGATTGGCACCAGATCTTAGGAAGGTATTTTTTTACACACACACTATAACTGGTAAAGGAGATATATATAATACAATGGAGTATTACTCAGCCATAAAGAATGAGATATTGCCATTTACAGCACGATGGAAGCATCTAGAGAATATTATGCTTAGTGAAATAAGTCAGACAAAGACAAATACTTTATGGTATCACATATATAGAAAGTTAAAAAAATACAAATGAATCCATATAAGAGACTCAGACATAGAAAACAAACATGTTTACTAAAGGGGAGAGGGAAGTGGGGAGGGACAATTAGGGGTATAGACTGAACATATACAAACTACTATACATAAAATAGTTAAGCAGCAAGGAATTTCTGGATAGCACAGGGAATTATACCAAATATCTTGTAATAACCTATAATGGAATATAATCTGCACATAAAAAAGATGAATCACTATGCTATATACTTGAAACCAATACCATATTGTAGATCAGCTATATTTCAATTAGAATAAATTGGGTAACTTTTTCATATCTAAAATTAACTGGAGGCTTTGCTTTAAATAGGATTAACTATGGATACAGGGAGAAGAGAGCATGCTTGAAAGCGATGCTAGAATAAAAGTACTTTTTTAGTTCATACCCCATCAAGATCAGTCGAAGTGCCAAACCACTTAAATATGTCCAAGACATGCTCATTAACTATAGTAAACT
This sequence comes from Camelus ferus, assembly GCF_009834535.1. Classification (NCBI taxonomy): domain Eukaryota; kingdom Metazoa; phylum Chordata; class Mammalia; order Artiodactyla; family Camelidae; genus Camelus; species Camelus ferus. Next base: position 18,622,340 of record NC_045696.1, on the reverse strand, counting down.
ATATATGCAACATGCAGACAAGTCTACTGAAGCAAGGAAATAGGAATAACTGGACATGTGTGCATCTAGATGTAACTAAAATATATTGAAATATGTTTAAGTTGATGTATGTAATCTATAACATAAGCTGAACAAAAATGATTATTAAAAATAAGGCTGAAAGTACAAGTTGTGGAAATATTTTATGTGGGTGAGATTAAAAAAAAAATAGGTTTCTTAAATGCAGTAATAAGGAGTGTCTCCAGTGTAATGGTATTTGGAGGTGAGGTCTTTGGGCAAGTGATGAGGTCATGACAGTGGAGCCCTTAGAAAAGGGGCCGCAGAGAGTCCCATGCTCTTTTCTCCATGGGAGGACTGTGAGAAGGCTGTCCATGAATCAGGGACCAGGTTCTGACCAGACACTGAATCTGCCAGCGCCTTGATCTTGGACGTCCTAGCCTGCAGAACTGTGAGAAATTTCTACTGTGTTTGTAAGTCACCCGAGCTTCTTTGATTATCTCATCCTTTATTCACAATTGTATGCTGGGTCTATTGTGGGAGACGGCAGGAAGGTTGAATAAGTTCTCTTGTACTTTACAGGTATTTATATCCGAAACAGTCTCTAAGAATCTACATCCAAGGGTTTCATCCTCATCTGGACCTAATTTAGATGATGAGATCCAGATCTTCTAGCCAAAATCAGCATTACACTAAGATGAAACTTTGGGGATCTTGGAAAAACGTGAGTTTGCATGTCATTGCAATGTACACAGGTTTTAGAAGGTGAATTACAGGGGACTTAAAATGACAATAAAATATCTGCCAGTCCTCTTCAGAGAAGTAAGAGTTTCTTTTCCTTTTTCTTGAATCTTGGCTGACCTTGTGATACGTTAGTTCACTGCCAGTTCTGGATCGGGGTTTTAAGAGTCCTAGCAGTTGGTTTTCACCTTGGACATGCGATTTACCTGTGAGAAGTGTTGCCTTTCCTGGGGAAGAGGTCAGAAGCAGAGGGCCACCTGGTGACCCAGGAGGCAGCAAATAGACCAACATGCCACCTTGGATTTCAGGTCTGAGTCATGCGTGCAGATGACTGACCACGTGGTGACCCAAGCTCAGACTAGCAGAGTAATCTCCTTACTGGAACCCAGCCCAGAGGGCAGAATTGTGAGCAAATAAATGGTTGGTTTTTTAAGCCACTTTATTTGGGGGTTTTTACACATCCTTTTAACTGTCTTTTGACAATGTAAACACTGCCTCTGCAGAGACATGAAGGACTTCAGGCCCTGGACCTTCAAGTTTAATCACAAAAGCTTTGGGGTGGCTTGTCCTCTGAAGTTTCTTCCTCACCTTTCTAAGGTTTCCAAACTGATTGTCTTAAGGTATGAATTTACTTCAAAAGTTTTTCTTTCATTGTTTTCACAAATAGATAAAATAAATACTAACAAGATAAGGTAATTTGTGTGTCTACCTGATAGAGATGGATATTTATTGTAGCATCTTAGTAAATCAGAACAAAAAGCAGACACTATTGCTTCAAAAATCCCCCTGGCCAATGCTTAAGTGTATCAAAGTCATGTTTTATTCTGTCAAAGAGCTGACTTTTTTCTTTTTACTTGTTTTATATAATATACAGATATAAATAAATACAAACACTAAATAAATAGCATACGTACATACTGGCAAATCTCTTTAGAGCATGTACTTAACCTCCTTTAAGAGCGCTCAAGCTAAGGTAAGAGTAGGGCTATTATTGTGATTTTAACTAGGATTTTAGTCAATCTTGTCAAGTTTCCTCACATTGGGGACCACCTACCTGCTTAAGTTAAAGGTGATCTGTCTATAAGTCAACTGTAAATTCAGTCTTGTGATTTTTAGTTTCAACTCAGATTTTATAGATTTTTTTAATTGTAACTTTAAGGTATTTTGAGTTTCATGGAAAAATATTACAAAGGTATGATAGGAGTCCCTTAGCCGGGCCAACACAGGTGGGCTCCTGTTCAGAGTGGTGAAACTGTATAATGAAGGGGGCCCATCCGATGACCAAGTGTGCAATTTGCTAGGGCATACCCCACAGTTTTAGTATAAGCACACAGCATTTCCTCCCAGCACATGTTTCTTCTAAGTTCAAAACGACTGGATACTAGAGAGGAATTCAGACTATTTCAATGAAGCCCAGTCCATGTTTGAACTGGCAGAAGCTGGGCTATGATGGCACTGTGAGGGCTAACTGTGAACTTACCTAATTCCTTTCTGCATGTTGGTCTTTACTCAGGGTCCAGGAGGAAAACACACTGAGAGAATCAGCCACGGTAACAACCTAACTCCTGCAGAACATTAAGTCTATCTATGATTTTATTCTCAAGAGATAGAATTTCTTTTGAGGAGAGCTGGCAGGGCTGGCCCCTGGGATCCTATTAGAGGACTCAGGAGACTACTGCAGTCGACAAACAACTTTACAAGTACCCAAGAGAGGTGTTACAACTCAACTCTCATCTGTAACTCACTCAAACTGAATTGTTCTGTACTCTCAAGAATCCCTAAGCAGACCGTGCTGGGTTTTGTTTTGTTTTGTTTTGTTTTTACCTCCTTAATTGATGCAAGGTAAAGTTCTTATTCACTCTATCAGAAATGAGAATAATTTTTCCCCTTCTGATTTCCTGATTATCTTTAATCTATATGGAGAAAATAAAAGTTGACTTTTTGGCCCCTTAAACTTTTCCTATATTCCTTTTTCCACTCTATGTTACACTGTAGTGGGAAAAGTCAATTTATAATGAATTCAGGCTAGCAAAAATCATGCTTAAAATGTTTCCTTATGTTAGTGTTTGTGAAATGTATAGTCATCAGTCCATGCACGCATAGCCCCTATGTTGAGAAACAGGTGGCAAGATACCAAGTTGTGGAAAAAACCGATCTGCTTTGCACCTTCACTTTATCACCAGCAGGGGGAGGTAATGGAGATAAAGTTTGTAAAAATTGGAGGAAAACTTCAGAAATTATACATACATATAAACAGCTAGCTAGGCTTAAAAATACTTCAGGTTATGTGCTTTTAAAAGGGGGCATGAAATTTCAAAAAATTAAACGTATATGATGGAGGATAAGCCAGGATAAAGTAATATTCTGATAATCATGTATTATTCCTATAAATCTTTATGACATATTTTATAAACTATCAGGGCTTATAGGTCATATGCTTGCATTCCAAACATATAAATATTTATTTCATCATTTCTTAAATAATAAGCAGAGTCAGATTTAAATTTTCCTCGGATCTTTGCTTCAGCCTGTTTTGGTAGCTAATAAATCTGTGAATGTTTGTTGTTTGTCCAGTTTGCTTGCTTTTACATCAGTGTGTCACCAATAATCATCTACTTTCCATTTATAAGTAAAAATATAATTGCTCAGGATCCAGGGAGTGTTGGAAAAGCTGATTTGAATTAATCATCCCAGATCAGAGTGGCCATCATCAAAATTTTAGGAGGAGGAGTAAATATTGTAAGGCAAAAATATGATTAAATCTTTCATGGGATTTGAAGAAAGTAAACATTCTCTAAATTATTTTGTGTTATGTACATATTTACAACTTCAACAGTGACTGTTAATGTAATCATAAACTCTGGTAAGAGTAGAAATATTACAAACACCTTTCAAACCAATGACAAACTTATTAATTTGACAAGATACAGATCATTTCATTTAGCCATAAATGAAAAAGTTCACAGGAAAAAAAAGAATAAACCAGTGAATATATACATAGATGAGAGGAATTATTTCAATTATCTAAATATAAGAATAATATATTCAACTCTCCCACCCTGATAAGAGATTTATGTGTTCAATGTCTGACAGGAAGTGCAAAATTCACCTGCTGACAGTCCATTTTTGCACAGAACCATACTAATTGGAACTTGGGCATATTGGAACTGTATCTTCCAGATATGCCCAAGTTTCAGTTGACATGGTTCTATGCAACGTTAAGGAATGCTTGTGTATTTTCTTTAAATATAAGCCACTGAAGAAAAAAAAGACACATGAATTTTTAAATTAATATATACCTTGTAAATACTTAGGTACCAATATTAACTAACTAAAACGAAAACAAAGATAGCAATACTAATGCCATCTAAAATAGTATTTTGACCAAATGTCAAAAGCAAATGGTTTAGAGCCATTAGACGATAGCATTTATTTGGTAAACACTATAGCAAGTAAATAAGCAAAGCTTAAGATAAGCTAGGGAAAATTGGCAGATACACTACCATTTGGTCTTTGTCATACAATTTAAATTAACCAATAATTATATACAGAAACTGAATGATATCAGGAAGTTTGATTTAAGTGCTATCAGTAAAAATCTATAGAGACAAAGTGCATTATCAGTTAATAAGAAAAAAACCTCAACTAAATTGTCATGTGAAAGACTCTTTATAACTTTTAACGAACTACAGAAATGATCCCTGAAAGTACAGTCTTTCTTTATAGCTTTTAAAATCAAGAAAATCAAACCATACAGGAGTTGACTGATTAAGTTACAGTATTATAAAAGGCAAAACAAGTTGATAAAGTTTTAAGCAACAAAAAATGTGAATAAATATGAAATAGCATAAAACAAGATTAGTCAAAATTATATTAAAGAGGAAAATAATTCTTCAAAGCCTCTGCAAGTTCTAAGCTTGTACACTTAGCAGAACTAAAAATCAGAGTTAAAATGCATTGGATATCTTAAAATCTCAGAATGTAAAGAAAATAGACATCTTAAGTAGTTAAAAATAAGTAGTAGAAATAACCATATTAATTTAGGGGTTCCCCACCCTCTGTCGCAAAATTCATATGTTGAAACCAACCCCCAATGTAATGGTGTTCGGAGGCGCAGCCTTTGGGAAGTGATTAGGTCATGATGGTGGAGCCCTCATGAAAAGCATCAGTGTCCTAAATGAAAGAGACCCAGAGAGAGCTCATGTATCACCCGCGGATACAGAGAAAAGACAGCTGTCTATGAACTAGGAAGCAGGTCCTTATGAGACACTGAATGTGCAGGTGCCTTGATCTTGGACTTGCCAGCCTCCAGAACTAAGAGAAAGGATTTCCTGTTGTTTATAAGCCACCCAGTCTGTGGCATTTTGCCACAGCAGCCCAAATGGACTAAAACATCCCCATCCCTGCCTCTGAAGTAGTGACGGCAATCTTGAAGCATAAGAATGGAAAAGGCAGGCTGAAGTCTTTAGCTTATCTTTGTGGCAAGGCTGAATATATATAAATGGGACTCTCCCATTCAAAAGCTTTTAAAATGACTTTTCTACTACTTGGAGTCAGAAAGAAGTAGGCTTTACAAATCCTTTTCATCAAGTTTTTGACATTGTCATTTTTTTTATTATTACAAAAAGCCAATTCTTTCCTACTCTTTGGATTCTGGAAACAACAGATACTTGAAGCCTGAAAAATATGGAAAGCACCTTGACATGCTCTATTGTCTGTCCTTTCAGTTTGCAAATAAACCATTTCTTACTGTCTGAGCTCATCGCTTTCTACTTTAATTAAAAGCCACCAGTAAGAATCTATCCACATTTCCAATATTCTGTTTTCCAACCGCATTCTCCAGTCTGCCAACTCAATAAACCTTAGTTGAATACCAAAAGGAGTAATTTTACCAAGTTCTTTGCTACTGCATAGCATGGATCTATTAAGATTCATATATTCATATTCTGACAGGAAACACAGATCTCTGGACTGGAGAACAGACCATTTACAGAGCATCATGTATTGGTTTCCCAGGCACATTTCTCCACAGGGTGATGTGATGGGGGTCAGATGTACCCCTGGGTATGCAGCAATGTTGCACAATAGGAGAGCAACCCCCAAATTATGAGACCCAGTTCTTACACAGAGGTGCTAGCACAGCTGTTCATCTTCCCTTCTGTTAATAGTGAACTTATTCTTCTTACTTTCCAGAGTAAAAGATAAGAAAAATTCAGAGAGGAAAAAAAAAGGCATCTATGGATTTATTATCCTGAAATGTGAGCTAATGTCTCCAAGGGGAGAGGTTGAGAGCAGGACAGCCAAGGCATAAATATTCTCTGTATTTATTATAGTTTGTCTATTTCCTTTACTCAGAAGGCTCAGGCAATGGAGAAACATTGAGGAACCCAGGGAGAATTGTCTCCCATAAAGTTCTCCATCTTTCCAATATCTTCCATCACCTTCCTCACTGACCACCATTTCTGACTTCTAAAAACGAAGCCTTGAATCTCACATTTTATTTATGGCAATGATCAACTTCAATGTATCATTTTCTATTAGTTAAGGGAATTATAGCAATTTTAACAAAGAAAGCAAGGAAAACCCGCAGCTCAACATAAATTTACTTCCTGTTCAGACAAATTCAAAATAGGAACAGGGAGGGCAGTGCCTCAATTCCATGATGTCTTCAGGTGTCCAACAAGATGACAGAGTCTGTCATCTTCAACACAAGGTTTCCAAGATTTTCATGGATATCAACACATGGCAGGGTACTGGGGGGAAACCAAGCATTGTTTATGGGAGAATATTTGGTCTGGGCATGGAAACATACACAAGATATCTGCACACGTACACTGAACAGAAGTAAACTACATTACTATACCTAACTGCAAACTTGGAAAATGTTTGAGAATAAGAGGTGGGTTTGCTTAACATCCAGCCAATCTCTGCTGTATTCTCTCTCTGCTTCCGTATTTGCCGTACTTTAAGTCTACTGTCAACATTTGTCACCAAGAACACAAGACCAGACTGCCCAGTGGGTGATTTCAGATACCCTTAAGATCTATTTTTTTTTTTTAACTTCCAATTGAGTCAGTTTCATCAAATAAAGTTCTTGACAGATGAAGATACTGTTACATTTCTCTATAAAATTAAGCATTCTAATGGATTGTTTCTAGTCTCCTAATATAATTGCTCTCTCATAAAGCTCTGGTTTTCCCTGGGAAAACATTAGGCTACTTTAAAAAAAAACTTAATGCTTTTCTGTAAGGTTTGAAATACTTTGTACAGTATTGAATTTGTTTTTCTTTCAATGACATTTCAAGTTAACACTTAACGATAAAATGTGCTTAAATGTACAAAAGCACATTTTTAAACCCTAGGTACCTCTATTAACATATATTTTTAAGAACAAAGAAAAGCAGTCACACGTACAGATAGCCCTAGTTTCTCAGCCAGTGAAGATCTTATAATGCATATAGAATCCACCTATTTTTAACATTTCCAATACTGTTATTGGAAGACTTAACATTGTTCAGGTCATTAACTCTTGTATTGTTTGAACAAATGAATTCAGGAATGAATGAAAGGCAGCCTGGTGTCTGCACAGGAAGCTTATCTAAGTTGGTGGCATGGTCATCCTGGGCTTGGGTGGATAGTACAGAAAAGTAGTTTGTTTCAAGGATGCTGCCCAGTTCAGCCTAGATGTGCAGTCTGGACAGACACAGGCAGCTCCGTCAGTCATACACCAGCTTCTCTACTCTGCTTTCTAAGGGTCCAAAACAATTTAGTAGAAAATAGGAAAAAAAAAGTTAAAGGCTACTAAATATTTTTTTTCTAATTACAAAACAGTGCCTTCATTCTTTAGTGGAAGTACACAAATGTTTACTTAAATTGTTTAAAAAATACTTCATAGCACAGGGAACTGTATTTAATAGCTTTTAAAAACCTATGATGAAAAAGAATATGAAAAAATACATGTATAGCTGAATCACTAGGCTATATCCCAGAAACTAACACAACATTGTTAGTCAATGATACTTCAATAAAAATAGGAATACACATGACACCCAAATAAAATGTGGTATTCTGGATAGGCTCCTGAAACAAAGGACATTAGACAAAAACTAAGGAGTTCTGAATAAAATACATACTTTAGTTAGTGATGCATAAATACTGGTTTATAGAATCATGAATATTAGTTTATTAATTGTACCAAGTATACCATACTAATATGTCAATAATACGAGAAACAAAGTAAAATATATGGCAACTTTGTTATCTTCTCAATTTCAGTAAATTTTAAAATGCTCTAAAAGTAAAGTTATAAATATATGAAATTATACACAAATTATTACACACAGTTGATAAACACTTGCCTGTGAATCTAACATTTGGCCAAGTGTTGCACAGCAAAATGTTAAAATATTATGATCATGACTGATAATGACAATACTTAGGAAGGTCATCGTCGTCATCAGTGTCACGACAGAAGACAGTAAAGCTAACGGCAGGTCACGTCTGAGAAGTCCACTGAAGGAGAAAGTTGTCAGTGCTGACTGACTAGTGATACCTGCTACACATTCTTCCAGTAAAAGAACTTGAGTAACACTCTGGTACTTCCCACTAAGAATTACTTGCTGTTTCAAATAGAGTCCTGATTGATAAAGACAATATCCATGAAATTTCTATATGAGAAAAACTCACAGCATGTTTTTCCTCAGTCATAAGAACAACAGCTAGTTAAAAGTACAGGAGCAAAACATCTTAGGCACGTGCATAACAATATCGAGGGGAAAATCCTGTTAGCAATCCGTGTCCCACGGCCTGCCTGGACTCATGTGAAGAAGCTGATACAAATACATGTAGCAGATGGGGAAGGTGTGAGATGGCAGAATAGGAATACAGTTACAAACATGGATGTCCTCGACATAAAGATGGGAAAGAAAACTGCAAACCTTTACCATGGAATGTCTGGTTTCCTCATTTAACTGATCACTTCCTAGTCCACCCCAAGTCTTGGCAGTTTGCTTGTATTATAGCTGCTTAGGTGAAACAAGTCTATAAATTAATGTCTATCAAGCACCTTATTTTAAAATGTATATTATAGGAAAGTCACAGTGGGAATGGCCATCTTAGGAACTGTTTAGGTTTCTACTTTACCCTCTGGCATCAAGCTCTGTAATTCACATTCTGAGCTTCTCCCAGAGCTCACTTACCCCAGCATCTCTGTGGCTAGTTCCCATTCATGCCAAGGAGTTCCTATCTCAAGCACCTAAATTTCTTTCTGAAGGTGTCTTTGGTCCAGAAGGACAGACAAATTTGGAGGGGGGATGTTAACACCCTCTGTAGCCACCTTCAAAAATGAGAGAGAGAGAAGTCGGAGAATAAATACCCCAGCAACGCTGAGCCTCAGCTGCCCATGGCAATTAGCCAGGTAGGTTCACGAGTAACCCACTCATTAACTAAAACTTGTTCTCCTCCTTTCCTGTCCATCAGTCTCTCATTAGTTCTTCCTATTATATGACCTAACTAACTGAACCATAATCCTTGCTTCAGGACCTATTCCTTGCAGAACACGAATGCAGAAACGTCTTTACTCTTTAAACGGGATAAGAAGTTTAAGACTTTTAGAAATCACTGCTATGTATGCTACAATTCTGAACACGAAAATATAAGAATCATCTATCAGGAAAAATAAATCAATATAAAAAACTATTGACTTGACAAAAAAAGCTAGATATATTAATTCTGATTTCAAAGAGTATTTAAATTGGTCTGTCTTTCACATACACTAATTCTCCAAATTTATTCTCTTATTGTTTGTTTAAAACAATGAATTATTCAAGATACATGAAGACAAAAAAGAAGGTTTTATAAGGATATTTCACTTTTCTCCATCCTTGAACAGAGGGGAAAATGCACAAATATACATTAAATTCAAATGTTAATGCAGTTCCAGTCATTTACCCATAAGAAAGCATATTTTATGCAAACAAAGGATGCATTTCTATTGATTATATCTTATTTGAAAGGTTACATGAAAAATAACCAGAAGTTATAGTAATCATTATTATAGATTTCTACCTTTCTCTATTAACAGTGATAAGGATTATTCCCTCTATAAAATGTTTTTACATTTACCACCCACAGTTCAGTTTATATTAGATGTTTAGTATTTGTAACATGAACAAAATGATCATAGGATAACTTACTTTACTGGAGGAACAGTGGAAGGTACAAAGTTAGGTTAGAAATAAAAGGAGAAGTAACTTTCAGTGAAGATGAACACTTTCACAAAGTTTCTGGAAAATGATACATTTAGGAAGAGAAATATGCTGAAATTCAACAGATTTCTTATTGCTTTGTCCAAAGGAAGCATAAGAGCCCAAACACCAAGTATAACAAAGCAAAGCTGGGGCACAGACGGCAGTCATTCATGGCGCCAAGGACAACATAGAAAACGGTGTCTAACTATCAGCTGAGCAAGGAGTGGCTTAGTAATGTCTAAGATCTCATGAGTTATTTATGGGAGAAATGAGGACAAAGAAATGGTAACCTCTGATCTCACTGAATTTTGTGGTGGTCAATACAGATAATAAAAATGTTTGCTCCTATTTGCTTCTTATTAGTAAATGTGGCACTGGTTTCAATAACATCTATGATTCATGCAGAGCCTGATTTGATAATTCAGTTTTTGTGTTTGGTCATGTTCTAGCCTTAACAGTTTTTGTTCTGTTCTAGGAGCATAGGATACTTACTTGGGACCTCTTAATTCTTGGTTTAAATGGACCATCTTTTTATTATTTGCTGATATAAAGATCTTTGGGTGCCAAAAAATATCTAGATATTCTTCTAGGTAAATTTTAAATACCATGATGTTATAAATTGAATGACTAAGATAATAAACATGTAAAATAATGCACTCTGAGTAATGAGAGAGCAGGAAGTGATGGACAGGTCAAGAAAGTACTCTCTGTAAAGTAGGTATTTGGCTAAATTTCTAAGTAGATTAAATAAGTAAGCAATGTATCTTTCTAGCAATAGAGTACTAGGCAGACAGAAGAGAATTCGTCAACTGAGGTAGAAATTAGTTTGTTGTATGTGTTGGAGAAATAAGAATGCTAGGGTCTTAGATCTTGCTTTCAGGGGAAACCTAGTCTAAGGCACAGGTTTGAATTCAGTAAGTTTGCTTTTGGAAGAGATCTACTGGCCCAGTGGAGGCAAGAAAGAGTGAAAGAGGCAAGTAGAGAAAGCTAATTCAAGAGTGTTATAGATGATCACTGCTGTGAAAACATAGGGTTCAATCCTACTGGGGAGCCTCTTACAAACCATGTAGAGTAGATCTTAGAATTTTCCACAGAGGAACTCAGAATAGGCAACTTAATCCATTAGCATTCATATCATATTGGTCAAGATTCACTCCTAGGATTAGTTCCTTCCTATCTCTGGGTTTGCAAATTCTCAGTGTAGCCTTTCTACGTCAAAGCAGAAGAGAAGCCCTTAAAATTTACATGTAGTTAATATTAGTCACGTATTCTAGCTGTGCCTGGATACAGATGGTTGTTGAAGCAATGACAAGTGTACAAAGGTGGACTGGGGAAGGACTGGGGTCGGATGTAAGGAGAGTTCAATACATGCCACCCTTTGTACTAATCCATTTCAGACCATGGGTGTGGTAAGTCTGACACATTCCAGCCTTCAAGCTGGCTTCATTATCTATGCAGTATTAAATGGCCACAGTTGAGTGAAGCAAGCTTGATAAAACTGGGTTCAGAGACTATATTTAATATTCACCTCTCTTCCACCACCCATTTTAGAGCTTTCTCTCATTTGCACAACACTTCAACATGTCTAGATTTGGGGCTAAGTGGGGTGGTTCTGACCCTTTAACCAAGGAGTTGGGAGTATTCAGTTGCTTTAAACTTGTTGTCACTGGTCATGAAGCATCTAGGAACAACCTTGGGAAAGCCTTGGGACCCAGACATAACTTTCTTCCTGCCACTGCTGTTTGGGGGGCAATCTCGGTATCGTTTGAAGACACTATTTGAAGTCTCTATTTTAATGGTAGAATTTTCTGGCTTTGTAGAAACTGGGTGGCAGATCTCAATTTCTACTATGTAACCAAGTTAGACATATGCTCAGCAGATCCATTTTTTTCTTGCTATAGAAGTCAAGTAACACTCTAGTTAACTCACCATCTATCTCAACAGTAGGAATGTAATGATTAATCATGACTACAGATCCACCTGGTTAACTCTTTAATCTTGATGTTCACTATGAAAACTCCCTTGAGAAGATCTCTGATGATAAACACTGACCTGTTGGTCTCTTCAATTTCAGAATACATCCCCAGCGGTATTACTAGAGGGCCAAGTCCCATGGAAAATCTGCTAATGTCAACCTTGACCTAGAGGAGGAAGCACCAATGCACTGTTCAGAGATGGAAGTGTCTCCCTTAGCAGTTGAATTCTTACTGTTTGCAAAATCAATATTCTGAGACTTCATGTGGAACATACTTCAGTGATAGATGACCCCATCTCACATATTGGATTCCTTCTGAATTGCTCACCTACCCTAGTCTTCATACACTGTTCTAATTACTTTGTTTCTTTCACTATAGACCATCAGTATTTCCAAGATTTAAAAAGCAACTCTAAGCATTGTCTCCAGGTGTCCCTGACAAAACATTAAAACACTTGAGCCACAAGAGAGTGCCCCCTTGTCAGTAATAAGCTATATATTTTGTAGTCTTGGCCCACACCCAACTTCCCAAATACACCCCAAACATGTGCTCCCTGGTATTTTCTGGTATTTTCTGGTCACTTTAGTACTTGGGTGTACTTGTCATTTTCCTCCTGGAGAAATTGCTGTATTATCTGGTCTTTGCTTGGTTTCACCTGTCCCTACTTACAGATGAGGACACAATAAGGAGAAATGAACCCAAATATTGAATAATCCAGCACAATTTATCAAGGCATTAACACCAGATAAGGCCTGCACTGGAACTCCAAGTGGAGGAAAGTATTTAGTATGGAGTAAGGAGCTGCTTCTTCCAAATAAGATACATAATATAGAATTCAAAATCCTCAGGCTTTTTCACCTAATTGCCCACACCTTGGGTCTCTAGGACATCCTTTTTTTTTTTTTTCAAATATGGTCTCTTCTTTGGCATAGGAGACCCATGGAGGCTGTTTGTTCAAAATCCTTTGTAGTTCAAGTACTTTTATATTTGACCCCAGGTGTAGATTTACATCAACTGCTTTTTTACCAGAGGATTGATAGCTGGCTAATTTAAACCTGTTATTTTGGGGGCTTCTAAAAATGTAAACAAAAGGTTGGCTAATTCCATAGCCCTTCATATTATTATTGCTAATATATTGATAACAAGTATGTTGTATTGCACAGACCAATGTTTCATGTTATATCTGTACCAAATTCCATTCTACCTCCTGCTACAAATCTTAGTAATGATCATACTACTACATGCCAAGAATTAACACCACTCCAGGGAACCCTGGCAGTTAGAACCTAATTAGGAGGTGGATCCTAGGATAACATCACTCACCTTCACGAAAAGTGTTACTACTGTTACTAATTGCTTTAGGGTTACCCTAAAGGAAGAGCCTGATGAAAGGGTTAACACGCAGGTGGAGTAGGAATGAAAGGCTAGGAAAAGGGTAATGGTGATATAGGGAAGGAGGGGAAGCCAATCCAAGGATGGGTGAGTAATTCTGCCATCATAATGGGGCAATTGAGACAATCTCTCCGAGAACCTCTGAGGAGTATAAAATACACTTCAGAACTGTCCAATAAGGCTAGAAGGATACTTAGTTGTAAACATCAGTCCCCACTAGTCACAGGTTATAGTATAAAGTTTTAAAAGTCTAGCATGTTTATATGTCCCCTGTATCATTACTTACGTAACGCCCCTCTTTATCTCTGAAAAACTTCCCTTGCTTTGAAATTTGTTCTATCTCAAATGACTATAGCTTCTCCTACTTTCTTTTGATTGTTGTTAGAGCATAGTGTATTTTTCTCCTTCCAAGTACTTTAAGTTTCTATGTGTCTTTATACTTAAAGTAGGTTTCTTGTAGATAATATATAGTTCAGTCTTATTCTCTTATCCATTCTGAAAATCTGACTTTTAATTAGTGCATTTGGACCACTGTTGTTTAAAGTGATTACGGACATAATTGGATTAACATCTACCATATTTCTTACTGGGTGTTTGTTGTTTTTTCTTTGTTTCCACTTTTGTCTTCTACTATTTTTCGGCCTTTGTAGTTTCAATTGACTATTTTGTATGATTTCATTTTCTCTCCTTTATCAGCTTATCAGTTACACTTTATTTTTTTAATGGCTGACCTAGAGTTTGCAATATACATTTATAGCTAATCCCAGTCTACTTTTCAACAATCCTATACTACTTCAGGGGTAGTCGGGTAACTTATAATAAAACAATCTTAGTTTTTCCTTTCGTCTCTTGTGTCACTGCTCTCATTCATTTCACTTATGTATAACAATAGTAGACATATATCTGAATATACAAACATACATAATTGAATATACTGTTGCATTATTGAGCTGTTATCTATTAAATCAATTAACTATAAGAAAAGTTTGTTACATTCACTTATTCCTCCTCCACTGCTCTTCTTTTATGTAGATCTGAGATTCTGAGCAATATCAACTTCCTTCTCTCTAAAGAACTTTCAACATTTCTTGCAAGAAAAGTCTACCAACAAATTCCCTTAGTTTGTTTGTCTGAGAAAGTGTTTATTGTTTTCACTTTTGAAGGACAATGTTTTAGAGTACAGAATTCTAGGTTGGTGGTTTTTCTCTCAACATTTTAAATATACTACTTCACTCTTCCTGCTTGCATGGTTTCCAAAGAGAAGCTGGGTGTAATTCTTATCTTTTTCTTCTACAAGTAAGGTGTTATCTTTTTCCTCTGGATTGTTTCATGATTTCTTTCTCTTTGATTTTCTGTAGTTTGAGAGTGATATGCCTAAGTGTATTTTTGTTTGTTTTTTTCATGTGTGTGTGTTTTTTCGTTAAGGGGAAGGCATTTACCCTGTTTGGGATTCTTGTGGCTTCCTGGATCTGTAGCTTGGCATCTCACATTTATTTGGAGAAACTCTCAGTCACTGTTTAAAAATGTACCTTCTCTTCTTTCTCTTTCTTCTCCTCTGGTGTTCTCATTATGTGTGTATGTTATACCTTATACTGTCCCACAGTTCATATGGTGTTTTTGTTGTTTTCTTTGCTTTTCAGTTTTAGAGGTTTTGGAGATATACCTAAACTCTGAGATTATTTCCCCAGCTTGTCAATAGACAAGTAGAATATTATTCTACTAGGCAAACCAAAAACATTCTTAATTTTTCTTAGTTTTTTTTTTTGTCTGTAGCATTGTTTGGTGGTAGGTGAAGGGGTTCTTCCTTAGGACGTCCATCTTTCTGTTGTCTGTTTGATCTTGAATGCTATCTACTTTATCCATTAGAACCCTTAGCATACTGTTCTAAAACCATGGTCTGATAATTCCAGCATCCTTGTGGTGTCTGGTTTTGATACTTTTCCTGTCTGTTCAAACTGTGCTTTTTGCTTTATGCCCTGTAGTTCTTGATAGTTGAACATAATGTATTAAGTAAAAGCAACTGCTGTAAACAGAACTTTGATAATATTGTAGAAAAATGTATAGGAGAAGAAAACATTCTTATAGTCTTAGAATTAGATTTTAGTCTTTTAGGGACACTATGCCACTGGCCAGTGAAATTCACAGATGTTTCTCAGTTCTTCCTCCCTTAGGTGAGAACAGATTGCTAGAGTGGAAGTAGTTGGCTATTTTGGTTCCCCTGGGTCCGTCAGTCTCTGGTAATACCTCTGCATGTTAAGTTCTGGTTAACTAGTTTCTCCTGAGGGCAAGCCTCGTTAAGTATGGAGTGCTCCAGCATATTTCACAATGATTATTTTTCCTCTCCTCCTGCTGCACCCAAGAAGGAATTTCCCCTCTATTGTTTATTATAAGAAAACTGATTAAACTTCTGAAAGTAAACCTCACACAACAGTGGCATCTCCCTATGACTGGGTCCCCCTGGAGTTTGTAATTGTGAGTTTTCAGCACGAAGCCCTGAGTAACTCACCAACTTCAGTTCCGGTTTTCCTATGGCAGCACTGGTTCCCAGGGCTGTTTTCACCCCCAAGTCTCTGCTCTAGTAAACAGAGACTCCCTGTATTCACCTCTGTCTCTCAAATCTCGGGGACAGTGATTTGTCTTCCATCTTCTTCTTTCTTACAGATTTAAGAAGAGTTGTTAATTTTCCAGTCTGTTCAGCATTTCACTTGTTCTTAGGATGCAATGCCTTCTAAGCTCCTTAGGTAAGGCAGCAGAAATCAGAAGTCCAGCTGGACTTAGAATTTTATTTGACAGTTTTGGGGAAGGCTTTTTTTTTTTTTTTTTTTTTTGGTGTGGTGTCAACAGGAAAAGGACATGACCTAATTTATATACTTAAAATATGACTCTGGGTAGAAAATAAAGAGTGGCAGTAAGGAGATCGAAAGAAGGCTGCACAAGTAGTTCAAACAGGAGAGTGGCTAGTGGCAGCTGGATGTAGCGGAGATCCACTTAATAGGATGCAAATTTTGGAAGTAGGGCTGGCCTGTGGTGTGGAGAGAAAGTAAGACCATAAGAGTGACCCTGAGGTTTTTTTTTACTTTCTTCTCTCAATAAACTGAATAATT
Organism: Camelus ferus; assembly: GCF_009834535.1. NCBI lineage: Eukaryota > Metazoa > Chordata > Mammalia > Artiodactyla > Camelidae > Camelus > Camelus ferus. The sequence continues at coordinate 18,605,882 of NC_045696.1, read as the reverse complement.
TTCAGGGTGATACACTGATATGTAGAAGACTGGTATATGGGAATGTTGATTTGAATTTTCTTTTTAGAACTGCGAGAGACAGTTATTTCACGGACATTCAAGTAGAGGTGGGAGATGAAAAGTTGTATACAGAAGTAAAGCTCCAGGAGAAATCGGGGTTTGAATTCACAAACTGTCAGTAAATAGATTTACTTGAAGCTGTGGGAATTTGAGATCACTGGAGAAGAGTGTAGGGAGTGAACAGAAAAGGCCTGAGGATAGATTCTTGGAGAATCTCAGTGTCTACGTGGATTGGAAAGAAATTCTAATGTTTATTAAAAGAGTGAGGGGAAAGTAGTCAGTAAATTTGATGAAAAACCAGGAGACATCTTATCTCAGAAATCAAGTAAAGAAAATGCTCAATGAGGGAGGCACTCAATTTTTTTTCCAAATACTGTTTAAATGAACCAAATTTATGGTAAGAATTTGAAAAATGGAAAGATTATTGAGTGATTTCAGTGGTTTTGACCTTAACTGCAGAGGTTGAGAAGATAAAGGAAGAGTTAGTGGAGATGGTCAATATATATGTATATATGTCTTAGAGACAGAGACACACATATTCCTTACAATTTTCCTTTAATAAATAAGAACAAGTTTATCCGTTTATCCTATCTTACCGTTAACTTTTAACTACCACATAAAGGAGCTCTGACTAGCCTCCTGGATAACAAGACACGTGGCCCAGCTCCCTCCAATATTTGTCAAGAGCCTGTTGAGGACCAGTCATGTGAGCTAATCCATCACACACCACCCGGCTCTTAGCTGACCTGCCTTCTGTGTAAGCTGCCAGCCAAGAGCAGCAAGGCTGGCCCAGTCGAGAAAGACTTCCCAGCCAACCCACAGAATGAGTAGCTAAATACATGAATACTGCTTGAAGCCACTGACATTTTGGATGTAGTTTGTTATACAGCAAAAGATAATTAGGAGAAACATTGCAATCTTAAGTGTCATTGATCTGAGGGATGGCAGGTGGTGATGACTGGAAAAAGCAGTGAAGAAACTATTAAGCAAGACTCGAAAAATGGTGAATCATCTGTTCATGGAAACTAGAGAAATCAATGAGGAAATTATACAGCAAACTGCAAAAAGGATGCCCCACATTGTTCTTTAGTAGAACAGCTGGCAAAGCTATGGCCCACTCCACTTTGAAGCATGTGTGTAATGCACACGTCTAGTCATCCTTGTGTATACTGTGTCTGTGAGGAAGGGTGCAAGTAACTCGTCTCTCTCACTCAATAGAAACACATCCAGGTTGTCTTTTAAATATGACTTTAGATCAAAAGGTTTTGTACTTCAACCCTAAGGGCAGAACTGCATGAGGCATTTTAGGTCTCTGGGATAAGACTGAGTATATTTTCCATGTGAGAGAAAAGTAAGTTACAGCCAGAGGATGGTTGTGATCGATGACCAAATGCCCACAAACTCCTTCCTTTCTACGAACAGTATGAATAGGTGCAGGCATGGCGCCACTTCTTGCACCTGCAACAGTCATATGACTTTCTTTGACCAATTTACTTTACTAGCAAATGATGCAAGCAAAGGCTTAACAAGAACTTGTACACTGGGGGTGTCTTCTCTTACAGTTGTTGTAACCAAGCAATCACTACTTGAAGAAATGCAAGCCAGCTTGCTGAATTGTAAGAGAAACTCAGATGCCTCTATCACCCCATTAAATAGCCTACAAACGCCGTATGTGTGAATGAGGACACCCTTGATTATTCAGACACAAGGCAACCTATGAGTTGGCAACAGCTGTACAGGCAAGTCCAGCAGCCTTCAGCTGAGCTCTCTCAGAATCAGCAGACTCACAAATGTGAGCTGATTAAGTGGCTAATGTTTAACCTACGAAATTTGGGGATGCTTTCATAAGCAGCAAGAGAGAACTAAATTGCCTTCTCTCTAGGACGCTCTCTGCTGCCAGTGGGCTTTAAAACTACCACCGTATTTAATCCAGCCATCATCATATAAGAACATTCTGATATCAAGACTTCTTAATTTGCCACAATCATACACATTTCAAAAATAAACTTAAGACAATTATATAAATGTGCAGGTAACCTTATGAGAAATAAAACAAATCCATCCCCGCCTTTCTTTGTCTTATAAATACCTATTTTGGGGGGAAATTGTTTTAAGTGTAAGCTTCTATGATCTGATTATGCACATAATTACAGTTTTATCTCCAGGTATTCTTCTCACTACATTTTCAGTCTATCTTCTTAGCGAAGATAACTCTTATCCAAGAAAATAATCAACACATTAAGGATTTGTAGCATCATTACATATCATAATTAAGAGTGCCTTACCACCATGTGAAATCATTTAAATGTGTATGGTTATAACTATAATTTTATCAATATGCATGAGACAAAAACAGTTTATATTGTTCTGCTGGTAAATATATTATGACAATGGTATGGGGAATAATGAAGATATGTGTTGCTTCATCAGCCAATGGATTAAAAAAAAAATCTATTTAACAGATTCACCAGAACTTACTGATTTAAACTCTTAACAGTTAGATTTGAATGGTCAGGGAAAATTTGTATCCTCTCCTTTTTCAGCACTATTCAGAAGATAGCTTATCAAATTACTGTCACTCTCTCCCCCCAGAGGAATTAACATTATTTTGATTTTATATTGAAAATAGAAGAGGATTATTGGAAAATAAAAATGAATCTTGACTTTTTCTCTTCAGAAGAATTCAAACATTTGCAGCACTGAATCTTAATAGGGCAATTCCCTGTAGAAGGCTAAAGCCTTTAATTGGTCCAGAATCTGTAAACTCTAGAGATGCAGGAAAAGAACAGTAAGAATACACTTAATATTCCTCTGCTAAACTAAGCACGCAATGCATATTGATCTCTCCTGGTTTTAACTAACTGCATTATAAATAAGATCTATAAGACAAGTTGTTAAGAGTCTTTTCTACCATCCTTTCAATTCCACTAAAACTATTCAACCAATTTTATTAACTTATACTTTTAATAAATTAGACCCATGCTTTAGAAACCTGAATCAAAATGAAAACTGAGGGGGAAAAAACCCACATTTTCATATTTTTTTATCTTCAACTTCTATATATGCATCTATCCCACACACTCTATTCTGGGCAATGGAGACATCTGATTTTCATAAATGGCCAAGTAAAAAGAGTGAGGAAGCTAGCAGCTCAAGATGGTAATGGAATTTAGTATTGATCTAGGAGTGTTCATACTGAATAGAAGGGCAAGGCATACAATAATGTTGGCTAACTGAAATAAAAGTTGAATTAATAAGTTCAGTAGAAAGAGCCAGGGTAACCCAGATCAGACCAGCCAAAGAAAAATAACTAAACAAGAAATCTAGTATAAGTTAGGAATTATATTCTTTTAACCTCAGGAATCAATGACAGTCAAAAGCATTTTATTATTCCTGATAGTTGGAGATCCCTGCCTTCGTCAAAGTTGTAACTGTGTATGTTCCCATTCCAATTTCCCCAGTGGTTAGGAACTTTAAGTTATAGCGTTAGTATTGAATGTATGTGAAATTAAACATTACTTAGGATGGGAAACTCCAATGAATCAGTTATCACCATCTTGGAAAAAGGTGTATAGGGGATTTTTTGCAGCCCTTTGCCACACAAGACAAGAAGGAAGCCTGGAAGGGATGAATTTGACTTAAGAACAAAGAAAATGACTTAAGTCTGAATATGCAAGACTGACGTTCTCTGAGTACAGCCAATCTTACCTATCTCCAGCTACTCAGTTTATTTGGTCAGAAAGTAACGATTATATAGTTAACATCTATCATTGAAATCTACTTCCAAATTTCTTGTGGATGGACTTTAGAAACTAGGACTGAGAAATACTTAGATGATTTCTCTAAACACTCATTGAATCAGTGGGTCAACTGCTGGGTTTGTTTTCTACCTTTGCCATTAACACAGTTTCAAGCTCTGCTGCTCATCAAATTTGAGAAGTAAACTAGGAGACCACAGTGTCTAAACTCCAAGACAATTAGCAGTTGATGTGAGCTTTCCTTCACATACATTTAGGGCCAAAAATTTCAACTTGTTCATTTTAGATAGTTTGCTCCCATGTACATATAAGGCAGTAGATACTAACATGTACTGACCTTCCCTTTTATATAGGAACCCTATTTTCAGCTCTTGCTCAAGCAAAGTATCCTATTAGTGTTTTCCAAATCCTTGCGATGTCTCTGAATGTACCACTGAAGCTGGAGTAGTTTTCTGAGACCAGGCGATAGAAACAGCTCAAACATGAATAAATACTCCAAGGAAACAACAGGAGCTACTTTTTTTTTTTTTATCTTCTATTCCTGTTCTAGACAAGCGATGTGTGTGTGATTCTTCCACCTACTAGACACTGTAATTCACTTTGCCCTATCACTAGTCCAATTCCTTGATTTCAGAACTCCTCTCTACAATCTCCTCGCACACTGTGACACAACTACATTCACAGGCGTGCAAAATACTGAGATCAGAAGCCATGTTTAACGGCACTGCAGAAGGCAGAGAAGTGATAATACAGAAGAGAGTCGTAACAGAACACACATGGAAGTGCCTTAACTACAAGACAAGCCTTAATAAAGCTTAAGGAGACAAATAACTTCTTCATAAAATTGATAATGAAATATATGATGAGTATATCCAAGCCTTAGTGGAAACAAAGATCTCATACTACAGAAGGACACAATTGTAGACGGTTTAAGAAATCTGTTTTGCAAAACTTTCAGTATTAATGGCAATTTCATGATAAACAACAGAATGGTTCTACATAAAGGCAGTAATATAATCTATCCATTAACAAATAAAAAATACCATATGCCTTTATACTTTATCAAAATGTTTTTATATGTTATAATACTTAACATAAAACTTTTAACCTTTAAGAGGATATTAAATTAGTAAACATATTGGATTAATAAAGACACAAGATAAGGTAAAAACTTAAGGGGCACTCCATTAAATCCATAACTCATTCTATGAAACTTTTCCTGGAAGTAAAAACTAATAAAAATAAGGCACAACAAAAGTCCTTAGAATAAGGAGGGAAAACCAGAATTACTTGAAAAAATATGATTCCCACCATAGGAAATAAAACGTATTTAAGAGGAACAAGATACATTTTCTAATATGTAAGGATATAAAATCAACTTAGATAAATTAATGGCATATGTTCAATAGTGATGTAATGGAATTGAAAAGATTACCATGTGTGATCTAAGTAAACCATATAAAATGTTAAACTTCAAGAAATATCAAGAGTCTTATGACAAATAAAGCAAAAGTCCACAGCAGTACATAAAGTAACACTGAGAAATAGGACATACAATGTTTCTAAGTGGGAAGGGCAATGAAAATAAATTGTCTTGTATCTATAAATTGATCTGTAACTCCAATTTAATTCCAATAAATCTGACTTCACAATCCAGTTGTAAAATATGTTTTAAAGACTGAGTCTCCTGTAACACCCAAGAAAATTTGTTAAGAGAGAATAAAGTACTTTTCTCCTATGGGTTATCAAGTTATTTTTTTTTTTTTCAGTTCTAAAGCAATTACAAACATTGTGGTGTTGACACAGAAATGAAGAAATACACAGGTGAACAGGTCAGCAAAGAGGATCCAGAAATAAAATAGTGGTGATATAACAATTTGGCATAACATAAAAGTAGCATTAGACATTGGATTGAAGATATAATACACGGAAACTGGCAGTGAGAATAATGGCGTCCTATATAGAGAACAGTTATAATACTTGTATCGTACACAAATATCATGCACAGTTAAAGGCTATCAGAAAACTCCCACAAATATACACACACTATTAGAAGAGGATTTGCTTCCAAAGAGGGTTTAGAAAGATGAGACTTCTGACCTTAGTAGCAGTAAATCTCCAGATATACCCTAATGGACATAAGGACTTTTTATTAAAGCCATTGGAGAGTGTGGTCACACACAAAGCTTTAAGAAATAAAATCTGATCTACAGAATAAATAGCCATCCCTAGGTGAGCAAGGTGGGTGATATAAGTGTGCAAAGGGCATTCATGTTTACATACCTAGTTCCAGCTGCTGAGGTTCAAAGTTAAAAAGATGGAGGAGCAAGTGTGCCAAGTATGAAGTCTCTAAAGAGAAATCAGATGAACATTCAACAATGACCGGGAGGACCACATTGCCTATCAGAGGAGTCCAAAATGACAGAGACAGACAGACAGACACAGAGACAGAGAAAGAAAGAGAAATGCGCAGAGCCAGAGAGCCAGACAATTCTCTCCCTGCAGTAATTCCCTAACACGGGTATTTAGTTAAAGAACTGAATTAGAGGTAGACCTGGGGATTAAAAAGAGATCTCATAGTTTCACAGTCTCATGATCTTCCAAGTTCAGTTCTGAATTTTTACAGAAGGCGAAGTTTATGTTCTTGACTTATATTTGACCTCTCCTTCCAAGAAAGCCCTGGATCCAAACTCCATTAAGACGGCTCCTCCTTATAATGTCAAAACCATGAATTGCTAGACCTAGAGAGAGCTGACTCGTTCAGCCCGTGAGATCAGGAGACTTCATGGTTACAAGACAGTGCATCTTGGAGGTTGTGCACTTATTAGAGTCTGTGAGGTCATGAGACAACATACCAGGAACATACAAGTTCCTTTGTCAACAATTTTAGGAAAATATAGCATCTGCCAAACTCTAGAGACTCATGCACAAAAATTGTGAATGTCAGTTGTTACAGTGGTACCAACTTTTTATGGCAATAGTCTCAGAAAGAAAATACAGCAACACAACTCCAAATGGAATTGTAAATATCGTGACTGTAAACATAAATCAAATACGTACTTTCACCGATTATTTTCATCTTGTTACAACATATATGAACTCAGTATCTTCTCAATTCCCTGAAATGCCTCATATGTACGATCTCAAGAAAAGTGTCTGAGAACAAACTACAGATGAAAAACTAGTTAAGCCCCTCTCCCTGGAGCACTCTAATTTTTGTGTGCGAACTCATATTTTATTTTTACCCAGTAAATAGTATGTATGAAAAGAGGTAGATTTCTAGAGGGGAAAACAGTTTTTACATTTCACTTAGGTATGAAAGAAATTCTGAATCTGCTTGAAGAATAAACCTCTAATAATTAGGCCAGAGGAAACTGAGCAGGGTGTGCATGTGTGTGTTTACTGGGAGCGATATGGACACCCTCCATTTTTCTTCTAGAACAGTTAGGGTGCAGATGGTGGGTTAAGTTGCTAGTAAAGAGCCCCCATCATACAGTGGCTCAGAAGTCGGGCATTTTTCATCACTCAGTACCACACAAGTGAGCAGTGTAAGGTTAGACCCTACCATCTTTAAATTCATGTCAGGTGAACGGAGGTGAAACAAACCAGGCAAGCTTCTTACCAGAATCAATTCATAAGTAGCTTCCATCACCCATCTCCATCCACCCAATCATACTAGTGGCCAGAATTTATTGGTATGGCCACCCAAATGTATTTAAGAGACTGAAATGTAATTTCTAGGCGTGTGGCCTCAGGCTCATCAAGAATTCTGGGTTGAAGTGTTCTCTGACTAAAATAAAAACGGTACTGAAGGACAGTGAGCATTCTCTGATGCGATTAGTTTTATTTATACTTATTTCTACTTCATTTTCCCCAGATTTGTAACATTGGGTACTATCTTTTTCTTCTTCGTATAGTTTCCTGAGGATAAAACAATAAAGTACTCAATTGTCTTCAAGAGAATTGCCAGCCTTTGCCAGCAGTTAGCTAAATACACTTGATCAAATCACTATTTCTTCTTCAATAGCCTCATATAAAAATTCAATTACAAAATATCTTTCCTAAATTCACAAATGTCATTCTGTCTGATCATATATTGTCCACCTAACCACATTCCAAACTGATCATTAAGTATCTATAAGCATAAATGAACAAATTATGCCAGTAAATATTTCTCTTAAACATTTTTAGTCCAAAACTAGATTGTGTTATATTAGTAATATTTTAGAAATTATCAAGAATCAGATTAAGTCTAATCAAAATAAGCTTTTCTGACTTAATGTGGATCCAAACTATTAGACATTTTCAGAGAGGACAAATTATCATGTCAAAAAAATTTGATGGTGACGTGAGTTTTTAAAGATAGCCAGTTGGGAATTACCACCTCCTGAATGTGGCATATGTGTGTATATCTCTGTGTCTATGATGTTATTCACATACACAAAATGAATTACTGAATTATTTTTTTCAGGAGACTTACAATATTTATAAAATATCTGGTTAAAATAGTTGATTAAGGAATTAGATAACTGTATTTCTGGTTATCATTTTATTTTCTCATTGGCAGATATTTCCATGTAAACTAGGGTTAATTTAAACCAATATATTTCTCTATTAACAGAAAAGGAATTGTGAGAAGTCATCTCAGGAAAAGCGTATGACTAGATAATACCAGTGTAAAAAAAATGCAACTCAACTAACTTTGCAATTTAATAACCCGAAATAAAACATTCTCTCACATCCTTTGTCTTAATTTAAGTATCAACTTTCACACAATACATAAAATCTTCACTGGCTATACTTTTAAGTGTAATTTTGTCATTATTATTCAGCTTTAAAAAAAAAAGATCCTGCCACTTGTGACAAAATGAATGAACTAAGAATGCTAAATGAAATAAGACAGCCACAGAAAGAAAAATGCTGCATGATCTCACTTACATGTGTGTTCTAAAAAAGTTAAATGCATAGAATCAGAGGGTAGAATGGTGGTTACCTAGGATGCAAGTTGGGGGAGATGTGGGTCAAAGGGGACAAAGTTGCATGTATGTAGTATGGGTCAATTTAGAGACCCAGTGTACAGCAGGGTGACTGTAGTTAATGATACTGTATTGTACACTGGGAAATTTGCCAAGAAGTTAGATTTCAAGTTAGATTTAAAATTGCCAACACACCCATACAAAATAACAATGTGAGGATATGGATATGTTATTCAGATTGACCACAGTAATTATGTATATATCAAATTTTCATGTGGTACACCTTAAATGTGTTCACTAAACTAATAATTTGTTCCCCAAAAAGAATTATTCAACCAATTTACAAATATGAATGTTTTTGAATCCTTTATATTTTATAGTAAGAGTAAGATATATAACAAAAGTTTGGTTTGGATATATCAGTTTTATTTCCTATTAACTTACTCCAGATTCCTTCCCTTTCATTTGTTTTTCCTGGATGTCTTCTGGCATATTGATAAATTATATTGACCACCAAGGAAATAAAAAAAAAAACACATCCCACAATCCGTAATGCCTATAAACCCTTTATTCTCTCCTTGATTTTCATTCTTTATTGCCTTTACCAATGCATTACTTGCTCATTTGTAAATGAAAATAAGAAATTAAGTCAGAGTTTTATCTATTCTGCTTATCTGAGTGGTGGATACGTAATATGTACTCTAATGTTAATTGAAGGAAGGAATAAACAAAGTCAAAGGAAATACTCAAAGTAATATCAGAACTCTTATTGCTAAAGATGTCTAGATAAACAGATTTCTATGAATTATAAAATATTGGTGATGGAAGTACTTTAACAAACCCTGCATCTTAACTAGTTAACTTTAGTTGTTTGAAAAGAAACATGTGGTTAGCAATAAATTTTTTTAAGAGAAAGAAAACTGACACCTTAAATTTTTTTATTATATCAGAAAAATGTTCACTGCAGTTCTAACAAATCTGTGCAACTTTTGATAATCGGACATATTCTAAAGATCTGGATAGGAGGAGATATTTCACAAACTTATTTTCTAGCTCAATATGAGGAATGACAAACAACTTCCTCCTCAAAGATAATGAAAGTATAAAGCCAAGATAAAGCTGAAAATATTGAAGATTAAGTAAAAACTGAGGTTATTCAACACAATGTATGCTTGAAGTATCACTCTATCACATATATAAAAATATATGCTTTAACATTGTTCATTGTCATAATATGAATTATTTCAGGAATATGTGATATTAACTCCTGGTCTGATGAAATCTACATTTCCCCCCTCATTTTACAGAGATGAACCCAGAGACATGAAGGTCGACAAGGAGATTTACTTAGCTATGACTTGGGGAAAATGCACAATATTAAATATAAGCAGAGCCAAGGTATTACTGACAAGACTATGCCCTAAATGTGCCCTTAACTTTTTAAAAAACAAAATTAAAATGCTACTCTCTGGCTGAAGAGAAAGTTAAGGGTAATTTATTTTTTTTAACTTGCTGTCATTGGCTTTGTAAATTTTCTTTCTCCAGTGACTCCCATTCCTCTACCATGTGTGACAGAGTGAAATTCATTCCGATTCTGTTGAAAAAAAGGTAGCAATCCCAAAGGGAAATCCCAACAAAAAGCAAGCAAGGTTTAATTTAGCAACCCAATAGCATTGAAGCTTGAACCAGCTAAACACTATTTTAAATATGATTTTAACTGAAGTAAAGATAAAGAACTTTAGAAAACAAAAATAAAACCACATAAGGAAAAAAATTAACTAAGTAGATTTGGAAATTACATACAGATTACTTGTGAAAAAAATGAATGGATATTTTGAGGACAATATTGCATAAAACTGAAAAGTTTATTCACAGGCCAGGAGTTATATATTTCCTGGACTCATCAAAAATTAAATACAGATCAACAAGTTTACTCTGATTCTGTTTCGATTTGTAGTATGCAGCAGAACATCATTCTTGCTGATTAAATAGAAAAGAATATGATTTTTTTTAAAGTTTTTGCTTAAAAATGTAAGGAATTCAAGAAGCAGCTGGAGCTAGAGAGCTAAAATTACACAGAAGGAGAGTTACTAAAGAGAAAGCAAATGCTGAATCCTCTAGGAGGAACAGAATATTAACCCAAATTTATATTTCTACATAAACAATACTCAGAGTAAATTGAATTCACGACAAGAAACAAGGATTTACGGCCAAAGTCCAGGAAGAATGACTTTAAAACCATAAATGATCCAACATTTTGGAGTAGGTACACACGTATACACAACTTCAAGAAAATTACAAGAGATATGTTAAGTAAAATAAAGCAGCGGCTCTCGATAGAGGGTGATGTTTTCCCCCTTAAGAGTATTTGGCAATTTCTGGGGATATTTTTGATCATCCTAACTGGGGAGATGCCTTCTACGTCACCCAGTGACTGGAGGTTATAAATTCTATTAAATATCTGACAGTGCACAGGAGACATGTCCCACAACAAAGATTCACTCATCCCCCAAATTAATAGTCCTGAAGTTGAGAAACCCTGAAGGAAAGGAAATAGGAAAAAGAGAAAAGATTGAGATTTTCATGATAAAATAAGATGAGGCACATAGAAATTCTAAAATTGAAAAGAAAATAGTTGAAATTAATTTGATAGCTGACTTGTGTTTCAGATTCAAAAGAAGAGAACGAAGAATTAGGAAACAGGAAAAGAAGCTAATAAAATACCCAAATGAGGCAGAGCGACATTTAAGTTTTGATGTAAATTTAGGATCATATTGTCAATTTTTATTTTAAAAAAATCTGTAGAAATTTTCAGGGTATTACTTTAATCTATACAGCAATTTTTGGATAATTAAATTTTAATAAATCATCTAACCCGCAAGCATCATATTCCATTCATTTCATAAAGTCTTCTTTAATTTCTCAGCAATATTTTCTATTTTTCATTAAAGAGGTCTGACATCTATCATTAAGTCTCTTCCTAAACTTGTGCTTTATATAGTTATAAAAGGATATTGTTACATTTTCCAATAGTTGCTGCTAGTATATAAAAATGTAATTGATCTTATATTGATCCTTTGTTTTGCAGACATTGTAGGTTTACTTATTGAATACCTTAAGAGTTTTGGTCATAAATCAGGTCATAAATCATGTTATCTGTAAGGAGAGTTTTATTTCTTCCACTCCAATCTTTATGGCTTTTTTATTATAAAATTCTTGTGTTTGCTGGCAAGTACTTCTTTGGAAATGACTGTCTTTACAAAGGAATAACAATCTTATACAGGTAAAATATATCCATGAAGCCACACAGGACTGGAAGTATCTGAATAGGAAGGTTTTTAATGAAGGACTGTACAATCTTAAACCTATTAAAGAGATACTATCAGTTTGGCCTTGCTGTGTTTGAAGAAATTTTTCTTTCCTCAAAACTGACAAAGGAGACAAGAACATACAATGGAATAAAGACAGTCTCTTCAGCAAATGATGTTGGGAAAACTGGACAGCAGCATGTAAATCAATTAAGCCAGAACACTCCCTTATACCATACACAAAAATAAACTCAAAATGGAGCAAAGACTTAAACATAAGACAAGATAAAATAAACCTCCTAAAAGAAAGTATAGGCAAAACATTATCTGACATACATCTCAAAAATGTTCTCCTAGAGCAGTCTACTCAAGCAATAGAAATAAAAGCAAGAATAAACAAATGAGACCTAATGAAACTTACAAGCTTCTGCACAGCAAAGGAAACCACAAGTAAAACAAAACAATCTACAGAATGGGAGAAAATTTTTGCAAATGAAACCGACAAAGGCTTGATCTCCAGAATATATAAGCAGCTCATATGACTTAATAAGAAAAAAACAAACAACCCAATCCAAAAATGGCAGAAGACCTAAACAAGCAATTCTCTAAGGAAGAAATACAAATGACCAATAGGCACATGGAAAATTGCTCACTAATTATTAGAGAAATGCAAATCAAAACTACAATGAGGTATCACCTCACACCAGTCAGAATGGCCATCATTCAAAAGCCCACAAATACAAATGCTGGAAAGGCTGTGGAGAAAAGGGAACCCTCCTTCACTGCTGATGGGAATGCAATTTGGTGCAGCCACTGTGGAAAACAGTATGGAGATTCCTTAAAAGACTAGGAATAGACTTACTGTATGACCCAGGAATCCTGCTCCTGGGCATATATCCAGAAGGAACCCTACTTCAGGATGACACCTGCACCCCAATGTTCATAGCAGCATTATTTACAATAGCCAAGACATGGAAACAGCCTAAATGTCCATCAACAGATGACTGGATAAAGAAGTGGTATATTTATACAATGGAATACTATTCAGCCACAAAAACCAACAACATAACGTCATTTGCAGCAATATGGATGCTCCTGGAGAATGTCATTCTAAGTGAAGTAAGCCAGAAAGAGAAAGAAAAATACCATATGAGATTGCTCAGATGTGGAATTTAAAAAAAAAACATATATACAAAACAGAAACAGACTCATAGATGTAGAATACAAACTTGTGGTTGTCAAGGGGGTGGGGGGTGTGAAGGGACAGACTGGGAACAGATAAACAAGATTATACTATGTAGCACAGGGAAATATATACAAGATCTTGTGGTAGCTCACAGCCAAAAAAAATGTGGCAATGAATATATGTATGTTCATGTATAACTGAAAAATTGTGCTCTACACTGGAATTTGACACAACATTGTAAAATGACTATAACTCAAAAAAAGTAAAAAAATAAATAAAACTGTTTATCAGCCTAAAACTTACATAATCTTTTAAATGAATCTTTTAATGTTTATACAATCTCTTGATTTTTTTTTCACTTATGAAATTGATAGCTTACATTTCATGTTTTTGGAGTAAAATTATACGCACCTAGAAAAAAACAAGTATTTTTGCCTCACAAGATTCCAAATATAAGGAACATATTTTGAGCACTTGAAAATATTAAATTGCCTTGAAATCTGTCCCCTAAATACAGCCTCTTGGTCATCCTGTGGTTGGTTTCTACTAAATGTTTTTATTCTTGTCAACAGGTCACATTTTCATATATTTTGTATGTGCAGAAATTTTTTACTGTGTTCTATATGTTGTATCTAATACAATGAAGATTGCCTGGTTCTGCTATCTTCCTTTAAATAATGTTGTCTTTTATTCTAGCAGGCAGTTAACTTTGAGTTAACTCAAATGCCAGACTGATTCCTGAAGGTGCCAACAACAGAAACCTCTGTCCTTCATCTTTTCAGCTTTTATCATTAGCTGGGACCTGGGCTTCTCCTTCAAAGACCATATTGTGGGGTCCAATCAGCCATTTGGGAAGTGTTTATGAACAGATTTGAGTTTTTGCTGTATGGCTCCCCCTTCGTGGGAATCTCATTTTTAATTATCTCATTCCTTCTTTTGCTTCAAAATGTACCATTGGACTCATCAAGCAAGACTGACTTTGATCCTACACATCTCATTCTGTGTATCCAGTGACTAAAAGCCATATATGTGTGAATTTTACCCCTTGTTGTTCCCTTCTCTCAATGTTAACTTCTAGTTTGACATATTACTGTCCTCAAAATATCATTTAATATTTTATCCAAGTTTTATTCACGTTTATTGTAGAAAATTAGTCAAATAAAAGTTGCTCTCTCATTGTAAAATGCAAAACATCATAAAGTTTGACTTTTATACTTTTGCTTTATAAACATCTGACAGACATAAGCATTAACATTTCATATCACCTAGGATATGTGTATCTGTGTGAGCAGCACTGCAGTAAAGAAGATACACAGGGAAATTAACAACACAAGATTACTTTTCTCTTAAAACAATGGCCAGACGACTCACTCTTGAGAAAAAATGGGGAACAGAAGCATTCTTGTGTTATTAAAGAATATTTTCTGAAGTCACAAAATCTGAGTTCAAATATGATTTCTTCATTTTCTGGTATATCACCTGAAGCAAGTCAGTGAACTTCTGACTCCAATTTTCATCTCTAAAAATGAGGATAATAAATTTCTGTCATATTTGACTCATAAGCTATTATGAAGGTCAAGTGACATAAGTAAAATAAAAGAACTATGTGCATGTAACAATATATTACAATAAATCTATTGCAATTTTAGTTTTGGCGGAGCTCCCAGATCAACGTGTGTCAACTCCTCCAAGTTTCCAAAATCACCATGACACCACCATGACTGACCTGCAGGAAGGTGAATGAAAGCGAATTTTCTATTACCCTCCACCATACAGAATGTAGGAAAGGGTCCTCATGGAGAGCAGATGCAAAAATTCTACTGCAGTGGACTACGAACCTCCTGTACTCTCGATTAAGGGTCGCTACTGATGGAGGGTTTTATTCTCATCTTTAAAAACTGAATCAGGCTTTAAGGAGACTATGTGGAGAGTTTTATTTGAATTTCCTAAAGACTGCAGCCCTCCAAAAAAAAAAAAAAGTTCCAGCTCATTCTTATGGCTAAATCCAAACATTGTGGATGAAAAAATTCTGCCTGTGGCAGAATATCAACTGATAGTTTTGTTCAAAATGCAACTAAGCTCCCTCACCTCTCTCCCAAGAAAATGATCCAAAGGTCTTTTTTCTAAGTACCATTCCTAGGTTTTACGAGAATTCTGTGAGCTGGAGACTCCACATGGACTTAGCCTCAGCTACTTTGGCCTCCCTAACTTCAGCAATAGTTCAGAGAGGGTTCCTCCTCAGACTTCCTGGCTCCCTCAGCAGGATTCAAGAGTGAGTCACAGGTCTGAGTGTTCCCAGCGAAATGCCTGCCTTGGCCCCCACCTCCACCACTGCAGAAGATAGGGACAGCTGTGTTCCTTTAAAGAATACTGTCTGGAACCTAAATATTCTGCCCATCCCTTGAAAATACTGGAATCACCCTCCGCATGCCTGCCTCTTCACTAATTGTATACATCGTAATAAATGGCAGCTTCATTCTTCCAGTTGTATAAAACTTGCCCAAAACTTGATGTCATCCTTGACTCATTTGTTGTACTCATACCTCATATTTGATTATCCAAAATCTCCTGGCAGGTCTACAGCTAGAACACATCCAATTACTTCTCCCCACTTATCCATATTATCTTGATCCAACACATCGTCATTATGTAGAGTTTTGCCATAGCCACTTAACTGGTCTCACTGTTCTGTCCCTGACCCTCTGCTGCCTTTCATCAAAGCAGAAACAGGAAGGATACTTTAAAAAGGTAATTTATATGAGATCACTTCAGTGATCTTTCATTTGCTCAGAGTAAAAATAGCTGGCAGCATTCTCTAACAGTGGTATTCAACATTTGGCTGTACAGTAAACAAACTGGAGTTTTAAGCATTTTCAAATGCAAAGTTCTATCTCCAAAATAAAAAAAAAAATCAGACTTTCTGGGAGATGTAACCAGTCACTATTTTTTTCTATGCATCCCCTGTGCAGTCTCACCCCAGTTACCTCTCTACTTCATCTCACTCAAGCTGACTCTGCTCACAACACACTGGCTTCCCTGACATGTCGCCAACTCCCAGGCACACTTCATTCAGACTGTGATAAAGAGGAACAAAGTACAAATTTTTTTTTTTTTAACTGCAGTATCTCTAGACTCTAGAATATTTTTTCCCCATCTTACCTCCATATTGCTTAATTCTCCAACATCAAGGAAGTCAAAAGTTGGAGCCAGAGAAGTGGTGTTGGTGTGGGGAGATCCTGACGAATTAAAGATGAGTGATCACACCCACCTACAGCAGTTTGCTTGAAGTGGGGGAAAGAGGGAAAATTCAAAACCTGACGTTCAGAATTCTAAGACGACCCCAAAGTGGACCTAATAATTTACAGAACTGTTTCTTGAAATTAAGTGGCTGAAGAAAATGTTATCTTTAGTGATGCTAAATCTCACAGGGCCCACTATGGATTTTATCCAATGGGTCAGAATTAGGTTGTAGGAGCAGATACAACATAGTTGTTTTCTGATCCAAACTTCAAGTCTCACTTTAAAAGTAGAATATTTAAAAGTAGTTAACAGTATTGGTAAAATTAGGATTTGAACTTTGATATCATATGGTCTTTTTCTTTCTCTTTCTGATTTACTTCACTTAGAATGACAATTTCTAGGCCCATCCACATTGCTGCAAATGGCATTTTATTCTTTATCATCACTGACTTGACCACTGTGTGTGTAATGTGTGTGTAGTATGGGCAATGAGTTTCACCTTTCTCAATTAACTACTAAACATGAATTAAGATTGACAGTAACATCCCTCCTGAAGACCTTTCATAAGTCTGAGTTACCTGTGAACGGTCAGCAGCATGTCTATGATTTTTAAGGCAACAACTCGTTGTGCTGCAGAACCTCACCTCACAGATCTAGGTAGACACCTTACTCAACTGCCAGCATGCCGGATATGTTACCCCACGTTGGGGGACCTGGGGACGAGCTACTAGTACAGGAGATAAGAGCTAGAAAGCTGTGGGCCTTGTAACTGATCTGAATCTTGTTTCACAGTGAAATCACCATTTCCATATTTATTTATAAGAGGGGATTAGAATGTATCAAATTTTTTTTCCAAGTCTCATAGAAAAATGAGTTAAAAATAAGCTTCTTCTTGACATTGGTCATTAATATTAAAATATGTGATATGTCCATCAATGGACAGGCTTCAGGTTACAAGGCTGTGATCTCAGCCAATTACACAGACAGGTAATGAGCCGAGGGTTTGAGATTTCTAGCTGTCTGGGCAGGTTCACACATTTGCATTCCTTCCAGCTTCCTACAGCAGGTGCATACCTCTTTGGTAGTGTTGTTTGGCAGCAACTGTGAATTTATAAATTTAACAGATGTCTCTAGTCAAAAGCATCAGCATTGTATAGCCAAAAGACGAGTCTGGGCAAGCTGATCAGGACATGGGCAATATCCAATTTTGTTTTGTCAAACGAGTATAAATTTTAGTTTTTCTTGTCCGAGTTTTGCTTTTTACACTCAGGTAAACAATTCAAGTGAAATGAATGGATGATTTTCCTATAAAATGCATTCAACTGAGAAATCAATTTCAAAAAAATTTAACTTCACATATATGCCCACTTCACATTTATTTATATTTTTACTGGCAGAAAATATTATTTATCTGAGAGTCATTTTATTTCCTTGCCTGAGTACAGACTCTTAATAGAATCTGAATCACAATAAAAATGGCTTATTATATCTTTATTCTTACTACATTCAGAAAGCTCAGGAAGCTAGATTACCGCTGGGAAGTAGATAATTGGAGTGATTAGCTAGTTAAATGGTATTTTAAAAGTTACTTTTGTCTAAATTAGGTTAGCATTTACGTTGATTTGGTGATTTAAATGTGTGCTGTCCCACTGAGGCAGCTGATACATGAGCCGAGCTCGGCGTGGCCACTGCTGAAGCATTCTCAGTAGTACTGTTTGCACATCACTCATACCTGTGCACCCTAACATCTGTCCTTGATTTGTATAATTTTAGATGGTCCATCTGCTGCCTTGGTCTTGATTCCCAGTTGGAACACACTGGCATTTCTCTGTGATGAATACTCCATACTCCCCAATTTGTCATCTTGCTTTATACTTGTTCTATACTTTATTACCTTGTCACTCTGTCCCTGCCTGAAAACCTTCATACACATATGCCTACCTCACACATACCTATACTTCAATGTATCATACACAAAAATGACATATGCACAAGTACTTAGATATTTACATAGAAGCAACCAGTATAATACAGACCAGTTTTAACAGAGCATTTGTTTTACTAGAGTTTCATTTAACTCATTTTTGTCCCTCTCCTTCCTGAAGCTTAACTCTCAGACATACCCGCCCCACAGAAACTAACACATATACAGTTAAGGAAAAAAAAGCAAAATGCCTTGTTAGCATTCTGTTAGAATAATTCTTTGCTAATATCACATCCTATAATATTGCTAATATCACATAATATAATGTATAATAAAAATATTAAGACCACAAACTTATGGCAACATCTGCATATGAATGTTACCATGTAGTATAAGTGTACATTAGCATTATCTATTTTCTTTGGTGACATTCATTTTTTTCTGTATTGTGCTATTCTTACCATCAAAAAATACTAACCAAGCACTTGCAACGTGGTGAATATCATTCTAGGTATCGTGGACATAGTGTAACAGCAGAGGCCCAAGTATCTTAGCTTAAATTAATGAAAAGCTCTCTAAATAGTAGAAAATCATTCTTTTCTTGTAAATTTCTTTCTAAACTGTTTCTTTTATATTGAGAGGAAAACCTTTTTTCTTTAGGTAGATTTGCTTCCAAAATATAAGATCTATTTCCAGTTTTACTTCTCTGAAAGCACAATTTTCAGCTGTTTATACATCTGGTTGGACACTAAATGAGTAGGTAGAGCCCACTAAATCCTGAAGTGTATAGTTACTGCTGCCAGTATTATACTATCATTAGCATATTAATTGCAGGATGGTGGCAAAGGAAATTCAAATGATTTGGTTTGGCCTAAGTCCCAAAAGATCAGACGGTTTGTATTATTTCCTAAAATTTGTGCTTCTGTTTTATTTTATTGTCACTTTATTTTTGTCTCAGTTCCTTAACCAAACCACTAAGAAACTTCAAGAGATGTTTTTTGTCACTCAAAGGAGATATAAAAATCATTTTTGGTATTTTAAGTTAAACTTTAGACCCAAATCCTTTCATGTATTTCATACTTTATTGCACATTCTGTTTTATTATGCCAAGTCCTTTCTCTGGATAACACTGCTATCAAATGTGTATATTAAGTAAAACCAAAAATTTTAAATTAGATTGTCAAGAAAATTTAATCTTGGAACTCTTTTTGAATATTCAGACAATTTTGGAGCTCTTTTTGAAAATTCAAACATCTTCAGAGTTTGTTTTGTTTTAATGATTACAGGTTTCCACACCACTACTTTGAGCAGCAACTTAAATATGGGTCCCTAAGCCCACCTTCCTTTTTGAGTGCCTTTCAGACACTCTGCGATTTCTAAAATGAAATAAAAATTTAACCATCAGTCTAAAACAAAAAGCGTATAGCCAAATGTAGGCAAAAACCAAAGAAATAGCTAATAGCTGGAAGAATAAGTGGGGTTTTGCAAGGGAAAGAGGAGTTAAATGTTCCTTGAATTTAGAGGTAAACTTAAAGTGAGCTACCAGAGATGAAAAGAAGTCAATGTCATCTAATGAATACCAACTAGGTCACAGCCTTACTAGTTTGTTATATGTAAGTGTGTCTGATTGGTTTTAATATCAAAAACCATGGGCTTAATGTATAAAGTATCCACAGGAAGGAAGTTAGGATCTTGGACAGCTAGAAACTGAAGTGGCTTTAAAGCTCAAAAATCCTGACAAGGTATAACATTCTAAGAAACAGTAATTTTATGTAGACTTTATAGGTTTTATTTAATAATTGGTAATTTTACACCTAAAAAGTGAACAAAACCCAGGATTAGTAGAAGGAAAGCAATCATAAAAGCCATAGCAGAAATTAATAGACTGAAAAAAAAAAAAGAGGTCAGTGAACTTAAGAACTAGTTTTTTGAAAAGATGAAATTTATAAACCTTTAGTCAGACTCAACAAGGAAAAAAGAAAAAAAACAGGTTCCAAATCAAAATTAGAAATTAAAAAGGAAGAGTTAACAACCAATACCACAGAAATATAAAGGATCATAGGAGATTACTATAAAAAATTATATACCAATAAAATGGACAACCTGGAAAAATTGATAAATTCCTGGAAATGGATACATTGTCATGACTGAATCAGGAAGAAATAAAACATATGAACAGACCTATTATCAGTAATGAAATTGAATCAGCAATTTTTAAAACTCTGAAAAAAAAACAAAAATCCAGGATTAGATGGCCTTAGATGTTAAGGTTAGGGTTGTTGGCCATATATGGTAAGTTGACAGCTAACATCTTATTCAGTGGTGTAAAGCTGAAACATTTTCCTCTAAGATCAGGAACAAGACAAGGACGCCCAGTTTCACTTTTATTCAACATAATATTGGAATTATTGGCCATAGCACAGCCATAGCAATTAGACTAGAAAAATAAATAAAAGAAATCCTAATTGGAAAGTAAAACTGTCATTGGTTTTTTTGTAGATAACATGATACTATACACAGAAAATCCTAAAGATGCCACCATAAAACTGTAAGAGCTCAATGAGTTAGGTTAAGCTGTAGGATTCAAAATTAATACATAGAAATCTATTGCATTTATATACACTAACAAAATATCAGAAAAGGAAATTAAGAAAACAATCTCATTCACCATCACATCAAAAAGAGTAAAATGCCTAGGAATCAACCTACCTAAGGAGGTAAGAAACCTGTACTCAGAAAACTTTAAGACACTGATGAAAGAAATTGAAGATGACACAAATAGAAAGATATACTATGTTTATGGATTAGGAAAATCAGTATTGTTAAAATAACCATAAAAACCAAAGCAATCTACAGATTCAATGCAATCCCTATCTAAATACCTATGGCCTTTTTCCACAAAACTAGAATAATTCTAAAATTTGTATGGAAACACAAAAGACCCCAAATAGTCACAACAATCATGAGAAAAAGCACATCTGGATGTATCAGGCTCCCTGGCTCATACTGTACTACAGGGCAACAGTAATCAAAAAAGCATGACACTGGCACAAAAACAGACACACAGATAATGGAACAAAATAGAGAACCCAGAAATAAATCCACACTTGTGGCCAAGTAATCTTCAATAAAGGAGGTAAGAATATACAATAGGGAAAAAAAGAATAAATGATGAGGAAAATATAATCTCTTCAATAAGTTGTGTTGGAAAAACTGGACAATTACATGTAAACAAAATTAAAACATTTTTGCACAACACATGAAAAAAACTCAAAATGGATAAACATCTAGATATAAGACCAGAAACTATAAAACTCCAGGAAGAAAACATAGGAAGAACACCCTTAGACATACATCGTATTTTGAGAACCATCCCCTAAAGCTAAGGAAAGAGCCAAAATAGACAAATGGGACCTAATTAAACTGAAAAGCTTTTGCACAGCAAAGGGAACCATTGACAAAAAGACAACCTACTGAGTGGGACAAAATACTTGGAAATGATATGACTGATACGGAGTTAACATCCAAAATATGAACATCTTATATAACTCAGTATCAAAACACAAACACAACTGAAGAATGAGCAAAAAATCTGAATGGACTTTTTTCCAACGAAGACAAAGGTGGCCAACAGGTACATGAAAGGATGCTAAACAATGTGAATCCTAGAAATGCTAATCAAAACCACAATGAGATATTACCTCACACCTGTCAAAATGGCTATCATCAAAAATACCACAAATAACAAATGTTGGCAAGGATACGGAGAAAAGGGAACCCTAGTACACTGTTGGTGGGGATGTAAATTGGTATAGCCACTATGGAAAACAGTACAGAGTTCCCTCAAAAATCTAAAAATACAGCTATCATCTGACCCAGCAACTCTACACCTGGTTAGACATCCAAAGAAAATAAAAACTCTAATTCACAAACAAACATGCACCCCAATGTTCACAGGAGAAGGATTTACAATAGCCAAGATATGGAAGCACTCATAAGTATCCATCAACAGATGAATTGATGAGAATGTGATATATATATATATACACACACACACACACAATGGAATACAACACATCTGTTAGAGTAAAATTGTGCCATTGGCAACAAGATGGATAGACCCGGAGGGTATTACGATTAGTGAAGTAAGTCAGACTAGAGAAAGACAAATACTGTATCTTATCAGTTATATGTGGAATCTAAAAAATAAAACAAATGAATAAATGAAACAACAGAAACAGACTCACAGACATAGAGAACAAACTAGTGATTTCAACTGGGGAGAGGGAGTATGGAAAAGATAAGAGGGATAGGAAATAAAGAATTTGAAACTATTATGTATAAAATAAACACACTACAATCATTTATTGTACAGCATAGATAATACAGCCAATATTTTATGCTAACTTTAAATGGAGTATAACCTATAAAAAATTTTAATCACTACATTGTACACTTGAAACTAACATTGTAAATCAAAAATACTTTAATAAAAAATAAAGATGCAGGAGGCCATTTAAAAATAATAGTAACTGGGTACTGGGGGAAAGTATTGCATTTTTCTAGTAACATCCTAACTTAGCCACACGATTTTAATTGATTTGACTCAGGAGAGAGAAATCCCCTGAGAAGTGGGGCAAAAACATGAAAGTCTGATGGGATTGAGGTGATTTTAGTACAGCAGATCCAAGTAACAATATGATGCTGGAGAATTGTCTATTTGTATATGCAAAGGCTGTCTTCTGCTGGTATTGTAGTGATAGCTATCAACTTACCATTTATATTTACATGTAAATTATTTCTGGAATTGTTTAGTTATTTTGATTATCAGTTAAACAAAGAAGTTGAGACAAATAGGCACTCAAGTCAGAAAATATGATTCCAAATTAAGGCCACTATAAAAGATTAATGACCATACATGCATACATGTATCATTATTTCCTTTAATTTTTTCACGTAAAGAGAATCACAATGACTTTCAAAACTCATACAAGCAATTTAATTACAATGTAGATAACCACAATTAAAAGTTGAGATTTATAAAATTTAAAGTAGGAAAAGCTGAGAACTAATAAACTGACTCAATTTGGAGAAACTAGGGTTCAAGATGAGCTCAAAATTAATCAGGATTTCCAGTGTCAAAGAGATATAGCTAATGTTTCCTAAATACACAATTTGTTTTCACTAAAATATTTTGGAGACATAACAAGCTGAAAACCACAATAAAGTGAAACACTATAGGTCAAATTTTTACCCAACACTTGAAGAAATCCCACCGATAGGAAATATCTTGCATTAAGTAACAGATGCATTGAGAAACTGACACATTTACCATTTAAGAGATAAATATACAAAATTCTGCAGGACTGGAAGAAAAGAGTGATGATGCTTTATCTGAATGTCTATTACCATAATTTTGTTACATTGATCTATTTTTTCTTTTATGAGTGCTTAATTTTTCCAACTCCACCATCTTTTTATAATACAATTCACATATAAGAATTATATGAGGCAAACCTAGTAATCAGTGGGTAGAAGCTGGGGTTTGCATTGTATGGAGGGTTTATGATTCAAGTAATTAATTCCTTTTATGAGTATAAAGAATGGAAGAGTCATATGTAGTAGGGCCAACACTACTAATTTTATAGTATACTTGCAAAAACACGATTCAGAGAGGATAGCAGAAAAGTTAGAAATTATCCCACCTCAATCTATCAGATAATCCCAGCAATTCAGGCTAGATCCTACATATTAAAACAAACAAAAAAAATGTACTTAGTCTGATTTTCATCCATTGCTCTGAATATAACCCAATGATAAAGATCAAAGCCATCTGCTATCAATGTGTTTGTAATGATTTGATGTGGATTACTACAGTTCATTCTAAAATGTAAATACTCTATGAGAAACATTCTTTTAATAAGATCTTGAGACAAAGAGATATTAAATAGTATGACTAGGGTCAAATAGTGTTTGTTGGGAGCCTGGAAACAAGTCACAAAAAAATAATACATAAATAAATATACACTCAAAGACCACCAGAAACAGATCTTTGATACAGCAAAGTTTATTATTTAAAGAGTAGAATACCTACAAGAAAAAAATAGTGACTAAAACTTTTCCAAAATTAAAAAAAAATAAACCATTTAAGTATCCCCAAAATTCCTCAAAAAACGTTCCTCAGTACTCTATCCTGTTTCATAGATACCAAGACACCCAAGAATTAAAGATAAAGAGGAAGTCTTGAAAGCAGTATCTTTTATAAGAAAATACTAAATGGCTATGTGCCAAGCAACAGCTTCAAAATAACTGAGCAGTAATTATGCAAAAATCAGAAGAGATTTTTGGGTATGTCAAGTCTCCTCTCAGTAATTTAAAGAGCAAGCAGGGATAAAAATCAGTAAGGTTAGAAAAGACTTGGACAAAACTATCAATAAATTGGTTTTACTATAATTCACTAAATATACTTTTCTTCAACAAAATATTATTTTCTTAATGAATGATCACAAGGATCCACAGCACTTCAGACCACAGTATTACTGCTCTTGAAATTAAATTCAAGGTTTAGTTTTGTGGCAAAATAAAATACTAAAAAATGCAGAGAAATTATTACTTTTAGGAAAAAATTCATTCTTAAAATGTTAAAAATAGAAAAAATAAAGGGAGGGAAAGAAAATAAAAAGAATAGCTCAAAATTAAGAAGTTAAGAATCCAACCTAAGTAACTGGAAAAATGTAGCAGAATAAATGCAAACAGAATAGAAAAAACTTAGAAGCAAAAATTATTGAAATTTAAATGCTAAAGTATACTAGACAGGAGTTAACAGTGAACAATGGAAATTTCAAGAAGAGAATATTACATTTCTAAAAATTATCAAAAATTTGAATATATATATAATAGGAAACAATTTAAATATGTATCCACTGGCGTTATAATGGTTAAATAATACACAAGTATTTTATCTAAAATTCTAACAGTAGTTTTGAAAATTTAGAAGTTGTGGAAAGTTCTAACGCTAGCAAAACTGACCTCAAAACATTGGGAAAACAGAAAAAACTTAAGTAGACTTACTAAGAAATCTGAGTCAATAAAATCTTAAGAGAAACTTTCACAAGGAAAACTCTCACCCAGGCCAATTTGAGGATAATATACTATCACACATTCATGAAATAACAATGTCCATTTTATTTTAGCATTTTCTAGGGAATTGAAAGATATCCCCCGCCTAATGTATGAGCCTTAATATTCCACAGAAATTTATGAATATACTTTTCTTAGAAAAACTAGATAAGACAATTAAGGTCTAACTCAACACCCTGAGGTACTTTAAATGGCTCTAAATATTATAAAATTTAGCATCTTACAAATATATTAGTGTCTCAAGAACTGATTTATCTTCTGAATACAGGGGTGTTTTTTAATA
Organism: Camelus ferus; assembly: GCF_009834535.1. NCBI lineage: Eukaryota > Metazoa > Chordata > Mammalia > Artiodactyla > Camelidae > Camelus > Camelus ferus. Next base: position 18,580,007 of record NC_045696.1, on the reverse strand, counting down.
TTAGAAAATCCATTTATATCATTTATCACATTAAGAAATTAAATGATAAAGCATAATTATCTAAATAGATACTGTCAACGTGTTTGATATTATGTAACATGTACTAATGAAAAAGCCCTTCGTATGCTGTGGATGAAGGGAAATGTCTGACGAAATGTTCACAAAAAACTATTATATATGTTACTTCATTGTGAAATACTGAAATGAGGCTGCCTTTGGAATGACTTCCTATGTAAGTCAAGGGAAAATACAATGTTCTTAGTTTTTCTACTTTGTACTAAAGAACTGTATATACTTAGGGATTAAAAATAATTATTTTCTACATATAGAATTATACTTCCTTCCTCCATACCACTAATAATGGAACATAAAAGTTTAGAGTAATTTAGCAGTAGGCTGACTAAAACATATGCATTCACATACACACACACATAATTGATATGTAAGGGCAATTTTCTTTACATTGACAACAGGATATTGGAAGATGTACTTTATTAGAATTGAAGCTAGCAATTAAAAATATGTCAGAGATGTAAGAAGTCTACAGTATATATGGGATCCTTCATTGGAGGAAATGAAAATTTACTATGTCCTTAGATAAAACAAATGAGTATTGTAAAGATGCCAAATACTTTCAACATTGATCCATACATGCCTATCAAAATCCCTGTAAGATTCTGAGTTAACTTAAGAAGCTAATTCTTCTTAAGAGAATCAACACTATAATTGTTCATGAAGAAATTATCTATAGGCCTTCCCCTATCAGCTAATGAAAGTGGTATTACTGAAAGTTTGGAGAAAATAGAAACACATTAACTGATCCTAAGAAAAAAAAAAAAAACTCTGAAATAGATCCATGTGTATGGAAATGTGTATATCCAAGCTGATACTGTAGATCAGAGGAACACAGCACTTTGATAGCTATGCACTTCCATAACTACAGGGATCCCTACCTCACTCTGCACACAAAAATTAAATCTAGGTTAACTATTACAGACTGGCATGTGGTCTAAATTAACTAAGTTTTTATTTAATACCATCATGTTTCACAATCAAATTACCATGTTATTTAATTGATTGGGTCACTGTACCTGGGTTTACATCTCTTGTTGATTTCTACCCAGGTAGAGAATGATTTTTCTTTGTTTATGTGAGTGCCTGAATTCTCTTACTTGACCTTCCAAACTCTGAACTTCAGAGTTCTCTACTTTTTAACGTAACACATCCTATTTCCTAAAATTTAATGAACTCTTCTGTGTAAATTAGAGAGTAAATATCAAGGGTGAATTTCAATCAGTGTAACTCTGTTTTGGAGCCAGAACTACATTAATACTTCACTCTCTTGGGTACACAAGTGAAGGAAAATGTTTACTCCTACCAGCTGAGATCTTCCCCGGGGTCACACTGATGCCTCTAGAACAGAGACTTCAGAAGCAGCAGGAATTACACCTGGCTACAGTAGAAAACAGGCAGCCAGCCATGGCAGCCTCATACCCCAGGGTGGCAATGTCTCAACGCCCACTGAAGAAATAACAGCCACTGAGCACATGGCTAGATCAACACTGCCTCCTGCCACGTTATTATTTTATCAAACATCCATGATGAGTTCCTTATATTTTTCCCATGGTAAAAAGACAATGTAATAAATGAGAACTTTTTGATTTCTCTGAGAAAGTAAGAATTTCATTTTGCTTAAATATATTCTTTATTTGATCCAAAACTTTAGGCATTTAAAATAAAGTACAAATAAATCAGGCTGATAAAAACTTCACATATATTCCTTGATTTTAAATTATTTTGTGAATAAAGATTAGTTATATGGTAATAAAAATAAACATTGAAGACTTGTGTGTTGCAAAGTATCTTTTCCCTTTTAGAAGGTAAACTAAGTAATAGTGCATTTGTTTATAATAATTAGAAAAATACTAATTTACCAGTAAGTGAACCATTGTATGCACTGTATGTTAAGACAAGAAAATAACAGGGTCACAATTTATACACTTCATTCCTGGATTTATGAATAGCTAAAGATGTATCTTTGGTGTAAATGAATTTTTTGTTCACTTAGGCTAATACACAGATATTAAAGCTTAACTACAATTCTTTTATATATATTGAATCTATTGCCAATGGTGCATGGCAATGTTAGGTTACTGAAAAACATAAAAAGTTACAACTAGTTTAAAACTCAAGTTTTGAAATGCAGAGTTTTTCTAACCCCATTTTGATAAAGTAAGATTCTACTTGGATAATATTCCAATTATTTATTATTCTAATATCACAAGTAATTAAATCAATACTGGTAATTTTTTTCTATTTCCATCCACAATGCAAATTAAATATACTATTTTTTTCAGCTAACAATAGTTACAAGTTGGAATCCTCCAATAGTAAAGATCACCTCCATTGACCACTATTCCAGTATTAAAAGCCTGTGCTTTTTTCCTAATCTTAGGTGCATATACGGAGTTCAAGGGTAGATGAATTATATATTGACTTTGATGGAAAAACAATCTCCATTGTTTTTTCAATCGAGTTTTCTCTAAAAGTTAAAATACATACAACTGCATCAGAAGAATAGGATATCAGAATGAAACTGCAAAGAATTGTTTTCCTCTGATACCTAAAATTATGAGTGAACTAAAAATGAAGAAATGATAAAATATCACCAACAAATGAAGGGACATAATCTTCAACAGTCCACCTTTCAACAGCATGGATGTGAGCTGCATGAGTCCATTTAAAGGTGGTTTTTTACCCCAGTGGTATTTACTACAGTACTGCATGATTCACAACTGGCCAAATCAATGGATACAGAACAGTGGCTGTGGGGAATGGTGTACATGAAGGGCCTACTGTAAGTCATACCTGAATTTTCAACTGCATGAATTTCAACTGCACGGAGGGTTGGCACTCCTAACCCCTGAGATGTTCTAGGGTCAAATCTATAACGTTCTTCAAAAGTTCAAACAAATGAACAGGTTAGTGGTTGATCCAAATAGAAGCACATAATTGAAAAGGCTTTTCACCCAACCATTGCTTAACCCCCAGAAACTTGACAGGCAGAGTGACAAGATCCTGAGAATTCTTGGTAATGTCCCCAGATTTTGTGACAATAAAACAGGCTGGTTTTCTTTCATTGATAAATACTGAGAATAGCTTTGAGACAAAACCCAGTGAATTAAAATAACTAGAAAAGGAAGCAAATCAGTATCTGATAGAATGTTAACAAAAACCATCACATGTGAGCAAAATAAAAGAAAAATAACATTCATTGTTTTAAAAAAGTCAAACGTAGAAGTAAATGCAAAGAAGGAAATTTTTTCAAGGGGGTCTTAGTTCTTGAAAAACAAAACAAAAGCATGAATATGTAAGACAAAACCATAATGGTAAATACACAAAATAATGAGATGAAAGTAAAACTATAGACCAGTGTTTTAAAACAATGTATTTAGAAAAGTAATTAATGAATTTGAAACCACAATGAAGACAAAACCACCACCGAATGTCACAATGCAGATCTACCAGAAAGGATGATGATAATCACAGGAAAAGCAAAAAGAATTTCAAGGACTTTGAAGCAACTCACTTAAGCAAACATGGAAATCAAATTAACCCAAGATAAAACAGCAAACTATTAGAAACACATGCTTTCAATAATCTCATAAGAGAATTTTCTTAAAATTAAGAAAAATTATTCAATACAAAGGACACTCCGCTTCAAGACCAAAAAAAAAAAAAAAAGAACACTGTGTTCAAGCATTGAATAATCTTCAGCCTTGCTTTCTTCAGATATTTTTAATTATCATTTAAATTTTTTAAAATAAGCTATTTAAATACAATTTAAAATAGCACCCACAGAAGCAGTCAATTTATGAGTAATTAAATGTTTACATCCTTTAATAACAGTTTCATAAAGCAAGAAACAAAACGTGATAGAACTGCCCTGAGAAATAGATAAATCCACAGAAAATAGTTGATTTTATTACTTACCTTCAACAATTGATAGCACATGTAGATTAAAAACCAGCAAGGTTATAGAAAATGAGACCACAAATATCAACCAGCTGGACCTAATTAACACTGTTACAGAACATGCAACTAACAACAGTTGACTACAGATTTGTTTCAAATATATACAGAACATTTACCAAGACAGACCATATTCTGAGTCATAACACAAGTCTCATAAATATAACATTACTCAAGTCATTCAAAGCATGTTCTCTGTCCACATGGAATTAAACTAAAAATCAGAACAAGGAAGAAATATCTGTGTTCAAGGAATAATTTAAATGGAAAATGAGAGGATTTTGTATGAATAAAAAATGTAAACACAATATATTGATATTTGGGGAGGGCTCCTAAGGCAGTAATTGGGAGGAATTCATAACAATAAATGGCCATATCAGAAAGAAGAAAGAAGAAAGGTTGCAAATAAATTCTACCTTCAGCTTCTACCTAATAAACATAGGGGAAGGAGAAACCAAGAAGTCCAGCTCTTTGTCAAAAACCAAAATATGATTTTTTTTTCAGGCCCACTACAGAAAATTGCAAAAGTCCTACCTGACAGTCCTGAGTTACGGGAAAAATCTACTCACCCCACAGCAGTCTTGGTGCCTCAGTCGGCCTGGCTGGTAGGCGGTGCTCTTACAGAGAGCTGAATTCCCAGCTCAGGTGTCTCCATTCAGAGGCCCCTTTACCTGGAGTTTTCTGCTGAGGCCTTCCTCAGGAAGCTCCGAGGGAGATCTCTTCACAGGGGAAGGAGAGGGAAATTTGGAAGATATTTTACTCTGACTTCGTACTCACAACTTTTCCACTCCAAATACCTCCACTATCTCCTTCCCCCACCCCTACTTCCATAAAATTGCAGCAGCCTTTTGTTTGGAGGCCACTCAGCAGTGAGATGACCTCCACCTGTGTGCCCATCCACTCACCCCTCCTCTGGGGGCTGGGACGCCAATGGGGGAAGAAGGACCTGGTGTGGAGCAGAGCTCTCTGCCGGCTTTCTGCCCTTTGGCCTCTCATAGGACGGGAGTAAGTGAATTCATGCTGACGGCAACTTGCATTTTGACTGGTTTTAGTTCGCTACTCTGGCACCTTGCAGCTCAGCACTCCCCAACTCTAGCAAAGCTCCCAGCAAAAACAGGACATTAAACTCCAAGTAAGTGAAAGAAAGTAATAAAGATCAAAGTGGAAATCAAATAACAGAAACCAGAAAAACAATAGCAACATAAGTGAAACCAAAAGCCGATTCTTTGAAAAGATCACTCAAGTTGATAAACTAGCTAGGCTGATGGGAGGAAAGAAAAAAGAAAGATAAAGAGGAGAGACAGGGGAAACGGCCAACATCAGAAGTGAGAGGTGTTTTCATTAGAGAGTATACAGATGATAAAAAGACAACAAAGGGAGTATTATAATAAAAAAAAAAAAAAAAAAAAAAAAAGCTTTGCCAATGAATTTGACAGCTTGTACATCAGAAACAAATCCCTTGAAAAATACAAACTAGAGATGCTGCCTCAAGAAGAAATACGTAAGGTGACTAGGAATATTGTCGGCAGTCTTAAGTGAGTAGGCGTGAGGCCCAGGCCAAAGTTCACAATAGCTTGCACCTGGTAAGAGGTAAATGTAGGCATGCGCTAGTAGCGTGAGTCAGCATTATGAACACCACGCATGCGCCAGTAGCGTGAGTCGGCATTATGAACACCACGCATGCGCAATAGCGTGAGTCAGCATTACGAACACTACGCATGCGCCACTAGCATTAGAAAAGGACAAAAGCATACACCTGAGTGCTGCCCGCCGTCTGCGCCACTGGCTTGCATTGTAATAAAGTGCTGTTTTGCCCCATGTCGGTTTCTCACACCTTCTTCCAGTTGGGCAGCTCACCTCCTCAAATCCCTCTTCAGCCTCCCATGGCTGACAAGTATATTTATAAAATATATTAAATTTGTGGTTAAAATCCTTCTCACAAGGAAACCTATAGGCCCAGATTTTTGCACGAGGGCAGTAGTGAATTTTATGAAACATCTAAGGTAGAGTGGTACCAACCCTACACGCACTCCTCTAGAAAATTTTAGAAAGGTGAAATATTTCCCAACTCATTCCATGAGGTCACTACTATCCTGATACTAAAACTAGATAATAAGATTACAAAAAACAAAAATTAAAAAAGTTACAGAGTAATATCCCGGATGAAAATAGATGCAGAGATTCTGAACATTTTAGCAAATTGATTTCAACGTAAAAGTGATAATGCATCATGTTCAAGTGGAGTTTATCCAAGGAATGCAAGGCTGAGTACAAAATCAATCTCCATAATTTATCAAATTAACAAGTGAGAAAAAAGTGATTATTTGAAAATTCAAACAAGGCATTTGGCAAAATCCAACATCAATTCAGTATAAAATGTTTTAGCAATTAGGAATAGAATGGACTTCCTCAACATGGTAGAGCATCTATCATGGCTCAATGGCTGACAAATAGTTAACGGTGAAAGAATTAAAGGTTTGTGAAGGAGGACATGGAGAAAACTTGACCATGGTTAACCCAGGAACTGGACACAAGCAGTTTAGGCACCTCACCCCTCCCCTGTCCTTATAAAGTATCTTCTGCCCACTGTTCCCATAGTTACAGCCATTTCAAAGCCACAACCTGGAGAGAACAACGTTGTGCTGAGGCCATCGAGACAGTTACATGCTACTAAACGCGGTTATGGTCTCTATATAAACATTTAAGATTCTGGGAGCAGGTGCAGAGATCTACTTATCTTGCAGCTACCCAAAACAAGACTCATATGTGAGTCTTGCTTATTAAATCTGACACTTACCAATCTGGAGTGGTCTGTCTCTTTCTTTGGTCTCTCCTTGCTCTCTATGTACAGGGGCCAATTTCAAATTTCACCAGGGAAGTCCAGAAATTTCTAAACAACAGTATTACTGGTAAGATCAGGAGGAAGATAAGGATGGCCACTCTCATCACTTCTCAAAGCTGTACTGGAGATTCTAGCCAGTAAAAAAAAAAAAAAAAAAAAGTAGAAGAAAAAAAATAAGGCAACCAAATTGGAAAGGAAGAAGTAAAACTTTCTTTAAACACACAACACACACACTTAAAATGTCAGCATTCTTAAATGGTTTTCAATTTTTTTTTAATTTTATTTACTTAATAATGTGATGTCATTATTTGAATATAAAGGCCAATTTTACATGGCATCAATTATCACTTGATAGCTCTAAATCAAATTTAGAAAAAAAATTATAATCAAATATTACCTTTCAATCTGAACTTAATACAGATATTTAGAATATGTTTTATATCTAAAATAATTTTTGAGTATCAATCAAGCATGAACTCTGCACTATGTAAGAGATAAGAAACTTGTTCTATGTTATCATATGTTTTAAATATTTATCTTGTTAATCTAACTTAAAAAAATATTAATATATAATACATTACAATGAAATACTTCCAAATATCCAGTGACTTGCGTTTTTTCTAGAGCAAAACTCTTTATATATAGGTTTTATTATAAAGCAGAGTCAGTTTTAAAGCCTATAAGAGGTTTATATTTAATATAAGGGATAGTATTTTATAGTAATACCTAACTTTTACATATATTTTCAAATATTATGACCATAGTGTGTGATTTAAATATCATTCTCGAGGGAAAAAAAAGAAAAATCTTAAGTGAAATCCATCATGTGGATAAACAGCTTTCTTTAAAAATGAGTCAAGAAATTAACCAGATATTTATGGTACTGAATGAACCCTGTAGTAAGCAATTGCACAGAATTAAATTGAGAATGCAATTACTGTATGTCATAAAAAAAAGCATTTTTAAAAAGTTGGCATAAGAACAAGATTAAGTTTTCCATACTGATTGCCTTACTATAAAGCTATTCAGGATGATGGACAGGAATGCACATAAAAGAATTCATAAAAATAAACAAGGACAAAACCAGCAATGATATTTTGACATTAATAAATGTATTGACATCTAATTGCTTTGTGTTTGTTCCCATTTCAACTCATTTACAGATACAGCCTCTACTTAAATAGATTCTAAAGGTTAATGGGTCTATTTTCATACTGGCATTATCTGGTTCTTGCTGCCTGGTAACACGACACAGTAACGCCAGCTTTTGTTCTAATAATCATCACCTAATTGCATTCATCAATTTCAACATTTCATTCTTCTTTCCAGATGCATTATTAGTTCTGAGTACCTAAGAATTTTATTTAAGGAGAGTATATCAAAATATAGTAAGCCTCTCTGGTTGACTTAAAAGACTTCTTATTTTCTGTATGTCCTATTTTGTTTGTCTGAGGCCAGTAGAAGAAAAAAGAAGTGTAAGATCAGTTAGTAAATCATCCTTCACCTGTCCTAAATTAGCACATAAGTCTAATCATCTTCTGACCATTGTATCTCCTTTATTTATTACAAAATTCGCATGGTGAAAATGGTGTTTTACGTATAATACTAATTAAATATGGACACTTCAGAATAGTTCTAACTTTATGTACTCAGAGAAGATGTTGTCAGTACCCAGTGCATATACACTTAACCAAATCCTGGGAGTCTCCTGAAAATATTTTCCACGCACGAATAGACTCATATCTATCTCTCAACCTAAGTGCATCTTTGGCCACAGGCAATTTCTTTGGTCTTTATACTGGGTGGGCTGAAAGTACCAGAGAGGCAATGACCACAGCGTGATCTACATTAATGAGGAGAAATAGCTGGTAAATAAAAACCCCAGCATCCTCCACCCAGGAGCCTCAATTTTAAGGTACACTCTCTCGGTATTCAGCAAGTTCTCAGCAGACTAAGTCCCAGTACTCCCTTGGGGAGATGTGTTCACAAGTGCCTCCTCTGTCAGCTTCCTTCTTCCCCCATCTCACTTCTCCGCTTCCCTATCAGATCTATATTTACTAGGAGTTTCTTGCAAATTTGCCATTTGTCTCAGAGTCTGCCTTTGAGGAAATCTAAACTAAGGCTGTGCTTTGTAAAACAATATCTGTTCCAGAATGTCATAACTGTTATAAAGACAAGATACAATTATATTTGAATCTGATTTATTATTTTGAAATTCACAGTACACAGTTTTGAAGCACTTTGTGATCATTCATTTATTCATAGAAATCTGAATGTACTACAGAACACAAAGGAACATATTAAAAACCTAGTTTGTCTAAGCCTCTCTCCCTGTCAAACCCCAGGCAAGCTTCTCTGAGCCCTATTCTCTGTTCGGCATCAACCTTGGCCCATAAAAACTGCAGACGTTCTCCCTTAGGGCTCCACCCTCATCACCTAATTGCCTTCCAAAGACTCCATATGTAAATACCATCACATATGAATTTTAGAGGGTTACAAGCCTTCAGTCCATACCATGTACAGTAGCACATCGCTGACCTGAGTTGTAGTGTGAGAACAGATGGCTAAGAACAAAATATATCTTTGATTATACATGCTTGCACTTGTAGGGAGAATTTTTATGTCAAGTAAAAGTGTTAAATGTGTGATGGAGCCTTGATATTCACCATAGTGTACAATAAAGATGAAACCAGTTTGTGAAAAATTGAAGCACTTCAGTACTGTTGGCAAATAATTGCTTCATCCATCTTCCCTCAAATCCTCTGCTAACCCAGCTGCTAAGCCCCCCTTGCAGGACCTCCCAAATTTCAGTTACTAAAAGAGTTAAAAACCTTGCGTAACAGTGATTCCAGAGGCTACTTTAGCTTCATACCTGGGATCATGCATCTTTTCAGACCACAGTGACCGTGCTATACTTATTGTTAAGTAATCTTCTATTGCTCCTGAAATAAATTATTTTATTTCCTGACTCCTGGAATAACTGTCCACTGAAGAAGTCTTTATTTAAGTAATTCTTGTAGTAAACAAAGATTTCCTGATAACCCTTTTCACAAAAATAGAACGTTCCTCTAGGTTTCACTAGTTAACATGTTTCCTAAATCCTTCGTTGAGTTGTTAATGGAATCCAACCCAACATAAAAAACCAACATATTGTGCAGTTTGATTTCTCAGTAAGAAAACTGTAACTAACACAAGACCCCATGTTAATCCTGTAGGGTCAATTTTTAATTTGATTAATAGGATAAGAAATAGGAAAGCAGCTTAAGATCAGATTTGGAGATCTGATCTTTTGTTTCCATTTCTCCTCTCTCTTATCTACTTCTCAAGTTTTCTAAACCTCCTATCCTTATATTATATTATATTTGAAAGGACATCAGTTTCAGATAATTTTCATTTTTCATTTTGACCTTCTTAATATCATTAATGAGTTGGCTGGTAGCAACTTAATACTACAGGTTTCCAAGTAATATTTGCATTTGAATAGTGAGTTTTGGCGATGAGAAATCCTGTGAGCCAACATAAAGCATTGAATATGGAATTCCATTGATTGAGACAATGCGAAAGATGCTTAAAAACGAATTCTTCAATCCTTATACCTAGACACAGAAAAAGAATTCCACATAGTTCAGCACACAGGAAGAGCACTAAAAATGTCTTATAGAAGACAGTGCCTCACCTGCGAGGTTTATAACAACTGATGAATGAACAGGGACCTATAACACAGGGAACCAAATGCACTCAAGCTTCATGAAGCTTATGTACAAATCTGATTAGCCAATGGTACTTAAAATGCTATATTTATTTTGTAAATATCTCCTATTTTGTATGTGATTTTTCTGTTCTTGTCTTTACAATTTTTAATTATCACTGAAGTTTTATTTGGTGTGTTTGGTTTCCCAGATGACTAGGCAGCAATTTCCTTTTGCTATTATTAGATATTTAATAAATCAATACTTTGCATGAGAAGAAATGACTCAAAAAGATATTTAGAAGCCACCATAAATTACTTCAACGTTTTTGATGTTTTCATTTCAGTGAAATCTAATTCTGACCTTCAAATTATAAAGAAAATTCCCTTGAAGTTCTTAAAATTTGAAATTAAACTCATAAAACTCAGCATATTTAGACATTTGTTGAGTTCTTTAAACTTAGTGTCCTTTCGAAGTGTAAAGTCAGCACAGTGTTTGAAGAGTCAGACATTTTTGTAGTCATTTCAAACATATTGTCAGCCATATAAAAGGTTATGCTTTGCCCTCGGTCCATGCACATAGAATTCTGATTGATGTCAATGGGAACCAAGTGAGAAGTTTGTGGGCACTGAAGTTTGAAACTTTATGGGTTTTTCAGAATATCTTTGAAGTCTAGTTTCTGTGGGAAAATATACAGTTTAAAGAGTAGCTCTTCGGGGCTTATCTTTATCCACTGAGAACATGTTTGGATTGCCTGCTTTAAATGCAGTTAGGCTGGAACTCCATAAATGTAATATGCTTATGGAGTGGCTGATTACAGCGTTTATTTCCATTGAGTTCAGTTTCTAGACTTGGAGACCACAGTGGCAAGCTTTACTCTGGTAACCTGACTTTTCATATGTTGACTGTGGATTTGTTTCTGCTGCAATGGTGAAAGTTATACTCTGTTGTTCATGGTAATGCTAAAATTCAATTTATTCTCATCATTAATTTTATTTATAAACAACTTCAACAAAATGACTGGAATAACCTTTTACAAATCCATTAGAGACTTTGATATTTACAGTATGGCTAAGGGCAGATATTACTTTCTAGGAACTCTCCGTTATTAATTGGAGTTTATTTTTTACAAATATGGTCAAAAGAAAATTACTTAAGGTTGAGTTAAAGAAGAATCATTTAAACCCATTTTCCAAAAAAATCCAAATACTTTGTTGGGGTACAGAATCTGGAGTAAATTGCATATTATTTAGAAATAATTACAATTTTATTAGAAAGAAATTGTTAATGTTATAAAAATTATCTAATATATTTTCCCATTTCAACATACAACTGTCATTTTCCAAAATCAAATGCCCTAATTTGTGTTTCTTAGGTAACTATGGTTTTCATTCTATAATTTGTGCTTAAAATTCCTGAATCTGTGAATTGTGAAGAGCAATCTTTGTCATTTTGGTACTTGAGATTTACTTGCACAGTATGGGCTCAATATTCTTGACAGCTCATCTAATAAGAGCCTGATAGTCCATCTTGCTGTAACTGAAGGAAAGAGCTGAAGCCTTACTCAAGAATTGTGATTTTTTTTTTAAAGAAAAAGAAAGCAGAACAATTCTTCAACTAGGAGACAAAACTTCATTGTGGTGGGGATTTTAGGCTGCCTAGAATTCAGAATTAAAACCATTAAGTACCAGAGAATAGGAAAAAAAGTTGAACAAGGAAATAAGAAGACATTTTAGGTGCCATAGAACACCAGATTTTCTGCTATCTTATGCTTCCAATTGGTTATTGACAACTGAGGACACAGCTAGTACATATGACTGCATATCTCAGTTTTTCCTTCAATTCTGTGTGTGTATTGCAAACTCTCTAGGAAGCCGTATTATCTGCTGTAGATTTGCAGACAAGTTTCTCTCCCATGCTCCAGTCGCCCTCAAAGGACGCAGCTCTGGAGTTCCTAATCAATTTTCTTAACTCATTGAGGAAACTCTGAATGATACCAGCTCCTAAGACCATAAGAATCTATTCTATCACTGTTGCTACTCATATAGGCTCTCTCCTTTTTCATCTCTTTGTGTAAGACACCAGTTAAAACATCTTCAAATTTACATATATTTTTTATTTAATTGAATTAATATTAATCACGTAGAGCCACTGACTTCAAACTCTCTTTTGCTTTCTGTTGCATAAACACTTCTTGAATCAAAGAAATACAACATCCTGGCTATATTCTTACAGTTGAAGGATCATTGGAGAAATCATAGAGAGGATAACAACAAAAAAAATCTATTTCAAATCACCCATCCATATACAAGAAAAGTAATTGATCAAACTCGGCATAGGGGGAAGACTAAACTCCCAAATTACTGAGCCAATTTCCAGTCCCATGTTGTGTTTTGGTAACCAGAATTAGGCTGAGAAGAGAAAAATAAATATGAGGATGAAATTTAAAAAGGAATACACAAGGAAATTAGGTACCAAACGCAAAAGTAATGAGCAACTGTTGTGATTTGCTACTATTATCTCAAAGTGTTTTTAATTTCCTAAACATATATTCAGTAACAATCCCCACCAACCCCTACACCAGTCCATTTTGTTCCATTTCTATAAAACAAAACCACACACACTTGAGACCATCTCAACAAATGCAGTCTGGCTTGTATTGTCACATAGAGTAAGAGTAACATCAATTGGAAAAAAATCTGGACCAACAGTATCCAAAGCAAGTAAAGTTAAGGAAGATTCAAAATATTACTGTTTTATGGAAATAAATAAAGACCAAACAAGTGAGAACAAGCAAAGTTTATTCAGAGTTTGCCCAATAAGAGAGTCAATTATTGTCATTTCTGTTCTGCCAGGGACGCAATGGCAGACAGAGGAGTGGTAAAGTTTTATAGGGAAAAAAGGGAAGGTTTCAGGTAGGTCCTGACCCGAGGCCCTGGCATGGAAGAGTGGTGGGCAAGTTAACTAGAAGAGCCGCATCCTACGTGATTGGTTAGGGTTACGTATTTGGATTTCTCTGCTTAGTCCTTATTTGGAAACACAGACAAAAGGAAGGAAGCTGTCAATTAATTATTCGTCAAGTCTTGGCCATTTTGGGTTAATTGTTACAGAGGTTACCTGTACTGGTAAGTAGAGACAGTAGTCTAGCTTCTTACAAGTCTAACTTACAACCAACTTACTTTCTGGACTGGTTACTGTAAATAATTGATCGGTTTCTTTGGTTTGTTGCTACAGGTCAAATTTCTGATTTCGTATATGGCCTGGCCATTGTCTGTCTGTTTATTGAGTATCTCAGATATTTGACATAAATGCTTCAGTCCTCTGCTTTTCTGATCCTATAACATTTGCAAGAAAATATTGTCTTTTGGGGGAAAAAAAAAAAGGAAAGGCTTGTATGGCCAGTCATTCTTGCAGGTTTTTCATTGGCTAAATAAGGGTGATCACGAGCTACTTTACAATGTCTTTGTAAAAGGTAATTTAATTAATATATCTAAGCATTCAGAATAATGTATGGCACACTAGAAGTGATCTTATTATTTAGAAAGAGACAGTTTATAGCTGAGAGAAATGGACCATAGAAAATGAGTTATTTTTGCTATAGTGCCATTGCTAACAATAATTTATCCCCTGGAAAAAATCATATAAAACTCTCAGTATTGGTTTCATCAAACATAAAATAACTCTAAGGCTTCTCATAACCCTAACACTTCAAAGTTCTGTGCTTTTTTGTGTGTATGTCTTACTTTGCTATCAGAATTCTAGAACCAAAAACAAACAAACAAAAAAGAATTGACTCTTAATCATTGATAAAGAGATAGATGTAGCTATAGATAGAGAAATATAAATCTTTTGAAGATCAAGCATGAACAATTTCTAGGCAGAGCAGAACCAGTCTGAGACATATTTACAAGTGAGCATTTGCTGTTTTATCTGGTTTTATTTGCCCCAGCAACAATGACAGAGAGGCCAACCACTTTGATCTTATCTGAGATTCAAACTTAAAAATAAATTTGGTAGCTGAAATTCTCTTCAAGTTTTTTTGTCGATCTCGGCTTTAGTTCTTTTTCTCAGTTTAGTCATAAGATCAAAAAGGAAATGAAGTGGTAACTCTAAAGAAATTTGCTTATAAATGCAGCACTGACAGGACCCAAGGAGGTTACTGAGGAAATTTCAGATTTACAAGAGAGACTCTAAATCCTTGAAATAAAAGGGATGAATAGAATTGTATCTACCATAGTTCCACATTACATAGAGAATGGTTGCTTCACATGGTAAATCAAAATAAATAAACACAAAAGTAGACCCAATCTGTCTGATAATCTGCCTTCACATGATGGGGGAAATTAGTGTATCTCTCTAAAATGCCCCCACTTCTATTTATATGATCATTTTCCACTATTGGATTGTGAAACAGACCTAAAACAACCAGGCTTTAATAGGACAGTGGAAGATTTTTTAAGTATAGAAAATGATTTTAATTTCCAAATATTAATAATCACTTTGACACTTTTAACATTTATTCCGTAAGGGAAAACTAAGGAATTAGTACTCACTATAGTGGAGAAGATTACAACAGAGCTTAGAAAACAGTATAAATCTTTCTGCTTTGTACTATTCAGGAATTTGGAGAGGAAGTACACTTCGGCCACCCTTTGTTCTCAAACACACTATAATGGCAGCCATTCTCAGAAACATTTAAGGATAGTTTCATTGTATTTTAATTGGTTCATTTACAAAAACATTTATTCCTCAAATATTTTATGCCAATCATAGTGCATAGTCATTTCCATATGTTTATTTATTTTACTAATATAATTATTGGCATGCCATTTGCAAAATTTCTTACATTGTTATTGTTCTTTTCTGATTTTATAGTTTTCAGGCCATTAGACTTCTTGAAAAATGCAACATAATGAAAATTTGATTTTTGGCAATTTTGTTTTGCAAGAAAATATGTGCTTTCTGCTAAAATATGAGGAGTGAAACTTTTTGATTTTATTTTGATTTCTTTTTAATTTGCACATACCCTTGGTTTATGATGAGTGGACCAAGTTATACACATTATTCTACAAGCCTTAACTGAAAGTGAAACTAAATATAAACTTAGTCATCATAAATATATTTCATCTGTTCATAAAGAGATTTATCTTAAAAAGAGAATCACATTCTTTTTTTTTTTTTTTTTTTTTGACCCTGGGTACTGTACTTCATCTACTTTTGCATTACTTTTCAGAGGCATGTAGGTTTTAAACAGTCTCCATATTTTCTAGGGCAAGAAGAATGCAACTTGACATCACAGCAGCCCACTTTTTTCTTTTTTGAGTAATGTTTTCTCTTTTTTATTCAATCTTTTATCCATTTCTTCTTTTGGTACTTCCTGCCCTAACTCTGTTAAATTTCTTATGAATTTCCAAATCTAATACTTAGTAAAATTTTATAAAATACAATAAAATCAAATATTAAATTCTTATAAATATTATAGTTGGGTATAATTTAGAAAAATAAAACTTACGAAACGTCTTTAATAACAACTTCCAAATTTTTAACTAAACATCAAAAGTTTCTCTTTCATTCATGCAAAGAGATCCAGTTGTTCTGGGGACATCACTTAATGTTTGCTCTATTTCTTGGGCTGACTTTTGCTTTACAGATAACCTTATTTGTATTCTTACTTAAGGAAGTGAAAGCTTGGCTTAAGATTTCTCTGGGTAAATCAATGCACCCAACCATATGTATGTGTATATATATATATATACAGGTATACATAATCTCCAGTTATTCATTAGCCTATATATCTGTATTCCTATAGCTCATTTAAATTGTTAATAGATATTTGTATTATCCCCTGTATCTTATATACCATTCGCATGCTTTTATACACTGCCTTTAATTGACATGGCAGAGTGCAAGGATGTCTCTTCAACTTCTCTGAGTAAGTTTCAATATTCAGTCAATCAGCATTTTGGACTAAGCACTTGTAGTTTTGATTAAACATATCAATTCATCCATACTCACTTTTATTTTATAGCATTATTAATTTAAAAAAAAATTAAACTGGTTCTTATACTTGACAGTACCCCAGCAGAAGCCAAAGGTAGCACACATTGAAAAAATAGGGATGGTTACAGCTTGGTTAAACATTTATTTGCAACATTTGAACTTACATTTTAAACTTTCAGTCACAATGGGGAGCCTGATGACCTTTTAAGCTTTTCAAGATCATCTAAGAAACAGTGATTTCAAATGAGTTTCATCTGTGATCGGGCCCAGCACAATATGGGCAATTTAAAAATTACATCCTAAGATAAATCTCCCAGGAATTTCCTCTATTATATTCGCTGACATTTCCACAGTGCACAGATGCATTTATAAGAGAACTTTGTACGATAAAATGAATTAGATTAATGGACGAGAAGAAGAGTCTTAATTCCATACAGGCATATTTTGTTGGATCTATTTCTGTGCAAGTTCTTTTTGACAGAAGAAATTCTTCTTTAAATGCCATGCAAAAAAGTATAAAACAGACTTATCTTAATTCTTGTTATGCTCATAGGAATGCTTTATTCATCTGATCTTTAAAAACATTTAATGATCAGTTGTAGTATATTAAATGTTATTTGTGTGATATCAAATTTAAGATGGATATTAGGAAAACATACCAAACCGAAATCTATTTTATTTGTTTTATACACTACACTGAAGATGTTTTTCTTTTACTAATACTTTTGTCCAAAGCAATAATTTTTAGAGACAGGATATGTAATATTTAAGAAACAGTTTTTACAGATTCAGAAACTTCTAGATGGGGGAAAAATGAAAATCCCTTATGTAACACGCCTGTGTTACACAGCTAGTTATGGCAAGATTAATAATAAATTGTATTTAAATTTTTAGGGGGAGGCAGTTCTACATTTAAATGTAATATACAAATAATGTACAAATGTACATTTCTACATGTAAATTTTCTACATTTACCCTCTTCACATCAGATAATCTCCTTTCTATTTTGGCCTTATAAACACTCATAATGTATGAAAGCCTTTTTATTTCTGTCCAATATTTCTACAAAAATCTCTGAATATTAAATACATAGTCTGATATTAAAATATGGTAAATGTACACAGAAAGTCTTAGATACATTATCAGACAATAGTTTTAAGTAATTCACAAAGAAATACGATCATATATGCAAAAAATCAAATAGAACATTTGAAAAATAAGTATTGGCTTTTACTCAATTGTACGTACTCTGAAAGTTACCCACACAATTCTAGATTAGAGGATCAACAAAGGGAAAAATTGGGGGATGAGGTTTTTTGTTTCCTTTATTATGTATTAACACTTCAGCTGCAGTACCTACCAAAGTATCCCTAAAAAAATCTTGTCTTTCAAGTCAAGATTTCTGGTTCTATTAAGTAGTTAGGTAATTTACGGCAGCGGGCAGAGATACGTGGAGGAGAAGGAGGATGATCCGGAAAATGGCATTATGCCCACCCCCAGCATAAAGAGGCTTTACTTCCTCTAAATGAGTGCCAGCAAGAAACTGTTTAGAATCCAACAGCCGCAACTGCTCAGTAGCGAGAAGGACTTAACTGGACATGACCCAGTGCTCACTGTAATATAATTAGCATTGTGGTTTAGCACCTCACCCCTTGGGTTTCTCTGTGTGCGTCATGGGTAAGGACATGTACAAAGAGGACAAACATGACTAGGCATTCCTGGACAAGAGCCATCAATCAATCAAAAGACCACCTCTAAGTGAGGGTATGAGAGAAAGGGCAGACAAAGACTGCTGCTTCTTACCCTTGGATCAGGCCACCTCCTGTTCTTAGAGGTGTACGTTCCCTTTGCTAATAAATCCTTTAAAATCTTTCGCTACACAAGGCTCTCCATCTTCCATCTGAATTCTTTTTTTTTTTAACATTTTTTTTTATTGAGTTACAGTCATTTTACAATGTTGTGTCAAATTCCAGTGTAGATCACAATTTTTCACTTATACATGAACATACATACATTCATTGTCACATTTTTTTTTCGCTCTGAGCTACCACAAGATCTTGTATATATTTCCCTGTGCTGTACAGTATAATCTTGTTTATCTATTCTGTATTCCATCTGAATTTTTATCTTTCAGATATGATGAGAACTGGGGTCTTTTCCCTTCTCCTTCTGGAGTAACAGATCTTTTTCAAGTGGTAACATTTTTTTCTCCAGGAAAATTATCTTATTAATAAATATGGGACAGCAAGTCTTGAACCAAGATATAATGTAGCTAAATATCAATTTAGTGGGGAACAAATACATGAGATGTTATCTTTCTTCTTTCTTTATATCCTCTATATCAAGATAAATTTTCCACTGTTTAGCTGTTAGGGTAACAAGGTATAATTATGGTCATCATTGTCAATTTTCTTGATAGGAAGAATCTATGATCAGATAGTATCAATAAAGATTGAACTTGAATAGTTGAAAAGTTTTCCCTAGATCTCTGATATAAAATTGCTGGAAGCAAAATATTATTAATCCTCTTCAGCCTTCAAAAGCAACTTGGAAAAAGGAATCTTTTGAGTTGTTTTGAAAGAGATTTGAAACAGATGTTGATAATATATTATTAATATTCACTATTAGATTGAGAAGAAATTTAAAAGAAGTACTGAATAAAGAATTTCTGCCTCTTACAGTTTGAAACAATGCTGTCTCTGCCTTAAAAATGCAATCAAAAAATAAATTAAGATCTTAGCAAACAGTAAGGATTCTCTCCTGATGCTTGGCCAAGACTTCCCTTAAAACACAATGATAATAATAAAATAATCTATGAAGTAACTACTATAATATTTTGATTATATTTGATTACCTTTCAAGATTAATTGTAATCATGAAAATCAGTTTCTTGATGGAAAAATATTCAGGGAAATAGAGACATAAACTAAGGAACTTGATCACATTGCTGAGATTCCTCAAAATTAAAGCCACGCCTTTAGATGTTTCTATAGCTCAAGGACTCAATTTTTTAAAATATTTTTACATAGATAATTATTACTGTAGGCAGTTTATCTAAATGAAGTCCAATGCATGATACTTTACAGATGTATATTTATATAGTAATAAGTACATTTCAAAGCTATGTTTTATTCATAGAGAAAGATGTATAATTTAAAGGCTGTGGATATTAAATTTTAGACATTGATTTTTATTCATTCAATACAAAAGTGTAATGATAATGTGTCATTGATCATATTTATCATTTATTTGAAGGTTATTTTTAAATAAGGAAAAAATATTACTCATGTAATTTTCCTTGAGATATACAAGTACTCATATAAGGAGAGAACTGATTATCTCTCTGAGTGGTACAGGTCGTGGTGATATCAGGAAATATGACGGCGTGTAAACAAGAGGCAGACTCACCTAGGTACTATTCTCATTTAACTGCAGAGAGGCATAGTAAGAAAAAAGAATTAAACTGTAGGTAAAGTCTACATTCTAATTGGTATGATCCTAATCCTCTTATGTTCATTATAACAAGAACACCATTTCCCAGTTTTTAAAATTACCAGGCAAACTAAAAAAAACAATAGTTTGCACTACAGTTGTACCCTTCCCTTCCATATTAGCAAACAAATTTTTGTTTTCACTCAGAGCTTCCAATAGTTATTTAGTATTTAGTAAATCTGCATGGACAGACAAGGATCTCCATATATTGGAAGAAAATTCCAGTGAAAGAAAAGATCAAAATTAAAAACTGAAAGAAATTCAGAGGGAAGAGAAGCAATGTAAGGAATATAAAAAAAAAATTGTAGAAAGTTAAAAAGCAATTGGATCAAGAAGAGAAAGCTATGAAACAGCAAAAAGCAAACTAAGATAAAATGGGGCTTTTGGCAAATTACTAATAACAAAATAAATGAAAAATATAGATTTTGAAGTAGTTTTGTTAAAAAGTCTCCAGAAAGCAGTGTAAAATGGCAGGGATGATTTCTTTTAAAATATATGAACTAGAGATTCATGTGAGGACAGCCAGTATCCAACTAATAGTAGTTCTGAAAATAGAGCATTTGTGAGAAAATCATCAAATAAAGAAAAAGGTTATGTTGCAGAAATAAAATGAGATTTCATAGTGAATTGGGATCCCTAAGATCTCATACAACTGATGAACGAAGAGAAAAATAAGAGGTACTCCCTGGCATACAGAAAATTCAGAAAACTAGAATCAGAGATACGCTGATCAACACCAAGACCAGAATTTTCACATATGCAAGAGCTTTGATGTTTTCCCTTCCGTGGATTTTATCTCAAGAAATTACCAAAGAATAAATTATATTAATATGATAACATGAGAATTGGAGTGAAAATTCAAGAGCTAGGCATTTTGGTTAGAAACCATACTTGCCGGATAATTAATATATGCAGTCATTTTCCTTCAGCAAATAGGAAGTTAAATGAAATAAATACATACGTTTTATTTGTATATGTTTTATATGTAGTATGTATAATTTATATACATATATGCACATACAAAATTATATAAAACATTCCTCTTAGCCTTCCTTAAAATTTACCTGTGGCTGTTAATGAAGTTGAAAAAAATTGTAGGAAATATAATAAAACTCTAACTCTTGAGGAACCGGAATACTACTCTGATCCTTAAGTTAATCTTGCCCATAGAGGACAGGGGAATGAGGGATTATGAGACTGATTACAATTTATAGTAGTGTCTGGGTGCCAGATCCTACCCTCTGATTGTCATCCCAGCCAATGAATGGGTGGTTGAGAAAGAGGTCAGTAGTGGGCAAAATCTCCCTCCTGATTCCCTGGACTATGATGTGATGCGAGTATTTCTCCCTATGAAAATCACCCCAAAACACCACGACACTGCGAAGACTGGAGAAATTAGCGCCACTACCACA
Source organism: Camelus ferus (assembly GCF_009834535.1). NCBI lineage: Eukaryota > Metazoa > Chordata > Mammalia > Artiodactyla > Camelidae > Camelus > Camelus ferus. Next base: position 18,558,540 of record NC_045696.1, on the reverse strand, counting down.
GGCTTGGAAATACCGAGCAACTCATTTCTAACATCTCCCCTTTCATCTTACCTACTTAATCTGTCCTAAATTCTGAAGCTTGTAGGTTCACAGAAGAACAGCACGAACGTACTCATGCAGTTACTCCAATTGCAGGTTCTTTTCCAGGTATGCTCCATTTACTCGACAAAACAACGTGTTTTCCCGCAACTAATATGCAGCATTTAATACTGAAAATTCCTTCCTTTATATGCCTGCTCTGAAGGCCACCAGAGCAGTTTAGGCTTTTGCTGAACTAAGAGATTCCAGACAGCAACTGAGTCAAGAGTTAGGTCTGCAGTTTAGAAGTAAATACCACTGTACACAGGAGAACACTGGGCTCCAGCTTAACCCTGGTCTTCCCTTCCTGACTCTATCAACTTGGACTGACTTAGCCCCTGCAATTTTGTAAGCCAATCAGCTATAATAAATCTCTCATCTAAATCTAAACGGGAATATAATTATAAGGATACACACACACAATTACTCTCCTTCTTAGGTTTAATTCTAGCTGATGCGGGTTGTATGTATAAGATAGAATCCCATCAGGCTAGGCAGAAGCGTGATGGTATGACCTTTATTTGGAAGTCAGTAGAAATAAAGAGGACAGTATTGATGCTGAGTTGACAAATAGGTAGCGTATTCTGTGTTGACAGCTGTCAAATTTGAAACACAACCTCCCACTTCTAAGACATTGCCTGCACTGTCAAGGAGAAGCAGGAATTTCATTTCCCGAACACTCTTCCTATTGGACCTGGAGTTGGCTAGTGGTTCTGAAGGTGGGTAGATGAGAGGCTGTGGCAGTCATCCAGGACAGTGCTCTTCACAGACATTGTAGCAGACCCCCTGACTTTAGTTCTATTTTCACAATTTTGGTGGCCAGATAAAATGATCTTTCAACCTTATCCTCTAACTTCTGCTTTGAGGCATCGTGATTAAATGCAATGGTCTATTAAATGACAGCCCCGAAGTTCAACTTTCCAGACTCTTCCACAGCTTCATCTTTTCTACCTGTTCTAGTGTTTCAGACTGAAGAAGTAAATGACTGCAGTTTTCCAGACTCTCACTTCCCATCATCTTCCACCTTCATGTAAAACCCGATTCTTATATTAAACCCATGTATTTCTAGTACATCTATTTTTCTAACTCAGTAAAAACTATCACATTTATTCCTTCTTGCTTAATGTTATGTATTCTATATTCTACATAAAGGAATGTAGAATACAGATAATGTGTTATTTATAATAAATATAATAATATTATATTATTTATGAATATGATTAAATAATCAAATTATCTGATTTAGAATGCTAAAATTTTATTTAATTTTTATTTAATTTAATATTTATATTTAATATATTTAATAATATTTTAAACACATTTAATAATATTTTACTCATTCGAATTGCACAAATTCTCAAAATGTATGAAATAAACTCTTCTATTTTATCTAGGCAGACTTCAATATTCTGTACAAAATGTATAAAAGTCAACTAACTTTTCTTAAATCATCTGCTCATTAATTATATATGATTTAGAATTAATTGAAGGTTAGGTGTACATTTGTATAGGCAATCATACACACACAGTTGTATGTATCAATATACATAGTATACAACTGTTTATAAAGATAAGTTTTTTTCTTGTATTTGTTACTTGATATTCTATTATTTGCCCACTGGCTTGACTAATAAAAGATAGCTTTCATATCACATTTAATCTTCAATTCTGACGAGAAATAGATAATTAAGACAATTGATTAGACATTAACATAGATGCAAATAACAGAATAATTTCTTCAGTAGACTTTCTGTAGCATTATTTGAACAATATATCTAATTAACTTGTTTTATACAGCCTAGAAATCTGTGGGTGTCTAATTAACATATTTGCATCCATAACGCTATTTGTATTAGCTACAGTCTGACAATCTCCCTTTGGGTTGTCAACTTCACAAGCCAGAAAAATAATTGAAAATTATAAAGACATTGCCAATAACACATTCTTTATATTGCACTTTGCATTTGTGTAAATGAATGAATGAATGAAATATTGAAACTAAAATAAACATGGTATATCAATGATTACAAATTGTATTTTATTGTAACCACATTATGAATTACATTTAACTCTGGAAAAAAGAAGCTCATAATAGAAAAAAATTGATTGCTATTTATTTAATCCCTCTATAATTTCTTCCTCTCTGATATTTTGGTATAGCTTCTCAAAAACTTAAACATATTCTTTACAATAGTAAGGAAAGGCAATAGAGAAAAAGAAAGGGAAAGCATAAAGCACATTCATTCCAAGTGTTTTCTATTCATTATCCAAATATGTTCTTTCTCCCACACAGCTCTTTAAGCTAAGTGCATTTAAATACTCAAGGTTCAATACTTTTATTTGCAAAAATCAGAGACTAATAGCTAAAATAGAGTAAAAGAACAGTACAATAATAGTGCTAGGCAAATTATTTAATTAGGGTAATTTACTTTGGCAATACATTCGATGTGATGATTGCATTTCTAATTATTACCTAGCTCGATGTGATTTGAGAATTAAAGTTAGATTTTTTTCTTACACTAGAAATAAAAATTATACTTATTGAGACTAGCTAACGAGTAAAAACTATAAGACTCATGGCATTCAAATATACTTAATACATTTTGCCAAGCATATTAGAAAGAACTGAGATTGCAAAATACTCTGTGCTTCATTTTAGTGTACAGTTATATAACCCCAAAGAAATAAGATAGGACCTAATGAGTTTGTCCGTAGTGTAGGCGCTGGAAGAACGTTTATCTGGTGCTGCTGGCATTATCATAGGAATTTAGAAATAAGTGAATGCCACTGAACACAAAAGAGGATTCTTTCAAATTAGAATTTGAAGAATATGGGTGCACTGTGTAAATAAAAAAAGTAAAAGACTACATTTATTTATGCATGTTCAAGTTATTTAATTTTTGAAGTATTATATGGTATACTATAGCTATAAATCTTCTGTTTATATCAGATTTGGGGTGAAGGCAGATATTCAGTAATTAAGACTTTTTAGGCGTACCTTTAGTTTTGATTTATTAAAGATAAATAATAAGTATAAAAAAGGAAGTGTTTAACAAAACAGTAACATTGACATACAAATGACAGTTTTATTACTAACAATAGTAACAGGAATGCATGTATTTGTTCAATTTATTGTGTTCTCATTTTTTTCCAAAAATATAATAAACAAGAAGTAAAGGAAAAAGAAAAATGCCATATGATACTGCTTATATGTGAAATCTAAAAAAAGAACACAAATGAATTTATTTACAAAACAGAAACAGACTCACAGACATAGAGAACAAGATTATAGTTACCAGGGGGTAAAGGGAGCAGGAAGGGATAAATTGGGAGTTTGAAAATTGCACCTCATGGGGAAGGATGGAAATGCTAGCTATCTTAACTGTGGTGGTGGTTTCATGGGTGTATACATCTATCAAAATTCATCAAATTGTAAAAAAAAAAAAAAAAAAGTGAACCAAGGTGTCTAAAACACAAGAATATGAAAGGGAATACCAGCCAGAATTCCCCATCTGAGTCTCGTCAATTGAAAAATGGGGGCCAATCTACAAGGAGAAGAGAAAGCAACAGAACAATCATCACTGAGCTAAAAGAAAAGTGACAAAAATATGTATCTGGCAGAAAACAGTGGAGTATCGATCTCAAATCCTATTTTAATCACACTTAATGATCCAGCATTTACTTGCTCTCACAAGAGCAAAACAGGTTGACATCAAAGACCACAAACTCTAATCTTTCCCGTACAGAAATATGAAGCTGCTGGGGTGTCTCACCTCCTTTTCACTTCTTTTACCTTCACACACATTCAAATTTAGGGACTAGAAGAGAAAGTAGTAAAAAGTACACACTGAAGAAATCATATTAAATAACATGACAAGATTAGGATGATCATGGTGATATGGTAAAGAGCCAAATGGGGACAAACGGTTGACCATGTTACACGACATGCAAAGGGATCTGATTTTTTTGCTGACGGGTTAGCACCTCTCAGGCATCAGGTTCTTGCACAGAAAGGAGAGCGGTGTTGAAGCCATAGAGTCTTAGATAAATGACACACAGAGAAGCCTATTAATAAAACTGCTAATTAATAAGTAACATGGTTGAGTGGTAAGAGGCTGAAATTGTGGGTAGGGTGGTGAATACTGAAAAAAAGTAAGAGACAAAGAGGAGCAAAATAAAGGTTAAAACGGTACTCGTTAATGATTAATTAGACACGGTAGATGAGGAAGAGAATGAGTCAAATTAGAACCATATATTTTACAACCTAGGAGACCTGGAGAAACATATCATCATGATGAAAATTAAAGGGACCAGGATGAGGCTCCAGTTTAAAGTGTAATGTGATTAGGTCAGTTTTATCCATATTAAACTCAAATTAATACTGGATAATCAGCATAAGAACAGTCAAAGGGAAGTTAAAAAATTGGAGAAAGAGCAGAGAAAGAAGGTCTGAGGTAGATGGGGAAAATCTTGAGAAATATATTCAGAAGATAAAGGCTGACAAAATCTTGGAAAGTACTCACTAGTGAGATCAAGATTTGAGAAAAATAATGGAAAGACAGAAAACTAATCAAAAAATATAGGAAAAGGACAGGATACTTTAATATACCTGCACATAGAATAGGAGAGAATTTCAGGAATATAATGCTTTTGTTGCTCCAAATGCTCCTGACATGAATGGAAGGGAATAAAAACTCGTAGATCCAAAATATGACTTAAACATTACAATACATTGTATGCTAGAAATAGAACAAAGGAATGTTATATTTACTATTATGCTAACATTTTCATTTTTAAATTAGCATCAGCTTCTTTAAAAAATGCCAAATCCATCCACATGAAATGTGACATAATATAAACTATTAATCATTCCCTCGGAAGAATGTGAGAAAAGATTTTGCATCATACTTACATTGCATGTCTAAGAAATTGATGCTCGTTCTACTCTGTGTCACATTTCTTTGATTTTTATTTATTTAACACACACACACAGAGTGACTGTCAGTTATTTGTTTGTAAAATGCTTCAAATAAAACCCACACATTGAAATTGATTGCTTTGCTTTTAAGTTGTTTTTAATATATCAATTGCTTTTTTATTCTTTATTTTACTTTGAAAAGTATTTGTTGAAGAACTTCCATGTGTAGAAAAAACTTAACTCAGCAGGCCTGGGTTGCTCAAACACTGCACATTTCCAAGAAAGGGGCTGTCTTTGTAGCTGGCCTTTGCCTGGCTTGCAAGACATGAGCTCTAAGCCCTTGAAATATTTTGCCTGATAAGTGTGTTTCTTTTTGACACCTGTGGCCTTTGGGCACAAGCGTCTAATTGGACCAGATAGTTTATGCTAACAACATTATCTATGGTGACTGACTGCTTTTTGCTCTGGGGGCTAGACTCTAACCAGCAGAGGTCAAGCATGCATAAATTATTGACCCCCAATAACTACCCAGGACACCCAGACTCAGATTAGCTTTCTTGGTTAAGAACACTTTACACTCTAATTTAAAAAGGTACATGCACCCCGGTGTTCATAGCAACACTATTTACAATAGCCAAGACGTGGAAGCAAGCTAAATGTCCATCAACAGATGATTAGATAAAGAAGTTGTAGTATACACATACATATATATACAATGGAATACTACTCAGCCATTAAAAAGGAATAAAATAATGCCATTTGCAGCAACATGAATGGACCTGGAAATTGACATACTCAATGAAATAAGACAGAAAGAGAAAGGAAAATGTCATATGATATCACTTATATGTGCCATCTAAAAAAAATGACACAAATTTATTTACAAAACAGAAACAGACTCAAAGATATAGAAAACAAACTAACAGTTACCAGGGAGGAAAGGGGGTGGAGGGATAAATTGGAGTTTGGGATTTGCAGATACTACTATATACAAAATAGATAAACAACAAGGTCCTTCTGTATAGCATAAGGAACTATATTCAGTATTTTGTAATAGCCTATAATGAAAAAGAATATGGAAAGGAATATATATGTGTGTATAAATGAATCACTATGCTGCACACCATAACTTAACATTGTAAATGGACTATTTCAATTTAAAAAAAGAACACTTTACACGTGCTGTCACATAGCATTGCTGGGAGAATTAAGCACATTGAGCAGTTCCACTGGGAGAGGACACCTGGAAGTTTGTGTCTGGTCTCCCCTAGACTCTGGCCCAAGTGTCTTTTCCCTTTGTTTATTTGAATCTGAATATTTTACTGTACTAACACTGTATTTACTCCATGAGAATGACAGCTTCTCTGCGTCCTGTGAGTTCTTCTAATAAATTATTGAGCCTGAGGGTTTTTCTTGGGGAGTCCAACACACCATCATTTGTGCTTTAACTTTCTAGCCTGTCTAGGCTACATGACTAGAGGGACATAAAGGCCCCCACGGGGACATCTGCCTCCGCGTGCTGTCTCCAAGCCAAATTCATCACACAGATGTTGTTGGTTCAATTACAAGGCTCGAGTCCTTGTGAGAATAAGAAGACCCCAGAGGAGGTGTGCCTCCAAGTCTCTTGGGCCTGCCCAAATTTGCCTGAACTCTCCTCTTGCTGTATTACATTATTCGCCTTTGTTAAATCTATGTGAGTATGTTCTGAGGAGTATTGTGCATTATTTCAAATATATGAACTTGAGTAACTTTTATACCTATATTACAAAATAAATGATTAAATCTAAGGTTAAAGCACTTAAAATAATGGGACTTACCATTTATGACCTAATATTGGATCATATCAGTAACTTCATCAAATCAACTTCACAGACATCTGATCAGATACATAAAATCAATATGCAATCAATTCTATTGTTATCAAAACGTTTTCATTTTTAAAAAGGAAAAATTCTAATCAATCTGTGTTTGTAACCACTGTCATCAGGAATGGACCAGGATGCCTAAGAAATGTCATAGCAATTAAACCCGTTGGAAGAAAATCAACATTTCGTTACCATAGTTTTAAATTGCATGCATAAAAACAAAACCTTAAGTATCATAAAATTATAAAAATTTGATACAAAGTCTTGAATAATTTCATAATCATCAGTGTTTTGCTGACCCATATTTTCAGCGTGAACTAAAGAGCAGAGGTAGAATCAAAATTTTTTTTTTAATTTTCTTACTTAGAATTTGTTTTCTAAGATCACCCAAAGCAGCTCTCTATGAAATAGAAAATAATTAAAGGACTTCTTACTACTTCTACCCATAGGAGAAGAAAGCATCAAAAAATTAATTGAATAATAAATATCACAACAGGGAAATAACATTATTTGAGTATTACCATCCTCCTGGCTGAAGTCCCAGAAGCAAATGAACTCATGGTTGTCAAAGACTGAAAAGTAAGTCGTAAGTTTTCTTTTAATTCTGCGTTAATGCAAAGAATATACATATTTCTGAAACACCAGTGCTAAGATTTAGCATCATCTGAAGTCCTATAAATAAGGTGAAAGCAAAATAGCATGACTTGTATTCGTACAGCATTGCTGAGATAAATACGCTGTGTAAGATTTTTGGAATAAGGGTATACAGGCCAATGATAACACAGATCGCACTTGCTTTCATAAAACCATATTATATCATTTGTTTCTGTCGCTTTGTCAGCCCATCATTATTATTATTTTATTATTTCTTCAACTGGCCCCAAAAAGCTTAGACTATTTCATAGATCTAATACTGTTGCTCAATATTTTCATCAATAAAATGGATGATGTAATAATAGCATACTAATTTAGTTTGCAGGGGCCGTTTCTTTTTGAAAACAGAGACTTAAAATATCTGCTTGAAGGTGAAAGTTAGAAATCAATTAGAGCTGAACAGGCAAGTACTGAGACCCAAGGCATCAGAGTTAAGTTAGTAGGAGTCAGTCCTGGGGGCATAATCACAGGACAGAGGGGAGAGTCAGTGAGCTTCTCTGTTTAGGAAAGAAGCACCTTAAAAGAGAAGAGAAACCACTGGAGATCCAGCTCCCGAGATTCTATGGGATCTGGGTGCTGCTCACGTCTGTAAGCCTGACCTTAGTCACTCTTTGTCATCTCACAACCGCTCAACAAAGCTCATTGATCAGGCACAAGGAATGATTCCATTCTTCCAAAGGACTCTTATAAGCACTGTTTTTTCTTGTTGTCTTATATTCATTCAGCCTCAGTCATTCCATAGAGTATTTCCAACCTCCTACTCCTGATCTCTGTATAGTATTTGTATTTCAAAAATGCGTTCAGTGACCACCCTTTTACCTTTTCCCTTTTGCTCAGATGACTTCAGTTAGTGCTTTTGTAATATATGATTATGTTTGCAGCCATAGCATGAACCAAATATTCTGATATTTCTTTTGCTTCATATCATTTTGTCTTCAGACTGAAACCTTCCTGAGTGAAGCAGGAGTATCAATTTTATGCACTTTTGTAAAACTTAAGTCTAGCACAATGGCTGATATGAAGGAAGTACCCAATAATTATTTATGTTTGAAAAATGTATTTTCACTTTACTTTTAGCCACTTACAGGATTCATTTTAATTTTTCAGAATTTTCTCTCCAAATTACACAATATCTAATATACACATTAGTTATACATACATAATTTGTAATATACAATTTATAAGTTTTTCTACATGTAGGACATAGACTTAATAATTCATGAATATTTATTCTAACTTCCTACTTACAATAGCATGAAAATACTATTCTTACACATTTTCAGGTATTGAAATGATCGTAGACTCCTCTAATGCGATAATAATAAATTATAGACTATATTTTCTTACTATGTCTCCCTTTCTACCTGTTTCATATTTTTCCTACAAGATTTTATGCATGATAAATTATTAAACACGGACCCATAGAATTCATAAAGTGGGAAAACTTTAACAAAACTTTATAAATAACAAATATGTAGTTTCATGAATAATTTTTACTATTCTTGATTTCCTCAGTGGCCTAGAGATGCCCAATTATCATTTCAAACATAGAATCTTGGCAATAATCTGAGGAGACAAAGATCACTTTAGAAGTAAATCTGAGTCACATAAATCTGCAGATTGTCTTGCCAAAATACTGACCCTAAGGAAATTCTTTCCATTTCCTCTAAGACCCCCAAAATCAAAAAGAACACTACCAAAAGCAAACAGCACACTCTGGGCAAGAATGTTCTTCCCTCCACATCTCTGTTTGTTCCCCCTTTTAATACTGAATTTCCCTTAGGGTTGGTATACCAGTGTAAGTTAAAATTCTGGCAGCTGGCTATTTCTGAAGGATCTCCAAAGCATTGCTACTCAAGTACAGGGATCTCCACATTTTAATTCCAGAAACACACCATCCCAGCAAAAAAGGATTTTATTCAGACAACTCCAATGGCCCAGCCAGACCCAGCACACTCTGGTTAGAAAGCCACATCCTCCTCTCTGAGGAGAGGGACGTTTCTCACGGACATTTTAATTGACTAGCATATGAAATGACCAACTCCAGGAATCATTTTGGGCAACTGAAATACTACAATTGGGTATCAATGAAGCATCAAATGGCTAACCAAGATAGAAATCCCTAAACGAGTATGTTCTCCTATTTTACAGCTCTGACCGTAGCAGTCTGCCAGTCAGTGATACATCACAATGCCATGAAAACTGTGCTTGTGTAAATTCATAATTGTATCAGGCAAAAATCATTGTCAAGATTTTTGATCAACATGGTATGCAGTTGTGTTTGTTAGGACTGATACACATGCAATATACAGCAACAGACAGTAGTGTCCAGTTTGCGTGGCAAGGAGAGCGCAGTGACATCTGGCTGCTCAAGCTGAAACATGAGGCTGTAAAAGGCCCTTTAAAAATCATACTAGAACACAATTAAATGTGAAAAACAATTTCATAATGAACATTGAGAGCCTGAAAGATTGTTGTAAAATATAACACATTTTTTAGCCTTGGATAATTATCAGATTTTTTAAATTAATTAACTATCTACGGCTATTTGAAAAAAAAAGGCAAAATGCAAGATTTTGAATTTTTCTGACAAAGGATAAATACTCAAGAACCATTCACAACGTACTTCCTTACGTTAATTGACCAATCCAGTGGTTAGGCAAACTGATCATAGATCTGTAGAATTAAAGGAACATCAGAGGACATTCGGTACAACATATATTTAGTGTGGTAAGAATTGCCTGTGCTACATATTTGAAAACATTTTCTCACAAGATGACTCATCTCAAATGGTTTTTCTCATTATTGCAAAACAGTTCCTACCTTCGGCAGAAAACTGCTTCAACAACTTCCTGCCCTTGGTCCAGCGGTGCTCCCAGAACAGCAGCTCCTGCTCTCTCACGAAACAGTCCTTTAGATACGTGACGATCTCTGCTGGAGGAGGTCACGGAGAGGACACCACTGCCTGCTGACCCAGGAGCCCGACCCGCCCCGCTGTCCTTAGAACAACCTCCCACCTACGGTCTACTAGTCCCCTAGCAGCCAGTTCCAAGGACATACATAGCCTTGAGACAGTAAGGTGCTGTTGAGACCATCCGGCCAGAATATATGACTGGACCTAGTCAAGAACGCTATGCAAACTTTGAAGATGCTGGCGGGCGGGTGCGGAGATCTGCTTCCTGGCACGGAGAGAAACCTTGTATGTAAATTTCCTTGTTCATTAAAACAGCCGCCGCCAATCTGGAGTATCTCTTTCTTCAGTTTCTCTTGCCTTCCGGGTCGGGGGCACCAGTTTCAGATTTCACCTGGGGAATTCCCCAGAGGTTGCAAACCAGCAATCTCATTGAATGATTGTTGTTTTCAGGGTTGGTTTGTTTGGTTTTATTTTTTCCAATGTTGCACATTGTTTCATTCCACTACACTTAATGCCAAGGGCTTTAGATTTCTAATCCCCTGCCTAGGTTTATCTGAGAACATCCAATTTTGCAAATCAGCTTAAAAAAAATGTTCAAGATAGGATTCCAGAAAAAGAACTTCAGTAGTTATGAATCCTGGACTTCTACACCCCAGACTAGACTGCCTGGACTTTACGACAGTCAGTACATTTGTGAAATGATGCAGATTGCTGTCAACTAGTACCCTTGGTAGTCAGTCCTGTACAGGTCATTTGTTTTTGACCACAATATGGGAACTTGATCCATACTAAATTTTAACTGCGTTTCTTAGCACCATCAGCTTTGCCACCAAAACTCTTTTTAAATCATGGTTCTGATTTTTATTTTATAGAATATCTTTTAGCATTCACCACTCCTATGCTTTATTCTATCATTAAAGCACATACACATACAAACAGTGAATTAAGCATTGTCTGTTAGAAAACTCCTAACTTTTTTTATACTCAGAGAAAAATCTGTAAAAAGGAAAACTAAATAACACAAGCAGCCACTTTTATTTTTTGGAACTTTTTATTGACTTTTATTTGTTTTTATTGGAACTTATCCTTAAGCAACGACTGAATTAGTAAATTTGCCATGCACTCTTCTCATTTGCATTTTTGAGATTTTCTTATAAGATTATGTGTTACTACTCTGATAACTAACTCAGTACATTCTTTTAAAACTTTAGTAGATTTTTTTCACAGAAAACTAATCAAACAACTTACTGCACACTGAAAAGATGAAAACCAGGCAACCAGTGAACAAAAAATTTTATCATTCTCTATTCAATCATTTCCTTCAATACTTTTCCTATAATAGATGTTTAAGAAATGTTTTTCTGAGTGTTTATCTGTTTAGTGTATTGTTCACTTAAGTCTCCTCTACTTGGTACTTGAAAATGGGTGGTAATAGGAATGATGCATGCACAATTTGGATCTGGTGAAATTCTGATAGTATTCAATGAATAATTAAATACACTTCATGTAATTTAGGCTGAAACTATGTCAGATGAGTAATTAAAATTTCCTCAGCAACATATACAAACTTAATACAGTTGTATTAAGTTGTATTATTTTTAAAGGATTTTTTTTTTTTTAGGTTTATGGCTTGCACTATTACAAAGAAAATCTGATACCTTTGTGTTATTAAATCTTGTCACAAATAAAAATTAGCAGAGATATCTCTATTTGCTTTCTAGAGCTATTGTATTACTGATAAAATGGAATAAATATTTGGACAAATTCACTTAGGTGGGATATAGTTTTGAATTAACAAAACAATAATGGGATCACAATATTACAAAAATTTTTTTTAAGATGGGTAGTTTTTTGGTTTTTTTTTTTAGGATAAAAAGCTCTTCTGTGTGTTTTTAGCAAATGAGGACAGCTACTAGGACTAATGCTTTGCTCTGCATTTTTCTTTAGTCATGTGCTCTCTTAAAATAGGTCATTGTTACAAATGAGACCTATGTTGGTTATTTGTCATATAAACAGAAGGGTCAAGATGTGCTGACATTAATTGGAAAAAGATATCCATGCCTTCTTCTCTGAGATCAATTTATATGTTGTCATTTTCCCAGAATAGCCACCTTAATCATCACCTACAGAAAATACTCACCTGCTAATTTCAAAAGATATATTCAACCTAAGCAGTGACTTATAGTGCTATTTTTAAAACAGACTGTCATTTTTAGACATATTAATCATGTTTATTGATTGTAAGAACCCAAGGTGCACTAGGGCAATTTAATGCACACCATTGAAATAGAACAAATTCAGTCATGGCCTACACATTGCCAGACTCTGCGAACATTACACCACAGCAAAGGACCAGGACTTGGCCAGGACAAAATGTGACCACCCTCAAAGGCCAAAAATCATATATTTGAAGTCAGAATCTGAAAAGTGACTTATTCATTGTGCTTATGGGATAGCATGAGCTTAATAAATATGAAATGTATGTAGTTTTCTGCATACCAGTATATATCGAGTTTATAAATTCAACATAAAAATTTTACTATCAACTTGTATAAAGATAGAGACATATTTGTTATGTGCTATTTAAACTGTACAATGTATATGTATATATATTAGCTGTAATTAATATAAATAGATAGACTAGACCAGCTCTAGACAAGAGAATCAAAAAAGATGAAAAATTTCAGCTATTATATTCTGATGGGACCATGGATAAAGAAAAGCCTAGGCAAGATTTTGTCTTAAAATTTCTATCATAAGATTTATCATTAAAAATCATAGTATGCACATTTACACCCTGAGAGCTGTTTTGGTGGCAATTTAATATAATTGTACTAGTTCTCATCTATGCTAGTAATGCATAGTACAATGCATGGTTACAATGTCCAAAATAAATTCACTTTAACATGAATTGTAGTGAATTATAATTTTTCACTATGTGAAATGACTGCCTCTAGTACCCTTTTCTCTACATTTGTGGAAAGAACATCATAAGAATATTGAGGCACATGTATAGAGGGCTACATTGTGTATATGTTCATCAACTGTGTAAGTTTTTACTTTTTCGCTAAATTTAAATGTCATTTACAGCAAGAAAAATCTTCATTCATTATTTAACTGGCCTAATGCTTTCTTTTCTTATTAACATGTATACAGACTTTTAGATATGTAATTATATATTTTCACTGTTTTTATTTCGAATTCCTAATATTAATACAATAATTATGTAATGTTCTTCTGGGATAAAGTACAATAATACATACCATTGAATCCATAGTGTTGAAGCTAAGATCATGTACACTGAACTATTTTGTGTTTTATTTTTTAAATTTATATTTATTGAGGTATAATTGACACACGTTACACTAGTCTTAGGTGTAGGAGTCAATGGCTAAGTATTGTATATGCTGCAAAATGATCACCATAGTCTAGTGAACATCCATCCCCTAACATAATTACAATTTTTTTCTTGTGAAGAGAACTTTTAAAATTTACTCTCCTAGCAACTTTCAAATATGTAATACAGTATTATTAATCATAGCTGTCATGCTGCACATTACAACCCCATGATGTATTTATTTTACAACTAGAAGTTTGTACCGTTGACTCCCTCCACACATTTTGCTTATCTACCCCCAACCACCGCCTCTGGCAACCACCAATAATCTTGAAATATTTTAAATTTTGCATAACACAATTATCTGTGAATATTAAGTTTTTCTTATCTTCTTAATTTATTCTATGAATTTGTAACGATGAGATGTCCAAATCTTGTCATACAATAAAAGTTTTAGCCCCCAAATTATCTTACCACATTGCTTTCTGTGGGATCTGAGATTATTGGCAATGAAAATGTACTAAACTTTTTACTGGGACAATGAATCACTCCAGTGCTAGATGCCATTTAATTTATAACATTCTTTCTATTTCTATTTATTTCCTACAATGACTTTTTCTTTTGTTACTGATAATAAATCTTTTGATTATTTACGTTTGGTTAACAACCATATTTATTCTGAATTTGAATAAATTTCTATTAAAATATTTCCAAATTATCTATCAGATCTAGCAAAAGTATTTCCCAACTCCTCAAACTTAAATTTTAGTTTTTATGATTTTATTGAATCAAAATTTCAAGTGGGTTTGTACCTGTAACTGCCAGTATTTCTCTGTAAGATAATTTAATTGCATTAGAAGACTGTAAAGATATGACAGAATAAATAATCTGTTAGTAAATTTCTGACCAGAAATTTCTGCGCTGTTAAATCTGAGTTACGGGAGTGATACAAATGAGTAATAATGGCATGTGTATTCTTATTTATCATAAATATTGTTACACTTTTGCTTAATGTTATATATTGTCTATTGTTAATTACTGATTTAGATTGCTTTCTCTTCATTTTAATGGTGAGTTCCTTTTATAATTTATCTATTAACTTTACTATGTATATACTGTGTACATTTTATTTTATGATGATGCATTAATTAATTATGAGTAGTTTTCTATTATATAAATTATTACCAAAAATATAATTCTAATATCTAGTGTAGCACACTGATAAAGAGTTTGGGTTCTTTAATTACACTGCCTATGTTTTAAACTGAACTCCAGAATTTAGCGTCATGTGATATTGTGAAAACTACTAAACATCTCATGACTCAGATTCCATCCCACTAAAATGAAAAAGATGACATAACTGTTCCATGAGATCAATCATGTGAGTTTTAAATATGTCAGTATATACTAAGCACTTAGACTAATACCTGACATGTAGTTATCATCACTTAAAGCATGTGTCACACGTATCATTTAAATTTTTCCTATAGTAGTGATGTTACTATAAAACAAACATTTGAATAGAAAGAGAAATTTAAATCAAATATTAAACATTGTATTTTCATGTTGGTTATTTTAGTGAACTTTACTTTCCTCTCTAACAGTTTTATTACTAAAATATACCTGAAGGTACGTCTTTGATCTCATTTAATGCATGATTGCACTAAAATCTGGTTATATGATAAATATAGACCAAAATATTACAGATATAGATATCTATCAGGAGTTAACAAAATCATCTTAATAAAACAAATTGAAAAGCAAAGGTGCAACTGATTGGAATTTATTATCTAAAATGCAACAAGAGTATCAATGGTAAACATGGCCAACTCAAAACAAAATCTTTATTATACCAGTTTGCTGGTGTGTTTTAGGATATTTTCAACATTATTTAGCTGACACTCTTCTCAGTATATTAATAATACAGAATTTATTTTATACCTTTAATTCAAGATTTAATGAATCTTAATAACTCACTAATAAGTTAACTAGTATATAATGTTTAGTCTTAAATGAAAATGTCTGTAGAATTATAATTATCCAATAGTTCAGATGTAAATTTCCATTTTGGACCATCCTGTATCTAACTCTGTGAGCTTCAAGAATGATATGCAATCATTATTGCCCCCTTTTTTCTGTTCCATAAAGATTGGAAGCTCTGCTGCTCCTAACTGGCACAAAGGGAACTTTATAAGCCAGTGGGTACCCAAGTCTTATGATTTCTAAGTTCCTTTCCATCTCTCAGATCCCATAGAATTCTCCATCAACCTTCTTCCTCAAAGTCTCTAAAACCAACTCATTGCTGATATGGAGAAAGTTTTAGCAGGATGGGTAGAAGGTCAAACGAGCCACAACATTCCCTCAAGCCAAAGCCAAAGCTAGAGCAAGGCTCTAACCCTCTGCAATTCTACAAAGCTTGAGGGTAATGAGGAAGCTTCAGAAGAATAGTCCAAAGCAGCAGAGGGAGGTTCATGAGGTTTAAGAAAAGAAAATGTCTCCAGAAAACCGAAGTACAAAGTGAAGCACCAAATGCTGATGCAGAAGCTGTAGCAAGTTATCCAGAAGGTCTAGCTAAGATTATTAATGAAGGTGGCTACATCAAACAACAGGTTTTCAATGTAGCTGGCATGATCTTCTATTAGAAAAAGATGCTACCTAGGACTTTCATAGCTAGAGAAGAGAAGTCAATGCCTGGCTTCAAAGCTTCAAAGGACACACTGTCTCTCCTGTTAGGGACTAATACAGCAGGTGACCTTAAGTTGAAGGTAATGTTTAATTACCATTTCAAAAAACCTAGAGCCCTCAAGAATTATGCTAAATTAATTATGCTTGTGTTCTATAAGTGGAACAACAAAATCTGGATGACAGTACATCTGTTTGTAACATAGTGTACTGAATAGTTTAAGCCCCCTGTTCAGACTTACTGCCCAGAAAAACAACCCCTTTCAAAATATGACTGCTTAATTACAAAGCACCTGCTCACTCAAGAGTTCTAATGGAGACATACAATTAGATTGATGTTGTTTTCATGCTTGCTAATGCAACATCCATTCTGAATCCCATGGATCAAGGGGTAATTTTGACTCTCAAGTCTTATTATTTAAGAAATATATTTTGTAAGGTTATGACTTCCATTGATAGATTCCTCTGATGGATCTGGGCAAAGTCAATTTAAACCTTCCTGGAAATGCTTCCCCATTATAGATGCCATTAAGAATGTTTAAAATTCATGGGAAGAGTTAAAAAAAAAAAAAACATTAACATTGACAGGAGTTTGGAAGAAGTTGATTCCAACCCTCATAGATGACTTTAAGAAGTTCAAGATGTCAGTGAAGGAAGGAACTGCAGATGTGGTAGAAATAGCAAGAGAGCTAGAATGAGAAGTGGAGCCTGAACACTTAACTGCATTGTTGCACTCTCATGACAAAACTTTCAGGGATGAGGAGCTTCTTCTTTGGACGAGCAAAGAAGGTGGTTTCTTGAGATGAAATTTACTCCTGGTGAAGATGCTGTGAGCAATGCTGAAATGACAGCCACCGATTTGGGATATTACATCAACGTAGGTTGATAAAGCAGCAGCAGGGTTTGAGAGGACTGATCCCAATTTTGAAAGTTCGACTCTAGGTAGAATGCTATCAAACAGCATCACATGCTACAGACAAATTATTTGTGAAAAGAAAAGTCAGCTGATGTGGCAAGCTGTATTTTTATCTTATATTAAGAAATTGCCACAGCCACCCCAGCCTTCAGCCACTACCACCCTGATCAGTCATCAGCATCAGTCAGCAGCCATCAGCATCTAGGCAAGACCATCAGCCAGCAAAGAGATTATGACCTACTGAAGGATTGGATGATTTTTTAGCAATAAAGTATTTTTTTTGTTTTGTTTTATGCCCTTAATTTTTTGTTGTTTTATTGTTTCATTCAGGAGCATTTACAGAGCATTTAATATTAGTTACAAATAAGGCAGGTTGTAGGAACAAAGATGAGAAAAATGTGATTTTAGTTTTTTGCCCCAGAGTTTTCAGTCGAACAGATGTAAATAGGCAAATAAGTAATCACAATGTGGTATATGATTTATGTTTCTATCACATCCTCTAAATCTGAGTCAAAAGATAGCAACCCTTAATTAATGAATCACTGATAACATTGTAAGTGCTAAAAGACATGGCTTGCTCTACCAAATTTTGGTTCATAACTGAGAATTTAAAGCATGTGATTATAGGTTGTGTTTTCCTTTTTTCTTTTTTTTCTTTTCTTTTTTATTGATTTATGTTTAAAAAACCTTTTTTTTGCAATAAAGTATTTTTAATTGGAGGTATGTACATTGTTTTCTTAGACACAATGCTATCGCACCCTTAGTAGACTATATTGTAAATATAACTTTTATATGAACTGAGAAACCAAAACAATTGTGTGACTGGCATTATTACAATATGTGCTTCATTGTGATAGTTGGGAACTGAACCTGCAATATCTCTGAGGTATGCCTGTAAGATCTAGATTATGTTGTATCTGGATAATACTGTTGATCTCTATAATGTATGACCCAGAGACTCCTCTTAGTGTGGAATTTGGCTCACAATAACTAAATTTCACATGAGAAAGAAGTAGACTAAAAAAATGTAAATTTGTAATCAGAAATCAGAGTCAGAAACCAGGGTATCTGAAGATCATATGATTATTTTAACATCTTGCTATCATCTGGTGACTTGGTAATCCACTTGAAAATAAGGTAGTTAGATTTGGTTAGGACTAAAAAGAATTTATACTATATCATATGTTGATTTCAGATTATTGATGTTTTAAGTATTCCACAATTCTTCATTAAGAATTTCTCCAGCTATAAAATTTGTTCTGAGTTTTTCTTTAGTTTTGCTAAGGAAATCAGAATAGTGTCATCCATTTGGTGGGATTCTACTTTCTCACAGTATTGCTCTGATGTTCACAAAGTTCTATATTGGCATCTTCCCACAATAATTCTTCTCTTGCTAAGTTCTTTCCCCCTATTTTTAGTGCTTTTAATTTTTTTACATCAAAACATCCTAACATAGACTAATAAGGAAACATTAAAAAATCACATATTTGCCATTTATTCTGTAAAATGGTACATTTAGGATGAACATTTTCTTCCACCATGAGCTGATTTTATGGTTTTACTCTCTGATGGCAATATTTTCAAATCTTTGGTGAAAAACCTTAATGTCCTTTTGAATGGACAAGAAAAACTAGATAAAATTATTATGAGGCAAATAAAATGAGATCATGCAAGTGACAGTACATTATAGGCTACAAAGTTGAAAGTAAAGACTATAACTATATGCCATAACCAAAGAAAGTTCTGAGTTTGCATAACATCTGTCAAGCAAGTTGGAACCAATTACTATATTCACTATTGGGTTAGTGTGATTGCCACTGCAAAATGGTAATGAAAATGATGGTATTCTAATGAACATTATATAGCTTCTTAGCATTTAAACCAAGTGGATATAAACTATATGTAATAAAAATACAAATTATCTGACACAACAAAATCAAAACTTTCTGGAATTTAAAATTTCCAATATCAATTAGCAATGTTTTCCTTGCAATGGTACATTTTGATATAATATAGTCAAACTTCCATACTTCAGCCTCACATCCACACAATTTGATCAAATAAATCTTTTTATTCTGTTCCTTTTAATTAAAAGATAACAAACAATGAACTATGCATTCAGAAAATAAAGAAATGCAAGTTAGGGAAAATAAGAAGGAAGGAATTGTTAGATTAATCAGTTTGGATGAAGCAAGCCATTCCCTTTCTAATGATCCTTCAGTACATTGTGACAATTATCACAAGAATGTTAAAAAATCTAAAAAATTTTAAAATGTAAAAAAAAAATCTATTCTCTATTCTCTGATATATAGTGATTATAGAAATTACTTATGTTGCTTATAAAATGGTAAGCAATGAATACACACACACACAGAGATACATACATATATTTGTAATCCTGACAGAAATCTACTGAGGTAAATTCTACTATTATATCTATTTTACATACAGGAAACCTAAAGTACAGATAGATAAAGTAGCTTGTCCTGAACACAGCCAAAATTTGAATCTAGGAAATTTGGCTGTACTGCTCAGACCTTAAATCCCATATTAACTGGTTTGAAAACCGTTCATAACAAGACCACTTAAAATCACGTTACCTTTCTTTCTTCAAACTTTCCATCGTAACAACTGTTTGAACTACACTAGCTTCTTCTTCTTCGTTTTTTTTTAAGGTCTTTGAAATCAAGGTGGACATTATTTTTTTAATCTTCCTATTTCAAGTGCCTACAGTTATCTCCCGGTGCATAATTGGTTCTAAATGCGTGTTTGATAAGAGAAAGAATTCTATTTCCAAATTGGTATGTCTTTACTACATTTCTAACTTCATCTTAAGATGTCTTTTGGTTTATTCATCAAAGGCTTGGTTAAACTTTTTTTCCAGACTTATTATTACTCAGAACTTCATTAGGTCTCACAGTGTTTCCTACATGCTCAATATTCTCCAGGATTCTGAATACTTTTCTAGAGCAGTATTTTTACATTGTATTGACTTTTATATTTGTACAACCATATCCCCACCAGGCTGCTTTCATGCAGGCAAGTCATCACTTATCTACTTTTGTAGCCCCAGTATCTAATAAAGTGCTTAATATGTAATAGTGGTAACTACCTAAAGAGTTCTGCAACTTATTTGCCTTCAGCGGTAAGGCGTGAAATTTAATATTGATGTAGATGAAACTCTGTATATTAAATACTTACATCTATTTTAAGATACATAATTATTTCTAATTTGTAAGAAATGCATAAGAGGAACAAAAAATGAAGCTCAGAATTTAGTAAAGAGAGTAATTCCTTAAAGAAGCTATAAACCATAGTGATTTTGGCAGGGTGTCATTGGGTAATGGAAAGAATAGGTTTTAAAGTTATAATTGTGATCACCCTGCCATTTGCAAATTGTACCTTTGGTCAAGGCACCATATTGCTTAGACTTAGTTTTGCATTTTGCAGATAACTATGCATATTTATAAGGTTGTTTTAAGGGTGAACTGAAATATATGTGAAAGAGCTTTGCAAAATGTCAGTATAGAAGTTCAACCAAAACTAAGTAAAGTATAAGACCTCAAGCTGCCGCAGCCTCAGTGCATACATTAAAACCATGGCTTTACACATTTTTGGCTGTGAAGTACATTACAACATGGTGTGTATTATAATTTTATACGTTAATAATATAATAATCCTGTATTTTTGGACTGATATATATGCAAAATATACATGTATCATTTCACAAAATAGTGCTTTTGTTTGACTACCATGAACTTTGATTTATTCTAATTTATTATCATATTCTATGATATTCATCTTTCATTCAAAAGTGTTATTTGAGACACAACTAAATAATTATTTTTCTACTCACAAATGAGTCAAATCCCAGAGTTTGACAGCCACTGTATGACAGTCCCAGCTTACTTTGTAGAATGCAATGGTGATATCGTGGGAAAGAAGGATTTCTATGAATTATGAAAATTAGTTTGGTAGCCATTAAGAAAATTCAAGAGTGTTCTGTTTTTTCCTTTTTTTGCACAATCATTAAAACTGAACTTACCTACCCTATTTATAGTTAATCAAGCCTATGAGTTTTACTTTGGTTAAAAACCATGGAAAAAAAATGACATGTTTCACTTCTAGATAGAGTCACTAAGAAGCTGTAAAATTCCTCACCTTGTCCTCCTACAGCATGATGAGTCTCTATGTTCCCTGTGATAAACCTATTAGCTTTGTTCTCAGAGTAAGAACATATGGGCCCAATACCAGATGGTTCCTATAGGACATGTAGCATGAATAAGAAACAAACATCTTTTCCTGACTGATGAAAAAATTGAGGGTCATATTGTGCTGATACAGCGAAACCAAGTCACTTAGCTTGGCATGCTATTCACATGGAGATAAATAAACTCTTACTGGATGTTAAAATAACACAGGCCTGTGCTACATAGTGGTGCATATATATTTTTAATATAACCTGCAGAAACTCAGAAGGCAGATCATCTACTTAACACACTTGTAGTGCTAGGACAAAGAGTTGGAAATTAGAATGTTTGTAGGGTGTGTTCTCTGCTGTGGCTTCATTTGATGTTAATCATCCTGAAGCAGGAATAAAAGAGGAAAAGAGAGGGTACATAAATTCAGAAAATGCAGTGCTGCAAGAGACCTCTACTGCTTAACCCCTAAGGGAAATGATAAGCCTTTTAGGATCTTAACAACAAAAACATCTGTATTTTTCCTGCTTTGGGACTTGAACTGAATCATAGGCTCTTCTTGTGTCTCAAGTCTGTCTATATTCAGATGAGAATCACACCATTGGTTCTGAACTCTGAACCAGTACTGGAACTAAACCATTTGCTCTCCTGGATCCCCAGCTTGCTGGCTGCCAACTCACCTGCAGATATATCACTTTCAGCTTCCATAATCATATAAACCTATTCCTTATAGTAATTCTCTTTCTCATATTCTCTCTTTCTCTCCCTCTCTCTCTATCTATCTACCTACACACACACATATATATATATATATATATATATAGAGAGAGAGAGAGAGAGAGAGAGATAACATATATACATATATAGAGATACAGTTATATATATATCTCCACATCTATTATATATAATGAGACTATATATATCACATATCATATATATATATATATAAAATACAGAACAAATACATCTGACTAATAGACCATCCAATCATTTCCATTGCAATACAAAGCATTCCATTTCTTCTAATACTTGATAGATTCAAAATGCAAGCAATGTATACACACAAGTAATTTATGAAGAAAGAAGCATGGCTGCAAGAAATAAACAATGGTTCTATCTGGCACAATGGAAGGAATCAGAGAAAGAACTAAACTTCAGTGAGAAAACTGGTCTGTTGTTTCACCCATTCACATCATCCCATCTAGGAGTTGATGACATTCTGACAGTGGGGAGGAAAAGTAAAAGGGGCAGAAAAAGTAAGTGTGAAGGAAATGACTATGGGTCATAGCCATATAGTTTATGGATAACTATAAAGTTTTTGATAATTACAAAGTTTCTTCTTTTACTGCCTTGTACAAGTGTAATGATACTAAGAGTTTTAAAGGTTCTGAATTTAAAACGTATTCTGTATTAACACACAATACGGGAGTATTCCCAATTTAACATGACATGATCTATGGAAAAGGTGGGAAAGCTATGTCAAAATTCTGACAATCATGTCTTCTTCACTAAATACTTGTGGGATCTTGAAAAGATATTTTTTTTTTATGTCTGACATAATAGATCTACAAAAGTAGGAAATGAGATTCATTATTCATACTTCCTACTTGTGTTTTATGTGTAAGTTGTTTATAATTTTTATTGCTAGGCAATATTCTAATTGTCACTATATCATTATTTGTTTATTCATTTCTTCATCTCCTGTTCATGAACTTTTGGATGATTTCCATATTCTTGTTATTATTTTATATATATTTTAAATATAAAATATATTTAAAATTTTATCACTCTGCAATAAGAGAAGGTTTTGTGCTGACAGAGTTACAGCATTATCTCAAAATGGAAAATAAAGAAAAGGTATTTTTAAAAATTTAGGTCCTAGGCTGGTTTATTTTAAATCAGGCTTTGCAAGGTAGGAAACTGAAAGAGATCATGCACAGTTTGGGACATAATGGCTTTGGAATTATAAGAAGAGTGAAGAGAAAGTTTTGAAGCAAATCTTAATGAGCAAAACTTACCAAGGGACATCTAGGTGTGTTGACTATTTACGCCCCCAAAATCATTAGCATAAATGTTAATTAAGCAAAGCACAGCTTATTAAACTTGCAATAGTAAAGTGGGACATCAAATTAACATCTTGGGTCTCAAAATGGAAAATTAGGGCAGCATGTTATTAAAGTTCTAGAAGTTGGCCTAGCTGTTTTTTGAGATCTTTGAGGTCTTGCAAAATGAAGAAATAGTTATAATTGAGTAGAGTTTGTAACATCATAGCTTTGAGTTTGTGCTCACAGCAAGGAGAGGGACTCGAAGCAAGTCCAGATTAGCAAACAATTACTCTTGAATAAGTAAGTTGTTTAGTGGATTGATGTGCGTTTGTTGTATACCCCAAAAAGTTATACTTAAGTCCTAACATCCAGTAGCTGTTAAAGTGAGCTTGTTTGAAAATAGCCTTTACAGATATAATTAGTTAAAATAAAGTCACACTAGATTGAAGTAGACCCTAATCCAATGACTGGTGTTTTTAGAGGAAGAGAAAAGACACAGACACCAAGAGAGAATACTATGTGACAAATGAAGGCAGAAATTGAAATGATCTATCTTCAACAAGGAATACCCAGGATTTCCTGCAACCATCAGAAGGAATAAAGAGGTAAGGAGGTCTCCTCCCCTGGAGCCTTCAAAGGGAGCATGATCCTATTTGATTTCAGACTTCTGGCCTCCAAAATTTTAAGACAAAAAATTGCTATGGTTTAAAGTCACCCAGCTTGTGGTAATTTGTCTTGGCAGCCCAGGAAATTGATACATGAATTCACAGTCTTATCTTCTAGGAGAAGATATGTCTTGGAGAAAGCAGCTAATTTAATTTTCTCAGTTCTAGTCCTGTTTAATATAGGGACAGGAAAGGATGTCAACAATCAGTATTGTTTAACACAGAGGACAGTTAATTATGTTAGTTTCAATTCTCAGGTACTCCACTTTGTCTTCACAATCAAAATGTAATTTACTTCCTAACAAAGTAGTGTATTTATAAATCAAGTATATAAGCACATATTTATAACATATTTAGATGTATATAAATACCTATACACACACATATATATTTTTTATTTTACATTCTATGTATATGTTAGCAGGATAAATCTATTTAGATAGATTAATTCATTCAAAAATCTGAAATATATACGTATGTTCATGTATAACTGAAAAATTGTGTTCTGTATTGGAAATTGACACAACATGGTAAACTGACTATAACTCAATAAAATAAAATTTTAAAAAATATGAAATATTTCTATTTGATATATCCATAATATTAGAGTAGGCTAGGTAAATAATATTTGACTGATTTATCTAAACAGATCTATTATATTTCTATAAAGACATAGAAATTTTTATAAAGAAAAATAAACATATATCACTAGAAAGGAAAGCATAATCCTTAACATACATCCATCTTCTGAAACTATTAGACAGACGTATATACTTACCAGTTGACAAATATTGTACCTTGAGTGTTCAATTATAATAACAACCTATCACTCAGATATAAAACTGGACCAGGGATTTGTGCCCAACCCAAGGTCAGCCATTGAGATATTTGACAGTTCCAAAGATAAGGTCTATTTTCAACATTCTCTTTACCATGGGCCCTTTCTGTTAGACTCAGATAAAAGCAAGCACAAACAGTACGTGTTGTGGATTTGAATGAAACACAGGGGGAAATCAGAATAAAGAAACTATGATATAGATAGAAAAAGAGTAAATTTATTTTTTGATATCCCAAGAAGGAAATGTATGGATGATAAATCAGCAGTTTGCTCTTAGAGAAAATTACCAGAGTAAGAAAAATGAAGTGGTGTGTGTCCTTAGGTGAGGCAGAGTGATGCTAGATCTGAAGTGTATTATTCTAGCTTCTATGTTAATGACTAATCTATGTGGCACAGGAATTTGTTGTTTTGTTTCTTCCCTCTTCTGAACTCTGTCTTGGTCTCTCTCTCTCTTTCTCACTCTCTCTCTGTTATATAATGATTCAGTGACTCAGCAAATGTGGCCATGTTTCTGATGCTTTTGTTGGGGAGGAGGAAATTCCCCCTTTCTTTTCTGAGTTCTTTTGCTTGCTCTAATTATTAAATTCATACAAGACAGATTAATAGGAGAAAAAATAAATGCAATTTGTAGGTATGGAGGCTTCACAGACAGGGAACCTAAGAAGTGACCAAGGCAGGCAGGTTTTATGTTTTTTAGACAAAATTAAAAAAAAAAAGAAAAGAAAAGAAAAAAGAATTTGTGAGGAATTGATTGACCAAAGAAACTTAGGCTTTCGTGCTAAATTAATGAAGAATCCAAGCAGAGTTTAGGTTTGGAAACCTAGCAAAGCAGTGAAGAAGTAAAAGGATTTGTTGGCCCTGGATTCCCTATCTCTTGTAATAAGTACGTCTCTCTTTCTCCCGGTACAGGGAGGGGACCTTTAACACAGGGCATTTATTTGCTGCTTTCAGAGGGGACAGACAGAATCAGTCTTCTTTTCATATCGACTGTTTCTCAAGTAGCTTTAATTCAAAATAATCAATATGCCACTGTGGCGTGTATTGGAGTGGCCTCCTCTGAGCCCTGACACTTGTTAATGGAGGAGCCTAACAAGAGCACAGTTGTAAGCAGTTGTCAGAATTGGGGGAAGTGGGGAAATTTTAAATTGTATCAAAATAGTAAATATAAATCTATGGACAGTGTAGTGAATTTTAGTGAATCTAATATTTTATCAAAGTTCCAAATGTTTGATTGACTAATGACAATTGAAGGCTGATTCTAAAATAGATAAATATAGTTGTATGTTGGACATAAAGAAAATACTGGTATTGAAGTGTAATTTATACCTCATGTCTGTTTTCTAGACGAAAACACAACACAACAAACAAATTAAGAAACACAAGCAGCTACACTTCAACTTTGAAGAAGTGATGGGTGTAGTGAGAAAGTGGAGAGTGGGATGGCAAATGATAATAGTGTGTGATAGTGTTGATTTACACTAGTTTTGATCATTGAGAATCAATGAAGCTTGTTATGGTAGCCTTGGATGGAATAAGGTCCAAATAAAATCCCAATATACTTGTGCTTTTAAAATGACCAATTAAATGACCAATGGGTCTGTCCTGGCTTGTCTGTTCTCCCCATCCTGATCCACTTTCCCTCCTTTGGCACACTTCACTGTGTTCTGAGGGCCATCTGTAGGTACTTTATCAACAGGTTCCCTTGTCTTCTGTCTTTGCACTGATTTTGGCCAATGGAGAGCCCTGGCCAGAAATCAGAGGAGTGTGAGATTGTTCCATTTTTCCTTCATTTTCTTTCCTATGTAACCACCTGGAGCTGAGTGTATCACCAGCCCGTAAGGGGGTGGGGGTGGAGGGGCTTGTTCCACACATTCACTTCTTAAGTTCATTAACCACTCTTTGTCTTTGATTCTCCAGACTGAATGATGGAAATGGATTTGTGCTATAACTAGCCCCAGAATATTCTACTATCTGTTTCTGTTCTCCTACATTCTATCCACATGTCTGTAAATTGTCCCTTTTTAAATTTACTTTCTCAAATTTCTTTTTTCCCAGTTTTATTGAGTAATAATTGACAAATATAACTATATAAGGTTAAAGTATACAACATAATGATACGATATGCATATATATCATGGAGTGATTACCAAGATCAAGAAAATTAACACATCCTTCACCTCACATAATTCATTCTTTTCTGTATGTGTATGGTGAAAATGTTTAAGGTCTACTTGATAACTTTCAAGTACACAATATTATATTACTAACTGGAGTCACCATGTTGCACATTATATCCTCTGAACTTATCCTTCTCAACCACCTGCTTCTTGCTGGACCCTGAGTTAGCATAGGGTCTTGAGCAATTTAGTTATAATTTCATGGAAACTTTGGAGTTTCCCCTTAAAGGCAAAAGAAAGAAATTCAAAAGGCCATGATGATTTTAAGATTGAACTCTAAAAAAAACAAGAAAACTTGAGATTTCCATGCAACTTTTTTGTTGTAATTTTCGTTTGTAGTAAGAACCTTTCCCAGTGTAAGGATATCTCAGGTGCATATTGGTTTCAAACGAGAACATTCTCTTCTCTTTCTAAGAATCCTAGATTAATGGTGAAAAGCTTATTTATAAATGTTTATTTTCTTTCCCACCTAACTTTTGCTTCTTGCTATCTACATTTTTTAATCCACTGCCTTACGCATGCAATAGGTTTTTCTAGACCCAACCAAGAGGTCCACACATTTTCACTCTCTACTTACTTAGATTAACCTCTATATACATTGCAAATAAAAAACAAATATTATAATTTCCATTCAGGAAATTATGATGAGTTCATGATATAAACTATATAATCTGTTCTAAAGTCAGGTACACTTATTTTATATACGAAATAGCAAACACACAAACTAATAATTGTAAACTGGGAAAAAGAGACAAAAATCAAGATCTCTGAGAACTAGAAATAAAACAAGAACATTAAACATGGTTCGCTCCTCCTGCCTGCTGAGCAATGGGTTCAAAAGCGGTCAATGTGGCCAGTAATGTGACCTTAGTGGGGTGATAAGAACCAAAATCATCTCACACGTGGTAAGTGATTAATCTAAGAACCCCTGCAAAGCTATGTGGTTTATCGTTACTTAAGAAAGCCATATTTTGTTAAAGAACCAGCCGAGAATTGATAACAGCTGGATTATTTCAGTACTATATATGTAACAGAGAAAATAACAAGGAAATATGATAGAGCTAAACAAGTAGTGCAAATTTTTCCTTTATGTTAATATTCTAATATTCTTGGCATAATGAATTCGATGTATGTTTAGTTAGATCATATAGTTATGAGATTTCAGAACTAAAAAGGATGTGAAAAATGATCGTGTTAAATACCTTTCCAAGATCTCATAGGTAATTAAGAAAGAAGACAAGATTGCCTGCATTTTGCTTCAGTTTCCCCACTTTTGCATAAACCATCTTGTGCTTTCCTTAATAAACTCTGTCAGCACAGGTACTTACATGAGGCTTTTCTCACTTTCCACAGCACAGCTTTCTTCATTCACTTACATGTTCATTGTGACAGAAAACTTGCCAGACCTATAAATCCTAAATTACTGATAGATTAAAATTATCAGTGGAATAAATATTTCAGAAGTTTAACCAATCAAGTTTTTTTTTTTTTTTTTTGGAGAATGTAACAACTAAAAATGGGTCAGCATAAAAATAACTCATTAAACATTTTTACTTGTCCATTTCTCATTCACTTATTAAAAATGTGTCAAGTAGTTGTTATGTACCTGATACAGACTCAGTTGCTATTGACAGAAATATTGAAGATGGAAGTTTAAAAATAAGATAATTTCAGATAGTGATAAGTGAACTAAAGAAATTAAAATGTTAAGGAGCCTCAATAAAATCAAAGTCAAGGAATCCTAGTTCATCAGGTAAAGCATCTCGTTACATGACAATTGAGCAGACACGTAATTGCTGAGATAGTCAGTAGTCAGAAGATTAAAATAATAAGGATAAAATCTCTAAACTAAGTTAAAAGGAAAGTAACAACAAGGGCAAGAACAAAAACGTGGTGCAACCTGAGAACAGCAGTAAAGAGAGTGTGCGTGCAGCAGAATTGAAAAAAGATTTTGTGTAGGAAATTTTAGACCACGTCAATGTTACATAGGTGTTACTCAAAGTAAAAAGGGTAAACCTTTGGAATTTTTTTTTTTAACTTTTTTTTACTTTAAAAAAAATTCAGGGTTGAAGAATACATGATTTGGGAGTTAAAAAGATTACTCTCTTGCTCTAGTCTTGAAAAATATTTTCAGATAGCAGAAGAAAATCAAAAAACTTAAATATTCTGAGGTATCCAAATGGTTGAGAAACTTATGAAAAACTGAACAGTTGTATTAGTCATTAAGAAGATATACATTTTATCCCAATGTTCAGCCCTACTTATAATAGCCAAGACATGGAAGGAAACTAAGTGTCCACCAAGAGATGAATGGATAAAGAAGTGTGGTATATATACATATGTATATATGTGTGTATATATATATTCACACACACACTGGAATATTACTCAGCCATAAAAAGAATGAAATAATGTCATTTGTAGCAACCTGGATGGATCTAGACAATATCATACAAATGAAGTAAGTCAGAGAAAGACAAATATTATATAATATCACTTATATGTGGAATCTAAAAAAGTAGTACAAATGAACTTATTTACAAAACAGAAACAGACTCACAGATATAGGAAACAAACTTATGGTTACCAAAGGGAAAGGGGTTGGGGAGGGATAAACTGGGAGTCTAGGATTAACAGATGTACATTGCCATATATAAAATAGATAAACAACAAGGTCTTACTGTATAGCACAGGGAACTATATTCAATATCTTATAATAAACTATAATAGAAAAGAATCAAAGCAAAAAAAAGTAGATATTTACATATATATTTACATAAGAAACTGAATTACTTTGCTGTACACCTGAAATTAACACAATATTTTAAATCAGCTGTATTTCAATAAAAACAAACAGATGCAAATTTTGGTGAATGTGGCATGACCTGTATTCAGAAACATGGTGTTTGGGAGTGTAAAGTAGTATGGTTTGCAAAATTGCTAGTATCCATTAAAAAGGCATATTTGCATAATCTACACCTTTGCAAAAAAAAAAACCTCCCGATTACTCTCAAAAGGAATAAGCACATACATACACCAGTGGACATATTCAAGAATGTTCAGAATAGCCCTATTCATAATAACCCTCACCTGGAGACTGCTTCAGTGCCCACTGACAGAAAACAGATACCTATATTATGCTGCAGTAACACAATGAAGATGAAGAAACTATCAGTACATTCAGCACATTTGGATGACTCTTGCCAAAATAAAGCTGCATGAAAGAAGTCAGACACAGGAGGAGGAGCAAGATGGCGGAGTAGAAGGACACTTATAGCTCACCCTCTCCCACAAATACACCAAAATTCACATCTACGGACCTACTCAGCCAACTAGAGCACCTGCTGAACTCTGACAGAACATCGCCCTCTTCAAAGGCAAAGACGCCAAAAATCTTGTAGGAGAAAAGGAAAAAAGAAAGAAAAAAAAGCAAAACAATGCAGGACCAATCCTGTGGGGAGGGAGTAGCAAAGGAGGACTGGCGCTCATTCACCGGGGCTCCCCTCTCCAACGGAGACGCCAGCGGGACGGAGAGGGAGCCTCCGAGGCTCAGACCTGCCCTGAGCACCCCTTGACCGACAGAACTGAGTTAAACGGGCACAAAGGGTCCCTGTGACACCCAGTCCGAGATGCGAGCCGGCAGCTGGGGCCAGGACAGGCCACCTGAGCCAGGCAGAGGACTGGGGCAGCTGCATTGAGGCAGCCCCAGGGAACTGCAGAGTGCTGTACACCATGGCTGGGAGGGGATATGGAACAGAACAAACTTGGTCCCCCATAAATTGCGAAAAAAGCAAAGCAACATGGCTGGTGTGCCCTGGGGGTGAGGGGCACCATAGCCTTTTTCTCCTCAGACCTGTGCCGCCATTACTTGGTGCTTCTTGCAAGAAGAGAGACGGGGCACAGCCACAGCCGCCATCTCCTCCTGTGTGCAGCACCCAGGCGGGGGTGAGGCCAAGACCTGAATCCACACCCAGGAGCTCTGCAACCTCCTAGCCAGGACTGAGACTTGTTTACAACCAGAGGCAGATAGGATCTTTCTGCCCTGGTACCTCAGAGAACTTGCACTGCCAAGACAAACAATGAGCTGAGATTTGGCATGGAGCAGGGGCAAGGCCATTCCCTGGTCTTCCCTGAGCCCACCTTCAGAGCACCAACCCAAGGCGGAGCAGACAGCTGCACAGAGCAGCACAGCAACTGCCGGGAGCGGGTGGGCGGCAACCCGCTTTCCTGGCAGGAACGCAGCACCTGACCACAGTGCTGGGAGGGGGCGCGATCCACCCACATGCCTCGCCCGAGTGCAGCATCTGACTGCGGCATCGGGAGGGGGAGTGACCCGCCTGCCCACCCACTGGGTAAGAGCTCAGCACCTGACCCAGTGTTGGTAGGGGATGCAATCTGCTAGCCAACAGCCACTGGGAGCAGCACAGACAAGGGTGCCAACAGAGGGTCTCTGGAAACAGCAAGCTGATTTCGCAAAACAGGGCAAAGACACAAAGGCCTCTTGATAAAATCATTAAGAGCACACCGTCTCCAGGAGAACTAGATAACTGATACTCCCTAAGCCACAGTGCCAGAGAGATATGAGCAACATGAAGAAGCAGAGGAACCACTCCCAATTAAAAGATCAAGAGAAATCCCCTGAAAGCACAATCAAGGAAATAGACATTGATGGCCTACTAGATCAAGAATTCAAAAAAGGAGTGGTCAAAGTACTAAAGGAACTAAAAGAAATAGTGTTTAAAGATATAAAATATGTCAAAAATGAAGTAGAAGCTATAAAGAAGAACCAAGTAGAAGTAGTAAACTCATTTGCTGAGATGAGAGCTGACCTAAAGGGTGTACAAAACAGGCTAGATAATGCAGAGGAACGAATAAATGACCTAGAAGACAGGACAACAGAAAGCACCCAATCAGAACAGCTGAGAGAAAAACAAATGAAAAACAATGAAAACAATATATGGGACCTATGGAATAATATAAAGCATGCCAATCTACACATAATAGGGGTTCCAGAAGGGGAAGAAAGAACAAAGGGGATTGAAAAGGTATTTGAAGAAATCATGACTGAAAACTTCCCAAACCTAAAGGAATCAGATATCCAAGTACAGGAGGCTCAGAGGGTCCCAAACAGGAAGAACCTAAACAGAACCACATCAAGACATATCATAATCAAGATGGCCAGAGTCAAGGATAAAGAAATGATCCTAAAGGCAGCAAAAGAAAAACAAAGAGTGAGTTACAAGGGTATCACCATAAGGCTCTCAGCTGATTTCTCTACACAAATATTACAGGCCAGAAGGGAGTGGCAAGACATATTCAAAGTCCTGACATATTCAAAGTCCTGCATGAAAAAAATATGCAGCCTGGGATACTCTATCCAGCAAGGCTATCCTTTAGGATAGAAGGAGAGATAAAGAACTTCACAGACAAGAAAAAACTAAGAGTTTAGCAACACTAAACTCATGCTAAAAGAAATATTGACAGGTCTACTCTAAATAGAAAAGAAGCAGGATGCAACAAAAATGAGAAACTCAACTGGAAAGGAGATAACTGCCATGAATTACAAAACGAATAAACACAAAATCGTAAAAGAAGACATCTAAATCTTTAAAAGTGGGAGAGTGAAGCAAGGAAAGCCATTGTGGAAAACAGTATGGAGATTCCTCAAAAGACTAGGAATAGTCTTACCATAGGACCCAGGAATCCTGCTCTTGAGCATAAATCCAGAAGGAACCCTACTTCAAAATGACACCTGCACCCCGATGTTCATGGCAGCATTATTTACAATAGCCAAGACATGGAAACAGCCTAAATGTCCATCAACAGATGACTGGATAAAGAAGTGGTATATTTATATGATGGAATACTATTCAGCCACAAAAACCGACAACATAACACCATTTGCAGCAACATGGATGTTCCTGGAGAATGTCATTCTAAGTGAAGTAAGCCAGAAAGAGAAAGAAAAATACCATATGAGATCACTCATATGAAAAATCTAAAAAAAAAACCAAAACAGAAATACAAAACAGAAACAGACTCATACACATTAGAATACAAACTTGTGGTTGCCAAAGGGGCTGGGGGTGGGAAGGGACAGACCAGGATTTTAAAATGCAGAATAAACAAGATTATACTGTATAGCACAGGGAAATATATACAAGATCTTGTGGTAGCTCATAGTGGAAAAAAAAATGTGACAATGAATATATATATGTTCATGAATAACTGAAAAATTGTGCCTACACTAGAATTTGACACAACATTGTAAAATGACCATCACTAAATAAAAAAAGTAAAAAAAATTAAAATTAAAAAATTAAAAAAAAAGAAGTCAGACACAAAATGGCACTGTTGTGTCCATTTATGAAGAGTTCAAAACCAGACAAAATTAACTTATGCTGATAGACAGGGGGTGATTTTTTGATCAAGGGTTATGATTATTTCTGAGGTCTTTCTATATTCTATTTATTCACATGGGAGGTGGCTATATGGGAAAATTCAGTTTGAGAAAATTCACCAATCCATACACCTATCTGCTTTGTTTTCATCTTAATAAAATGATGGGAAAGAAAATGATTAGTATAATTTCTACGTGGTCAAAGATTGTATGTAGAGTCAAAAGAAAGCATTACTGTAATTAGGAATAATGATGGTGGATTGCTCTAGATATGGGAGGGGTCACCATATATTTAGGAGAGGCAACATTTATATAACATGTTAGTTTAATTATAATTATTTGTAAAACTGAACTCAGGTATAATTTCTAGACATTAATAAAAGATATCTCAGGAATAAAATTAAGGACATACAGATAGAAACTGATGTTAACATTTTACTTATGATCTGTTAACAAAACATATCTGAATTTTATGAGAAAAAAATCCCATCTTTTAAACCACTTTTTATGTTTTAGAAAAAATAACTTCCTGCAATTCCTAATTTAGTCAATAATTTCTTAAAGAATGGTTTAGTTTACCTAATAATTAGTTTAAGAAGATTATCATTCTAAATTCTCTCTCCCTTCTTCACTATGCATTTTAACTTTTCTTAGCACCTCCTATACAAATTGTCCTCCAAATAGGGCAACTTAATATAGTTCAAAGGTCTAGACTCTCCCCTTTTGGAACAAAGGAGTTAGAAACAATAGTTTAGGTAATAATCTAATGGCTAGATTAATAGCACAAAAACACTAGGAAGTGTCACATTACAGATGTGTGAATGACTGTCGTGGAATGTTAATAAAGAGAAACCTAATTATTTTCCTTTCCTTTTAGTCTTCTCTGCCCTCAGCTACCCCATGACCATCAGCCCTAAACAGGGAAATCTTTAGTATGTCTGTAACAGTTTCTATTGCTGCAATTAAAAAATTACCAGGAGTTTAGTGGCCACAAATTCATTAACTCAAAACTTCTGTCTAGGCAAGATGTCTAGGAACAATGTAGCTTGTCCTCTAAAATGCTGCAATCGAGGTGTCACACCAGGCTGGGTTATCATTTCAAGACTCTATTGGAGATATATCTATTTCAAGATTACATGATTTTTAGCAGCATTTGTTTCTTGATGCTTTGGAAACAAGACCTTTAGTTTCTTGCTGATCAAAAGCTGGAGGCTACTCCCAGTTTCTTGTCATATGGACCTTCCAACAAAGCTGTTTGCTTCGTCAAGGTGAGCAAGAGAGTGAGAGACTCCAGGAAAATGGTTACTGCAATCCCTTGTAGATTAATCACTTGATCAGAGAGGTCCTTTCACTTTTGATGTATTCTATTGATTAGAAGCAAGTCACAGATCCTGCTCACACTCGAAGGGATCACACAGGGCTTGAACATAACATAAGGGAACTTGGATTATGAAGGGCCACTCTAGGAGACTGTTCATCTCAGTCCACCCTCTACCCTCCAGTGGTTCACATCTGTCCCACATGTAAAATACATTTACCTTCCTTATCCCAAATGCTTGTTGAGAGTTTTAGTCTAGTAAATTATCTGTTCAAGGATTGTAGGTAAATAGTGTTATCAGCCTGTTCAATGGTTGAAGTTGGGGTAAGCTTCTAGCTTGTATTCTCTCTGTTCCTTCCCATCCTGTCAGTTTTTCTGCTGAAATAATTTTCTCAAAAACTATATATATCTCCCATGGAATTAACTGAGGTTCATTCTTTACACAAAATCCATATTAAGAGGTCATTTTGAGGTAAGCCCTTCTCTGTCTTGAGCTCAGGCTGAGCTGACTGAGGGACATCACTCTTGTTTCCTAGAGAGATGATGGTTTGATTGAGAGGTTCTATGAGACACATCCTTAATCTCTTAAAAAGAAACTTTGCATGATTAAATATTCTCACTTTTTTTTTTATCTTCCTGAGTATTTAGAAAAAGTTTACACCATCACACTGTCAGTTATTTCTCTAGGCATGCTTTCTTGACAGTGCTCAGAATCCATTTCCAAATTTTAGTATCCTTTCCTACTGGGAGAGGTTGAGACAGCCCCAAATCATTTCATCCTAGTTTTTATTTTTCTTGTTTAGCAGATCTTTCTGCAGTTTATCTCACTTCTCTTGAATTTTGCTGTAAGTAGGAAAAAGAAACCTGGCAATATCTTCTCCACTCTGCTTGGACATCTCCTTAGCTAGGTCATCAAATTCATTAGGCACATGTTTTACTTTCCATTTTATTATGGATAATAGAGTTGCTAAGTTTCTGCAACTAGGCAATAAGGATCCTCTTTCCTTTCTGTTCCAATAGTATGTTCTTTGTTTCCTTTGTCGCTCTCATCATTATCA
The DNA here is from genome assembly GCF_009834535.1 of Camelus ferus. Taxonomy (NCBI): domain Eukaryota; kingdom Metazoa; phylum Chordata; class Mammalia; order Artiodactyla; family Camelidae; genus Camelus; species Camelus ferus. The sequence continues at coordinate 18,522,476 of NC_045696.1, read as the reverse complement.
TGATCCAAGTTCAGATTATAGTAGAGTCAATGAGTCTTCACTGCCTGAATCTTTAAAGTACAGATTTCTAACAATCTGTCCAATGATTTAGGTTTTTTCTATCAGAAATCTTTGAAATTCTTCTAGCTTCCATCCACTGCCAATTTTCAAAGTCATTCCCACATCTTTAGGTATTTCTTATAGCACTACGCTACTTCCATGTACCAGAACCCTGGTCCTGATATTTTTGGGGGGACGAGCATTTCACATGTATTATCTACTTAAGTTCTTGCAATAATGTTTTAATTAGATGCTACCATTATTCTGATTTCACATATGAGAAGATTAAGGTGATTAATTTGCTAATGATAATACAAGGAGTACGTGATATGACTAATTCTGCATTTAGTAAAACTTTTTGCAAGAATTTAAATTTGTGATGTCTCTAAGTGAAAAACAAATGAAGAAATACATAGGTAGGCTTACTTGGAGAGGTCAACATACATTGCTTGCATTATATGGTTATTATACTATTCATGGAAAAGAAATGTTACACTACCTAATTCAATTGATATTTGATGTCTGGGATTAGATGCCCCTCACTTTTTTGATCAGGTCTGCTGCTTGCATTTGTATCTTTATGTGGATGCTGAGAAGTCAAAACATAAGATGAAAATGTTATTCTGTTAAACAATACAGTATCCCTCCCAACATTCCTTTTTGTCATGCCTTTACAATTTCCTTATCTTTCCAACTAAGATAATGCACAGTGTTCAACACATTCTTATTCTTAGGACTAGGGTGAGAGTCAGATCTTGAAAACAAGAATGCAATGCTCAAAGCCTTCCCACCACTTTTATCTCCCATATAGCAGCATTTTGTTGATAAAATAACAAAATTCAGAAACAGCAGGCAAGCATGATTTCTTTCAAGATAAACAGAGCCTACCAGAACAGCTGATCTCAAAGATTACATGTTTGACAGATGCTTTCTGTATCTCTTCATTGATGGCAGCCACTTAAAGTTTTCGAAGACTTCATTACCATAGATAACTACTATAAACAGTAGTCCACTACTATAAATAGTCTGGTTGCTTGCCATAGTATAAGCAATTATTTTGAATTCTTACTGGATAGTATTAGTGTCTGGGTATTTTCTTCAGCTTTTTACCAAAGATAGAAAACTCATCACAAACCCTTATTCTTCCTCATTTATGTAAGATGTTTCATTATTATCTACTAAATATAGAGGATACATACCATATAAAATATTGAAATACATTTATATAACTGGCTAACCGATAAATAATGCTATCTGGCACTTACAGGATTTCAATGCAAAGCTCTAGATTTCTTTCATTCAATAAGTATTACTTGGGTTTCTCCTATATATTATATTCTAGCCCAGAGGCTCATAAATAATCATGAAATATATTATCATCCAAATGCTTTAAAGAAGCAATATCTCACTCCTTCACTTATTTAAATAACAAACCAACTATTATAATTGAAGTAAAAGTTCTGGGAAGTGTGTCTCCAACTCAAGAAGTTTGATCTTCCACATCATGTGTGTCAGCTATGTCCTACAGTTTCCCTCCATACTCTCAGTGTCTAGCACAGATTTGATCAAAACAAATATGAAAAAAAAATAGATTCTGATTGAAGGGGAAAAAAGCAATTGCTATATAAGTCCTACAGAATTATAAAAATGCTTCTGAAGAACAAAACTGAAGAAAGCATAATTATACCTGTATTTTCTGTGAAGTATTTTTTCAGAATATTGTGCTTATAGTAAACAACCTCATTGCCCCTAAAACATCATTCTGCTTTTCTTCTGCAGTAATAAAAACTCCAGCATTTTTATTTATTTTTTTAACATCTTTACTGAGATTCAGTACTCAGTCATAAAATTTACCCACTTAAAGTCTACAATTTGATGTGTGTGTGTGTGTTTTACTATATTCACAGTTTTGCAACCATCACCAGAAACTAAATTTAGAACACTTTAATCACCTACCAAAAAAACCTCTATCTTTTAGCAGTCACTCTCTATTCCTGGCCTCCTAAATCCTAGGAAACCACTAATAGATTTTCTGTCTCTATAGATTTGCCTATTTTGGATATTTTCTAAAAATGAAGCAATACAATATGTGATCTCTTATCATTAACATCTTTCACTTAGTATAATGTCTTCAAAGTTTATCCATATTGCATCATGTATCAGTAATTCATTCATTTTTATTGTTGACTGGTATTTCATTGTAATGACAAACTACATTTTGTTTACCCAGATATCAGTTGATGAGCATTTGGATTATTTTTATATTTTGTTAAGGACATTTTGTATCTGCATTTACAGGAATTATTAGTCTGCAGTTTTCTTCTCTTGTAATATCTTTTCCTGGTTCTGCTATCAGGAAAACTCTTGCCTCATTGAATGAGAGAACATGTTTCTTCCTGTTCTATGTTTTAGAAGAGTTTATAAAGTATTTGTGTTAACTCCATTAAATGTGGGGTAGATTTTACACATGAAGTCTTCTTGGCTGGGATTTTATTTTGGGGATATTTTTAATTGACTAATTCAAATTTTTACATGTGATTTGTTTTCTGACACACTGGTTATTTAGGATTATGTCATTTAAGTTCCACATATTTGTTAATTTTCCCCAATGCTCTCTGTTTATAATTTCTAATTTAATTTTTAGTAAAAGAATATATTTTGCATTTTATAAATATTTATAATTATTTTAACTTTGTTTTAGAGACAAGCATATAGTATAATCTTTCGATGTTTCATGAGTGCTTCAGAGGAATGAGTATACTGCTATTTTGGGATGGAATGTTCCATAGATACGATAGAACTACTTGACTTACAGTGTTGTTAAACTATTTTATTTCTGTGTTGTTTTATCTATTATTGAATTTGAGATTTTGAGGTCTCCAACTATTATTGTTGATTTTTTAATTTCCATCTTTGATTTCTTCCTTTCTTTCTTTCTCTCTTACTTTTTTACATTTTTTGATGGAAGTATAGTTGATTTACAATGTTGTGTTAATTTCTGGTATACAGCATAGTGATTCATTTATACAAATATATATATTCCATTTTATGTTCTTTTTCATTATCATCCATCTTTAATTCTTTCAATTTTGCTTTGTAAGAATTTTGGAGATCTTTGTTAGGTGCATATATGTTTATCATTTTTGTATCTTTTTCATTGATTGACACTTTCATCATGATGAATCATTCCTTTTAATTTCTGGTAACTTTTTTTTAAGTCTATTTTGTCTGGTAATAATGTAACTATTCTTGCATGGCAAGACATGGTAAATCCTTTTCCACCCTTTTACTTTCAACTTACTTGTGTCTTTACATCTAATGCAACTCTTGTAGACAGTATATAGCTGGATTTTGTTTTTTTTTTTTTAATCCAAACTGATAATTTGAATCTTTTTTGATTAGGCATTTTAAGACATTCACATTTTTGTTATGCTTATATGGTTGGATTTTCAGCTGTCATTTTGCATTTTGCTTTTTATATGTCTAACGTCTTTCTGTTGATCCATTCTTCCTTTACTGGCATCTTGTGTTAAATAAATATATTCTATTTTAACATTTTAAGAGTTTTAATTATAACCGAAAATTGATTTAGTGGTTTTTTCCAATACCATATCATTGTCATTTTACTTTATATAAGTTCACATCTTTTAAAGAACAGGATGAGAGTGAGTACATATTTATAGCTTGTTATATTGTTTTGCATTGACGATTTCTATTTCTCTTTCTTTCCTTCTGTGTTTTTCACTTACCGTCTGTGTCATTTCCTCCCTCAAGTACAGCTTTGTTCTGACCAACCTCATTTGAGTTGTTTTGTCAAATATGTTACATTTTACATGCTATAAGTCAAAGAATATAAAATATATATATATATTGTTTTATGCAGTTGCCTTTTAAATCAGTTAAGAAAAAAATAAGAATTATGCAATTATGCTGTATTTTACAGTTACCACATAATTGTCTTTACTGGCTCTCCGCTTTTTTTCTGTCATTCAAAAAACGAGTATATGTACTTACATGTATGACAGGGACATTATGCCATACACCAGAAATTGACACATTGTAACTGACTATATTTCAATTTAAAAAATAAATAAACATAAAGCATGTAAACTTGAAAAAATCACTATCTGTTATCACTTGCTTTTAGTCTGAAGAAATGCATTTGGAATTTCTTGTCAGGCAGGTGACAGGAATGAATTCTCTCAGCTTTTGTTTATCTGGATCACACTTTCTGTGTGTTTTATAGGTCTCTTAATATTTCTTGAAATGTGGAAACTTCAGATAATAGATTGTTGCTTCTCCAGATACACTTTCGGTTTCCTCTGTCTCCTTCTCCCTAGAGGTTGATGCTGTTGTTGTATATTTGCTTGGTCATTTGTTTATTTGTTTAGTGATTTGGCTTAGTTTATTTTGTGATGTGTATTTTCCCCGCAGAGTGCAGCCTCTGATGTCCTAGATTTCTTTTCCTCATTTTTTATCTTTAGACCGGTCTAATTAGGGGTCTCCTCTAGGTCAGGATAATTCAATTATTGGTCAAAAGTTACACCTATGCCCCTTTGCCAATTAGATCTTTTACCTTCTTACCTTTGAATATGTGTGTGGCTTGGATGTCACAGTTCAAGGAGATATGCTTTTCCCCTGTGTTCAGCCAGGGACTGATAGCTCAGATACTCTCTCTCTGATCACTGTGGAGAGGGTGCAGCCTTGCGTATACATAAATTCTTCCAGATTGTCAAGAATAAATGCGATTTTATTTCTAATCCTGGTTTCTTAGGAGTCATCCGTGGGTCAGAGTAGCTTTCTGAACAGCCAACACACTGAGATGTTATACTTCAGCCTCCTGCACCAGTGAATCTTCTGCTGATTTTAACGGTGTCTGTATGTGGTCAGAGAATATGTTCATTGTTTTCAAATCTGCCTAATGTCTTGGGCAGTGGTGGAGCCTAATATACTGACTCTGATCCCAAGAGGGCTCTCCTTGGCTGCCTCTTTTTGGTGTTTTCTCTTTAAAATTCCAGTTGCTCTTTCGTTTATTACCACTATTATCATGGGACACTAGCACAATTGCTATCCTCACTCCACTTTCCTGAAATTCTCCAAAGGGCCTTTAACTTTTGAATGGGCACATGACTATCCATATGAAGTAGCATTTCTAGACATCCTTGCATGCTGATGTGGCAAAGTGACTAATTTCAGACCTAGAAATGAGAAAAGCCATGGGTATATTTTCAGAATGTTTCCTTGTCTTCTCTCCTTCCTCCATCCTTCTGCTTGGTACATGGATAGAATGGTTAGAGCTCCATCTTATAACTTGAGAAGAGGAAAGAACTCCAGGAAGAGTGAAACAAAAAGCTGTAAACAACATTCTGGATCCCAAAGAACTGAAATACACTGAGATGACTTTATTTTACTTTTTATGTGATTATTATTTTTTGCCTAATACACTTTTATTTGACTAACAAGTAGAAATGCCCCTAATACCAATCAAATTTTCTTTTTCTCAAGCAATCTGAATTACTCATGTACTTCTTTGGTTAACTTACATATGTGGAAAACTTAACGCACAGTCCTGCCCAGTAGTATTCCATATATGTGATTTCAAAAGTCACAAATTAAGTTGACTCAGATTTTTTATACACCTCCCTTTAATGTCTATTAGCCTCGCTGCACTTTTATTGTAATTATTTGTAACACGTTTGTCACCATATTCCCCTTGCTTTCCCTCAATTAACTAATGCAACCCTTGATATCTTACTCACTTTTGAGTCACCACTGTGACCAGCACTTAGCTAGTCCTTGAATAAATACTAATAAATTTTGCTAATTGGATAATACTTGGATTTTATCAAGCTCGTATAGGAAAGAGGAAAATACTGAGAATACAAAAAGGAAGTATAAAAAATCAAGTTCCAAAGGAAACTGCAATCTATTTGTACAAAAGAAGACATAAGAAACTAAAAGTAATGGAAGATTAAGTGATATATTAATGTAAAGGCAAAAGGGTAACTCTGGATGTTCATGTAAAATAAACCCAAGAAAACCTTTGAAGAAAGTTTAAAGCTAGAAAACTAAAGCAGAACAGAAAGGCAATAAAAAGAAGACAATGTGTTTTTTAAACAGTAATTACCTAATTGTGACTATTAGAATTAATATGAATTTTTCCATCTTGTAATCTCCCCTAGCCCCATTTATTGTATTCTCCATTTGAAAAGTAGAATATAAGGTTCTGACATCTATCTTCTACCACTTACAGGGGGATATATATGTTGTGATTGATTTTATTTCTCAAATAAAATGATTTAATAGTAATAAATAATAATAAGTGAATCCTCAACCAACTGAAGTATTAAGCAGCACCAATCAACACCAGGTACAAAACTGGGCTTTTCTGCTGGTACCAGGACTGAAGGTGCAGAATCCACTCACTTAGTCTTCTCACAGTGGCCCCTATGTAGTTGCTCATATTTACAGGCAAGTTTCACAACTGTTACCACAGGAAATTACTGAGATTGCACACATTTTCACATACTTAACACACAATCTTTTACAAAGCATATTTGCTCCTCTACAACTCAATTTTATTTTCGTATGACTAGATGATGAATACTCTTAAAGCTCTGTAATAAAAGGTGATTTCTACCTAAGATTTGCAAATAAAGTTCTTATGGCTAAGAGATAAAAAAAACTCAATATAGCTTGCTTTTGGATTTTGCAACATACAGATTAATGTTCCTTTTATTGACTTCTCAAACTTTTCTACTTTTTTCAAATTTAAAATTCACTAAGTTGGTTCCGATTCAACAGCAATATCATATATTTTTTTTTCAATCACGGAATTAGCTTAACAAATTTCTACTCAGCTCTTATACTGATTTTCTCTTCTAAACCAGACCAACAATCTATTTTCATCCAAGATACATGTGCTCAAAGGACCAAAGATTTTCCTATTTGGCAAACGTATCCTCACAGGTACTGAAGAACTTATTTATACTGTGTTTATGTGACTTGGAAGCAGAAGTTAATTAGCTTATCTGCTCTAGTCTAATTTTAACATTATTTATTTATTGTAGAAAAAATACAAGTCAGCATACTTCAGAATAGCTATTTATTGCATTCATACTATTAGTGGACTGAAAAAATAGCTTATTTATTTTATCAGATACAAAATAAATTATTTTAAAAATATTCACTTTAAAATTCTAGAAATGTATAATCATTTAAAAAATAAATCTAAGCCACATCATCCATATATGCTCTGTAACACACATTTAAAAAAATCAAAATGTGCAGAGAAGTATAAAATAAAGGTAAAGTTTTCTTACAACTTATTCCAAATCTTTCCTTTCTAAATCATTCTTGGTTATCAATATATATTTTCCTAAAAGAAAATATCCTGTCAGTACACCAGCATCTTTACACCATATCTGTACATGTGTGTGTATACACATATACATATACCCACATATATGTGTATATATGGGTATATTTTATATATGTGTAATTTACAGAGAAGAGCACAAATAGTCATAGTTCTACAGTGATAACAAAAGTTCTATGAGTACTTACTAAGGCATTGATAAGTTGTGTATAGATTTTTAGCTATTAAAAAAGAAAAGGTTTTACTAGCCAACGAGGTTGATTTGGTTTTACCACTACATTAGAAATGAAGAATTTCTAATAAAGAAAATTTGTGAATTCTCTGGGGTCACAAATCCAGGAAATATTGAAGTTAAGATTCAAAACCAGAGGCTAAGTCCACCGTTACTTTTTTTAAAAATTTTCCTTTGTAAACCCATTATTTTTATTAATATATTAATATCACTCTTATCATGATTTGTTCATATATTGGCATGGCTGCTCCTTAAAATGACAGAATTAGGACAAAGTGAGGGAAGGTCTGGATTCTACAATTACATTAGAAATTATGTCTTTATTGGGTTTCTAAGTAAAATAACAAAGGAAAATAGGAAATATCTGAAGAAAAGACAGAAAATATTTACTCACCCAAATAATTCTTAGCTGATTTTGAATGGTGGTACATTTTGAGCATCAGACAGGAAGTCTGAGTTCCTGAATTCCACTCACCCTTCTTGGAATCCAATGCATCATGCACTCTTATTCAAACATATTTTCATATCGTGAAATAATATTTTCCATATCAATTCTAGCTAGTTTAAAAATTGTATCTTGTTGTAGAAATCATGATGATGGCCTTTGAATTCAAAGTCAGTGTGTAATCTCTTTCTTAGCTTACTTGTAGTCTCCTAAATTTAGCTAGCTTGTCAAAAGAGGAGTCTGCAATGCACAACTTAAGACTAGATTGAAAAGGCTCTGCACATGGGCAGAAAGAGGAACTGATACCTTGGCTGGATTATGTGTCTGCACATGAATAGAAGTATGTGAGATCACAGATGATACATCCCATAGAGAAATAGATAAAAAACATTAGATATCCCAAAATAATATTTATCCATATGTATAAATGAATCTATAGATTAAATGCTTAGGAAAATATAATTGTATGCAAGCCAAAATAGACATTGAGGTTAATGAGTTAAAAAAATTGAGGGACTTTTTTTCATATATTAAACCATAACTTTCAAGTTTGATTTTTTAGTTATCTTAATATTGACTTATTTTTTCACTTCATAAGTTACAAAGATAAAACTGCAAAGATGTCAGAAGTTTTCTGTATTGAAAATTAATTATATGAAAGAATCAATGAGTACATACTGAGGTTCATGTGCATATTATGTGTGGTTTTCCTCATCTAGGTTACCATTAGTATGCTTTTTTTAGTTTAGGGGAAAGAAAATATAAATATGTCCCAAATCGTTGTTTGAAAAACACTAAGAAACATTATGCTTAGATTATGTTAATGTTTACTAAATCTAAAATAGTTGCATTGTTATGTAACCTTTTCCTTTTTTATAGTAGTGGAAATAAATAAAAACAGATTTTTGTTTGTATTGTCATTATTATGGTCCATTATTGCTGCTTCTGTATGCTTTTTGAATCCATGAGATATCTTGAAAAAATTCTTGTAAATATCTTAAATAAGAGTCAAAACTAAGATATACTCTCTGCCTTATTTTTTGTAATGATTGTAAGTGGAACAGATGGCAGTTTATTTGTACTGCGTTTGTTAGAAACTGCATTTAGAATCATTTAATTTGTAGTTCAATATTCATATTTAAGATTGGAAAAGTTAAATTAATGACATAAATTCCTTATTTTTTTGTTTAATGCATAATAATTATTATAAATCTAGTAATTGAAATACAAACACCATGTTAGAAAAGTCAGGTACAATCAAGTAATGTCTTAAGACATTTTGTATGTAAGTTCACCTTCAATGACCCATTATTTTAGTTAGGAAGAACTATAAGAACCCTCAAGGATATTGGATTTTGCTAACTAATCTATCTATCTATCTATCTATCTATCTATCTATCTATCTATCTATCTATATATTAAATAAAGAACAACTCCTATGAGCAAATTAGTTTCAGGTTGCAATTCAAATAATCAAATGAAAAGCTAAACATTTTTAATAGTATGCTCTTTTATGAACATGAATCTACCCACAAACTATTAGTCATATTATTTATCTACATAGTTGAACTTTCTTTAGAGATTGACAAAGATAATCTTTAAACAAGGTGGCTGATGACCTGACAAATAATAATTTATTAAATTTTTGATAAATTCTATTACTTGAAAAGGACCTAAATAGGAAATTGTCTAGCTTAAAAACTGGCATGATTAAGGTATTTATCCAATAGTGAGCAGAATAAATTATTAGGCAGCCTACACATACCCTTCATCATGGTTCCCTACATATATATATATATATACACATATATGTATATATATATGTATATGTATATAAAATTAGGTGCAGCATCAGATCCTTCTTACTATGACCAAGGGATGAGAAACCCTACTTTGATTACCATAAATATTTAGCCAACATTCAGCTACTTTTCACCACCTCTTATGCTACCATTCTTATATGAGCCTCCAAATTATTTCACCTAGATAATCATATGTAAAACCCTCTTAAACTGTGTTTCCTGCCTCTGCAACTATTCAGTTAAAGTTCAGTTAAAGAAACCTGAGAGGTATTTTGTTTTGTTTTGTTCGTATAGCTGTTAGGTCATGCTGTTTTCCTCTCAAATTTCTACAAGGGTGTTTCTTTCCATGGTGTCATGCAAGGTTCTACATCATTCCTCTACCCCAGTTATTTCTATGACCGTTCTCTCACTGCTCTAGCCTTCATAGATTCCATCCCAGGAGCACTTACCATCTTCTGGCTCATTGCATAAAGCCAACAGGTTCTCACCTTGGATCATTTTCACTGGCTGTGTCCTGCTCTTGGAAAATTCTTCTCCAAGATATGAACAAACCTAAGTTCTTATTTTTTTCAAATCTTTGCTCAAATGTCACCTTCTCAACCAGGGCTGCTCTGACATTCTATTAAATAAGCATTACTTCCTTTCTTGGTGCTCCGAGTTTCTTTATCTTGCTTCTATTCTTTTTAATTTTAGGCATAACATTTATCGCCTCACATAGTAGATAACATTTCTTCTGTTTTACTTGTCTCTTTAACTCTGACAAAATATAATTCCACAATGGCAAATAAATAAATGTTAAAAATTGTTGGATGGATGGGTGGGTGGATGGATGGATGGATGGATGGGTGGGTGGGTGGGTGGGAGAGAAGTATGTATTTGGAAACTGTAATTAGCATTTTAAGAGGTAGCTTCCCTTATTATTTGAGTTGTTGAGTAGATGCTAAGGATGTACTGCCAAATTTATTGCTTATTGCAGCAGTTACATTTTGTTCTTGCAAACACAGAATGCTATGATATTTGATAATTAGTAAAGCACTAAATCAAAATAAAATCATATAATGATGTAATATGACCAAGTTTAAAAAACATGAAATTTAATCTAGAAGTATTATTATTATGCTCTCAGATGAGAAAAATAAAACATAGAAAGAAATCACTAACTGTCTAGTGCTTTCTTTCCAACAGGACACATTTTATATCATATTTCAAATCTCAAAATATCTATATATCTATATCCATACTTATATCCATATCCATTACAAAGGCATTTGCACATTCTGTTAATACATGTAAAATCTATGAAATAGAAAATGAAGATGAATAGTAAACTTAGATTATGTTTAGTGACTCAAGGATTATTTAAAAGCAAAATAAAACTAAGTTTAGTTACTAATGTTTGAAATTTTGTATGCATAATTTATACTAGCTTCTAATTTGGCAATCTAAGTATAAAAATTACTGTTAATTATCTCATGTCTTAAAGATAACCAAGGACATGTTATAATTTGAGTCAACAAAATATGTTTATATAAATTGTAGCATTATAATATTATACAATAGTAAAAGCCCTTTTAAACTATTTTCACTAATATTTTTTATAATTAAGTGCAATATTTTTAAACTTTCAGATAATTTGTGGAAACAAGAATTGCTTACTTGATCTTTAAAAGCAGTGTATATAATTTAAAAGTTTAACCATGAGAAATTAAACTCAAGTGTTATATAATGAAAACATTGTTGTCACAGTCTATGTACAGAGGATCATATTATAAAAACACTAAAAAGATAGTTTTTTAGTTTAAAAGTGTTTTGCCCCTAATTTGTTCAAAGTGTCAGCTAAAATAAAAACACGACAAGAATTTTTTCTAGCATGATATATAATCTTTGTATTAGTTTTAAATGTACAGAGACTCTTAAAGTAATGTATGATATCCCTTCATATTTTACAGTCTAGTAACAAAGATCATTTCTTCCTGATTTCTGACCTAATAGGCAAAGTCATTATTAAATACGTAGTTGAACTTCTTCCTTTGGGTTACAATCTGGGTAATAAATTTTAACACCCCAGCTATTTAATTAAAAACATTTGGTTTTATTTTCTGTCTTTTGAAAGTTACTGAGTTTATCTGGTTAGATAGTTCTAGAATATATAATAGAAAAAATAAACTATTAAATATTTAGTTTATTCAAGAAAAGAGATAAAGTGGCAGTGAGAAAATTAAAAGAAAATGAAATGAAAAAGTGCTTGTCACCAATAGATACGAAATCATCTCCCTAAAAGGTTGATCTTCTTTCCTATAAGAAGTGAAGTAAGACTGGATACAGGAAAACCCATTTTGACACAGAAGTCAAGGGTCACCATAACTTGTATCAAAAATACATATTTTAGGTCATTGCCAATTCCATCAACACTACATGGTTAAGAATCTTCTATCCCAGAGGTATACAAACAAAGAAGGATGATGCCATGATGTTAAACAAGATGGTTTCTCTTTTATATATAGACAAGACACAGAATTTCTATTTTTAGGAGGGTTCCTTTTATCCTCTCTTCATTCTGAGATCTAGGAAGTTTGTATAAATACAACTTACAGGTCTGACTGTATTTGGAAGCCTCAACATACAACAAAACATGCAGGTCCTTGGATACTTGAGATTGTGTTTCCTTTTGTTCTAAGAGATTTCTAGTAAAAATCTTGTTTGTTTGTTTGTTTACATGTAAATATCCCTAAAGCTGTTGAAGAAAATCAGTTACAAAGATAAATATACTTATTAAAATTTTACTATAATGACATGAAGGACACTTGTGACTGACCCACAGAGAATGCAGACAGTGAATGTCCCATGAGAACTGCAATAGCCAGTAAGAATGGTTTATGTGCAAACATGTATCTCTGGGACCTGACCAGATACTAACTGCCACTGACTGCGAGCCCCCCAAATCTACAGCTTTGAGCTGAAGGAACTATAAACTGCATTTCTTAGAGATAAAACATTAGGAGAGACAATAGTGCTTACAATGAATTTAAAAGTAATGCTAAGGAAAACTTCTCCTAATTTTGTCCCAAGTAAGTTGCTCTGAAGTACCTTAAATTCATTAGCCATTAGGACAAACTCAATGATTCAATCACTAAGCCAATGTTCATTTCTTTTTCATAGATTTCATTCTGAAAAGTGAGAACTTATGACACTGAACACATAGGTACCAAGAAAGGAAACAGTCAATAGAAATTCCCTGTTCGAGAGCTAGAAGTTCTATTTTTCCAAGGACTAATACAACCATCAGAATTCAAAGTCCTGGGAACTAAATATAAACCTTACACTGATAGACTCATCAGAACATTCAGAACTCAAATTAAAAAAAAAAATTACACTTTTCAGGGCCAGAATGAAGGATAAAACCCACATAATCATCTCAACAGATGCAAAAAATTGTTTGACAAAATTTCACACTCTTTTGTGATAAAAACTCCACAAACTAGGTACAGAAGATACTTACCCCAATTTAATAAATGTGGTATATGAAAAGTCCACAGTTAACATCATACTCAATGGTGAATATTTGAAAGCTTTTTCTTCTAAAATCCAAAACTAGACAAGGATGCAGCCTCCCACCATTTTTTTGATGTGGTTATAGCAATATGCAGATCATACAATCTTTTGACTGGCTTCCCTTAACATTCTCTATTTATTTCTGTACTCTTTGTTTCAGGACTGTACCTGCAAATAGTAAATGAACTTCTATTCAACATAATACTCAAAGTCCTGGTCTGAGCAGTTAGGGAGACAACAGATATAAAATGTTCCAAATCAGAAAGGTAAGGACAACATTATCTCTGAAGATGACATGATCTTATCTGTAGAAATCCTAAGGATGTCACAAAAAACTGTTAGAACTAATAAATTCAGTAAAATTACAGGAGACAAACCAACATACAACAAAAGTTGAATTTCTATACACTAACAACAAACTATCCAAAAATAAAATTAAGAAAACAATTCTATTTAAAATAATATCTAAAATAAAATACTTAGGAATAAACAGCAAGGAGGTGAAAGAACACCATGTTTTCACAATGTTTGCTGAAGAGTGTCTCTACCATCGCATTTGAAGTAGAGAACACTGCTTATTTAGACAAGACTTTGTTTTGCTTGATTCTAACAGTTCAACAGATTGGTAATTGAGAGCTTTCTTTTCATTTTTGTGGAGCGTCTGTCTTACGTTTTCTTCTAGGAGTTTTATGATATCAGATCTTACGTTTGATCCATTTCAAGTTAATTTTTTGAATGGTGTGCTATAGGGGACCAATTTAATTGCTCTGCATGTGTTTCTGCAGTTTTTCAGCACCATTTATGGAAGAGAGTCTCCTTCCCCATTGAGTATTCCTGACTTGCTTGTCAAATGTTAGTTGGCTATATGCTGGGATTTAGTTTTTAGATCCCTAATCTGTTCAATTGGTCAATGTTTCTATTTTTGTGCCAGTACTATACTGTTTTTTATTACTATGGCTTTGTAGTGTAGACTGAAATCCAGAAGTGTGATACCTCTGGCTCTGTTGTTGTTATTTTATTTTTCTCCTCAGGATTGCTATTTAATGCTTTTTATGGTTCCACACAAATGTTAATGTTGATTCTTCTATTTCTGCAAAGAAAAGAGAGTCTCCTTCCCCACTGAGAATTCCTGATTTGCTTGTTAAATATTAGTTGACTGTACACTGGGATTTAGTTTTCAGATCCCAATTAAGCAGATTGAAATTTGTTTTACTATAGATATGTTGTTATTGGTCTTTATTAAAATTGGAGGTTCCACCATGGTTTGGTTGGGACCCTGACTTCTGGGAATTAAGACCCTTGACTGGGTAATAGTGTAATATCCAAGACCTCTTTTGTGTCCACCTACTGTAGACAACTCTGTTTTACATGGTAACATTTTTATGTGTTTACTTAAATCAAGGAAGAGGATACATCAGAGGAAAAATGGCTCATTATGTTGGGAAGGTTATAAAGGGCTGTTGTTGGCTTGCTCATGTGTTGAAGATGAATTTCAGGAGAGTATATAGAGATTGAGGCAAGTTCTACATGAGATGCTAATGAGGAGTCGGGTGCAATTAGAAGATTGGATATCTTGGTGGGAAAATTAAAGTAAAATTAGAGTTTTAATTGAAAAAGAAGCATAGCCATTCCTATTAGTCAAAACCAGGAGATACTTAGGTATTTTTCTATTTGTAGAGTGTTCATGTGTCTTTTTTCATGCATAATGTGCAAACTGGAATGAATATGTCTACATCTGTTTCCACCAGAGTCGTTTAGTGACTTTGCCTGATTATTGTTTATATAGTACGAGACAACTTTTTTTTTTTGGTATAGAACATTACCTTCCAACACTATTTCTTACTTTTTATGCAAATGTCACACATCCAAGATATTATATATATAATTATGTATATTATGCATAATAAATAGTATATGATATTTACAATTTGTTATGATTTAACCATTGCACCAAGAATAAACACACTTATAGAACCAATGAAGATAGATCTTGCTATTTGCTAAACGTATATCTAAGTCATGAGGTGGAAAATTATTTATAGAACAAACTTAGTAAGACTGTTTAATGTTTTCTCATCTTTTCTCTTATATTCTGTGGGTTGTATTTGAAAACTAGGAGTGCAAGGATAAATTCTCCACTCTACTTTTTATTATTACACAACTACTCATGAGCTGCCTATTTAAAATCAATGTTTATACAGAACAAAGACGCAAAATGATGGACTACTTGCCATCTGGTCACTTCTTTTAGCTACTTGCGGTATTAGAAGAATCCTTTTACTGTCTACCTAGCTGAAAGTTAATACTTTAAGACCACAATTCAGCCATCAAATAAATTCACAATAAAAAGTCACAAAATCTGTCTCTGCAACTAAATGTATCTGTATAAAGTAAGTGATATTGGTCATGATCAAATGAACACTTATAGAGATATGATATCCTATTTTATTAATAAATATTAAGTAGTTCTTAAAAATAATAAACGATCATTTACAAAGAGGAAATCACTTAGAATTAGTTAATGGCAGACAAGCTCTTCTAAATGCAAGGATTTAAATAGGGTTTGTTTTTCTTTTCTGTTATTTCTGTAGATATGTGCAGGGAAACCTGAATGTAACTACTGGGTACATTAGGTCAGAGGCTGAATTTGCATGAACTTCTAATAGGAATCCTTTGAAAAGGATTACAATTATGTGATTAAACATTCCATTAAATTGGAGGTTTTAAAATGTTTGCCTTCAAAGGCGGAGGGCTAAATTAGGAGTTTGAGATGAACAGAAACACACTACTATACATAAAATAAATAACAAGAACCTACTACGTAACTCAAGGAACTATATTCAATATCTTGTAATAACCTATAATGGAAAAGAATCTGTAAAAGTGTGTGTGTGTGTACATATATATATGTGTGTGTGTATATATCATAGTATAATATATAATATATTATATATTATATAAATATATTATATAATATAATATATTATATATAAGATTATATATTGTATTATATTATATTATAATATTATATATTATAATATATATTATATATTATAATATATATTATATAAATGTTATATATTATATTATATTATAATATACACACACACACATATATATGTATAACTGAGTTGTTTTGCTGTACACCTGAAACTAACACAGCATTGTAAATTAACTACACTTCAATTAAAAAATGATTTAAAAAATGGTTGCTTTCAACATTTGAGTAGTGTCTCAGATATGTGGATACCACACTATGGGATAATGATTATGGTCAGCTCTCGAGTTAGGCATTCACATTTTAAAAATTCTATAAGAATTTCTCAGTAATAGATTATGAGAATTAATTTGGTTATAATAATCTATTTATTTTTTAACTCTTGAGAGGATTAGTAATCTGCATAATAAACTAAACATAAATTTCATTAATAAGGTAAATTAACAGAAAATACTATATAACATATATTAAACATTCAACAGCTAGGCTTCATCTAGTCAAAGATCATTTCTAGATTACTGCTGCACTCTGAACAACTAAGCATTTATGTCTTACTGATTTTCTAAGTTAAATGTGAATTCTTTAAGCATTCTTGTTCAAGTAATGAGTAATTATTTTGTTACCACATTATTTTATCTATACGCATTACACTCAGAATGTGAGCAGAAGATATGCTGCTTTTTTTAATTATGAAAGGGGATCAAATAATGTCATTATATCAATAATTATATTACAAAAGAATAAGAAATTTTAATAATCAGAATTATAGTAAGTCATTACATAGAATTTAAGATTGACTTGTTAAACTTGTTAAAAAGAAGAGAGGGAGCTTCTAAAATTAAAAAACAAACCTTATTTGGCTTTACTACATACAATGTGTAACGTGGAGAATATGTATGTGAGAGTAAATTAAATTTTATCAACATGTTTTTGATGAGGTGAAGTATTTGTGAAAAAATTATGTTGAAATAGAGAGAAGTATTATTCAAAAGCCGCTTATACACACATTAGATATGATATTTTGACATTTGAAATAGTGGCAAAATCAAATCAACCAGACTAATTGGCAGTACACATTCTATCATGATAAACTTATTTTCAAAATAAAAAATGCTGGTGCTATGTAGACACTACAAGAAAGCTTTGATTTTCATTGGGGGGAAAAGTCACCCACATTCAAAAGTTTCCTGGTCTCAAAATTCTGTTACAAAATATATATTCTTACTTTATATGCTTATTTTGCATACTTTCTGCCTGAAACATATACAAGCATTGTTCTGAGACTTCATTTACACCAAAGAAGTAGGTCAAGTTCTGGTAGAATTTCCATGATATAAGTAATGCCAATCCTGGAAACTAAATAAAAAAATATATCAACTAAGAATTACTAAATACACTATGAACTATAATAGATACTGCGGTTATCCAGGTGGAGATGATCACTCCCTACATAAAATCTATAAATGAATTCCTGGTATTCATTCATTTTCATACTTCTGCATTTGCCTAATAACAGTTTAATGTCCCTGACAAACCAAACAACTTGAATTTTAAGACATATCTCAAGAGTCTTATATGTCATCTCAATTAGCCATGCAACTTAAGTATAAGAAAAATTATTCTGGTGACCGTGAGGCCAGATATAGATCAGTTGAGAAAAAATAGCTTCAGGAAGAAAGGAGACTCTGAGCATAGGTTTGTGAAAGAAGGGACAAATTCAATAATTAATTTATATACAGAAACTAAAGCATCTGATGAATGATTGCTATGGGTAGAAATGAAGAATTCTATCATGGCTTAAAAATTTCTGACTTGAATAACTGGCTGAAAACCAATTCCATTCTCCAAGACAGACAACACAAAAATTAAGTAGATCTGAGTTTGGGAAAAAGAATATAAATGAGTTCAAGATATGGGCATTCAAATGAATTATACATTATATTATACAGAAATATTAATTTAACTGTCACTATGACTGAAACACTCTTTTGAGGTCTGGGGATATCATAGGGAACAAAGCAGATATAGCCCCTCACTATTTAGAGCTTACTTAGTGGAAAAAAGAAACTCTACCCTACTAAACACTATATATGAAATGGTGTTTCACGGTGATTGTCCAGGAAAGGCAAGGACAGAGAGTTGCTGTAAAATATGGGGAATGGATGGGTGTATTCGACAGTGCAAATAAATCTGAGCAATCAAGTAAATATTGTTTTTGCAAAAACATGAATACATTCAATAATCATGAAGTCATTAAGGACCTCTGAGAAAAAAGGATTAAGGTTAAGGATCTAGTGATTCCAATCTGGGTTGTGGTAGAAGAAATTCCTTCACGAGGTGGAAAGAAAAGTCAATACAGCGTAATCTTTAAGATCAGTGCAGACCATATCTTGATGCAGCTTCAGAAGAACCGTGGACATAAAGAAAGCCCACCCAAATAAGAACAAACACAAGCTATATTTAATCTGAGGTTGCTATAGCAAGGGAGCCAGCTACCATCACTTGTGTTTGCCCGAGATTCCAAGGCACGCAGGATGTGGGGACACTTGACAGAGAGAGGGAGATGTTTCAGGTATGCTCTCGTCGGAATTCTTGGCAGGTGGGGAAATAAAGACCACTAAAATCAGAACAAAGAGAGTCTGCAAGTTCAGAATTTGCTGTAACAAGGAGTCAGCCACCATCACTTCCTTGTTAGAGACTCAAAGTCACGCAAGAGCTTGGAGAAACTCTACAGTGAAAAGAAAGAGAAGGCTTCAGGTATGCTCTTATTGGAGATTGTTGACATGAGGAAGCTGGAGGTGGGCTAACTAGAAGCAGGCACTTCATATGGTTTGGGGAACTTATGTGGCTTTCTCTTGTTGGTCCAGAGTTGGCAGTGCAAATAAAAAAAATGAGAAGGAAGTCAGCAGTCATTAACCAAGTCCTGACTCCTCTGGGCCAATAGCTGCAGAGGTTGTGGCTCGGCTTTCTGGGCTTGTGGCTACAGAGATGGCAGATTAGAGCTCTGTGCTCATTTGTGGTCTCACCGTTCTTCATTTATGTATTCAGTCTCTCACTTGTGTGTGTCACACTTCCCAAATCCCCCCTGCAAAGCTAAAGGAACTCTTTCCTGAGTTTCTGTATTTGCCCGCTACCATGCTCAAATCCATCTCTTCTTCCTTAAGAGCATCTTACATCCAGTTACTGGTTGACATGCAGTTTTAAAGGCCCAAACTGCTTCCCCAACTCAGGGAGATGCTGAAGGGACATCTCAGCTCCAGATGGCCTGGGGGGTTTTGCAAAGGTCATGATGTGACTGAATTGCAGTCCATGTTTCTCTCAAGCTGATCCCGTCTTTCATTCTCCCGTTGATCACAAGACCATTCTCCGTAAACTTCTTCAAGCCTAAACATTCCCGGGGAACCTGACCCCCAACATCAAATAAAAATATTTATATGTAGGGAGGACGATAGTTACTACATTCTCAGCTAGAGATAAAATGGTCTGTTTGGCTACACCTGCACAAAACTTGCAATTACCATCAATGGGGTCATTTTGAAACATGAGAGTTTACAATTTAAACAAAATTTACTTGAAATACATGATATATCTATAGATCTATACCTTTATTTTTCAACCTATAGAAAAATAAATATCTTTTGGGGTTGCAAGATTTTGCATTCTGTTAAGCATGTGTTTCAATTTCCCTTCCCTATTTCTATCCTAAAATTCCATGAATTTAGTTTTACTAGTTATTACCTTTCTCTCTTTTCTGTCGTGCTCTTTTTTCAGACTTTAATACATGAACCTTGTTACCTGATCAGTTTCTCTCTCATTTTATATCTTTCAGCTACGATGCATTGATACATTCTTTTTTTTCTTTTCATGAAATACAAAGAGCTTGGCTGTGCTGCACTGAGAATGCTACAATATATCAGCTCTTCTAGTCTACTAATTTATTTTCATTATGACCAATAGCTCTTCTACACCTAAAGTAGTAAATAGGAAATATTTATTAAATTATAAAAGTGTCTACATAGGCCTAAAATCTGCTTACAAATATTCTCCTAAAATGTTCGTAGAATTAATGTCTGCATCTCCACAACTGTCACTCAAATAGAATGGGATACCAAACCCATGGAAATGTACCATTTTCTTAAAGTTGCAGAGCTCACTGGAGACAATTAGGATTAAAAGTGATATTAGAATTGCAAATAATTATTAGAGAACGGCTAATCAACTCATTCATTTCTCATGTACAAATTATTTGATTGTCTTGGAATAAGCATGATGATCATTGAAAAGAAATAAGATAAAATAGGTTAAAATGTCTCTATTCTTTATTTAATTCAATCATGTTCCCTATCATTTATAGGCATAGCATACTATTTGCTAAACATTTTACAAACAATACTTTATTTATACCAACTACCTCTAATAGCGAGGAAATACGAATGTGAACTTTTGCAAGTGAGGTAACTGAGAAACAGAGGTTTACCTACACCTGGTAATTAAAATTAAATCTCTCTGTTGACAAGAACCATGCTTTTAATCACTTCCACCACATTTCTTCTTAATACATTATTGGGCATCTTTACATATTAGTTACATTTTTGTCCTACTATTCTTTTACTTCTTAAATAAAAATCTGGAAATGATTAGCATTTGTAAGGGTATATTATTTTTAACTATACTGAAGAGTGAGTCTCTAAGATTTTCACAGTCATTTCTCATGCACTTCACTGATGCCAAGCAATGAATTTCACTTGAGTTCCCTTGAATTGGTTTCAAAATGTAGTAGCTTTTAATTAATCTCTTCTTCGCTAGTTTTTCTCTACTTTGTCATCCCCATTAACTTTACATAACATGTCCCAGGCCAACAACTTTTATGCTTTTGTTTCGTTCAAGAGTTTGAATAGATTTAATTGTGGAATGCCTTCCCAGGGTTCTACAGCTTTGGTAGGTACTGTTTTTCCTTCCTTTTTTTTTTTTTTTTTAATTCATAGATTATATTGAAGACTGAAATTTCTAGGATACTAGCCATATTCTAATGTTCCCCTCCATGGCATGTATAAAAACAGATGTCAATCTTCTCAGCTTCTAGAAGCTGTATATACATGAAAATTTAAACATGCCAAGCTTTCACAGTAACAGTTTTATTCATCTTGTTTATTTATAAGCTTATTTATATGCATATGTTCCGCCAATCTTCCGATTCAAAAATGATGAAAACTTCATTATTTTTCTTCAATATATTATTTTTTCAGTATTTTTCTTAAATATATAAAAAATAAAATAAAACAAGGGAGAAAAAGGACACAGGGAGACCAGTAGATGTGACTACTACTCACCACAGTAATTCACAATTATTTGCAAAGCCCCCATCTTAACTGAACTTACCACATTTCAAAAGCAGTTGTTACAAGTAAAGGGATTTGCACACTCTCAAGAAAGTTTGCCCTCCAGAAAATTCATGCTTTTGAAATAAAAACTGAATGAGTAAAAGAAAAGTTCACTGGCATTCTGAGCATCTAGCAATGAGGCCAATGTCTTCTTGTTGGACCAAGGAGAAAGGAGAAAAAGATGTCCCTTATGAATGGAAATGTTCCCTGTCAGTGCACACACTTGTGAAGACAGATAATGGGCTTCCTTTAGTCTTCTGTGTCCTTTCACTGATGTTCTATTTTGCCAGCTACAAAGGTGCCTTTTGAGAACAGCAGTGAAACAAAATAGAGGGAAACTTGATTCGTCACACAATGGCACCTCCACGCCTTTCTAGCACTGCTGAATATTAGATTGCTAGGAAATAGAGAAACACGTTTATAAATTATTTACTGTATCATTATGTTTTGATTTTTTGGTACTCTAGCCAGGCCTGTCTCCTAAAACACACAATTGCTTCTTTACAGGTAAAGCCTTGGGGACAACTAAAAGAAGCAAACAAAAAATGATTCCCATAGGAAAACAAACAAACAGAAAGCACTTGAAAATAAACTTCCAATAAAAATTACAAAATAAGAGGAAATGTGTACTGGGGAAGTCATGTTCCCAGCAGACTATGGAATTAGTTGGCTCTTTTTTGAGAGAACTTTGAGAGAATGTTCTCAGTGGTTGTGCCCAGTGAGTGTAACATCTTTCTGGCAATCTCAAGGCAAAACACTATATTTGAAAGTATAAAAACAGAGGATTAGCTGAACATTGATTTTAACTAGTTTGACATGTAATGATATGATGAAATTTTGATTTTTAGAGATTAAAAATCAACTGTCATTTTTCCCAAAGATGGATGATCCTTATTTATACAGACAAGGACTGTTGTACAATATAAAGAGAATATATATAAAAAGAATCTTCTTAGAAGCAGCATTAAAGTGTAGGGGGTAACTAACGAGTTAAGTAGAATACCAAAAATTCAACGTGCATATTTTGATGACTTACCCTGCCCTGGGGAATAAAACAGCTTCCATCAGAACTTTTTGTTTTTGTACACATATGGGTTATGAGACTGTCACATTATCCTCTAAGGTCCTAGCACAGCTTTTCCAGATGCCTTATCAGCACTTTTGAGACATGCTAAAAATCCACTAATGGTAGCCTTATGGTCTAATCTTATTGTTAAGGTGAGTCACCAATTTACTACTTGCTAGAAGGAACAGAAGAAAGATTCTTTACAGATCAAAAAGACTACCTTTACAAAGGATTTGGAAATTAAAAACAGCAGAGCAGAAAAAAGAGAAGAAAGAATAGAAACTTAAGAATGGAAAAAAAAATTCATCAACCACAGCAGATCATTTATTTAAAATGTTTAAGGTGCTGACTCTCACAAAGATTTAGCCAGTTTGAATCACAGCTTTTACTGAGTTTTCCAATTACTCTCCTCAACTTTTACTTCCTTGAAAGGCTACAGATCTCCCATTACTGCCTAAGGTTTCGTTAATTATGTATTACCAATTAATGGCACTGTTCATCCATTTGCAAACTTCAAGTGCCCATCTGGATAAAACAGCACTCCCTGTTGAAACAGTGAGTTTTGAATATTTTTAATACATTTAATAAATTGGTTGTACTTTCTCTAGTCCCTTATGTCCCACAGCACTCTGTCTCCCTTGTTCATCTGTAATGATAATGTGCATATTGTACAGAGCAAAAACTGTAAACCATTTAAAAAAATCAGGATCAAGCAAAAAACTTAATAGATGAATGGGTTTCCTAAATCTTCAGTGATCGTTTCTGATCTGAAAATTATCTCATCTAAGCTTCAAACGAAGAATTGCTTTGCCTCCTGAGGAGGCTCAGATGCAGTCTGATTTACCCTATCTGATGGTTTTTAAAAACACTGCTAATTAGACCTAGTGGGGAGGGAGCGGCTCCCTGCCGAGACCGATAAGCTACAAGAATGAGGGGGGATGCCAGGAGTGTGGCAATGCAGCAAAATGAGCTCCTGAAACTCTGCCCTGGTCGATTTTTTGATACTGTAACAGAATCCAAGGTGGCAGCAGAAGAGAAGACAGATGGCAGGAAACAAAGGTGCTAACTAAGAGGGCTGGTAAATTTCAGAGTTACCTCTGGTTCTGGGCTGAATTGTGTCCACCCAAAATTCATGTTAAGGCTCTAACCCTCAGTACCTCAGAATGTGACTTTATTTGGAGAAAGGGTCTTTAAAGAGGTAATTAATTTGAAAGGAAGGCATCAGCGTGGGACTGAATTCAGTCTGTGTCACGTTCTTACAGGAGGTGAACAGAACACAGACAGAGGGAAAAAGCACCCGACACGTGCAGGCAGAAAGCCAGCCGTGTGAGCTCACGGAGAAGGTGGCAATCTGCGAGGCGGGGAGAGAGACCACAGAAGGTACCAGAGCTGTTGTTGTTTTGCTCTCGAACATGTAGCCTCCAGAACCATAAACAAATAAATTTCCCTTGTTTAAGCCACCTAATCTGTGGTATTTTGGTATGGCAGCCCTAACTAAGTCATAGACCCCTAGATTTCCAAAGAGGATATAGTAATTCAGCAATCCACTCCCCCAGCCTGGAAAAGGTGAACAGGGGAACAGAAGGGAGTGGGTGGGGCCAAGGAAGTGGCCTGACCAGCTCTCTCAGAGACCAAAAGCAAACAAACCAAAAAACACATAGCGTCTTCCTTCCTTCCCACTACATTCTGACATCCTGCCCCTGGGGCTGGCCTTGATTTCACTCTGTTCAAGTGATTTCTAAATTCTTTTTATACCACCTCGTAATTCTCAAGTGATGTTAGCTTTTTAAAAATAAAAATAAAAAATAATAACACTTAAGGAATTTTAGGTATGGTAGCACTGACTGTGAGACTGGGAATGCTGAGAATGATTCCCACATCCATAAAAGCTTGGAAGGCTCTGATCCACACTCTACTAGTCAGCTAACCAATATGGATGGGCAAGGATCAGATCTGTCAAACAGGGGTTGTTCTGCTCAACAACAGAATAAGTGAAAATATGTCTCAAAGCTCAGGTTGAACAGGCTCTACCACCAGGACCTCAGTGATCGGCCAGGTATAACGAGCTTGTATGAAGCTTTCTAGGTTCGTCCTCTTCTGCTCTTACTTTTCCTATGTGTGATAACTGTTCAGTATAGACAGAGGCCACTCATTCTTTAGATAAAAGACTCAATAATTGTTAGTAACTTAATCTAAAAGATACAAAGCATTAAAACCTTATCTTGAATTTTCAAACTCTATCCTTTACAAATCTTCGTATGATCAAGTCTAAACTACTTAAAACCTGCTTACAAGAAAAGAAATTATGTTGAAAAGGTAACCTATTTCCTCCAAAATATTATGGAAGAACTAGGGGTAATAAATATTAAAAAAAAGAAAAACAAATTAGTCAAGTACTCTACCTATCTGTAAAGAAAAGTATTAGCTCACATAATGTAATTTGAAAATGTTAGATTGAGGAGATTTTAGGAAAAGCTAAGACAAATAAACTGCTTACATAGTAGAATAAGACAGTGGGAAGAAGATCATTTTAAGAGCAAATTGTACTTTATAATAGATTAAATCGCTATACAAAAGCTTATTTTATTTTAGTTGCATAAAAAACCCAGAGATACATGTAAATCTTCACTATCACAGAACTATAAAACCATTATTGTAATAATAATAACAATTCTAATTATTTTGATGTAACATTAAAATATACATGAGGAAATGTAATGTCAGAACACATAAATGTAAAATCCATCATTGCCTCAGTAACACTAGGTTTTGACTGTTGTGGTTTCATAGTAAGTCTTGAGGTCAGGTAGTGTCATTCCTCTAACTTTGTTCTTCTTCAGTATTCTGTTGGCTATTTTGATTCTTTGGTTTTTCCATATAAGCTAGAATCAGTTGGCTGAAATCTGTAAAAGAACTTGCTGAGGTTTTGATGTGTTGAGTCGATACATCAAGTTGAGAATGCTGACCTCTTGACAATATTGAATCTTTCCATGAACATAAAATTCCCCTCCATTTATTTAGATCTTCTGTACTTTTTTCATCAGACTTTTATAGTTTTTCTCATGTAAATCTTGTATGTATTTTGTTAGATTTTCATCTAAGTATTTCATTTTCTGCTGCTAATGTAAATTATATGTTGTTTTGAACTTTGAACTTGAGTTGCTCATTGCTGTTATATGAGAAAACAATTGACTTTTGTGTATTATAGCTCATATCCTGGAACCTTAGTATAATCACTTATTAGTTCCAGGGTGGATTTTTGTTGATTCTCCAGGGTTTTCTGTGTAGACAGTCACATCATCTGTGAACAAATACAGTTTATTTCTTCATAACCTGCATAAATTTTATTTCCTCTCATCTTACTTTATTATCTAGAACTTTCAGTACAATGTTGGAAACAAGTGATGAGAAGAGATACCCATGCCTTATTCTTGATCTTAATGGACAAGCATCTAGTTCCTCATCATTAAGTATGTTAGTTCTAAGTCTTTTGTAGATGTTCTTTATCAAGTTGAGGATGTTTTATCCTCAACTAAATTTTAAAATCCTAAATCTTTAATGTAGAGCTTTCATGCTGATGAGTGCAGAACTTATAACTCCTCACAATGGAATAATTTTGGGGTTCCTCTTGTTTTTGTTGTTTCTTGTTTCTTGTTTTGTTTTGCTTTTCTTTGTTTTAGCAGTACCTAG
Source organism: Camelus ferus (assembly GCF_009834535.1). Classification (NCBI taxonomy): domain Eukaryota; kingdom Metazoa; phylum Chordata; class Mammalia; order Artiodactyla; family Camelidae; genus Camelus; species Camelus ferus. Next base: position 18,495,893 of record NC_045696.1, on the reverse strand, counting down.
AATCAAATTATCCAAGATAATTTTGGATAGTAATGCGTATTCAAGAAAGCTAAAGAAAACGTAAATTTTACATACAACTCTAACAGACATTGGTCATTTGTTTGTTCCTAAATTAAGGTCTCTTGACTATATTTGAATATTTTCCCACACAGTGAGCCTTGGTCAGTGAAAGAGACCACCTCTACTGGAGAGATTGAAACAACTCTGACCATTATTTTCTTGAGTTGTCTTGGACCTAGGATTTTGGAACTAGATGAAGGCTAAGAGAGCCAATATAAACACCTTACACTTCTAATTTTGAGATATTATAACAAAGTAGCACTCATAATGGAAAAATTACCCAGATGGGGAACAGTATCAAGAGTAATTACAGCAGCAGCATCCAATTTATAGGAACAGTGGGGGCTGTGGTGTGAGTGTGGCTGTTCCATTCCAGTGCCCGCGGCAAGCCCACTGATTTAAAAAACCCTAGAGCTTTTCTTCGGTTTCCTCCAAACTGTGGCTGCATGAGACACATTTCATGTTAACACTCAACATCCACCTACCTGTTAGTGCAGTTGTGTTGTCTGGTTTCACACTGGTTTTTGAGATGAATTTTAACCTCAGCTCTTTCATTTTGTCTATTCCTTCCTCTTTTCTAAGCTTCAATTTCAAGCTACCCATGGAATTACTAACCCATCCAATATTCTTTTAATAAAATTACTTTTGTGCTTTAATAACATAAAATCATATTATTGCTTGCACCTGAGATTCCTATATGATAGACTAGCATTGATAACCTGCTATGGGCAAGATATTAAGACTAATTTGCTTTTGGATTGTGAGGAATTATAATAGTATAGAATTCTTTTTCTCAATTTAGATGTGGAAATCAAACCAAATGACAGGGACAACTAACTAAAATCTTACCAAAATACAACTTTAAAAGGCATGTTCCATAATTCATTTCTGATACATGGAAAGTATAGATTACGCATGCAATTTATATGCTAAACATGTGTTAGTTACTAAGCAGAGACTAAAGAATAAACTTTCTGTTCTCTTGGAGCTTAAAAGATGGAGTTAAGTATTTCAAGACATACAGGTGCATGTTGAAAAGGCCATACTACACAGCAAAAAGAAGATTATAAATACTTTTGTTACAGAATTATGAAGATAGTACTAGGTTGCTTGAAAATAATAATCTAATACTTAAGACACAAGTTTGATCAGCAACAAAAAAGGGAAAAGAAAAGAGACAGAGTGTTTATTGTCTATAATCATATGTAAACTTAAAAAAAACTTAAGCATATTTTTTAGTTTCTATTATGTTGAGAGATAATTTACATGGCATCAATCAGAACAATTTGTAAAAAAAATTCAAACAGAGCATTTTATTTTTCTATCATACTAAATTAGAAAAATCAATCTGTAGCTTTATTTCTAATATATGTGATTAAATATATTTCTTCTTTAGGCATCAAATACATGAGGGAACAAAATAGTGTGCAATAAAATATTCCCAACATTTATACTCATATGATCAAAATAGTTCAAAGGTGTACACACTTCAAAAAGTTTCCATATAGCTGAAAGAATTATTCACTATCCTCTCCAGAGGGGTTTTATTATATATTACATATTTCTGTTTCTTAAGAAAAGACAATCATGTATTCATTGAAAAAAGGTTTCAAATTCTAATGCTGAATCAGTTGGAGTAGCTTGAAGGAGAACGGTAACAACTAGAAACTCCAGAGAAAAGTACAAAAATAGTCTGTCTTAAAAAATAAGATGGATACCTAGGTAATCAGGGACTGAGGGGCCAAGCTGCTAAAGCATAAGGACCTTCAAAGTAGTGAGTTGACATTCTGTCGGCCTCCTTTCCCCTTCGGTCATGTTGAAACTCGGTAGGCAAAACAAGGAACACTGACAGAAAAGATAGCAAATTGGAGGCAAAAAGCCAAGCACAGCTCTTAGCAATATTGCAGAGTTGGGAGGGCAAGCTTGAACATCAGAACAGGTAAAGCAACCAGGACTGAAGTAGCCAAGATAATGGAAAGAAGCAAGGAACTGATAAATTTACACGAGGATGGAATAATCAAGAGGGGTGAGAAGGCTAGTTTCTTTAATGACAATGCAAATCAGAATTGAAGCTGACATAAGTCAGCATCTGGAACAAATAATTTTAGAATAAAAACATATCAGGAGCTAATTTTTTTTCGTACTTATTTAACCACATCCTGTTCGTAGTTTCATGTTCAAGATATCCTTTCCAACATATAAAATTAAGTCAGCGTACATGTATCAAAACTGCTTTGTCAAATATGGATTAAATATTTCAGCAATTATATATGAATTTTAAAATCCTATATATAAAATCAGTGTCTAGAAAGCAGTCATCACTTAGTTTTAACCTTGACACAGTTTGTGTGTGTGTGTGTGGGGGGGGTGTATGTGTGTTTTAATAATGTAACTGTCTGCTTTTAGATTATCTTTTTCTGCTTGAAATTACTTTGAAAAACTTTTAAAAATACTATTATGTTTTGCTGTTTATATAAATAAGTATGCCTTTTCTCTTGATTATTATTAGCCACTATTTTATGAGTTAGTAGATATGGTCTTTCAGAGATTGTTGGGCATTTGCTTTCAAGTTCCTGACTTAGAACTTGGATTGGGGGAAAAAAATCTGAAATGTACTACCACATACAGTGAAAAAGTACATGTTCGAGACCCTTATGTACAGGGTGATCATGTAATTTATCATCCAAAATGGAGTGAGAATGAAATGGTGGCTGTTTATTATCATGCCAGGAAATCAGGAAAATACTGGATTGTCACAGAAAACTCAGATGTATGATAACCCAATGCATAAACCTCTGTGACTTAACAGAGCCCAGAGTTCACAATTTACTGTTCCATAAATATCGACTGAAGCTGATTCTAAAAGGAACGAACAAACTGAAGGAGAATTAAGAGTTTTAGCTTCAAACTGAAGAGAAATCAGAACTTTTATAGATCTGTAGGGATACTGTCTCCTATACATTGTCTTGATGGTGAAACTATAACTAAAATGTTTTTAATGAAATAACTAATGCTAGTCAGCTTAATGAAATAAATCCAAATGATATCTATGCAAATAATATCTTACAATGAATATTTTTAAAATTTCTCTTTATCATTCACTTTATTTATTGTCCAGATCTTAATATAATCAGTAACAGATCACAGTTAGTGGATTTTAAACACAAATTCTTTCCCCTTGTATATCATAATTGACATATGGAGCAGAATATTTTCCAGAGTAATTCCCAGATTATAACTGATAACTCAAAGTGTGATCATTATGAATATGAGATAGATTTCACCATCAGTATTATATAAATATTTCAAAATGACTTTGGAAAATTTGTTGAAAGTAGACAAAATTCTGAAAGTCCCTTTAAGGAAATCATGGTTAATTAAAATGGGAGTTCACTTAGCACATCTAAGAGGCCTGAACTGCAATGGGTCAGGCAAAACTTAGTTTCCACCTGCTTTGAAATCTGCTCTGCCTAGCTGAGGCTATCAGAAGTCTGACAACTGTAGACTCAGCTGTCACTCTCTCTACTGAGTCAGTGGATGTACCACTTGGCAAGGTTGGCAGCAACACCGTCTGAAAGCAGGCTATCACTCTCATTCTGGTTAGGCTGGTGGAATTGTAAAATAAAGTGCTATGGTGGGTATAGAATTTCACAATGTGCATCAACCCCTCATGTGGGGACTGGCAAATGTTAGAGAATTTTAAAGAAAGTCAAAATAAAAATCAATTTAACTAAATTGGATTTATAATTGGTTATAAATTTCTCAACACTCTATTTTGGCTGGAAAGCACATAACATACCATTACTGTACAAAAGACATCGAAAACTGTGTAATGATGATCAATATTTATTTATGTTAAAACAAAATTATTTTAATTGAGTGTGCAGTGGGGTATGATGTTTCCATTCCATGCAAATATCACATCTTACAGTTTGGGGTAAACATAAATTTAAATCAAAGAATATCCTAGACTTATTGAAGGGAACCCTAATTACTCCTCATTCTATTAAAATTGCATAGATTATTTAATAAACTTCCCAACTGCTAAAATAATAACTAGAATTGAAGAGGAACTGATGAATTCCAGCATCAATTTCAGGCAATTCCCTCTTTGACTCCTACTCAGGAATATGTTTAATAATTAGCCCTCTGAGAGATGAGGGGGAAACCTTGGCGTTAGGCTCTGTTGATTCCCATGATGTAAATACTCCCATTAAAGTTGATTATAAGCTACTTGAAAATTTAACAGTCAGTCCCTTGAGCCAGCCTGGGCTGACTCCAGCACAACACTGCTTATGCTCTTCCTATAGAGAAAAGACATGACATTAATTAATATTAATTAATCTGCAGATTCCTCTAGCCACTCTACATAACTTTAGAAATGTTCACATTTGCTTTTTCTGTTGCTCATGACTCCCCCAATTTTCTCTTTGTCAGTACTAAGCTGTTTCCTATGTACTTATTTTTTTTACACAATACTAGGTGTTCAGTGAAGGAAACAACTATATGATGGACACTTTTTGCACTTTTCCAGTATCATTACTAGACGTTCAGAGAGTTGTCAACAACACAAATGCTGTTGGTGTTGATGACCATATAAGGGTAAGGGTAATCTACAGTCTGAAACCCCATCAAACGAGTTGCCCTGCAAAGCTCTATAGAAATTGATCACAACAATCAATTCCAGTTTACAACCAGAGCTAGTCATCAATATACTGATTATTCCAGGAGACGAGTTGATACTTTCCCAACCACATATATTGAACTAGAAAAAGAAGGCTATGGTGTAGTTCTTACCACATCGTCCTGATGTTATAACCTAGATACTAATTACAGCAGGAGAGAGAGCACAGCTTTGTTAATAATTGACCTTTAATGTCTCACAGACTTATGGTCATAATCTTTCTCCCTGATTCTCAGGTCCTGCCTTGCCGTATCACTGTATACAGTCCCCCAGTGTCATGGAGCAATAGAGATCCTGAACACGTGCTGGCATTTCTTCCTAAATGAGTTTCCCCTATGCATGCTGCAGCAGAAGGCTTGGTCTATGCGTTGTTTGGGAATTTGCAAGCCCCCATATCAGCGTGCTCTTTGAGGAGTACCATCCATCACTTTGTATATGGGAGAAATGGGAATGGAGGCTATCTCAAGGCTCCAATTTGAAAAAAAAATTAAGCTCATAAAATTTTATTAAAACACAAAATAGAATTATTTGTTCGGAATCCATATTAGAACATGAACTTAGTTTAAATTGCAATTTTTTAATTAAATATAAACTAATAATTGACCATAACTTTCAGAATTAGCATAGAACTAAAGATAGTTGGAAAATCAAGAGGTTTAATTGTCCCCTTAGCCTGCCACCTTAACATTGACTTTGCAGAAGTAGCTTACGAATTGCCAGACAGTACAGTGTGATACTCCAGAAAATGAGACACTCTTCCACTTTACTCCATTGTTACTGAAATTTATTCTCATCAAGTATGCTTGAGGAGTTCATTACTATCTCTCAAAGAAATTAAAAGATTTATGCAACAATTGCATCTGTTGTTATTTGTTCATTAAAAAAAAGCATCCTTGGAATGGAGCATGATAGAATTTTTCCACCTTAGATAATCAGCTGCACCTAACTTGGCTTTAGTTTACACTTGACTTTGAAATATGGTTAAAAAGTTATTATTCCAATGAGCACATTATCCGTGATGTTGTCCTGTGATCAAGTAAGTCCTTTGGAATGTACGCTGCTATTTAACCTCAAGGCATATTTTCTTAATTGTACCATTTCTATTACACCTATTTATGCTTCTTTGGTCCACAGGATATATTTACATGTCCTGAATTACTGTAATTACTCAGCCAGTACTCAGCTTATCTTTTTGCACACACACTCTGCACCTGGATAGTTTATTTGCATATTAGGGACATCTTTCCCTCCCCTGCTGCCATAAATTAGGACAAATAGAACTTGTTATCACAGGAGAGAAGAATCATCCTTTGTCTCATCAAATATTACTCTTAAACACTTCAGAAGACCCCTTGTCTCAACAGAAATGATATTTTTTTCACAATGATTTCAAAAACTTTCTTCTGTGATTGGCACTGTAATTTGCTTGTGGCCTTTATCCAACTAAATGAGAGAAAGAGAAACATTTTTAACCCCAATGCATATATATTGTGAATATTTTCCCTAACATGAGGATGAAATGTACAAAGATTTATTTTGCTAGATTGAATCTTAATTTGGGGGAGAGACATGTATTTTAAATTTATTGGTTTGAACAAGTTCACCTGAGACATTGTCTTTAAAATGATTTGTAAACATTTCAATCTTCCTATATTCCTGTTGTTGAGAAAGTCGTGGAGATACAATTTAATTATGCAAAACTCCATGACATTTTTATTATCACAGGTAAATGTTGACTCTTTTTCTTTTGAGCTGAATTTTACTTTTAATATATCTTTTTTTTTTCTCTTTTTACAGATGAATGAGGTCAACACGATAAAGAGCTGGTTGTTCCTTTGCTTTTTAGAATTCTTTCTACATTCTTAACTAAATAAATCATGTTCTGACTTGAAAGATTCTGTCCTAATCATACTTTCTCCATACAATTATACCTCATTTTCACATTATCACGGGCTACTTTATCCTTTCCTTCAGGTGGGATCCCATAACGACCAGGCCTCCAGTGACTTAACACTTCTTAAGCTTCTCCTTTTATATACTTTACTATAAAGGAATTGGTATGAAACAATAACTAAGGACTTTGGAAGCGGAAGACTCTAATTTTGATGCCTGAATCTGAGTTTTGTTTTTAACATTTACTAGCTATATGGCCTTAGTCACAATTACATTATGTCTCTGTGTTTTAACTGCCTCATTCAACAATAACTAAAACAAAACAAATGTGTTGAGTACCAAACAACCCTGGGAATAGAAAGATGTATAAGTCACAGCCTCCACCTTCAGAGAGAAAATGGGATGTTGTACTGTCTTCATGTTAGGTAGTTAGATAAGTGGGGGCACCAGGCAGATAAGTGGAGAAGAGGGAGGATGGTCCGGAAGATGGTGGCGTGCCCACCTCCAGCATAAAAGGATTTTGCTTCTCCGAAAAAAAAAAAAAACAAAAAACAAAAAAAGGTTAAGACTCAACAGCCATGACTGCATGGTAGCAGAAAGGACTTAACTAGACATGATCCAATGTTCATGGTATTATAATTAACATTGCGATTTAAGCTCCCTCTTTGGGTTTTTCTCTGTACACCACAGGTGAGGACATGCGCAAAGGGATTAAACATGAGTAAGCAATCCAGGGACAAGAATCTGTCAATCAATCAAAAGACCACCTCTAAGGAAGGGTATAAGAGAAGGGGGAGACAAAGACCACTGTGATTCCCCCTTGGATCAGCCTTCCTCCCACTCTTGGAGGCATCCTCTTCTTTTCCTAATTAAATATATTATAATCTTTCTGATACAAAACGCTTTCCATCTCCCATCTATAAATCTTACCTTTCAGGTAACGCCAAGAATCAAGTTTTTTGTTTTTGGTTTTGTTTTTGTTTTTCCGTTTCACTTTTGGATAACTTTTAGACCTAGGCAAGACAGACTTGAGCCTACTCACTCTGGCCCTCCTCTGGCAGTAACCTACCCCCATGGCTAGGAGCCTGTGGACCCAATGAAACGTGGCTTGCCAGGATCTCTCCCTCCAAACCATTCTCTGGGTACGCATGCTTCCAGAACTTTTTGTCCATCAGACCAGAGGCCCCATGCAGGACATGTATAATTCTCTACTTGTGACAATTTTCCTAAGAACAAATATACCATTAATGTGCAAGGCTTGGGAAAAGGCTAAGAGATTATTATTTATAAAGGGCACAGATAGGTTTGGACTTGCAAGCTGGCTGTTCAAGCACACATATGAAATCTTGTCCCATATTAATCTCTAAACCCCAACTGAACTCTTGCAAGTACTGAATAAGGAAGGATATCTAATTCTGAAGTGGTGAGAAAAGTCATTTTCTTTTGGGTGGAAAGAATGCTTAATTTAGATGGATAAATGTAAAGTACATAGTCGAAGTGTAATCGCCAGATCAGTCTAAAAAGATATGATATTAATATAAAGATCCCTGAGAGTCAGGTTGAAATGGGGAGCAGTTCAACAACGCTATATTATAAGTTTTAAAGAGGAATTGGCATTTCTATTTGCTGGACCAAAGTTTTTAAAAAGTACTAGAAAACATTGTCTTCTATGGTGTTCATTTCCTTTTGTTTGACTCCACAGCTTTCTTTGTGCCCTTCAAAGAGGAGAAGGAAGAGAACCAGCAGCGTTGCAAGCATATATTGCTGAATTTTAATCATTGTATAATTCTTTCTGGCAAGATTATCTAAAGCTCACACACTTCTTCAAGTAACACTTTTAAAAGTCTATCAAATCATGAGGTCAAAGGGCTATACAAACAAATACTTTATTAATTCAATTTTTCAATATGGTTGAAGTGTGATCTCACAATTTCTGTGCAAGCAGATTAAAGTCATAAATCTGAGTTTATCACACCATCTTGGAATTAAACAAGAGAGCAAGAACTCCTCTTTCAATATGAGGACAAGAAATGGGAAAGTTAAACATGTCAGAGTCCAAGTAGAGATTTCAAAGAGCAAATTTTCAACCTGTGAATCTATTCAGTAGTGTGGGAAGAAGAGATGGAATCTGGCTAAACATTCTCCAACTTGAGTGGTCACATCAAAGGTGAGCACTTACTAACCAGGCTACTTGACCACACGCTGAAATCCACTGGATTCCATAATCTGACATAGAGGTCACAGTCCATAGATAAAGATGTGAAAGAGAAAGCATACTTTTACCACTACAAGTTTAATGTAAATAATATTTGAATATGTGTAAAATGTAAGCTTTTAGTTCTATTCTCCTTTTATCTGATTTTCTCAGATAACTGTCCATTCCCATCTCTAGACTCATGAATATTTCAGTCACTTTGAATCGAATATATCTAAAATATTAGACTAACTACTCTTAGCACTTTAAAACTTAGTATAAAGTTAGCATTCAAAATCCAGGAAACAAGCAAAACAAATGTTCCCACTCAGTCCCTAACAACAGAGAGCAGGCAAGATAAAACCTGTGCTATCTGGCTTGTTTTTCACCTTGCAGGTGAGGAATGTTCTTTCAAATTCCAATTAGAACTCTGAACTTTAAATCTTTCTGCAGTGGGTTGCAGAACTTTGTTGTTTTCATCAGCATATTCCTTTTCATTGTATTAATTTTAGTTACATCTACTTAAGTCCTTATTTCAAAGTCACATAGTTAATTCTGATCTTACAAGATGCACAGTCTGGCACAAACATAAAACACAGAAGCAAGGAGATCTTCACCATAAAACTTCGGGCAGTATTTAACTTTAGGGAGGAGGGAACTGTGATTAGGAAGACGCAGCCTTCCAGAATTCTGGCAATACTTCATTGCCTTAGTTACATGACCGTTACATGTTTGCTTTATAACGACTACATAAAGTGTACATTTGTGTTTTATGCACACACCATTTGCCTCCTCTCCTGCACACAAAATGATAATCATGCTTTTGCAGAACAGAGCTAAAGCAGAACCAATCAGAATGGGATTGTATAATAACCAAATTAATTACTAGGCAACCTGAAAATAATGTAATGAAGAAATTGAAAATGTTTTTTGTCAGAAAGTGATTTGCCAGATATGTTTTGAGGTAGCCCTCGCATTTTCGAGACTTTCCTCTTCTGTTATCTACGATTACCTGCAGAGAAATTAATTAAATTGAAAAGCCAATTTACCATATTCATTTTCTTCGATAATTATTAAATGAATAACACAGATCTGCGCAAAGCCCCTCTATGAATCCTCACTAATTCTGAGATTGGACTCTCCACATCCCTGATGGTATTCACGGCTCGGTTCATGTAAACGGAAAAATCCTTAACTCAGCACATAACTACAGATGGCAACAGTCAGGGAAGTATAAAATACTTCTCCTTTGGAGCAAAATGAATCTAAAAATTCTATATTATTTTAGGTATTTTAATAGCAGATTGTGCAAACTCTAAGAGATGTTATACATTCAGTGGGGAAGATGACCTTTGCTAATAAATGTATTTTGAACTTTGTCAGTGGGAAATTTAGTGCTGTAATAATGCTGTTATCTAGATGAGAAATTTAAAGTTGATTTTAAAATTGCTGCAAAGTAAAAGGCCTAATAAATAAGAGGTAGTTTTGAGCCTTTCACATGAAAGAGCCTCAGACAACATCTTCAGCCACTCTAAGTAGTATTAGTTGACGCTGTCGCCATTTAAGCACACCTTAAAACACAGGAAAAATCAAAGGTGAGAAAGGCAACTAATAATATTTTAGATATTTTATTCTCAATTTATTTCTATTGCAACATGATTTTCTCAAATGAAATTATGATCTGTCAGGCATAATTACAACTCAAATTAATTCTCATACTTGTTTAAAAATGGACTAGTTTCTGACATTGCAATCAGGATCTCGGAATTGTCTTAACTTATTAAAATCGCCATTATGTAATTATGTCACTAATCGCGATTTATATATATTGCATGATTCCATTATACCATATGTGTATATAACAATGTGCATGTGCTTGATTTACTGTGCCTAATTTTATTTCTGTCATTATTTTGCATGGCTTATACCTCTGGTTAAAAAGTATTTATAATATGGAAAAAAAAAAGTGGATCCAGACTTTCCAACAGTTCCATGAAAAATCTGGCATGTCTTATACGTACATACTACAGAACTTTAAATAGCGAATAGTATTGATTTTTATTTCATAAATCCTTATTGATCTGCAGTGAATTAAATGTGTAACTTGCAGTTCTTTGGATACATATAATATCTCACTTTCTAAGTAAACCTGCAGAACTTCAAATTTTATATATGAATCGCCACAAGCAATTGCATATGGTCATGTGAAAGATTTTAAATTGTTTTCTTATGCATTAAAATATTATAATCAGTTTTACGATAAAAAATATTAAATTTACAAAACAGGATGACTCATAATTGTCTCAGTATTCCAATACAGGGATTCAGTGTAGTCACCCAAGTCAACAGGATTTATGCTCTAACTTTGACTTACGCTATGGTAGTGAATTTTATGAATTTTCAAAAATAGAAAAACAGAAGTTATGACATGGTATTGTTGTGCTTTTCCTTCTATCACAGCAATTTCCTTTAATTACATTCTAATCAATAATGCATAAAAAACCTGTTATCAGTTACAGACCATAACAAATTTAAAACACTATCTGATATAAATGCTTTACATTTTCTGCCATTTCTTGGGAAATATTTTTTCTTTTCACATTTGCTGACACCTCCACTACATTCACTTTTTAAAATTCTTGGTTATTTATAAAATGTTAATTGATTATATTTATTGATTTATTATCAATATACTTTGAAATATGTATTAAGAAAAACTAATACATGTATTCAATTTTCACCTATTTTTTTTATTCCAGGATTCCAACCAGAATGCTGTAGTGCATTTAGTATTCATGTCCCCTAGACTCCTTCTTCATTTGGCTGTGACAGTTTCACACACTTTCTTTGCTTATGATGACCTTGATGGTTTTAAGTCATACTGATTATGTATTTTATAAAATGTCCCTCAAAGGGATTTTTATTGATGATTTTTCATAATTAGACTTGATTTGCGTGTTTTGGGGAGGAGGATCACAGAGGAAAAGTATCATTTTCATCGTATTATGAGGCTCTGCATTGTCAGCATGACTTATCACTGATATTAACCCTGATGACCTCAGTAAGGTGATGTTTGTCAGGTTTCTCACTTTAAATTTACTCTTTTCCCCTCTTTTGAATACTGTATCATTTGGTAGGAAGTCACTGTCATGTTTCCTTTTGGATACACAGACATATAGACAGATAGATAGCTGAATGTGTATAGGTATTGAAAAATCTAGATATATAAGCGATACTGATAGATTTGTGTCTCTATCTATCCATCACCTATCAGTCTATCTACCTCTATATAGATCTACCTATCCGTATCTATCCATCATCTATTATCTATCTATCTATCTATCTATCTATCTATCTATCTATCTATCATCTTATTATATATGTCAGTTTGCATCTTTATTAAGCTGAAAATGGGTTCATACTGATGTCTCCAAATCTATTCCATTATCACATTATTCATTCTAGGTTTTCCTCTCTGATTATGTGCAATTTTCAACTTCAATAGTGAGAATCCTGAATCCCTCCCTTAACCTGCCATTTCCTTAATTTCTAATCCCAGAGTACATCTATACTGTCATCGGAATTGTTATCCTATACCATCGTAGGAATTTTATCAGTTAGAATTCAGTGCTATGTAAAGCTCTTTTTGAAGTGATCTTTCCAGACTCAACTGATTTCCAGCTATTTAGATCAGTAACTTTTTCACTAACCCCTCTTTAGTCAGTTTCTTTAATATATTAATAATATAGTTAGATTATTTTGTCAGAGTCTGCATTCCTTACCAGGACCCCTCAAATGAATAAATACATACATAAATATATAAATTTAATATATTAAAATTTACTCTTAGTACTGTAAATTTGTATAGTTTTAAAGCATACATAGTATCATGTATCCACAACTACAGTATCATGCAGAAAATCTCATCACCTTACAAAATACCCTGTGGGTTGACCTATTCAACATCCCCTTTCTCCAAATCCCTGGAAACCACTTATCATTTAATCAGTGAATGCTCTTGTTTCTCCACATCCCTACCAATAGTAGGTATTATTAGTGTTTGCTTGTTTTTTTTTTTTTTAGTTATTTAAGTATGTATGTAGTGTCATTTGCTATCTATAACCTTTTGGCACAATTTCTGTAAATTTTAAAGAATAAATATTAAAGAAAAATCACACCTAAATTTAGTTAGCTACAATGGCTGTAAATGAGCTGTGAAGTACCGTAAACAAATGATCTTAATCAGACATTAATTGTATTAAAAATGACAACATGTAAATTAGTAGTTTCAAATACATGTGATAACTAAAAATAGCAGATGATAAATTTGTACCACATTTTGTTAAATCTATTCAGAACACTTTATGTGAGTAAATCTCACAGCCGTTGTAAGACATTCTTTATAACACTGTAACTGTAGTTATTTTTAAGGTCAAATTATCATTAAGTTACTTTTCTAAGAGACGTCATGTAGTACTATGATAAAGGATTTATTTCATTTTGAGCAGAGTCTTGCTCTGGCTTACTTATTTCTTTTTAATAAGAACTATTAAAAACTACTTGGCCTATGTTAAGTTAAATATATATTTATAGAAGGCCGATGGCAAGGAGAAAGATATTTTAAAAAGTCAAACTCACATAAAACATTTGAAGAAAGATGTCTTTATGGTTTTAAGTTGCTCATTCATTCATATTTTATTCAATAGAACTATTCAAGTTTCTCTTTGGTTTCAGGCACATTTAAAATTCTTTTTCTTCATGAATAGGTTACCTAATTTAGATATTATTATGTATTTATTTCTTAAACAATAGTATCATTCAATTTATTATGTATTTAAATATGCACCGTTATTAATACAGTGAATGATTACCATATATGTGGTCTTGTTCTAGGTGCTGGAAATTGTCAGTAAAAAAAAAAAAAATGGCCAAAATTCCCACCTTTGGAGGCTTACATTTTAGTGGAAGAGTCAGAAAATAAATACAATTAATGCATAAGTATATATGCTAGATGGTAATATATGTATAAAGTGTGGGTTTTTATATGGGATTTTTGCCATGTGAATATTAAATTTTTACATGGCACTATGGGGCATCAACTTAAAAGGTGAATTTTCAGTAACAACCTAAAGGTAATGACAGTCCTGGCCCTGCAGATTGTTAGAGGAAGAGCAAGTGCAAATGCCCTGAGGCAGCATTCTTTCTGCTCAAACAACAGTGATAAGGCCAATGTATCTGAAATGGTCCTTCATGAGAAGGAGATCAGTACATAATGTTAAAGGGACAAGAACCCTACTGTTTTCAAAGTGAGATGGGAGGACATTAGAGGTTTTTAGGAGACATGCATCATACTCGGATATATGTTTATGCAATGATCATGCCGACTGCTCTGCAGAGAACAGGCTGAAGGATGCAAGGAAAGACTCTGAGGGACCAGTCTAGATGTTATTACATAATAACACGGAAGACATTGAAATGAACCACAATTGTGGGGCTAAGGAGTGAGGTGGGACCAAGGAGAAGTACCCAAATCTAGATAACATCTAAAAGCCAATTTGATAGACTTTTCAAACAAGCCTATTGTTGGATATGAGAATGAGAGATTTAATAAAGTTGCCAAGGATTTTGGCCTGAATAATTAAAAGAATGAATATTCCTTTAATGGAGATGAGGAAAACTGCAGAAGAAGGCTTGGTCACCTCTGACCAAGGATGGCAATTCAGGACTGGCTAGAGCCACATCAGCTTAATAAGTGGAAATTTCAGTTGCTAAATTCATGAGTAATATTTGTTCATATTCCTATGGCCAATTTGCCCAATATGCCTGTTAGGCAAGGAGACAGATATGGAAAAGGATTTGCCAGACACCTTTAAAATGAATCATTTGTCCAGCTGAAAATTAAGAGTTTTTCTAAAGTGGTTACATCTGGTCAGCAGATTTAACTGAAGTAGAAATATCCTCAACTCTGTGCATCTTTTGAGAGGTCGCTTTTATCATCCAGGTGTGTTTCTTCCATGTCTTTGACCCTCTAGCCAAACTATTAGCTGCTACTTACAAATCAATATAGATTATAATCTTTACCTTCTCTTGTTCTAGGTAAGATAAACAACCAGATGTACTGCTTAAGTTTCTTTCTCTAGTTTTTTTCTCTTACTGCTGTATTTCAGGGATACTGTTGAGTGGGGTTATGAAGAAGCAGCAACTCACTTTCAAGTTGGTCAGAATATTGTACAAAACATCCCAGAATATCTGGCTTAAATTTTTCTTGCTAAATTAACTGGCAATGGAGAAACCCCCTTGAGGCTATGGACATGGGCCCGAGAAAAGGTATATATTCAGTAAGAATTTAAGCCATAGGAGGCAAAACCACATACTGTCAAACATACGTAAGACCTAATCAAGCCTAATGATAGATTACTACTACTTCACGTGGGAAGTCTTACTAATGCGAAATTCATGGTGGGGAGCTCAGATGATATGTTAATTTGGTGGCACATGTTCAAGCAGTTCGTCTCTTCTAGGCCTCCTAGAAAGTCAGATGCTTTTCTTGAAAGGAAAAGAGTTTTCTTCAGATGATGATGTAAATTTGTTTCAAAATTCTGTAATTCTTCACTGTAATTCACATACAGGAGCTTGTTAGAGTCTCCACGAGCATGCTGAGCTGTCACAGATGCTAACAGCCACTGAATCTACTGGGTAATAGGTAGCAGAGAAATCTGGATGTGTTGGAGAGCTTTCTTCTGATTCGGACCCTAAGAAAAATTGGAAACCTTTCAGTTTGCTCAGTACATGGGTTGATATATATTGCGTCCAAACTTAAAAGATGTTTACTAGGTATTTCTTTCCCAGTGCTAGCGGCGGGCAGATACAACAACTTGCAAAAGGAAGTCTGTGATATTTGCTACTTGCTTTCTATAAATCATATCAGCATGATATCATCCATGCGGTGGACCAGAATGGTAAAATGAGCAAGGTCTCTGTGAGCTGGGTCATAGCAGAGGTTTAGAGAATTTGTATAATCCTGGGACTGAACTGACAACTGACCTGTTCAAGGGAAAGCTATTGGTTTCTGTTAGTCTTTATTCACAGGAATAGACAAAAAAAAAAAAAAAAAAAAAAAAAAATCAACAGTTTAATGGGGGTCTCTACCGACTTGCTTCAGAAAGTAAAATTAAAAGAAGGATAATCCACTACCATTCTCCAGGTCCTTTCTACCTTCTGTAGAGAAGTAGCTTGATTTAAATTATGTGTCCTAATCACCTATGCCCTTCAAGTCTTTTGGTGACATTAATCTCTAAAATTTTGCAAGAAATGCAATGCTGAGAAAATGGCCCAGAACTTTCTTTACTTTGTTGGTCTTCAGGGAAACAAAATATAAATTCTTTCAGTGGCTGAGTATATCTATTCTTATTATACATTCTAGGACAAGGGGATTAACTATTGAGAGCATGTTAAGGATTACACTGGATTTACAGTGAGATGGACTTGAGCTGAAATTCCATTAATAATCTGACCACCATAAGTCCTTATGTTGCCTGTATTGACTGGTTGCCACACCAAGAATTCATCAATTCATAACCAGTAGCTAATAACTCAGCAATTTATAGTATTTTCCTTTTTTCAGTTAGTATATGGCCACATGTCCCTTTTGTGAATTCCTAAGTGAATATTTACTGTGAACATTTTACAAGTATAGCAAGGTCTCTCAGGGGCTCCAGCTCCTCCATTCATTCAAGGGATTCTGACCTCAGCTTTGTTCATTTCTGAGGATTTGGTGGGGGGCATGACTCTCCTGTGTTCCACTATATTTGCCAGGTCTAGCTATTTCCCCCTTACGCATGTCAAGTACAATTTTATTGACGATACAACTATCTCGTTCCTAGGGGTACCACAAAAGATCTCTCTCCATAAATTTATTCTAAGCAGTGCTTTGGTACCGCTCCGCAGTATAATAATCATGCCCACCTAATGACTAACTCCCCTATGGTATTCTGAGATTCCCTCATTCCCACAGCTTTCAAGAAACCTACATAGATGCAGCATCGCACATGGTCATCCCTGGGCTGCAGAGAACAACCACCACAGAACAGTTAAGGATTCCAGCGCTCTCTTCAACAATGTATTTCCAGAAACCTCCATGAAGGGGTGTCTTCTGGAACACTGGCTGAGCCAACCATACAAATAAGTCCATTCCACCAATTGGCTACTTTTCTCTACAAGATATCAGAGCAATTCTAGCTCTACTCCTTCATTTAATGAAGGCCACCAATGTGTCCAGAATTGTAGTCAGGATAAGGAAATAAAAGATTTGAAGTAGTCCACCATTATAGTCTTTCTGCCCTACTTTAACATTCTAGTATATACTACTTTATTTTCTGAAAGTAAAAGAATGAGGAAACTTACAGTCCTTTTGGTGAGTATGGTACTCATCCTAGGTTAGACTTGGTAACTGTCTCTTGGACTTCCTAATGTTTGAGTCTGTTTATAGTTCTAGAAGTAATGAGAATTAGAGGGGAATGGATATTTAAGAGAATCAGCATTTCTCACTGAAGCAGAACCTAAGAAGTTGCATTTTATGGCACTAATGTGGATATTCTGCTAGTTTTTGAGTATTTGTATTTAAATTGTACCATAAGAAACTGGGTAAATAAATAAGGTTGATTTTCTATTTTATATCTATTGTGTGAAAGACTTAGAATTAAACCCCATTTATCATATGATGCATAAGATTCTGCTCTAATTGGTAGACAACATTTTTCTTCTGTGTCCTCAAGGACTAGTATTATCTCAGATTCGTGATCTAATCATTTCAAAATTATGTGAAACCCTCATTTCTTCAGTTAAGAATAAACTTGATAAGTAGTGTTAGTAACATCTTGCAAAGCCTAGGAGGAAGTTTCCAGTATCTGTACTGGTATCACAGGGAACTTTCTCAAGAATGGCATTCCCTTCCATTGATGGGCAATTAATCTATGAAATGAGCTAAGTATGGAAATTGAGGATTCAGGCTTGTGATTGGCTCCATTAGGTCTTCATATTCCATTTACAAACTACTTTCTATTACAGTGATAAAGCATATTTGTGATAAGCCCATCTATATCTTCCTCAGGAACTCGATGACTTGTGATTTATCAGCCACTTTTAGATGTCTGTGAATGTCCTTTGTCACTTTTGCTTTAGTGTCACCTCTTGGTTATTACAGTTTAGGATTCTACCGTCTCAGTGACACCAGGAGCTCATTTCAATACCAGGAACTCTTACCTTCCATCTCATAACTTACAGGAGTTTAGACTTCTACAGCATTTTTAACAGATCATATATGTTTCTGTCACCAATATACATTTAATGCTTTGGTGATAGATGTTTTCTGGTCCAAAGCTACTACTGAATTAGTGATTCACATGTGAAAAATCCACTTCAGCAGTGCTCCCAATATAAGTCATTGATTCCTTCTTTTATTTTACCACAAGGGGTTTTAGTAATTATATTTCATTGACTGTAAGCCACCACTATAGGTTTTAATTAACCAACAGAAGTTGAGGTTACCCATATCAATAATTATAACACTGCATCCTTTTTTTTAAGGAAAAATGCAATCTTCAAAGCATAAAGTTAGTGAAAGAGAGGCAATAATACAGGTACTGAAACAAGAACAAAAGGAGAGACTAACGGCTGCGGAGCAAGAAAGCAAGAAGAGCAACAAAAATGCCCCTTGTCAAAGGCTGTGGATATTCCATATGTGATATGTAGCCATCAAAGAGTATATGATAATTTTATGTAAATGCAAGACAAATACATACAGATAGCCGGTAGCTGTCATATGTTCTTTGCTTCCCAAAAGGGCAGGCATCCCAATATGGAAACTTACACCCACGTTGAGACTATGATAAGTGTGCAATTTTTACATTTCCTTGGCCTTCTTAAAGTTGCTTGTTTTTCCACAATTCTCAAGACAATCATAAGGTCACTTAATAATTATAAAAGGGTAGATAGGATGAGCTATCTATTTTCTTAACTTGTCCATGGACTACAAACAGTATTTTCTTCTTACTTAGTAAGGACTAGTTAACGATGGGGATATATAAAAATAAACATGATGAAAGTGCAGTATGATGTTCCTGCTTGCACTCCACAAGTTCTGAAGCTGAACTGCAGAATGTCCACAACCATTGGATATCAGGGATTTGGTGGAATTGAGAAAATAACTTCCTCTCTTCTACTCATTCTCCTTCCTTTCATTCTTGCTTTATTATAAAACTTAAGGGGGGGGGGCGGTTATAATATATAAAGTATCCTTGACTCAAAGATTAAGAATATATGATTTCTTGTGGCCAATATGAAGTAACAGAGACCAGATTTACTTATCCACTCAAAAAAAGTGGCAAATAATATGAATAAATAGCTCTCATGTCATTGGCTATCAGGCAACGAAGAGCACTGAACAATGAAAGGAAACAGACAAGGTAAGCCTAGTTGATTGTCCCAACCGATTGCCTAGAGAAAGTCTATAAGCCATAATACAGAAAGGTGGCACCCAGGAAGTCTCTGGAAGTCTACTTAGAGGTGAGAAGACAGAGTTGGAAGACCAGGGAAGCCAATGCACTAAGAATGTACAAGGAAAAGTACAGGAGAGGAAAAAACTGCAAAGAAAGAAAACTCCAGAGATCTCTAAAGGCTCTACCCAGAGTATTCAGCTGAGTATAAATCATCACATGCTTGTGAGGAAAATACATAAATCTAGGAAAGAACCACCTGAAAAGATGAGAAGGAACAACATGTGAGATTCACACAGGGCCGAAAACAAACCTGCTCCCAACAGACAGACAGATCGTTCAGTTTTTTTGCATTTGAGAATGTCTGTCTCTTAATGACAAGTAAACTGAACGTTATATACTCGGATCTCTCTTCAGTTTAGGCAGTGGTTCATTGTCCTTTGTCACTGAATGTACCTGTGAAAAGTTAGAAGTAATGCCATTCCATAGACTGTGAATAATAGGCATTTTCTGCATGACATATTCTAACTCTCTTTATCAATTACTCTCCACAACTTACCCAGGATATATATTTAACTTGAGAGTTCTATTTCAATTCTTATATGTTAAATGATATAATCTTGATTTGTTTTTTTTAAAATGGTTTTCCCCTCTATTGTACAAAAATAATTGTATTTTCTATGCCATTTCTTATACTGGATACTGTTGGTCTCTCCAAATCACTTTTATTTCTTCAATTTCTTAGTCTTTTTCTAATTTTCTGCCATACTAACTGTAATAATATACATATTCCTCTCCATGCCTATGATTAGAATTTATCAGTGATTTCTGCTTTCCCTGTAGTTTCTAATTGCATTGACATATCTATTTTCATCTCATCGTATCTTTGAGGGCTTGAGCTCATGTTAGCATACATTTCTAATTTTATCCTAAGAGGCACTTCAGGGAATTTTTCTGTCACTTGTCCCTTCAAAAAAAACATTCTTAGTCCTTCTTTTGCTAATTTACATACTTTTCTTCTGTAGTAAGTTTCTATATTTGTCTCTTATTTACTTCCAGCCTATACATATTTAATCTAAACATTTTAATAGAATATGACCAGACATACCATTACTTTACTATAGTATAGACGCACTCAGTAGCATTTTTCATTTTTACTACTTTATGTACCCTCCTTTAGAGCTACACACCTTAGGAAATGGTGTTGCTTTTTAATTGTTCTGTTTCCTGGGAGTGGGAATGAGATTGAGAAGACGACATTGTGAAGTATCTGCAGGTCTTATTTGCAATTGCGGCTCAATTTTCTCTTTTAAAAAATCGTATTATATCTCCCCAAACAGACTGATTAGTAGGCAAATTTATCTTATTCCCTTGACCTTTTACTTGTTTTCACAACTCAACACAGTGCTCTGTAAGGCAAAGGAGTCACTTTATACCATTATAAGGTATAAAGGTCTTTCTGCTTTTGTTGACATTAGGTACAGAAGTAGTTTATATAACGAAAGAAAGAAGTCTCAACAGTGAAATTTATAAAGAAATACCTATTATCTCTCGCATTTGGCAATATGGAGAAGGATAGAATATTTGAAGCTGAATAATATAGTATAGATTAGAAACACTTGACTCACGGAAAATCTTAATAAAAGCAAATAACTACGTACGACGTCTTGAACATGAGAATGTAGAAGAATGAATGATGTATTTTTCATCATAAGAAACCCACGAAACATAATTAAGCACTTATTTAGACCTAAGTATCAACGTATTTGCATCTTCCCTTTGGGTTTTAATAAGGAGCTGATGCTGTGAACCATATGTGCATATTTACAAACAGCAAACATTAACTTACTTGCTTTGCAGAAAGTATCACCATAATGTTAAGTATAATTTTTATTAGTTCAGGCTCATTATCTTAAAAATTTCTCAGAGAACAATCTTTTCCATGAGATGCTATAAGCCTACATCCTATTAAAATCAAAACCTTAAAGATCTTAATGTAGTAACGTATTGGCTGAGCAATACCTTTCCAGACATTTATATTTATCTTTCCCATTGATCATCATATCCTCATAAATTCCATACATAATGGAACAATGTGGAGAGCTTAGCTAACCTACTCCATGGTTTTGCTGCCTTGGCCTCCATTTTGTTTGACCAAGTGGGCTACAGAGACATTAAACTGACATTACCCTCTTTGTGTGAGCACATGCCCTAGGTAACAGCCTGCAGGGCCACAGACAAATTGTTCCTGATATGACTTCTCCAACAACCCTTATAATCTACAGTCTCACTACTTCCCAGTGCCTTCCCCTGTGCTCCCGTCAGATAACACCCCACTGGGACTTTCCAAAACTTCATTCTTTTGGTTTAAATGGATGATCAGACCTTATCTAGGAACCCCAGAGCCACCCAAAGATGCCAATAAAGGCACGTGCCTCAGGTCCTGCCCCTTTCTCTGTCTGCACTTTGCCTTGACCTCCCTCTCTGGCCCCTCAAGGTTTTGCAGATACTTCCTCTAAAACCTGTGAATGATGAACTTCCCTCTTTTAGCTTTACTTCTGGTCTTTTGTTGAAAAGTTTCTCACCGTCCTTTACCCTACACTCCACGTAACAAGTGTTAATTTAACAGATCCATTAAAAACATATAGTAGTCTAAGAACATGTTTTTTATTTTCTAAACTTGCTAATAAATTTGGTTTGTGAGAAACACGAACGTGTATGTTTATGGTTACCAAGATAAATTTTGTGAAAATACGTACATTACTAAAGGGCAGCTTCCCTTCTTTTTGAATCCATCTGCAATCATTGTTTGCTTGAGATCAGCGTTTATTTAAAAAGCATTCATTAAGGTAAACACATGCACATATATACTACATACGAAACACTGTATTTTGGAAGACTGAAATAAAAATGTGATTCTTTAGTAATTTGTATGAATTTGCAATCTATGAG
Organism: Camelus ferus; assembly: GCF_009834535.1. Classification (NCBI taxonomy): domain Eukaryota; kingdom Metazoa; phylum Chordata; class Mammalia; order Artiodactyla; family Camelidae; genus Camelus; species Camelus ferus. The sequence goes on along the minus strand of NC_045696.1, from coordinate 18,473,617 downwards.
GAGTTGAAGTTAATAAAAAAAAAGTAAAAACAAAACAAAACAAATTTGATGTGTAAGTACTTATGTGAGGCAGAGAGGAAATGTTATATTTGATAAAATGAATAAAAATCAGTTGTAAATGTATTAATAGAGTTTGGCACTGCTTGAGTTGAACACAAAAAGATATGAGTAGGCTGTGATTAAATAAGTAAGTAGTGGGAAAAAAAATACAGCACCTAGTATCCGGTAACCAACCTGATGGTAACTGACCTGACCGTAACTGCTAGACCTTGGTGTTGTTAGAAGGTACTTGGCACTCACATAGGCTGTAGTGTTCTCTTGCAGAAGGTGGACAGCCTCACAGAACACTGTCAGCAAGTTCACAGTGTGCACCGTGATGAAGTGATACCAAAGCTAAGACCTCAGACAAAAACAGTCACTGTTCAACTGCACAAAGATACCAAACATTCGCCTCTCCTTATTCTTAACCCCTCTTTCCTAACACCACACATTCAGAGCAAATCTTGCTTTATGAACCAGTTCCAAAGTCACTACACAAGCCCACAGGCTATAAGTTTTTCTAACAACCTATTTGCTAGATTCCCATAAATCCCTGTACTGCATGGTCTCTCTTGCAATGAGCTAATACACCCAACTTTTAACACAGGTATTGTTCCAATGTTCTGTTGTCTAGGAGGCATTAGCAGCATCTGGGTAATATTGCTACAGGAGTTCGGATGCTTTTGGCTTCATGAAGGGCATGGTATCACCAACTGCATCACTAAGAATTCTAAAAGCAAAGTGATGAGACAGTCAAGGATTAGAAAAAGCTAATGAAAGGATCATTTACTAAAGGGTGGGAAGAATAAGAAGAACAGACAAGGAATTGCCAGGCTCCCAAGAACATCAGAAAGCATTTATCACCTCTAGACCTGAAAGGGCTGATGAGGCTATTTCTGGTACCTAGTGCCAGGGATGTAGGAACTGCCTACCCAAAGCTGAAGTCTTCAGGAGAGAAACACAGTCATTGCTAAAACATCATTAGGTGATCGAAGAGGAGGGTAAAAGTACCCTGAACTCTCTTCCCTCACAGCCTGTAATCACTATCTGTACTTCTCTTTGCTCAAACCAACGGAAGAAAAAGGTGAGAAATTATTGGCATTTCTGTATGGAAGTCATTAACTATCTGGGGCACACAGAGTTTGGACAAGGTAGAGTTTGTGCATGTTGGACCTGGAGGGTAAACAGAGAATATCCAGCAGTCTAACAATAAGGGGCTTAAACAAAAGATGTTAATTTTTTCACCCACGTGTAATTTCAAGATAAAGTTCAGTGGTAGATCTGTTTTCATAGATTTGTGACTAACACAGTCATGTAAGGCACCACACTCATAAGGGCACCAGGCTTGGTTTAATAATGAGCTGTCACCATCTTACAGTTCTTAATAACTGTTTTCTTAGAACTTATGCTTTGAAGGTGAAGTCCTATGAGGCATGGAGCATACAAGTAACAGATGGAGCCACATGTGATACATCCGTCTGCCATTTTCTGCCACCACACCCTGATGTTCCTTGATCATCCATTCACACAGCCATTCGTGATGTCCCCCAAAACATGGAATTCCAGTGGATCCACTATGTGTGGGAGTCAGAGAGACAAAGCAAGCATAAGGTAAATATGTTATGTCTACAATTAAGTAGGTGCATTGATAGTTCCAAGAGACTCCACTTTCTGTTCAAGTGAGAACTTGCTTCAAAAGCAAATACAGTGGTGTTCTAAGAGACATATATGCCTAAGGAAACCTATCACATCTTTTCTCGCTCGTCACTTCCATGACTATCCAACCATGTACGCTGAAGATGATGACGTAGAAGGAAAGGGAAAGACAGAGTGAATCACAGTTCTTTTTCTTTCAGTTCTTTCTTACTCTTTAATAACATGAAAGGAAAGAGTGCAGAGTAAGCATATATCAAGAAGTGAAATAAAATGACTGACTTAGTTTTGTGCAGTTTTTACTATTTTGGTTAAGAGTTAAATATATAAGCAAGCGCTAGCTATGGGACATGAATTGTGTCATTTTAGCGATTCTAAATACTTGCAAAGTGCTCTTAAGTTTACAATTAAAATTGGAATTGTATAAGAATAAGTGGGAAAGGTCATGCTAAAAATTTTCAGTAATAGTGTTTATTTACTTTGAATTACATTAAATTACAAATAGAAAACATTATGACAAATTGAGAGAGGCCATGAGAAAAAAGGAAAAGCTTTATATTTTATTACCTTTTTTTTTTAAAATTACCTTTAACAATGATTTTATTTCCCTTTTATGAAGAAGGGTTCTCAATGTTTATTTTATTTTTTTTTAATTGTGCACTAGGCAACCAAAATTTTGTAGCCAGCTCTTACAGCAGCTACAAAAATATACAATATCTGGATCAGTTTTCCTGTGAACTGTGTGGCCCCCCTTCTCTACTATGTTTGTAATATGACCATGGAAGCTCCAAGAATATGCTCTCATTGAGAAAACACAGGAAAAGAAAGCTACCTTCTTCAGATATGAGTCTCTTTCATCAGGAGGAAAACTCAGTCTCAGAAGTCTCCCAGTCACCCATCCCCTGCTCCCAGAAGGTGATTCACGGTCTAGTGAAAAGGAGGACAATAGTTTGAGGGCCTGGCATTGTTCATTTCTATAGAGGGAGACTGTGAGAGCAAGAAAAAGCAAGGACAAATTATTTTGAGAAATGATCAGCGATGTGGGCCACAGCTATGAATAACTATTAACTTACACAGACTAAAATAGCAAGTTGGTTGGTGATGGTCACACTTTCTTTCCATTTACTTTCCTTCTTTGCCAATTGATAGCCACTATCCCTAAATTTAATTATGTATATATTTTAAAACCATTGTTAAATGGCTTACATAGCAGTAAATATATTAGAATTTTATCCATCAAATTTACAAATGCCCACAAGGCATAAAGAGTACAACTTTCCTGAAAGTGCAGGCTTTTGTAAGTCTTTCTAAATATTTTCATGTGTTTATTATCCGACTTACAAAGACACAGCTTTTTTGGTTGACAATGTCTCCTATCAACGCACAAAGGCAAATGAGATCTTTGTTTTTTTTTCTAACAATTTCTTCAAATTAAATATATAAAGTTTTACTCTAAATTGTTAAATCATATCGGATGTTGTGGATGTGTGTATGATACATTTTGAGACTTAAAATGCTAGATAATTTCATTACTTCATATTTGAAATAATGGTCAGATACTGCCATCTCCTGTTTACTAAATAAATTTAAACACACACACCTTTGTGTGCACACACCTTAGGAAGGAAAGTCAGAACTTAGTGACACTTTAGAACTTTGATAACAACTCCAGGTTTGTGAGTATGTTGACTCTTTGGAGCTTTTGATTTTTCAGAAGTAGAAATGTGAAATTAATTCAAATAAGTGTCTTATTTCTAAGAATCAGATTTTACTTAAAATAATAAAAAAGTGTTAATTGTGTGGCCATGATTTTTTATGAGTATTAAAGATGCAGACCATTTAACATCACACAGATGTGATCTTCTTGACGTTCTGTCACTAATTTTTTGCTTTGTTTTTGTTTTTGTTTTTTTTGGTGGAGGAGAGGTAATTATATTTATTTATTTATTTATTCTTGGAGGAAGTACTGGGGATTGAACCCAGGACCTCATGCATGCTAACCATGTACTCTACCACTTGAACTATAACCCCTCAACTTCTGTCACTATCGTTTGAGATTCTTTCTAGCCTTCCTCAAGTTTAGCAGATCATGTTGCTTGTGTGGTGTAGAATGACACACACCTTGCACTCTGTTGGGCTTTCCTTGCTAAATGTCAATCCTTCCGTCCATCTTTTCTTCAGAACTCCATCATCTTCCCCAGTCTCACAGTTCACTAGCCTACATACTCCTCTTCTTTATATTCCCGGTCTTTGATATCACCTTATATATTTAACTGAAAAAAAATCAAAGCCATCTCTCTATTTTATTGACTGCCTCAAATTTCTCCTCCAACTATTCCACATTTCCTATTGCTCATCTTTGTTGAAAAAAATAAGGAAAATATTCATTCTAGATGATAAAGGTAATAATCTTGAGATGACAAGAATGCTCTAGACAAGATTATTTTTAAAAATAAGTTATGGAGAGGGGAGGACAGAGCTCAGTGATAGACTGCATGCTTAGCATGCATGAGATCCTGGGTTAAATCCCCAGTATCACCATTTAAAAAATGTTAAAAAGAATAAATAAATAAATAAACTCAATTACCCCCCAAAGAGTTCTAAAAATAATAAAATAAAATAAAAATGAGTTATTGGAAGAAAGCAGTCATTTTAAAAGCCAGAATTGACTAAAGAAAATGAAACAATATTTTAAAATTTAACTTAGTTTTAGCTACAGATTAAGAATTTCTAAGAATAGCATGAACATAATACATCAGAACATTTTAGGTTGCAAAAGGCTGTAACACAAGTCCACTTTTCCTAAAACCCAAAGAAGAAAAAGCAGCTGAGGCCTGCAGGCCTTGGATGTGTCTGTACTACAGGGGAGAAGTAGCTGGTCCCTGGAAGCCTTAAATGTAGAGGACTACCTTACTACATTGCCATTCACCTCAATCACCATTTTATTAAAGTTGTGTGCATCCTTGTTGCATTGAAAATCTATGACATGACAGGTACATTTCCCTTCTGAAGCACACTTCATGTGTCCTAGGGATTCCTGCCCAGCTGTTGAGAAGTACCCATCCCCTAAGTGCACTATTTGCTGGCCAGGAGATGTCAAAGGAATTGTCTCTCTGGAACCATTAGGGAGTGACTTAAAAACACTTTAAAATTGCTTCATGTGCAATTACAGAACAAATAATTCATGAGCTTCTTCATGCATTAACAATATATTAATAATAATTAATTAATTAATTTTGATCATGAGCCGTACAAAGCCTCCTATTTTCCATATTGTCACTTCTGCTAGTCTGTCAATTACTATAGATACAAAATTAGAGCCTTTGAACACACCTGCATGATTTGTTCATCATTCTTCAGAACCATTCTTCAACGATTTACGCTAATCCAACCCCCTTGCTTCTTATCTTCTTGAAAACATGTTTACCTACCATTATTTCATTTACGTTGTTTTCCTTTCAAATTACAATGAATCATGGATTATAATACTTTGTTCTATTGCTTTTAACCTACCTACTTACTCTTTTTGTTTATTTACACTTAAGTTTCTTCTTATTGCCAACCTCTTTGCTCAGATTTGAAAAAATGCCCCCGTGGAAAAGACTGACAAGGCTTCCCCCAATCAATTCCCCTCGTTTTCCTTCATAGTACCTCATTGTTTTATTTTTCTTGTTCTAACTTTTTTTCTTTCTTTTTTTCATTGGTACATTTTGTGCCTCATGGTAATTGTATTCCCTTATCAAATTTTATTTGATTATGTTGATTTTTCTGCTAGTATTTCTCACTTAATCATTGTATTCATTCTTTAACCTTCAACAAACATATCTATTTACAGTGCCACAGAATCTACATATAATGATGTTGAATTCTGTACTTAGAAGTACTGACCACCAGCACTAACACCAACACAAAACAACTAATCAATGAACAAAACAGCATAAACATAATCAGAATAAAATAGAGATATAGTCTAGTCCAAGTTATGGCCTCAATCCAACATACCACCATTATCTATTCCTATACTTTGTGTTCCTGGCAATGCATTAATTGATATTTTTATATGCCATATTTTAAATGCCAGTTTACTGTAAACTTAGATATCATTTCAAATAAATACATCTTCTTGAATCTCAAACCTAATTTTTGTGCTTTTTTTTGTTTTACCTTTGTTTCTTTTCCCTTTTGTTCTCATTTATTTCCTTCATTTCTTCCTTTCCTTCCATCCTTCTTTCACTTATTAAATATTGAGTGACCATTTTTACTACCTGTTCTAAGTGTACAAGATACAGAAATGATGAAAACATAAAATGTTTCTGCCAGTGTGGGTGTGGGGAAGACAGATAATTAAAATATACCAATAAATGTTATATTTTTATATAGACTATGAGAAAAATAAAGCAGAGTAAGATCTATAAACATTGGGAGCAAGGACATTTTTGGTTTTGTAAAGGGCGATCAAGGAAAAGCTAAAAGAAAACATAAACATAGACTTTAAAGAAGTGATCATGCAGATAAGTTAGCTATAGACATTAGAGCAAGAGAATTTCATACAGAGGAACTCTTAGGACAAAAAATTCCTGAAATCCAAACAGAATTGGTCAAGTCCACTGGGGACAGAAGCTATAAACTAGGAAGTAGCAAGTAAGTTTTTGGTAATAATGCAGGTGAAAGATGGTGAATTCGGTCAAGATGACAGCAGAAATCTTACTAAGAAATGGTCAGATTTCAGATCTATGTTGAAGTCAAACTATGAGAATAAGTATTATATTTCTATAATATACTTATAAATGAACACTATATTTTTATTCTATATACCTCAGTAGTTAAATTATTTTAATTAAAATGCGTATGGCGCTTAGTTTCTACCACAGTTATGGGAATTATCATTTATTGAGTATAGTTATGTTTTATTTGTATAAAGTCTGCTAGGAGGTCTGTAAAGTTAAATTATGAGTAGATATTGATGAATAAAGGAACTAAATGATGAATTAAATAGAGAGCGTTGTTTCATTATACAGTAATACTTTCTGGTTAAATAAAATACAACTTTGCTTAGGAATATAGATATACATATTAAAATATAAGAAAGAATATATAGATTAAAAAGGAAAATATAGATTAATTTTCCAGTTACAATATATATTGCTTTGCTGACTAGGCAAGTTGAACAACTGTCTCTTTTTTTTTTTGTTATTTACACATCTATATTCTTTTTATTTTACTGTAGAAATGTTCAATTTCTTATCAACTTTATAGATTATATTTTTATTACAAATGTATTCCTTGGGCTTTTCCTTATGTTGCACATAAAAAATAAAGTAGAATGTCCAATTTTATTTTTTTTAAATATATATTGTCAGTTGTGCCAATTTTGTTTATTGATTCAAATAACTATATTTAAGTATTTTAAATATCAATGTATATTCGGATATCTTAATTTTTTATTATGTCTAACATTTATTTTCTTTTTCTTTTTTGTTCAGTACCATATTAATTGTATTAGATTTTATTATTTTTAAAATTAAATTTCATATGACTCAATTAATTATTTATTAATTTAACAATCATTGCTGGTCAACTAGTTTTCCAATTTAATGATTAATAATGAAATCTCAAAGTTTTGATGGATGTTTCTTTAAATTCATGCAATCGTGTGTCAAGGATGAAGATTCACTGGAGTTTTAATGGACTCTATTCTGTCTCCCACATTAGTAAGAAAAAATGGTACTATGAGCTACCATTATGAACATAAAATAGTTATATTGCTCAGGTGTAACAAGAATACATTAAAGATGCATCAGCTCAGGCACGTCAGTGAGCTGTAAAAGAATATTGAAGGATACAATGGCTGGAATAGTTTATTTCTCTCTCGAGGAGGTGTCCTGGAAGCAATACTGGAAAGAGAACTTCCCAGGTTCCTGGATCCAAGGTTTTCTCTCCCGTTGCTCTGCACTGCTCTACACATGGTCCCAAATGGGTGTCTTGCTCCCACAGCACTGCAGTCGCTGAGGGGAATAGCACGCTTTCTCCATTGGAGGCTATCATTTGAGCTGTCCACATTGCTTCTGCTCTAATCCACCTGAGGTCAGAATCTAGATCTGTGGCAATACCTGCATGGAAGGCCGAGCAAAGTACGGTAAGCTAGTTGTCTGGGGGGCCCATGGGAAACTTACAGAGATAGAGAATGGAGGGTAACATATACTGCCAGATAAGTACCAGCTCCTGCCACAGTACAGACCTAGTATGATTTTACAATAATAAAAATTTTTAACTGATTGTAATTATGTTCAAAATCTATAACTACTTAGGAGGGTGCACTTGCTTCTCACTTTGATTTTACATGTTCACAAGAGAATATGAACTGTCTTGATTACTGATGACGTTACTTTCTTTTCTGCACATGAAAATGTACTTGGATTTTACTTATGCTCTAATATAGACTAATACATACTAAATATCTGTCTGTTGTGGGTGTTTGAATGGAAGGTGTAGTGCTTCTTTAGAGAAAACATGATTCACATGTAATTATCAAATACAACATTCAACACATATGATTGAACAAATTGAAGATTGTTATTTGTGCTTGGAACATATTGGGTATTGTATTTGCTGAAATTTTACATATTTTAAGAACCTTGTTATCATTCATCTATAAATATAAAACTTTATTCTTATCCCTATCATAAACTAAGAGCAAATTAATTAATAATCATATTTTACTTTATGAAATAAAATTGTACAGGAACTTTATAAATACATGTCCAATGAATAAGGTTAGTATTTAAGCAGTTAAAACAAATTCTGCAGCCAAGATCGTGATGTCCTTAACTTAACCCTTTTTTTATACTTTCAGAACATATTTCAATGTCATAAAAGAAAAAAAATCCTTAATTATTCTATCTCTTTATTTTCCATGGTAAAAAAGAATTCAAATCCTGTATATATCATATATGCTTCTGAAAATAATAAAGAATAAATAAGATATGGTGCAAAGTATTTGCAAATTAGTTCCAAATAATTTATTCAAACACACCAGTGTACTTTTGAAGAGAAAACCTTCTACATACTAATTACAGTATCTAACTGTATAATTTGAGTTATTCAGCTTATTTGTTTCCTGAGTTCTTTATTTCCAGTGAAGTACTTCTGAGGTAAGTCCTATGATTCAGTGACCTTTAAAGTAAAATTGAAATATTTGATTTTACAACTTTTCTTTACTTCTCTCTCCCTCACTACATGTAGTCTATAAACCCCAGTAGAATTAATTGCCTAATTACAGGGACTAAAAAGGAATGCCTTTTGAAAGATTTAAATTTAGATTTCCTGCAGTGGAGATTTTTCCTGACCACCTAACCTACACAGTTTGTACCCATTAAAGAAAGAAAATAAGCATATACTTGGCAACACAATTTTAACCCTGATAACAACTGTAACACGAGTGCTCCATAATTTTAAGTCATTTTACGGTCTAATAGCAAAGTCTGGAGCCACTGTAGTGGTTAATCCTTATTCATAATCATTTATCCTCTCAGAAATGAGCTCCACCTTTATTGTTTTAATTGTTTTCTTGGTACAACTTAAGTACATAGCAGCAAATCAGGCGATAAGAAAAATATGAACAGTAGCTGAATCTACACAGCACTGGGGAGGAAATTTTCCAGTCACAAGATTTGATGAATTTTATAAACAAGATTCACAAATAAAGCCCCTGTGAATATGCCTGGGACAGACACCTGTGCCTTCTGATGAAAACGCCTATTTTAATACAAGCTACGTATCTGCTTTATCTGTGGGCTAATACTATTGTTTTCCGGCACCCATGGGTTCAGGATGTATGTGATACAGGCGTGTTAGCTGTACACAGGCACACCTAGAGGCAGTATCAGAAGGCCAAGGATGTAAAGGCAAATGGGTAAGATTATTTAAGCTCTCTTGTGATATTATAGAAAACCAGAAAAAAGGTGGCCACTTTTATCTGGAGTATTCATAGAATAAAGAAGACACAAAATTTAAAGGCAACTTTGAAGGGGGAAAGTGAGAAAGTGAGAAATCAGTCAGGTTCCCAGTAGGCACTGTGTCCAGGAAAGTTTCCTTTCATGGTAAGAAAAAAAAAATCTCTATTTAAAATGTCAGTGTAAATAAAATAAGTTGCGAATCTAGTTTAAATGATTTGCTATTTTCTCAGCTTCCCTCTCTTTGACCTTCTCTCTTCCCTATTCATAGAAGATGTCAGTTCTGGGCTCATTGTCACAAAGGAGGAATTCACGAGAAGGAAGCAGAGATAAAAGGAAATCTCTTCCTAGATCTTTGTGCTCCAAGAGCAGGTGGCATTTAAGGAAAAAAAGAAAATCAATCAAAATCCTTGCTGTCAGTGGATTTAATTAAGAGTTCTCCTTCATCCATTAGGGAAAAAATAAAAAATAAAAGATTTTCTTTCCTCAGGTAGGAGGAAATGAGGAAAGCAAAGCATGAGATTCTGACTACTACTGAATCTAAAATGGAGAGAACTTGTCTTTTTGTTTTGACCTTGGCTTAATGATAGCAGTAATATCCCAACGAGTTTTATGAACTGGAGAAAAGAGGTAGATCCCTGAGCACATACAGGAAGAAGCAGTGGGAGAAGATTGCACAGGGAGTCTAGGCAGGCTGGTCTTAAAACCAGCCTCAGAGATCCTCACAGTCCTGCCAGGGCACTCAGTCGATGATTTGGTGGCATCAAAACATGGGACATGGATAACAATCAGACAGAATGGGTGATGTTCATGGAAACCAGGGCGATCTTAGCAGCAGTGAACATGGGCTAAAAGTCAAGAATCAGGCAAGAACATAGAAATGTCTGTGTTGACAGATGCCATCAAGTACTACACCCATCCCCAGGCCTGCAATCTTGCCTTGGTAATGAGACAGGGAGGGGGCAGGGCACAGCCATTCAAGGAATGCTACAGCAATTAACATCAAAATGGTGAAAGATTCAACCCCCAGTAGGCCTTGAGGCTCAAGATGGAGGGAGATTTGACCTCTAGCAGATCTTGAGCTTCATTATACGCCCACTGTAATGTATTAACATGGTGAATAACATGCCCACAGGCACCATGGCAGTCCCAAGGCTAACCACAAAAGGTCAAAGAATGGGAAATGGCCAACTTCCTGGGAATCCCAGTCCCTTCCCCAGACTAGTTAGACTGGTCCTTCCACTTATTAGCATATGAAGCCACTGAGCGCATAAAACTGGCAACACTGTGCCTCTTCAGGAGAGGGCCCACATTCTGTCCATGGAGTGTGTACCTACTTTTAATCTGAGCACCCAACCCCCACACCTCATGGCTTTTCTCTTGCCTTCCAATGTACCTATCTGAATAAATCTACCTTTACTCAAGTGTGGCTCGCTCTTGAATTCTTTCCTGTGTGAAGCCAAGAACCCACACTTTGCGGGGCACGTCCCAGGGGATCAACCAAAGCCTGCAATACAGTCCTTCTCACGCCCCACATCTGTTTTTCCTGCATCAGTAATGTATTATCTCCCTAGGATTACACCCACATCTGGGGAAGGTGCTAGATTTGGGAAATCCTAAATCAACTTAGATTGTTTCCACTCTCTGATGGAGTATAAATTAAATGTTGAAATATTGAAATAGAAATTATATTGAATTATTGAAAATACTGAGAGGGAAACATTCCTTACAAAACATGTATTTCACATTTAGCTTGTCAATGCATATTCATACGGAGAACATTTAGGAGAGAGTTTTGGAAAGTAGTGGGGGAAGCCACACTGCATAAGCCCACAGAGGCCAGACTACTGACATTAGGCTTTACTCCTTAGCGAGAGTTTTGAGTTTTCATTATTACACTGAAAGCAATGCTTAAAGAAAGTTAATCTGGAGGTAAAAATGGCAGAAATCTGACAAGTAGAAATGGGGAGGGGGGAGTCGAATTTGAGAAATAAGGTTTATAGAAGTGAAGTGTCCAGTGCAAGGTGATGGCAGTACATAATACAAGGGAATAACTACATACAAAATAATTTTTAAAAATGAAATTTAGAATTTGGTGATTGATTAGCTCCAGGGGCCAAGAGGGGAAGAGAATTAATTGTGCTTGAAGTTTTCGAACAGCTATGGTGATTGAAGAATGACAAAGCCCCTGCATTACAGAGTCAAATGAAGAGAATTTTGTTGAAAGGAAAAGATACCAGAGTAAGTCACGTGCCTTGATGCCACTTGTAAGACAATGCTAGTAACAGCTGAAAACGTGATGATGCTACAAAGCGGAAAGCTGATGGCAGAGACTGGGGATGGGTTAGGGAATATGTCTATGTGCATTTCAAAGTGCTTTAAAAATTAACGTGTTTCAGAAGACTACAACATGCAGAAGATTGAAAAGGGGAGGGGAAAAATACATTAGAAAAGAAGCACAAAAGAGAAGAGCTGGAGTTCAAAAAAGGTGCTAATGGATTCTAAAGGAAGCTTTTAGAAACCAGGGTAGAAATTCAGGCACGAGGAAGTTATCTATCAAGGATTATTAATATTAGTGTTATATAAGTGATTTAAATTATTTTCCCACAGTAAGAAATGGTACATTTAAAACAAAATAAACAGAGGTATGACAGAGTTGTGAGATATTAAAGACACTTTTGGAAGAAAAAAATATATATATAGTAAAACTGTAAGAGAAGAGATGAGCAATCAGAAATTCACCAAGAAATTAATCTGTGCATTAGCACTTTTTTTTGGTGCCTTTTTCCACTCATGTTTTTTAGTTATAAAAAGTCTCTCAATGACTTTTTCTCCTTTGTAAGTTTGTGACGATTGAAGCCATCAGTCTATTACACATATTTGCTGCCTTTTAATCTGTTTTCTGCTCTTAATTAAATAATCTCTTCAAATAACGTAAAAGCATAGGAATTTGTGTAAAGCTTAAACATGCTCATTGCTTTAAGTCCCAATCATGGTTTCTGAAAAAAATGTTTTCAAATAAAACTAAATTAGAAACACAAATATTGAATCAACATCATTATTTATTGCTTCTATAATTTCTTCAAGGAATCTCCTATGTTTTGTGGGATGGTAGGGGTCAGGTAGGGGTCTAACTTAGGCAGGCACTTCACATTGCAAAACTACTTCTTATCATAAAGATATAGCTAGGACTTCCAGGACTATGTTGAATAGGGGTGGTGATAGTGGACGTCCTTGTCTTGTCCCAGATTTTAGTGGGAAGCTTTTGAGTATTTCACCGTTGAGTACTATGCTGGCTGTAGGTTTGTCATATGTAGCTCTTATTATGTTGTGGTATGATCCCTATATACCCACTTTGGTGAGAGTTTTTATCATAAATGTGTGTTGAATTTTATCAAATGCTTTTTCTGCATCGATTGAGATGATCATGTGGTTTTTTTTGTCCTTTCTCTTATTGATGTGATGTATTACATTGATTGATTTGCGTATGTTGAACCACCCTTGTGTCCCTGGGGAGAACCCCATTTGGTCATGAAGAATGTCATTCTAAGTGAAGTAAGCCAGAAAGAGAAAGAAAAATACCATATGAGATCGCTCATATGTGGAATCTAAAAAAACAAACAAACAAAAAATAACCAAAGCATAAATACAGAACAGAAATAGACTCACAGACATAGAATAGAGACTTGTGGTTGCCAAGGGGGTAGGGGGCGGGAAGAGATAGACTGGGATTTCAAAATTGTAGAATAGATAAACAAGATTATACTGGGTAGCACAGGGAAATATATACAAGATCTTACGGTAGCTCATAGAGAAAGGAATGTGACAATGAATATATATGTGTTCATGTATAATTGAAAAATCGTGCTCTACACTGGAATTTGACACAACATTGTAAAATGATTATAAATCAATAAAAATGTTAAAAAAAATAAAGATATGTTTCTTTTTCCTTTGAATAAAAAAAATCCAACACACAAATATATCCAAATGTTTAGTGAGTTTTGGATACACTGCATATGGCTGATGGTGCTGTCAAGCCCTCTTACTTGAGGACTAGTTATTATTTATCTTGAGACCATGTGTGGGGTAGGATGCATCCGCGTGCCTGTATAAGAGGGTGCGCTTTCTTTCTGACTTTACAACCTCTCAGCAGCTTGCCTGGGATGAACACCACATTCTGGTTTAGTGCTTACTCAGTATTAAAGTCTCTTTCCTTCCCTTCTACCTTTGTGGAGAAGCTTACAAGGTTAGGGGTTTGTCTTTATATCTTCTAAATTACACATATGAGTTGCAGTCATATTCTTCAGAGAATCTGAGGGAGAAGTGGTAAAAGGGGATATTACAGTTCAAAAGTTATATGAACCAGAATTGTCACTTTTTTGCTCACTTTAAATGATGTTTAGCATACAGGTTGGCATCTTTATTACATATAGTGAAGATCTGTCATGAATGCAATTAAATGATTAAGTGTAATAAATCATTCAATGATTATAATTATTAGGATCATAATCCTAATAATTTAATTAGGATTACAACAGCTACTCATCTCTTCTGGACATCTCCATTCTGTCATCCCTTCTCAGTCTCCCATTTTCCATCTGCAGTTTGTGTTTCCTAGTATCTAGTAACTTCAATGATTTTCAGTGGTGCCAAACTTTTAGGGTTAAAAGAAAGAAAAATAAACATAACATATGTAGTTTCACAAAGCTGGTCTAATTGTAGTTATGCGCACACACTCACACATGCACTTTCACACATACTATTTTGAAGACCTCTCCAATAAACTGAGGGTTTTTTCTACTCCTTTGTCTTCTGATGCTGTCTTTACCATGCTTGTTGGTCTTTTGGAATTATTAGAGATTCTCTATAAACAAAGGTATATGAGATTACATTCAGCCATGACTAGAGTAAGAGTTAAATATCTGATGGTGCTTTCTTGATTCTTCTTACAAAAAGGGGCTTAGCAGACCCTTGGTCTTTCTTATTTATGGTTGCTTTAGGTCTCCAGTTCTTTGTATCTGAACATTTTACTGTTGTTTAATTTCTAGAGGATAATCAATAAGTGCATAAATAATGTATATTATTATTCAATATTAATAACAATGCAGTACCATTACTCACACTTTATCGAATACTTGCTGATTATCTAGCACTAATAATATAAGGACTTCATCTCCATATTTACATGGTCTGCATAGCCTTCACTACCCAATGAACAGTGTATCATCATGACTCTTTAAAAGTGTTAGAACTTGTGATTCAGAGAGTCAAGTGTCAGAGCCAAGAATTTCTACAGCCTGACTACATAGCCCGCACCTTTAACCACTATGCTTTAATAAAAATACTTGTGAATAAGTGGCAGAGCTTGGAGTAAATAAATCAGGTCCAACTTTTGGCATTTCTATAGTTTCAATATTTATGTCTCTCCAAAATTCATATGTAGAAATCCTAACCACCCAAAAGTGATGGTATTAGTAGGTGCAGCCTTTGGGAGGTGCTTATGTCATGAGAGTTTTATATGATTAGTGCCTCATCAAAGAGACTCCATGAGATCCCATGCTCCATCCACCACATGAGGACACAAGAAGTCTGTGATCCAGAAGAGAACCCTCACTTCACCCTCATCTCAGACTTCCAGACTCTAAAACTGTGAGAAATAAGTTTGCTGTTTATAGCCACTCAGTCTGTGGGATTTTGCTAGAGCAGCCTGCAAGAACTGAGACAGGCATGATGTAACATAGATTGGGGTGAATGCTGTTTTTCTCCTTCAGCAAAGTGGCTCACATCATTGAGAAGCAGACAGCCATATGGTTAATATCAGTTATAGGAGACAACCACAGGAAAATGATGGTTAAAACATAAGGATGGCTGAAATTTGGACACCAGGTCCAGGGACATAATGGAAAGTGAAACTGGCAAAGAAGAAGCCAAGCAAGTTAATTTCATGAGTACATGAGAGATATTTTAATAAGCACAAGAAAGAAGGATGAAGGAGTTTAAGGTTGCAGACATTTTGTTGTTACTGTTGTGACTGAGGTATTGAGATACAAATATATCTTTTTGCTTCTATTACTATCACTCAAATAATTGCCCAGATCATAATTGTTGTATCCATGTTGTGTAAAATTCCATACTGTACATTACTTATTAAAATATTTAGCTAAAAACCAGTTTACGTGTGCTAGTTTTATTCCCAATTCAAAAATTATAATCCTCGTAGAAGAAAAAACCTCTGGTCACCAGCAAATTGCTTGTCTAATTTGCATCAGTTAGGTAGTCTGGACTAAACTGACACTTCTAGTAGAGGTTACAGAAAGTAATAATAAGGTTGTAATAGCCTCAAAGTCTCAAAGAGTAAAAATTCCATTTAAGCTGTTTTGTAGGGTGAACAGGATTTTTTTGAGGAAAATAACAGGAAAAGAAAACATTTGCTATGGGGATCACTCCATTAACCAACATGGAAATTTAGAGAAGAGCGTTAGAGTTACAGGAGCTGACAATAGCTTAGAAATGGGGGTGATCACGTGGCATGTTGAAGTTTTATTAAGAAATTTGCCTAATTAGATAAGCACAGGTTTATTTAATACCTTAAACTTGTCTATGACATTGTGAATACTTCTGTAATAAGGAAGAATCAGAGAAGCACTTAAAACATAAAGACATACATGAAATAGTTTAACTGAAACAATATTATACATTTTTAACAACCAAAGCAAAATTTTGTGATTTTATAAGATATCAGCTTGCATAAAGTTTATGATATTTTTCTTATAATAAATTTCCTCCTGTTATAAGTTCTTTCAATTAACATTGTCCAATAATTTCCCTCACCATGTAAACAATTATTCTGATGCTATTAGGATTTGCTCACCATTTCTTACGTTCCGTGGGGAAAAACAAGCCAGAGTAATTGTCCATGTGCTTAATTGTTGTCTCACTATTCACCCAGAGTTATTCTTTTATGCTACAGTAGAGCGTGAACAATAATAAAGAAGATCACTCCAGGAAGATGTCAGCAAACCACAGTTCTACTATAGTTGACTGAACCTCTTCAATGTGGTTGAAGACAATAATGAAATATTGATCCAACCACCTCATTCTCATTTCCCTGTTTTCTTCCCGTTTGGAGATAAGTGTATTATACATCATGATCTAGGTACTGAATTATCTATAGAGTTTTGCAAAATGATTAATAAATATTAATCCCTTGCCATGTAAAACAACACACACTTTGGTAGGGAGGCCATTCTCTTTATGTGAATTAGAGAATCTGTATCTGAACTATGCCTTTGGGGATCTGACATGATGCTATATAATACCTTGTGTATTAAGTCTAGTTTATTTTGTGTCCCCTTAGAGACTAAGCTATACTAACCATCATCTTTCTTTCAGTTTGCTCATCTGAGGATTAATAAACAGCCAGAGGATTGTCTTACTTTTAATAAAATTAAACTATAAATTAAAATGCATAAAGATTAAAATGCATGGTGGTGTAAGCCTCAGCTATGTCTCCACGTGGCTCCGTTGAACAGTACTCTGATCTGTACTTGAAGGGGACATTCTGAAGATCTCTGGAATTTTCTCTGGGTAGCTCTCTCCTCTCCGATAGCCCACCACGTTAACTTTCTTGTTCTCCCAGCATTCAGTTAATCCTCCTCAGGGATTGCATCAGGTTTCACCTAGGTCCTGCCCCATCCCCCAACCCCCATCACTCCCACCATCACCAAGTGCTGCTAGTTCAAAGCATTGAAAAGAAACAATTGTAGCATGTACTTTGTTTGTATTGAGGATTGCTGGCATCCATTGCCTGATGTCCGGTATCACCTAACAAGCATCATCATTTATTGTTTGATTGTTTTAGTTTTGATTTTACTTTTTGTTATTTCTGGCAGGAAAGTAAATCTGATCTCTGTCACTATATCTTAGCTGATAGCTGATCACTTGCTATGATTTTAATTGGAATTATGATATATAAATAGATCAGTTTGGGGAAAATGGATGTATCAACTAGATTGTGTCTTCCAATGCATGAACATGGTATAATTCTATATTTACTTAAGTCTTCTTTAATTTGTCATAACAATGCTTTGGGATTTTCAAGGTAGAAGTGTGGCATACGATCCATTAGATTTATTCTTGAAGATTTTTTTTATCTTTAATATAACAGTAAATTGGTTTTATAAAATAATTTCTTATTGTTTATCTCTGTTATATAAAAAGTGCTACTGAATTTCGTCTTGTGATGTTGCTGTATTCTCCTGGTAATTCTTTTAGTTTTTGAGGATTCCTAAGACCATATAAATAAATAATTGTATCTGTGAATGAATGAATTTTAACTTATTTTCCAATATTCTGACACTTTTTTCTTGACTCACATTACTGGTTAGGATTTATAGTACAATGATGATAATGGGTATCTTTTGATTTTCTCTCTGATCATAAAGACAGGATGTTTAATATTTCAAATATTAACTATGGTATAAATGGTATAGTATAAATGGCATTTTATTAGTACTTTTTACCAAAGCGATGAAATTTACTTCTGTTATGGATTAAATTGTAACCACCCAAAATGAGTATGTTTGAATCCTAACTCCCCATGCCTCAGAATGTGACCTTATTGGGAAACAGAATCGATGCAGGTATGATTAATTGTTAAGATGAAATGATACTGGAGAAGGGTCGGCCCCTAGTTCAATGAAGACTTATAAAAAGGGAACTTTGGACACAGACATGCATACACAGGGAAAACTCCTTAAGAAGATGGACTTATGCTACTATAAGCTGACGAACCACCAGAAGCTAAGTAAGAGACCTGGAGCAGATCTCCCCCCAGCACCATCAGAGCGAGCATGGCTCAGCTAATACTTTGATGTCAGATTTCTGGCCAACAGAACTGGGAGGAAATCAATTTCTGTTGTTCTAAGTCTCTCAGTCTGTGGTACTTTTGTTACAGCAGCTCTAGAAAACTCGTATGATTTATATTCTTAGTTCTGGGATTTCTTTTAAATATCATGACTACCTATTTATTTTTTATTTTCTGCTTCTATTGAGATAATATTTTTCCCCCTTTTGATTTTAATGTGTGAATACTATTGTTTGGTTTTCAAATGTTAAACCAACATTGCATTCTTTAATAAACTTCACTTGGTCATGAAATATTGTTTTTATACATTTCTGAATGAATGTCCTAATATTTATTTGAAGAATTTTGTACTTTTGTTCAAGTATATTGATGTTCAGTTTTTGTTTATTTGATAATATCTTTGTCAGGTTTTACTATTGGGGTTTTTCCAGCTTCCTAAAATGAGCTGGGAATTATCCTTATTAGTGGATTTCTGAGATTATGTATTATTATTTCTTCCTATGGGTTTGATAGAATTTAGCAGTGAAGCAAATTAGACCTGAAGATTTTTTTGAAGAAAGGTTATTTTGAATTAAAAATTCATTTCATAATGAATAGATAATTATTCAAACTTTCTAATTCTTCTTCTGTTAGCATAAGTAAGCAAAATATCATAAAGCTTTTTGTGATTCCATCTACTATGTCAAAATTATTGCCATTAAAGAATTTATATTATTTTTATTATAATTTTTATGCCTTTTCACATACTGATATTGTTATTTAGTATTGTCTGTGTTTTTCAATATATCTATATTAAAAAGAGAATTTTAAATTATTGTTGATTTTTTTTTTCTATTTGCTCTTTTACTGATTTCTATTTTTAGTCTTACTATTTCCAGTCTTTTCACTATGTGATTACTTTTCTTTGTTTAGTTTCTTAATGTGAAAGCTTAAGATTATTGATCTACATTCCTCCTTTTGTATTATAGTTACTTAAAGATCTAAATTTCCATGTAAACATTGCTCGGGCTGCATTTTCAAATTCTGATATGCTGACTTGTGGTCTTCAGTCATATTGTAGTGTTTTCCAGTTTTCTCTGTGCTTTCTTCTTTATCCCATGAATATGTATTAGCAGTGAGTTGCTTAATTTCTAAATACTGAGAATTTTCGGATAACGTAGTGTATCTATGTTAATACTGTTACAATAGGAGAACAAACTATACCTGATTTCAGACCTGCAAAATTTGCTGAGGTATTTTATGGCTCATAATATGGGCTACGTTGGCAATATTGGTAAACATTCCATGTAAATGTGGAAGGAATGCTAATAAGGACAGTCTGAGTTTTCTATTTTTAGTTAATTTAAACATACTTAAAAATAACTCCGGTAGTACTCTTACTCTTGAGGTTTACTTTGTCTGCTGTTAATACAGCGTAATATTTTAGTTTAGTTGTAGCTTTCTCAAGTTGTTTTCATTTTACCTCATTCATCTTTTTATTTTCTGTTTTATTTCCTGTCTCTGTTTCAAACTTTATTTAAATTGTGTTTTTGTAAACAATTTCTATCTGTATGGAACAGTGATGTTTAATTAAAAATTTCTACCATTTAAACAAAAATATTAATTTCTTTAATTTAACGATTGGCAGGCAATTTTAATTCAATCATCTTTTTTTTGTTTTCTATTTACTATGCCTATTCTTTTTCCCTCTTTTTCTTCTTTTATGTCTTCTTTGAGTTAGTATAAGTAAGTAGGATTTTACAATGTTTTTTCCAATTTTTAGTATTCTATCTTATCTGGGTGTTTGTATTTTTGATTATTATTTATCCTGGGTTTTGTGTTTTGCAGAGATTCTTGGATATGCAGTATTGTCTTTTATTAAATTTGACAATTTTTAGGCATTATTTCCTCAAATAATTATTCTGCTACCTTCTCTATCTTTACCTTATAGGACTCTGATTTTACTTATGTTACACTGTCTGGATTGTCACAAATGTCTTGAGGAAATCTTTTACTGTAGGTCAGAGTCTGTTAATGACTTTATCCCTTCAGTGTTGGTCACATTTTCCTGCTTTTTCATGAAAGGCCGATGCAGTTGCTTTTGTTTTCAGTCTGTGTGTATTAAAGGGGTAGAAAGCTGTATAAATTTATCTATTTTTGAACTGGATCTGGGCTACACTGCAGCTTTAATTAAGTTCAATTTACCACTGGCTTCAAATATTTTCAAATCAGGTTAAAGCTTTCTATTTTTTAAGAGGGCATATGAACACCAAGGGACTTTGGACAACCCAAACACCAGCTTTTTAATCCGCAGCAGATGTTTGTCTGGTTTACAGCAAACTTACGAGATTTTGTTTTCCACTTGCCCTTCCACTTTCCCCACCCCTAAATTACCTCTTTATCCTACTACCCTGTGGCCAGTCTTCTGCAGGGTACCACAATCCACTAACAAAAGACCACTCACCAGATGGTGATGCTCTTGAGATCCTGTCCTCTACAGCAGCCTTGTCATATCTCCAGAGATTCCTCTTGTCTTCTTCACATGTCTATAGCCTTCAATGTGCTGCTGATACATAACTAGTAAAGACTCAATGGGATAGGAATGGCAGCATGACTGGGGGACATCAGGGTTACACTTGGCCCTCTGTATCAGCAGATTCCATATCCTCGGATTCAACTAACCACTAACCAAAAATATGCAAAAATTTTTTTCAGAAAGTTCCAGAAAGTGAAACTTCAATTTGCTGCATGTCTGTAACTATCTATATAACTTTGTATTACATTAGGTATTATAGGTAATTTAGACATGATTTAAAGTACTCAGGTTATATGCAACTACTATGCCATTTTATATAAGGGTCTCGGGCATCCACAGATTATGATATTCACAGGGGATCCTGAAATCAATCACCCACAGATATGGAGGGACAACTGTATACTTTTTCATATCAATTCACAGTTAAAGATTAAAATTCATTGACAATCCAACTGTTTCCTTATTATCCTCTTTAATGGCAGTTTGTGCCTTTATCATGGCCTGAGACCTGAAAGCAACCATGCGTCTCTTCTTTCTGAGGAAGGAGCTTGTCTGGTATTGCCTCTTTGTTATGAATAAGCAATTATCTCTTCAACCTTTCTATATCCCAACAATATGTGGAAGTGCCTTAATTTAACTTTATGAGCAAGAAATGCTTTTGTGCCAGAAATCTATACATAAAAATTATCCAGCTACAAAATATTATTAAACATTTTTTGAAAAGCTACCAATGCTTCCCATTCACATATATATCATCATTGACGTATGTTGCTGTAGCAAAAGCCTGGCGTGAGCTTTATAGTAGCGAGACAAAGCAAAATACTCAAAATACTCTTAGATCATCAGTGTCTCTAGTCCTTTAGTTAGGCAGAATGCTACAGGAGATTCTTCTTTGTCACTCTACCCACAAGCTTGTCTTTATGTCTGAGCTACATACGTACCCTGACCTGTTCATGAAAATAGAATTGCTCCCTGTAAACATACGGGAGCATGAGCCACCTCGAAAGCCTCTGGGCTAACAGTCTCTGTTTCAAAGTGATAAAAAGAGCCTGGGGATGTTCTGCCCACATATGCATATGTCTCATACTCTAAACTTTGCTCTTTGAAACTTCTGCAGGGCACCTGTTACTGCTTCCTTTGTTTAAGATGGTTATGCTTCTCTTCAAACTTTTGCCAAAAAAAAAAAGCAGTATATACACTTTTCCTGTTGCTGCTCTTCTAGGATAGGTATTTGAGTAGAGGAGGCATTTTATCTAATATTTTGTAACTGATTGCAAGAAAATATATTGTATGCATATATTTTATGGGCATAAGATTAGTCGTAAAATACAGTACTATATCATACCCTTAGAAATGACAAGAACTGACATAATAAGATCTTTATCTAACTATTCAAAGCAATTCCTTTGTCATTTTTATTACGCACTGGAAAGGCGGGGTATGAGGGGATTTAACAGAATGGAACTGAAATAAATGAAACAGTAAATCAGGTTGTTTCAGTGCTGATTGAACAACTGGAGCAACCTGATCTATTGCTGAGTTATTAGAAGTTATTTTGAGGAAAAAAAAGAGGGAGAGTCAGAGAAAGAACAAACTATTTAACTTAAACTTTCAAAGCTGTCATGAAAAATACACGAATTATGGCCATAGATTAACCCGTTCTTCAGTAGAATTTTATTATAAATAATCCTATTTTATGATAGAAAGCCCAAGGCTGTTAAAAAAACTACTTATTTGCTAAACTCAAATACAATAAGCTAAGGGCAATTAAATGAATATTTAAGTATAAGCCATCCTCCATTGTTAAATTCCATGATAATTTAGGTTTTTCTTTTAGATTTTAGTAAGATATAACATTTAATGAATTTACATAACAAGAACAAGTTCTCAGTATCATCAGATGAGTTTTGGCATACCTACCCATCTTGTTTCCTTGTGTATTTGACTATGAATTACTAACAACCTCAGTACTTTTAGCAATAAGGCAAAACGTGACAGAAAAAGAATGAAGTCTTAAAGGGGATGATCAGATGCCTTTGAAAAACAGACACTTAAGAGCTTGAGGAAGCTTTAAATGAATGAAGGCTATAACAAAACTGTCAGTGATAGAAGGCAGGCTATTAGATATTGAAAGGTTAGGATGCCCTGGAAAGAGAATTGGTGAGGCTGTAGGTGACATTCATTCCTGAAAGTCAGTGATATCCTTGAAGACACATTGTGACGGTTTTCCCCGTGGAGAGCAGGATGCCTGGCCAGGACCATTCTGGGCAATTCATCACGATTGCAAGGGCACCAATCTCAGAGTAACATCAGTGTGTATACTTCAAACACAAATGAAAAATTGTGGCATGTTCTAGTGTTAGATACGTAGAAAATCTCAGGATTGCTTCTCATTCAATGAATAAATGAATTATAATATTTTTGATATGTACTATGTGCAAAATTTACTTCTATGAGATGCAGGTTGGTCATATTTCAAGGTGTTTTTTCCCCTCCACAGTTTAGTATTTGACAGTGATACAGGCTAGGTCAAGCTCTGATTTTAATTTGACAAGGACATAATGGATTATTTGAGTTTTAAATAAACCTCTAGCACGTAAACATCTTAATAAGGCAGAAATACACAAAGCATCTTACCTTCCAAACAACTGGAATTTAAACAGTACTTACACTTCCTTGTGGTTTTACAGAAACTTATTTTATTGGGGGATATTATATCATAAATTCCTCTTTAAAATATTAGAGAATGAAATTCTCATTTATATAAGAAAAGACTTCTAATTAATCAAGACCCTTAAACACACACGAGAATCTGGATAAAAAGTCAACATTGGGCAAAAATCTCGTAAGAAACAACTTTTAGCAACTTCATTCATCTCAGCCATGCTAAGATCCAATGTCACCTCTAGAGCACTTACTGTGGGAAATATTTCTTAAATTGTTACTATATGTACAAGTCACAGCTATTTGTTATATTCAAAGTATCTTTCTTGGGAGTGGGGTGAAAAAAAAAAAAACAACAACCCCAAAAGGACAAAGGGAAACTTTAGGAGGTGACAGATGTGTTTATTAGCTAGATTGTGGTGATGATAACATTTGTATGCATACGTCCAAAATCACCAAATTGTGTACACTAATTATGTGCAGTTCATTTTATAGCAATTATATCTCAGTAAAGCTAGGGAGTAACTATCTTTTATGGGTAGCAATGCTTATTTAAAAAATAATGCATCATTTTTCAGAAAATTTAAACATTCTTTCATATATGTCATAGATAGTAATTCAAGAAATTATAAAGCTTATTTGAAAATATAAATTAAAAAATTTTAATTATGTTTGCTAATGACTGTGTACATTTATATACAATACATGATCGCAGAATTTATATAATAATCAATATAAGGCTGTAAAGGTTTTTTAAAAAGCACATGAATCTTTAAGAAAATAAATTAGCAATGGCTAGAACATAAAGATAAAAATCATGGACTCTAAGTTGTAGCAATTTTGGTATTATATCCAGTCTTCAACTATGCAATTTCGCCTTTAAATATGGCTAACTGTATTTCCTTAACTATGCTATCTTAACTATATGACTTTTATCAAAACTATAGTTTGAAGATGCTGGCATCTTTTAATAAAACATTACAGGAATATTGGCTTGATAAGTGAAATATTTTATCTATTTATTTTCTCTTGACAGTAAACATGAGATTTCTGGCTCAAAAGCAGGCCAATTATTTGCTTGCATAAGCTCTCAGAGACAGACAGTTCCACACACTCTGATTTCCTCCTGGGAGGACATAGTGTGATTCAAGTGTCGCCTGTACGTGCAGAATGTGGGTTTGCCCTGTGGTAGAGAAACTCTGAAATTGTAAATCTCAAAGCTTATTTAGGGTAAACTTGCACAACTTCCCTCATCCCCTCAGGAGGAAAGAGAACTTATCTTTCTAAGATAAACAAATCCTTTCTGTGGATAAGAGGTGAAGATCTCTAAACTCATTACCATTTGAACTGTAAACTTGTGGCTTTAGGGGAGATAAAACTGTGAACCACTGCAGAGAAGGACATAATCTCTAATGTCTAAGTTACTTACTCATCTGTTGGTGGCCAGAGATTTTTGCTCAGAAAGTTAAGACCATAAAGAAACATAAAAATAGTCGTGGAACATTGCTTCCTGGCATTGCTTTTAATGCATGAAAGAGGAACATTGCCCTAACATTATCCACACAAAGTAAGCAACTAGAAAAATTAGCAAAATATAGAAAATGTATCTTTGATCTTGAACAAAAGTCAGCAGGTAGAGAAAGGAATCAAATCGTGTGACTCCTACCATCACCAGGGCCTTCGGGCTGGATGTGGTGTGTGGACTCCAGCCCAGGAAGGGAGGAGGCGGAACAGGGCCCAGCAATTTCACTCAGTTGATGAAACAAGTAAAAGATCTGAAGAGGCTAAAGGAACTATAACTTGTGGAGGAGAGCTGCTTGGATGACGCCATTCGCAGGGAGGAATTCCGGAAATACAAATAAATCCCCTTGAAGCGTTTTTAGTTGAATACCTCTGTGAGTATGCACAGTGAGGCCTGGACAGAACATCTTCCGGGGAGAGAACAAGTCAAAAACTTATTAGGGCCCTTCAAGTCACAAAAAGATGATCAGTAGAGAAAGACGCATTTTAAATCCATAGGTGATTTATCAGAGGTTCCCACACAGCCATACCTAAGAAGTGTGGTTAGTTAACTTGAAGGCAAAAGCTGTTCTAAACCTCCTCTAAGAGAGCTTACAAATATGCGCTTAAGGGTTCAAAATGATCTTCAAGTAATTTATCAGAATATATTTCAATATTCATTGAAAGAATATGACAAAATCCAGCACTCAACATGGTACAGTTCACAACATCTGAAACCCAAAACAAATAAACAAACAGAGAAACATTACACGTAATCAAGAGGGGAAAAAAGTCATTAGCCACGTAAACAGAAGTGATTAAAAAAAAAGGAACAGATGAGTATGTTAAAACATCTGTTAAATAAATGCTATATATATGCATACACATTCACCCAATATGCAAAATAAAACACAAATATGATGAAAAGAGAAAAGTAGGATATAAGAAAGTTCCAAATATAACTTCTGGAAGTAAAGAATACACTTGAAATCAAAGAGCACTTCAGGAACTATTGAAGAAAATATTTACTCAATAGAAAACATAAAAACAGAAAATATCTAAGATGAAGCACAAGAGAAAGGGAGGAAAATAAGGCTGAAAAACTAGCCAGGCCCTCTGTGACATGTGGGACAGTATCAAGGAATCAAACATACGTATTAGTTGAGTACAAGAAAGAGAAGGGGATACACAAAATAGTGAAGCAAGAAACAATGAACATTTTTTCAAATTTGATGAAAAGTCTAAACACACAGAGCCCAGAATCTCAACAAACCCAGACCAGGATAAACAGGTAGAACACCACGCCAAAGCAGACAAAATCAAATTACTCAAAGCCAATGCTAAAAAGAAAGTTTCAAAATGGCCAGAGGTAAAAATACACATTAGATCCAGAGAAATAAATGTCAGAATGAAAGCACGCTTCTTATCTGAAATGATGCAGGCAGAAAGAGAATGAACCGACCCTTTTGTGATGGACAAAGAAAACCACTGTCAACTTCTACCTTTGTACCCAGACAAAATATGTTTCAAAAATATAAGCAGTAAAAATTTTCAAACAGATAAAACACAGATTGGCAGCAGACCCCTATTCTCCACATTAGCACCAAGTACCATTAATCATGAGTGACAGGTCACGTTCCCCTACCGGTGGGAATGCGACAAGGATGTCTGCTCTGTTTAGCATTGTACTGGATGTCTCAGCCAGTGCCATGGAGCAAGAAAAAGAGGTCAAGGAGAAGAAGATTGAAAAGAAACTGAACTGCCTTCGTCTGCAGATAGCAGGATTATTTACATTTTAAAAATCCAATAAAAATTCCAAAAACACTACTAGAACTAATATTATTAATATTTTGCAAAATAAAGGTCAATAATTCACATCAATTATATTTCCATAGTTCAGCAGCAAAGGATTGAAAAATTTAAAATTTAAAAGTGTATATTAATTATGATTGCAACCAGAAACATGAAACACGTAGAGGTAAAATTAATAAGGCATTTTAACTAAAATATAAACTTTTAATAAAGCACTGATGAGATAAATTAAAACACACAAAGTGGAATGGTGGTTGTCAAGGACTGGAGGAGAGGGAAAGGAAAGAAGGAAGGAAGGAAGAAAAAAAGAAAAAGAAAGAAGAGACATGGAGAGAAAGAGGGTTTATATCATTAAGTTTGATGAGTGTTACTAAAGAAGTAAAAGAATATATATATATAATTTATGTCAACTAATGCAAAATCAGATTTAATTGAAATTTTTCTAATGTAAGTAAGAATGGGAACTGCTATTTTCTCTGTGTCTTTCAGCTTTCATCTCTTCTTGTAGACACAAAAATTCAAATTTTGTGCACCTCACTTGAGCTGTGGCCTTCTTCCCAGGACTTCTAGGGGAGCGACAGAAAGCTATATAATTTGAGAATCTTGTATTACAAATATAATAAAAGGATAATTATTAGAATTTTGATCCATGCCTTATAACCAAAAGTTCCAAGCTTTATAGCCAAAAGGAGTGCGATAAGAAGTCCTTCATGAATGATTAAAAAGAAGACTGAAACACAGTGATAAAAATATCTCAACGGCTTCTATGTGTAATGAATTTAATAGAGTCAGATGAATTGGATGCATTTTGTATTTCCGATTTGTTATATGCTACACTGATTAAAATTCTAATATTTTGGGGTAATATAAAATGCATATTGGTATTGGTAATGATCTGAAGAAACGCATTGTTTCTTACGCAGTAATCATTAAATGAATATGCATATACACTTGGTTTATTATAGGAGAATTTTCAGTATCACTACAGTTATTCAGTTAAGGTTTTTGTTCAGTACTTTATTACGTCAATTAATGTGGAGGCAAATTCCCCAGTATGTAATTCCCAGCATAGCCAGTCCCTACTCACAGCTCCTGAGGTCCCGAGAGGCCTGACGAGTTGTCCCAATGATCACGTAGGTCATGCTTCCCACTTGTATATGATTATGTTCACAGGAAAAGACTTTATGACTCTTTCTACAACAGTGCTCAATGGTTTATTATTTATAAGTTAAATTTGTTGTATATTAAATAAATGGCATTAAACTCTTGAAACTTACATTTTTTACTTGACCTATTTTCATCATGAATAATACCTATTTGTAGGCATTTTTGTCAAAGTACAATTGTAATATATTGTATATATTGTTAATCTTTTAAACAAGTTTTCATGTTTAACGTAAATAAATTAGTATAGACTCACAAATGTATCTCCATTCCAACTCTGCAGAAATATGTATTATTTTGCTTTTTATTTTTTAAGATAAAAATATAACTAAAATAGGTTATAGAGTATACATATAAATATATAGAAATCTTTATAGAATAAGAGAGACTATGATGTTTTCTTATATAATGAGCCCATAATCTAAAAATATTCGGGGGTTTTGAATAGAACATATCATTGTTTTTTCCATGTGAATTAATAGTCTATACATTTTCATGTGAATTAATATAGAAATATGTTCAGTGGTTAGTTTTCCATTTCATGGAAATTCCATTAATGGAAATCATTAATGATTTTTAAAATTCCACACTGTTGTATATACGGCAGCATCAAATTCTTCACTACTATGGACAATGCTGGATGAACATCTTTACAGTTAAATTGTTGCACACTTTCACAACTATACAATGGAATACATGTTGAGAAACCTGACTCCATGTCAATCCTTATCTTTATTGCAAAGTATTTTAAAATAGCCCCCCCTTAGAAATGTTATCCCAACTTCAACCTGTGGCAATATCATTTGAAATGTCCAAATATCCTATTTCTTTATAACACTTCATAAGAAAGTCATCTTATTTGGCTGATAAATCTAGCAATTGCAAGAAATACTATTTTCAAGCAAATGTCTATATATGCTGAAATATGCATTATTTTCCATTGGATCCATTTCTATAAATATAGAAAACATCGAGAACAGCACACAATTAATCTTGCCTTTTTTATAAGAGCTATAATAGATTATTTGGGGAAAAGAGCCAAGGAGAATAAGTGATTAATCACTCAGTGACATCACCTTTGAAACAATGAATTATTTTTAACTGACTTTTCTACTCTCCTGGGAGTACTGAAGTACTGAATACCTTCTTATTAAGAAGAGTATCTCCAATAAAACAAAGCTATTCATATATTTTGGATGAAGAGATTTTTTTTCCTCTAAAATAAAACTTAAATATCTAAAATGTTGACTGGAACAAAGTAGATAATATTTTAAAATATAATGTTGAAAGTACCTAAGTTTCTGTTTATAAATTAGGAAACACATTATGTATCTACATATCTACATAAATCTCTATATATCTAGATAGCTGTATTATCTGAAGAATAAAATCCTGAATAATAAAATCGTTGTATTATGGTTTCTTACATTCTCATAATCAGGAAACATAAAATAGAAAATTTTAAAAATCTTATAGGAAAACTCCCAATAAAAAATGAGATAACACAGATATATAACAGTACTAAACATGTTTTTACAAGTAAACTATTTTTATTTTTTTCAAGTAAAAATTTAAAAGAGAAATTGAAATAGTGACTATTGTTGTGAAATAAGAAAGTCTATACTGCCACCTAGTGGTTAATGGGGTTACTCAAGGGTAATATTTCACCTGCATGTTTTCTTAGAAACTGTAGTTCAAGGGAGGCTGGTGGCTGGACATCTTACAATTAAACAACTTTACTAAATATGTATCAAAAATTACTTGATTATTAAACATATTATTAATCATTTTATGTGTTATTGCTTTCATGTAAGTTTGAGCACTTTTATAACAAAGACATTGATGGTGAAGAGGGAAGACACGGCTGTACAAAATAATAAAATAATATCTCAGTATCTTAATAACTTATGAAGCCAGCGAAGAAGAAAATGGGTACTTCTGTGTAGCATGTAGTGACTAATTTTTAGAGGCCATTAAATTTACAAATGCTACAATTAGACGATCTATTACTTGGAGTAAAACAAATGTTTTACATACTGGTGGAAACTGAAGATAGCCAGATTATAATAATAATCAAATTGAACAATAAAGAGTCAATGAATCCATTAAAGGAAAATATTTTAAAGACAATTAAGGACAAAATATTTGAGGACAAAAACAAGTAGGAAAATGCTTTCGAGGAAGTAAATTTGTATCTATATTGAGTTCTCTAACAAACTGTGGATCTTTTCACCTTTTCTCCTTTGCCATTGTGTGCGCTTGTGTTTGAGTGTGTGTTTATGTGTGTGCCAGTTTTCATTCTGTATTATAATTAACATAATTTTACACAATTGTTTTATTATAGAATGTCTTCAATTCAAAATTTCTAAGTATATGTAAGTACTATATGTGAAGTGATCATCCTTTTTAAAATCAGATTAATGATCCATGTACTAAAATTTTAATCATAATACTGCAGGCAAGGGATGATGAAGTTTTTCTGATAAAGGATCTTTTATACAAAAGCTATTTTATCAAGCGTCAATATAGTAATACAAAAACTGGAATACAGAAGTCTTTGTGCTTTAGCAAACTTATAGCTTTTAATCTGCACCAGGGTATTAATATAAGAAAACACGAAGTCAAAGAAATATTCATTCACTTCTTCATTAATTCATCAAACACATGATGACTATATTTTAAGGGCAACCCAATATACTACAAGATGGCGACACTGCAGTGAAAAGTGGAATTTAACTGGCACAATCTCTGTTCTTAAGGAATTACTTCTTTTTGGAGCCCCTAGTCACACATAAGAAAAATATAAGATAAAAATGGAAAGCTTTGGACTTGGGGAAAAAAGACGATCATGAAATAGCCAGGCAACATGGATCCCATCCATCAAGAACGCACGTGAGCGCAAAGATAAGGGCTGGCCATGCTTCGGGTACTGTAAAGACAGGAGCGTAGCACAGGTTAGTGAGCCGAATTCAAGGGATAAGAACTTAATGAGAAGAAAGAAGCAGGGGCCGGAATTTGGACGACCATACAGGCCAGATGCAAAATCTACATTTTCTTTCCAGGCTCGTTTTCAAATTTCCTGCTTTCATAAATGGTGATAAACAAAATTTGGGGGAAAAAAAATACAGAAAGAAGAGTTTATTTGAGAGGAAGAAAGAAAACAAATTCAGGGCAGACAGGTTGAGAATGAAGATGTCTCTGTAGATTATATTAAGCAAAGGGAAAAGGAATGAAAAGGGTAACAGGTGATTTCACCACAGTTACTGCAGTGGCCAAACAAAAAGACCATTTTTTTCTGTTATAATTTTCACTTTAAAGAGGGTTAAGAAGTTATATAAAAAAAGAAACATTGCTGTATTAATTTCAGAGCTGCAGACCAATGAGTATAAAAAAGTATAGCTAAATAAAGCTAATGTTACAATTAAAAAGAATATAGCTGTTCCTTTACACTGGCCAGATCTGGCGGTGACCACCCTAATCCGGTGATAAAACTTATCATCATAAGTACAGGCACACCTGGCTTTATTGCACTTCACTTTACTGTGCTTTGCAGATAATTGTATTTTTTTTAAAAACAAATTAAAGGTTTCTTGCAACCCTCCAGGCCTGTCGGTACCATTTTTCCACCAGTATTTGCTCATATCTTGTCTCTGTGTCACATTTCAGTGATTTTCAAAATATTTAAACGTTTTCATTATTATTCTATTCATTAAGGTGATCTGTCATCATCAGTAATATTTGCTGTTACTACTGCAACTCGCTAAAGGCTGATGAAGGCTAGCGTTTTTAGCAATATTCTAAAATTGAGGTATATACATTTTTTAGACATAATGCTATTTATTGTACACTTAGTAGTCTACAGTATAGTGTAAACAACTTTTATGTGCACTAGGAAACCAAAAATATATATGATTCACTTTATTGCAATATTTGCTTTATTGCAGTGGCCTGAAGCCAATCCTGCAATGTCTCTGAGCTATGCCTTTCGTGAGACAATCTCATTTTATGTGTCTTTCAAAATGATACAAGTATAAACACACAGTATCAGTCACTTAAGTGGCATTCTTACACCCCACTCTCCACCCACTTATCCCTAAAAATGTTTATCCTGCCTGGCTAAACATTTTAGAAAAATCCATAATGTAGACTGATCTGCAATGAAACTGACCTGGGCATGTGGAAAGAGACTGTGTAATGTAACACAAAAATCAAAGAAACTAAACGTTGGGGTGGGAATAACGGTTTGTTCTGAATTGAAATAAATCAACAATATTATATACCAGTTGCAATACATGAATCTTGACAGATACTAATTTAAAACCAAAGAAATTATAGGCAGCACTAAGACAACATAGAAATATAAATTTGGACTGAATATTTGATGTGTATAATTAATAAAAAAATTCTTCAAGGTGAGAATGGTACAAGAAACTATTCTCATTGTTAGAAAATTCATGAGGAATTATTTAAAGAGGATGTGTTATGAGGACTGAAATTTACATACTGTTGGTTCAAAAAACAAGAAAGAATTTGGGATTTCCACTTCTGGGAAGACAGAGTAGGTACATTTTAATCTAGTTTTCCCCTAAGTTTGACCGAAAACCCTGGATTTTTTTTTTTTTTTTATAATCTCACAGGTTGCTTGGCTCTGTTTTAATTTTTACATCTATTTTTCTTTGTGTTTCATTTGGCTAACTATTGCTATTTTCAAGTACACTAAATTTCTTCTTCAGAAGAATCACATTAACAGCAAAGAAATGCACACATTTCTGTTGGGCATAAGGTCTGTATTACAACCGAGATGCAGAGGGTTCTGCGTGTGACATTCTAGTAGACGTTGCCAGTTTTTCTAAAGTGGTTGTAACAATACACAGGCAGGCTTTGGGAGTACCACTGACTGCACATCTTTTATACAACTTGATTTTTTCAGATTTCTCCAATTATTTGTTTTCAATTTTTAATATCATTCGGCTGAATATATGGCATTACCCTAGTATGTTTTATTTGCATTTTTCTGATCAAACTGAGCACCTGTTTGAGTGTTTATTGTTCTTTTGCATATGCTGTTTTGTGAAATGCCTAGTCAAGTCTTTCGCTGAATTTTATTAATGGTTCTGCCTTTTTAATTTATCTTTTGTTTATCATGGTAGCAGTTCCCTCTAATTTTGAGCTCTTTTGATAACACCCATAAATTTTAATGAAGTAAATATATTTATTAATTTCTGTTTCCTTTTAATTAAGTGTTCTTTGTGTCTTTTGAAAAAGAATATTGTCCATTTAAGGTTGAGAAGATATTCTGCTATGCTATCTTCTAAAATTGTATTATTTTTAAATTTCAGAATAAAACTTTATTCTATTCAACGAGTTTCCAAAAGTGGAAATAGTTCTTTACCTTAGTCACAGAATACTTAAATAACAGGAGATCCTTTCCACTCACTACCTCCTCAAACTGTAGCCACGCTCTTGAATTATTACAGAACTCTCAAGTTGTAACCACTACTGTGGCTTCTAATATCAGAAATTAGTTTTGTTTGATTAATGGACTCAGTTAACACTTATGGTTTTGCATCAGGCTTCTTTTGTTACATGACTTTACATGTCATTTAGTAAAGTCTCATTATTGTACAGAATTCTATTGTGTGGATATAAAAATTTATTTGCTATTCTACCATAGAACACTTCATTATTTTCAGATTTTTATTATTATGAACTTCGTTGCTATGAGCCTTACTGCTGATATCTTTTGGTGATGACACGTTCAAGTTCCGGTGTATTTATAAATAAGATTGGAAATGTTATAATGTGAGCATATTTTGTTCAGTATGAGCAGACATAGTCAATTTTCCAAAGTAGGACAAATTGTTTGAAATCACCTCCAGTTGTTTGAAATCCCATCCAACTCATGGACTTTCTTTTCTATTTTTTTAAATCAGCTTTATTAAGGTGTCTACACATATTTAGTGTATACAATTTGATGAGTTTGGATATGTGCAACCACCCATGAAATCATCACCACAATCAAGGTAATAGATATATTCATTACCTACAAAAGTTTCCTTGTGTCTCTATTTTTGGATTTGTTTATAATTTTTGTTTGTTTGTTTGGTCAGAACACTTACCATGAGATTTACCTATCAACAAAATGAAAAGGCAACTTACCTAACAAGAGAAAATATTTGCAAGTTATATATCTGATAAGGGGTCAATGTCCAAAATATGTAAAGAACTCATATAACTCAATAGCAAAACCATACAAACAAATAATCCAATTAAAAATGGGTAGAGAATATGAGCAGACTTTTTTTCCCAAGGAAAACATACAGGTGGCCAACAGGTACATGAAAAGATGCTCAACATTGCTACTTATCAGGGAAATGCAAGTCAAAACCACAATAAGCTATCACCTCACACCAGCTGGAATAGCTATTATCAAAAAGACAAGAAATGAGAAGTGTTAGGAAGGATATGGAGAAAAGGAACCCTTGTGCATTGCTGGAGGAAATGTAAATTGATGCAACCGCCATGCAAAACAGTATGGAGATTCCTTAGAAAATTAAAAATAGAACTACTGTATTATCCTGAAATTCCACTTCTGGGTATTTAGGTTAAAAAAAAAAGAAAACACTAACTCAAAAAAGTATATGTACTCCCATGTTCATTGCAGCACTATGTAAAATAGCCAAGATATGGAAACAGCCTAAGTATACATTCACAGCTGGATGGATCAGAAAAATATGGTGTGTGTGTGTATACACACACACAATGGAATATTATTCAGTCATAAAAAGAATAAAATATTTCCACTTGCAACAATGTATATGAACCTTGAAGTCACTATGCTAAGTGAAATAAGTCAGAGAAAGACATATACCATATAATCTCACTTATATGTGAAATCCAAAAAACAACAACAATAAAAAACGGGCAAACTAGCTAAGCTTATAGACAGAACAGATCGGTGGCTGCCACAGGCAAGGAGGTGGGGTAGGGGTGGTACCATGGGTGAAGGTACAAACTTCCAGTAATAAAATAAATGTCACGGGGATAAAATGTACCACATGTATGTACAACAATAGTTAAAAATACTGTATTGCACATTTGAAAGTTGCTAAAAGAGTAGATTGAGAAGTTCTCATCGCAAGAAAAAAACTATATCACTATACATTGTAGGGAAAAAAAAAAGATCTACCCTCACCAAATTTTTAAGTGTATAATCCAGTATTGCTGATTATAGGCACTGTGCTGGACAGCAAATCTCTAGATCTAAATCCACTTACATAACTGAAATTTTACACCAGTTGAACAATTCCCAGTTTATCCCTGCCCCTGGTCTCTAGTAACACTATTTTACTCACTTCTTCTATTTAATTTGACTACTTTAGGTTCCTCATATACGTGAAATCATGTAATATTTATCCTTCTTTCCCTGGCTTATTTCACTTAGACTAGTCCTTCCAATATATGTGTAGTGGTATCTCACTGTGGCCTTAAAATGCATAAAATATGATGTACAATGTAGTTGAATACCTTTTAATATTTTTATTGGGTATTTGACTACACATTTTTGTGAAGTGATCATTAAAAGCTTTTGCCATTTGTCTATTGATTGCATGCCTCTTATTGATTTTTAAAATATATATATAATCGATACAAAATTTGTTTTATATGTATTAAGACTATCTTGAATAACTTAAATTTTGTTTTCATCTTGTTGTTGGCATTTTTGACAATAGTATTGTTTTGCTTTCAGGTAAAGATCTATGACTCATCCAGAATTGATTTTTCTGTACTGGCATACAGTGAGGTTGTGATTAATTTTTTCTATATAGATATCTATTTGACCCAATATTATATGTCTAAAAGAATTATAGTTTTCAACCTGTCCTGCAGTATCACCTTTGCCATAAACTGGGTAAACATATATTTCTGGATTTCTGTTTGTACCTCTATTTCACTCTCTTATGCATTTTTTTCTCTTTGTTTCTCCTTGCCAGATAGTGCATTAGACAATGCTAGACAGGGTTAGTGGGATAACATTGCTCTAATTATTCTAGATTTTTAACAAGTCATTTTATTTGGTACTCCATATTCTCCAACTTTGTTTCCCTTCTTATTTAAGATTCCCTTTCTGTTACTGATCCTTTTCATTTGCATATAAGATGCATAATTTCTGTTAAATTTTACAGCTATAACCTCCTGAGATATTGAGATTGAATTGAATATAGACAAACAATGGGTAGAAAGTGTTTTTTTACAATGTTGAATCAGTCAATCCATGGAAAAAGTATGTTTCACATTTTTTGAGAATTTATTTATTCTCAGTAATGTATTCAAATTTGTACAAAATTCTTATTTTTTTTACCTTTGTATTCAATAAAGATGAATTTAAAGATTAATGCTATTGCAAGTATTGTTTTGGGAATTTCATTTTCTAAGTGCTTTTGCTAATATATGGAAATAGTTTTTATAAATCAATTTGTGTCCCACCACCTTTTTTCTATTCTCTTATTAATTCTATTTTTTTTTCCTGAATTATAGTTGATTTATAATGTTGTGTCAGTTTCTGGTGTACAGCATAGTGATTCAGTTACATATATAGATACACATATATACTTTTTTTAATATATACATATTATTTTTCATTATATGTTATTACAAGATATTGAATTTAGTTTCTTCCCTTATTAATTCTAATAGTGCACCTGTAGTTTCTTTGATTGTTCTATGTATATTATTATGTCATCTGGAAATAATGATAGTTTTATTATTTTCTGATCCCTTTAACTTTTGTTTATTTTTAGTTTTAGTTTTTTTATTGCACTAACTGGAATTTCTGACTTGTATATGGAGATATACAAAAAATGTAGAAATAGTTATGGAAGGTAAGAATACAGATAAGCGTATGACTATAGATACCATGTGAACATAAATCAAGGGGTGTATGGCAGAGTATTAAATCAGAAATATATATTGATTTAAATGGTCAATTCTTAGAAATAGGAAGTTTGAATTTATTGCACAAAATCAACTTTTCACTGTTTTCCACTGAATATCCTACAGCAGTGATACATGTCATCATTGTGGTTTTCACTATTATTATTATTGTGGACAATTTGGATCAGGTAATTGTTGTGACAAATGCTTTGCCACTCTCTTTATGGGGAATCCTCAAGACCACCATCAGGTTCAGTGATTTGCTCTAAAGACTCATAGGACTCAGGAGCGGTGATAACTCACGGTTACAGTTAATTACAGCAAAAAGATACCTATTAAAATCAGACCATCAAGCAAAAGTAGGTGGTCACCATGAATAACAATGTTAAACTCCCTGGTCATACTGGTACAGTGCGGCCCAAGACCTCAGATGTACAAAAACACTCTTATCAAACTGATTATTTCAAGAGCTTCATTCCTAAGAGCTAGCCAAAGGCCCATCCTGAAAATAGGCCTTTTTGGGAAAGTACAGGTTTAGAGCAACCCAGCCTTGCTGAATTAACCCTCTCCTGTATGCTCCCCTGTGAATTTTCATATGGTGTATAGATATTCCTGATGTTTGGAAAATATTCTGCTACAAAGTCCTAGATTTACTACAATGTACATAGAAAATTTAGGTGATTTTTAAAAATAGCTCTTAACTTGGCTTTGTTATTAATGTGTTGTTTTATCATAATATTTTCATTATATTCATTTGTAGTATGCTGTGTGTATATATGTGTGTACATATGTACTCAATGTTCTGAACTCATTATCATAGCCAAGAATATGGCTCTGGTTGTGTTTTTGCATGAAAAGCTTTTGTATTTAAAAAATATACTTTCCTCAGCATTCAATTTTATAATAATATAAATAAATGATTCTTCCTAATTTGTATTTACTATTATTATATTTCTAGTACATGCATTTTTGTCTATTTCCCTATCATTCTTGGGACTTTAAAATGTATGATGTCTAGGTTTACATATTTATTATAATGTTTATTGATAATGTCTCAGCTCATTAATATTCTTAAACTTGTTGCTATAAAATATATTCAACCTAAATTTTAAGAAAAATTTATAGTGTTTTGGCTGGTCTGGTTCTTGATCTTTCTGAGTCATACCTACATAACCATTACCTTTGAACTTATTATGCTCATACTGTTGGGTTATAAAGTTAATAATTTATATTAGGTAAAAGAGGTATATATGGACATGGTAGATAAATTGGGGATGACATTAAAGGATTATTATTGGGTATCACTATAGACATATACAAGTAGACAATAGAATATAAAAATGAGTATAGAAGAAGATTCATACACATATGGTCACCTGATTTACAACAACAGTGGTCAGCTCTCTTGTGCAATAGGGAAAGGACCGACTTTTCAATAAGCTTAACTGATTACATATGGACCAAAAATGATTCTTAATTATCACATCACACTGTCATCAAATTTCGATTTAGGAAAGTTAGTAGTTATAAATGGAAACTTTAAAAAAATTAAGCCTTTTACCTGAAAATTTTAAAGTAATACATTTATATTATAATAGGTGAAGAATTTCTTATTTAGCAAGGATAAAGTGTTTACCATAAAGAAAAAAATGATAAATCATAGTGCATTAAATTTAAGATTGCATTACAGAAAAGACACCATTGAGAAAGTAAAAAAGGTAAGAACACAGTGAAAGAAGTATTATGAAATACACATCTGAAAAAGAATGTATGTGTAATATACATAAGGGAATCTTGCATAGTAATATAATAGAAACATACAATCTAGTTTAAAATAATAGGTAAAAGACTATATGAGCACTTTGAAAAAAATGGATATCTAGAAGACTAATAAGCATATATCATGCTTTACTTCATAAATCCTTATGAATGCAAATCCCTGGAATATCAGAAAGTTTAAAATGAAAAAGACTGACAATACGTAGTGTTAGCTAAATTAGAAGGTGACTGGGATTCACACCCGTCACTGGTGGGTGTATAAACTGCTGCAACCACTTTAGAAAATTGTTTGACAGTATCCACTTAAATCAATACTAGTATAACCTAGGACTCAGCAATTTCACTTCTAGGTATATTCTCGACAAAGATGAGAATATTCACCAAAATAAATGTATCATATCTCTGAAGCAGCACTACTCATAACATTTGAACAAAAATATGTCCAAGTGTCCTTATCCTTCAATAACTGAATGGTTCAATAAACACTGATATATTTATACCATGAAATACTAAACAGCAATAGGAGTGAAAAACATATATACAAGTATACAAGACCACAGGTCTTAAAAATATTATTGCTGAGGGAAAGCAACTACAAAAGAATACATACACTTGTATTACGTTTATATGATTTTCAAAAACAGCAATATTGACCAATGCTCTTAGCAATGTTCGTAGAATGACCCATGTTCCAGATCACAGTATGATAGTGAATAAAATTAGACATGAGAGCTTCTGAGGTTCTGGTAATGTTAATGTTGTATCTCTTGGTCTGAGTGTTCATCACATGATGTGCCTACTTTGTGATAATGTATCCAGTTGTACAATGTATTATGTGCAGTTTTATTTATGTATGTTTTACTTCAGTGGTAATTTTACTTTAAATGAATATACATGATTTAAAAATTAAAAAATATCATGATATGATATGTCTTAATTATAAAATAATTTTATATAAAATAAGTGTTTTATAATAATTATTGTGGATTAATTCCATAATATTTCCTTCATTTTTCTAACTCGTTCTTTTTCTGTATTTCTTTGCTCATGCCTTGACATGATAATTTTTTAAAATAATTTTAAGACTAATACATTCCAGCTCCATTTTGCAATATAAAGTTTGGAGAAATAGAATGCCATATATTTCAACCCAAGGTACCATGGATCAAATGGAATTTCTTAGAAATCAGATTCCAAATGGAAAAAAAATTTGCACTCATAAGTAAAATTGATAATTTTTGAAGTATTTTTAAAAAACCCAGAATTTAAAACCCTAAAATAATATTCAAATATATTTCTATAGAATTCTTATGAGCAGAGGTGAGATAGATGAGCACCACCGGGAATTAACACCCCAGGGAGGAATACCCAACCAAGACTGCATTTGAGTTGGTGGATAAATACCTCTGCTTTTTGGAATCTGAGTAAGACGCCTCTAGGCTGTCTCCCAGAGGGTTTCAGTGGGACAAAGGCCCAGTTAGCCTTTGCAAACATTGCTCATCAATGCCTTCCTTATTCACCTTTTCCTTTGCTGTCTCCCTTCCCCTTCTCCTACCTCCTAGATTCTAGATTCATCATCCCTAGATTCCTATATTGCTCCTAGATTCATTCCCAATTAAACTTCATGCATGACAATTCCTGTACCAAATACTGTTTCTCAACACAACTTAATGAATTGTTAAAGCTGAAAATGGAATTGAACTTAGATAACAAATCTCACCAGTATATTTACAAGATCATTGAATTTGGGGAACAGTTTTCTAGGAGTTTTTTGAGAGGCATTCTGGCCCTACCGCACAGTTAGTGCTTTAGCCTATCTCCTGGCAAATATGCAAGAACATCAAATTAAGGTAGGAAAAAAAGGCAGGCTCTACCATTTTTATATTTTTCAAATAAAATCATCATTTTTATTATGAAATTTATAAAGAATATGTTTTTCTTTTTAGTTATAATAGACAATAATTTATTAAATTATCACTGGGTTTTTTTGATAAATATTTTTTCTGCTCTTGACTATTTGTATTTTTAATATCAGAAAGTTTTGTGGTTTTATAAAAACCATGTTATTTCTTATGAGGCATCGCAGATAATTTTAGAATGAATTAGAAAATAAATAAACAATAACGCTAGAAATAGAACATAAACACTATTATACTGCATGATTCTGCTTGCAATTATTTCCTGTCAAGGATCCAGGATATCTCTTAGTCTGTAACTCTGTCAATGTATAAAATGCAGTGACTGTTCCACAACCAATGTCTTCAAACAATATTTAGCCTCTTTTGGACACAAAGAAAAATGTGCAGAAGTTACCATCAGCAACTCAAAAGCACTTAGAAAATGCCAAGAGGAGAGATGAGAACGATATCTCAAATAAAGCATCTTTGCTGCAAAAATAACTTTTTTTTTTGGATCAATGGCTTCTAAGTTACATTGAATAACTCACAGGTAGCTTACTTCAGTTCTTCCTAATTCACCTACGTTGTCGACAAGAGCAAGAACTCCTAACAGTAGGCAAAAAAAGTAAAAGAACACATAAAGATCTATACATTTTTATCTGGGGTAACATTAGAAACACTTCCAATAACTTAAAGTTTTCTTCCCCTCCACCTTCACTCTTTGTGTACAGACGCATTAATTCATTAAAAAAAAAAAAAAACGTAAACAAGAAACATTCAAGACTACTGCTTCGGAAGTCTAAACATATTTTTCTTGGTTTATTTTTTCTTATGATCTAGTTGGAGATGTTAATTAGAGTATGTCCTTATTACTACAGACTAAACTGCTACCTGTAATTTAGACACGTTTCTATATTAGCTGACACACAGTTACAACAAAATTAATTTGATGGGAAAGTATGGAACAGCTCCAGAAAAAAGTAGAAAAAAGTTGACCAATGTAAAATTTCCCTTTCTCAGTATAATTCCAGAGTCATCCACTTCCAGCTAGTGCCAGTATATCACTCAGAACTATGTAATTCAGGTTTTTTTTTTTTTTTATTCATTTCTAGTCAACATAGTAAACCTTGAGAGAATCGGTTTTGAACTGAGAGAGAACTCATAGTGATAGAGGAGAAAGAACACTAGGAGTGTAAGAGACATACTCATAGAACTTTATTTAGCATATTCTCAATATTTATACCATCCAAACTACACCCAATTTATAACAGAATGCTGGAGGAAGGGAAGATGTGACTAGAAAGATCACATCGCATCAGCCTGCTTACTAACACCATGTATCCCAAAGTCTCTGAAAGCCTCACAGACAGATGTTCAGTCTCAACTGGAGCCCGATGGCATTAAAAATACATCACTTATATGCAGAATCTAAAAACAGGACACAAATGAACTTATTTACAAAACAGAAACAGACTCACAGACATAGAAAACAAACTTATGGTTACAGGAGGAAGGAGGATGGAGGGATAAATTGGGAGTTCAAGATTTGCAGGTACTGACTATTACATAGAAAAGAGATAAACA
Organism: Camelus ferus; assembly: GCF_009834535.1. Classification (NCBI taxonomy): domain Eukaryota; kingdom Metazoa; phylum Chordata; class Mammalia; order Artiodactyla; family Camelidae; genus Camelus; species Camelus ferus. Next base: position 18,431,254 of record NC_045696.1, on the reverse strand, counting down.
GCAAGGCTCCACGGTATAGCACAAGGAACTACATTCAGTATCTTGTGATGGCTTTTACTGAAAAAAAAATATGAAAAGGAATATATATGGATATAAAACTGAATCACTATGCTATATACTAGAAATTAACACAACATTGCAAACCCACTATTCTTCAATTTTAAATAAATAAATAAAACCACCACCTATCAAAAACAAAAACAAAAGAAAGCACTTTTCCTCAAGTGATTACCAGAGGTGATCCTGGTTTTGCTCCGCAAGTTTCCTATTTGCAATTGCTTACCCTCCATAAAAGACCTGGATACACCTCAGACCCTTCAGTTACTCTACTGAGTCACAGGGATAAAAGGCAGAGGAAGATGTGCAGGGGGAAAGCATTCTCCACTCAGAGCCCAACTCAGTGCCCACGTTTCAAATGGACTGCTTCATGGCTACCCACAATCCTTTGTTCTCCAGGTCTTTTCAGCATGATGTGAATGCAATAAAAATGATATTCTCTGTTATAGTCAGAAAGTTGAAATCCTTGTGAGCAGGTGACGGCACACATCTAGAGGGTTACCATATACCCGTGGCAATATGCTTTTGTCCCTGTCATGGGAAAACAAACTTCTGATATTCCCTGTTTGTCAGAATAGGTGAAAAGAGGCATTCATGATCAATTGCTACGTATCTGATACCAGTGACCAGGGAATTGATTTGATCCAGATAGAAGACACCTAGAACAAAACTGTAACTGAGTCACAGACGTATCACCATCCTGGCATCTTTCTAACCTTTGACGGTGGTACTAACACCACCACAAGAACATGAGCACACACACACACACACACACACACACACACACACACACACACAGGGGTCTGGTATTGCTTATCTGGTAAGGAGAGAGGGATTCCAGTGATTTCTACTGAATCCTATATAATCAAAATAGTCAGGTCGTACTTCATGGTTCACGGTCTGGGATAAGAAGCCCAAGGCCTAATAAGAGAAGTGTTTATAGTCAAAAATGGGTTTATCACCAGATGCTTACATGCTTCTCTGTGTGATAGCCCAGGGAAGTGTCTTGAACCCCTAAAATTGGAGTCATTTTAAAGTTAATTTTCTACATTTTTTTCAAGAGGCACTAATAATTATGCTTTTTGTAAAGCATAGTTACACAGGTAAAGACCCAAAAGTTAGACACTGGAAGAAATGGAAAAAAGATCAGATTGTGTACTTAGAGTGATGTGGTATGGTTATTCTTCAATGCTGCATTTTTAAGGGACACTGAAGATCACAACTGACTTATATTTGGAAGATTGGTGAAAGGTTACACTCTTAATCAGATATTCACCAACTATTTACATTCTGTTTCACAAAAAGTACACACTCTAAATCAGATATTCACAAACTATAGCCCACAGAGCAAATCCAGCTTGATACCTGTTTGCAAATACAGTTTTAATGGAGCACACTCAACGGACCATGGTTGCTTTCACACACAGTGGCAGAACGAAGTAACCATAACAGAAGTCATATGGCCTGCACGGTCTGAAATAGTCACCATTCAGCCTTAAACAGAATATTTTAGTAACCTCTGCTCTAATAGTTAGGTGGAATTCTAACTCCCTTACAAGCTGTAGATTCTCTTTACATAGGCTAAATAATACTTTACTATTTCTATAAGTTTAATGTCTAGATGTCTAGTGATTATACAAAGCAAGGGATCTCTATGAAATATACCAGTATTTTCCAAATTTGCCTAATTAAAGAAACTTCTGGGAATATATATACACACACACATGTATACATGTATTTCCAGGTTCACTATTTAATATTCTGACAGTATTTCTATGGTAAAATTAAGACATCAGAATTTCGTCGAAATAATCACATGTAATGATGATGAGAACTTTGGAAAGATCAGAGAAGACTAGTTACAGGTAACTGCTTATTAAGCTTGCTTTACTATTAAGTATATTAACCATAATTAAGCCAATCTGGGTTCAGGTGGTTAAATGCTCCCAGTTAAGATTACCATACTAGGATGCTCCTGTTCCTGCTGAATTTAGGGAATTAGTTTCAATCATAGTGTTTTCCAAACCATACTCCCTAAGAGTCTCATATTACTGAAACCTGACCTAATTTAATGAATATATTGGACAGGAAAACATATGACTCTTCCAAACGTATAGCAATTTTTTTGGTTTTGGTTTGTGTGTGTGTGTGTGTGTGTGTGTGTGTGTTTGTACGCTGGAGTGTGCTAAGGTTGCCAAAGACTCCTGTTTCCAAATTAAATGAATTTTCCTGTCCATGTCTAACTTGACTTTTCAGCAGTACCTGATACATTTATACAGAACAATAAATTCCACACAAGTTCTCATTATCCCTAAAATCTAAAATCTCAGTCCTGTTAGTTATATCTTTAAATACCTATGTAGTCTGGCTACTTCTATCAAATCATCTACCACCATTCTAATCTAAAGTCATCATCATTCCCTTCCTTCCAAACTGATACACCTGTTTCGCCCTTGTCCATCCGGGAGATGCACAGATGCAGTGAGAATCTTTCTAAATCAATAATAATAATACTTTATGTTTATTTATAATTCTCCCAAGGATTCCCATTGCCCCCAGAATAACCTCCAAACTCATTAGTATGACTTGAATTGGACTCCAGTTTAGCTCCTGTCTACCCTTCAGTCTCATCATTCATCGCTCTGCCTCTTGCTTAGTCATCATTTACACAGTGATGTTGCTGAAACAAGGACCACAGACATGCTGTCCCATCTGCCCCAAAGCCCCTTCTTGTGTTTTCCTCCCACCCCCTTCCTTTGAACTATTTCTGCTTAAGATCTTTTAAAGTACATATGTAAAGAAGAGGGTGTTGGTATAACATCAATTGCACTTGAAATGATTTCTGCAGTGCTGTAAGCTCGTAAGAGACGGGAACCTGATTGCTCACTAGCTCCTGAATAACTAGCTACACAAAGGAAATTACAATCTGTGTCGAATAGGATACCTTTCCCCCAAATATCTTAATCACATTATGTTTCATTCACTTATTAAAATTCTGAAGTTAAATTTATATAAATGTAACACAGGAAGTTCAAGTACTTCCCATTGATCAACTAGTTTAAGAATTTTAAGAACTTAACTCTGATTTCTCTACAATGAGTTAATGAGAGATTTTTCTTTTTACTCTCTATTTACCATAAGGTTTGTAAAATATTGATGTTTCCTACACTGATCTAATAAATTAGCTTGTACTAAATAATTATTTAAACTAAAGATACAATCGCAAGTTCAGGCAATTTATAGCTATTTGGATTGATACATTTCACAGGTACAACTGGCAGCTGTTAAAATTCTCTAATAAGTTTTCAGAAAATCAGCCTACGAACACAAATAAGGGACGGCTCAAAATAAGACAAATACCATATGCCTGGTGAGTCCCATTTCTTTTCCTCTAATTAGGATTGTGAGATTCAGATCCAAAACACACTCCCTAAAATCTAAAATCTCAGTCCTGTTAGTTATATCTTTAAATATATAAACAAAGATTATGTCAGAACAATAAATCACTGTAGTATTTCATAGTACACAAAACTACTTATTGTATTTTCAAACGGTCACTTTGTATAGCTATAATAGCAAAAAAGTAAACGCTGGTTGTCAGCAAATTCCCAGTGAATACCGCTTCCTCAACTTAATAAAACATATCAGAAAGCAATTAAGAGTAACATTTGGAAAACTTCCGTATGTTATTTGATTAATAATATTTGTATAAATTGCATAGTACCATTAGAACTAATTACTTGCTGTGATCTCATAGGTTATAGTGACAAATTATGTGCTAAAAAATATTTGTTTCTTAGCCATGTTGCCATAGGTTAATTGGTAATTAAAGGGGAATATTATGCTTACACATTCCTTTGCCTGACCACTTTCCAAATAGGTCATTTTTCAGAGTAGAATTTTGTATGAGAATATGTAGTCAAAAATACTAATCCCTATATAAATGTATATAACATTTAAAGAAAATTTTGATGGGCAATTGGTCACAGAAAAAAAGAAAGGGAAGTAGAAAAGAGGAGAACATTTATGCTGTCGCTAAACTTATGTAAGGGTAAGTCCCAATAAAGTTAAGTCAATGAAATTTACCTGTTAGTCCCTGTGCGGAGCGAGAACTTGCACATGCATTAGTAGGTAGTGGGTACATCCAGTTTCTTCTGTCTTCTCTAGCCAGGGTAATATTTGTTGAATGTGCCCAGATCTGAGAAGCAAAATTCAATGACAAAAAGTATTAACAGAAGAAAGGAACAGAACTCCATTTTGATGGAGTTTAGATATAGAAAAAAAAATGTGTGTGTGGGTGATTTATCTATCTATCTGTATCTTTGTGGCATAATTATTAAGTACAGCAAAACAAACTGAGTCTCACACGCATATGTAAAACAGCTGTTACAGAGCCTGGTGTGAAAGGTAATGGGGACCGGAAATTTTACAAAACAGTTGCCATCTTTTAACATTTAAGTTTTGTGAAATGCCAATATTAATTTTCATTCACTTCATAGTGGTTTGGCAATTAAGAATGTTTATTAAAAGCATGTGTATGTTACTTAATTGGTCTGTTTTGATGATTACAACTTTCTTTATAAGAAGGGATCTCAGCTCCTCCCAAATTCTCCTTCACAGGTGTCTACAGAACTCAAGACAGAGTGGTGTCTGAGGTGAAGTCCAAGGACACTAAGTTAATCCCTTTCCTATTCCACATGTAGACTTTATACTATTCTTCCATTCCATAGGTTGTCTCTTTTTATTTTGCTTATGGTACATTCTTTTATAAAGATAACTCTAGCAGAGAAGTAGAGAATGGACCAGAGAGGAATTCCATGGAAAAAATCCAAATGATAAAGTATAAAGGTTAAATGAAGTTTAGGGTGAGTGGAAATAGAAATGGAAAGGAAGAAATGAATTCACAACAGACACCAGCAGTAGACAAAAGGCCAGTATATCATAACAGTTGAATCAGGCATCAAACAGGTCACTTGATTGCTGTGTGATCTTGGGTCAGTTACTCATCTATTCCTCAGTTTCCTTGTTCTAAAACTGGGAAAATATTTATACTTAGCTACTTGTTTTATTATTGAATTTACAATATCTCTTCCTATCATTTAAATCTGCCTTGATAGATTTTTTCGACAACAATAATCTTCTGATGGATTCCACTTGTATTTTCAAATTAAGAATTCAAACTTTGCTGGAAGGACATGCACGTTCAAGCAGAGAGATTCCTCAGTTTTTTTTTTTTTTTTTCCCATTAAACTAAGAAGAAATGGTGAAGTATGTAAAGTTTCTCCTTCAGAAATTTAGAAAAAGGGTTTCTGCCTTAGGCCCTAGGTTCTTTTTGATCCTGGGCAGGTGTCTGTGCTAATTTCCACAGTTGCTTCTAAACTTTACACTCCTTTTTCAGAAATAATGATAAAAAGGAACCTTACTGAAAAATGAAGAAATTACTTCTAAGTAGACTGCATTTTTTTTACCATAAACATTTCTATAAAAAGCAATTGAAGTTTATTACCATGGTTGTGACAAGAGGGTTAATATCAGAGGTTGAGGCCTACACAATAATGTTCTAAATAATTATTCATAAGGAACAGGTATGTTAAGATTGAGTTTGTGTGATGATGATTTTTACATTTACTAAATTGTTTGTATAATAGAGCATTTTTTTCTCGGAAACACTATTTTACAATCACTCCATATATATTATAATTACTACATTTTTAAATGTTTTTTTATTGATTTATAATAATTTTACAATGTTGTGTCACTACTTTTCTAATCATAGAACAAAGACTATTACCACTGGTATCAGGCACTTAAGATGTTCCAAGTTGATGACTTATTTTTACTATAACGCTTACCATTTAATTTAAAATATCATTTTATTTTCCTCAAAATATCGTGTTTCTTTAATGAGCTCTGAATGTAATAAGCAAAAACTTCTGTTTGGAGAAACCTGGATGAATAATTATGGTCACGTTAAAATGCAAAGTCTTCAGAGATTCTTCTAATCATTGCAGTGAGTGCAATGTCTTTCATCATTTTCGAATTGAAGAGCAATATTCTTTTTCAATCTATGTAAAATACACAGCATTTTAAGATGGTTTGCATCCTCTGCTGCTTCATGGTCACAAAAATAATTGCCTGGCAGTTTCCTCTTAGGACTCTTCTATATAAAAATGTATAGATTTATAGTTATTCACTCTGAAGAACTCTTGGATATAAAGGTTTTTGACTTACTGCCTTCTGAACAGCCTCAGATTCATATCTGTAAGTGGTGAAATCTAGTTATATAGATCATTAATTTGTCTATGCTTCAGAAGGAGTTAATACCAATAAGCCCAAATCATTTCACTGAGTCCTTGATCCAGCACAGAATCTTGACTTGAAAATGTTTTCTGTGATGTATTTTCAGTGTTAATAACTTCAGTTCACTTGAGTGCTCACAGAATTACTAATACACTTCTTTTGGAATAAAATTCCAAAACACGATCCCATCTTTTTCTGTTTAAATACACATCTGTAAATAACAGCTTAAACTGTGTAGCATGTTGTGATAAACAGTTGTCAGAACATCTCTGACATCAACATGATAATGCGAAATACTTCCTATCCTGGCCCTTAAACATTCTGGAAAATTCAATCTTACACATTTTACTACTTTACTTTAGTGATTCATTGATTTCTTTCTCCAACATATATATTTTTCTGAACCACAGAAAATCTTTTGCATCCAAGAATAAATTATAAAACTCTCTGAAAAACTTGATTAGTATGGAACCACAAGGCATTGTATTACTGTGCAATGTCACATGTCAAAATAATATCAAATCAAGTAAGTTTTCCTTGATATATTTGTTATTTTATCCTTCACACACCACACAGTATTTATTTGATTTCATTTGTTACGTTATTTGCTGCTACTCTGTCAGAATATTGTGGAATACAACTGAATTATTATCAAACGTTTTAAAAATTAAAATAGTTGGAAAAGCAGAAATGCTATGTGCCTTATAAAAGCACTTTAATCACAGATTAGTGAAAAAAGACAGTTGATTTTAGTGAATGATAGAACATTAATAATAAACTTAATTTTCTAAACTACAATTTAAAAAATACTACCTTAATATCAAATGTGTAAAAATTCTATCTTTGTCAAAGTACAGCTATATGTATGATAGAGAGACATGTGCTTTATTTTCATCATTGGAGTTGACTTGATAAGCTGCCAATGATTTGAATGGTAACGAGCAGGCAATTTCAGATCAAGTGCAATCCGTCAACAATTCACATAACATTTCAGACCTTCCCTTAGAATATTAAGCTAGACAACATGGTGGAGTTACTGAACATGTTCAAATATGAAGTAAATGTCTCTAATATCATTATGTAACTTGAGAGGAATTTGAAGTGAAATTAATCACTATGTTGTCACTCAAAGGCGCTTGTATGAGAAAGCAATACATTCAAAACTAAGGCAGTGAATTCAATAACTTTATTACTTTAAAATTACCCAACATTATTTATAGTTTAAAAAATTCCCTCAATGATAATATATGAAAACACATACTTGTATCAAATATTGTATTATTGTCTGGAAGAGAAACCTATCTGAAAAACCAGTAAGTTTTTTATATACTTTTATTTTTTACTTTACTTTTTTATTGAAATATGGTCAGTTTACAGTGTTGTGTTAATATCTAGTGTAAAGCATGGTGATTCAGTTATACATTTATATATATTCCTTTTCATATTCTTTTTCTTTATAGGCTATTACAAGGTGTTGAATATAGTGCCCTGTGCTATACAGTAGGACCTTGTTCATCTGTTTTATATATAGAAATTAGCATCTGCAAATCCCGAATTCCCAATTTATCTGTTCACCCTCCCCTTTCCCCCTGAAAACCGTAAATTTGTTTTCTATGTCTGTGAGTCTGTTTCTGTTTTGTAAATAAGTTCATTTGTCTCATTTTTTAGATTCCACATGTAAGTGATAATATGGTATTTTTCTTTCTCTTTCTGGCTTACTTCACTTAGTATGACAATCTCCAGGTCCATCCATATTGTTGTAAATAGCATTATTTTATTCTTTTTTATAGGTGAATAGTACTATACTACATCTTCTTTATCCAATCATTCATCAGTGGACATTTAGGTTGCTTCCATGTATTGGCTACTGTAAATAGTGCTGCAATGAACACTGGGGTGCATGTACCTGATTATATGCCCAGGATGTGGGATTGTTGGATCATATGGTAAGTCTATTTTTAGTTTTTTAAGGCATCTCCATACTGTTTTCCATAATGGCTGCACCAAACTGCATTCCCACCAAGTTCCCTTTTCTCCACACCCTCTCCAGCATTTATCATTTGTGGACTTTTTAATGATGGCCAGTCTGACTCGTGTGAGGTGATACCTCATTGTAGTTTTGATTTGCATTTCTCTGATAATTAGCAATATTGAGCATTGTTCATGTGCTAATTGGCCATTTGTTTGTCTTCACTGGGGAAGTGTTTAGGTCTTCTGCCCATTTTTTGATTGGGTTGTTCATTTTTTTGTTACTGAATTGTATGAGCTGCTTGCATATTCTGGAAATTAAGCCCTTGTCAGTTGCATTGTTTTCGAATATTTTCTCCCATTTCATAGGTTGTCTTTTAATTTTGTTTATAGTTTCCTTTGCTGTGCAACAGCTTATAAGTTTAACTAGGTTCCATTTGCTTATTTTTGCTTGTATTTCTATTGCCTTGGTAGACTGCCCTAGGAGAACATTGCTAAGATTTATTTCAAAGAATGTTTTGCCTATGTTTTCTTCTAGGAGGTTTATAGTGTCTTGTCTTATGTTTAAGTTTTTAAACCATTTTGAGTTTATTTTTATTAGAACATTTCCTCACACCATACACAAAAATAAACTCAAAATGGCTTAAAGACTTGATGTACTTTTACTTTTAAAATCCTTTTGTAGATATTGTTTTATCAGTTAGAAGAGATGATTTTTAAAGTTATATATACACACATGAAGGAAAACCTTTTTTATTTGATTTTTATACACAAAGGTATCACTGTTGTTTTTGGTTTCTTAAATCATCATTTATCATTCTTGCTTAAAGCAGTTAATTATCTCTTAGATATCACTAAATTGCTATTCTTCAGAGAGTAAGTTGGTCTTGCTTGAGAAGTAATATTAAGAATGTTAAAATATATTCAAATTCAGGAACTGATAGGATCTGAAATGTAATATTATTTTATATTCAATAATTTTTAATAAAGTATCAGTACAATATTTTGCATGTTCATAGAAACTGTAGAGTATATTAAATACTGTTGACCCTTGATCTATGTGGGAGGTAGGGGCACTGACCCACACCTAAACATTAATTCATGTTTATCTTTACAGTTGGCCCTCTGTACTCACTGTTCTATGTCCCCAGATTCAACCAACCTCAGATCATGTAGAACATATTTATTGAAAAAAATCCATGCAGAAGTAGACCCAAGCAGTTTAAACCCATGTTGTTCAAAGGTCAACTGTTAGATTAAATAACCTCTCATTTTGACAGATTGTCTTGAAATAAGTAAGCTAACTCCACATATATTAATTCATTCTTTTTATAAATATGACCACATATATTGTTTCAGACTCTGTGCTTAGAGCTGGAGACTCAAAAAGGAATTCGATGAAGTACCTATTCTCAAGGAACTTATTAGCTAATGGAGGAAACAATTTTATTAGCAACTTATGATTAAAACAAGTCATTACTGCAGAGATAGATAAAATTTAGGACTCTTCTCCATTATCTGCACCAGAAGACAATGTGACATTGTAAAATAGGACAATACCTTGAAGGGGGAAAAAGTCAAGTTGGGTGTTTGTTTACTTGATTATTTTCACTTCCTGCTTATAAAGTGTGTTCAGGTTGAAGAAATTTTGAATAATTCATTAATTGTGCTCAGTCAGTAGTTGGAAACATGAGAGCAAATTTCAGGGACATTTCTAAGCTGAGATCCGGTTTGGGGACAAAAAATATACATGAATGATAAATGCAGCTCACAACTTGTTAGTTTTGTGAGTTTATGTAAGAATTTAGTTAGCTAAGACTCAATAACAAACTAAAGATAATGATAACAAACACATTGAGTGCCCCCATTGACAAGAAGTGATTTTTCTGTCACTCTGAACCTGAGCTGGCTTTGACCAGAAGAGTGCAGCTGAAATGAATTGTTGCCATGTTACTTTCAATTCCAGGAGACTGGCAGCAGCAACTTGCTCCTTAGAGGCCCTGAGTCACTGTGTATAGACTATGACTATCCTACTGAGTTACCACATAGGAAGTTCAACTGTCTAGTTGGAGAGGTTTTGTAAATACATGAAGAGGGATGGGGGCCCAGATGAGTCTAGCCTTCCCTCCAACTAATGCCAGATCGATCATGTGAATAAAGCCTTTGGGGCCCTCCATATAAGACCACCACCAGCTGAATACCACCTAGTTACATCAGGTGGAACAAAAGAATTGCTCACCCCCAATTTTTAACTCACAAAATCATAAGATACAAAAAGTGAATTTGGTTCACTGTCTTTTAATTAAAAAAAGAGAACAATTTGGATTATTTTGAGGGCCATATAAGATACTATATTTAAAATGTTAGCATCATGATGGAATCGTTAGCAAATGTACTTCCTAATTAATTAGTTGGTCAGTATTGTTGTAAATTCAGTAGAGTAGAAAAAGCATAGAGTTCTGAATGGAACCCTAATCAGCACTAATATTACTAGGCAGTCACCAAAAGCAGAGCCAAAAAGACAGAGAGACAGGGAGAGAATAGGAACCCTCAGAGGGCTGAGCATATTTAGACAAGTTTGATGTTTCAAAAGCAAAGAAGGACCACAATTAGATGAGCAGTGAAAGAGGCATTTTCTAATACTATTGAAAAGCTTTGGCTATAAATTAAAAAGTAAATGGGGGTGGGGAGGAGATAGAAATGTTAGATACATAGAGTACAGCCCTCTCTTTTTAACAGTGCATAAGGAAGAGAAAACAAAGGTTAAATGGTGATAAATGTACCTTTTTAAAGATAATACCAAATCAGTCATCCATGAAAGGTGAGGCCAAGAATCAAAAATGAAGTAGTCCTACAGCAATCAAGTCAGTGTGGTATTAGTAAAAGAATAGAAAACCATATCGGTGGAACAGAACAGAGAGCCCAGAAACAGACCCACATAAATATAAACAACTGATCTTTGACAAAGGAGAAAATCAATGCCATGCAGCAAAGATAGCTTTCAAAAATTGGTGTTGAACAGCTGGACACCTGCATGCAAAAAAAGTGAATATAGGTAGAAACCTTACACTCTTCACAAAAGTTAACTCAACATAGATCACAAACTAAATGTGAAACACAAAATTATAAAACTCGTAGAACATGGGGAAAAAAAAATCTAGATTTTCTTATGATAAGTAGTGATTTTTAAATATAACTCCAAAGGCATGATTCATGAAAAAAAATAATTGATAAGCCTAAATTCATTATAAAACTGAAAATTTCTGCTCTGTGAAAGAAACTGTTAAGAGAATGAAAAGATAAGCCAAGACTGTGAGAAAATATTTGCAAAGGATACTTGTGATAAAGGACTGTTTTCCAAAATATGCCAAGAACTCTTAAAATTCAACAATAAGCAGACAAACAGTTGAATTAAAAAACTGGCCAAAGACCTTAACAGAGACCTCAGCAAAGAAGATATACATAAGACAAATAAGCATATCAAAAATTGTATGTGATCAGGAAAATGCAAATTATAACTATAGATACACCTATGAAAATGGTCAAATTATGCAATATTGATGACACTAAATGCTGGCAAGGATGTGAAGCAATAGGAACTCTCAATTATGGCTAGTAAGAATGCAAATTGGTATGTCCACTTTGGATAATAATTTGGCTTTTTACTTACAAACAAAACATATCTTTCCATATGATTCAGCAATCATGGTCCTTGGTATTTACTCAAAGAAGTAAAAAACTTATATGCACAGGAAAACTTACATATCAATGTTTATAGCAGACTTACTTTAATTTCCAAAATTTGGAAGTAATGAAGATGTCTTTCAGTAGATGAATGGATAAATAAACTGTGCTACATCCAGACAATAGAATATGACTCAGCACTAAAAAGAAATGAGCTATCAGACCATGGAAAGAGACATGAACCTTAATACATATTACAAAGTGAAAGAAATCAATCTGAAAAAAAAAACATGTATGGTGTGATTCCAATATATGGTGTTCTGGAAAAGGCAAAACTATGGAAATGATAAAAACAAACAAACAAAAAAAAAAACAGTGGTTGCCAGGGATTGGGGGAGGGAGGGATGAATAGGTGAGCACTGAGAATTTTTAGGAAAGTGAAATTACTATGTATGCTACTATAATGGTGAATAGATGTCATTATACATTTGTCCAAACCTGTAGAATACGCAACACCAACAATGAACTCTAGTGTCAACAAACTATGGACTCTCGGAATAATCATGATAATGTAAGTCCATCAGTTGTAGCAAATGCACCTTCTGGCAGGGGATGTTGATAAAGGGGGAGGCTATACGTATGCATATGAGATGTCTATGAGAAATCTCTGTACCATCTTTCAGTTTTGCTATGAACCTAAAACTGCTATTTAAAAAAATCTGTTTTTAAAAAAGTAGTAGTTCCACATAAAGTGTGCATCTGACTCATTTTGAGTCCTGCCTGACACTCACTGGGTTTAGTTTTAAGTTGTAATTGTTGCTGTAGCCATCAGTGGCATGGCTGAGTAAAGTGACAGTACCCACTACCTCCGCGCTGAGTGTCTCTTGCTTTCCTCCCCATGGTCTCTACAGTATGGATAGTGATAAAAGTGGTCTGGCCTTCTGTGTCATGATTAAACCTGAGTAGGAAAGTAAAACTCCTTGAATTAAAATCTGAGCATTAGGATAAGAAAGCTAATGGATAAATACTTCCCCTTTTTGCCTATTGGGCAGACATGATAAGGAAATGCATGGGGAAAAGGGAGTAGAGCTTTCATGCCTTCTCTAGACCTGGCAACTCCCCCCAAATTGAGACAGGAGGGAAGGGGGCAGGGTGCAACCATTAAAAAAATGACACAGAAATTGAAGATAGGACATAAACTGGTTAAAACTAAAATGGCAGAAGATTTGACTTCCAGCAGACCTTGAGCCTCCTTATAGGTTCATTGTAATATATTAGCAAGTTAAGTGACACACCCATAGGTGCCATGACAGTTCCCAAGCTGACCATAAAAGGCCACAAAGTAGGCGGGGCTCAATTCCTGGAAATCTCTGCCCCCTTCCCAACATGGTTGGAAAAATCCTCACACTTATTAGCATATAAAATTATCAGGTCTATAAAAATTAACAACCCCATACCCTGAGGCCACCTCATTTGCTTTGGAGGTGGCCTGCCTGCTTTCTGTCTATGGAATGTGTATCTCTCTAAATAAGTATTACTTGACTTTACTATGTCTTGCTCTTGAAGACAAGAAACTATCCTCTGGTAACAAAATCTCCACGTATACACCAATTCTGTCCTTTGTGGGTTTTTTTAGAAGCTTCCCTACAATGGCATGATTGATGAAATCATTGACCATTGGTGATTGAACTCAATTTCCAGCCCCCTCCTTTCCCTGGAGGTCAGGGGGGTGGGACTGAAAGTTCTAACCCTATAATCACAGCGTGGCTTCACTGGAAACCAGCCCCCATCCTTAAGTATCTTCATAAAGTCAGTTCATTAACATTAAAAAGGCACCTTATGGCTCTTATCACTTAAGGAAATTCAAAGAGTTATTGCTTGCCATCCAGTTCTACAAGGATTGAATCCTTAGCCACTGCAGTCACTGACCTTCAACATACTGAAAGGTATACAGCGTGGAGGCACTCTGTGTTCTGGGCAAACTGGCAGAACAGGACTTCAGATAAGATATTTTCAGGAGGAAATTTTATGAGCCCCAATTCTTTCATCATCCCTTACTTAGAAAAGCACTGAGATCATTAACTGAAGTATCTGTTCATCCCTTGTGACTTGCAACAGCAACCTACCAGTAAGATGTGGGCTTGAGTGCCTGTATCCCCCTTCACCAAAATCACTGACCTCCCCTATCACATGTTCAGAACAATTTCCCAGAGGCATCTGAGTCTGACTCCTGGGGTATAGTTCTCAGTTAAGACACAATTGGAACAATTAACTTAAACTAACTTTAATCTAATTTAATTTAGAAATTCCTCCCAGGTTATAAACTGTGTAACAGCTATGGCTTTTCAAAATAGTCTGTAAACTAACTAAAAACCTAGCAGCTAGAACATTTCTAGATACATATGATGAAATGAAAATTCATATTCTATGGCAACATAAAAATCGTCCTCTGCCTTTTTGGCCTCTTCTCTCTCTGCTGGGCGTTGTGTATCTACATTATGCATTGACCAAAGCTCCCAACGGTAGAAATACCTGCTCAACCATAAAAAGCAACATTGTCTTAGCACCTACAGGACAATTCCTTAAGGCGATAACCTTTCTTCTTAATCTTGCAAGAGGTCACAGTGACCCAGGACCCAGTACTGATTTTACATACATAGATCTGGATTTTGTAAACTGTCAGTAAAATGTCACTTAATGTACAGCTCTCTTTGTTAAAAACTTATATAACTGTGTTTTGACCTCTAATGGTCTTAACAGTTTTTGGCAGTTTTTTGAGAGGTAGTCCCTAGCTAGTAATCCTCAATTTAGCTTGAATAAAATTTTCCATTTCCTTCTTAGATAAATTATTTCATCGAACATAATAGGTGCTCAGTAAATATTTGCTGAGAATATTGTATTCTTTTAACAATTTCTAGCAATGTGATTACATTTTATTAAATAAAATAAAGGACAGAAATAGACTCACAGACAGAGAATACAGACTTGTGGTTACCAGGGGGGTGGAGGGTGGGAAGGGATAGACTGGGATTCAAAATTGTAGAATAGACTACACTGTATAGCACAGGGAAATATACACAAAATGTTATGATAACTCACAGTGAAAAAAATGTGACAATGAGTGTGTATATGTCCATGAATAACTGAAAAATTGTGCTGAACACTGGAATTTGACACAACATTGTAAAATGATTATAAATCAATAAAAAATGTTTAAAAAAAAAAAAAGTCGGTTGCAATCCTAAGGCTGGAAATTCTTCTCCACCTCTTGTTTATGAAATGCATGGTATTTCAAACTGTGTGATTTGCCAGAATGCTTCTGTTACATTTTGTCATAATTCTTACATCCTTATCAAAGGAACAATGAAAACAATATTGTTCAAAACAAACAATATTTTTTAAATGGCTAGGGATTTATACTGTTTATTTGAATGAGGACATTTAAACATCTATTCTGATCAAATGAAAAAGCTTTAAAATAAATTAGAAGTTACTAAGTGAGTCCTAGCAGAATACAAAAACAAAAATTAATATTACTCTTTTAAAGTAGCAAATAAACATTTATAAAATATAGAGAAAATGACACTCACTGTAAAAATATTAATAAATTCAGAATAAGTGGTGAAAAATACACAATTTGTATATGAAGAAAAATATAACATTTATCAAAAGAAAATCTATATTTGTAACATGTTTGGAAAAACTAAGGTTTATTATGCTTCAACAGCATCCATGTCAACGTGCCTGGCTGCAAATCTCTGTTGTAGTTTGAATGTGTCACTTTCATCCTGCTCAGTAACAAAATGCAGCCAATGAACACCAGGCTCTCAGCCCCTCCTCCCATCTTTTAAATCACTTGCTTTCCTTAGGGTGGAAGATGAATAAAGGGGTTAACATTCTTTAGCAGGCACCTCCCCCAAAGAGTAGAAGTTTTGGCAAGTAATTCCCATTGTTACACAATCAAGAATGTAGCTGAATTATCACTGCTATTTTTTTCCAGAGATGTATTTTATTTAAAATATACATTGAAAAATAGAATTGTATATGGACAAATACCAAGTGCCTTCTCATTGAACGGACTTTGGAATAATAGCGGTTAACAGATGCTTCCTTATACTGTAATATACTTTTCAAATTTTATACACTGAACATATTATTGGAATGAAATTCAGGAAAAAAAATGAGGGAAATAGCTAGATGGCAGCCAATAAAAATATAAATACAGCAGGTGAGACAGCTTTTTTTGAATGATTTTGTAATTACCAGTTATTTGCATTCTCCAAAAGATTACCTTAAACTCACTTTTATACATAACGCTTTTGAGAAACAAAGACTACTACTATTTATTTTGCACAAAAATAAATGCTTATAGCCCATTAAGGATGTATAATTAATTCATAGGGTTTTCCTTTGCATTTATCTCTATCATCAAAAATTTGGAATGAAAATGTAAGAATGGATGTTCAACTCCAAATCATTTATATGTTTTTTAAAGAATTCCCCCACATCACTGTCAGAGACTTGCTCAGATGTTTTAAAGATCAATAAAAGAAGCTATAAGTAAGATGCAACAATGCTTGTCAAATAATGCCATAACCTTAATCCACGCCCCAAACCATGTGGGAGTTTTTCCTGCAGGGTATCCCCGGAGGAAGACTTTCACATGAAAGGCCAGCAGAAACATACATTTTTTTTTTTAATATGATATGAAAACTGAGGAAATAGGAAAGGGGTTATTTTTCCTAGAGCACTTTAAAAATTGCTGGTGATAAATTTTTGTTTGTTTTTCATGTTTGTTCATGTGAGTGTCGTGCATGCACGTGTGGGCACATACACACTTCAGTCTGTTTTATTATTTAAGAAGAAAACACATTTTAAAAATTTTTGAATCTCTTTATCTCAATTCTGGTGGAATAACAAACTCAAACAGAAGCTGGTAAAATAATTTTTGATTGAACATCTTTAAATGATATTTGGGAAATAAATGAGATTTGCACAACGTAATTTCTCCCACTTCAAGGAAATTCGCAGAGTGGGAAAGAAAGATTCCCAAGGGTAAATTTTCTGACATCAAGAACGATCTCCCTTTGGGAATTTAAAAGGAGAATTAGGCTCAATTAAATTAAACGTATAGATTATGCAGAGAGGATAATTATCTTGCTCGTTATCGCTGCAGATCGGAATTGTAGCAGATTCTCTCCCCCATAGTTGAAGATAAACTGGAAAGATGCCTTAATCATTTCCACATTTGAAAGCCCTTGTTTTCCCTCTGTGTCAGCCGCTCTACCTTAGATGGGCAAAGCTTGTGCCTGTTCAGATGCCCAATATGATCAGCACAGGCAAGTGGATTGGGTAGATCAACACAGAGTAATTGGCGTGCCTGAGATCTCCCTTTCTTTCTGGCCCTCTGCTGTGTTATTCCCAAGGATTCTGCTTATATTTTTAGTATTTCATATCAATGCCAGAAACTAGGCATTTTTTTTTCCTTAGTAAATAAGTTAATGGCATGTAAAAGCTAAAATAGACAACTAATATTAAAATAATTCTAATCCCCAGATAATACTCATTTTGTCCTGTATTGACAGCTGTTAGACTTTTAACTGGATTATTTAAAAGATCTATTTTCAGGGTATAAAACTTGGCCAAGTTAACGCTGTTAAGAAGGCCCATTAGCAGTATGGTGGGAACCTCATACAAATTTGGTCAATGATGTCTGTGCTCAGTTTCTTCAAAGTCAGTTAATTCTGCAGAAGTAAATCTAGGATTTGCCTACAGATATTTATATCCTTGGCCTTTGTTCTCCAAAAAACCCACAATTGCTTAGAGTAGATTATGATGTGCAGGGACGAGTGGAAAGACAAATGACCAGAAATGGAAAAATGAGGTTGGCATTTCCTAGGAAATGTGATGGATCCAAGCCTACTCAATGTAGCACAGAGCAAGGTAGCAAGACCGGAGGTTACCTGACAGTTCTCCTGGCCTCAGACTTTGAAATTGAACTTTAGGCCTTGGTTGCGTGGCTGAAAGAATCTTGTCAACTGGGGTAATAGGATAGACTGTAGCAAGTAACAGAATCTGATAACTGGAGGGGTTCTAGGAATGAGACTCGAAAGCAAATTTCATCTGATTTAAAGGAAAAAGTAGCATTTCCAAGACAGGATCTATGTCCAATAAATTCTTATTTGCAAAAAAATAGTTGTACTGTATTATCTAAGGTCATATTTGATTCACAGAACAGCCTCCTTAGACGCCAGTATATGTATATACATATATACATACGTATATATGTACGTTATCTGTTGCATTAGAAATTGTATGACTGATTTACTATTTTATTATGTCATTTTAAAAACGTTTTCAGAAAATACTTGAGTGGGTATATTTCTGAGCTCTCTGCTCTGTTCCAATCATATATGTATCTCTCCCTCCACCATACCATGGTGTCTTATTCTTTATAAGATAATATCAAACAGAGTGATTCCTGTTACTTTATTCTTCAAGATTTTGTTTGTTTGTTTATTTGCTATTCTAGGGCCCATGCCTTTGCATATAAATAATAGTTGTTTTTTTGTGTCAACAAAAATTCTCACTGGCATTTTGATAAGAATTGCATTAAAACTGGAGATCAGTTTGGGGAGGATCAATGTATTTGCTAAGTTCCATTCTTTTTAATATCCAATTAGGTCAAACTGTAGATATAAACTTCATCAAAAGTTTCTGTAACACCTTTACACAGCTTTAAGCCTTCCATTTTATCCAACCTTAATTTATTCCCCATCCTAAAATAACTTAGACTGCTGTCAAACTACCCATTCATTGTACTGATTTATAATTAACTATGCGTCAACCCCTTTTTATTCTGATTTACCTGGTTTATTCCTGTGTAGTAAGTTACATCAACTTAAATTGGCTAATGGTCTTAAAGACTCTATGAATTCTTGAATTCTGTGATCAATTCTATAGCTTTTACCTGAATACTAATTAATTTTGGCATGTACATACTTGTTTATTTTGTTATACTTTGTATTAATTTTCCCCTCCATTAATGCCCAATAATTTTAATTCTATTCTTTTTTGAAGTGTTCAAGAGCATACATTTTCTTTAATTACATTTTTGGCTGGTTTTGATAGGCTGTATTTTCTTTACTGCAGTTTTCAATAAAATTTGTAATATTTGTTCTAAACCACTATTTGAATAAATAACTTTTAGAATTTTAAAATTTAATTAGAAATGTCTGTAATAGTTTTGCTTTTGTTTTCACTGGTTTTTTTTCTTTCCCTTGGGGTGGGGAAGGGGTTAGTTTGTACAAAATCTGTAGTTTCTGCTGCATAGAATATGTTGAGGTTTTGCGTCACTACATAATATACAATTAATCTTATTTTTGAGATGACTGCATAATTCCTGTTTTCTTGTTTTAAAATGATGTTAACATACATTGTTACATGGGCTTCCAAATGTAGTATCCAATGTTATGTATATTATCTAAATATTCTCTTGCTTTAGATAGATCTATTCTTTTACTTGCAACAATCTCTGAATATATTAAGAACATTAATATTTCAGAGTAAGCCTAATCAGTTTTAAAAAAGAGCATTAATTTTGTCAGTTCTCAGTTCTAGATGAAAATGTCTTTAATGGATTATGCATTTTTAGTCACAATGCTAAGAGTTTATTATTTTTACATAATTCAGATGTATTCAGTAATATATTCAATCCCTGCATATTTTTGTTTTTCATTATTTACCCAAGCTATCTGTAAACATTTCTTGTGATGGGCCAGAGAGTAAATCATTTCAGTATCGTGGGCCATAAGTTTTCTGTTGCAACTACTCAACTCTAACATGGTAGTATAAGAGCAGCCACGGACAGTATAGTATATAAGGGATGCGCATAACCATTTTCCATTAATATTCTACTTACAAAAGAGGCAGTGAGATGGATTTGGCTGAGGGGCCTTTTTTGCCGACCGACCCCTGCTCTACATACTAATCTGCATAACATAGGAGTTTGCATACGAAATTACACCCCTATACATTTTATCTTTTTAAGGAATATTTTTTTAAATAAAGTAAGCTTGGTAATACACTCTTATGTGAAATTACATAAATATATTAGAAAAGATTCCTGATACCAATCTGAATCAGAAATCTGGCATTTTAAACCCATTTTAAAAATATGAGACTAATGATTTAAAGCCTAAAATCTGGTTGGCTGTTCGTTTGTTTGTTTTGGAGCCCTGTCTTGTTGAGATGCACATTTATTTTCAAACTGTTTGTTTCTGCTTATTTTTGTTTGTTTAAATCCTAATATTTCCAAAAGCAAATGATTTTATAGTGACTACTACTGACCAGTCACTATTGTAGGTGCCATACACATAGTGAATGATTTATTCTTCATAAAACCCTTTGGGAATTTATAACTGGAAAAGCCATTTTGTAGGTGAAGAAGTTAAGGCTGAGGTTCAGGCTCATTCTGCCTGATTCTGTCTTTAGTGGCCAACTTGTAAAATCATTTCACTAATCATTCACCTGCTAAAGAGACATTTATTGACCACATACTATGTAATTTTTGTGCAATTTTATACACATTATCAGATTGATCATGATCAGTCTCTAGTCATCTCACCATTCTCTGATTCAGAACAATTCTGTAATGGATTCAAGGGAAACCAGGATTATTAAAGTATGAATCAAATCAAAAGATTTTTAAGATTATTAGAATTATTCTTAGGGGAAAAAAGTGAATTCTGAAATCTGATTTAAATATACAGCACCATTATGACAAAGAGTATTACAGTTCATCTCCATTTCCCTGAAAGAAGCAAAGAATTTAAACTGGCCAATGACGAATTTTATTGAAAGTTATTTGAAAAGAAACTAGTGAAATTGAATGCAAATAACACGGACAATTTGGTATCTTTTGCCTTTGATCAAGTAAACACAAATATTTTTTCTTAAAAGAAATAAATGGCTTCTAAAGGTCTCTTTCCAGTCTTTTGTCAATTTGTAACATAACTACAAATAAAAAAAAAACTTTGGTGTTAACTTTTTATTAATAATAATCTTGAAATTATTTTTGATATGTTGGAAAGTTGGTTAGGGTTGCTTAAGTACTTTAGGCCCCAAAGGCATCATTTAACTAAGGCTTCAGTGTGCTAAATGGTCCACAAGTAGCCTCAAAACTGTAAACTAGGTTTCAGAACTGCCTACAGAGTCTCCAGTGGACATCTGAGATGCTTAGAAGACACAGCTCATTTGTGTATTGATTTAAAAGTTCCCACAATCCTAACCATGTAAATTTCCACATATAAATCATTCACAGAAGTTTTACTTATTTAAATGTGCTTATATCTCTTTATTAAGGAAGGCAAAGGGCTGTATAATTCTGGGTTTCCAATAAAGAGATGAATAATAATTTCATGTGGGTAGTGATGATTAAAGATAGAAAGCTTAAAGTAGCATTAGTAATTAAAAAAAACAGTTAGGTTTAGATTCAAGAATTGTATTTGAATTATCATATACTTCTCTGATCATCCTTTTGTCTACTGCAAAAGAGATATTCAAAATACTTCACATGTAATAACATTATTAATAGTAATCCTTTATAAGACTATAAAATTTTATCACTGGTAAAATTAAAGAGAATAAATATTACAGAAGACCTTTTTATTCTATAAAGCATAAAGCAATACTAACCTACCTCAAGAATAAAAAAAAAAAAATGCAAATAAACAATCTCAACTTACACCAAAAGGAACTAGAAAAAGAAGAACAAACAAAACTCAAAGTTAGTGGAAGGAAAAAAAATCATAAAGACCAGAGAAGTAATAAATGAATTAGACACTGGGAAAAACAATTGAAAAGATCAATGAAACTAAGAGCTACATCTTTGAAAAGATAAACAAAATTGATAAACCTCTAGCCAGACTCATCAAGAAAAAAAGAGAGAGACCCCAAAAAGATAAAATTGGAAATGAAAGAAAAGTTACAGCTGACACCACAGAAATGCAAAGGACTATACAAGATAAATACAAATAATTATATGCCAATAAAAGAGATAACCTAGAAGAAACTGGGAAACCAGTAACGATAATGAATCAGTGAAAAAACAAACAAACAAACAAACAAAAAACTCCCAATAAACAAGAAGTCCAGGGCTGGTCTGAAAGAAAACATAGGCAGTGCACTCTTAGACATAAGTTATTTTTTTGAATATTTCCCCTCAGGCAAGGGAAATAAATGCAAAATTAAACAAATGGGATGACATCAAACTAAAAAGCTTTTGCGTTGGGAAGGAAACTGTCAACAAAACAAAAAGACAGTCTATTGACTGGGAGAGGTATTTACAAACAATATGTCTGTTAAAGGATTAATATCCAAAATACAGAAGAATCTATACAACTCAGCAATCCCAAAACAAACAACCTGATCAAAAAATGGGCGGAGGACCTGAACCGACATGTTTCTGAAGAAGACATACAGATGGCCAAAGTGTACTGAACAGATGCTCAACATCACTAATCATCAGGGAAATGCAAGTCAAAACCAGAATAAGATATTACCTCACACCTGTCAGAACTTTTTATTATCAAAAGACATGAGACAACAAGTGTTGGTGAAGATGTGGAGAAAGGGAAAATTTGAGCACTATTTGTGGGAATATAAATTGGTGCAGTTACTAAGAAAAACGTTATGAAAGTTCCTCAAAAATTTTAAAATAGAACTGCTTTATCAGCCAGCTGTTCCACTTCTGTGTATTTATCTAAAGAAAACAAAATTTGAAATGATATCTGCATCCAAATGTTCATTGCAGTATTATTTACAATAGTCAAAATACTGAAGCAAACTAAGTGTCTATCCGTAGAGGAATGGATAAAGAAGAGGTACTAAATATATACAATGGAATATTACTCAGCTATAAAAAGTTAAATCTTACCATTTGCAACAGTATGGATAGATCTAGAGTGTATTACACAAGTGAAGTAAGTCAGGCAAAGAAAGAAAAATACTTCATGATCTCACTTATATGTAGAATCTAAAAACCAAAACAGACAAACAAAACAAGATGAAACAGACTTATAGATACGAAGAACAAATGGGTGGTTGTCCAAAGGGAGGGGGTGGGTGCATGGGAAAAGTAGATGATGGGAATTAAGAGGTACAAACCTTCAGTTATATGTATGTCACAGGGATGTAATATATAGCATAAGAAATATGGTCAATAATTCTATAACTTTGTATGGTGACAGATGATTATTAGATTTATCATGGTGATCATTTTGTAGTGTATGTAAATCAGATCATTATGCTCTACACCTGAAACTAACATAATACTGTACATCAACTACATTTCTATTAAAAAAATAAAAATAAAGCATTGTAAAATAGAATGCTCTCCCTTGATTTTTATTTTTATTTTTATATTTTAATTTCTCCTACCTGAGAGTCAATGACCTTGAGTAGAGTTTCTCTTGACCACGCCAATACATTTGTACAGGCAAAAACTAACAATTAATGAAACTTTTAATAGAACAAGTATCTTACTCCCTGTGAAAGACATGATCAAATATTTTAACAGATAGGAATAGCACTGCTAAACATACCTGAAAGACAATGCTAGTGGATATATATGAGAAAAAAAAAAGTGGTAAATTGCATGTATCTAAGGAACCAGGCAAAAATAATTTAAACCAGCATTTATTTTACACGTTATATTTCAAGCACTGCTTTTTACATGTACTACAAATTTACTTAGTCCTCACAAGAAATTTGTACTGCAAGTATTCTTACTAGCCTTCTTGTATGTAACTGTTCAAAGTCATAGAGTTAATAGGTTCTGGAGCAAGACTCCAGCCTACACATTTTTGCTCAAAGACAACTGATTTTCACTAAGCTCTACTTATTCCAAACCGCAAAATCTCCAAAGAAATTTAGAAACTGCGTAGTTTTCTTCTTCCCTCTTAATTAGGTTGTATGAGAAATAATTTTCATAAGCTATTTCAATTCTGATATTCTTTATACTGAATGGCTTTGAAAAAGTAGGAGTGGGAACTGAAAAGAGATACTGGGATTGTATGGGGTCACAGATAATTCAGAAAACAGACTATTTCTCCTCCAACAATTCATAAATTTGGGGAAAATACCCAACAGCATGTTTCTCCCAAGACATTTGCTAAAATTACTTTTGCTCAACTTCTTAATTTTAAAAGTATCTTTCTGTTTATAAAGCATAAAGATGGTTCTGTGATAATTATTTATACTCTTTAATTTTGTCAGTGATAAGACTGTACACTGTTTTATTAAGGACCACTATTCCTATAAAGAAAACAAATGTACACATGAAATTCTGCAAGTGATATCTGGTCGCATCAGTATTTCATGCATGAATGTACAATTAATGTTCCATCACTGAAGTAAAAATATGCTACTTCCCTTTGAAATATGAAATACGTTTTAAAACAAATAACACAGATGAAGAAGTACAATATTAAGATGGCAATATCAGTAGGTTTCTATCCAAAGTCTATAAATCATGTTTCACCTAAATGTATTTAACATATTCCAATGCTCCCATTATGTTTGAATAATGGAGCAAAATCCCATATATCCACCGATTCATTACTCTTTTGGAAGGTGACAAATTTGAAAGATTACTCTGATGTGCAATACATATAATTTTATGCAAATATATAATTTAGTCTTATAGGATATACTGTCAGCTGAATCGAAATAACTCAATAGAAAACGTCAGTGATGCTACTACACTGGAGAGGTATTCAAAGGAGAGTGAATGAAGTGTGAGCTATTTCATACTTTGTTAATTCATCATGCTTATGAATTTAGACATGCTTAAATTTGCTTTTCACACACATTTAACCAAAACTGTTACTTTTCAGTTCATAATTCAATCAAATCAAATCACATTCTAAGCAATCTAATATTAATAATATTAAGTAATTTTCCCCTCAAGTACCCAGTTTACTTTCTCTAATCCATGACCATGCAAAGTGAAGTGGTGAAAACTCTAGATAATTCAAATGAAAATACCTGTTTCTGAAAATAAAAGCCGATGATGATTATCTGTTTCAAATACATTGAATATTTCCAATTTTATATATTTCCTTGTTAATATATTTGCAGCATTATTCATAATAAATATCTTTAGGGTAAGACAAGTTACAAAAATATCCTAAATTTATTCTATTTTTCCAAATATGATTTCAAAAATTTTGAATGGGTTTCTATTTATTGGAATATTAATATATTTTACATATTAATCTATGCATATACTACCCAGAATTTTTTCCACATACAGATATATTTAGGGGAGAGAGAGAGTGGGAGGGAGAAAATGCATGGAGAAATATGGGTATCAAGACATATAGAAAAACAACATTCTGTAGAATTATAGAATTCAAGATTAGGAAAGAGCCCTTGAACTGAATCCTGAATGTAACAGTTTGATATTGGAGTAGGTTCACAATCATATGAGGCTCTTCCTGAAAGGTAAATTCGAGTTGTATTGGATCAGAATTTCTGGCGCTGGATCTTAACATGAAGATGCAACTCATGTGATCGAATCCCACTGAAGTGAGGTCTGAAAAGGAGGTCAAACATTTCTAATTATCTCCTTAATATTAACCAGAGCATCTGTTTTATGTATTGAGCTTCCATAAGATGCAGGCTTCAAATAACTTTATTCTGCTTGAAAAAACAAGTGCTATGGAATTTCAGATATCTGAAGTGTTACACCAGTGTTTGGGAATGCAACAATGAATTAGAATTTTTTTTTTTAATTTTTGAAAACTGTCTCTTAATACCAAAAAGGCAGAAAATTGTAAGTATAGTTCCAAAATTACATTCAAAGTTCTTCATGGGAGAAGATGGCAGAGCTATGGACAGAACTGGGGGAGGATTTGGTTTTGACCAATGCCTTGGTGGTGTGTATTAATTAGTGACAATTAAAAATAATTAAGCTTCAAACAAAAGCAAAAATAAACAAATGGGACTACACCAAGCTAAAAAGCTTTTGCACAGGGAAGGAAATTTTCAACAAAACAAAAAGACAGTCAATTGAATGGGAGAAGGTATTTGCAAATGATACATCTGATAAGGAATTAATATCCAAAATATACAAAGAACTCATACAACTCAACATTGTAAAAACAAACAACCTGATCAAAAAACGGGCAGAAGACCTGAATAGACATTTTACCGAAGGAGACATACAGATGGTGAAAGGGCACATGAAAAGATGCTCAGCATCACTAATGATCAGGGAAATGCAAATCGAAACCACAATGAGATATTACCTCACAACTCTCAGAATTTTTTATTATTAAAAAAAACAAAAACAAGAAAGAACACATGTTGTTGAGGATGTGGAGAAAAGAGAACATTTGTGCGCTATTGGTGGGACTGTAATTGGATAGATCGACTATGAAAGATGCTATGGAAGTTCATCAAAAAATTAAAAATAGAACTACCATCCAACCCCACAATTCCACTTTTGGGTGTTTATCTGAAGAAAATAAAATGCTCTCTTGAAAAGATATATGTACCCCTATATTCACTTCAATATGATTTGCAATAGCCAAGACATAGAAGCAAACTAAGTGTCCCATCTACAGATGAATGGATAAAGATGTTTTTTATATATATATATATATTTCAATATTACTCAGCCATAAAATAAGTAAAACTTGTGACAACATGAATGGACCAAGAAGGTAGTATGCTAAGTGTAATAGACAGAGAAAGACAAATACTGCATGACTTCACTTATAGTGAAGTCCAAAATGCAAAAAAGTGAACAAATATAACAAAACAGAAATAGTCATAGATACAGAGAACAAACAGGTGGTTGCCAGATGGTTGGAGGATAGAGGGGAGAGAAAAATGGGTAAGGGTGATTAACAGGTACAGACTTTCAGTTACAAACTAAATGAATCACAAGTATGAAATGCACAGTGTGGGAAATATACTCAATAATTATATAATATCTTGTATGGTGACAGATGACAACTGGACTTCTCATGATGATGACTTTGAAATGTATAGAAATATTGAATCAATATGTTCTCTGCCAGGAACTACCATAGTGTTGTAGGTTAATTATATTTTAAAAAAACAAACAAACTCATAGAAAAAGAGATGAGATTTGTGGCCATAAGAGGCAGGGGATTGAGGGAGGGATAATTAGAAAAAGATAGTCAAAAGGTACAAATTTCCAATTATAATATAAATAAGTACTAGGGATATAATGTACAATATGATAAAGATACTTAACACTGCTGTATATTACATAGGAAAGCTGTTGAGAGTAAATTCTAAGGGTTCTCATCACATAAACATGTATTTTTTTCCTATTTCTTTCGTATACCTAGATGAGATGATGGATATTCACTACAACTATTACGGAATCATTTCATGATGTATGTAAGTGAAATCATTATGTTGTACACCTTAGACTTAAAGTAATTTATGTGAATTATATCTCAATAAAACTGAAAAAAAGTTCAACACCAATTATATACAAGTACTGTAGTTGAAAACAAAACTGTAACAATAAACATAGATTAAGGACCAGTGTATCATGACAGTCTTACTCGGCTAAGGGCATGACAATAAAATTCTATAAAATAGATGCTTTAAACAACCAACATTTATTTCTCACAGTTCTGGAGACTGGACAGTCTAACTGCACTCCTTGGTATTTACCCAAAGTTACTGAAAACTAAGCTCCACACAGATCCCTGCACATGGATGTTTATCGCAGCTTTATTCATGGTTGCTAAAATTTAGAAGCAACCAAGCTGTCCTTCAGTAGGTCAATGAATAAATACCTGTGGTCCATCCAGACAACAGAATATTACTCACTGCTGAAAAGTAATAAGCAAAAAGACCTGAAGGAAACTTAAATGCATATTACTAAGAGGAAGAAGGCAATATGAAAAGGCTAAATACTATGATTCCAATTATATGACATTCAGGAAAAGGCAAGACTATGGAGACAATAAAAAGATTGATGGTTACAGGAAAGTGAAGTGATGAAGAAGACCTGGTAGAGAACAGAGGATTTTTAGAGCAGTGAAAATTCTCTATATGATATTACAATGATGGGTATATACCATTGTACATTTGTCTAAATTCATAGAATGCACAAGAGTGAGTACTAAGATAAAGTATGAATTTTAAATGACTATGAAGTGTCAATATAGATTTAGCCTTGGTAAAAAATTTCCCAATCTGGTGAGTGATGGTGATAACGGAGGAGGCTATGCATGTGTAGGGGGAGGAGGTACATGGGAAATCTCTGAATCGTCCTCTCAATTTTATTGTAAACCTAAACTCATCTAAAAAATAAACTTTTTAAAAATTTAAAATGTTACAGAAGTGTGAAAATATTCATGTACTACAATGAGCATATTTAATTGCTTTGTAATTAAAAATCAAATAAAATTTGGGTTAAAATTATGAAGAAATAAATATAAGGGGACACAAATTTGTTAACTGGTAGAAATTTATTTTCTATGTGACTACATATATATTTAGAAAGTCAGTTTTCCTAAAAATGAGGATGCTGTGTTCTTATGGAAAACAGTATAAAATTTTCTTAAAAAATTAAATGCTTGAACAACCTGTATGACCCAGCAATTCCACGTCTGGATGTATGTCCAAAGGAATTGAAATCAGGATCTCAAAAAGACACCTGTGCATCTATGTTCAATGAATGAAAATTCACAATAACCAAGATGTGGAAACAACACAAATGCCCTTCAATGGATGAATAAAGAAAATCTGGTAATTACATAAAATAGAATACTATTCAACCTTGAAAAAGAAGGAAATCCTGCCACTTGTGACAACAGGATTGAACCTGAGGAATAATATGCTAAGTGAAATAAGCCAGATATAGAAGAGCAAATACTACATAATCCCATTTATGTGAGGAATCTAACATAGTCAGACTCATAGAAGCAGAGACTTGAAGGATGGTTACCAGGGACTAGGGAGTAGGAGAAACAAGGAGGTATGGGTCCAAGAGTACAAATGTTCAGTTATGGGAAATGTATTAAGTCCTAGAGATGCTTCCCATATAGCATAGTGCCTATAGTTAACAATATTGCATTCCATACTTAAAAATCTACTAGGAGAGTAGATTCTATGTTGTATTCTTATGATAAAAGAATAAAATTTTAAAAATAAAGAGAGTGGGAGAGAACTTTAAGAGGTAATGAATATGTTTACTGCATTGATTACAGCGAGACAATTACATGGTGTGTACTTATTTCCAAACTAATCAAGTTGATATATTAAATATGTCAAAGAAAAAAAAAGGACCTGCATAAACCCCTCAAATATCTTGATATAAATGACTGTGATTTGAAATGGGTAGAGCACCACTAATAAAACTTCAACCATCTTATTTTCAAGCTAACTGCCCTACTCTTACTACTCTATCTAATTATACTTTTTCTTAATTGATTGAACAAAAAGGAGAAAATATTCTTTAAAACTTACTATTTATCAAGAGATATGTATGGAGTGCCTAATATTCACCCAACATGTTCTATTTCTGGGAATACAGCAGTGTAACAAGCAAACAAAAAGCAGCACTGACTTGAAGCTAATTTTCAGTGGGTAAAGATACAGACAGATATTGAAAAAATAGGTAATATGTTAGAAGGTGTCATGTGCTATTATGATAAATAAAACAGGACAAATGGATCAGGTAGCCAGGTGGGAGAGTATTTGCAGCTTTAAATACGATGCAATCATAAATGAAAACTTTCTGAGAAGTTGACATCTGATCAAAGACTGGAAGGAAATGGAGTGGGCCACATGGTCATTTGGGGAAAAAGAAACTCAGGTATAGCAAGAAAAAGTACAAAATGGGATCTTTCCCAGCTAATTGCAGGGAGAGCTTCAAAAGAGTGAGCAAAGGGGAGCATGGTGGGACAGAAGATCACAGAAGTAGTTATGGATCCAATAGCACCAGGCACTGCAGGCCTTACAAAGACTTTTTGTTACCATTGATTAAGAGAGAAAAACAGTAGAGAATTTTCAGCATGATCAAACTTATATATTAACAGGATCATGCTGGCTATTCTTTTAAGAATTGACTAGGGGAACAAGAGTGGAAGAAGGCAGACCAGCTGTGAACCTGCTGCAGTCAGTCCAGGGAGGGCTGCACAGTGAGACCAACGACCACCATGTTGCTAATTCATTTCAGTCCTCATCTTACTTCACCTTTTTGACACAGTTGATCACTCACTTCTCCATGGAACTTAAAAATGTATTGCTTAGTCTCAAGGCCACCACTTTTACCTTGTTTCTTAACTACACATCTAGCCTATTGAGTCTCAGTTTGGGGCTAATTCTGCTGCCACATCATTCTCCCAGTCAGGGACATTGGCAATGTCTGGAGAAAGCTTTGGTTGTCACACCTGGGGAAAGGATATGCTACTGGCATTTAGCCGGTAAAGGCCAATGATGCTGGTAAATGTTCTGCTGATGTACAAGCCCCTCTCTCCACAGCAAAGAATTATCTGACCTCAGATGTCAGCAATGCTGGTATTGAGAAACTCTGCTCTACCTTCTTTAGCTGATTGCTACTCACTTTCTGGACAGTCTACATTTTGCTATGCCCCTGGGCTCAGTCCTCAATCCTCCTCTTCTCTCTTCATATCCTCGCACTTTCCAGGTAATCTCATTCATTCTTATAGCTTTAAATATAACATAGAGGCAGAGGAATCCCAAATTGACATTTCAGTCCTGGACTTGCTCTGTGAACAACGATCCAACTGTGCAACTGCTCACTCAACCCATGTGACATGTAGATATTTCTTAAGTCTTTGCAAATTAACTTATCACAAACCGAACTTCTGATTTTTTTTTTCAGAAATCCTTCTCCCATATTCTTTCCTATCTTGATAAGTAACACTTCCATTCTTTCAGTTTATTTAAGCCAAACTTACCAGAGTCACCTTGGATTCTTTTTCTCACTCTCTACAATGGGTCTTTCAGGAAATCCTGTCTGCTCTACTTTCAAAATATATAAGCAATTCAATAACTTCTCACCATGCCTACTGTTTTCACACTTGTTCAGCCTCAATCAACTTGTGATATTGCAATGGTTTCCTCATCTGAGATCTTTGGTTAGATCTTTTCAAAATCCTCCAATGTTTTCCCCTTTTGCTAGCAATAAAAAGTCACTCCCCAATGCCCCCCCCCCAAACAAAAAGATTGACTCTTGTTACAAGTCAATTGATTCCAAGGCCTGAGAAGCAGGAGATCACTAGAATTGATCAGTCCCTGACAATGATTCCCAGTAGTCCGCAAGAGTTTTGGGGAGTTGCTGATAAAAGAGTGTGAGGAACTCCCCCCTAAAAAAGTACAAATCATAGGTCCATAACATCTTGCCATAAAAAAAGAGAAAAAAGACATAGACAAGAATTTTAGCATACTCTGCCATGACTTTTCTCTAAGCTCAAGGAAAAAAAATATAAATCATCAAAAAACTTAATGTCTCTAATATTTCTAATGGAATATCCCTCTAAAGTTTTCTCCATATCTCTGTCTCTCAGAAAGCATCCTCTACTATTCTATATTCTCACCTGTTCACATAAATTGCTTTTTGTTTAGAACACAATCACGTTCTCTCAAACCACAAAAGCAATAGTCACAGTATCATGTTAAACCTTTGATAAGTTATTGCAAGATGAAAATATGCTTTCACTCTGTCACAAAAATAGGCTACTTTCATTATGAGCGTTGGGTTGAAAAATTTTAAGAGTGCTAAAGAGCTGGAATTGGTGAACATGTCTATGCATCACTTAGAGAAGTTCAGCGAAAGTTTGTTAACAAGATGACATTTCATAAAGAGAAACATGCTCCAATATGCAAATATTTTGAGATACGGAACACCTGCTTATTTTTATTAGCAAATGTATTATTAGAAAATACTTGATTTCTTTCAAGTGATGATATTATACTACCAGTACTTATTTTATTCAGTAGTCATCTTAATCCAAAATGAAATAAACTTCTCAGGTACATGATTATATTATGTCTGTGAACACTGGGCGGTCGAGTCACAATGCAAATGTAGCCTATATAAGCACATCTAGCAAACTTCCTTAGCAACATCATTCTTTTATGTGTTGTACATTCTGTAATATAAAAATTTATTGTGTATCCAAGAATCTCAGTATACAGACCTGTATTCCACGAGATTAATATGTAAAACTAATTGCAGTTTTCAATAGCTTTGCATGCGAACTAATTCACAATAAAAGGAGTCAAGCTAAGCACAATTTCTCTTATATTTCTCTTCATTATATTTCTCTTTCATTGCACAATGGATTAATTACCTTTGCACTCTACCCTATTTATAACAGCATTAGGAGGAATGAAATATTTTGAGAGAAATAAAAAGTGTCCTAATGAAGGCAATCATGTCAGTATTTAATTTCTCTAGGGGGTAAAAGTGGAACCCAAATAAAACAATAATCCATCTCCTTGAATATCGTTAATCTATTGTGCCCTTGATTATTAAGCCTTGAAACTTGTTCATATTTAATTAAGGCCTGACTGGGCAGAAGTATTTTCTTTTTAACTGCATGGCTTTTTTTAACTACTCTCCTCGCATATTATTTTAAATATAAGCTGGTATAATTAACACCATTGTGTGCTGGAGAACTTAAGTACTTCGATATAAAGCATTTCATCAGTGCTGAAGGCAAGGCCATGTCCTCACCAATCATTAGGTTAACTTCTTTCAGAAACACTCTGAGCAGAAATTTCTTTATGAAATTAAATTGTTTAAGAATATATTGGTGTACAATTTGAAACTGAAAAGATCATATTTTTTCCAAATTAGTAATAAAAATCATATCTGTATGCAATATAGTTCAGTCAAACTAGGAAGTGAGGTTTTCATCATATTTCATTATATTTTGTGTAGTCATTTACAATTTTCTAAGATTAATTTCTATTTTCATATAGTATCCTTCATCTTTGTCATATGGAATGTCATATTTTCCTTTGTAAAAATATTGTAACCAGAATAGCATTATTACAAACTTACATTATTTTGAATTAACTGACATACACAATTAGTTCTTTCCTAATATACAAAATAATGACATGTTACTTAATACAAATTTAAAATATAATTAAAATATTCAATCAAAGTAGCTCTAAAAGTAGATTCAGAGTCTTAAATAAGTATTGAAATGTATTTTGTAGTTAAAACTTACTGTTAGCTTACTTTGTATTTTAATATTGCCTCGTTAATCATGAATGATATTAATTGTTCATGGCAATTCAGATCTTAAATGTTTCTAGTTTATATCATACATTTAAATGGTTCATTGCAAGAGGAACAGCTAACCAGTATACATTGATTTTTCAGGTTTTTTTTAATATCAGCATTTTTTTTTTTTTGCTGAAAATATGAGATTATCCAATAAGAGTGACTTACACAATGAAGGTATTTATCGTCTCTCTTATGTGGGCCAGCACATACCACAGGCTCGTGCTACACCTGCACAGTACTGGGCGCACATTCCCATCTGGTTAACAATAGTCACATACAGACTTTATTAAGAATGTACCCTCTAGGATTGCACTGTGCCAGGATGCACAACCAAACACAGAAATCTTACTTAGTATTCTAGAACTGGGCAGATGAAAATTTCAACAGCTCAAAAACAACAGGGCAAATGCAACCCTTCCTCATCTTTCTGGCCTGATACCACCCTCACTCTGCATCCTCTTTGGTTGGTGAAGATCTAATTGTCTCACTACTCTCTCCACAATAGGTGAAAGCAGGAAAAGAAAGGGATTGGTGCTGGTTATTTGTCCTGATGTGCTTTACTCTTTTAAATTGGAGAACAAAATCTTCCACCACATCACAGCTACAGAGTTCCACTTATATCTCGTTGACCAGAAGTATTCATAACTTTTTCTAGACCAATGATTAACAAAAGGGAACACAATTATAGTGACATGCCTGCAGTAAGCACTTGGCTGCAGAAACAAAATCATAGTTCTGAAATCTAAATGAGAAAAGAGAAACGGCCCACTTGATGGGGTTTTAAAAGGATCGGCCACATGCATCCCCATTAGTGATCAAAGGATGGCATCCCAAATGTTGTACTGACTTAATTGAAAATTGTTGTGAAACGCTGAACTTGTTACTAAGAAATGTTATTTTCAAGGAAGGTTTGTTTTAAAAAAAAAAAAAACTAGCTTCAAATGTATCAGAGCTTATTTTAGACACTTATTAAGTAATTTTCTGAAAGAAAGTAAATGTAGCCACAACGTACAAATCAAACTTTTATCTGGAGAATCTGAAGGCAAAAATATATGGCGAGCACAATCAGCACTGATGGAAAAGAATACCACAAATATTTCTTATGTCATTGGTTGTACAAACTACACATTTTCTCTGAACAAGGAAGATAAGAAGGGAAATTATTTGAAGCTTAAGAGGTCATAGCTTAGCATGGTAGAAAGAAATGGAATTAGTAGAGCAGATCACAGCTGAAAAAAGCAAATAAACCTTTTGTTATCAAGACAGTGCCACAGTGAGATATTGACCTAAGCAAACAGACTGTCAGATATTTCTCCAGCAAAAAGAGGTTTATTCAAGATCAGCAAAGAATTGCAATTCACGGTCTGCAATGATGACGAGCCACATGCAAGTCCCTCTATGACAAGGAGAGAAGAATTATTTTAAAGAAAAGAAAAGAAAGTTGGGAGTGCTAGAGTAAACAAAAAGTCCACTGGAGGAATTGAAGGTTTAATGTACAGTGGCTTTTCATTGGTGGAGTTGGGACCTCCCATTGGCTGAGCTCTTCCCAGGCAAGAAGAAATCTTTCTTTTTCCTGTTGGGCTCTGTTATCCTCCAAACGTGTGGGAGCTTCCCTTTTTGGTTTCCCAACTTTATTTTAATTTAAGTTTCTGTTTATTAATATTTTACAGGGACAACACTAAACATTTTCAATTCTTGTGCTGCATTTATTAACCCTGAAGTGGATTGTATGTCAGTGGGGGAAAAGAAACTTGAATGACATTCTTACCAACATTACCTATTGTACAGAGGTTGTTCTCACAGAAAAATTAGGCTTCTCTTAGAAAAAAGAAAAGGAAGAGATGAGGGGAAGAAAAATATCATGTTCACTATATTCCATTCTTTTCTTGACCAACACTCACATACCATCCTTCACATTCATTTATTTCAAAATTTTATCTGCCAAACAATGTGTGCTAACTGAATCCATATTCAGTTCTTACTCATAGAGCTATAATCTGATATCTTCTATTTAGTGCATTCCGGGACACGTGGTAGTACTCTCCCCTACTTGTAAACTGTTTTTGTCCTTATTAAGATAAACTAAATGGAAATGTGTTCATATGAATCCCTATGTAGGAATGGTGGAAGGCAGAAATGAAATATGGAACATTTATACACATGCTTAGAATTGCACATACATCCACTATAAAAAAGGAAATGCAAGTACAGGTTATGGTCTTCATGTATTTATATAATTGATTACAATCTGAGACTGGTTTCCATGAACTCCACTCTGATAATCCATGCCATCATTCCCGTGTTTTTTATCCAGCATTTCAGATAATTCTGTGGGATCTTTGCTTAGTCCAGGAAAAAGACTCAGCTTCAAGGACTTTTGCTGGGTATGTTCAAAAGGTCTTCCATAACTGTACTAGTGGCACAATAGGAAAAGAAGGCACATTGGCACATTCCTTGGATACGGTGAAGACTCATATCGGATTCTGTCTTGTAGCTCTAACTTTGTTTTTGCTTAAGATTCAGAGCCAATAACTTCAAGCAAAACCCAACTCTCATTTAGCACCTGTTTACAAAAAATACTTAGGTTAATGCTCAGCTTCCCACTTAATGTCTTTATTCATTTTCCCCATGTGAAAATATTGTCATTTGGAGAATCTAAATTTCTAAACAAAGAAGAGGGTACAATTTTGAACAGAAATTGACAACTCTTATTAGAGCATCATTGAAGCCACGGTGTTTCTCATTATTTATCTTGCATGGTTTTTTATGTGTTGGGTGCTTGTTTATATGTTCCAATACATATGTGTGTTTTTCATTTTTCTCTACTTTTGTGGTCCCTTCTGTGTTCCTTCTAATTCCTTTTCTTCCTATTTTTCTTCTGCCTATAGTATAGAACTGATATATTTATAGACTTAGTTTTGAATATAAACACACTTGGCATTCTGTCTCTTTAAGTATATAGATGCACAAGCAAAACATGGTATATTTTTATTTCAATCTAAAATTCTAGGAGAAAATGGTTTTCAGTTACTTTAAATGTTTCTCACTCTAGATCTAATAAATGTACTTTCCAGCGCTCTGAAGTTCTTTTGCTTTTCATAAATAAATACAAATACACAAACAAACAAAATATATCACAGGAGGTGATTTAAAGTGATAAGCAGGATAAGAAAGTTGTGAAATAGGTTATTTCTAGATCTATTTGGACGTTAAAAGAAAAACAGGTCTTATAATCATGTTGAAATTTAGTTCCTAAGCATAGATAAAGAAAAGCATAATGAAGTAAAATTCTAGATTCTTGAGTTTTAGTCTAAGTGGAATAGAAGCACCCTTAAGATTCTTATCTTGATAAAATAGAATTTTTCTGTTACACTTTCAAGGTCAACAGATTTACAACGTTGAAATTGAATTTCAAAACGCTTTGTAGCAAAATTCACAGATGTGAGCCATTATAATAGAAATTTGCTTAGGGTGGCAATATAGAAAAATTATGTAAATGTATAATATTTGGCTGTTCCCAGGACAAAATACTTATGAGATTTTTTGAAGTATTTTCTTCTGCAGCAAGTTTATGGGGATAAAATGTTTTGGGTTTACTTAATATCATAGCTTTGCCATAGTAACAAGAATAAATACAATCTTAAAATCTGTAGGGCTCTAAATATGAGTTAAATGGTCTTGGATAATGATTTTCATTATAATGATATTAATTTATTTTACATAAATACATGTTAATGTTGTAAAATATTATATAAAATAGTTTAATATTCAGAAT
The DNA here is from genome assembly GCF_009834535.1 of Camelus ferus. Classification (NCBI taxonomy): domain Eukaryota; kingdom Metazoa; phylum Chordata; class Mammalia; order Artiodactyla; family Camelidae; genus Camelus; species Camelus ferus. Next base: position 18,394,148 of record NC_045696.1, on the reverse strand, counting down.
TAGTAATTTCCAAAAACAGCTTTGAAAATAGGTGATCATATAAGTTATTACACAAAAAGTAACTGTGATAACTACTTTTAATTCATGGTATAATAGAAGTTTCAAACAAATTTTAATAGCCAATATAACAAAATATTTTTATTTGAATGTATTCACAATTTGAATCCCATGTTAGATGTTTCAAATAAATGAATTTCATTTAAAAGTCATCTACATAATTTTATACTAACGTAATTATACATTTTTTCATAGAAACTTGTGTTTGAAGAGATCTGAACTAGGGATATTTTAGGGGAAAAATTAGAAAATAAGTTTTCTACAAATTCTTTGAGAGTAGTTACAATGGTGGTAACTATTTTATGCACTTCAAATTGCCTAGAACAAATCAATGTACTACAAGAGACATCTGACATAGACTTGTTAATGACTAAAAGAAATAAAATGAAATATTACTATTATAAACTCAATCACTAAATACAAATGTATTTAAGCCACCTTTTTTGTAAAATACATTCTATATTTAGAGATTTTTCACTGTCTTTACATATATACTCAAAGACATTCACACAGAGTAATCAACTCCTCAAGGAAGAACAAAAGTTATAAAATCATTGAAACATGCATTTTAAAACTTGTAAAGAAGGAGTTTGCCTTGTTGAGTAGGTCGGTGTAATGGCTAATATGTGCTTATGTGAAAATAAACATAACTGACCATTGTAACACCCTGATATTTCATATTGAGAAATATCTTTATACTTCTCTCAACCCCTTATACAATGTCTATGATTAAAATGGATATACATAAAAGAGATCTGAATTTTTATGAATTTAACAAATAAAAGTATTATAACATAAAAATCATTTTTTAAAGGCAGGATGAGTATGTACTACAGGCTTGTATTGTCATGTAAAAATGATAAAGAACCAAGGTTTGAATGGTAGTTTCAGAATTTAGATTTAAGTCATCATACAGGCAATTTTTCTTGGTGTTTTATAGGGTTAAGAGTATTTCTAAGAAAAAAAAAGTAGAGGCTATATTCAAGTAGAGATATTTAAGCATATTTACTTAGGAAGAGTATGACACATTGCTCAAATTCAATACAGTTTACATTCACAAATTATTATTTCTGGCTACTGATAATTTCATAGCATTATAATGCCATAGACGTCAAAGGTAAAGAACAGGAATCTAAAGTCTGTTGAAAAAAGAATAAGAGAGTCCAAAGCAAGAGATAATGCAGGTAAAATGCATCTCTACGTCAGCAGTTAAAGCACTGTGCTCTTTGGATTCCCTCGTCATGGCATTCCCACGTGTGCACATAAATGCTTAGACACATTGAAATTCCCTTCTTGAATTGTGTGTTACATTTTTGTGTGTTTGTATTTGTTTGCAAAAACTAGTATTTGCATAAAACAGTTTTTTCTTAGCCAGATCCCACTATAAATTTTTATTTCAAATATCCATCTAACATTAATCAAGTCTTGAAATTGATTAGTTGTTCCTGTTTATTTTAGGATTACTTCTCTTAATTTGGCACGGGACCTTCAAGAATTCCAGGTGTAAACAAATCACACCTCTTCACATGGAAAAGTCTTTGTTCGGGACAAATCTTCATAGCCTGAAATGACAATTTAAATCTGGGCTCAACCCCAAAGATACTGCTTAGTCATAACTGGACCAGTGAACAACCCACCAGTATAAGTGGGAAGGGTTCAGTGGCATCTCTAGCTCACAGCTGTGCCTTTTGGAGCTAGATTTCCTGAGTTAGAATCCTTCTGGCATTACCACTTGTGTGACCTTAGGTTGGTCACCTAATCTCATTAAGTCACTGGTGCCTTATCTCCAAACTGGGGATGAAAAATAACACCTATGCTATGGGTTCTAAAGGATAAATTAATTCATTCATTTAATGTTATTAAATGTAATGCAATTAAAACAATTCTAGGACTGAAAATTCTCAGTAAATATTAGCCACATTTATTATCTCTTAAAGAAGGTTCATTCTAAATATACCCAGTTCTAAGGATTTTCCTTCCTTATTAAGTTATTAAGGAATGTAAAAATGATAAAGACAATTATGAATTATGTGCTCTGGAGGTAGACTGCCTGGGCTCTGCCACTTACCAGGTGTGTGACCTTACATTGGTTATTTAGCATCTCTAAGCCTCAGTATTTTTTTTACGTAAAATAGGGTAAATAATAGTGAGTGCTTAACTCACAGAGTTGTGTGAGGTATAAAGAATCAATACATTTAAAGCACTTGGTAAGCAGTTAACATATACATATTATCACCACCATACTATATTTTTAATGAAAAAAATAACTATTTTTTATTTTAAATAAAATATTGTCACTGTCAGACCTTGACATTGTCACTGTCAGAAAGTTGTGTGTGTGTGTATATATCTTTATGTTTTTCATGAACTTAATTTTTTTTTATGAGAGAAAAAAAAATCATCTGAAAATATTTGTGGTACTCTTTCAATAAAAAGAAAACAACATAGCTATTTATACAACTTTGTCCTAATCTTGATTTTGGACTATGTCGTACAGTAGAGTGGAAAAAATTAAATTAAGTCGATTAACTTAAAAATGTGACAGTTTCAGGGGGAAAATATCCTATCTCTAAACACAAAGTTCTGTAAAACCAAATTATACAAAAGAAAAATACCTATTAAAAACTTCCAGCATAAACTACGATAATATATGTGTGTCAGTTCCTAGCCCAAAAATAAAAATAAAGAGGATAGTTAAAATAAAAGTTATTAAAATTCCTTTCTCCAGAGACATGCAACAAAATAACAGGAAGAAGCAAGGAAGACGGGAAGTCACTGCAGATAAGAGGCGGCCAGCAATGTACATGAGAAAGCTAGATGGAAAAGGAGCCACAGTGGAGAAAATAAAAGAAATACTATAAAAAGTGTACTTTAAATAAAGAACGTATTTAAATGCCATCTTGAGAAATAATTCAAAATCATATTTAATGCTGTAACAAATTTTGGAAAGGCAATTATAGTACACTGCATGCCTGCTCATTAATATTTTCTTTATGCTGACCATTTAAGTGGGCAGACGTGTTTTGAATAGTTTTTCCTTTTCTTCGTCCTGACTGAGCTCCACTATATTTCGCTGAATGCTGATTATTACCTCTCAAGACGTTCACTGCCCAATGCATTATTTTTCCTCCTTGTCTTTCATTTGCAGGCTACCTTGAGTTATTCTACGGAGAATAGTGTGAACATAAGATAACACACAATTTTATCTCACTCGATGGTCCCGAGAATTGTCAAGCATGGTAGTAATTTGCATTTTGGTCCTATTATAATGTGAATAATTCTGGTCATTATTTATTGAAAAGCATTAGACATTAAGAAATGGACATATGAAACAAACAAAAAAGGTGTTTTCTGCAATCTTTTGGAACTCTGGCTCAGGTTCTGAGTATCTAACAAGTTATGTTTTTCTCCTATTCAGATCCTTTTTTTTTTTTTTCCCTCCAAAGTCTAGGTTGCAAAGATAAAACACACTCTGTTTCTTATTAATAGTTGTACCAAATGGTTCTGATGTCATACTGTGTATGATTGGAAAATTACAGACTTGGTTAATTATTTTACTCATGTAATTCTGGAGTTTTTTAAAAAGGGCTTTATTATAATTTGAATTTTAAATTTATACATATACTTAACTTTTCACATGTATCAAACCAACAATAACTGACATTGTTACTTTTAAATTAACAGGAGATTTTCCTTCTCGTGTTTGGACCATATTCATAGTTTTACATCATTTAGATTATAAACTCACTGCAAACTTACTGTATAAAGGAGAAAAATGATAAAAATAGACAATAATTCCACATCTTAGGGATAACCATCTATAATATTTCTGTTTTTTTGACATTAAATAAAGGAGCTATAAAATTTTATGCTGTTTTTTTTTTTACTGAAAAATTAGAAACAATGTGTTTTCCTTTTAATAAAGATATTTCCATAGTGTCCTTTCAACTAATACATAACATACATTAAGTGTTAAAGGTAAGTCAGAAATTGTTCTTAGCCATAAATTGTATTATTACAATGAATCTTTAAGTCGCCTTATGAGACAGTTGGGAATGATTGTCACCACTTATTCTCTCTTACTGATGAAGACATAGAATCACAGACACTTTTAAAACTTGGCCTTGTACCTACAAAAATATGAAAGTGAGAATTTGAAGCCAGGCAGATGAAGTCCTGAGCCTGAACAGTTAAAAGTAGACATGTCTATTTAAAACCTCCCAAATATTTGATTATACACCTAAGCTATACTTTAACTCAACTCTCATAGTTGGACATTTTCTTTAAAAACAAAATTGTTACTGTGAACAATTCTAGAAGTTTTGCCATCACAGAGCATTAATATTTTCTTTAAGTTTTCAAATTCCATAGAGTAGATATAATATTCTATACTGTAATTTGCATTCCTTGAATTGCAAGTGAGTTAAACTGTTAATGCAATTTTATTGGTAAATTTAATTGCCGTTATTGTTCTGTGAATACATTTTATGAATTTTCAAATTTATGTAAGTTTGATTCTGTCTCTCTTGTATATTTGAGTGCTTCTCCACTTCTTAAAGGATATGAATGTAGCCTCCCACTGCCCATGTTTTCTTTCCAGATACAAGTTTGAATTAATTTGTTTAAAACAAATGAATAAAGAAAGAATATGTATGTGAATGGAAAAAAATAATATTCAGCATTAAAATATTATTCAGCATTTAAAAGAAAGGAAATTGTCTCATTTAGGACACCATTGATGAACCCTGGAGGACATTATGCTAAGTGAAATAAGACATACAAAAACAAATACTGAATGATCTAATCTATACATGGAATCTCAAATAGTCAAACCCAGAAGCAGAGAGTAGAATGGTAGTTGTCAGGGTCTGGGGGAGGGAAAATTAGGCTACGTTGGTCAAAGTGCATAAATTTTCAGTTATGCACGATGAGTAAGTTCTGGAGATCTAATGTAGAGCACGATGAAAGTCATTAACAATATTGCAGTTGTATAATTGAAAATCGCTAAGAGGGTAGACCTTAAGCATTCCCACTACAAAGAAAAAAAAAAGGAAATTAAGGGAAAGAAAGAAATGGAGAGAGGGAAAGGCTGAAAGGAAGAAAAAGAAGGAAGGAAGGAAGTGGTCATTATGTGAGATGATGGATATATTAATTAGCTTGATTATTATGATCATTTCAGAATGTATATTTATATGAAAACATCAAGTTCTACACCTTAACTATATATAATTTTTTTCTTTGCCAATTACACCTCAATAAACCTACAAAGTGAAAAAAATGAAAACGAGTTAGAGTTTATATGTCTAACTATGGCTAAGATTTCTCTATGATGTTTTTGCCTATATGTATATCTTAAGATTATATATTTCTTACATATATAACATCTTATATATATTTATACCTTATATATATCTTATACAATTATATATATATTATAAATATATATTTGTATCTTATATATTTATATCTTAAGAAACAAAAATGAAAAAGAAGAAGAAAAATGTGAAAGAGGTGGAAATATAAGTAACATAAATAAATAAGTAGGCATCACATGCCCTTAGAAAATGATAACTCAGTTGTAAAATTGTAAATTCCTTTTGAATTATTTTATAATGCAAATCAATCAAAATTTTGAAACAATATATATTTTGGGGGAGGAAGCAGTTAACAAGATGATTCTAGAGTTCATCTGATAAAGTGAGTGATAAATGAATGCAGATAATCATGAAAATTCAAGGAAAAGGAGATTAACAAGAAGATATACTACTAGAAAATAAGGCATAAGACTAGACAGTAATGGAAACCTTATAGTAGTATTAACTGAGAAATAGTGAGTCAATGAAGATAATTAGAATATCTAAGAAATACAAACACACAAGATAATTTACTATAAGATAAAGATGAAATTGCTATTAGTAGAGGTAAGTTTTACTATTCAATAAATTATGTTTGGAAAAATTATTAGTTATGTAGGAACAAATATAATAATATTAATAATGCTTTGTCACTACTTTTATCATAATGCTAGATTATACTCACATTGTACTCCAATTTAGGTATAACTATACTTATACATATGGTTTGCTATGGTATTTCTAAGCATTGCACAGAAGCTAGAAAGACATGTCTGTCTACATAATGATGAAATACTTGTTTCGTTGAAAAAATACAAAAAATAAACACTAAATGACATGCTTCAAAAAATGTATCACATCTGACAGATAAAGGCTAATTAAATTTAAAAGATAAACTGCAGTCAGAAATTAACATAGTAAAAAAGGAGTAAACACCTTTAGAAAAAATTAGGCAAATATATGAACTGATATTTAATGCAAAATAAATACAGACATCTAATTAATACATGGAAACTATTTCTTAATTAAGAAATGCAAATTAAAACATTAAGGGACACCAGCATTCATTTGTCATTCTGTCACTATATGAAAATGTGATCAATACCTAGTATAGACAAAGTATATAGAGGGAAGAGCTTTTGTTCTTTGGAAGGTAGTATAAACTGGTTTAAGAAGCCATGACAGCTCAGAGAGAGGAAATTCAGGTGCTGACCCTGGGTGTTAGAGCCCTGTGGTGTGAGGAGGGTGTCCCTGCTCGGAAGAGAGCCCAGGCCTGAGAGGTGGGGGTGGCTGACCCACTCAAGGTTTTAAAGCCCAGCCGGAAGAAGACTGAATGGGTTATTTCTTCAAATCTTGCATCTTGGGAAGAAGCAGGCTCCCTATTTAAAATCTCTCCCCAAATTTAGGAGTCATATATCAACATAACTCATGAAAAGATGCTCAACATCAGTAATCATCAGAGAAATGCAGTTTAAAATCATGAGATAAGACTTCACACCTGTCAAAATAACTATGATCAAAAAGACCACAAATAACAAATGTTGACAAGGACTGGGAGAAAAGGGAACCTTTGTACACTGTTGGTGGGAATGTAAATCGGTGCAACCACTATGGAAAACAGTATGGATGTTTCTCAAAAAACTAAAATAGAACTACCATATGACCCAGTAATTCCATTCTTGTGAATTTATCCCCAAATCCCCAAAATGAAAACACTAATTTGAAAAGAAACGTACATCCCACTGTTCATAGCAGCATTATTTACAATTCCCAAGATATGGAAACAACCTCAGTGCCCATCAACAGATAAATGGATAAAGAAGATGTGGTATATATGTACAATGGAATACTACTCAGCCATGAAAAGAATGAAATATTGCTATTTGCAACAACAAGGATGAACTTGAAAGGTATTTTGCTAAGTCAAATAAGTCAGACAGATAAAGACAAATACTGCATAATATCAGTCATATGTAGAATCTAAAAAAATACAACAAACTAGTGAATATAACAAAAAAGAAACAGACTCAGATACAGAGAACAAACTAGTGGTTATCAGTGGGGAGAGGGAGGGAGGAAGGGCACTATTGTGGTAGGGGACTAAGAATTACAAACTGCTATGTGTAAAATAAATAAGCTACAAGGATATATATATAGTAAAATACAGGGAATAAAGTCAGTATTTTATAATAACTGTAAATGGGATATAACCTTTACAAATTGTGAATCACTATGTTGTACGTCTGAAGCTTATATAATATTGTACATCAACTATACCTCGATTGAAAGAAAAAAAACAGCTTTTTTTTTTAAGTTAGTAGGTGGAAATCCAAAGCAGATATTAACAAAGTTAGGTGATTCTTTACTCTCCTTTGTAATTCAGGGCTTCTTGATAAAATGAAGGATGGGTTAGAATCCAACCAGCTTATTGAAAATCAGCATGTGTAAGGAATAAGACTTAATCCTGCAATGAAAAAGTCTCAAAGGGTAGTGAGATAAAAGGAAAAACAGTTCTTTGGTGTCCATCCTCTTCACCTAGGTGGGCAGGCTTTTTACTGTAATCTTCAGGACTCACTCCCGACTTCTGTGTAAAGTGATAATGGGGAACACAGGATCATCATCTATTTAGGAATATCTTCATTGATCCCCTTCCACTGGCAGACTATGAAGAAAGATATTTTTTTCTTTTTTTCTCACTTTCTAGAATATTTGGTGTTTGCTGAAATAAATTTTCAATTATGAAATGTTGCCATTGTGCACTTATGTTTAAGATACATGTAACCATTTATGTAATACGCTTTCCCAGTTTATAAATAAAAGCTAAATTGAAAAAAAAAAATCCCCCAAGAACAGTTGTCCCTTAGACTGTGGAGTCCATTAGAAGATCAACCAGGAAACAAGATATTAGCTTCATCTTCTTAAACGTATTATTTTTACAGGTGGCTCTCTTAGAACTAGCTTCTCCTGGCCTGAACCAGGATAACTCTTCCCTTCAATATTTTATGGGTCTGAAGAACCACAGCTGTTTTCTCCTGGACCAAAAAAAAAAAAAAAAAAAAAAAAACCAAAAAACCACCCTGACTCCGAGGTCTTTTCTTTCTTTTTCTCTCTTCCTCCTCTTAGGTTATTTTGTATGTTTGAGGAGTGGGAAGTTGATGCAACACTCGGCAGTAGCAACAGATTTCTTTCCATCTTTTGGTAAATCCTTGGTTAATACCTGTCCCAGTTATTTCCAACTCTCTTTAAAACATGCAATACTTAATAAGTCCTTTCTTCAGCTTTGGCTCCTAGTTAATAATTCTGTTTCAACTTCCTCAAATCCCGAGTAACAAGAAAAGCCCTAATCAACATCTGATTATTTACTGATCTATTTGGAGTCTCTAAGATAACATGAAAAGAGGAAGTTACTCTAGGAAGGAAGATCAGACTCCTAATTTCAATCTATAGTCCATTATGTATGTTTTCCTACTTCAATTTTTAGTGATTATACTATTTCATGTATAATTTCAGAAATGGGACAGAGGGGTAAGTAAAGGAAAAGATGCCTGATTGTATGCTACGTTTTGGGTTTTTCTTGAAGTAATCTCTGCCTTTGCCACTAATCTGCCTCCTTTGGAGATTATTTCTAACATTCCTGGAGTATGAGAAGTATGAGTGGTGACAACATTTCCCACAGAGAATTTTGGGAGGAAAGAATAGCATTTGAGTGCAACACAGATTACACAGATTAGAGACCGTGAGACTGGGAACTGTCAAGGCGGCTTGTCTCAGACAGGTCTGTTCACTAGCTTGCCTGCACTTGACAGCAAACACTGGCTTTCCTGACCTCTTAATCCTTAATCCCTGCCGTGTTAGATCCTGTGTTTGATACCAGCATGCCACTCGTTTACTGTCAAACGTTTTCTAACCAGGCGTTAGCTTGATGACCTCCTGCCATTCTACACTTTGTGTGAGTGGACCCTGGCAGGAGGCTGAATAAACCAAATCTCTGGGGAGTACTTTTAACTCATGACCAAAGCCACCCTGCCTATCAAAAATTCTGTTCCCACTAGGAGGAAACATTTTCTTCATCAGTTACATTTCCCAGTGATTGGTTCCAATGACTTAGGAACAAAATAGAGTTGAATGAGAGTGGAAGAAAAATTTTCTCCTCCTGTTTCCATTTTGACTCTGGCAAGATTATCTGTGATATACACTAAGTCATGCAGCTCTGCTATGTGTGTATATACCGATAAAGGATGTAAAGAATTGAAGATGATCTAGACATTGACTAAGTATGTACCAAAATTGTTTGCTTGTCTTGCTAGTGGGACACTACAGGAGGAACATAGTATCTGTGTGAATTTATAAGAAATAAGTAAAAATCAGCACAGATTTCAAATACCAATAAGGATAACTAAAAAAGTTATTACAAAATAAACTTTCCTTTAAAAGTAAGGCTCTTTATATCCGTCCAGCTTTTGAAATGCACGCAGTGAACACATCTGAGATGGACAGGATTAGAGATGTGGAAAGAGTATTAAACGATCCAATAACAACCTCTTTTTTGGTTCGTTAGAGGAAATGTGATATATTTTGTTATTGTTTAGGGAGTCATTCTCCAGTGCGTACAGAACACAAACATAATGTATATTCAGGTTTTCAGAATTGTTTCCGTCTGAAATTAGATACAGACAATTCTCATTTTGCATGGCTCTGATGCTCCCAAATTCTACTTACTATTGTTAGTTAACTAAAATCAGTCCCCCTGAAAATATGATCCGAATATATTAGCTAGGTGTGTCAACTGTGGTCAAGTGCATAAACTACAAATTTCACAGCTAGTTCTTCGGTGCACAGCACTGCACAAGTAACCTGTTCATGATCACTGAGAGTCAGGTACTTCAGAGTCAGAGGACAACTGATCACTGTGCATCTTTGGTTCATTCAGTTCATGCAGACAGGGAAGCTGTGTTGCTTTTTTGTCTCCCAGTGATAAACCCAAGAGACATTTTACCAAAATGGATAATTAAAAGAAGAAATTGGCCAACAAAGATAAAAGTTCAACTAAGAAAAACCAACACTGGAAGCGAAATTCAAATGCAAGATAAATGGAGTTACAGAAGAAATCGCTACCATGGGGAGGTTGATGCTGCCACGGTTCCGGAGACTGGAGACGTGCAGGCAGGGAACGTCAGTGAAGGTGAACTTATTCAATGAAAATGGGGAAAGTGTTCATGGCAAAAAGGATGAAGCTGTTTCAGAGAAAGTGATGCCAGCCAAAACGTCACATTAAAGAAACTCTCAAAGATGTTTCATGACAATGAAAGCTCCAAGGATATAATGTTGGACGTTGATCCAACCTTAAAGCAGACTACGGCGATTTGCCAAGGCATAGAAAAAATACTCACTCCGGTGTGTGAATTATACAATGAGAAGAGGAGGACAAGACTGTTCAAACTACTTTATCTGGTGTTAAGTACATAATGATACATTTAAGAAACTAATAAAGTGTTTTAATTCTCAGTGTTTTTATATAGAGTTTAATCTGTCCGAGACAATATATGAGTAGTTGGACTTTTTTCACCAAAAACTATAAATAGAAACAAAGTTAATCATGTGTCAATCCCTTGATGTACAAGCAAGATGAGACTGAGAATCAGGTAAAAGCAGTTCAAGTCAGACACTAAGTCAAATGGAACACAACTGCATGACTGAACTGAGTATGGCCATATGAAAAAGGAATCTTCAAAAGGCACTAAATTATCGAGTCTAAATTTTATAACTTTTTTTTTAACTTCTCTGGAAAAATTCTGTTTAACCAGGAAAGTCCATCAATGGTCATTTGTTAATTCATTTTCAAAATTTTGTAAACATAGCCACTTTTACTTAAAATTATACAGACTTAAAATAGGAAGCAATTGAAAATGAGTTATTTTCATTATGTGGATTTTGTTTTCAATTTTTGCTTGTTTTACTGAATAATTGACAGTGTTTAAAAGGATACAATATCTAGTGAGTTTGATGAAATGCTTTAACCGATGAACCTTATCAAATGTTTAGGTATCCACCACTGAAACTCACTTGGTCATTCTTTTCAAATATACCTTCTATTATTCATTACTAGAATAGAATTGACAAAAAAATAAAAGAAACTCATGGCAGGGCTTTTACAGCTCACAGTTATTGTATGGGCTATTTTATATCGTGCCTAATTTAAGCATGCAGTAACTATTGATTAAATGGAAGAATGAATAAATAACTGTTTTTAGTACATTGGCAAAATCACTGGTTAACATAGGGAAAAAAGATGAGTTCTACTGGATAAAGCATGAAGGCAAAGTACTCTGTTTCATCATGTGACTGCTATCTAAGACCAAGAAAATGAATCCAGTTTTCCAGGCTGTGAAACTTTCAGTTCCTGGCAATCGGAAACAACTACAGCATCCACGATCTCCTTGTACCCTTACAAGTGAAACGGTACATTTACTACAGCAACATCTGCATTTATAAAAAGCAAGAAGATCGATTAATTTATGCTTAGTACAGTATGCAAATATTTGGCTAAAAGAGTTAATTTAGAAAAGCAAGCTTATTAAGGTCAAATCAGGAAACTAAGTCCTGATTGGGAAGAAATATTTTTTTTTCTTATCAGCAAATTAATTGTCCATAAAGTGTACCATGTCTAATATAATCTGAGGTGAGTGTATTATATCTAAGAAGAAAAATACTAGTTTGAATTAAATGTTTTACTTTAAAAATTCAGCAATATTTTGGGTCTTTGACAAATACTGTAGTGTTGGTGAACATTAGGTATGAAGGCCATTAGATGCCTAGATGCAACTATACATGATTGCTACAAAAAGTTAGAATTAGAAATGGAATTGCCCTACATTAACCTAAGCTGCATTTCAGTTCCTGTCCGCTTTTGAGCTTCTTAATAGGAGAAGCAGGGGAGTGAGGGGAACCATTTAGTTTTGTTGCATTTGGAGAAACACCAGCTCCCTTCGTTATAATGAAATGTCAGTCCTGGAGCTATTTCCACCAGGGAAATGGCTTCATACTCATTTATAATAGCAGCAGGGAATCTAAGTGTGGCCATTGAGACACATGCCACTATTTCAGTGAGAAACAGAATACAACAATAAGATGGGCCGTCCTGACAAAACAACTGTTCCCTGCTGAATTTTTAAAGACGATATAGATTTAATTTCCTTGGGGAAGGACATTACCTTCCTAAAAGGAACATTCTAACCTGAAACAATGAAGAAATTTATGGAAGGCCAAAATTTAAAATTCAAGACATGCTGTTGCAATAGATTAAACTGGAAAATATACAATAGGCAGCTTGTTATAAAGAGCTTCTAGTTAGAGTTTCAATGAACAAAGATAATTTTACATAATCTTTGAACTTTCATAGCACATTAATTTTCATAATGTTGAAGATCCGAGTTCACATTCAATGGAGAAAAATTTGAATAAAATCACCTTTCAATTTTCCTAATTCATGCTATTTATGGTCACTTTTAGTTTTGCAAAATTGTACGGTGTTATTTAATGTCACATGGATTTTCTCATGGGCTGCGCACACAGGTGGCTGCCTCCTTCCTGCATAAGTATACCTTAATAATTTATTCGGCTACAGACTCTGGTTATTATAACCCTCCCAAATTCCTTTTTCCACTTAAAAGAGTTCTCTTCTCCTTGCTGTGCAGGGACCTGCATATGGCATTCCATGGTTGCAGACTCCAAATTGCAATTCTTTGTTGATCCTGATTAAATCCATTTTTTTTTTTGCTGGAGAAATAACTTATAGTCTATTTGTTTAAGGACAACACCATTAGGGCTAGCACATCCTATTTTCTGGGGTAAAGTAAGCTAGCTAAAGATGAGTTGGAGGAATGTGATTTGTGTATGTTAAGTTTTCTTGACAGTGAGGCATTTCTCATAAGTGCAAGTTGACTTAGTTTTAGATTTGTGACATGGAGCCAGGCCACTGGGGTGGCTTCCATTTTGTGGATTATTATACATAAATTATCTTTATATTTATATAAAACCTTGCCGTGTGTGTGTGTGTGTGTGTGTGTGTGTGTGTGTGTGTATACCTTATGTTTTAAAAAAAAAAAGTGAATGTTAATATAGCAGGTAATTCCTTTACAAGAAATAATGGGACTTATTCATATGATTTATTTATTTTTTCTTTTAAGAAGTAAGTACAGTTTATGTCCTACCCAGCATGTGATTAATAATTATGTTCATATTTTAACTATTTCTAACTTTGTAAGGGACCTCTTTATGTACTGCACTGAAGTATGATTTAAATAACTAACCATTCTTTTCTCTCATGTTGGAGATATTTCAAATAAAACTTTTAAGTATGATATTTCCTTTTTTCTCTGAATTTTACACCATGTCCACTTGTACGTTTGTCTTCCTTCATTCAAAGGGGCTCTACTTTTAGTATAAATGTCCTATGAAGTGCAATTGTAATGTTGGTAGTATTGATGTGTATTATTTGTAATGTTAGTTTTATATCACATGAATATGTCTACTTTTGTTGAATACTAAAGAGACATCTGTTGTAAATAATTGAAATGGTAATATTTCCATTTAAAACTGTGTTTTTCCATTAACTCTTCCATGTTATGCATTTACAAATCTTTGAGAAATAATACAAGCTATTTTAAAATATCCAATAGCATTTTAAAAAGCGAAAAGCTGTCTATAATTACCTAACACTTCTTTTGCTTAATAGTGATACACTAAATTTTTTTTGTACTTGTTTATGTATGTATTTATTTATTTAATTGAAGTATAGTAAATTACCATATGTCGATCTGTATAGAATAATGTCCCAGTCATGCATATACATACATATATATACATATCACTCATATGTGAAATCTAAAAAGAGAAAAAAGAAGAAACTAATGAACTCATCTACAAAACAGAAACAGACTCGCAGACATAGTAAACAATCCTATGGTTACCGGAGGTGGGGGGAAGGGGAAGGGGGGAAGGGATAAATTTGGGAGTTTGAGATTTGCAAATATTAACTACTATATACAAAAATAGATGAAAAACAAATTCCTTCACCTTGAATGAAAAATAATATGAAATTTAATGATATAATTCTCTATAATCATGTGTAAATTTAAAAGCACTGTGTGGGTTGTTTTATAAAAATATATTAGAATGCTGACACTGAATGCAACCTATTCATTGTGTTTTTAAAAATTTCAGAACAGCATTTGCATATGAGCAATGAAAATAATCAACTTAATTTGCCCTCCTAGAGAGCACGGAAGTAGCTTTGATTAGCCTGTTGAAAACTTGTGTTGTTTCCCTTGAGTTTGGATGCAGGGGGTAGAATTGCCAGCAAGATGCATCTCAGTAGGGATCCACAGTGTCAAGGCAAAGCTAAAGTTGACTATATTAAAAATAAAGGGGAAAGGCATTGACTGGGAACAAACAAGTTGTTTATGCCACAGCTGTCTCTGTCTTCTTTAAAGAATTTATCCATGCTATATGTTACAACCATTAAAATATGCTTGTATTTTCCCCTCATTGTTTATTTGGATATTTTTTGCACATGAACATCCAATATGTCCAGTGCTCAAATAGGATTGTGTCTGTTCTCACCAGCCAAGCTGGAAAATCTCATAATTCATGGAACATTGAGTAGAATACTTAAGATAATCTTGTCTAGGTAATAGGGAATAATGAGCTTTGGAATGAGGATTGCACTGAACTTACCTAAAAACATTAAAAATAATAATAGTACCAGCAAGGATCAACCTATTCCAAGTAAATTAAATGAATCTCCTATACCAACCAAAGCTCAGGGATTCCTAAGATACAAAAAATAGTCATCACCAATCAAGATAAAATCTATAATGTCTTGCACCTAATCAAAGATTACCAGGTAGGCAAAGAATCAAGGAAATATAAACCATAATGAGAATATTCAATTAAGGAAAATACACCAGAATTGACACATATGTTATAATGTGCAAAGACATTAAAATGGTTATTATAACTATTGTCCATAGGATCAAAAATGTGTATAAATATATATATTCCCACACATACATTATGTTTAAATACACAAACACACACAAAAATTAAGAACTAATGACAGATATGTCAGTATACACGTTTTATGCATAAACATGAATTTCCTGTCTTTATCAACTGAGTGGGTCTAGAAGCAGTGATGACCCAGTAGCAATGAACACAATCAAATCTTACAACTTGATTTCTAAATACCATTCTAAAATTAGAGCAATCAGGGCTCTGATTTAAGAGCTGAGTAGGGAACATACATGATCAGTCTTGATCATCTAGAAAGAAAGGAAGTGCTCTCAAAACAAAATGAAAAGGGATACATCAAAGAGATACAGGACTAAAACTGAAAGAACTCTCAATGGCTAATGTTAGAACAATTTGCGCAACAATGTGAATAAATATATTGGATTATAATTCAAAGAATACAATAAATATACATGAATCCTTACTGGTAAAAACAAATAACTTATTTAAAATAGAGAAAAAATTTTAAAGACATGCAAGGTATCTGTATTAGTTGACTAGAACCCTATAAACTTAGTGTAATCACAAGAAAAAAGTACACAAACCCAAATTTAGGGGCATTCTATAAGATGCACGATTAGTACTATTCAATTATCACAAAGTCATGAAAAATAAGAAGCGTGAATAAACAACAGATGGAGGAGACTGAGGAAACATGCATATCAAATGCAGTATAGTATCATGAATTAGATCTGAAACAAAATTTACATTAATGGAAAAATTGGTGAAATATGAATGAATATGTATAGCACTTAAGGTAATACTATTGGCTACCTCGGTTTTAACATATATATCATAGTTAATGTTAGTTTAGGGAAAGTTGAGTAACAGACATATGGGAACACTGTGTACTATATTTGCAACTTTCAGTAAATTTAAAATTATTCAAAAATATTCATTTAAAAAATTATAATTAGATGCCTCATGTAAACAGCAGAATGGCTTAAAATAAAAGCATGACTGGTACTACTTCATAGTGGCAAGCATGTAGAGCAACTGGAACTCCCCTCCACTGGGTTGTAGTACATGCAGGTACAAGTAGGTACTGAAACAATTTCTACTGAAGATCAACTTAAACATACCATATGCCTTAATTTCAATATGACCTAAAATTCAATCAAAATGCACACTTACCTATATCAAGACATGTCAAAATGTAAATAGCATTTAGAAATGGCAGCACAAACTGGACGCAACCAAAATTGTTCATGAACAAATGGAAATAAAAAAATACCATAAAGGTAAAAAAAAATGGAAGCTTGCATTGGCTTATTATACAGGGAAAGAAAAGAAGAAAGCAGTGATTTAACAGTGATATTCAGGAGTCTTTTGGGGTGTAGGAAGTTTTCTATTTTTGATTTGTGCATTCTTCATGTGAGTTTATACATTTTGTCAAATGTGTTTATAAATTTTGCATTTTTATATATTTTACATAAATATAAAACCTTTATTTCAAAAGAAATGTAGAAATTCAACTAATAGTGTCTCATCTGCCTTCTTCATACCTTTTTTTAAATTGAGGTATGATTGACATACAACTTTATATTAGTTTCAGGTGTACAACATAATGATTTCATATTTGTTTACTCTGTGAAATAATCACCACAGTAAGTCTGGTTTCCCCCTGTCACCGTAAAAACTAACAAAATATACAATACAATTTACTGGCTATAGTCACCATGCTATATGTTACATTCCTATGACTTACTTTTTTTATGACTAGGAGTCAGTGGCACTTGAACCTCTTCACCCATTTTGCCCATCCTGTTTCAAGAAGTTACGAATTCTGATCTTACATTCAGATCTTTAATCCATTTTGAGTTACTTTTTGT
The DNA here is from genome assembly GCF_009834535.1 of Camelus ferus. Classification (NCBI taxonomy): domain Eukaryota; kingdom Metazoa; phylum Chordata; class Mammalia; order Artiodactyla; family Camelidae; genus Camelus; species Camelus ferus. The sequence goes on along the minus strand of NC_045696.1, from coordinate 18,376,834 downwards.
GTGTAAGGTAGTGGTCCAGCTTCATTTTTTTTTTTTTTTTCATTTAGCTGCCCAGTTTTCCCAACATCACCTATTGAATATGATGTTAACTGTGGGCTTGTCATATATGGTCTTTATTACGCTGAAGTATGTTCTGTGCATATTCACACCATTTTTATTGTAAATGGATATTGAATCTTGACATGATCATATGATGTTTATTCTTCATTTTGTTAATGTGGTGTATCATGTGAACTGATTTGCAGATGTTCAACTATCCTTGCATCCCTGGCATAAATTCCACTAGATCATAATGTACGATCCTTTCAATTTATTGTTGAATTTGGTTTGCTACTATTTTGTTGAGAATTTTTGCATCTTTGATTATCAGGGATATTGACTGGTAATTTCTTTCTTTTATTCATTCTTTTTGTAGTATTTTCATCTGTTTTGCTATCAGGATAACACTGGTTTTTATAGAATGAATTTGGACATGTTCCTTCCTCTTCAAGTTTTTTGGATTAGTTTGAAAAGAATAGGTATTAAATCTTTCAATATTTGGCAGAATTCATCAGTGAAGCAAGCTGGGCATCTACTTTTGTTTTTTGGGAACTTTTGTTGTTAATTTATTGATTCAATTTTCTTACTAGCAGTAGACTTTCTACTTCTTCATGTTTTAATCTTTGAAGATTATATGTTTCTAGAAATGTATCCATTTATTCTCACTTGACCAATTTTTTGGTGTGCAATTATTTATAGTTCTCTCTTAGGCTCCTTTGTATTTCTTTAGTGGTGTTGTAATTTCTCCATTTGATTTTATTTATTTTGCCCCCCCCCTTTTTTTTCTTGGTGAAACAAGCTAAAAATTTGTCAATTTTGTTTACTTTTTAAAAAAAACCAGCTCTTATAGTCACTGATCTTTCCTATTGTTGTTTTTAGTCTCTATTCATTTATTTCTACTCTGATCTTTACTATTGCCTGTCTTCTACTAAATTGGGCTTTATTAGTTTTTTTCTAATTTTACAGAAATTAGAAATTTAGATTGTTTGCGATTTTTGTTGCATCTTGAAGTAGGCCTGTAACACTATTAACCTCCTTTTTAGAACTACTTTTGCTACATTCTACAAATTTTAGTATGTTGTACTTTCATTTTCTTTTGTTTTGAGGCATTTTTTAAAATGTCTTCATTGACTCATTAGTTGTTTAGTAGCATGTTGTTTGATTGCCAAATATTTGTGCTTTTTTCACTTTCTTTTTGTAATCAGACTTCCAGTTTCATACCACTCTGGTTGGAAAAGATGCTTGATATGATTTCAACTTTCTTAAATTTACTGACACTTGTTTTGTGGTCTAACATCTATCATAGAGAATGCTCAACGTGCACATGAGAAGAATGTGTATTCTGTTTGTTTTTTGGATGAAATGATCTGTATATACCTTTAAATCCAGCTGGTCTAATATGTCCTTTATGTTCAATGTTTCCTTACTGATTTTCTGTCTGGATGATCTATCCATTAATGTAAGTGAAGTATTAAAATCTACTACCATTATTGTATTGCTTTTGATTTCTCCCTTTAGGTTTGTTAATATTTGCTTTATATATTTAGATGCTCTTATGTTGATTGCATAAATGTTTATAAATATTTATATCTTTCTGTGGATTGACTGCTTTATGACTATGTAATGACCTTTGTTTTTTATTACAGTCTATGTTTTAAAATCTATTTTGTTGAATATGTGTAGCTAACCCAGCTTTCTTTTGGTTTTCATTTGCATGAAACATTTTTTCCATCCTTTAACTCCCAGTCTGTGTTTGCCTTTATATCTGAAATGAATGTCTTATAGGCAGCATATAGATAGGTCCTATTTCTTGGTTTTCAGTTCAGTTATTGTATTCTTCAGCATTGTGAGTTCTGTTTGGTACTTTATTAATATTTTCCATCTTTTTATTGAAGTTCTCTATGTTCATTCTTTCATGTCTCAAGATTGGTGAGAATCTTTATGGCCATTACTTTAAACTCTTTATCAGGCAAATTATTTACCTCCATTTCATTAGTTTTTTTTGTTTGTCCGTTTCTGGTGTATTATCTTTCTATATTTTTTTCTGGAACATATTTCTGTTTTCTCATTTTGCTTGACTTTCTGTACTTATTTCTATGCATTAGGCAAAATAGCTACTTTTCCTATTCTTAAAGGAGTGGTCACAGGAAGACTAGGGGGCTGTGTTTAAGTCTGCTGTCTATTCAGTGACTTGAGGGGTCATAGCCTGCCAAAAATTGTCTATTCCTTCGTATCAGTCCCATGGGGCCCAGAAATGCAAGTACCCCTGGCCGCCACAGCTTGGCATTCAAGTGGTGTCCTCTGTGTTGACTGTGCACACCTGCTGGCTTTGGCAGGCAGGACCAAGCACTAAGTGGACTGAGCTTGCTAACTGTGTTTGGTGGGGCAGGGCCGCAAAAGCACAGGGGCAGGGCAGGTGGCACTAGCAAGGCAGTGGGATAGGGCAAAAATGGTGCCCATAACAAGGCACTAGTAAAGTAGATGAAAACTACAAATATGTCCCTGCCAGTGGCTTTGTCTCCCCTGAGAGAGTTTTAGCAGACCCTCTAGAAGATGCCTTAAGACTTGCAAGTGAATCTCCTTACAACAGGTACAGGTGCTTATTAAACTGCTGTTTTTGTTTTGAGTCTCAGGATGGGGGAATGAGTCTATGTGAACCTTTTAAATGTTACTTCATTTCCTACAGCTCTTTGGGTCTCCTAGACATTAGTCCTGTTGGTTTTCAAAGCCAGTCATTTTGGGGTCTTTTTTTCTGGTGCAGGTCCCAAATGTTGGGGTCCATGATGCGGGGCTCAAATTATTCATTCCTCATGGGTAAGCTCCATTTTTATTGCATCTCTCTGATTGTGGGTCACTGAACTGGGGGTGTGGTTTTTGGCAAGACTGTGTCTCTACCTCTCCTTCACATCTCAATGTGACCCTTTTTTGCTTCATTGTGGAATAGCTGTTCTGTTAGTTCTCAGGTCTTTTTAGCGAGAGTTGCTTCATATGTAGCTGTAGATTTGATATGGGTGGAGATGAGTCCAGAATCTTACTTTATCGTCTTAAACCACTTTATCCCTCATACTTTTATTTTGAGAATCAAACAATATTTTAAAAGCAAGAAAATGTAAAATACAATTTTTGTAAATATTATTTTATATAAAAATGTTATATTATTAAGTAGAGGTGTTATTATTATTACATCTTTTGGTTTTTAAGGCAGAGAATAAAGCCCCTAGATAATCTAATTGCAAGATAATTAACACATCCCCTGAGGAACTATAAGGACAGATTTCGTGTCAGTTTAGAGATGTGAGCTATAAGCCCATAATTGTCATTTTAAGCGTGGTAGAAACATTTTCCATTCTTAGTTACACATTGTCTTCTATGGATGTCTACTTTATTTTTACCCAGATAAAATAGAATTTGTCTAATAAAGTTAAATGCTTCCATTTAATAAATAATTTTCATATCTTAGAATACCTGTTAACACAACAAAACATTTTAACATCAGGAATCTGACTACTCATCTAATCAACCATTTCAACACCTGCCTCTTCAATAAAAAACTCATCACAGCAAACATGTTAAAATCTCTAGGTTCCTTAAACATGGGATTAATCTTAAAAATATAACGGACCAAGCACAAAAACAATACATACAGATTTTGTATCTAAGATAAGAACTTAAATATATTGGCTTTAAAGCCCATGGTCTAAGTGTAGTGTAGCCTGGCTATTAAGTCTATGGAGTTCAGATTTTATGGAATGAAACTCATTTCTCCAAATTAATCAATATTTTTAAGCTCCAACCTTTCAAACTGTAAATAGGGATAACATTATTAAGTACTTGGTGGTGTTAACATAATAAACAATTGAGATAACAAATTTATAACATTTGGAGTAGTAGCTAACATAGATTAAAATTTTGATAAATCATATGTTTCTGCATTATGTCAAAGTGATAAAGTATTATTTAAGTAGTACATTGTTATTAACATTTACTTAAACCAAAATTATTTATTTAGTAAGATACAGCCATGAATTAGACCAAGTATTATGGAAATCACTGTTATGAGAAAAGAAGGTACAAGTAGTAGATAAAATAAGCAGTACTGAAAAGTTTAATTTTGCTTCCTCAATGTTATGTGTGTGTGTGTTGTGTGTGTGTGTGTATGACTTAACTCCTTTCCTATTTAATGTTTATGTGAATATTTTAATGAAGCAGGCTGACTATACTGTTTTTTTGTTAGCATATATTATAATAGCTCAAAAGGTAAATAGAATATTTATTTTCATAAACTCAGGTATAATTTTTAAAAGTGAGAACTTCAACTTAATGATGATAATTTTAAGACTCCTGGTGATCAGCGCAAAGAAATGTTAACATGATGTTGATAGTCAAGGTTTCTAGAGTTAGAATCTGTCATTTGATATCATAGTGAGTATTTGTTAAATAAAATATTTTAGTAATTTTAATTTTAAAAGCTTAGTTTTGAAGTTTGTAATATCAATGCAAATGTAGTTCTTTAAAAACATTTTTTTAAGAAATCTGTAATTGGAAATTAATTTATTCTCTGAAAATGATTTTTTTCTCTCAATGGAATATTTTAGCTAATTCCCTTATTGGAGTAATTTCAGATCCCTGAGATTTGAGTGAACTCAATTCTACTACAGGCAAAGTTTCCATATGCTTAGGTGAAAATGCATTAAAAAAATATTCATCAACGTTAGTGGCAAAGTGTATGTACATACAAATATGTATGCTTTATGTACATAAATACACACATATATGTGTCCATATGCCAGATAAATCTGATATGATAAATAAGTATATTTGTGTATATGTATATATACATGAACAATTCACATCTCCTTGAAATACATTTATAAGGATAAGTGGACAGATTTCAATTTATGTGTTAAATCTTTTATGTTTTAATTCTTAACCAGTTCAGTGATAAGAACTCTCTGGGAAGAAAATTAATTAATACATCTTAGTACATATGAGCAAAATAACATATTTAAATAAAAGAAAGTTTGATGATATTTTTAAATATGACTCAACCTGTCATGATAGAGAAGAAATAAACTTCCCCAAAACTTTTAAAATCAAATTTTGTTTAAATCCCACTAAACATAGGAGCAATTATGCTTCTAGATCGCAAAACAGCATGCAACATTGAAGACAGAAAACTGAAATAAAAAACTAAAAGTACTAATTTTGGTAGGGTAAATTAAATGAGCATCTATTAAACCCTAAACAGTCAAAACTTTCATTTTTAATCAACTTTTTATATTTAACATTTTTTATGTAAAGAGGATATATTAAGTATGCATTCTTGGCAGTTAAAGAAGAGATATTTTTAAATGCATAGTTGAAATTTTGGAACAAATCATAGGCAGAAAATTTTATGACTAATCCTGACTCACAGAAAGGGAAGGCTTTGAAAACATTGTAAATGTAGTGATTATCACATTCTACATAATATTTTAGAGTAAATTTTTGAATTGCATTTTTTATAGCCCAAACCATCTGGAATGATGATAAGAGAAGAGAGAGCACCCCAAGTTTCAGGTCATCTGGATTGTTTGGGGGATTAAGCAGAATACTAGGTGAACATACCTTCATCTTTTCCTAGTACAGGGCTCTTGACTACTGGGGTTTCTTTTCAAGCAGCAATTTATGCAGGTAGACTTGAAAAGAAAAAAATGTGAAGGAGATATGACTTATTACAGGCATTAATTTGAATGATCAGGAAGAGAAGCAGCAAGTCAATTGTAACTTGTAGTCCTCTAGAGCCCACAGGTTCCATGTTCGTATGTCAGTGACTTAGAATTCTTTTGTGTAATGCGGTATTATGTGGTAATTTGATCTATTGCCTACCTAGACGAAATATTTGCCTTATTCAGGAATTCATACTTCAAGAGCAGTCAGCTAGCATTTAATTAAAAAACCACTTTCCTGGAGGTAGCTACAAGGGAGCTTCATCTATCTTTTTAATGATCAGCTCCATTGACTTAGTAATTTATGAAATGATATTTATAAAACAAAAATGAGTCGTCATTAGTGAAGAATGGCTTCAATGGTTAGCTTGAAGAGTAGTACCTTCAGTTTCACCCCAAACAGTCTGATCTCTAAAAGATGTTAAACCAAACCCTATGCCTACAATCAATATGGTAACTTTTACCTTGAGTAAAATGGCTTGAAAAGTTTTTTTTGTTTGTTTTTGTATTTTTCCTTTTCCCAGAATATCCTAAAGGACAGAGAGATGGAAATCCTCCACGTATATAAAAGAAATTGCAGGACAGTTTTATGCCCACCTGTTAATTTAAAATATCTCAAACTATGGCAGATTTGGGGTTATTTTAACCTTGTAGCAAAATGTAACAGAACTGGCTAATCTTCAGTATCTTCTATATATTGGTGACTGCCAAGATCTAGCAAAGAAATGTGATACTTGTGAAGAAAAAAAAAGTAACTGACTTCTATTCATAAAATTAAACCTAATTTTTACACATATTAATTATTATTTTCTTTTCATAGAATTTTATGTATGTTCAGTTATGTACTTTTTAAACATTTCTTAGGACATTTCTGTGTTTTTATTACTGTTTACATCAATGGATATTTAATGGCCTTTATTTAATGAAATTGGCATTGCTATAAAGTGAAAATCATTATTTTGATTGGTATAATAAAGCCATTGCACAGTGGCTATTTCTTCTCCTTGTGGCATTTTTTCTATTTCAAGAGTAGACTCTCTACAATGTCCTATGAATCTCTATTGATTCTCCTGTGTTACAAACTAAACCGTTGACAATTTTTTCTCCTTCTACGTAATTGATTTTCTTTCAAGTAACACTTCCCACTCAACATCCTCTTACCTCTCATGTGTGTTTCTAAATGCTCAGGTCTCTACAAAAAAAAAAAAAAAAAAAAAAAAAGTCCATTTGCTTTTTCTCTCCAAAATACTACAAAAGAAAGTGATGATCCCTATTATTTAATTCTTCAAATAAACGCCATAAAAAATATCAATGACTCAAGTCTTTCTTCTGCATCATCGCAATTACTAATTATATGTTTGGGTATTGGACATACCCAATGCAAAATAATTATTCTGTATATTCCTCAAGATGCAGAGACTCTCTTGGTGCATTTTGAATGATTGTCTACCATGTTTCTTTTATTGTCCTAAAATCTTTCATTACAGACCACTGTTACAAGTTTTCTAAAAATGTTGAAATGTGATCTTAATCATGCATTTCTCAAAATTGTGGTTAGAAACCATTGCATCCTTCCTCATCTCTTCCTTGGGCTCTGTAATTTATTGGCATTTCTTTTGCTCAGATATCCATACATATACATTTTAAATATGTGATATTTCACAGCACTGTCCATTTTTGTCTACTTGGTGCTCCCAAATCTGCTGAAACAGTAAATCTCTAGGCAAAAACAAGCTAAGCCATACCAAGTCATCCGAAGAAAACATTACAAAGCTAAATACAATAACTAGCAAACATCTTATTCAACTTATATATATTTATGTATGCATGCATTTTGAAGCATTTAAAAAATTTTTCTTCAGATAGGTACGCTGATACCTCTTGTTTAATTGTTATGGTTTTTTTCCTTCAATTTGTCCCTGTAGGGGTGTGTGTGTGTGTGTGTGTGTGTGTGTGTGTGTGATGTTAATTCTTTTTTTAAAAAATTTTCTTGAAGTGTAGTTGATTTACAATGTTAGTTTCAGGTGTACAGCAAAGTGACTCATTTATACATATACATACATATATATATATTTTTTTCAGATTCTTTTCCATTATAAATTATTACAAGAAATTGAATATAGTTCCCTGTACTATACAGTAGGTCCTTGTTGTTTATGTATTTTATATATGTAATGCGTGCCTGTTAATCCCCAACCTCTAATTTATCCCTCCCATTCCTTTCCTCTTTGGTAACCATAGTTTGTTTTCTATGTCTGTGAGTCTGTTTTTGGTTTGTAAATAGAAATTGTATCATTTTTTTTTTAAGATTTCACATATAAGTGATGTCATATGTTATTTTCTTTCTCCTTCTGGCTTACTTCACTTAGAATAATGATCTCCAAATCCATTCATGTTGTTGCAAATGGCATTATTTTTCTTTTTATGGCTGAGTAGTATTCCATGGTATAAATATATCACAAATTCTTTATCCAGTTATCTGTCAATGAACATTTAGGTTGTTTCTATGTCTTGGCTATTGTAAATAGTGGTGCTATAAACATTGAGGTGCATGTGCCTTTTCAAACTATAGTTTATTCTGGATATATGCCCAGGGGTGGGATTGCTGGATCACATGGTAACTCTATTTTTAATTTTTTACTGGAATCTGATACTGTCCCCCATAGTAGCTGTACCAATTTACATCCTCACCAACAGTGTAGGAGGGCTCCTTTTTCTCTACAACATCTCCAGTATTTATTATTTGTAGACTTTTTAATGATGGCTATTCTTACTGCTATGAGGTGATGCTTCATTGTAGTTTTTATTTGCATTTCTCTAATAATTAGTGATGTTGAACATCTTTTCATGTGCCTCTTGGCTAACTGGACATCTGGATGTCTTCTTTGGAGAGATGTCTATTTAGGTCTTCTGCCCACTTTTCGATTTGGGTTGCTTGTTTATGTATATATATATTAAGCTATATGAGCTATTTGTATATTTTTGAAATTAGCCCCTTGTCAGTCACATCATTTGCAAATATTTTCTCCCATTCTGTAAGTTGTCTTTTTATTGTGTTGATGGTACCCTTAGCTGTGCAAAAGCTTTTAAGTTTAATTGGGTTCCATCTGTTTATTTTTGCCTATATTTCCATTACTCTAGGAGCTGGTTTGAAAAAAAAAATATTGCTGCAATTTAGGTCAAAGAGTGTTCTGCTTATGTTTTCCTCTAAGAGGTTTATAGTGTCTGGTCTTACATTTAGATCTTTAATTCATTTTGAGTTTATTTTTGTATATGGTGTTAAAGAATGTCTCAACTTCATTCTTTTACATGTAGCTTTTCCCAGAATCACTTATTGAAGAGACTGTCTTTTCTGCATTGTGTATTCTTGAGTCCTTGGTTGTAGATTAATTCACTATGAGTGTATGGGTTGATTTCTGGACTTTCTAACCTGTTCCATTGATCTGTAGGTCTGTTTTTGTGCCAGTACCATACTGTTTTGATAACTACAGCTTTGTAATATAGTCTGAAGTCAGGGACCCTGATTCCTCCAGCTCCATTCTTCTTTTGCAAGATTGTTTTGGCTATTCAGGGTCTTTCATGTTTCTATACAAATTTAAATTTTTTTGTTTCAATTATGTGAAAAATATCATTGGCAATTTGGTAGGGTTTGCATTAAATCTGTATTTTGCTTTAGGTAGTATGGCCATTTTAACAATATTGACCTTCCAATCCAGGAACACAGTGTATCTTTCCATCTGTTTGTATCATCTTCAATTTCTTTCATCAATGTCATAATTTTTGGAGTACACATCCTTTGCCTCCTTGGGTAGGTTTATTCCTAGGTATTTTATTCTTTTTGATGTGATGGTAAATAGGATTGTCTTCTTAATTTCTTTTTCTGCTATTTCTTTGTCAGTGTATAGAAATGCAACTGATTTCTGTATGTTAATTATGTATCCTGCAACTTTACTGAAATCATTGATGAGCTCTAGTAGTTTTCTGGTAGCCTCTTCAGGATTTTTTACATATAGTATCATGTCATTGCAAACAGTGACACTTTTACTTCTTCTTTTCCAATTTGTATTCCTTTTATTTCTTTTTCTTCTCTGACTGCTGTGGCTAGGACTTCCAAATCTATGTTGAATAAAAGTGGCAAGAGTGGGCATCCTTATCTTGTTCCTGATCTTAGAAGGAATGCTTTCAATTGTTCACCACTGAGTATGATGTTAGCTGTGGGTTTGTCATATATGGCCTTTATTATGTTGAGGTTTGTTCCCTCTATGCCCACTTTCTGGAGAATTTTTATCATAAATGGATACTGAACTCTATCAAAAGCTTTTTCTGCATATATTTATATGATCATATGGTTTTTATTCTTAAATTTCTTAATGTGGTGTATCATACTGATTGGTTTGCAGATATTGAAAAATCCTTGCATCCCTGAGATAAAGCTCACTTCATCATGGTGTATAATCTTTTAATGTCTTATTGGATTCAGTTTGCTAGTATTTTGTTGAGGATTTTTACATCTATATTCATAAGTGATATTGGCCTGTAATTTTCTTTTTTTGCGATATCTATATCTGCTTTTGGTATCAGGGTGATGGTGGCCTCATAAAATGAATTCATAAGTTGCTCTTCTTGTGCATTTTTGGGGATAGTTTCACAAGGATAGGCATTAACTCTTCTCTAAATGTTTGGTAGCATTCCCCTGCATAGCCATGTGGTCCTGGACTTCCGTCTGTTGGGAGTTTTTAAATTGCTGATTCAATTTCAGTACTGGTAATTGGTCTATTCACATTTTCTATTTCTTCCTGATTCAGTACTGGGTGATTGTACCATTCTAAGAAGTTGTCTATTTATTTTAGTTGTCCATTTTGTTAGCATATAATTGCTCATAGTAGCCTCTTATGACCCTTTGTATTTCTGTGGTGTTGGTTGTAACTTCTGCTGTTTAATTTCTCTTTTATTAATTTGGGCCCTCTCCTTTTTTTCCTTGATGAGTCTGAAAAAAAGGTTTATTGATTTTGTTTATCTTTTCAGAGAACCAGCTTTCATTGATACTTTCTATTTTTTTTAAGTCTCTATTTCACTTATTTTTGCTCTAATCTTTATGATTTCTTTCCTTCTACTCACTTTGGATTCCTCTAGATAATTTAGGTATAAGGTTAAGTTGTTTACTTGACATTTTTCTTGTTTCCTGAGGTAAGCTTATATTGCTACAAACTTCCCTTTGAATCCCTGTAGTTTTTGATTGAACTATTGTGATGTCATTTTGCCTTAGGCAGGCAAATTCCTGATTGCTTTTGGTGAATAATGACATTTATTATTGTCCCACTTTAAGGCATTGGGTATTAAAATCTTATGCTTGCTGTGTTTTGAATATGTTAATATTTAATTTTTAAATTTTTTCTGTTTATCATTTAATTTTGTGTCACTTTTTTGTTTCATCCCTTATAATAATTACATAGCTTATTTTTAATACTAATCTGAGATTTTGTTTCCTTTATTATCTAAATATTACCACTGACATGTTTTGGAGTAGCATATATTCGCTCTTTTTACCAAACTCTAACTTTGTGTTTTTATAGTGGAGCTCACTTATTGAATTTCCTTTTTTGTCTGTATCGCTTCTTAATCTTACTTAAGATTAAATGGGTAAATCAAGTTGGCCATATCACGGTGTCTTACCCCCCTTAGCTAAAGTGATTTTTTTGTTGTTGTTTCTAAGGTAAAGACATATGAATCAAGTCATTCAAATTGCAGTTATTAACAGGGACACTCTTACACATTTTCTTATTTGAAAATATTCTTGTTTGAAAATATGTGCATATAAACCGAAGAACTACTAGATTTATGGTTTCACCGTTCGGAAACATCTAACCTTGGAAAATCAAAATGTCCATTCAAAGAGAAGCTGAGATGAGTATGAAGGAAGGGAAAACTTAACAGTAATTACAGTCTTTACTCAGATCCCATCACTCTCTCTTCCTCCTCCTCTTTCTTCTTTTTCTCCTTTCAATAGTTTTAAACCTTGGCTGCACATGGGAATCACCAGGATTCCACTCCCAGAGATTCTGATTAAAATGTTATGTGTTATAGCTCTGATATGAGGATCTTTGACAATCCCACAGGTAATGGCTGTAGACATCATTTTTGTGCATATTAAGTCAATATATTTGCTCCCTTTCCCCTGTGCCTTAAAAAGGTAAAAATCATAGAGTTTATCAGCTTTTTATTTTGTCTTTTCTTTGTTTTACCTTTTGCTTGCTGAAATCATCTGGAATAGAAGCTTCAGACATGTTGGTATTATGTTTTTACTTTCTTAGTTATAATTTTCAATAATTAAATACAATCCAGAACTGCTAAAATTAAGTTCAACTGTTGTATACATATATATTGCAATCTTTGGTTTTCAGTGAATTGTTGACAACTGTTTCTTCCATTATGTATTCATTCTACTTTTAAACTAATTTGATTCATTTGTGTCTTACTATTATAAATTTTGAGTTTTTATTTTTATTTCAGAAGATTTCCTATGAATTGTAGAGTAGTCATCTTCTGTTTTTCATTGCCCAATATTTCTCCTTTTTCCTGGCTAGGAAGATAGCAGTACTATTTTGCTGGGGACTACTTTTTTCTCACATCACATGCATTCTTCCTTGTCTTTCAGTCCTCCCTAAACTAAAGGGTAGGCAGTGAACAAGACTATTTCAATGGGACTCTCCCTTTGAAATTTGTATTTCAAGCAGAGTGGACCTTGAAAACAATTAGTAGACATTTTTTACATAAACCTTCAGAAATAACTTGGAGCTTTTGGGAAGTTTTTGTAATTTTGAAATTGTCTGGAAATAAAAGAAAACTCATATTCATGTTACAGATGGAAATTTGCAGTCTCTCATAATTAAGAAACATCTAAATACATGTATCCACAGAATAACCTATATATAAAATTTCCTACATAGCAGCTTAATCTGTAATAGCCAGAAAAATGGCCCAAACATCTATCAATTGGTAAACAGATAAACAAATGGATATATAGTGGAATATTACTCAGCAATAGAAATATGAAGTGTCATACATGCAACAACATAGCTGAATTCCAAAAGCATTATGCCAAGTTAAAGGAGACACACACAAAAGAGTACATATTGTATAATCTCATTTATATGAAATTCTAGAAATGGTAAAAATAAAGTCATGAAAAACAGATTAGAAGTTGCAGGAGTCCAGGGGTTGGGGAAGAGGGGACTGACTGCAGCACAGGAGGAAGAGAAGTCATTGAGGTGATAGAAATGCTCTATTTCATGACTCTGTTGTTGTATGATTATATATTTTCAAAACTAAGAAAATTATACACTTAAGTTGTTAGATTTTATTGTAAGTATATATTAATAGAGCTGATAAAGGACATTAAGAAAAAATTATGAAAAAAAGAAACATCTTATTAAATTATAGCATGTGGCCTCTTAGGACTCTGTTCTCCATTAAGGCACAACTCTAGGAAAGTACCTAGCTACAGCAGGAAAACATATTATAATACTTATAAAAGAGATTATAATACTTAAAATATCACAGTGAATAAATGGTTCTAAAGATGCTAAATAAGTTGAAAAAACAAGTAACAAGCTCAAGTTATTAAAATGCTTATCTCAAGGTATTACGTATAATGAAGTACCTTCCTATGCCTGACTTGAGCTATCATTTCACTGCTAATAATTGTTAAGGTGGAGAAGATGATGATGGTGGTGATAGTAACAGTAATAATCATAATCATAATCACAAATTAACTATGTTGGTTGATGAACTTTGTAAACTGAATTGAGAACCCAACAAATTCTTGTGAAAGAGTGACATCCGAACCATTGACTTGGCCTTATTTTAGAGGCTGTGAAATACATGGATCACCTGGGCCAGCAGTTAATAAACTATTGTCCTTGACCAGATTAGTCCCACAGCCTGTTTTCATATAGTCAGTCAGCTAAGAATTGTACATTTTTAAAAAGTTGTACAAAAGAAAACATGGAAGAATATGAGACAAGGACTATAAGTGAACCACAAGATATAAAACATCTTCTATCTGACCTTTTACAGAAACAGTTTGGCTTTCAAAGAACTAATAGCAGCCATGGAAACACTTTCTATTGAGTCTCCCTTGCCAGAGTAAGAGAAATCTCCTCATTCCAACACATCTAAGTGCCAAGCCTGTAAAGAGACCCTGATCTCAACATTACTCATAGGGGTAGAAGGCAGACAGAGTAGAAATAGCAAAATATATTTTCAGAAAGAATTTCTAGATTTTGTTGAGTTATATTGTCTGAATTACTCAGTAAATTGTTTTGAATTCTTGCCAAGGAAGAAAATGCTTAACTGTGAATATAGATACTAAAAATACTTAACTGTGATTATAGACATTCATACACACACATACATACATACATACACACACATATAAACATGAAATGTAGTATGTACCTGCACTTGCTATGCTAGGGAGTAAAAAAACTAAAAATTTGCAGTTTGCCAAGATTATCCATATAGAGTATTTTAAGTCAGGAAAGCAGGTTGAAAGTATTATAAATGAAACAAGCTCTCTGACCTCAACAGGCATAGAAAGGAGTTTGCAGAAGCAAGGTGATAGCATTTACGTAACTCACAACTTCTACAAGAAAGAGTCTTAAATTCCACAATAGTCTATGTTGACTTGACTTCTCTTGTTAGGTCTCCAGGAAGAGGGTAGCTGGCAAAATGGTCCTACATACAATCATCTTCAGTGAAAGAGAAGGACTCAAGGATTTACTATTAACCCCATCAAATCACAAAATCAGAGAGCCGGTAAACTAATGAACTAATTATTACTGTTAGGTAAATTAGTTGAGTGAATGTGGTTCAATACATTTGATTTAATTATATTCACTGTACCCACACCTTCAAAGGCATATATATTTCTTCTCATATATGTTTCCGCGGGCTGAGCTTTACTATATTCTCCTTAATTTATGATCCGAGCCCATGTGCTCATGACATATTTTTATCCATTATTCAAACCTCCTAATATCTTTCAGAGACATTTACCCAGTGGGAAATTAAATATATAATGATGTTCACTTGATCCTCTATTCTACTTTATTTCATTTACATGTAGCTTTAAAAGGAATATTGTCACTAACATGAAAGTAGGAATAAAACAGCAGCTCCATTCCTACTATTTAATTGTCCAGGACAAAGATAAAAATGGAGGCCCACATATACGTCTATTATTTAAAAATGGAACTCAAGCTAACACTCTATTAAATGATATAGCTTCTATCCTCCAGTCACCTTGACAAATATATCTTCAAAATTTCATAAATGATCATACGCAAACTTAGAATTGTTGGTTTCCTTAGAGCTTGGGGACAGGACCAGGCCTCATGGTTGGCTTTGAAGAGATCAAGACTTCAGTGGAGGAAGTAACTGCAGATGTGGTAGAAATAGCAAGAGAATTAGAGTGAGAAGTAAAGCCTGAAGGTGGGACTGAATTGCAGCAATCTCATGATAAAAGTTTAACAGATGAGGAGTTGCTTCTTATGGATGAGCAAAGAAAGTGGTTTCTTGAGATGGACTCTACTCCCGGTGAAGGTGTTGTGAAGATTGTTGAAATGACAACAGAGAATTTAGAATATTACATAAATTTAGTGATAAAGCAGCAGTGGTGCGCAAGAGGATGGACTTTAATTTTGAAAGACGTTCTACTGCGGATAAAATGCTGTCAAACACATGGCATGCTACAGAGAAATTGTTCATGAAAGAAGGAGCCAATCAGTGCGGCAAACTTCACTGTTGTCTTATTTTAAGAAATTGCCACAACCGCCCCAACCTTCAACAACCACCACCCTGCTCAGTCAGCAGCCATCAAGACTGAGGAAAAACCCTCCACTGGTAAAAAGATTATGACTTGCTAAAGGCTCGGATGATAGTCAGTACTTTTGAGCAATAAAGTATTTTTAAATTAAGGTATATGAGTTGCTTCACTAGACATAATGCTATTTCACACTTAGTAGACTATAGCATAGTGTAAACGTAACCTTTGTATGTACTGGGGAACTAAAACACTTGTGTGACTCACTTTATTGCAATACTTGTTTTATTGTGGGGGGTCTGGAACCAAACCCACAATATCTCCAAGGTATGCCTGTCCTTTCTTAGCGCTGATAACAAATTACCACAGGACAGCTGGCCGAAAGCAGAAAGAATTTATTCTTTTACAATTGTAGAGGGTTAAAAATCAGAAATCAAGGTGCTGATAGAACTAGCCTCCCTCTGAAAGCTCTAGTGAAGAATCCTAGCTTGCTTTCAGATTCTACCAGTAGTCACTGGCATCCCAGTACCTCGTAGCTGCATCACTGCGATTTCTGCCTCTTGCCACATGACCTTGTTCTCAATGTGTATCGCTGTGTCTCTTCCTCTCTTATAAGGACATCAGTTATTGACTTTAGGGCCCACTTTCATCTAGTATGACCTCGTCTTAACATAACTAATTATACCTGCAAATGCCTTATTTCCAAATAAGGTCACATTTGAGGTTTTGAGTAGACATGAATTTTGAAGGGATACTATTAAACTCAAAACACCTGTGTTAAGATGCTACATTTAACTCTTACCTGATAGTCTTAGTATCCCCTTAACACATTCTGTCTTATGCTCTGCTTCTGAGGAATCTGAAATCGAACCTACAATATGATATCCCTATAATATTTATGTATTATATATATAATATAATATATTCTATAACACATTTTAGCAAAGTATTTGGCACATAGTGAAATATGTATATTTAATGATAAAAAAGTACACCTTATCAGGAAAATGAGGAATATGTGTACATAGGAAATTGATAAATATGTATAAGTTGGAGTTGTTAAGTATGAGAAGAAAGTATACTCCATATTAGAGAGCATTTTAGAAATTACTCTCCTATACTATTTTGAGCATAATTTTGTAAAAAGTCATTTTTGGGGGAAAATTTGGCTTAAACATTTAAAGCTATTTATTAAGTACCTACTGTCTCCTATTGGCTTAAATATTTTCCAAGACAGGAAGGAATCCAAGAATATCATGTTAAAACTAAGGACAAAATCTCAACAGATCTATCTGAATTCTTTATAATTATTTTGTTTGTTTGCAATTGTGTATAACTGTTTCCCATTATGCTCAATAAAATACCTTCTATTAAGCTCACAAACAATGACACTAAGTGAAGGTGTAGATTTAGACACCAAGTTTTTAAGCCAAGACAAAACAACCAACCATAAGACTCTCCACATCATAAAAACCTAGAATTAAGGAAACTGAATTCTTAATTGACGATCTGTAAAAACAGCTAGTGGAGTACGTAGGACAAACAAAAGAACTCTCCATTCTAGCCACTGTGGATATACAATGCGGCTATCAACAGACAGAGTAAAACTTTCTTACACTAATTACTGCCATAATCTTAGGTAGCGATTTTAAAATGTTGAGTTTAGCCCTTTTTCTAAAATTTTTCTGCTACATATATCCTATTCCTAAGTCAGCTCCTCCAATTCTTTGTTTTTAGTTCTACAACTCTTGTTTTTCCAACAGTTCATTTCTTTAAAGAATATCAATAGCACCTCTAAAGGAAAAAAAAAAAAGAAACTATTATCTGCTATTTTATGTTCAACTCCTCCACCTTCTCGGTGCCATGTCAATACATTAATGGGCAAAGAGAAAGATAGTATTGCCCTCACAAGTTATTTTCAGCCTTTTCAAATTATGACTAAGATAAATTATTCACAGATCCACAAAGACTCATGCTAAACGACTGTGGAAATCTTAGATAACATAGCATCTTGTCATTGTGATACTCTGCCAAATAAATGCTTGAAGTTAAACCCTTGATCCTGACCAGAATATTTAGAACAGGGATTACAGAGGAAGGAGCAGTGATTTCAAGTCAGTCTCACTGCTGTAATATTGCCTTTTTGCCCCCACTTTTTCTCTTTTCTCTTTGTTTCTACTTTACTTTAAAGAAGCAGTACATTAAAACTGTCTTCAAGATCCAAGTGGAAAATACTACATCTTTATGGTAAGAAAACAAACAAAAAACAAACAAAATGCATTGATTTCTTATTGATGTCAGAGATTTTTTAAAAACATCCTTGGAATGCTTCAAAAACTTTTCATCTTCAAAAAGTTTGGGAGGTTTGCAACTCAAAGAAATCTCAAACAGACCTTCATTTTAATAATAGTTTAGTTTCACATTTTAAACATGTTCCATTATCACAGACGTCCTCAGGCTAAGAGCTGCTCCTTTGTGTCAAAATATCTCTTCTTAAGATCAGAAATGAAAAGCAGTAGACTGTTTTCCATTCTCCTTATCTTATCAGCACAATCCTATGCCATTTTTATTCTGGGAGACTGTAGAATCGTGGGGTCTGGGCACTTTCAAGTGTGTATATGATTACAATTTTTATTCCCATACATCTAGCTATATTCCTTTACAAGATCAAATAAATCAGGACACTTGGATCTACCTAATCTCATTATAACATGGAAACCTTCTGAAAGCTCAGTTCCTCATCACCTAGTCACCGTCTGAGGCTATTCCTGAGTCCTGGGATAGAAGAGAAGAGACAGAGGTTGTAGAGAAGTTTTGCAAATTATGTTTAATCAACACACTCCCTGACAGAAGCATGAAGTCATAGGCTATCGTTGCCTATTCAGCCAGGAGAGTTTTTTGAGACGTCAGGAAGGAATGGGAAGAGGCTGCTTTTTCCGCCAAACAAGAGAGTACATTGATCATTCCCTCTTGGTCTTTAGCAAAAGCAGGCAAGACAAATAGAAAGCAAAAGTAAAAAGAAAAAGAATCGTAAGAACTAATTTAAAACCTTTAATTCCAAATGACAGAAAAACAAGTAAATGCTATGCTATTAGCTACTATCATTTTGGCTAAATGGTAGGCATTTAGGTTTGAGAAAGTGGTCAGCTTAATTGAGGGCAGGAAAAACAAATGGGCCTTGGCAATTCTGTAAAATGTCTTCAGACTGAACAAGTGGCCAATTTTCAGAGGTGACTAATAGCACACTTTTCGCTGTGAATAAATTGTTATTGATGACAACAGTAAGAAAAGCAAACATCAAAGAGAAGACTTGGCTTTGTTGTAAAATACTTTGATTTCAAATTGTGGTGGCGTGATTCCAATTTCTGCTTTTATTTAAATCCATGTTCGAATAGCTTAATAGCAAGACAGAGTATTGTTTTTAGAAACAAGACAATATAATGCAGCTGATCTATGAACTACTTTTATATTGACATAAATAGATGGATATATGTGTTTGTGTACATTTACATAACATATGGACACTTGAGGGCAAGTGCTTATTGCCAAGTTGTTGAAGGATTATATAGAAAAATATGAATTACATGTATATATGTACTGCACAATATGAAAGATAATAGCTAACTTTTATTCATTTGTTACATTATCTTTCTTTTAGTAAGATATAGAATATTTTGGTTCCTTGGACATAAATGCACATGAATAAATTACTGATATGAAGAAATTGTCAAGGTCAAAGTTAAAAGCACTTCATGTAGAAATGTGGAGTCTTTAATTGAAAAAAATAAAACATTGTTACCTGATGATTTCAGGCATGTGAATCTTGGTGGCAGGGATAATATGAAAAATACTAACTTAACCTTTTAAAGACTAGTAATAATTTTAGTAATATATTTTCTGTTGAAGGCAAGTAAATATGAAATTTTAAAATATTGCCATTGACAGGACAGTATTGTAATGACATCTGTGGTGGTGACAACCAATACTTTATATCTACGAGAACATCATTTGCATAGACGGATAAAGGATGTTGGCGGGGTACAACTGTTGCCACACTGAAGAATAAATGCAGCCTAATTAACAGAATTGAAGCAGCTACACTCATATTCTAGTGCATTTATCTTCTTTCACTTACTTTCCATATGCTGTTGTGGTCACTGAAGTGTCGTTTCTCACTGGAATGCTGTAGTGTTTCCTGTCCACCTGCTGCATCTTGACTGCTATGTCAGGATGCTGTGAGTGCAATTCTCTTTCTGCTCAAAAACATTCTAATTAAAGTCCATTGTCTAATGGAGATTCTGCTATAAAAAGCAATTGAAAATGGTCCAGCCCTCCTGCTCTGAAGAGTAGGTAGAAACAATTACAAAAACACATTTGTCAATTGCCTTTAAGCTATACATTATATTCTGACAATGTTATGTACATAAGACTTTTATTTATTTCACTAATTTTCTGACTTAATTCTTTGCTACTGTTTTTCAATATCCATGGAAAATAAGCTTTTGAGAAGAAGAAATGAATGGAAATGAAGATAAACATACTTTCCTGCCGTGGTTATGGCCAATGTTACATCTCTTTAAATATATCAATCAATTTTTTTTTAAGGACATCAGCTCAAGTTTCTTATTTCTTTTACCTACTTTTCAAAGGATGGAGCAACTATTTTGCTGTGTGGAAATAATATGTTAAGGCATTACAACAAGATTATTTGTTCTGTGTTATGCAGGGGCACCAGAAATCTTACACTGTAACTCTTGATGTCTTTGACTAGAACAGGCCACTTATACTTCTGGGCTTTCATTTCTTATATGAATAGGAAGTAGAATGAATAACTGACTTTTAAAAGCTCATTAATTTTGACATTTCTGTGGTTCCATTTATGGTTTACTCCTTGGCCAGACGCACCTGCACATGCAGGTTCATATGGAACCAAACGTATTTCTTTATATCAATAATTAAAGATATGATGATACTCTAACTCATAGAAATAGTTCTTTTGTATGCCAACGATTTTATATTAATGACTCTTTGAGACCTAATGAGTGTAAACATTAGTGCTAGCATTTTACATATTTTGAGTGATTTAAGTGAGACAATAACAAGAAAGTCCTTATTACTCTACAGTATTTACTTCAAATCCTAAAATAGTGAGTAAAATTAAACCCTATATAATTATCCATTCTGTCCATAAAGGTTCTGGGATAATATATCTTATACCTGATAAAAATATAAATATTTGTGTGTAAGGTCACCTTTGAGTAAAGGTAGACCAAGTTCACTTGCATTATCCTCTATATACTTTTAAAGCCAAATTTCTTTATTTCAACACCTCTCCAGCATTTATCCTCTATAGCAATCATCTCCTCTTGCCTCTCAGCCATCTCATTACTTCAGTACCTTCCAATTCTTGCCACTTGCCAATCAAACAAGAAAGACATAAAGGCATTTGAAGAATTTTGGACTGTTTCACTGAATCAGAAAGACATGGACTCTGGCACAACTAAGCTGGTTTGACCGTCCAATCTAAGCTGTGACCTTGATCAAGTTAAATATTAAACCTCTCATTTGCTTCTCTAGCAAACAGGTAATGGTGTCTGCTTCAAAATGCTGTTATAATAAAATGCTATATTATTTGACATAGATGCAATGAAAGATACCTAAAAATTCACTTGAATTTCATAAAATAATTTAGTAAGGTAGACTTACTAGCAATAATGTAGTGTGCTACACTTTTGAATACATTTCAAGTACATGGATTGAGTGGAATGAAGCACCAGTGGTCACCATTTTCAGTCCAAAGACTCTCCTAAGTATTTTTTGATTCTTCCCTTTTTCTTAATTCCTACTGCCTTTAACTTTTATTGGGTTTTCACTATCCCATACCTGTGACTATTTCAACAGACCCCTAAAGGGTATCATTTCATTCTTCTCTGATCTCTCTTTGAATTTTACAATGTTCCATTAGATCATGATTCTAGTCACACCTTTCTCAGTTTTGCACTTTGTAACATAGTTGCTACCTGACTGAAGGAGAGAGTGAGCATCTTTGCAGAGTCTGAAATGTCTCCAAAATCATCCTAATCCCATTTTCTGTCACTGTCATGACTCATGTTTCCTACGATCTAGTTGTATTAAATTTCTCCTATTTTATTAAATGTAAGATTCTGTACAGGTAGCTGGGCTTCCTCTTAACTGCTTTCTTATCTCTCTAACAAAATACAACCCACCCTTGTAGTCCTGAAGGACCGAGCTCCAGTATTACTTTCCCAGTTTCTCAGGGTGGATTTGGCACATTTTCCTTTATTGCTTCTATGGCATTTTTTATAACAAATTTAATACTTGTTGTGTCTGTTTTCCCAACAGAGGCTAAGTTCACTTCCATTATCCTCTGTATACTTTAACTGTTAGCTTGGTAATTTCAGCACAATGAGAATGGATAGGGAAGCCGAGGGGGGGGGGGGAGAGAAGGGAGAGAGCGAGAGAGAATGAACTATGTGCTTGTTGAAAAGAGAAATACATTATAGGCATCAGTGTAAAAATACTAATTAGAATAATGAAATTTCCCATTTCCCCCAAATTTATTTATTAACACAGAGCTAGATACACATAAACTAAACTTCCTATGCTGCAGATTATAATATTTCCCTCTTTAATCTGATGCCCAATAATATATAATCCTAATTAATTTCACAGAATATTTACTTGAACTCAATATGTTCCAACTCATGTTTAAAATTTTGGCTCATGTTTATTAACTCACCCTAGAAGAATATTTTAAATCATAATCAGCTGGAATTATTCAATCATTTTTTCCCTCTCCACCTCTCCTCTCCCCCATTCATTTCCTTTTATTCCATTCTGTCTGCTTTCCATTTGCATTGCAAAGGCCCATGACAAGAGAAAAATATGCACTTAAGGATGAAATATTTGAGTTGAAAGAAGCTTTATGGGGTAGGAAGACATTGAGGATAAGCTTGTCTGCTTCATTTTTTTATCTGCCCTGGTCTGATCAAAGCATATCAACTAGATACAGTCAAGTAATTGCAGGGTGCTAAGATTATAGTGCGATATATGCGAGCCTTCCTGTAGAAAAATGCAAATACATTTCTGTTGATCAGGAAATGAAAATGTGCATAAAAAGTTATGTCAATTTTATAGGAAATTTTTTTTTATCATTTTCAGCCTCACATGTCAAAATAGCATCATCATTATTAGTAAGAATCAAAGATGAGCTAGATGGAGGTAAGCCTGAGAATATATATATGAGTGATTTGATTTTAATTACAGGTCGTATAGAGGTCCATAATTATAAGCACAGTGCAAGTTACCATTTCCTTTTCTAATGCATTTGTGTTAAGTGACTTGAGAGTATATGGTACTGATTCTCGAGGATGATTAAGTCTCTGTGTAAAGTTGACATTTAATTTGCTGGACTACCAAGTGTGACTGCAAAGTAAGAGGATGGCATTTGATGTCTGGATTGTGGAATTAGGATAATATTTCAGTATTACAATTTATAAAATGACACCAAGATGTTTTATCTTTTAATCTATTCACTTTTTTTTCTCTTAGAATAAAAACACTTATTCAGGATTTTAAAAATGTATTGGTTTCCTGCAGCCATACAAAAATCTTAAATTTTTGACTAAAATTTCTGTGACTTTTACCAACCTTAATGTCTCTACCTAAAAACTAAAAATAATAAACACAGAATACTCAATTAAATACAATTGAGAGACTAAAGGGGGCAGCTCTTGTGCCCTTGATGATAGCAGAGTCCAATCAGAAGAAGATGTGTTTAAATCGACCATTTTCTTTCCTGGCAAAGACTCAACCAACGAAAAGCCATAGACTCTGTGTTTACTACCGCTCGCCCAACTTTCCTTTCCCCTACTCAAAAAGCATTCTCCTTTCCTTGCTGTGCAAGGACCTGCACTATGGTTGCAGAACCCAAATTGCAATTCTCTGCTGATCCTGAATAAACCCATTTTTGCAGGAGAAATATCTGGCAGTTCACTTGTTCTGGGTCAACATTTTAGTGGCCCCTGCGGGGACCAGAGAAGACCCCCGAAGACTCTGGGACTGGTAAGCACACAAGTTTGGTACCACAGATGGAGCCCGCTGTGCCCACTAGTCCACTGACCCTGCTTTTCTCCTGGATCTGAGCTCACATCCCCTTTGCATTTGAAGCTCTTCAGGTTTTATTTGGGATCTATTTTAATGTTTTATCTTCCTGGTGAAGGTCTTGTTCTGTATGTGAATACTGTTCATTTGGCACTTTGGTCTGATTTTGCAATCACACTATTTCAACCAAAGCTGGCTGAAAAGACCTTCAGCCCATTCCTTCAGGCACAGAGGTTGCTTCATTGAAATGTTCTGGTTTTTTAGCTTTCAGTCTATCCCAAAGAAACACACTCTGAAATTGCCTGAAAAAGCCTTGGCCTGGCTCTTCTGGGACTAAGCTATCTCCTTACAATTTGCTGATATTAGGTTGGCAAGTTATTTGAATTGAGCACTTTGAGCTATAAGCTGTTTGAGCTGTTTGAAAATTGTTCTTTTACTCTAGAGAAAAACTTCAGAGATATGGGGTCCCAATTATCAAAATATTTGGAGGGTGCCTGCCAATCCCCTGCCCCCAGCAGGGATTTTGGCTGATTTTGTATTTAAAAATCTTGGCCTTTCCTCATGTGTATTTTTAGCTAAATGGATTGACCAGACCAAAGGCAATTTAAATTCTCAAGAGCCATTATGGAGAACTTTTGATTTCCCCAAACTTAATTTTCTTAAGGCCAAATTGGGCTACAATAGCTCAAACATTTTGAGAACTGATTGGAATTTTTATTTTGTTTGGTATTTTGAGGGTTTCCAACATTATCAGGAATCTAAAAATTGTCTTTATGTGAAAAAAAATTTTAAGATTAACTAAGGCCAAAAAAAAAAGGATTAAAGAAAGATAAAATTGTTCCTGAAGCTGAGGCTCCTCTTCCTTGGATTCTTGTCTCTGCCTCTGGTGCCTCTTGTCTCTCTCCCTCATCTCCTGTGGCCAGACTGTCTCCAGCACCATCTTCTTCCTTCCCTTCAATGCCCCCATGCATCCTCTGTACCCTCAAATCCCTCATGTTTCTCTTGCTGAATTCCCCCTCTTCTTTGAAACTCTCCTCATCCCCTTTTCCTCTGAACTTTTCAAAATCTGTCCCTTTAAAAGTAAGCTTTCTGAGGATTCAGAAGCTAAACTCTTAAATTCTTAGACTCCCTGGACTAAAGCTGAACTGCAAGTCATAGTCAAAAATTTCCCCAGAGTAACTGTAGACACCCACAGATTTGCTGAGGAATTTAATATAGGCATTCAAACTTATCAACATAGTTACTCTGACTGATATCAGCTAGTTCATATGCTTGTCCGTGAAGGCCAGGGACAGTACTGGGTGAAAGCTGCTAACTGGGAAAATCCTGAAAGCTGTCTAGAATTACAACCAGAAGACCAGCCCACTAACTTATTATATGATGAGGCTTTTCTCCTTAGATCTGTTGCCCTTATCCATTTATTAGGTTGAGACTTCAAAGAGAAGTATCATGCCAGAATACCTGTCTCCCAAAAGGGGGAAATAATCCTAGAATTTGACAGTAGTCATCAAGTAATTGACAAAGCAAATTAAAAAACAAAACAAAACAAAACAAAACAAAACAAACAAACAAAAAACAAACCTTTGACATCTTTTATTTGTGTTGTCTCTGATTAGAGATCCTGGAAAAACTGATCATCTGTCCCAACAGAAGAGCTAACATCCCCCACATGGGCAAAATCTCCAGCTGGTATTGTAAATAATCACAAAGCATCCCCCACCAAGATTCAAATAGATTCCTCAAAACCTCTTCCCAGAATTAATCAGTGCCTTATAAGCAAAGACGCCCTTCAAGGCACAAGGCCAAGGAGAGAAGATTACAAGGCTCAAGGCCCCATTATTCTTTGTAAATGCCCCTGTAACACTCCCAATTCACCAGAGAACAGAGTGGGTGAGGGTAAGAGGTCCATCTAGGACCTTCGGAACAATAAATAACAATGTAATTCCTTCATATGCTGTTATTCTTAACCTCATATGTTACTAACATCCATTCCTACCAGAAGTAAATTCTTTACTTAAAATGATTTAAGCAGTGCATTCTTTAGTTTCCAGGTGATAAAGCTTCTCGATACCTTTTTGCCTTCACTTGGGAAGAAAAGTGATTCACCTAGAAGTAGCTCTCAGGATCTTACTGAGAGTCTTCTTATGTTTCACAAATCCTGGAGGCTTCTCTGGATGAGATAAAAGTTCCTTAGAGGTTCCACTTTGTCACAGTATGTGGCTTATTTGCTTCCCTGATCTCCTTCTCAAGCCTCCTCACCAGAAGAGAGCATCCACCAGCTAAAGTTTTTAGCCTTAAAGGGACGTGAGGTAGCCAAAGCAAAACTGCAGTTTGCTCAAACCCAAGTTCTACACCTAGCATCTGATATCAGAACAAGTGCTATACTTAGATCCAGATGGATTTCATCACGTCCAAAGTTTCCTAAAATCCAAAACTAAGTGCCAACTGCCAGATTTCCTTGGGCTAGTTAGTCATTGCCAAAACTGTATCCTAAATTTCTATGACCAAACTTCTGTATGTTTTACTAAACAATAACAACCCTGATCAAATTTTATGGGAAAAACCAGATTAAATCACTTTCAAGGCCTTAAAGGAGAGTTTGATGAATGCATTTGTCTTTGATATCCCAATGATCAGACTCCATTTTTTGTTTTTGTATATGAAAAGGAAGGAAATGCCCTTTGGGTACTCACACCAAAACACAGGGCCCACCACTGACCCATAGGGTTTTATAGCCAGCAACTGGCCCTGTGGCATGGGGATACCAACCCTTGCCTCAGTGCCATTACGGCCACTGTTCTTTTGGTTAAGGCCACTGGGGAAAATTTTGTGGGATCCTCTTTAACCATTTTTGTACCTTATGCAGCAGAAGCACTCCTGAATTCTCGACACACTCAACAATTCTCAGCCAGCTGCCTCACCTCCTGTTAAGTCCTTTTGTTAGCTGCTTCACACATAACTCTTCTACATTGAAATAACCTTCACACACTACTCTTTCCCTCTCCATCATGGATGAAATTCCTCATGACTGTTTAATGTTGATGGATTATCTCCTGACTCCTTGAGATGACCTACAGGAAATTCTCTGGTTACCACTGATTTCTCATGGTTCAGTGATGGTTTTATTCAATAGGCGACAATGGCAAATATTGTCCTTATGCTACTACAACTTCTTTGGATGCTGTTGAGACAGTATCTTTACCTATGGCTGTTTTAGCCCAACAGGCTAAACTGCACATTCTTACTTGGGCTGTGGTAGCTCATGACATTGAAATGTTGTAGAACTAATGTGGCTTCCTTACTTACCAAATAAATAAAATTAACCATGGTCCTTGTGCTCAGGGATCATTTGATGCAGTTCTTTTACTTGCCACTTTAGCTATTATTAAGAATGCAGGACATTGCAAATTTGACCTTCTGGAAGCTAAGAGAAATCACTTATTTGATATTTTTCTCCAAGGATTGCTGCCTTAATATCACCCAAAGGGTCCAAAGGGATATTTCCCCAAATGACAACAAAGGAAAAAATAGCCAGAGAATCCCAATAATTGGCCTCAGGAAAGAACAAACAAAACTGGAAAGTTAACAATTATTGGTTTGATAAAAATTTAAAAAGCTCTGGTTTGGACCAAATAGCAACCCAGTCTTACTGGAGGACTCCTCACTGTACACGCATTAAACCATTGGTCTCCTGACAAAACGATAGCCTTTATAGTAATCAATATTGATGTGACACATTAACAAGCTATGAAATGTGCCTACCTTACTTGTCCCTCTTGTCTGAAGTGCAACTCAGGAGAGCCTGTTAGTACTGCTCCCAAACATTAAACTGCCTAATGAATCATTCACAGCCTGGCAAATAGATTTCATACAACTTTCTTTATCTCATGGATATAAATATGTTTTAGTCATGGTCTGTGTGTTTTCACACTGGACCAAAGCCTTCACTTGCAGACAGGCTAATGCCTCTTTTGTGGATAAAATCCTTTTGCAAAAGATTGTTCCTACTTAGAGAAGTCATCTTGAACTTCATAGTGATCAAGTAGCTCACTTTAGTGGATAGATTCTTCAACATTTCTCTGCTGTTTGGACAGTTTTACCTTTTTCCTATTTCCCATCCTCAATACTCTAGCTTAGTTGAATGTACTACCAGAATTATTAAGACTCAGTTGGCAGAATTTGTAGAGATCTTGCAAATATCTTGACCAAAAGTATTACCACTGGTTTTTCTAAATCTCAGATCCACCCTTTTTGGAATTCTTAAACTATCACCCTTTGAGGTAGTCACAGGATGCACAATGCACTTGACTCTTGCTTCTTTTGACCCACAACTGATAAAAAGGGAGATATTTCAACATTGCAAAGGCTTAATTGCTTCTATTAAAAATAACCATGTTTTGGTACAGCAATCTGTTCACAGTGTGCTTTCAGGAGATGAAGACCTTAAGCAACACACCTTGTAACCTGGAGATTTTATCTACTGGACCAGATACCTCCAGAAGAACTTTCTTCAGCCTCACTGGAGAGGCTCCTATCAGGTACTGCTAACCAACTCTTGTGCCACCAAACTCCAAGAAATAAATTAGTACATTCACATGACACATCTGAAGAAAGCACTGAACACTGACTAGACCTACACATCATTTGATGACCTGAAAATGAAGAGTTCTTGGAATTGAAGCAGATGACATCTGATGATACAGCTTTCTAAAAATAGCCAGAGCAGGCCTGTTGGAAGTTTATCACGAAATCTTTGATGGTGACATAATGCTTCAGATGATTTCCAATGTCTAGGATTTTGATACCATAAGCATTTTAGATAAAAAGTGCCTAACAGTTCTCCCTTCTACCTCTCCTTGTTACTTGAGTGTGACATCAATAGGTTTCCAGTCTGTGCAATTTCACTTTGACATGAGATACTAAACCCAGGAAAAGTTTTTTTCTGACATTGAGGGTTAAAAAAAGAAAACCTAACTATTGATCAGTAAGGCTTTTGGAGAAAGATCTTGCTCAGAAGGGGTTAATGTAAAAAAAAATTAATAAACAGAAACTTCAGTTAAATAAAAATGAGAGATCAGAAGGAGGAGCTTTTATGCCATGTATAATATTGGAGACTAACAGGAAGAAGAAAGACTCCTCTTCTTTCCTGGCAAGGACTCCATAAATGAGACGCCATGGACTCTGTTTGCTAAAGCTCTCCCAACTTATTCCCCCTCTATAAACATGTTCTCCTCCCCTTGCTGTGTGGCGACTTGCACATGGCTCACCATGATTGCAGACTCCTAAATTGCAATTTTCTGATGATACTAAACGAACCCATCTTTGCTGGAAAAGTATCTGGTAGTCTATTTGTTTTAGATCAACAAAACCCAATCTCTTCCTTTGCAGCAGGACCACCTTTTAAAATCTTAAATGTCTTGATGGTTATCTGTCTTATTCATACTAATTCCCTAATATGTTTAGTTCTGCCTTGCTGATATATCCTCAGGTCTCAGTTATACAACAGATGAAACCATCCACCCAACAGTTACATGAAGGGAAGTTTTTTAAAAATAGATATAATAGTATTTCTTATTTTAATACTAAAGAGCTATGTTATATCCAAAGGGACAAAAATAGAAACTGAATAATCAATAAAACAATGACATGTTGGTAAGTCCTTTCTCAACCTATTTTTGTGATTTCATGTCATAATCATCATAATCATCCTGGTTAGATGCTTTGATGCTCACTAACCAACACCTACTAAACTTCTTGCTTAACATATGATCAGAGAAACCTCTACCAATCCCATGTGCTACCTAGTGATATTCTAGTCTTTGTTAAGTTTCATTAAATGTAAACTTTAATTCAACATGGCCCAACTTGTCTTAAAAATTGGCTGTGAAATTAATAGTCATAGTAAATGTCCAAAAAAAATTACCCAGTTAGACTAAATATTTTTTCCTACTTAGACTCAGACCATGGAAGAGATATGTAAAGAGATTGAAATTTTAGACTCTCATAAAATTGACATTTGGCTTTTTCCATTAGCTAAGTTTGAATATTAGCAAAATAAGTAACTTTATATGTTCATAGAGGAATACCTATATATACATGTAAAGGCCAGCCTTATACCTTATTATCTCTTTACAATAATTTAGACCTATCCTTGTAGAATATAAATTCAATATAATTTTCCTTTTTGTAATGTTCTCTTAGCCATCTTCATGCAAGATGGAAGAGTTAAAGACAAAATTATGTCACTGAATGTTAATTAAATATGCATAATTTTTCCTTTTTTGGGGAAACTAACAGCTTTTGATTCCTTTAAAAGTAGCCTTTCTTTATTGATTGCTAAATTTCCTTCCTCCCCCAACACCTACCTTAGGCTGAATACTACAACCAATTAATTGTTCCTTTAGCACTCCTTAAAACCAACTATTTTCTAGAGAAAAAATGCTGGAAAAGAGCACTGATTCTTTTTCTTCTGCTTCTAATTCTAAGCTTATCTGAGTCAGAGCTACTGAGATCTTCCGCAACAACTTGTGAGTGAGGAACTAAACTCTTAAAGTTCAGGTACTTTATTTTGTTCACAGGAGGTATAAATAGTCCAATGGAGAGTGAAATCTGAAACCGAAGCAAAACTAGCCAAAGGAGATCTTGACACACTCAAAAAAAAGCCAATTATGGTTCTCTGAACTTTGGGGGAAAACAACCATATTCACCCCACAGTCACTGAGCTAGGTTTTTTCAATGCCCAATAGGCTAAGGAGTTGAGCACTTATCTGGGTGAGTCTTATTCACCCTGAGCCTGGCAAGATGGGAAGGAGCAAAAATAGAGAATTTCTTCCCCGATTTAGAGAGGGGTTGATAACTGTATTTGAGTCACAGACATACAGGACAAAACATGTTTGCTTTTCATAACTTTGAGATCCCAGCTATAAAGGATATTTTCAAACAGCCAGCAAGAGTTTTAATTATCATAGAAAAATAACTCTCAATCTTAGGGAATTCAACAGTCAAAAGACACATATGAAATAGAATTACTAGAGGAGAAATATATAAACAGTAAAAATAATGATTAAAAGATCAGAGATTTCAATGGAATATAAAATCAAATTTTGATTTGGATCTTAACAGAAATGAGTTTGAAATATAAAATTAAAATATATGAATTAGAGTTGGTTTCCAGTTCTGCATGTAAGGAGCTTGGAAGTCACCATTTCATACTGATGACAGGTAAAAAGCTAAACCAAATAAAAAATCAACAGTTGTTCCTGGAGTCACAAGATAAGGGAGGACACAGGACAAAACTCTGCCCCCCCAACTGGAGAGACAGACAGATGCATGCTGGGAGTCATAACTTACCAGAGCAGAGAATCAGGACTGGAACTGCTGGGGGAATCAGTGCAGTGTTAGAAATAGATGGACTGGAACTGATGAATTGATGAAGGCTCAGTGCAGTCAGCTTTGAGAGTTAAAAACTAAAGGGGGACCCAGTCTAGTGGGGCCCCACATTATTGTGGAACCACTAGACGCTCAACCAGGTTTCCATAGTAAGTATCAGAGAAAAATTCCCTCCTGTTTCCAGCAGGATAACAGGATGAGGAACCATTTTGAAATACCCCGGAGAACTGTGTTCTTAATAAGACCTGCCTTCAGGGGAAACTAGTTAACCGGAGCCTAACCTGCTGGGGTTTCATCAGAGCTGGGGCTCCATTAGGGGAAGGGAAACACCCAACACCAGCATACTCTAACCATCTTTTCTCACTTAAGGGAGAGGAAAAAAATCCTGAGAAACACCTGTGAAGCTCATGGTTCACAGGCTTAGATTCACTAAAACACCTTGACCTAATCTTAGGACTAAAGAACAGTCCTGCTCCCCCATCCTCTCACCAACACATCACAAAGGTCTATTTGCAGCAGCTCCATTTATCCAGTGCATCATGCCCAGCTATCAAGAAAAAAATTGTAAGGCACACCAAAGGTTAAGTGTGCAATCTGAAATGATAGAGCAAGTGTCAGAACCAGAAACTGCAGAGACGTTAGAATTATCAGAAAGTTACCAGGGATAAAAAGGGCACTATATAATGATAAGGGGTCAATTCTCCAAGAAGACATAATAATTCTCAATATGTATCCACTTAGCAATAGAGTGTCAATCTCCCCGAGGCAAAACTGATAGAATGGAAAGGAGAAATAGATTATTTCACTATCATAGTTGGATGCTTCAACACCCTTCTCTCTGAAATGGACATATCCAGTGGGAAGAATATTAGTAAAAATGTAGTTTAACTCAACAACACTATCATCAACTAGCAATAATTGACGTCTATAAACTGCTTCATCCAACAACAGCTGAATTCACACATCTATTACAAGGCTGTTATCCAAAATATAAAAATAACTCTTAAAATATAACAAACAACCTGATTAAAATTGTGCCAAAGACCTTAATAGATACCTTAACAAAGAAGATATACAGATAGTAAATAAGCCTATGAAAAGTTACTCCGTATTGTAGGTCATCAGGAAAATGCAAACTAAAATAACAATCAGATACCACTATGCAGCTATTAGGATGGCCAACACCCAGAACCCCACCAACATTAAATGTTACTCGTCATATTTTTTTAAATAATGCTACAAACCTATTTGTACTATTAAGAGGGTAGGATCAGGAAATACTACTATTGAAAGGAGAAATAGAGAAAATTTCAAGTCAGCAAGGAGAAATTTAAATAAACATACATTTGTCAAGCTAGCAACATTAAAAAAATGGTTAATTTAGAAAAAAATCTCTATTATGTAATAAACATAATAATACCATAAAAAATAAAGAAAATTAGATATAGCACTTATTGCATTTAATGTCAAAGGTCTGAATTCATTAAAAAGTCGAAGTTATAAGATCAGGTTAAAATGCAGAACCAGGTTAGATGTTTACAATGAACAAATTTAAAACAAAGTGTCTAAGAAAGCCTGAAAAGTAAGGAATGACACAAAGATAGTCAGAAACTATGAAACAAAGGAAGAAGGGGAACATTAAGAGCAGACTAAATTGAATAAAAGATTTCAAAAAATTAAATGTAAGAAGAACTTTAGGTAATGTTAACAGGCACAATTAATGAAGGAAGTATAATTTCAGTATGCAACATAAAATATCACATCAAACAGATAAACTGAAAATTTAAGTATGGAGGGAAGCTTTGACAAAATGTGATTATAGTTGGAAATATCAACATATCTTACCCAGAATGAGATAGCTCTAATAGGCATATATAAATGAATAAATAAATATAAAAAAGGACTCAACAATTTAATGTCTAGTTATATTTTAAACTTTATATTTCATAAATAGAAAATTTACATTTTGTCGTATATTCATGGGACATTTACAAAATCAAACATGGACTTGATCACAAATAAAATCTTAATAATTTCCACAAAGAGAACTTAAAGAACTTACTATCTCATTGTAGCAATCAGATTAGAAGTAATGTCATTGTGATCAAAAACTCAAAGATTCTTGGAAAAATACAATTCTAAAAAAAAACTTGATTATATTAAGTTGGATATTACTAACCAGCAAGAAAAAAAGAGAGAACATTTCATACTGGTACTTATAGGAAACTGTAAAAACTGTATTTCCCTGAAAGATGAATATTCATGATATACATACCTTATAGCACTCCTAAGTTAATAAAAACAGTAAGAATTTTTTAATTATTTTAGAATGTAAAAGGGTATCAGTGAAAAGTAAGTGGACATTTATTATAATGTTAGAAATAAGGAGACAAAAAACGAAAAGAAAAATTGTATTAAGTGAACATACATCCCAAAGCTAATGCTTTCAAAAGACTATGGAATAGATTTTCCTCATCAGGGAAAATAAAAAAAGAAAAATAGAAAAATGTCCAAGGAACCTCGGATACAGAAAATTTCCATAGAATAATAAAATCCTAATATTGGTGAGTTTTGGCAGAAATATCTGAATACTTTGAGGAAAATAATTAGTGTATGTCTAATTTAAAACTATCAAAATTGAATCTAGAGGGGGAAAAATACAAAATTTGAATTGATTAACTACCACTGAAGTGACTGGACGTATGTTTAGAGAGGTATAAATGAAAATGAACTACACAGCCGAGTTGTACCTTAGTAGAACATATAATCAATGATCCTTTCACTTCCAGGCATTGAAAAAAATGGAACTGTTTCAATACAGTTTTATCATTCTATGAAAATTTTAATATAAAAACCAAATAAAATAGTCTGTAAAAGGAAAGTTTAGATCAATTTTACACATATATACCTCTAAATAAAATTTTCATATAGTGTATAGAAAAACAGCAAAAGAATAACTCTTTATAACAAGCTAGTGAAATTAATATGGTGTTATTGGAATGGAAAGATAAAAAAGGCATAGAGAATCTAGAACAGATTAAGCGTATGTCAGATGGAAGTATATACAGCTGGTAATTCCATTCAGCTATAAAAGGATAGATTATATAGTTAACTAAGTATTTATCTGGAGAAAAACAAATGGAAAACATGGACATCTGTGTTAAAATACTTTCAAGAGAATACAGTGGAAAAGTACCAGAAATATCTAGGATATTGCATCTCAATATAGGTGTTTAAGTGGGTGAAAAAAGTTCTTAAAAATCTACGGAGGTAAAAATAAAAAGAATAAAGAATAAATTTTCTTTGTAGGAAACAATACACCAAAATCAATAGACAAATATTAATTCTGGGGGAAAAAAACATGTAACAATCTTTAACATGTACCTGTTTTTAATGGAAAAGTAAAAGACAAGCACTTTAAAACAAAAAATGGTCAAGGGAAATGAATAGAAAATGGCCATAAAGCATAAAAAATGTGCAAATAGTTGATTGTCAGAAAAATGAATAATAAAGTGACTAAGGGATGTCACCTTACATCTAGCAGACAGGTAATACATTATAAATTATGATTCATTGCTGGCAGGTGTGTGAGGAATCTGTGCTTCCTTATATTTACATTGCTGGTGCAAAATATGAATTAATAGAGTTTGATGCAGGCAATTTGGCAATAAATACTAACATTAACATATGCAGTGTTTGATTCTTTGAATCTTTCCTACATAGATACGATGTTCAAATATGTCCAAAAATACTTCTTAAAACAATTTCATAGTGGGCAAGAACAAGAAACAATATAAATGCCCATCAATACAGAAAGGTTAGAATAAAAGCGCACATCACATAAGCACTAAAAAAGAAAAATTAGAGTAACACTTGATTTTTTGGAGAGATTTTCAGTAAGAAATTGTTGAATGGGAAAAGTAAGATGCAGAAAGATGTGCATAATAGTACCCTGCTTTATAGGACAATAATAACCATCTCTAGGATAAAGGTATAAACGTGTGTGTGCATATGTATATGTATGTGCCCATGGGGAAACATGCAAAAGGACACATGCTACTTGTTAGCATGGGTGAGTGTAGATAATGGCAATCACGGAGAGAGAAAAAAGGTAACTGCAGGAAACATTCCATGTATTATATAATTTAAGTTATGTATATTATAAGATCCATGAAAAAAGTCAATAAAATGTTAACAAGTTTGTATTAAAATGTTGGGATTTGAGGTGATTTTTACTTTAATACATTTCATGTATTATTTCAAATTTGAAAAATAAGCACCCATGTTGAAAATTCTTAAAAATTGTCTTTGATTTTATAAATATAATACATGCATAATCATATGAATATGTATATAGTATATAAATGTTTATGTTATATGTTTTTATGCAGCACTGAGATTTTTACTTCAATATGAGAAGCTTATTAATTTCAGTGATACGTATATAAATAACAATTACTATTGACTTCCCTTTTTAAGTGATAATTTCAGAAGCCTATCTGTAAATAGCTGAGAGAAATGTCCTAGGCCATTACTAAAATTGCTGATGAAAAAGAAGTGACTATCAAGATGCGAGAAGCAGAAAAGGTGATGGGGATCATGTTTTTTATTTCTTCCTCTGGTAAACTTTCCTTGGGAAAAGAAAAACTAAATTGACAATGACTCAACACATGCAGCTCATTAATAGATTTACCGTTTTCAAACAATTGTGTTACTCAATGGAAAATACTTATGCATTGATGGAACATCAGCATCCTAGGCTGGTGTAATCCAAAATATCCCTCCAGCTTCTAGGTAATCAGAAATCCTGCAACTTAGATCGCCATTCCTTTTAATCACCTAACTTAATCACCTTATGGAGTAGAACAGAGAAACGCATGTTACAGTGTAAAAGACAAATGCTTTAGGGTCGCTACTTGTGACCTTAGAAGATAACTTTACCTCTTTAAATCTCTTTCTTGTATGTATGTAGGGATGAGACAAATAGCTAATTCACTCTATTTCTTTAAGGACTTAAAAACATTTCATTTATGCAAATTGTTGGCATGGAACAGACGAAGCATGATAAATCGATGAAATCATAACTGATATCAAAATTCTGTTCTCAAATCAAAGCACTCTGGTAAGAGTTAAAGCCTTCTTTATGAGAATCAGACTCAAAAAGACTTTAACATTTTCCCCTGACAGTTTTTTAGGGGTATAGAAACTATAAAGGGATATGTCTAGCCCACCAGTCTATATCAGGTGGGGCAGGCAATGCAGTTAGAGACAAGGAGTTTAAGATGAAGGGTGTTACAGTTACCAAGGAGTACAGACAGAGGAGTGTCAGTCCCTTCAGACTGCTGTAACAAATGACACTGCAGACTGCGGCTTATAAACAATAGAAATTTATTTCTCATCGTTGTGGATGCCTGGAAGCCTGTTTCCTAGACAGCTGCCTTTTTGCTCTAATCTCACGTGGCAGAAATGGCAAGAGAGCCCTCTTGATCCTCTCTCATAAGAGCACTAATTCCATTTGTAAGGGGTCTGCACTCATGATGGAGGTCCTACCTCCTAATACCGTCATATGAATTTTGAGGTGACACAAACGGAGGGAAAGAGGATTTCTAAAAGTTTGCCAGCAGTAAAAACAAAACAAAACAAAACAAAACAACTTTATGGCCAAAGTATATTTAAATTATCACTAGTCAAATACATTTTTAAATTCATTCATATTTATTGAATTCTTACTTCATAGTCCACATTTTTTATCTCATGCCTTGTATTTACTTTCTAAATTTATGTCATTTCAGTTTCTAATAGTGAAAATGAGTGTCATCAACAATTGAGAAAAACCTAAAAAGAAAAGATACTAAACCTGACTTTTACAACATCTCATTGTTTTCTGTCTATATTTATTCTCCTTGTCATTGGTTCATTTACCTTGTTGGAATAAAGTACTCAATCTATTTTCCATTAAACTTCAAGTGCCATCTACACTTTTTACCATAGAAGAAGCGTAATGCTTGAAGACACTGAGCATTCTGATATCATGATATCAAGAGCATTCAGTATGACACTGTTGTCAAGGCTTAAAGATATAATTAAGAAGTGACTGCTAAATTTCCAGCAAAGAAAAGAACAATTATTCACTTCATCTTTCTTGTATGCCTCAGATAACTCTAAAAAAAAGGACAGATTCATCATTGCTACATAGAAAGTTAAATTTTCATATATATATGAAAATGTTTATATTTGATTATATATATAAAATCTACTTTTAGTAACTGACATTGAAAAATCATGGTCATATGTTTTCACTGAAAGTATGGCATTTTAAATATAACATTTTAAATGTGAAAGTTATGCCATGCTACTAGGGAGGACACACAAGCTAAAAATGTAGCAATGTAGAGAAAATAAGAGTATCTCCTGTGACATTAATTGTATCACTCTAATAGAGATTTTTATAAACTAGTAAATGCTAATAAAATTTTGAATTAATCTTTTTTACCTTAAATTTGTATATTTGCAATTCACATATTAAGTATGAAATTAGTTTGAATATCTGAATGTATTTAGGTACTCACTATTGAAATCTAATGTAAAATCTGTACTTTATATGCCAAAAATAAGTTTTTGTTCATAAATATATTCACATCAGTTTTATCTTCTAAATTTATGTATTTCCGTTTAGTAGCATCAAATTATAATCTTTCAAGTAATGAATAAAAATAAGCATTATTCAATTATACTCTTAAAGTAATATATAATTAGATTAATTTCTCCCTAATTTTTTTCTACTGTTATTTGGACAAAATTTGCATTAGCAAGTAGAAATATGAATAGAATTATTAGCATTTATTGATCTTTCAGTTCTTCCATCTTCTACTAGATTATGCTGATTAAGGATTTAGTTTAGCATTTTTCTCAGAATCATTTTGCTGTAGTTCCTGAAAATATCTGTGTAGCTGCTGTCTTGTTCACTTATGGAATTAAAAATTGACTTTTGCCTAAGGAAACTTCTTATAGTCATAAAAATGTGAATGCATAAATTATTTAGTTTTAATTAATCCATTACATCTTTCTGAATGGTCAGCTACAGAATTAGAATCTGTATGATACTGACTATAGCTTAAAGTGCTTCCAGTAAGTTTTCCATGATGGAACATACAGTTGGTTCTATGGGATAAAAAAGACTGTTAGTTGTTGGCAGCCTAGATGTTAATTTTCATTTTTTTAAAGAATTTTGTAGATAAAAGATACAAATTAATCCAAATCACCTGGATTAAATATTCGGATTTTGCATGGCTGCCAAAAATCTACAACTTCATAGCACTGCAAATTATAATTGTATATATATTTTTCTTAAGTTCTCTCATACCTTTGATTTCTCCAGATTGAAAAATATATAATCATTAATAAATAATAATAATAAAATTGCTGGTTAATTAGATCTGAAGACAAAAGAGGGAACTTTTGTGTGTTTGTCAATTATTACATACCAGAACCTTCAATGGATCTGTAAATGAGAGCTTTTACTTCTAATTTTGAGGGTGCTATTATTCTAATTTTAAGATGAGAGAACTGAAAATCAGAATGGTTTAAGAAATGTTTCGAAGTCTGACATTGAAGGATTCAAAGACAAACCCAGATAGTACCAGAGCAAAACTCTTTCCAATATGATTCAAACACAGAAGAATAAGGAGTCTCAGTTAATACCAAAACTGACTTCCTGGCTATATATTCATGGACATGCCAAGAAATAGACTAAAGTTATTCTAAAATGGCACTCGGCACTCCACCCAATGGCATGTATGTGTTGGCGTCCACGTACAGGAGTGTGGGTGCATGAGCTGCGGGACATCTGCATGTATAAATTGTACTCCTCTCTAGCAGTTTTAACCCAAGGTAGAAATGTTGTATATGCTGTAAGTGCACCGAATTTTTATAATTCAAGTATTGTAATATGTAGTAAGAAGAGATTAACGCTACATTTGTATGAGGGAAATGCCCTACTTCATGAACACACACAGAATTTTTTAAAGTTTTCTCATTGTTTCCAAGAATATCTGTTATCATAGTGCAATAAACAAACCCAATAATTCAGTACCCTCATGCTAAATACTCCAGGTACTTAAAAATTTAACAGCTCAGAATTAATGCCTCTAATGTAACATGGTCAGCACATAAATATTTAATCTCACTTCTGTAAACTTTCAGAGTTAGCATATATTGTAGTAAGACTTTAACAGCACCAGCATATAGAGACATAAAGCCCACTTGGTTCATTGTAGCCAGTGCTTTGAGCCCCCAAATCTCTTACCAGAACTACTTAATTGGAGAAACTTAATTGGAAAAATCTAAAGATAATTATCTTCTCCCTTTAAAATTTTCCTACTCAACTGCTAATGGATGTGACAAGACTTTTTTGTTTATTTGGTTTTTTAAGACATGAAAGTGTGCAAAGGAAAACCAGAAAGGGCAGGCATAATTCCTAAAATGCTTAATCACTTCTTGAACAAGTTATCAACCCTGTGTACACTTAGACTCCATGCACATGCTCTAGAGATATATAGGAAGCCATAGTAAAAAAATGAGCTTGTCTTCCACTGAACGCTGTTTAGCAAAATCAAAGTAGACACTGTGCCCTGACACTAACCTTATAGATGTCACTGTCCCTTCAACTCACCACAGGGTTTTGGCATTTCAAAAATCAGAGGACTCAATTTTCATCTTTGAGTGAGAGTGCCTTAATGTGAATCTTTAAGAAGCCATTTAAAGTCCTTTAAATCTCCAGGGTAAAATTAAATTTTTGAACTTGGGTGATGCCCCAAATATCTTTTATTCAGACAGGTGTCAAATATCTAAAACAACACAAGATGTTTATTTGAACACGAGTAATTTAACAACAAAGGAGAAGCTGAACTAGGATATGACATCGTGCTCTTTCCTCTGACTCTTTTGAAACAGATCATTAAAAGTTTGTGCTGATGATGCAGGTGTTTGTTGTGACACTTACCAGCCACCTACACTTTGCATTTGAAAAAAAAATGCAAAAGCAAACACTGTTAGGGAAACCTATTTCTTTAAATTATCCAAGAGTAATTTATGCTCCTGAGAAGACAGTGTGTCAGCAAAATTGTTAGGTTTATGATTAAAAGATATGTGCAATTTAATAAGGTTTGTAGGTCAGTGAATTGGCTTCAGGATTTCAGGCAGGAAGGAAAACAGATTCAAAACAGCTGAGCATAAAAACTGCAATAACAAAAAGAAAACCACAATGGGAAAAAAAATTAGAAGACGGAAACCAAACTGTTTCCACAAAAATGAAATCTGATATCATATGATGATCACACACAACATATTTCCAATAAGATGCAAAATAGCAACCGAGGATTTACATTATAATTGCCACACAGTACTTACTAAATTGAACCGGTTTCTACTTCCTAGAATATTAGAAAAAATATGCATCTATAATTCTGGTTTATTAGCCTGCTTTAAGGAGATGTTC
This sequence comes from Camelus ferus, assembly GCF_009834535.1. NCBI lineage: Eukaryota > Metazoa > Chordata > Mammalia > Artiodactyla > Camelidae > Camelus > Camelus ferus. The sequence goes on along the minus strand of NC_045696.1, from coordinate 18,336,255 downwards.
CCTAGTTTATGCAACTACCAGTCTACAAGAAAAGCAGAAGGAATCAAATTCATGCTTTTGTTTGTTTTGTTTTTTAGTGAATAATTTTTTAATTGTTCTTAAAAACACTCAATATAAAAATAATTGAACAATAATAGTTACCATTTGTTGTGTGCTAGACACATTGTTCATTTGTCCCAGTGTAAATGCAGACACAAAAGAGAGAGAAAATTATTATCAATCAATGTACAGGGTAATTTTAGGTGAACAATAGGCATTCATGCTGTAGATAAAATAAGTCAAATTGGGCATTCAACCTAATTTTTTCTGAGTTATTTTTATTTGATAAACCTAGACTTAACTCTAAATTTCTACTTTCCCATCCTGGAATTATGATTATGTCTCAAGGTTTTCCAGTATGGGGAAAAAAAAAAAAAGCCCATTAGTGCTCTGTCATCTAAACACTCTGCTTATCTCTGATTTTCTTAATAGCCCTTAGGTTTGAAGTTTGATGATTATGCTAATTTCAATGCCATGGTCAGATTAGAGAAAGCTTGCTAGCACTGGGTACTCACATATTAAACTTTGATCCTCTCTAAGGGCCTTTTTTTTTTTTTTTTTTTTTTGGATTTGTTTTCTTATGAAGACTCTTTCGTTCAAGGAGAATAGTGTTGCTTTAGAATTTGAAGAGTTCTTCGGAATTCTCCTCAGTGGCTCATGAAAAACATTTCTCCTCACCAAAACTCTGCTATTTGTTTTCCCTCATAATGTGTTCAAATAAAATTATAAAAGATATTAGAGGATTTTGACTTTAAAGAACATTTTCCAAGGTAAATAATGATAAAAATAATAATGTCAAGAATACTAATATCTTAAAGTATCTTGAGGAGGTTGGAGGTATAACCACTTTAATTCAATGTCATATTTCAAGAATTATTTTGCCACATGTGTACAATGAAAATCACAGAATGAGTAAAAATCTGTATAAGAAAGGAACTGAGGAATCATGGAGGGAGGGAAAGAGAGCTGATTTGGTTTCAAGGCAGCAATGCAAAACTGAAGACAAGCTAGCCCTCAAATAAGATGCTGTCATGATTTTAGTGAACAAATATTTACCAAGTTTCAGCACTGCCTGAAGTTGCATATTTATTCGACAATTCTCAGTTAGGCAGTTTTGTAATCCGTAGCTTTATCTACTATTGTTACAAATATGTTTCACTTACAGACTTCATTTTCTTCTAAATTAGAACTCAATTTATATGCTGATATTCTTGTTCTGTTAGGGTCTATTACGTGTTAATTTCCAGAAAGCTTCTAAAGTCACTTACAAAAGCTAAGTCAGAATAAAACAGAAGGAATTATACATTAAAACATCCTCCCCCTAAAACAACAAATTGGTTAAAAGAAGCAAAGAACTCGTATTCTAAGTCAACTTAAATGAAATTTCTGCCATTTAATAATCTTCCTAATAGAAAATCATACGTGCTTTCAAAAATTGTGGCAAATCAAAGTTGTAAGAGGACCCTGAACATCATTTTCCCTCTTATGAGGAGACAAGCATTTTGTTAGCAATATTATTAGATATTTTAATAATTATGGACTTTCTGATTAGTTTTACACCTTTGAGCCCAAGAAGTCCAAATTCATGATACTGGAATCTCTTTTTTCTCCGTTACCATAGCATCAGGTTAGTGGACATTTAAATATAATCTAGACATCTAATTTGTTCTCAGTCCACAGATGGTTAACAAAGTGAGATGTAGCTACAGAGATCAGCGCAATTTGTCATTCAATTCATCTCACCAAATGAAGTGACAGATTATGCTATTGCTGGGTGAGTAATAAGAATTTCATCCCGTCACCTCTTCTCACATCACGTTTCATGAATTCTTATGCGTATTTTCATGTCAGATGTATTTAAGGGACAAGAAGTTCACTATGAGGTGACTTCACTTGAAAACTTCATGTTTTCATTTACTTGTTTGAATCATTTCACATTAAATAATTTTTTATATTTTATTTACTCTCAAATTATGTTGTAGATATTTACCTCATCAGTTCTGCTTACTCCTAAGTATGTTAAGCACATAATAAATGTTTCAATTGTAGAAGGACCATTAAAGAAAGAGGCTATGAAGCCAGGAGCTGAGTTGTCCATCCTGACTTCCAACACTTACTGGCTCGATGACCCTGGCAAGTCATGTAACCCTCCTGAGCTGCATCAAGCATATCATATGTAAAATAAGGACAGTAACAGGACTCCTCTCAGTGGATTCTTATAAAGATTAATTAAGATTTTTAAAGATGTTTTTAAAAGCCTGCCTAATACAGGGAAAACTGTGTATTTATTGTTACCATCAGTGGCTATGACAAATATTCTCCTAGAGTGTCTAGATTGAAATTTGGCAAACTTTGTCTTTAAAATGCCAGACAGTACCTATTAAAGTTTCTCAGGACACAGACATCCCTATCACATTTTTGTTTCTTTGTTTTGTTTTTAGATTCTGTTAAAATAGGAAAACGTTCTTAGCTCACAGGCATGAAAATGCAGGTTAGATTTGGCCCACGGGCTGTAGTTTACTAGTCCGTGGTCTAGATGATGGGGTCCCTGCGGAACACAATATACAGTAACAGAGAGGAGGAAAGCCCTGGGAATTGGGCCAAGTGTCTGGTTGTTTTTCCATGTGTTTTTGATCCTTTGTTTTACTGATGAGGACTGAACAGAATACTTTTGCTAGACCAGGTAGGTGCTGTATTGGTTAGTGCTAGTAAAAACCTCATAACCGGAAGTAAACTGAGATTAGGACTTAACTAACTGGTCATGTTTGGGATAGTCCATATCATTCAGCTCCATCTGCCTAGTTTTGATTGAGACTGTGGTGGGAGCTGCCATCCTTCCATCCCCTCAGTCATTGAGAGTTTCCCCAGAATATGAAGTGGATTATGATTTCTTTTCTTTCCTGTAATGTTAAATATTTTGCTATTTAAAACAACAAAAAGGGAAGAAGTCTAGTTTATTGTCCCATTACCTTACAAATCTGACTCTTCCACACTGATAATTGTGGCCAACAATCAAAATCGCCTACAGAAGAAGTTTGTTTTACTCATTACAACCACCCATCATATATCACTATGTTTTCTCCTTTTGCTGATGGCTTCAGTCAAAATATATATCCTTTCAGAGAAGCAATGACCTATCTTTAAATATAATGTCTGGCCATGCAACGGTTTCTCCTCTCACATTAATAACCTGAGTAAGAAAAACATCTTGTCAAATACATTGGCTGTAATCTCAGTGCCATGTCCCATTACCTTTTGGTATGTAATAAAATTTTTCAGATGAACCCTCCCATTTAAATGATTGTACCTCTAAGAACATTCTTATATAAATGCATATTCACCTGGAGTTCTCAAAATTTCAGAGTGGGTGGAAAAAAATGGTCATTTAATCTCATTATGTCTTTTTCGCTTTTTATACCATCAAGGATATTCATGAAATTTACAAGTATGTTTGAGTCGGTTTTACCTCATTTAAGCTGCCTTAAGCCAGTGTTGCTTAATGTTTCTTTAGAAGCATTCACACTCTGATATATTTTGCATTGATCTGCATGCACTTTAATGTTTTGAAATATAGAGAATGTATATTAGGAAACACTGGTCTGAGGTTCCATTTATTTCATTACTTCTAGAATTAGTGGGTTTTTTTTTTTTTAAGAAAATAGAGCTACATGCAAAGTACTGAGAAGATATTGAAATTCTGAAATAAATTAACAACGAGGCCAGATAATGTAGGAAAACACAGACACAGGTATAGCTGCCTTTTCCCAAAGACAGATACTAAACCAGGCCCATTGGCTTAGTCTCCAATCAGAGATGGCTGTGGTGCAAAGTTTTAAAATTTCAGCAGCATTTCTCCCTGTCACTGTTTGTATGGATGTTACAATAACATCTTTTTTTTTTATACACAATCCATAAAAATAATTCATTATGCTTTAGGTAATTAAAGCTTCAGGTAATTAAACTAGCTGATTCTTCTTTAGTGATGGCATTTATATAGACTTTCATTAAGCATTTAGAAACAAAGATAAAGCAAAAGTTCAGTTAAAAAAATGAACGTATTCTACCTTACATCTAAACTATGATTACTTTTCTGCTTGAAAATGAGTGGTGATTCTACTGCTCTCTGACTTCAGTGCAAAGGAGAGGCCGCTACCTCTGAAATGGCAGTGGTGCAAATCACACCATGTTTTTCCCAATGTGAGAACAATGATGACTTTAAAATTATGCCTCAACTCAATAACTCATGTCAATAAGCACAAATGTGGAAATAAATACCATAAACTCAAATATCACACTATTTCTTCTAATTAGTTCCATACCAGAGATGCCTTCAGTTTAAACCCTATTTCATACACTTTGGATGAGGCTAGTTTCTTTCAGTCAACAGTTTGGACAAATTTCTCTTTTATAGGAATTGTGAGAAAATCAGAAACTTCACGAGGTCCCCAGTGAACCTACCATAAGTTCCTTTTTCTCTGAAAGTGCTCAATAAACATGATATGCACGATATCCAGTGCTGGCCTTGTCCAGCAAGGCAGCATCAGATAGTGAGTGAATCTAAGGCAAACTGAGGCAAACAGAAGCAAACTTAGCGTGAGAGACCAAGGATGATGAAGAGGCTTAATCACATTGTCACAGCCTTGCATCTGGCCACACCTGGAAGAAATAAGGCTCATGGATTTTCTTTTTTTCTTTCATTTGCAAAAGTAAACTTATTTAAGATTTATTTATGTAATTTGCAATTTAGTTTGAGTCAGGTTTACATGGTTTGTAACCCAATGAGAGTCATTGAATACAGATAGTGATATATGACAGAAGATATTGAAAATAACAAACCTTACAGTGCAGAATTAGCTGTGCTAACATGGGATCAAGAACATGGACTGCATATCGCCACCTTCCGTCCCTAGAGGGGATATTAACATTCTTGTTATATGGAGTCAAAACCATTTAATAAATTACTCAACTGCTGTACCTACACATTCAGATTTACTCAACTAAAACTTTCAAGTATGTGATAGAAAACTATCCAGATGTTTGTGCATTTTGACTACTTTTCCTGGCTTTCCATACAAAGTCTGTTTATACAAAGCAGCATTTGGTCATACAAACAATTGCAACAGAAGATGATAACTCTATGATGTCACTATTATTTGTGAACCTAGAAAATTAAGATTCAAAGAATCTCCACTTCAAGTAAAAAACAAACAAAAACACACCACATCATTCTTTCTTTACCGCACAGGGAGAATACAGTTAAATAATTAGATAACAGTAATCATGAACATTTAAATTGAATTTATTTAGTAAAAAGTAAAATGGTATTGGACTAAGTTCAACCAGAATCCAGGAAATGTCTTTTCTATAGACACATTTGTAACTTAACACTTTTGCAAGAATTTTTCAGTGACGTCGTCTCATTGACTGCTGACAGAATGTAACAGTATTAATGGGCATAAGAGCTTAGGTCCTTTTGTGAGGAGGTGATGGATGGTCTTATTTCTTTCTGTTTCATTGTTCAGTATATCTCTTTGAGTCAATGCTGACGACTGTAATAAATTCTCATCATATTTCCAGAACCTCTCCTTTATACTGAAGGTTGTTTGGATGTGAGCTTGCCAACGTTTTCCAATAAAACTCCACTGTCAATGTCAATTAAAGTAAAATTTGTCAAACAGCTTGTCTAGAAGTCAGATTAATGTTAATTATGCCCAGAAATAGATGCCTACTTTGAAGGGTAGTTTTTTAAAAAAATTTAAATGACTACATTAGAAGGCATGTAACTCATTGGTTTTATGCTTTATTTTCTTAAGAGTTTTCAATATAGCAAAAAAGTACTCTGTTGACTTTTAATGTTAAATTCAATATCACTGCAAAAATAAATCCTGTTTAAAAAAAAACCCTGTGTACCATTTTATCACTACTTAAATATAGATAGATACAGAAATATAGATAATATAGAGAGATAGAGACAGAGACAGAGATAAAGAATGTGAACAAAATTGTGAATTGTGAATTCTTTTATTCCAGAAATGCTTTTCCTGTTACAATTTTGTCTGTCAGCAAATCCCAAATCATAAGACCTTATTACAATAGCAAGTTCTGAGATCACAATAGGATTCGAAATTTGACTTCGCAACCAAAGAGTTCTGTGACCTTGGACAAGCTGTGGAACTTCTGTAAAACTCACTTTCTTCATCTAAATAGTAGAAACATAATGGCTTAACATGAGGAATAATTGAGATAAATTACTCAAAGCTGTTGGAAAAACATCAATTACTCAATAGACACCCATAAACGTTTGTTGGCTGTGTTGTTAACATTGTGATTCTTTTTATTGTTATTATGGAATATCTATTAGCCATTCAACCAAAAATTTATATATTCCAAAGATGTGGCTAGTGATTCTCAGTTATAGTAAAACTATTTGTTTACAAGTTGATAGCTTATTAAAGTCCTGTATCGTTTATGTGTTGCACATTCATTTTGCTCTGTCAAATTAAGTTTTTATGTCCATTTGAAACTTTAATAGTTCACGATACACCTTTCTTTATATGTTGGCAGTGTAGCATGACATTTAACACCAGACACTTTGGAGTTCTGGAGAATCTAAGGGGAGTTCAGACCCTGCTACTGCCTGGTCTTGAGACTTTAGGAATGCACGTATCTTTTCTAAATTGAAAGCCTCCTCAGTGTAATCGTGATTATTACAAATGTGTCTTTGTGGTATAAAAGTCCCCACAGAATCAATGAATTTCCAAATACATTTATATTTTTTAAATGAACTTAAAAATCTCAACTGACAAAACAACTTGAAAAATGGAAAATTATAGATGTTTAAAATTAAAGTGCACCAATCCCTCCACTAGAGATAATTCTAGCTAAAATTATAACTACTTTATTTCCAGTCCTTCTGTGGACCCTGTGGTTCAAACTCAGAGGTACAGTTTGTACCTTTCAAAAATTATAAAGTGTTCCCAACTGAAAAATCACATTAACATTGAAAATTTCTGCTGGTTTTACTGTTCACATGCTGGGTTCCTAGAAGATTTACACGTTCTTTTCCCCTATCACCCCCATCCCTTCACCTTTGCTCATACACTGCAGTTCCTGTTTCATTTCCTTCTCTGTTTTCTCTCTTTCTTCTCCAGAAATCTCTGCCTTTATCAGACACTCTGGACGTTTTACTTTTCCATCCACTTCTATGCCAAAGAAAACATATTATTCACTTTTAATGTAATGTGTCTCTTATAAAACCTGCTGTCATTTTTTAAATTTGGTTAAAAATCAATGAAGTTTTGTATTTTTATTAAATTTTACATTGTGGTAATAAACCATAAATCATACGTGTAACTATAGAAAACTACAAGATTTTGGTGTGTTGAGTTCATAGGTAACATTATTTCTCTGAATTTTCCAAAGTTTAAAAAATTGATATGCGTTGATCAGAAAACAGTATTGCAAAAACGGATTTTAGAAATGTCAGTATCATTTGAGCTGGCAAGTAATTTTAGAAAAAAAAAATTACCTCAAGGACAAAAATGTTAGAAATGCACACCTTTATTTCTCATCAGGGATGTTCTTGATGAAAATCACCCAGTTTCTTGTGTTGATACTTGCCCAATGATGAGTTGCTAGGATACACAGTGCTTATTTAAAGAGAAGGAATTGAACCAACTCATAGACAGACTTTTTATTGTGATCAGAAACAACCAAGAGGAAAATTGCCAGAAGTTTTGTATAAATTAGTCTGTTATTTCAGCATGCAGTCATTTCTTGGAATATTTTAATCAGTTGTGGATTTCTGAAGCTTTTCTTTGATAGTCTCTCTCCCACATCTTGATGATAGATAGAAATCATAATGGAGTAATCAATTTCAGACTTGGGTGGCCACTGAGGATCTGGTTTCAGACATGTCCCTGCACATTGAAAACCTGAACTCTCTGAACTGTACCAAACCTAAGACCACCACTAGCCACTTTTAGAACTTTATTGCTAGTTGCAACCTTATGATCTCAAGGTCTCCTCCTGCAACCATGTAACTATTTTTGATCCCACCCAATTTTTGGTTTATAAACATTCTTATTTCTTGCCACCTCCAATCATAATTCTTGACAAACAACTTATGCAACTTACTGTGGCCTGGCATTTTTTTGCCTTTATAAGTTTCTTCATTTTGTAGTCCAGCAGAACACAACTCAAGTGCCTCTTAAACCTGTGTCTCCCTGACTGAAGTCCTAACAAATCCCAAATAAATGTGTCTTTATCTCAATCAGATCTTTGTTTCTGAACATTTAGGTTAACAATCTCTATTTAATATCACATTCCCCAATATAAGACATACTTTTTTAGAAATATTATAAATATTTCATGACAACACGTGACAATTATTTTTGAGGAAGAGCAAATTCAATAATGCATGTTTGATTATAATTATGTAATTCATATATTTGTCTTCCACTTGACAATAAATATCATATTTAATCATCTGAGAAGTTAAAATTTGTTTACATGAAGAAACTTCATATTGGAATATCATATTATAAGGAAAAATTCTCCAGGTCAAACAAAAAAAAATGTCTAGTATAGCAGGAAATTTTAAGTTTGATTCTATAAAAATTTAGAAAATGTTTTGTCAGTCATTGCATACTTCTGCTATCCATATATCCAAACAAACATGCCAACAGCAGATTTCTTCATTAAATATTTGGGATATGTCCTGTAATCCAATTTTCCTTCATGGTTCAATATTCTTCCTTCCTCCTCCCACTTCTTTTCTTCTTTCTTTTTTCTTTCTTTCTTTCTTTCTTTCTTTCTTTCTTTCTTTCTTTCTTTCTTTCTTTCTTTCTTTCTTTCTTTCTTTCTTTCTTTCTTTCTTTCTTTTTTTTTCTCTCTCTCTCTCTTTCCTTTCTTCCTTCTTTCTTTTCTTTTTCTTTCTCCTCCTCCTCCTTCTTCTTCTTCTTCCAGTTCCTCTTCCTCTTTGTCCTCCTCCTCCTCTTTTTTACTTTATCTCTGTGACTCTCTTTCTTTTCTCTCTTTTCACTTTATAATTTCAAAACCTAGTTATATAACCCATTGCTATACATTTGCTTAAAATCTCTGTGTTGAGGATTTCTACTTCAGCTTTAACATTTATTCTGAACCTATAAATTCATGTTTCAAATTGCCTGCCAAAAATTAGTGTAAATACTGTGCTAGACTATAATTCAACCTGTTAAATATTAAATGTATTTCTAAATGAATGTGTCCTTTTATTTCTTAATGTCCTTAATTTTCCGACAAGACATCAACTTGGCTCATTATGTCACCGTTTTCCAGGGTGTTCAGCAAAAAAAAAAAAAAAAAAAAAGATATCGTTGACTAGATATTTCTCCTCTTCAACTTTCATATTTTCTCAATCATAAGATACATTGTTCTGTCTCTGATATGTCACATTAATTTCAAGCCACTTACTGCCTCTATTGCAAATGTTGCAAATTCTATATATGTCCTCAGCATTCCTGATTAGGATAATTGCAATAATATCCTGTTTTCTCTATAGACCTGAAAGTTAGCCTTGATAGCTCATTCTTAATACTGCAGGAAAAATCCAATTAGCCTATTTGCTTACTTGAAATCTTTATTTCCTATGCAGTATGGCCTATATTTCTAATACAAGTCATTCCAATGTTAAGCTAAATTGCTGCTGCCTATATATAAAGTGTATTTCTCAGTAGCTTACAAATATATGTTCTTTTCTACTTTTCATATTTGTGCATTCTACTTCATATGGATGTACTTATTTATTTTTTTAAATTGCTTTTCACATATGCTATGGAATGAATATTTATGTCTTCCCAAATGCATATATTGAAACATAATCCCTGATGGTATTTGGAAGTGGAGTATTTCAGAAGTGATGAGGTTATGAGGATGGAGCCCATGAATGGGATTAGTGTCCTTATAGAAGAGATCCCAGAGACTTCTTGCATCTTTTCCACTATGTGAGGACGCAATGCAAAGATAGTCATCAATGAACCAGGAAGCAGGCTCTGACCAGACACTAAATTTGTCTGTGCCTTGATCTTAGACTTCCCAGCCTTTGTAACTGTGAGAGATAAATGTCTGTTATTTATAATTTACCCTGCCTATGATTTCTGTTATAGCAATCCTAACAGACTAAGAAACATGTCAACACTTTCTTATATTTAAACAAATTCTCAAGTTTTCATAAATCACATTGTAAAGTTTAAATCAAAAATTTTAAAATCAGTTCATAATTCAATGCTTTAGTGGATTTTACTCAATTAAAAGTGCCACATCTGATCTTTTCCAATTTAAAAAATATATTCTTTTCTTTTCAGGTTTAAAATGAAGTGTGGGCCACATTGATTCTGAGTTGTGTGAGCTCGAATATAAATTATATTGCAGATGCAGGCTACAAACTTACAAGAATGTTACAACAATATTGCTGTAACTGGTCAGGAACTCCAGGAATTTTAATCTTCGTTCTGTCACGAACCTGCTGTATGACCTTGGAAAGTTAAGTTCTATGTCTGTGCATTTTTACAGAAAAGATCACTGTTGTATCCAGGCACTTTGATAAACATGTCATCACTGTACAGCGTAACACACAAGGAAAATCAGATTCACAGAATGTATGACCTGAAAGAGAACATGAGGGAGTATCCTGTTCATACCTTTAATCTCAGACAGTCCTGCCCATAAACCACTAGTCATATCATGGCAGAGTCAACGCCGACTGTGGATGGAGCCCAGGCAAGTGACATCTATTTTAGAATTTAAACAAAAATTTAATAAAATGATTTCCTGCTCATTTTAATCATTAATTATAAAATACAGCAACCATTCAACTATATATATGATATAGTTTGCCCATTTTTAATGTATTTTTAAACATTATTTTATATACACCCAGTATACTGTTACATTTTTTAAGACAAATTGTTAAAGTCACAGCTCTTTAATTTTTTCTGTAAAAGGCTGATTTCACATCTTATCTGTCTTTGCATTTTTCTAATAATATCTGAAACCTTGCCTCCATTTGCATTAGAACTCCAACCACAAACACATTGTCTAATAAGTTCCGGAAAACTTAGCTTTTGCTCTTAGACACTGAAGAAATTAAATCTTAGGGCAATCTTATTTAACTTGGATTCACAGAGCCTTATTCAGCACACAGTATTCTTAAAAGGGTGGCTTTACTTAACTAATGTGTTCTTTCATTAACTTCTACATATATATTTTCTTTATAACTCTACATTATATAACTTTATGTATAATAATTTAAACAAGCATTTGATTATAAGAAATATTATGGTAGATCAGAATTAGTTAATTTTGAGTAAAGTGCTAAGCTGACATAGGGAAACATCTTTTCTGGGCAACACATTTACTGAACCTCTGCTAAATATTTTTGGCATGTGAAAAATCAAAGATTGCACAATTTGGATTGAAAAGAGAATGAGAGTATTTGTAATAACTCTCATTTAAAAGCTGCCTTCACTTATTTATGAACTATGTACATTCTGAGTGTGACATTTTAGAGAAATATACTAAATCACCAAGTCTTAGTTATAAAGAAGGCACATTAATGAAATTCCTGGTATTATATTATTTTTGGGTACTTCAAATTACTAATTACTGATTCATTCACACGCTGCTAAAATCAATGTTGACATATAATACATATGTAATAAGATGCATCTATTTTAAGTGATCAGTTCGTTAAGTTTTGACAAATATATTTACTTGCATCTATATAACTCCTATAAAGTTTCAGGATATTTTAATAGACTTGCAAATTCCCTCTTGCTCCATTTATAATCAATGTTTCTCCCCCTTGCTCTAGGCAACCACTGATCTGCTGTCTGTCAGTCTAGATTAGATTTGTCTGTTAGCATTTGTTCACCTTGTTGAATCTGAGCTTGTGATTTCTCACCTCATAAGGAATTTCAGCTGTCAGTTTTGTCAGTAATCATTAGTTTCATCATTAGTTTCATTTTACAGATGAGGATATTACACCACCAAATGTTTAGGTGGCTTGGCTTCAATTCTATGACTAGTTAGAATCTCAGTAAGTAATTTGTGTAACTCTGACCAGGGACTTCTTATCTTTATTACTCTTTACACACCGCAAATCATGAAAAACACAATATGATGAAAATTTCAAATGATTTATCCTTATATTATGCCAACTATTTATAAAATAGAGTAAGTTATCTCTTTTCTACTTTGTATTTTTGAAGAAATTTCTTTATAAACTGAACTTACATTTCAGTAGCACTGGAACTTTTATAAATTTATCATAAACATTTTAATTCCACCAACTTGGACTGTATTTGGAGCTAGTCGTGATTGACATGAAACTTTTCTTCGGTGATGCTGTGAGAACAGCCACTAATCTCATCTTTTAAAAGTGACATTTTAAGTGACAGAGGATAACTGCCTTTCATTTATGTTTTTAAAATGTTAAAAATGTTAACGTTTGATTTCTTTGCCAAATTTGACTCTTTTTAAATAACCCAATTACTAAGGTCTCGTAGTTATCAGAATAATAGTCAAAGAGAACACAATTTTTCATAAATTGAATTTAATTAAAACTGTGTTTATCTCTTAAAATCAGAATATATCCTGACAATAAAGTATTATAAAATATGTTAAAACTGAAAAGAATAAATAGCAAAAAAAATTCTGAATGTGACCGTGTGCAAAAGAATATATTAAATCATACATATACTACTGAGTATCAAGTAAATAAAACTGGAACAGTGAGAAAAAGGTTTTGAGCTTATATGTTGCGACACTTATGCAAAGAAGCATGATGTGCTTTCTCTTCAGCGTTTTACTTTTTTTACATGACTAAATATTCCCCTCCTAATTTTTCTCCATTTGGGCACTAGAATAGAGTTTGCAGTAAAAATATATTAACTTTATTTTAAAAGTATTTACTGAGACCCTAATCTGTACTATGACTTGTGCTGGGCTTGAGCATATAGATAGGACATATATCTTGTGGAGGAAACACACATGATACTGACATAAAAACAGTTAATCAAATTATATTTCTTATGTAGAAAGATGGGGTCTAAAAGTTGAGTGAATTAGGCAGGTGAAGAATGGAAACAAGTACATTTCATGTTGTCACTTTCCCCAAATGTACATCTTCAGAAGTGAAGGCCACCATTCACCTCTGAGAAAAATGGGTATCCCCCTGGAAATGACAATCACAAATAATTCTACTTCCCTGGAACTTACAGAAGATATTCATGGGGATAAAAAGCAATGAACTTGGGAATTAATCTCTAATTTGTATTGAGAGCCACAGAAATGATGGAATTGCTTAAAACATGAGATTTTAGTATTTGAAGCAAAGAATATCCAGTCTTGATTCCTAAAGAACTTTCCCAGTTAGAGAACAGGTAGAGAAGTAGAGGCCAGTGAAGGGTTCTAAGAAGGAGTGGCAGAGATGTGGGAGGAAGTAGAAATGTGGGAGGACACAAAAAAGGAATAAAAACGTGTTTTGAAAAAGTAGGAGCGATCCACTCTGTAGAATGCTGTGGGAAGTTCAGTGAGATAAGGAAAGAAAAAACACAATTGGGACTTAGGAACTTGGAATGTCAGAAAGCATTAATAAGAACAGCTTTGGTCCAGGACTATGTATGCATCGAAACATGGTTGGAGTAGGCTGAGCAGGAGAAGCAAGGTGGTGAAAATAGAGAATCATGGGACACCACTCTTCCAGGATGTTTATATGTTGTAGGGAGTCCACTTACTGACGGGAGCTTGATACAGGACGGGAAGTTTTCGTGTGCTTTATCGGGAGAGAGTGTCCCTTGTCTACAAGCTGATGGAATGATCCCACAGAAAAGAGGGCTGAGTGTGCAAGAGCTGAGGGAATAATTAAGGAAAGCCATTCCTGAAAAGGGGGAAGGAGCACAAGTGGAGGTTTGGGTCTTGTAGAAGAGGAGGAAAGTAGTAGTGAAGGATCAAGGCAGATTTGTAGATTTGGTGGTGGGGTAAGTAACGATATTGTTGATGAATGATGTTTACAAAGTGTGAGACAAGGTCATTAACTAAGAATAAAGTAAAATCGGTGATTTTTGTAGACTGCAGAGAGCAGCGCTTTCTCTCTTCTTCAGCTGTGCTCAAACCCGGGACTTGACATTTCATACACTAATAGCCGCACTTTATCATCTTGGCCTTGAATATGGGATAAGAAGAGGAAGGAACCGAAGGGAAAGATGGGGGTGACTTTAGAAGTGCATCTCTTTCACAAACCAAATAATGCGGGAATCACTGAATCCAGTCTAGTAGCTTCTGTTTTATTCTATCTTTTTGTCCACTTCCTTTGTAATTCTGTTTCAAAAAAAAAAAAAAAAAAAAGCGGCTTTGGGTGCGCATGTGCACACACGCACAGTGTAGGACCATTGCGTGTAAGCAAGAAAATGTCCGTAAGACTAGTGATTTACGCAGAGCTCGACAGCCAGTGATCCCCCACCCATAGGAACAATGACACAGATAATGTTATGTTGAAACCTTTTACTCTTGTAGTCATTATTCGCAAGGTGATCTTTGGGTGCTACATTTTTTTCACGCCCACATTTTTGTGCTTTTCCAATAAATACGATCACTTTTTAAACAACAGGACAGCATGCTGTATATTGTAATATCTCATTGGTGCCCAGTGTCTTTTCGTCAACTGCTCATTATTGGCCCTTTTCATGGATATTTTTGGCCTAAAAATAATGAGCAGGTGGCGTGGAGGTAAGAAGCCATGTGGGTGTTAATGTGGCATCACTTTCTGCAGAACAAGAGGAAGCGTTTTCGGAATCTCAGGCTGCCAATCTACTCAGCTGGCACCTGTGGTCTAAACTGGAGCACCACTTTGAGAGCAGGCATGTTGCCACTGTAACAGATGGTCGCGAGTATTGACGGCCAAGTGATCATGTATGTACGTTGGTTGTGGGTGTTGAAAGCAAGCTGCTCATTTAAGAAGGTCAAACAGCAGTTTGTCCAGAGCTTCCACAAATAACACTAAGAGCAATAGCAGTCTATTTCTCATATTCTATTAATTATTGTCTTACTTATGCTCTCATAAAATTACTTAGATTATTCAGCCTGAGAATTTCATATGGCAATCGATAAAATGCAGTGGCATAGCAGATGCCCTGAATGTGAAATAAGTAAAATAATTAACTCTGATAGCTGGGAAAAAATGGCAGGGAGAGGCTTAAATGTCACATAAAGTGAATGGGAGTTGAGAGTAAATTACATGTAATATATTCTTTTTAAATAGGATGCTCGGTCTGGTAAATTTATCTTCAAACAGCCCTCAAGTTTCCACTAAACTGACTAGGCTTATTATTTATTAATATTGGAAAATTAGGCACATTACAGACCCTGTGAAAGGTCTGTAGAGCATTGTTCCTACCAGTTATTTTTTCCCTAAATAGGCTCAATTCAAATATTACCAATCAATCTACAACGGCATCATTAGTCATCCAACTTCAAATGAATAATCAAAAATATCACAAGACATACTAAAAAATGTAAGCCTTCCAATAACTTTCATTCCAGTTTGTTCAACCAGCAATATTTTTATGAAAGAATAAATAAATGCAGACCAGTATGCATATCAGACAGACTCTACGATGTCTCCTTCTCCAATTAACCCTAAATCCTGGCATCTAAGACCGAGTGGAATTCCCTGTCTCTGAGTACTGGCAGGATCAGTGACTTATTTTAACCAATGGAGTATAACTAAGATGGTATTATATTACTTTTATCGTTGCATTATATAGATTATAACTTCTATCTCACTAATGGGTGAGCTTTTTTGCCTTTTTGTTTTGCATGTTTTGAGAAGCAAATGGCCATGATGGAGGTATATACGGTAAGGAACTGAAGGCCACCTCTGTCCAAAAAGCCAGCTAGGAGGTGAGGGAGACCTCTGACTGATAAATAGAAAAAAGACAAGTCTTGTACTCCAGAAGACTACCAGGAACTGAGTTCTACCAACAACCATGTAAGGCTGTAATCGGATCTTTCTCCAGCCAAGCCTTAATGAACTCCCAACTCTGGCTGGTACCTTGATGGCAGATTTCTCAGAGATCTTGAAGCAAAGCACCAAACTAATTCAAACCTGGATCCCTGACTCTCAGAAACTGAAATTAAAAAAAAAAAAAGTTTGTTGATTTAGATCACTAAGTCTGTGACAATTCATTATGAAGAAATTCATAACTAATAAACGGTTATTGACAAATTAATAAAAATTCAGGCAATGAAGGAATCTGTATGGACTACAATGGCAAGGAGAATTGCATAGAGGAGACTGCCTTAAAATGATAGAATAGGTGTTGTCTGCATTCCTAAAAGAACATCATGAGGAAGTATGATCCACAAAGAAAAGATCATGAATGCTAGGGAGAATGCTAAAGGATATGGAGATAAAAGTGAAAACCTCTGCCCCAAACAACCCCATGCCTTTGTCTACTTTATTCTTTATCTTTGAATTGCATCAATTTTTTGAGTTATTAGTATGTAGTAGATTCTCAATAAGGTTTCTAAATAATTGCAAAATGATGAAAAATTGGCAGTTTAGTGAGGATGGTGAGTGTATGATAGAAAATAATAAAATTGACATGCTAGATAAGATATTATTTGGTGAATAATTGATGAAATAAGATGGAATTTTTGTAGTAATAAAAAATCCTGACATTTACTTGGTATTTCCTATGATGAACAATAGGCAAGTGTTTTATATGCATTATTACATTAAGACTGGCAACAAGCCTATGAGTTAGACACTATTTTTTGGAGAATATATATATATATATATATATATATATATATATATATACATCAGCATGGTAAAGCTTAGAGATGTTAAACTGACTGTTCAGTATCTCTCACTCTTGACAGAAGTTGAGCTGGGGTTTAATCGTGGGGTTTCTGATTTTAAAAACAATGTTCTCTACCTATACAGAAAGCTAAGCAATTGATGAAAGAATAGAAAACATGGGTACTGTAGTTTTGAATTAACAATGAAGTAAAAATAAAAAAGAATAAAAAGGCACACATGTATTATAATCATAACTCTGTCACTATAGAATTATGCCATTAAAATACTTTCATCTCTAAAATAAGAATTATTTCCTAATTTTGTGTGTATATATATACATAAATTTGTTTATTCAAATTCTACCTTTTTAGGTTTTTGAATTAAAGTGTACACTGGAGTTTACATTATTTTATATTCCACTTTATTATTTCATTTGTGGGAACAAATTTTTTTTAAACTACTTTGTTTTAAGTACAATAGAAATAAAGGATTTTATGTTCCAGGAAAGTGGGGGAAATTGAGGGGAGATAGGAAAGATAACCCATAGTGCAGGTGAAAGTATTGGGTTTTAATCAGAAGGACACCTGTCTTCTTGTGGAAGGGAAGGAAGGAGAGCTGAAATGATGAATTTGAGTGTCAGAATTCTAGGGAATTACTATATTACGGCTTTGCTTAGCTCTTTTTCATGTGAATTAAGTGTATTAGTTTATAGGGAAAAAGGAAAGGAAAATATCTAGTCTGAAATGACTGGAAATAATTATGGGCAGTGAACAAAGAATCAAGTTCCTTGAGGATCATTAAAAAAAAATCTGAGATTAACAACTAGTTGTTATTAGTGACTATGAAGATATGGAATAGTGGTATCTATTTGATTGTATCCATCAGCATTTAATTGTATAGGGGCATGTTTAGAGAGGTTACATAGAGAGATTTTAAGTATGAATAGGTATTGCTGGAGAAGTAACAAAATGATAGAAGGACAAAGTTTAAACAACTAGAAAGAAATGGTCCATGAATCTCAGTTGTATATGAAAAAAGATATAGCCCATGATGATAAAAAGCTATGGTTAGACACTAGGATATTTATATTTAACACAATAACTTCAAGGATGTTTTATTCCCAATAATCCAGTATGTAACCCCAGGATGGGTGAAAAATGTAATGCAGAAAGTTATTTATAGGAGATGATAATTTTTTATCAAGAATATGTAGGCATTCTGGTGGATTAGGGAGGGATTCTGTAGATCATATATGAAGATATTAGGTAAATGAAGATAGTAGCCGCAAAAGAGTATGATTACACAATGAATAATTATAGAGAGAAGTATATAATGACGGTAAAATCATTAAAGAATAGTGAATTTTGCAAGAGGATGGAGGAGAAATAGTTTGGGAGTAAGGAACAGAGTGATCGTGTTTCCCAGCAGTAAGTCTGTGGAACAAAAAAGAATAAAGAGCCTCTTTCTGCATGGACTGAAAAGAAAAAAAAAAGCATGCTCATTTAAGAAATAGAGTTGGAAGGAAGTTTTAGACAAGAAAAGTTAAGAGTACAGCTAAAGATATTGACATTGGAACAGAAGATTTAGTGCCTATAGTAGCGCTGTTAGAGG
Organism: Camelus ferus; assembly: GCF_009834535.1. Lineage (NCBI taxonomy): Eukaryota > Metazoa > Chordata > Mammalia > Artiodactyla > Camelidae > Camelus > Camelus ferus. The sequence goes on along the minus strand of NC_045696.1, from coordinate 18,317,762 downwards.
TGTGGAGGGATGGAGGAGAAACTCCATCAGGGAAAAGGAAATTTAGAGGGTTACTAGAGATATAAGAATAAAGCACAAGACTGATGCTCCAAGAAACTTACATGTGGAGCATTGACCAAGAACAATAGTGATAAGTGGTTAGTCTTGATGTTGTCTTGCAGAACAGAGAGCTCCTTTAGGTCTAATGAAATACAGCAGACGCCTGGAAGGGACAGTCCAGAAGTTATGGTGTAGAGCTGGGCATTACTTTTCCTGAGTTAGTACAGCCGAGGCTGTCACCAAGACTCGAATGTCTTGCAGGTGTGAGAAGACAGTGACCCATCTGGCCATTACTCAGCTCATCCTTGCTGGCGCAGCCTTTGTCAGGCTGGATATTATGGGCTCACCTGGTTTGCCATTTGTCAAGGCATTTTGCCATTTGCCTTATGTGCAAGAGAAGTTGCAGTGATTAGAAAACTTTCATTCTGTAAAATAATCATGACAGTAATAACCTCAGAGAGTCAGAGAAAATTGCAAAACTATGTAGGAAAATGCGAAGGCTGAGGGAAGATTTGTGTACCATATGCTTCTATTAACAGAGATGCACTACAAATTTGGTTCTAACGGCCAAACCAAAATGGAGACATGATCAGTTAAATGACTCATGCCATCCATCCAGAAGGAGAGCAGGAATATTAAGCACAAAAAGACCTTTATTTTTAAAGACAAATATATTTTCTGATGTTGAGAACTGAGAAACAATTTCTTTTTTTTCTTAAAAAAAGTTCTATTTAAAAGAAGCTAATAGAAAAAGTGAGAAAAATATTTTTTAATTTATCCCTACAAATTTCAGGAAAATGTTAGAAGTTTTAAAAAAAAAACATATATATATAATATCCCTCTTTTTTCTTTTCATGCCACAATTTTTCAGTAAAAATGGAATTAAAAATATTGCATATGTCATGAGATCACTGTAATAATTAAATGAGGTCTTTTTAACTAGCTTAGCATTGATATACTTGCTTTAGAAATCAGTGAGGCACAGGGAAAGGTTAAGACTTTTCAGTAGAATTTAAGACCGGAACTAAAAATCCTGGTAAATTTATAAGGGCAGAATGGAAGTGTACCTACGTGTAAGATCCTGTTTTCCTCAGGAAACAGATCTGAGTGCATCTGTTCCAATTAAACTATTAATGAATAGTCATGGCCCCAAAATGCTGTGCCATGGAGGTAGTACGTAATGGTTTTTAGCTTGGAAAGTATTCGAATAATGACCTGGTGTGATTTTTTAAACAATTAAATCCTCACAGTGGTCTCATTTAAGCAATTTAGTTATGTTGAAACATTCAAGATGAAGGTTGTGAACTGAACTGTCACATAACCATTGTACCGGATTGTTGAAAGATATGCCATGAAATACTTGAAAACAATTGGTGAAGAGGATGGTTCTGGTTTTAGAATAATTAATGATAATCTTGGTTTCAGAAAATAGTTAGAGAGCAAGGACAAAAGTCTGCTGAGGCCACTCATAATGTGGGAAATAACACCATATAATCGGAATAGAGACAAATGCCAGTTGTCCTAATTTTAATATTAGGGGTGTTTAATTTGACATTTACAGAATTAGAATTACTTTGAAATAGTTTTTATAATTTAAAATGAAGAGTTACAATTTATAATTTTTAAGTGTATCCTTGCGTATTGCTAGTGAAAATCTGTCTGATTTTTAAAAGGCAGCCTTTTAATGACCATTTAGAGAATGGAGGTTCCGATCAAAGAGACAGGGGATATGACCATGACAGTCATTCAACAGTGGGATGACATGGCCAGGACAGATGTGCTGGAACTGGCAAGGAGAAAATGGGTGAGGCTGAGATACAGATCAAAGAACACAGAACAAACATTCGTAACCTACTGATATCAAAAATTCTGGTTTAGGAGAAATACACACTGCTAGTTTATAATCCTAAATTTTAGTACACATATACATCTTTACTCTCATTAGCAATGACATTCACTACATGCATTTAAGTGTGTATACAAGAGAAAAACTTTAAACCCCTGTTTCACTGAATTTAAAACACCATTCCACTTAATTTTAAATGTCCTAAAGTATCTTTGAAATAAATGGTTGTATGTATCAACATTCTTCATTAAAAAAAAAGATGTTTCCTTGGACCAGAAATGGACACATCTGTGGCAGTTACTCTCTCCTCTCCTGAGATGCCCGCACGCTATCTGTCCTTGGCTGCTTTCTGTTTGGAACAGTGTTTTTCCATTCTCTTTAGATCCACAGGATGATTTTTCTGGTTCCTGGGAGGTTTCTACCCACACTTAATTGAGAATGGATTTTACACATACTCCTCTTGGAGCCACTTATTTCTTGAGAAATACTAGGTCAGCAATCTGGACAATATTTACTAGGTGAATGGGGAATATATTTATGGATTTTTAAGCTTAGCCTTCCAAATACTATGATAATTAAGACAAGAGAATCACAGTGCACTCCTGAGTCAATGGTAACTACTACAAACATGGAAAGAAACTTTCAACATCAATACAAGAGCTGCTTAGTCACTGAGTACTAATTTTGGAATACAGATTTATTGTATACAATAATACATACAGCAAAGTTTGCAGAAATACAGAATAATTTAAATACTCCCTAATTAGATTTAAACATTAAATAACTTTTGCCAAATGTAGACCTCATTAGTTTGCTTTTCTGCTTCAGTTCCAATATTTTCTAACATATAAAGCTCAAAGAATTAATCTAATATTTGACTTAAAGTTCATTCTTGTACTATTTTGTGCTCAGATGGTCCAATTTAGAGTTTCATGATGTTATGAATTTTTTTCACAGTGACAGAAAGCACATAGCTTTCACTACATAGCATTTTGTCCATCGAAGAATGGATTCCACTTTTATGTTTAACTTGATCTTTTTTTTCCTATGGTTAACTGTTTCAACAAAATTCCATGATGAAAATAGATTACTTATTTCTCATAGATTTCTCTACTTCTGATTTTTTTATCAGAATAAACCTTTATCCATCTCTAATTATTGTGAGAGATCAAGAGTTCCACTTCAGTGAAGTAGAATAAAGTAGGATAAAGATAAGCAAACGAGTGACATTTGTAATAGTTGACAAAATAGACATTTCCCAGGATTAAGTAGTAGCAATTTGTCTTTGCAATGGATAATCAAGTCCACATGATGTGCTAGAGAAATGCTCGATATCACATGATTCTGAATGCTCGTATGCTCAGCACTTGTCAATAACAGAGCTAAATTTCGAGTTTTAATAATACGTCAAATATTAATGACATCACAAATAGGTAAACTTATGGAGTGCTTATGATTAGAAGAATTTTGTTCACATGATGAGGTATATTTTATAATGATCCTTATTTTTAATATTAAGAAAATGAGGCAAGAATATTAAATGACTTGCTCATCCTCATGTAATGTGTTCTCATTTCTAAATAAATGTGTTTCATGAACCTTCTAAATATCAAAATAAATAATAAAGCATAATGTAAAATGTTATAACCTCTTGTGCAACTCCTGATTCAACCTCTACAAAAACAGAATTCTCATACATATTAATTCTTAACATATTGGTCTCAAAACTGTCTCAGATGCTCTTTTAGAATAGTATGACTTTGTAGTGGAAAGATTAGGTCATTTAGCAAGCCACCTTTATTTTAGAGATGGAAAAATTTATGCTAGAAAATAAGGTCTATATACTTAGTTATTAGCATATCTATGATTGAAATGCCTGTAAAATTCTATACTATATTTTAAATATGCATTTGTGTGGTTAGTTATATGCTTAAATGGCTAATTTATCCAGAGAGACTAATGGTTGCAAATAAGAACCCTAACAGACAGACTTAAGAAAAGAAAAAAAATACCATTTGACCCCAATTTACCTGAAACTATTATCTTACTTTTATGTCATTTACAATAAAACAAATCAAAACTATAATTTATATTACCACTCCATTTTCTTGCCTTGTAGTCTCTAATTTAACCAAATTTAGACTCATCTCTTTAAATGCCTACCACATTTTCCCTTTAGATACTTACAAGGCAGTTCAAAGCAGAGTTTATGACACAATCCATCCCACTCCACTTCTCCTTCTCCAATTTTTTGTTTCAGTAAGTGGTGCTACTAGTTACTCAAGTGGTCAGGCAAACTTCCCAGATACACTTAGTTCCTTGTGTCCCTTCAACCAACAACCAACAAGCAATTCATTCTTAGGTCTGTTGGCAATTCTTCCAAAACAGTTTAAGAATCTGAACCATTTTTTTTTTTAATTTTTTTGCTAGCTACATTGCTATCACCCTCTTCCAAGCAATTATCAACTCTGACCTGCACTGTGTTATTATGAGAGTCTGGTAACTGATCCTCCGGATTCCATCCTTTGCTTCTTATTGGACATGGCATCCAGAGTGAGATTATTACATGTAATTTGGAATCATCAGCTTATAAAGAATATCTAAAGCCGTGGAATGAAACCAAGAGTTCATAAAAAAATGATAATGTAAGTAAAGAAGAACAAGGATTAATTTTAAGGCACTCCAACATTTAGAGGACAAGAAGAAGATGAGAGGCAGAAAAGAGTTAAGGAATAACAAGTGACATAGCAGGAAAACCAGGAGAGTATAGCCTCCAAAAAAACACTGACAAAGTTTTTTTGTTGTTTTTTTTTTTTAAATCAGAGAGTGTTCATCTTTGTCAAGTAGCATTGCAAATTTCAGGAAGAAAATTTATGTAACTGGATTTGAAAAAAGAAATCAAGTTTGTTGGTAATTAGACAAATGTTGCATCAATGAAATAGTAAAGACAAGAGTGTGTTAGATATTTGTGATGAGAAATTGTTGACAACCAATAGAAACAATCCCTTTGAGGATTTTTCTTCTGTGAAAGGATCACAGAATTGTGGTGGCAGCTGAAGACAGAATAGAGTCCTGGGAGGACTTTCGTTTGTCTTTAAAGAAAGGTGTCATTCTACTATATTTGTATGCTAATCAAAATTGTCAAATAGGAAGAAAGAAATCAGAGACAAGAGAGAGCAGTAATCTGTACAAAAGCACTTTTTTTTATTACTTGAGATGTAAAAGGGTCTGGTGTACAAATGGAAAGATAAGCCTTGGTTGTGAGCGGGAATTGGTCATCTTTTATAGTAGGAAAAAATATTTGGGTAGAGATCATGCTTTATTTGAGAAACAGAAGACAAAATAGTGTCATCAGGTGAAACAAGGTTTCAATTAGAGCAAGAAAGGGAACACAAGGTGGAGAGAAGAGATAGAGTAAGTACATAAGAGATTTTTCTGAAGAAAGACTATAAATTCTTGTGGATACAATAAAGTATGTCTGGGAGGCACGAGGAGGAGGCACTCAGGAAGGAGCTGGGAGAGCTCTAACAGCAACTGTCTGTCTTTGTGCCCAACAGATACTTAGCACAAGAAAAGCTGAGAAATTGAAATTCTGAGTAAAACACTAGGTAGCCTTCTTCACAAAGTTTCTGTCTCTGGATAATAAACTTTAAAAAGTAAAAAATGAAACTAAAAATTCAAAACCATAAAGAAAAGGTGAAGGGAGGTAGACTTCTAAAAAATTAAATTTATGAAGGATACTAAAAAAAGTATAAAAAATCAAAAAGGAGAAAGATCATACTCATGATTATTTGCAGACCATTGAAACATATTTCCATATTTCTATATTGATTTTAAACTATTGTATACTATATACTTATATATATTTTATATTTAATATATAAAATAAAGTACAAAAGTTCTCACAAGTGAATAAATCATTATAAGAGAATTCAATAGAAAAATGATAAAAGCAGTGAGGACGTAATGTAGGTAACCAGCATAAACCCTTGGGATGTGGAGCTTGCTAGAAACAGAGATACACAGGATTTACTCAAGCCTCTAGTGAATCTGTATCTTTGGATATAGGCAAGCAATCTACATGTTTAACGATCCCCAGATAATTTTATAGATGACATATTTGAACTATTGGGTTAAGAAGTTTAAAAGTACTATTTATAAGACTCATTGTGAGAATAGCTTACAATTGCTGAAGAATGAAGTGTTAATTGAGCTTATTTCTTACATGAACTGATCTCATCATCACCAGAAGCATTATAGTTATTATCTAAATGTTAATGATGTAACTTTACTTACATAATTAGACAATTCTAGAGGACAATTCGATCCAATTGGGAAATAGGATTATGAGTCATCATATTCATGGTTATTTTACTTTTTATTCATTAAAATACAATGCTTCAGTGTAATTTTAGAAAACAGAAAGCCAATCTCTGAGTAGGATCCAAGATGTTTTCTAAAAAACTACCTACAACGTTTTGAATACAGTTTATGTAAGAGTGAACATAAAATGTATATTTCTTGTTTCAAATTAGCATGCATTCATTTCTTTAGTTGATGTTAGGTGAATTTACCAATTTTCTATTTCCTTTTGTAAGTGTAAAAATATTTCAAAAGTATTCTCTAAAAATAAAAAATGATTCTTAAGGCCATTTAATGATATACCAGAATATATGTTTACATCAGCCTATTCAAATTCACTTTTGGTAAAAGTGAGACCGTTTTAATAGGTAATATTAACCAGTCAATCCTCTCAAGCCCGCAAGGTAGGTAATGCTATTATCAGCAATTTAGAAGGAGAGAGTGACTTGTTGAAGCTCAGACTTATCATCATCAGACCACCTGAAATTTGAATCCAGGTAGTTTGATATCAGAATCTGCATGCCTAAACACTATACTCTAAATGCTTTGCAAAATTAAAGACAACACTTAAAGGCAAATCTATGGCATTGAGTGTGCAAAGAATGAAACTTCACTTGTACTCAGAATGAAAATATGGTAGGAATAAAAATCACTGCAAGCTTTTTTCCTTTTTCTTTTTTCTTTTTTAAGTGAGGGAACCTATATGTAAAGCATAAAACTGTAAAACTTGTAGAAGACAATTTAAGGGAAAAACTAGTTAACCTGAATTATGGTGATGACTTTTTAAATACATCACCAAAGGCATAATCCATGAAAGAAAGAATTGTTAAACTGAACTTCATTAAAATTAAAAACTTTTACTCTGAGAAAACAATGTCAAGACAATGAGAAGACAAGCCATAGATAGGGATAAAATATCTAATAAAGAATCTAATAAAGAACATCTAATAAAGAACGATTATCCAAAATATAAAAAGGGCTCTTAAAACACAATAATGAGAAAACAAGCACCCCAACTGAAAAATGGGCCAAAAACCTTTACAGACACCTCACCGAAGAAGAAATACAGCAGACAAATAAGCATGTAAAAAAATATTCCACACCATAGATCACTAGGAAATGCAAATTAATAACAATGAAATACCAGTATCTACCTATTAGAATGACCAAAGTCTAGAACACTGGCAACACCAAATATTGGCAAAAATGTGGAACAGCAGGAACTCTCATTCTTTGCTGGTGGAAATGAAAAAGGGTGTGGCTACTTTAGAAGAGTTTGGAAGCTTACAAAACTAACCATGTTTTTATGCCAATACTAGGAGGATCCATTAATAGTGTTCTTCCAAGTATTATCCAAAAGAGTTGAAAACTTATGTCTCCAGAAAAATCCATCGATTTATGGACAATTTATTCACAATTGTCAAAACCTGGAACCAACTATGATTTCTTTCAGTAGGCGAATGGATAATTGGCCTGTGGTACATCCAGACAATGAAAAATTATTCATCTCCTAAAAGAAATGAGCTATGAAACTGAGTTATCAACTCTTTTATCAAGCCAAACGACGTGGAGTAAACTTAAATGCATATGGCTAAGAGGATGAAGCCAGTCTGAGAGAGCTGCGGACTATTTGCTTTCATTATGTGATATTTTGGGCAAGGCAAAACTATGGAGACAGTAAAAAGACGAGTGATTGTCAAATGTCGAGGGGGATAACAGAAATAGATAAGGGCACAGAAGATTTTCAGGCAGTAAAACTAGTCAGTATGATCATTTAATGTTGGATCCGTGTCATTACATATTTGTTTAAACTTTTGTCCAGTGAGCTGTAATGTAAACTATAAATTTGGAGGGATTATGACATGTCAATGTAGTCTCATCAGTTGTTAACACATGTACCACTTTGGTGGGGGATATTGATAATGGGGGAGGCTATGCATTTGTAGAGGCAGGATTTTTTGGGAAATCTTTCTGCCTTCAGCTCACTTTTGCTGTCTTAAAAGTTCTCCAAACAAAGTCTTTAAAACAAGTGAGGCATACATAAAAATAGTCCAAATATTCTAAAACTCAATAAATAATTGAAGATTATGAGTCACTATTTTCTTGTAATTTTGAAAGTACTATCAATATTTTAATGAAACATAAATTATAATGTGTTTAAACTGAGATAATACTAGATTTTATGCAACATCATTGAGGTTTTCAAAGTACTTTTATTTGTCTTTCTAAAGTTAGAAAAATCTAAGGATAAACAAACGTGCATAACTATTGTGTGAATTATAATTTTTTCAAATTCAAATTTTTATTTTTTTTTAGGAATCTATGACTATTGGGAGATATGTTCAGATTTAAGAAAATAAATTATGTTAAAATGTTTTAATATAACATAATTTCTGGATTTTTCTAATAATTTTGATATAGGTTTTTAATACCAAAAATAATTGCAAAGTAATCATAAGCAAATGAAAACCCGTTATCATGATCTTGCATAAAATATTAAAGACCAAACTAATTTTATTTTTATATAAGTTGATCTATGCATATTATAGGTAATGAAATTTTATGAACATCCTTTGTGTGTGTGTGTGTGTGAGAGAGAGGGGGAAAGTTAATCATTTTAGCCTAAATTAAATTGATCAAAAAGTTGAACATTCACTTTAAAAGTACTATATCAAAACTATGTGCAATATGATTCAAATAGTAACAAATACATAGATTTACATATCTTTCACAAAAGTAACCACATGTATGAGTATTTGTATATTCAAATATATATCTTTATCTATATGTCTATATTTATAAACATAATCTTTATCAATGGCTATACAATAATTATAACTATATATTTGCAGTTTATGTATTTATATGACCATATGGGTAAATAAACCTATAATTAATGTATATTTTAGTATATATATAGTGTATAAAATAATACATATAGTTGTAGATATTTGTATCTTAAATAAATTCACCGCTTTAAGGTGTTTATTTTTGTAAAGTGAAATTTCAAGTAAATGTTATGGTCTTCCTTATACCTGCCTAATTTTTCTAAATTTTCTACAGTAATTGTGTACTGTTTTCATCACTCAAAATGTTCTTTGTTGTTTTGCTAAATATCATTTTCAAAGACCAATACAGGTGAAGATGGAGGCTGTGACCAGATGATGGTGGAGGGGACTAAATTTTAATATATATGATTTATTAAGATCCATTCATCAGGTATTAGAGATTGATTTTAGAATGGGGGAGAAAGAGAAACTGAAAGACAGAGACAGAGACATACGGGGACCAAGTGATAGTGTCAGAAACAAAATGCAATGCACAGATCTCAACACTGGGAGAAATTGTTCATTTACTCCATTTACATGCCTAATTCTAACATTATACAATTTAAAACTACCTTGATTAATTGAAATTTAACCTGTGAAATCAATAGAAATTTTTCACCCTGCTTCTACAAGGGTCAGTACAAATTGAACAAGAAAAAAAAAATTTCCCTTTTAAAAATAAAGGATAAGATTTGCCCTATTTATTCCCTTTCCTTGAGCATTTACTTTATAATAATTTTAAATTATTTCTCTGTTTATTTGAAATGCATGTAAAATTTTTTTAAAGCTAAAATGCTCACTTTTGACCTAGTGCTCACTTATAGTCCAGGAATGTCTTTCTCAAAAAACTGGGAGCCACCTCTTGAAATGTAATCATCAAGGAAGATAGAGGCCCCAAGTCCCAGTTTCTGTAGGAGGTTAGGAGCCTGACTTCCGCAGGGGATTTGCTCTGATGTGAAAAGTACTTCCTGTCATAAAAATATGAGAAGTTATTTTTTTCTTTTAAACAAAGTCAATTGCCAGCACAGGTGGTTTCTCTAAATACCAAGTGAGTTTAGAATGAATTATGTGTGACAAACGGTGCCATCAGGTTCTCTACTTGAGAACCAGTGATTGCTTATCTTGACAGCATGCATGGAATGGGTTGTATCTATTTAGCTATGAAAACCATGAGGGTTTTCCTGCTTTTGCAACTTCTTACAGGTTGCCTGTGAAGCTCATCCCATTCTATTATTGAATGCTTATTCAATAATGGAACTATTTTATTTCTCATCTATATTTGTGGAGAGGCATTCTGATTTGGGAGGAGATTTTGATTTTAATTATATTTTCCACAACACTTCCAACTGCTAATTCATTTCAGCTGTTTGCATTATGACATAATAATGGTGAGGTAATTTTTTTTAATTTCCTGATTTGCTTTTTATGGAAACCTCCAAAGCCTCAAATGTTTCTAAAATATGAGCTGTAAATTTTAAACGATCAGAATTTGTATAAGCATCATCTTAAGTAAGTTTGTTTTCATTTTTAATTTTTTAAATTACATTGGTTCATGGAAACATAAGGCAGTATCCTAGAAGAAAAAAAAAATGAAATGATGGCAAAAATGTAATAATTAACAGGACTTAAAACAAAATATTATTTATGTTTATGGTTATCATTAATTGACAGGTATAATGGCCTTACTCTCTGTTCTCTCATCCTTCAATCCACTTCTTTTTACCATCAGAACGTTCATTGACATGATACTCAGTAGAATTGCAGTAGTTTTCAAAAAATAGATGTCATTTTATTGGAAAAGAGATCATTGCATTTACCTAGACAATAGTGATTTGTTACATTTTTCTCTGGTATTCTATTTTTGTGTCATTATTAATAATCGTTGTGTACAGCTAACCAAGACAGCAGGTGTGATGTCCTGTAAAAGACGAGGTGAAATCATTTGAGACATGACTTTCCATTGTCATCATTTGTCATTTTTCATCATATTTAAGATAATATGGTGTTTAAAATTAATATTTGCAGACAAAGGGCTAGGAACCATAAAGACAATAATGAATAGAGTTCTTTAAAACGGAAAAAAAAGAAGATTGAAGTCACAGAACTCTGGATATTAATTAAATGTTAAGACTAAAAACATTTTGCTATCATCATAGACTTAAGAATTTGGTAATTGCATGATTAGAACTGCATGGATTAAAAAAATACTCCTTAGTTATACAAGTCATGCTTCAGACTCTTGCACATAGTTCATAAAATATGTGCAAAGGACCAATATTATTTTCTATGCATGAGAAAAATGTTTGTTATGAGTGAAAAGCATGTTTTCATGTTATTAATAGCTAGAATGCTAATACTACCAAAATTAATCCCATTCTTTGCTCTGTAAAAATAACTGGATATTGTAGGAAAGACGTTTAAGCTTAGTTCCCTCCCTCCAGATGACTTCCTTTATCTTTAAACATGTTCATCGAAGCAGTTATCGAGATTCAAGGAGAAAGTTTTCAGTGGGTATTTCTCCTCACAGTCATTTAAAGTTGTTTTTTATATTGTTGATATAGTTAAATATGGCTCTATAAAAAGGTTTTAAAGAAGATTTATTTAGTAAATATATTTATCTCCTAAGACATGCCTTCTATTGATGTCTACATTTTGTTGGTCACTAATGTTCACGAACAAATCGATGTTAATTTTTATTTGACAAAACTACACATGCCAGGAATGCATTTCTAAATTTGAGTTTGTGAACTTTTACAATATGGTGAGCAAAAGAATTTTGCAATAAATCAATTCTGACAAAATAATGAACTGATTATATAGGTGATAAACCTAATAAATAGTAATAATTAAAATTAATTAAATCAATTAAATTTACCAAGGGGACCATAAATAATGACACCTCATAAAAGTAGGAAATATTTAATTACACGTTCTTCTCTTCAGAAACAAATTACTGAATGAAATCGTTTGGGGTTGATTAAATCATTGTATTATGACATAGTTATTGCTGGTTGAAACAGCTCAAAATAAGAAATGACTTACACACAATATTTGTGTTCTATCTCGCTTAGCAATCTAGACTTGTATGAAGGTTACACATCATGAGTGTGTCCAGGGACCCACTCCCCTGCTAATGGTTTTGCTCTGCCATCCCTAGCATGTTACCTTTTCTGTGAGGTCAGTGCTATCTCATTTGCATGTCTCGTGTCATAAGAAAGAGGAACAGAAGGGAAGTCATTCCTCCTTAAGGGAAATACCAGCAAGTGAACAGAAGAACTATCCCTTCTATACAATTGGCCACTCCTAGTCACATTGCCATACCTGCCATTTAATGCAAGTACAGAACAGGAGCTTATTTTTCTAGAAAATAGTATGGCCAGTGCCTCCCAATACCAAATTTAAATAAATCCACCATAATACAAAAGAAAGCAAAACAAAATAAACATCCAGAAACAAAAACAAATAAAACACACACGCACACACACAACTACCCCTCAAACTCAGTCTTTTAATACAAAGAGGGAAAGGAGAAAAAAAAACTAAAATTGAGGGAAAATTCGCAATCTTTGGGACAATCAAAACAAGTAGAGAGAATACTGAAACAATTACTTGTATTTCATATGAAAATTCATCAGGATTAGTTTAATACAGTGTAGTGACTCAAACTATTTAGGCACCAATGTTTTTTTTTTCAGTCAAAAAACAGCCAATCAACTGATTTTAATATTTAAACACTGAAAATAATCCTATCATGCTGTTATCTTTGGAATTACAAATACTCTGAAAAATCTTATAATAGTAAATATAACGTGGCTCAGAGGATCAGAAGATGTAGAAGGAGAAGATTTTATATAACATAAAGTTGAAAAATTCAGTTAATCTGATTATTCAGGGTGGCAGAATGATGCATTATGAAAGATTCTCAGTGATGACAACTTTCTGTAAACTGATAATTAAAAAAATGACTAAAACACAGTACAATCAGTCTTTATCACATGAAACATTGCAAAATATAGAATTAAGTGATTTTAATGTAAAGTAAGGGTATTATAAAACGTTCAAAGTAAAACTAAAGTAAAATTTTATATAATACATTCATAACTAATCAGTTTTATAATAAAGTTCTAATTTTCATCTCCTCTTCTGAGGAAGTTAGGATAATAAACATGCCCACATGCCCAGTCTGATTCTCCATCCTAGTCTGATACTTCACCGTAGCACAGGGGAAGATACCATTGTGATTCTCATGCTGAGATCTAAATTCCCATATCAAGATTATTGCCACATCAAGGTAACTTTCTTGCTGATACTCTTTTTGGAAAGACAAAAATAAATTTTTAGGGTGAAATGCTGTATGTCTCGATATAAAGTAGATTACACAGTTTTATATATTCCTCAAATCTCATCACACTATACACTTAATTATTTTTTTATTTTTCTTTATACAAATTAAAATTCAATGAAATAATTAATTCTAAGGTGTGTAGGGAGGTGGGGCATGTTTTTAAAGTAAATACTTTGTTATCTCATCGTATAAAGTTAATTTAACATATGTTAAAGCTCAAAGTCACTTTTCCTTTGAATGACATTACTTAAAAGAGAGCAATCCATCCATGATACTCCAATGAGATTCTATTAAAATATTATTATAAAATAATTTAAAATTTATTTACAAAACCAGATAATTAACAGATTATAAAACTTATAAAACTTCTAACTAGTAAAGCATAATTATTACTTAATCACATTCAAAAGTATTGTTATAACAAAAGTATTATTATTATTAAAACAAAATTGTCTCTAATATTAAACCAGAAAGAAATAAGTGGCTTTAGTTTTCATACATTGCTCATCAGCAAACACCTCATGTGACAGTCATTATTTGAGAAAGTTCTTCTGACATACCTCAAATTCCCTAAGGTACCAAATTTACAATACTCATACAGCAGAGATATGTTTGGAAAGTGGTGTTATAAGATGGAGAAATCGTTAAAATAATATTTTACCTTTAAAATTTTGCTGGCTAGAAAGATAAGAATCTCAGATAATAGAAAAAATTATTTAACAAAGCTAATAAAACTTTGTGGGGCATGATATGATAAAGAATTACATGTGACAATGAATATATATATGTTCATGTATAACTGAAAAATTGTGCTCTACACTGGAATTTGATACATTGTAAAATGATTATAAATCAATAAAAAATGTTAAAAAAAGAATTACAATGTAATGATGTTTCTATTTAATAGTTATATATATAATTTTTATTTTTACTGAATCAATAATTCTTTAAAATGTTTAAAACTATATTTACTTATTTTAATATTTATTATAGAATGTAATGAAAACAATATTTTATAAACTAGACCCTTATTAAAATCCTTTCTCTAGAGTTCATTTCATGGGCATAACACATAGATGAAGATAAACTATAATGAGGCCCTAGATAATTTCTGGAGCTAATTCTCTCTGGAGAGCCATAAGATAAATTGACCTTATACAGAAATATTCTCTCTATTGCATTGCAAGTTAACACTATTGATATTTCAACACCCTTAGAAATCACATCATATGAGAATAAAACATCAATATTTTAGACCCCTAAAATTCTACTTTATCTAGTTCAACATTTTGCAGATGTACACTGAGGGCTAGATAGATTTGGCTTCTAGCTAGATCTGCTCCATTAGTTCCTCTTTGGACCTTCAGCTGAGGTAGGTTTCCCTCAGGGCAAATGATAGGAAGTCAGACTATAGAAGCATATTATACAAAAGAAAAAAAATGATGACTAATCATTCAGTCCTCTGCCATTCAGAAAGTGCAAGATGTCCTGACCATGGTTAAGACTTTTTCATTCTGAGTGAGACACGAAGCTGTGATAGAATTGGGAGCAAAAACACCTATTATCTGACTTTTGTCCTGAAAAAAACTATTCTGGTTATCTTTTGAAGAGTCATGTCATGGAGGAAGGGAAGAAATTGGGATCTTATAATAACCCAGGTGAGAACTGGCCAAATCTAAGACCAGGGGTAATTTTTAAAAAAAAATAATGAAAATTAGTGAAAACTGAGATTCAGGATATATTTTGAAGGTAAAAATAATAAAATTTCATCAATTATCCATTCAACAAATATTTACTGAGAGCTATGTGCCACTATCCAAAGCTTGTGGGATACATTAATTGACAAAACAAATGGTAATTACCAATAACATAGAGCATTCTGGTGAAGATAGTAAGAGACAATGTAAATGAGGAAAGATACAGTATTTTAGGCGGTGATAAGTACTAAGTAGGAAAATAAATCATGGAAAAAAATATAAAACTTTTATTTTAGGAAAAGTTGGATACAGATGAAGTTATGTAGGGCGGGACATAATGGAGACTTCACTGAGAAGCTGACTTTTTAATACAGAACTAGTTATAGATACCTGGATAACTAGTATCCAGGCAAGTGTAAAAATCCTCGGCCTGGATCCTACATACTACTGTGTTCCAGGGCAGAAAAACAAAAAGACCCCAATGAGACTAGTGTGTAGTGAAAAAACGGAAACGCCTGAAAGAGATCAAGAGTTATCATAATCCAAATCTAGGATGGCCATGCAGGTCCTGATAAGCACTGTATTGGGGTTGTCCAACAAAACAGAACCAGTAGAATATAAATGAAGATTTATTATAAGGAATTGGATCACATGATTATGGAGGCTGAGAAGACGCTGGAGAGTCAGTGGTATAAATTCCAATCTGAGTTGGAAGGCCTGAGCAATCAAGGAGTGTCAATGGCCTAAGTTACAGGTCAAAAGCAGGGGAAGACCAATGTCCCAAATGAAAGGTCAGGCAGAGAAAGCAAATTCTCTCTTTATTCTATTCAGGCCCTGAATTGACTGTTTGATCACCACCCATGCTTGGAGGCAGTTGTTTTATTTAGTCTACTGATTTAAATGCTAATTTCATGCAGAAACACGTTCACAAACACACCTGGAATACTGTTTAGCCAAATGTCTGGGCACCCTGGGGTCCAAGCAAGCTGACATAATATTAACCATCACAAGCACATTAGCCTTTTCTCTGTATGAGATAAGAAATCATGGAAGATTTTTCTCTAGACGGGATATCCAGGTGCTATTTGGGGAATAAAAAGGTAGAATAAAAGAGAAGGAGATTGGTGGTGGTTTGAGTCAACTAGCAAAAGTAAAAAATTTGGAAGGTATATATACAAAATACACATATACAAAATACAGAGAGTTAAGATGCTTCTACTAGAATAGTAACAGTGGGAATGGTGAGATGTGGTTAAATTCTGGATGCACTCTGAAATAAAAGTAGCAGTGATAAGATTTTCTGAAAAAAAATCAGATGAGATGTTTAAGGAAAGGGATTAATAATGACACCAGCTCTTTTCTTCCAAAATACTGGAAAGTTAATGTCACTATTTGATGACACGAAGAAGACTAAGGGGAAATTAGCTACATGTTATATCTGGGTAAAGACATATAACTTTTATTTGAATTGAGACCATTATTAGACACTCAAACAAAGATGCTAAAAGAGAGCTGGATTTCTTGAGTTTGGATTTTGGAAAAGGGGTCTGGGCTAGAGATCTAATTAGGGAATTATTAGTATTAGGTGATCATCAAATCTATGATATACTATGAGATCATCTAAGTAGTAAATTTAAGTATAGAAGTAATGAAGTCTGAGTCCACAGAGGGATCTGAAATACCCCAAAACTTAGATATTGGGAAGATTATGAGGTTCTACAAAAAGACATTTGTGAACGGCTGTTAAACATTAAAAACATATTTTATGCAATAACTTAGAAATATTTAGTTTCAAGTTTTGGACCTTAGAATTCACCTAGGAAAATAGTGAGAAGTAAGCAGTCTATTACAAGTTCTACATAATGTATGACATGCATATTTTATCATTCAAAGTGCCACAAAACAATTTCTAATGCTGATTGCTGTGTTAATACCGTAATTTAATTTCATGTCTGCTTATTTACACATGATATTTGTAAGCTTTTCAGCATTAGTCCTTATAAATCTAGAATTGTTTTACTGGAAATGCACCTCTATTTTCAAATGAGAGTGAGTGGGAACTATTACTTAGTTAATATGTAAATGTATCATAACCATTTAAAAAATATATTTGGTCTTATCACTTAATCTCTACCACTTTCATTACTATTTATTTATATAAATTCACATGAATTAATGAATTACTATAATAGCCTACATGCTGATGCAAGCTATCTTTTCCCCAATGCCCATTTTCTACAATGGTGGCTTCTAACTTTTCATCCTTCTATAGAGTCAATTTTAAAGATAAAACAGATATTTGATACTATCCATTGCCTTTAAAGTTTTCGCCACCAAGTTCTGTTTATCTGCACTTATATATTTTCATTTTCCTTATTGGATAAAGATTAACTAGCATACAATATTTTCTCTATAACTTACCTGGCATTCCTATTATTTATTGCTGTGTAACAGAGCATCCCCAAATTTAGCATCTTAAAACAGTCATTTTAATATGCTCACAGATTCTATGTGTTGGGGATTGGGAAGAGGCAAAGTGAGGACTGTTTGTCCCTGTTCCATGAAGGGACCTTACTTGGATTCCTTTAAAATAATAAGTAACTCATCATTTGGGTCAAGAATTATCTGAATATATATTCATTCACTTGCCTACCCTCTGACACTTGTAGTTGTCTAGGAACTCAATTAGAGCTCTGGTCAAAATATGGTATTTCCATTGGCCTAAGCTTTATTGCAGCACTATGTACAAAACATATTACATGTTGGATTAAGCTCCTAGTGCAAGTGTTGCAAGAGAGCCAGGTGGCGGCTGTATTGCCTTTTATGACCTAGCCTCAGAAATCATGCAGGGCTCACTTCTACCTTAGTGACAAGCCCTTCCAGATTCAATGGTTGAAAACATAGGCCTTATTTCTTCATGAAAAGACTATCAAAATCACATTATAATAAGAGCATGAGCAATGAGAGATGTGGCAGCCATCCTTGAAAAATATAATCTTCCACAGTGTACCCTCAGCCACATAATTTCACATCTCTCCCACATGAACAATGCATACATCTCCTCCTTCATTTGGCCATTCTAGTATTAATTCAAATTTGAGAATTTAAGTTCCCAGGTATAGAGGAAGCTGCTCAGGTAAAGGATACTGGGTACAGCTCTTTGTTTACTATTTCTTTTAGTCTGTAGACTTGTAAAATAAAGAGAAAAAGTATTTCTCTGCTCTATTGGGACTGGAGGGAAGGGGGCAGGGCACAACCATTAAAAGAATGACATAGCCTTTGAGGATACGATATAAACTGGTTAGAGCCAACTAGCCCCAAGATGGCAGAAGATTCAACTTCCAGTAAACCTTGAGCTTCACTATAGGCTTATTGTAATGTATTAAAATCCTAAATGACACACCCATATGCAACATGACAGTTCCCACACCGATCATAAAAGGCCAAGAAGCGGGGGGGGGGGGGGACACCAATTCCTGGCATTCCCTCTCTTTCCCCAAAACAGTTGTAATAACCCTCCCACTTGTTAGCATTATGAAATTACCTAGCCCACAAAAACTAACCAACCCTGCATCCCGGGGCCACTCTCACTTTTGAGGAAAAAACCTCACTCTTTCTATGGAATGTGTTTCTCTCTAAATAAACTTGCTTTCACTTTACTATGGCCCCCTCTTGAATTCTTTCCTGTGTGAGACAAGAACCTGCTTTCTGGTAACACTACCACACACTCATCACACAACTGTGGAATAGGCACGGGTAACCACTATAAACATTCCCAATTTCAAATGAGAAAGTCAGGAGGCACTCAGAAGCCACTAGTCAATAAAGCTCCTGAAATCAATTTGGGCAAACAAAATGCTAAAAAAAAACCAAAAAAACTACCTGGATATATACATACATGCTACTTTTTGTCAAAAAGGAAGGATTACTCAGATGCTGTAACTAGAAGTCAGGTTCAAAAGCCACAGGGAGCAACTCCAAGACACTACAACTGAGCCCAAATCCAAATTTAAAAATATGCCCAAATCTAATAAATATAATCCTCTATTGATTTAGTCTCCCAATGGTACTACTGTGAGAAAAAAATCCTTACGATTATTAGAACCCTCTTTGTTTAGACCTGTATGACACCCCTGCATGATTTTTAGAGGGAGTTTTGCCCAAAAGGTTATGTGAAATATTACCCTATATAATTTAAGGTCCTAACATAGGAACTTACGGTTCTACCATGGATTTAATCTTTGCCTCAAAGCTATTTTTTAATTTCAGAATAATTTGCCATCTGGAAAATTTGGCAACAAGGTGCAGTTTTAATTTAGAATTCTACAAACTCTGACTTTTAAATATTTAACAGCTCATTCTTTATTTTATTTAAATTTTATTTAAAAGCAGAGAGAAAAGGCCAGATGGCATCTTCAACACTTTGCCTGGAGGTCTTCTAGTTAGCAATTAAGTTCATTAGATATGATTCCTATTTTGCACCTTAATTTAGGCAAGAGCATTGCCAAATTTCTTGGCACTCTATGGCAATCCCCCCTTTCCTCTATTTCCCAATGCCATTGCCCTTAATCTCCTTTAAGCTTTTACCGACAGGCTTCTCCAAGCCACTTAGGTTCATTAGCACTATTGTAATACTGTTCTAAAAACCTTTTAGGCTTTTATTAACAATAACATTATGACTCAAAGACAATTTCACATGGGTTAGGTTTTGGTTATGGCAGCTACTACTTGCAGTTTTGTTCCATTCATTTACAAGTGCATACAACATTACCCCAAATTTTTCATCTTAAAACAATCACTTATTATGATTACGGATACTTTGGAAATTGCTGAATTTAGAAGAAAAACAGAAGGAATTTCCATCTGTTCAACGATATCAGAGGCTATACCTGAGAGGCCTCAGTTTCTGGGCAAAAGAATCATGTGAAGGCATTTTCATTCATGTCTGATGCTAGGCAGTAATTAGGGATTCCTGCTGGCTGTGTCAACCAGAACACTACTTCACATATGCTGGACTTCCTTATAGCCTTGGATGTGTTACATTATCACTCAGATTTCCAAAGTTCTCCAGTGTCCTTATATGAACCAGCCTCAGATGTCATTTAATGTATTTTCTGCTATAATCAAAAAGCCATCACTCAGATTCCAAGGAATGAAAATCAACCCTCATTTTTTGATTGGAAGAATGTCAAGGTGACATCATAAGAAGAGCCTTACATGGGAGTTATTTTTATGGACATCTATGGAACATAAAGTTGGCCATGCCTGCCCAGCTCAAAATCTTTTCACAGAGATTGTATCATTTAAGCAAAAGGTAGCAGAAATTATTGCATACTGAATATGTGTACTAGTTAGAATATTTTATTTGTTTTGTAGCATTAAATTGCTGTTGTCTATAATTGATCAGAAGTTACAAAGGTACAAAGCACAATCAATATTATACCATGTAGAGTGCCAAGCAGCAGGTGCATTTTCAGTGTTAATTTCTAAATTAATAATGCTCTTAATACTTTTGATCAAAGTAAGAGTCCCTTGGTCTCATAGAGAGGATGGTTAACTTTATGTGTTAACTTGACTGGGCCATGGATTGTCCAGACATTTGGTCAAGCCCTATGTATGGCATGGTGCTTCTGACACCACAAATTGGCAGAATTTGTAGAGTAGATTGCTTTCTCTAACATGGGTGGGCCTCATCCTATCATTTGAAAACCAGAAGAGAACAAAGAGGCCAAGCAAGAGAGAAATTTGTTTGGGCTGAGCTGATACACCTGTCTTCTCTTGATCTTGGACAAAACCTCACATTGTAGATGCTCCTGGTTTTCTGGCCTTCCAACTCAGACTGGAACTCAACCATCAGCTCTCCTGGGTCCCCTGCTTGCTGACTGCAGGTCTTGGGACTTCTCAGCCTTTGTAATTTTTTGAGAAAATTCTTTATAATAAATCTCTCTCTTTCTCTTTTTCTTTTGTTCTCTAGATAGACAGATAGATAGATCGCCTGGTGGCTCTGTTTTCTCTGGATAATCCTAATATAGTCATATAGTAAAATTTTATAATTCTGGAAGGAAAAATGAAATTTCTCAAAAAATAAGTTATAATAAGTGTATTTTTACAGTCATGAAGAAAAGTAGTCATGTTTTAATCGTCTTAAGGGAAATAAAATCCATCCTTACACAAATTGAAAAAAATATTTCATTCCTATTACTGTGGAACTGTTATTTTTGTTGTTGGTGGTAAGCTGTAATAGACTAAAATTGATTTTTACTATTGAAAACAAAGTGGCATTAGTTTTTTCAGATTTCTACCTTGAGGAATGTTACACAAATAAATTGAGGGGAAATGTTATAAATGCATATGATTTCATATCTGCTGCTCTCATTTTGTAAAAGAAGACTATTTTCATGCTATCTTACTACCAGTTTACTTATTCATTTCACAAGTGACTAATAATAGCTAAACATATGATAGTAAAATAAGATATGATAATAAAATAAGATTTTATCAAAACTAGGTAAGACTGCAACACAGAGACAAAGATCCAAATTTAGGAGATGGTGAGAGATTTTTTAAATAAATATAATAAATCAAAACTGTAGAAGTGAGAACACATTAAATGATATTTAGTTAGTAAAACAAATTTTGCAATATTAATTCTGTATCAATGTGACTGTTAAGCTCTTTACAAATCTAACATCATTTAATTCTTATCACCACTCAGTGTTATAAGTATTGTTAGCATGTTTTTGCTTTACAGATGGGAAACTGACACATAGTACCCCAAATAATAGATAAAAAGTAGTATTTTATTCTCGGTGGCTAGAATATACTCTGTTATTAGTTGTTGGATGACAGTCTTGATAAATTGCTAGGATAATTTTTATTTCTAACAATTGAAAGAGGGTATTTTCAAAACCTGGTCATGTCACGCATTGCTTGTCACCTTTTAGGAGGTCCCCTTTGCTGACTCTGGATGACAAAGCCTGAGAACTCCTCCTGTTCCAGCCCTTCATCCACCTTCCATAAGCTCTCCTGACTCGGGTGCCTCACTGTTTTATCATCTTATTGTCCACAGTGGCAATGTATTATTTAGCCCCCAAATCAAATAAAAATGAAATGAATGAATGAAAGAAGCAACGAACAAAGTGAAGATACTGTCTTTCAAAGGGAAGTCAGTAGATTCCTGACGCTGACTAGGAAGAAACTATCCCACTATTTGATTAGAGCTTATTCAGTCCTCCATGAGTAGGCATGCAGACACATAAAAACGATTTCACATCCCCACATTAATTTACAAAGATTAAATGTGTTTATTACTGAGATTGTACGCTTAGAGTTTTTTTAAGAAGCAAAACTTAATGTAAGTCTCCATTATACTATGACCAATAATTTATTCCACAAAAATCATAAAAGTCCACAAGCGTGAGTTTATTTTGAGTATTAACCATATAAAGTGTTAAGTTCTGATTGGGAATGATTTGCTCTCAAGAAGGGTCACGGTGGCTATGAAAAAGAATTCAGTCTTTATCAGAAGGACCATGGTTCAAGTTCTGTCTTTCCCATTTAATAACTATATGACTTTGGGAGTAAAAAAAATCTTATTTAAAAGCAGTGACTAAATATTCACTCAACTTAATATTATTATAATTATTCAAATAGATAGTAACATGAATATTTAAACACCTGTACTAAATACATATTTACAAGTTTTAAACGACTCCAACTTACATGCATAAATATTAATGTATCTCCAAGTTGTTATCCAGAATAGTCTAGAATAATGTGTTTTAAACAAGATTCATCCAATCCACTAAAATACAAGTATTAGGGATACTCACTAGTGAAACTATGTATCCAGTTGCCCAGAGCTATTCTAGATCATATCTATTGTCCCAGCATCCCTTTCAGGTTAACATTTTTCCAGAAGAAAAATGTCTTCTTTGGACAATAAATTATGTGGTCATCCTAGACTCTCATCACTAGAAGAAGTGTTTCAAAACCCAGCACAGATCTGAACAGATCAATTGAGATTTAACAAATAGTTACAAGTTAAATTAAATACTGTTAGTAAACTGAAATTTCATTTTGGGACTTTACATAAAAAATTGGTCTAAAATTCTTCAAGCATTCCTAGCTGTGTAGAAACTTTTTTTTTTTTAATTTCCAAAAGCAATTAGGAAATAAAGATATATAAGTGATTTTTAAAATTACTGTTAATCATCTATAGACAGAATGTATACAACAAATGTAGTTGTTATTTGTTTTTCATTCATGTTTATAACACACTTCTACTATTATCATGTGCTTTCAGTTCCATCACTTATCCTTAAATACATCATTAAAATATACAAAGTTATGTATATATGCATGCATATGTTGGCACGTCTAAAACATCCAAACAGCGACAACCACCAAAGTGAGAGTTTAACGTTTCGAGTTGGAGGTAAGATTTCAATGCCAAAACTCACTGTCATGTTTTGGATTAGCATTCTCTCTAGCTCACATGTTCAACATATGAGCCCGTTCTAGTCACTGTTCTAGATACTGTACAAAACTCCCTGCTCCTTTGGAGTTTATATTATAGTGGGCTTACTGTACATTAAAAATAAAAATAGATACTAATTCATATGTTAATGTTAAGGAGGAAAATAAAGCCAAGAATTGGAGTTGGAAGTTTGGGGGGCTCAAGAGTGGACATTTTAATGAGGGAGTTAGGAATGATCTTTCTGAAACAAGGGAGCAAACCAAGGAAATACCTGAGGAAGGGCCTCCCAGGCAGAGGACGTAAGAGTCGTAGGGGTCCTGTTGTGGGAATGTGCCTAGACCCTCATGTGAGTAACTGAGCGAGAATGGTGAACAGTATGGCTGGAGCAGGTTTCTAAGGACGGTAGCAGGTGCTGAAGTCGGGAAGAGACTGAGAGACCATGTGAAACTAAGAATGTGGTTTGCTATTGCAACAACTGGTTTCCTTGCAGAAAAAAAACAACCTACGGGAACACTTTGATCAGAAGCTTGGTCATATCTGACTTACACAAGACCTCTGGACACTGGATTAAAGACGGACTGAAGAGACCCATGGACGAAAGCAGGGAGATCAATTAGACAGATATTACAGTGATTCCAGGTGACATGGGCCAGGCTGGTAGAGTCAGTGGAGGCGGGAAGGACTCTGGACATTCTGAAAGGGATTAATGAGATGATAACAGTGTCTAACAGAGTTCTTATGCATATCAAATAAAATAATATGCTTGGAGTATTTAGCACAGTGCTTGGCAAATAACAAGAAATTAATGAATATTGGTAAGCAGTGGTAAGTAATAATAGGGGATTGATGGTGAAGTTAATGAAGCATATGCTTCAGAACTCCTCACCAATGAAGGTCAGTTGTAAGGCACTCTTAATGCTTGCAAATTTGTATGAATTTTCTTAAGGGGCTCCTCAAACATGTGTAAGTTTCAGGCCACAAAATTCGGATCTGCCTCAGGAAAAATTATGACAATAACAATAGTAGAGGGAGAAAATGGGAAGGAGAAGGAGGAAAAGAGTAATAATAACAAAACTAAGGATTGGAAGAATGAGATGGAAAACTGTGCACCACAGCAAAGTTTTTAAAAGGCTCAAGAAAGATGCATTAATTATAAACGTAAATATACATATTTGCAGCTCCTCAAGCTTATAAAGCAGAGTTGAGTAATGTTTAAATTTTTTAATCAATTTTCTTATGTAGATGAGAGGCCTCTGATGAATTTGGCTGAAAATTAGTAACTAATCTTTTTCAAGTTTAATGATATATAACGATTTTTAAAGTCTATTAGTTTTCAAGAATTAATGGGAGTGCTCATAATGGAATCAGCCTGATTGTCTAGTGTAAATCCTGGGTTGAACATCTGGGATCTCTTCAAAACATTTAAATCTTTCAGCACTGCTTGGTTTGCTTGCTTGGTGGATATGCCTATTATCAAACACTTTTTTATCATGAAAAATTGCATTTCATCCACAGATGGCCGCCATTATTAGCAAGCATAGCACTGTGATATGTGGAGAAGGTATTCTGATTAATTTTTAAGTGTGTTGGTAATGTTTATGTGTAATATTTTATGTCAATTGATAAAGAATCTTGAATACAAAAAATATTGTATAACCCATTTCACAAATGGCTATTATTGTGTTTGCTTTTTGCAACAACTGGAGGGCGGCTACACTATTAGATCTAGTTTATAAGTAAGAGGCTTGGGTTGATTAATGACTTTCACAAAGCTCATGAGATAGAACATGGAAAAGCCAGGGAAAGACACAACTGTAAAAATCAGAATCTCGTATCCTTTCTAATAGATGGTTCTTCTCTTTAAACTCTCATTTTGTCTCCTTTTTTCTTTCTGTCTTTAAGAGGCTTCTTTCTCTGTGTGTTAAGCCATTTTGCTCTGTTTTAAATGACACAGCCATCTGTACTTTCCCTGAGAGGTTATTTTATACTAGTGCATGACAGCTCCTTTCAAAAAAAGTGTTCAATCAAACTGTGACAGCTAGTAATAATTATTTAGCACCTGTGTTTGTCTAGGAATCTAGTGACTTCATAGAATGTATATAAATTTGGCTCCTTCAAGCTTTTGCATTATTTAATATTCTATTGAGAAAGGGCTCATTAAGTCACTTCTAAAGGAAGATTTTGTGGAGTCTCTCCTTACTCTCTTGGATGAAGAAAACGTAGAGTTAAACCTACAGGAAATTGAACATTTATTTTTTCTAGAATTTTCCGCATTTTAGTTTCTTTGCATCTGCTTAATTAGGGATCAGGGACACAAAATTATCATTGAGAATTAAATAACTCATTAAAATTCATTATTATAGATAATCAAAATTATTTGACATTTTTGAGATTGCAAAATTTAGTTCTCAACTGCCTGAAGTTGTAGGTTTCTGTCTTTACTGGACTGTATTTGTAGTGAAACACTTAAGTGTCTGTGTATTGATAATTGAAAGAGTTTGAAATTTTGGAAAATAGTACTAGTTTGACTATGCATACATAAAAGTAAACATTTCACATAATTATGTTCTGGTTTATCATAGTGTCAATAGTTATAGAGTAAATTAAATAATTATTCAAGTATCTAATAAAATAAAAATGGATAAAAATATTAACCAACACATAACATTTATTGATACAGACACTATCTTAAATGTTTTATGTATATTTACTTATTTAATCTTTTCAACACTCTGTTGAAGTAAGTAATGTTATTATCTCAATTTGCAGATAAGAACTTAGGTATAGAGAGTTTAACTGCCTGGACAAAAGTTACATCACTGCTAGGTGATAGATGCAGAATTTATCCCCAGGCGCTCTGGTTCCAGAGTCTCCACACTATCCAGCTGTGCCCTATTGCTCACTATGGTGCCTTTCACAGCCTCACTCGGATGAAAGGAGAGTGACAGATGAAAGTAGCAGGTATATAGGTAAGGAAAAAAATTATTGAATGTTGAATGGAATCAACTGTCTTTATCATCACTAAGATGAGAATTAAAGAAAGGTAGATATTTGAATGTCAACAAGATTAAATTAATCAGAGTTGTTAAAACATCATTGTAGAATCTGGGGACAGTTTCCAATAACATAATACTTGGTAATATAAACTCAAGAAATATATCTTCCCTTATGATCTTAGTAAATCTGTGTTCATTTTGAATAGTAAGAAAAAAAATAGCTTTGTATAAAAAAAATTTTTTTTCCAGAATGGCTGTACTCCTTGAAGTGTGTTCAGGAAAGATGGGTTACAATACTCACTGATTGATATGTATTCCTAGAAAGCATTTCTATTTGCTACAGTTTTCTTTGCAGTTTTCTAACCATGGTCAGTATTTCCTTATCCTTTTGACGTCTTGACATTTGTCTCAACAAGCACACAGATTCTGCTATACTATTCAAAATGGTCCTAGAGACCAGATAGAAGCTCCATTTCTACTCTTTTTTTTTTTTTCTTTTGGTTCAATGGAACTACAGTGTGTCCTCAAAACCAATATCTATGAAATAGGGTTATTTGATAGGAGCATGATACTACTTAGAACAGCAACATTAAGTGTGGGGTAAAATATGAAATGAGTGCAAATGAGGGGTAGACACTTTTTTGACTGGCAAACATACAGCAGAAGATCCCATCGGGAGCCTGCATATAAGCTAGTACCAAGATAGCCAGGGACTCTGTTCCCTCTGTTTGCCCTGCCACCGCTCCTGCCCAGCTCTCATTCCATTAGGCCTGGTACTTCCCCTCATATGTGCATTTTAGACTTACCAAGATTCTTCTGCATTGGTCCCCAAACTTCACTATGTCATTTTCAATTGGTATTTTAATTACATAATTTTGCCAATAACACATCATTAAATGAAAAATGAATGTGAATGTTATTTTCTCGATGGAAACTAAGTTGAATAGCCAAGAAAGACTAGAAGAATGCAGGTAGATTAAAATTTTAAAGTTTTAAAAAGAGGCATAGGCAATAAAAATGTAAAGTTTGCAAATAATTTTTAAATGTTTGAAAGAATCTTGCCTTCAAACTATTGTGCCACTAACAAAGTTTCCGGTGTACTTTAAAGAAACAGAAACTTGTGGATTTATAGAAAATGTGTTATTGGTGAAGACTGTAGGAACAGTATGAGTTTGAACCCCAATCAATTGAATCCAAATTTTAAAAAAGGATTCTTTAGATAATTAAATAAATATCTCTGTACTAGAAAAATGTTAACTTTTAAAAATAACTTTGTAGTACTCAGTAAATATACATAAAAAATTTTATGTTCAAGAATGAGCATCAAGTATTACTAGGCAAAATACCCTGTATGCAAATTTTAGATGAAACTAAAATAAGTAAAATCAAATGCTTGAGATAAGTTTATATTATTGTGTATGATTTCTTTCTGTAACTTCCTTAATTATTTTAACTAAGTCTTCAGTTCTTTGATATTAATTTTGTATACCAAACACTCTCCAGCTTTACTTTGATTAGGATGCAGGGCATTCTTCACTAACTCAGAGAAAAAGGTGATTTTTTTTTAAATGTGTTTACATATATGTTGCACTCAGATGACTGACCCCTGAAGGAAGAATTCTAAGTGCATATATGTTTATTGAAGTGGAAATTATTGTGCTAACACCAAAAATTGACTATCCTGTCTGCCTCATGAGAAAGGCATCCAGTATGATTAAAAAAAACAAATGCTAGACAAAGCCAGGTAAACAAAATGACACTTGGATTCACTTCTTATTCCTGTTCGGAATGAAGAATTTTCAGACAGGAATAAGCATCATACAATTCACAAATTAAGAAAACCCCAAAATAGGAAACATGACAAGGAATATAAAATCACCTCCTCATTCCCAAGTCCTACATAGCTATTTGTTGAAATTCATATTAAAGCCTTGAGCTATTTTAATATGTTCTCAAGTTTAGAAAATTTTATATGAATTTGTATCAGACTGGTAATTTTTCTAGATCTCTGAGTTTTTGCTGGTTATAAATTTAATATATTTTATAGCTTCCTTGATCCATCAATTGTAGATAGTTTAGCGGGTTTATAGTGAAAAATTGCACAGAATTCTTTAAACTTGCTTTCTATCAAAAAGAAAATGATATAATTTGAAAAAATGCCTGTACAATTTACTAGTCCATATAATTCTTCCAAGTTTGTAATATTGCTTCCTGTAGCAAGTTGATGTAAAAAAATCCAGCTTTCCAAACATGATTGGAACTAGAATTAGGTATGATTTAACTGTGCTGTTGCTTTTTTATACAATTGGATAAACCTATTTCCTGTGTCAGATAGCTTGAAAAAAAATGTACTAGGAAAGAACATTGGGACCTTTGCTTGGTTCTTTCAAATATAATGTCAATAATATCTAAAAAGTTAAGGCTACCCAGATTCAGATGACTTGAAACTGTATCAAAGCTTATTCATGCAACTATCCCTCTGAGTTTTGTCAAACATCCATTGTCACAATCAGCCAAACATCTATTGTCACAATTGTTTTTTTTTAAGTACATCTGTTTACTCTCTTGAGCTTATAAAATTTGCCACACAAAACTTAAAAAAAAGAAATATTCAATTAAATTCTACAATACTACCTTAACCTTTGCCTTCATTTTCTGAAGATAATGAAAAAGTAGTATTAGATGGTCTACATGTGCCACTTTGCTACACCATTTAATAAATTAGATATGCTTTTAATGACAATATTATGAAAGAGACTCACTCTCATACACTACTTAATGTAATGTATAGAAGAGGCAAACCAAAGTCATTATTTTAGTAATTGTTTTATCCTTTCTTAAATGTAGTCATATTTTATAATGAGAATAGGAGAGAATTTTTATTATATATATGTTTTTATGTTAAAGTGTACGTTTTGATTGGAAGTGCATAATTAACTCATTACTATGACTGATTGTCCTGTAAATGAAAAGAATTAAAAATAAGAATAAAGTTATAAGTAATTAATCCATTAAGTATTAACTTTATCTTATTTTTTTAAAAAAGAAACAACAAAGCTCATGAGACCTTGGTACATGAATCTACTTCACCAGTTTTTCCTATGCCTCTATTTTCCGTTCCTCCTAATTTATTTGCATACTATTTTTGTTTGTTTCCTGTCTAGGCAGCTCTCTGAAACAAGGAGAAAAATTATATACACAATCTAAGTAAATAATCATAGACCGTTTTGGACTTCTGTTGCTTGTACTAATCTAGAATTCTTGCATATTTATTTTGGCAATTAATTTTGGAAAACCCTCAATAAAGTTTGGTAAGATAGACCTTACCTCTATACAGACTTTGTAACTGACTTAATTCAATTAGCTTAATCATAAACCCTTTGGTTCAGGAAAGAGTCACAAATTTTGAACCACAGAAAACTGGATTCAAGACTTCAGCTTAGCTGCTCAGGGAGAGCGGCCCTCTCTTCCTTGGAAGAGCAATAATGTAAGGAAGTCAGTCTGTGTGGTCCCAGTTTGAGTTGATTTTTTGTCACTGGGAACACAGATTTCTGTCACAGACAGATAAGCACAGAATCGCATTGTCTTGGTCTCTCACTTTTCCCTCTAGAGCTACGTTCTCATGTTGAGTGGAAAGTGATACAATTTATAGGTAGAGAGAAACTTCATCTTAAAGCATTATTTTTATGAAGTCTTACACTCATAGGCCATGTCAAAAATCAAAGCAAAACAAACAAGACCAAAAGTGACTTAGATGTTCCTTTCCTGAACAACTGCTTTCCCTTCACCTAACTGAATGTAAATTTTGAACCGATAGGGTTTTTCTCTTCACGTTAGCTGATAAGAATCTCATAACCAAATTTACAACATATCTCTGCCAACTACATGAAAGATGGTGATGTTCCCACCAGTGAATTCACTTTACTTTGTGTTCAATGTGTAAATAATACCCTTATTTCTCCTCACTCTTATTTAGCCTTATTTTAAATTCTATTCATTGTGTGCTTTTGTGTTAGGTGACAACTATTCTTGCTATTGAATTGAAATAACAATAGTAAATAAATAAAACAAAACTGTCACCACAAGAATAACACAAACATCTGTCAAACTCTTAGGAAACTATCTATTGTAAATAACAAAAATCAGATTCAACTATTTTCAGAAATGAAGAAAATGTATCGTTTTCCCCAGGAACTCTAAGGTTGAGGTAAGTTTCAGGTGGGTTTATTCAACAATTTAACAATATTTTCAAGGATTTAGGTTCTTCAAATATCTTAATTGTGCCATTCTTAGATTTGGTTTCACTCTAATATAAGTAGCAAGATGGCTGCTTCTATCCTTCCACACTTAAAAATCCTATTTTCCTAGGATTGGAAAAGACAGAAACATGGTATCTGAATCCAGGAGTCTAAGGAGCAGGGACAGATAGACAATCTTATCAGGATAGTAGGGCTCAGAAAAGGAACAGAGTAAAGTAAGATCTTATGAGTAGTCACCTCATCTATGTAATTTGATTGCTATCATTAAGTTACAGTATAATTAAATGTTTTTAATACAGTACATTAGATGTTCCAAAAAAAAATTAAACAGTAAAAGTAACTGACAAGACTAGGCACAGGTAAATTAGCAATTTTTTTTTCTCTTTGAAAAAGATCTGAATTTCTGTTGCTTCAAAATTCTGCTCTCCAAGGGATCTGTTAACTTTACTATTTCATGTCTACTACATATAGGCCACCATATCTTGCAGAAATTTATAGCAATTTTAGTAAGTAAATTAAATCCTGCATTTAACCAGTGAATCATGGAGTCCAACATTCTGTCCGTGTGTGAAGGACACATCTCCTCCTCATGCAGCAAACTCACTTTGCTAAAACAAACAAAACTATAGAAACTGAAGTTCTACATATAATAATAAAAAAAAAATCAGGCTGTATGTGACACACAATTTATTTTCAGCAAGAAAGCATTTGACCATTTTGTACCTATAAAAAGTCCCATGGGAGAAATTAAATTATTGACCCTGAGGCACTTATTTTTAAAGGGAAGAGTGAATTTACTTTTCTAACCATTAATCAAAGAAGAGTGGGTGAAACTTGAAAAAAATATATATTTCCAAAGCAAACCTGAAGATTGAAGTCCTCCCTTTCCTACAGAATGATGTTAAAATAAAAATGGCCTTGTCTGTGTGTTTGCTGTAGACACCAGCTCCAGTAAACTACTCTGTCAAGGCCATCATCATAAACAGTGATGGCAGGAAATGTGACTCTTCATCTTCTTGCCAGATTATTTTGCGGCAACAATTTAGTGTCACCCGTAGGCATAGTTCATCACTTCGGGAGGAATGAATTGGAAAGATGTCTCTCTCACACACATTTAGAGTCTTTTTAAAATAATAAGTGAGAGAAACAGAGACAGGAACAGAGCTGGAGAAAAAGAGAGTAGGGGAGAGGAAGGAAGAGAGAAAGGGAAAAGGAGAGGGAGACGAGAAACCAAGATTTTGAGAGAAAAACTAAAGAGCGAATGAAAAGGCAGAGAACTGAAGTATCTAGAAATAAGTGCATATATAGAAAAAATAATAAATTTTTGTGGATAGATCATATTTCTAAACACTATTAAATGATGTTAAATAATATTTTTAAGTGATACAATGTTGAGCAGTAAAGTGGTAGATGTAGTGGGCTAAAAAAATCTGCAAGTTGAAGAAAAGCCAAAAGAAACAAACATGATGGAAAATAAATTTCCATATAAAACTCAATTAGACTGATAAAATTCTTAGTTTTATCAGTCCTGGAATTAACAGTCAATTGGCCAGAGATTTCTGACTTTCCCAAGAAAGAGACCTTGATTCCTAAAAGAAATAGCCCTGATCATTCTCATTCTGTTGCTACTTTAAACAAGGGAAACATTCTCTCCCTCCTGCTTTTTTGTTATTCTCTGTCTAGTTCTTAACTGTGTTCTAGCTCTCTTTCTATCATTTTAGTTCTGCTTTGATTAAATTGTTCTCTTTCCCAATAAACCGAAGAACCAGCATCAAACACGGTCAATGAGAAAACCTAGAACAATGGCACACTGAGGTTGTAAGGACCAATCATGTCAAACACACAGACTAGACAAGACTGTCCTACTGTATGCTGATAGGATGAATTAATAGATTGGAAGATTAGGATGACATAATCCAAAACAAAAGTTAGGGAAGTTATAATCTAATTACAGCATTGTACTGTAAAATCTGAGTGGTGTAATGAAATATATCAATAAATAGGAATTGTTCAATTACTGATACTAAAATGAGAAAATGGTATGCATCAAATACACACACAAATACACTTCAGCATATTCAACTACATGCCATAAATATTTGCAAGTGGATAGATATTGAAATTCTGTTGGCAGAGACCCAATTCTTGACATTGTCATGTTTAAGAATTTGGGTTTGTCCATGAGGATTGAAAAGATTATAATAAGCCCTGTCTGATAAATGTGATAAGTAGATTGAGGGAAGAGAGATGACAAAAAAGGAAAATCTATTTTTGATCAGTTGTTTTGAAAGAGTGAGTTAACTGCAAGCTACTGAGAATATTATCATTAAATAAAGAACATAATAGAAGTAGGATGTAGATAAATGAAACATTAAAAACAATACAATTCACTGATTATCCTCATCATAATCTACCACCAATGGCTTCATCATAATGTATAATATGTATAAAACTAAAAAGGTGCAACTTAATGTCAGCTTTAATCTCAAGACAATTTTCACTGCTTTGAATTTCCACAACATTTGAGCTAATAAGGTGTTAGGGTACAGTGGCCGAAATTGGAAAAAGAAGAATGAGAAAGAACTCCACTATTTTACAGTTTTACAAAAGGATGGGTGGGTTGGGTCGTTCATTTAGATAAATCCTCCTATCTTTGTTTTCTAGGGAGACTGTCCATTGGTTCGTAAAAAACTACAGGATTTCTCCAATTTCAGTCTTGTTCAAGAATTGCTTACTGTAGCCTTTGCTTTGAGTCTATGGTTTATCCCATATCTTTCCCATAAATTATTTTCCTAAAGCTAGCCTGATCTGCTTCTATAGCTTGTAAACAAATAATTCAGAAAGACACAGACACGGTTTATTAGTTATCATTGATCTAAGGACCAGTAGAGTTGTCATCATAGCTCTGTATAAGCAATTTGCTTGGGGAAATCAATGCACTGCTTTGCCTCAGGCATAGAATCAGATTAAAAAAGAAAGCTTGTGGGAAAAGTGAAGGATCTGTTCATCCTCTCTAAAACTGTGATGATAACCAAACAATCACTTTTCTTATCAAATGATTATATGACAGTTCCTATAAATCTATTCTTTTCATTGATGTGAATTATCTTGTAGGGTAAGACAGTAATTCACAACCATGAATACTGTTTGTGCCTTCTTGGAAGATCAAAATAAACGCCTTACAACAATTTTATCTAATACCTTGAAGTGCTCTTCTTTTTCCTCATTTCTTTCAGAACTTTGCTCAAAAATCATGATGATCATATTAAAGATTATGACCACTCAGCATTAACTTTCGCTCTATCATATTTTATTTCTCTATACACACACACACATACACACACATTACTTGTGACTTTTCTTATTATACTTGTGTATAATAAACTCTAGAAGGGCATGGGCTTCTGTTTCTTTTTTTTTTCCTGGGTCTTCACCCTAAGATCCCTGTTGCCTTCTTCTTTTTGTAGCTACCAACATCCAGGGAGTGACTAAGATAAGGGGTTAGTTATCCTCTGTCTGCTCATGAATGCAGCCACACTTAATCCCCATTGTCCCTGATGCTTCCAGACAGTACTCAGTGCCCCCATCCATCATAGCATCACACACAAGAGGACAGTGACATGTGTACCTGTATAGAACAATTTTAAGTTCAACATAGCTAGGCTTTTTTCCTTTTTTTTTAAATTTTATTTTATTGGTATAGTCAGTTTACAATGTTGTGTCAATTTCCAGTGTAGAGCACAATTTTTCAGTCATACATGACCATACATATATTCACTGTCACCACAGCTAAGCTTTTAAAAACAGAACAAATCAACAGACTTGCAGGATGTAGAAAACCTCATTGTCTCTCCACAGCTCTCTACCTTTGAATTAGAAGGTTGGGTCTGCAGCCTTCAGAAAAGAATTATATGGCCAACACTCAGATACATAGGAGCTTCTTTCTGAAGTAGCTAGAATATGTTGAGCTCACTTCCTATGACAAATTGCTTTGTAATGGTTCTCGCATCTCTGGTATTGGTAACAAAAATTGTGTAGCTCTATGCTGAATGGTAAGTTTTATATTTGGTGATGTAAGTATGGCCTTGGTGTTGAGCAAGGTGAGCCAAATAATCATGCTTAAGAAGGACAGTCATCAAAATCACTGTGACCCTACAGACTAAATATGTTGCATACTAAATTATGATTAATTACATATTTATATTTTAACTGATCTAAGCAAAGTAAAGCTAATCAGAATCACCATTAGAAGTGAAACATCTTTTTTTCTTATATTTCCTTTATTTTATGGTGAAAAGTTGCTTGGGGGTGGAGTAGAAGCCTGCAGTATAGGAAAGGGGTCAAAGTATATTGGTCAAAAGCACAGGGTCTGGAGTAAGAAATCTTGTTCTAAATCTTTGCTCCATTCTTTTCTTGCTGTATAAATTTTGCAAAATAAGTGCATATCTGCACTTCAGATTCCTTATCTGTGATACATATATAATAATTACATTTAACAAGATGTAAATGAGATATCAAGAAGGTTGAAGATTTTAACAAGGGTGAAGTACCTTGCACAGTTTCTAACTAATTCATAAGCTCTCACTGGGTGTTTATGTTTCAAATGTAAAAGACGTTAAAAGAGAAGCAGCTTCCTTTTCAGTTGAGTGGAACTCTGCTAGGAAATGGGATAGGTCTCCCACACAATAGTCATGTTCCACCTCTAGAAATAAGACGGAAATTGGGAAGTATCTGTGTAGATGCAAGTAAGAGGACGCAATGGAGAAAATGACTCACTACTTGAGAGAGCTGGGACGGAAGAGGGGAATGTAAAAGTTTCAAGGTGCCTGGCACTTTTTGCTTGAGTCACATTAAGGGAGATGACAGACATAAGCCATGAGCAAGGAGGAGAGTGGCTGGATGCACAGCTGGAGAAGTTAGCAGGGCCCAGATCAGAGCACAGTTAATGAAGGACTTTGAATCCACTCTTTTTTCTCTCCACCAACAACTAATCCGTCTGATCCTAAGCCAGTCATTAGTTTTCTTCAGTAAATTTGAACTTTCCAAGCTTATTCTTGCCCCTGAGTAGACACTTGCTGTTGCCAGTCCCAACAAGCCCCCTTCTTCAAGTCCTGGAATGGCTGCTTCTTGTCACTCAAGTCTCAGCTCAAACTGTCCCTAACTGTGGCTGTGCCGGACCTTACTTCCTAACGGGGCCTGTCTCTGCTGCTGTCATCCCATCTTGTTGGATTTTCTGCTTTTAATTTATCACTATTTGAATTGATTTAAATAACTGTGGAAAAAATAACCAGGCCACAGTAAATTATTAATTTATGATAACATCTTTATGCTTATGTTACCACAAGATGTCCTCGTTCATAGCAAACTGATGAAACTCTCTCTCTCTCTCGCTATATATATGTATATGTTTTACATATATTTTATAGACTTTTCCTATGTGTAATTGGGATTTTACAGAATCCTTGGATGTGTCACACGGTTTGAAGAAATAGTACATCATCTTTATATATAAACTCTAGGTCTTGCAATTTTTTTATCTTGAACTGATTAGAAATGACCTTTAACAAATATTTTTTCAAGGAAGAAAGACAATTATATGTTTTTGCTATTCTCATTTTGAAACCAACTTTTAAAGACTATAGCATGCTCATTTTTAATGACCTTGTGTAGGTTATGAAAAACTTCCTTAATGTTTTAGAATAAAGATTTACAAATTTAAAATTTGTTTTCCTGGTATCTGCAAAAGTGGTCTTCAAGTAAACTCATGCATTTTAAACAGGTATTTATCCCCAAAATGTTGTGTGGGAACATATAAAAATTTATTTTTGCATTGCCTGTTCTTTGCCCCTGGAATGAAACTTTATTAGTGAAAGAACACTATTTTATTTAACATTGCCTCTAATAAAATAGGAAATCCTCATGTATAATTTTTGAATGAAATAAAAAAAATGGGGGAAAAAAAAGCAAGGTCACTATATTAAAAATAAAATGAAAGAAAAAGACAAGCCAGATAACCCAAAAGTAAAACAGAAGACAAAATAAATTACACAAAATGAAACAAATGATATGCAAAATAATGGCAAGGGAAATGTAAATCATGCTAGATTTTTAAATCATGATCAAGATCCCTGCTTGCAAACACGCTGGAATAATTCATAGCAGAACAACAATTTCCTTAAAAAATAACTAGAGGAAACTCCACAATCCCTCTAAAAAGTGACATTTATAAAAAGCAACCAAAATATTTAAAAGTATATCTAGAGGGATTAAACTACCTGGAGCAAAGAACCTTGGAGACCTGAGCTGAGGATCTTCCAAAGTCTTTACACTGTCAGGAACTTGGATGTGAATCTGGTCCCAAAGGATGTGAATCTGCTTGTTTTGCTCTAGCCAGTTCCCAGCTGAATCCTCCCATTAATTTCTCTCCCAAGCATGTTTGCTTGTCTGTGAGGTTGGTGGGTATCTCTGTTCTCCTGTTAATGACTTGGTGTTGGGTGTATGTGTGTCCCTGGCTCTTGGAGGTGTGATCTCTGTTTCCCTATGGTTTCCTGGCTCTAGAGTGGATTCAGTACTAACTCTGAGCTCCCCACAACTTTACCTCCTGTCTTCTCCCAGCTGCAATCCGTTCTCAGTGATGCCTTAGGAGCTGTGGTGTATGTATTCTGTAGAGGAAGAATGAAAGAAGGATCTAGACCTGGTTTCTTACCTCTCCTGAACTGCTGCTAGCTCCTTCCCTCCCCCAAATTCTTCATCAGATTGGATGCTTTTGGATTCTTTCCCACCTTGTGAGTGCTTGCTGGGACTCCTTTGCAAGAAGATGTGTACACCTCCAATCTCCGCAGCCCTTGACGGTTTCACACTGTCTTATCCATTTGCATTGGACCTCACCAACTTTTCGCATATTCAAGATAAACTCTTTCTACAGATGTTCAGTTATGTTGACCTCAGGTGAGCATGTGTGTGGGAGCCCATGATTGGGTTAACAAATTGTAACAGACTCCAGCCGCCTTGTCTCCTTAAAGAAGAGCAAATGTGCTTAGTAACTGCCTTGCTTGCATAGTTGAGATTTTAGATAGCACTCTGCTCTTTGCAAAGCAAGCACCCAGGCCCTCGGCTATAAATGCTGGGTGTGCCTGCTGTTAGATAGTCTTCTATCCCCAAAACAAAGAACTGGCTGTTCTGGTGGTCTGCTTTAACATATCTATAAGAATGTATCTTGTTCCCCTCTTCCCTTGACTTCCCTAAAGATAAACTGTAGGCCCCCAATTGTGGGAACAAAGGAACGAGTCTTGGGCTGGAATGGTAAACAAGTTATAAAAAGCTGCAGACTCAGAGGTGAGAAGGCTGGTTAGACAATGATGGGTAAGATCCCCAGAGGGGTGCAACCTAAGACAGACTCAGACACCTGAGTCCAAGGAAAATGTTGTTAAGCAGCTGCTTCTTATACGTCCCTCCCTGATAAGCTGTAGGCTCGCTGGTGCCAACACAAACATGATTTACCAAAACATGAAAGGTCTTCTGACCTTGAGCCAGACTCTACAATCTCAGTCCCACCTTGTCTTTCCCTAAATTCCTGAATTCCATCACACAACTGTCAGTGACTTCTCCTTTGATTGTACACAATAAATGCGGGAGCATCTGAGAGGTTCGTGGAGTTGGCTCCCGACTCCCTCTCACTCTCTTGACTTTTTCCAGAGTCTTGAGTAATTCATTCCATCTTGGTAGGACTTCTGCCGGCCAGAACCCACAACTGGTGACAAACCCACACATGTGCTCGCGCCTCTTTTCTTCCCATTGGCACCAACTCTCCTTAGATTTTGATCAAGTTATTTACAGGCTCACCTCCAATTTTCAATGGGTTCAAAACAAATTTGTGTATTTGTAGTTAGTCTGGCTCTTTGTCATTGTATTTTAATTGGGCAGTGCTGATCTTGCAGTAAACATCTACAGAATCATTTCTACCCAGTGCCCTGCCCACCTTGGTGGTATTTTCTGCCTCCCAAGTGGGTACTTTGAGAGCACATGTACATTCCACAGATTCAGCAGTGCCAGAAAACTGGTTCTCTTAGGCACCATGCTGGGCACAGACCTCTCTGCTCTCAGGACACACCCAGGAGCACAGCCAGTTGGGAGCATGTAGCTTTCTGCATTGTAGGGGAGGAGACAAAAGTCTCCCTGAATCCTTCTTAGCAAAATCCCATAGCACATTCTTTATTTGAGCAGAGAACCTCCCATCCCCAGCCCATCAGCTTATCTGCAGGCAAGATTCTTCTTTTAATCGCCCTTTGTGCACTAATTAAGGGAATGATCCACATCATTTTATGCTTCCATAAATAATCCCACTAGTTTAACCATGGTCTCTTTGATATCAGTCTGTTCAATGAGTTTATAGATTTTTCTAGGATTCAATTTGAAATATCATCATCATCATCATCATCATCATCATCATCATCATCATTTCTATAAGCAGTCCCTCTTTAGTCTACATTAAGTTGATACCAACTTTTTCTACCAATCTTATTTTAACATTCATATTAAAAAAAAAAGTTAGTTTTTTTTTTTTTTTTTTTTTTTTTGTCCAGTTAATACCATTCCCTGTTTTTAGAATTTCAATGAGGTTCCTCTAGGGAACTAATGTAAGTACATTTATTCAGTCTGGCATTCTAAGCTGTGTTCCCTATGACTTAGGGATTTTAGCTCTCTCTTCCAAACTCATACATCCTTTAAACCACCCTTTCCTATGTTTTAACCACTAGGCCAGACTCTCCTGTTGAACTGCCACAATGCCTTAGGATGAAAAGCTCTAGATATATGTGAAAGGTGCATTACTTACAAGAACAGAACTTCAGTACCTTGTCTGCAATTAGCATTGTGTTATCCAAATTGGTCCTGAGCTTTTATTGCTAAAATATATTCAAGTGACTTAGAATGCTCTGTCAGGAAGTAATTTTATCTGATTAAATATAAAAGTATTGATAATTTCAGAAAATCTGAATAATGAGAGCTTAAAGTGAGGGCATGTCCCATCAGATAGTGACACTTACTATGAACATACACTGCTTAACACCATATTACACTGGTATGGATCGGATAGAACAGATTAGCAGTCTTCTCCACCACCACCAAATATTTTAATACACATAAGGATAGGCATATGCACTTTTCGTGAATGATTTTAAATCACATTTCAAGAAAAGGAACTGATTTTAAAAATACATAAATGGCATGGGGATATTGGTGAAGATCTTGGAAGAAACATCATAATAGAACCACTGTCATGAAAAAAAAGCAGTATTTGTCCATGGTGTCTCTGGATGTTGCCCCTCAAGTAGCCTAGCAATGACCAGCTAAGTCTCCTTTGACCTAATGACCTAAAACCAAGCCTGATGTGCAAATTTGTCAAGTATTTAGCATCTAGAAACTGTATGATTTTCACACCAAGACTGTAAACTTGATTGCAAAGTTCAGCATCTTCTGGCTTAGTCTATGTTCCTACTTTCCCTCTCTTTCCAAGTGTATTTGATGCCCCCCTCCTAATGCATAGCCCAATCAATCTCCCAGGTCCAAGGTTACCTATTTATGAGAAGTCAAGAGTCTTGGGAATCACCAAGAGTCTAGAATCCTGACAGACCTATGCCTGTAAATTTTTATCTTTTTCTTTTCATCTTTCCATTTATTTTCTCTCCTTTTTTTCCTAATTGGAGTACCATTGACTTGTTAGTTTCAGGTATACAACATAGTGATTTGATATTTTCATAGATTATGTATGATACAAAATTATTATAATATTAACTATAATCCCTGTGCTGTACATTACATCCCTGTGACTTATTTTTTAACATAATTGGTAGACTGTACCTTTTAATCCTCTTCACCTACCCAACCTCCCACTCCCACCTTTCTGTTGACTACTAGTTGTAACTGTGAATCTATTTCTTCTTTTTTTTTTTTTTATTGGTTCCATTGTTTTCTTTTCTGAACCTGGAGCATATCATTTTATGGTGTTTGTCCTTAACCCTACCTGACATTCATTATTTTTACAGCATGTAGTAAAATTATTTCAAATGGAGTAAGTTATTAAGCAATGAAGGATAAGTCATGTAAGTATTGAATCATCAGATTCAAAAAATACAGAATTATTTTATAAGCGTGAAATTTTAAAAATAGAAAAAAATTTAAATCTATACATTCTATAGTAAAACCTATCAAAATGATTTTGTATGCTTAAATGCACCACTAAAAATATTAAGAGATAAATAAATAAATAAATTTAACCAAGGAAGGTGAAAGACCTGTACAATAAAAGTTATAAGATAGATGTTTGATGAAAGAAATTGAAGAAGATGCAAATAAATGGAAAGACATTCCATGTTCATGGATTAGAGCAATTAACATTTAAAATGTCCATAAGAGCCAAAGCAATCTACAGAGTCAATGCAATCCCTATCAAAATTCTAAAGGCATTTTTCACAGAAACAGAACAATCCTAAAATTTTTATGGAAACTCAAAAAAAACAGAATAGCTAATGTACTCTTCAGGAAGAACAATAAACCTGGAGGTATAGCACTGCTTGATTTCAACCTATATTACAAGCTATAAAAATAAAAATAGCTTGGTATTGGCATAAAAACAGACACATAGATCAGTGGAACAGAATAAAGAGCCCAGAAATAAAATCTATGCATATATGTCTAATTAGTAATATAGTAAACTATTTTGTGATATAGTAAATTAGTGATGTAATGAAAAGCTAATCTGTCACCTTCCATTCTCAATGCTAAAAGGTATGAAAAAAAGAAGGAAAGATTGGAACTTCAATATCTCTGACAATTACGTGTTCCTGTAAAAGCACCAAGTATGGAAAAAATGGCCGATCTACTAAAAGGAGAATTAGTGCCATTTTGAATATGCCAAATAACTCAAGTACCTGGATGTGACATTTAATTTGGTTGTTTTCTGCATGAACCCACTAGAGTAAGCTCTCATTTACATAATTGCTTTCAAAAAACTTTGCTGCACACTGGGATGCATTGTAGAGGTAACACTCAAGGTTTTGGCACTAAAAAGGAGAAATAACAAAAGATACTGAAGGAGTTAAAGCCAATTTTATTTGAATCTCATAATTACCTCAACAGAAATTGGGTACACTAATCTATGAAGAGTAATAGTACTATAAGAGATTTTCATTCATTTGTTTTTCTGTATTTGCAGAATCTTCAACATTGCTCATATATTCAATTTATAACTAGAATAAAATAATTCTATTTAAAAATAATAAGCATAACTTTATCAAACTTGAAATGATGTATTCATTGAATGATTTACATGATTAAAATAGAGAATTATTATGGAGAGTTATTTTAAATTACTTAATTAAAATGGAAAATTAATATGCAATTCATATAATGATATCTACAGTGGACAATATATTAATGGTAAACAGAAGTATCAGCTTAATGGAATTTTCAAAACGTATAGTATATCTAAAATTAATGACATTCTGTAGTTAGAGGGGTTATTAGAAAATGAAAAACATAACAGGCTTCAGAACTGGATAAATTTTTAGAACTAAAAGCACAGTTAGGGGGTTTTGCATTCTAGCATATATTTCAGATGTGCTTATGAAATATTTTTTCTTCCTTATCTTCTGAAAAAGTAGACAACTGTTTTTATTCGATTATTCAGGATTTTGATCTCTTTGAAAGCAATTTGGAATTATAGATTTCCAAGGGTTAGGGAATTGCAGAAGACAAATTTCTGTTCTTCAAATTGTTTTTCTTTTTTCTTATAATTTTTCCATTAAGAAAAATTATTTTTAAAGATCTTATTTGGTATAATACTCAATTCATTGCACCCACACATGTGTCCCAGGTAATAGATGTAGACTATTGTCCTTATTGGAATAACCTCCTGTCCCATTATTCCTGAGGATATCTAAACTATGGGATGCACTAGATGATCATAATCCTTCTGTTAACTCTTTTAATGCAAGGATTCAAAAATATAAATGTATTAAAAAAAGAAAGTTGTAATATGTGACATTGTCAAAAACTCAGTTTGGATCTGCTTTCCCTCCTTCACTTTTGGCTTGAGTGGCAGGGACACTCTCTTGTCACTCTCTTCCTGGTCTCTCTGGGCCCCGAGGACCAAAGGCCTCACCCTGGGGGCATTCGTCTCTCCGGTGTGGAAAGTCACATTCAGTTATATCCTCACCATGTGACAGCTTCTAAGTTGTATGGAAACCTACAAATCATACTTAAGGATTTAGCAAAGGAAGAAGTATAAAACCAGAGCCTTGTATTTTGCTTTTTATTTTTATTCTTCCAACACCAATAATTTTGTCTTATTTCTTTACCAACAAAGTGATTGGATCTGTAGCTAGGTTCTTTGGGAATATTGACCCATCAATCAAAACCCATACCTTATTTTGAGGAATGTTATCAATTTATTCTTATGAGTAAAAGCATCTGTTTGCCTTTATTATATAATATATAATATCTTATACATACACACACACGTATATATGAGTGTGTATATATATATATATATATATGTATAATATGATATAAATACATGTTATCCGTTGATTTAAAGAGAAGTTTAAACTTGAAATTAACCATTATAAATTACCAGGACATAATATTGAATGACTCCTGGACATTAAAAGTTGTGGAGGCCTAGACAAAGTCTCTTTGATTACACTAAATTACTAGCATCAGGCACATTTCAGAAATATAATTGATACTCAAAAAGAGTTGTAAATAAGGGAATGAATGAAAAGATAATAATTGTAAAAGAAAGAAAGAAAACTCAATATATAAAAAATGTTTCCTCAAACATTGAGATTGCCTTTATTTCCTTTTTTAGTGATATTTTTAAGCTGTTAGACTGTATTCTTCTAGATCCCCACAATTAGAGCCTCAGTGTTTTATTCCATAACTACTATCTTCATTTATGTCAGATGAGCAGATTATAGTGAAGCATACACCATGTCAGCAGGATAAATATGTGTCCAATTAAATTAAATTGTCTTGGATTAGGTTGAAACTACATTTTGATAATAGTTTGGATGCTTCATGTGTAATATAGGAAACTACATAATGGAAAGGTTTTTTATTCCCCTGAAAATGCATTTGCTTTCTTGTATATAATTTTTTCAAATGTTTAAGTAAAATCTCAATATTTAGCGAATTATACATTTGTTTGAAGAGTCATTCATTATAGACTACATTTAGGTACATTGGTAAAAAATGTTTTGTAAAGCTAAACAGATGTCACAAAAAAATGTTTGTATTGTTTTTGTTGAATTTGCAATTGTCAGCATCTGTAATATGTCAGTAGGACAGGTTTGAATATGGCTGCCAAATTTTCGTAGCCTACTAATTTTACGCTAAATATCACACCATCAATTAAACCCTTCAAAATAGGAAGATATCAATTAATGTATCGATTCCCCAGAGTTTGATTTTTTAATTGAATCAGAGAAAATACGATTTGTTGAAGCCCACAGTTTTAGCATTTGCAAGATAAATATATGTTATAAATGAATAGGTTTTTTTTTTTTTCCTGTGTCAAAATAAAAATCTACGGTTACATTCTGGCTGTTCCTTATTTTAGGGGGAATAAACCCTTTTAGGAAATTTTGATAACAGGCCTCAAGTCATTACCAGACTGTATTCAGTGTCTTAATCTTGTCTCTTTTCATGCATCTAAAAAGTCACTTTTGTGTTTTTTAACAGACAGATTTCACAGTCTACAGGTGGAACAGCTTGAATCCATGCCTGTGGAACTTAGGTTAAGTTCAACCATTCTGTGCTTTTGTTTCTTTATAAGAAAAAAATCAGAATAATGATAATACTTATTTTATTGTACTATTATGAGGAATAGACAAAACAATATGTACAAAGCATTTAG
The DNA here is from genome assembly GCF_009834535.1 of Camelus ferus. Lineage (NCBI taxonomy): Eukaryota > Metazoa > Chordata > Mammalia > Artiodactyla > Camelidae > Camelus > Camelus ferus. Next base: position 18,272,996 of record NC_045696.1, on the reverse strand, counting down.
AACAGTGCTTGTAATATTGCAAGTAATATGTAAGTGTTTTTATTATTGTTAACTGTATCTCACTGCTCTAAGTCAGGCCTTCATCATGTCTTATTAAAGGTGTGTAATAATTTTCCATTGGACCTCTCTGCTCCCAGTTTTTAGATGTCCTGTTACTACAAGTAGCTTACAGTTTGATATTTTAGAAATTAAAATTCACATATATTAAGTCCATAAATGATTAACATTTTTCAACAGTTTATTTACAAGAATAACTATTTCTTTCCAACAACCTAGAACAAAGCCTTGGAATAAAGAAAAAAGTTTAAAAAGCTTTGTATTGTGATACCAATGCACTCATGCATTAACTTCTACTGTTGGTACTAAATAGTTATGAACCCACAGGCAAATAATTTCAACTTTCTAAAGAAAATTATATTCTGTTCAAGAATGAAGAGTTAAAGCTTGCCTCTTAGATTTATGAGTATTAATAAAATAAATTTATGGGTTTAAAAATAAAACTCAAAGCAAGTTTTCTCTCATGCAGCATTCAATGACTTTAAGTAACTGCTGTTATTGTTGCAATTGTAGTTTTATTATATGATGTGCACTTTTCATCAAATTACGTATTAACTTTCTAGGTCTTGTTTGTTTATGTATTGACTTCCATCAGAAAAGGGGTTGTTTTGTTACATTGTACAAGACCAGCTATCCTGTGATCTTTTATAAGCCACAGTATACTCATGTACGTCTCTTCATACAACTATATATAATATGCATATTTTTATATGTGTGCTTCTGGAAAAAAAAAATAATTATGTGCCAAGTGCCTCAACTTTAATATAGCAGAAATGAATTGGAAAATAAAATTAAAAATAAAGGTCAACAACTGAACCAAAAATATGTTTCGCTGGAGAACTGACCTTAAATATATTCTTTTAATTGTTCTGATTCATATCACTTCAGATTTTCACATCCAGATACTTTCAGTTCAACTCAATCTATACTTTTAATTGTTCTCTGTATTTTAAAAATGTGAGAAGATGGTTTAAGAATAGCATTTATTTTATCACAATAATATATTTGTGTATATACTTTGTACTATGTATATTCATATATATATGAATATACACATTCTTCTCTGGTACCCTAGTCATTTTCATCATGGAAAATTTATCCTTTCAGAGAATTCCATATCCCTTATCATATTGGAGTCTCACAAACTTTCCCTGAGTTTGACAGTGTAGTCCTAAATGATCCCTGACTCTGGTTATTCTCTTTTAGGCCCTGAAGGACTGTGACTGGCCCATATATGCAGTAGGATATGGCAGAAATGGTGTCCTCTGACTCCCAAGGCCAAGTTGTAAAAGATATCAAGGCTTCACTTTAAATTCTCCTGAATCACTCACTCTGGGGGAAGTCATCTACCATGTTACGAGGACACATGCAGCTGTGAAGAAATCCAGATTACTAGTCAATAACTGAGTTCTCCTGGCCACAAGCTCATCAGTTTGCCAGGCATGTGAATGAGCCACCTTGATAGCGGATCTTCTGATCCTAGATAAGCACTCAGATGATAGAAGCCCCAGTCAAAAACCTACTCTGTAGTCCCAGCAGAAAACCTGATTCACAACCAGTCAGCTAAACTGCACCCTAGTGTTTGTCAATAGAAACTCTGAAATATCATCTTTATTAATTGTCTTAAACACTAAGTGTTTAGGCAATTTATTACACAGCTATGGGAAAAGAATCCAGGTAGAAATGAGCTGATCATGCCGATTTTTTCAGATGACTAAACTGAGGGTCTGATACATTAAATTATTTTCTCAATATCATAGAACTAGTTTGGAATATAATGGGGATTTGAGTACAGTTTTTTATTTTTTCTTAGACAAGAAAGCTTTACAAACAGGCAGTTGGTGAAAATGACCCAAAGGAGGCCATTGAAGTGGCATAATCACATGCTTCTTATGCTCCCCATAGTCATGAAATATTAACGGTAATCTAGATAGATTCTCCATTCCTCTCATTCTACCCTTCAGCTCTTAGGAATTGAACAGTATTGAATAACTTTCTTCATAAAAGCAGCTCCCTCTGCATATCTAACTCTAATATTTATACACCATTAATTCCTTATTGATTATCAGGGACTTTCCATCCTGGCTAGGAATATAGATAAGTTACTAGTATCACAATTTTAATGCACCAGAGAGCCATGAAAGAAACAAGAGTTGATGAACTAAAATTCTAGGGAAATGAGCATATTTCTGAAGTTAATTGATAATCTAAGGTCATTTCCTTCCATGAGGTCATCACCACAAAAGCGATGGAAATATACCAATTTATTGGTAACTATAAAAACTAAGGCAACTCTTTGCTAAGACATGAAAAAATTTAACCTAACTGAAGTGGAGCTGGGCCTGGATTGAAAAGTACAGCTTCCATAAACCCAACTCCCAGAATATGAAGAGTGAGAATGTGATAGTCAAAATCAAGGATCACAACAAACAAAAAAGATGGGTATATACATGTATTCAGGTATTAGGCTTGTAGATAAACATAAACATATCATTTATCCCCATATATAATCATATATATATGATTTCTGTGACTTGGTTTCTAGACTACCATGATGATACAATTAGAAAGAGACTGTAGGATTTTCATTCCTCTCTGTGCCTAGTGAAAAGTTTTAGATAAATGATTGTTAACAGAGCAGGAAGAGAATTCGGTTGTATACATCAATGTTTTTCCCAATGATAAGGGGAGTATCTGCAAAGAAAAGTAGTTAATAGGTCTTTGTTGGAAGGAAGGAAGGACAGAAGGAAGAAAGGAAGACAGGAGAAAAAGAGGAAGGGAGAAGTAGGGAGGAAGGACATAGTAAAGACCTATTTGTTTAGTTAAGAAAAGAAATCAGCACTATTTCTGAGTACAAGTTATGGGCTTGCTCCTAGGCAGTCAGTCATCTCCTTACAAAAATTCAGGGCTTGTTTTGATATTTTACATCAATTTGGTACAATATCATCAAAGCGAATGAGGATTAGCCATTTTGAGGATCAATAATTTCTTCATGCAAAATAAAAATTGTTTTCTTATGTTGGACATATTTCTATGTGTGAATATGTACCATGTTTATAGATATATTTGTAGAAACACAGTATAAATTCTGCTTTCATATTTTCGCTTGTGAGTACACATCATCACATCATGTTTGTGCCAAATAATCATTAAAATGAAAGTCTTATTTTAATATAATGGTGAATATATTGGACCATAAGTAAGTTACCATTTTTGTTGTTAAGTAGGATTTTTAGTGCTATTTTTGTATGTACAATTATGTTGATTTCCTCCAAAGCGATTGATCCAAAAATAAGTTTCTGTTTAAAGTTAATTTATTTTTCCCAGGAAAAGTAAATGAAAATAGCAATAATAATTACTCAAAAATATCTGTTATGCTCAAAATCAAAAGAAGTTAAGAATAAGTAAAATAGAAAAGTTACTAAAACAAAACATAGCTGATGTGTTTTTGTTGATGAAATATAATCCATGGTATGTTCTTCAATGAAATTAGAATGGCTAATATTGATTTTTAGAATTTTAATGTTAATTTATTCATGTTATCAAATAAGACTTCTAAACATGAGGAGTTAATACCTAGTTTTATATTTAACATGTGGTATGATGATATTAAAGATTATTTGATATGTATGTGTATGTTATTTTTTTCCTTTTAACAGCCTCTCCATTTACAGCCTTCCTTCTCCACCCTTAACTTACATTTTCACAATGAAAGAGACAACAGACCACTGTCAGCTAGAAAGGAAAGAGACAACAGAGAAGCTTATATTGTCTGGTGGGTCCAGGACTTGACATATACGATAGATCTGGAAAACAATATGGAAGTTGACAGCTTTTCCACAACAGGAAGTTTTTTTTTCTACACAGACACAGACACACACAGACACACACACACACACACACACACACCTGTCTATGGTGAACAGGAATTTGAAAGAAACACAGAAAAGCTGAATAGAGTATGTGGGCTTTACCTATTTTTTGCTGTCTTCACTCCTATTTACATGTGAGTGGAAACAGTGCATGACTATGGATATTTAAGAGAGAAATCATCACAAGGTGCTAGGATACTGCAGTACAATGTCAGTACAATGTCAAGGGCTCCATCAGAGTTTGGGGATGGTGGCTTATGCTCCAGTCCCCATGACTCCAGAGGTGAGACTAGAGATGGCTTTTGGGTGGTAGTCTGCAGATAGGGTAGAGTCATTTCATGGCAGGCCTTCTAGTGCCCATTTGGGCAGTTCTAAACATCCAATGAAATAAGGGAAAAGCTTAAACCTGTGAAAGGCTAATTTTAATTGAATTTTGCTTGAGAAAGCTAGAAAAATGTTTGTTTATAGAATTTTTTTTTTAATGTTTTCATTTGCTGGGAATAAGTTTTGGTTTGTGATAACTCCTTTGGAGGTTGTTTGGAATTATATTTTATTTACGCATGGAATCTTGCCCTTAATTTCACTATTTTTTAAATAACTGTTATTTAAATACATGTTATGAGATAACGGTTTTCTGTCATTTGCTTTAAAGTAAACTTGACTTTTATATTCTAAACTTTTTTGAATTTTTAATAGTTTATTGATATCCAACAGGTCAAACATTTCATACTTTCATGCTTTAATCCATATCATTTGTCATGTTTTGAGCTATACCTTACATTTTAAAATCAGATTGACACTGCACCTGCCCTCCAGTGAATGTATGTGTGCAGACAGGCTGTTTCTACTATAATGAGGTGAATAAGAATGTCCATTTCACCCTAACACAAATTATTTTAAATGCAGCTATTGATTTATTTACTTAAAGGCTTTTGCTTTACAGAGATGTTATGAATATCAAGTCTCAATTACTGCATTTTAAATTTATTTTCTACCTGAAGTATCATGTTTAAACCAGAACAATTACATGGGTTATGCTGAGTAATTTTTCATTATCTATAAGTGCTAAACCACCAAGAAGGACATTTAATTTGGAGGCTAGATTAAGAAGAAACATGCTTCATTGGTTGTTACTATGTCAGGAAAGTGAGCAAGAGACTTTAAGGATAAAGTTTTAGGAACAAAAAAATATTCTCTCCCCTGTGCTTGAGCTATAAAACCATTGGCCTTAATCCATCTCACTAGTAAGAGGGTATTATGTAGTCCTAAAAATAAATGTGCTTGGGGGTCAAAAGGATATAGAAGTTGTGAAAAAATGTGAAAGTAATGTGGAAACATGAAAATATCATAGAAGATATATAAAGGCCCATTTTTAGCAGGTCTATAACCTCTGCTGGTCACTGATCTCTGTTTATTCTACAGGGTCTTTGAGAATCAATTTCTAGAAGTATGTAAGTCATTTATAAATTAATGCACCTTGTAGACAGGTGAGGCTCCACAGAGGCACACTGCTATGCTCCCACTGAGTACCCCCAGAGAGTCAGCTGAGACAGATTAACTTCTTGGAGGCTCAAAAGCATCAATACTCATCACTAGAATCAGGATAGTTGATGGTGACGAGAATTGATGGTGAGTCTGTGTTTGTCTACAAGGACTGTACATAGAACCTAAATCCACTGGGGTTTCTTTAAAAATATCTTAATTTTATTGGCATTTGATGAAGAAATTGTGGTACTCAAGTCACTAGGCTTTCCTGTCATGCAATGACTCAGCAGAAAATTGAGCTAAGAAATTGAGCTTTCTAGAAGGCAATTGCAAACCAAACTGCTGCTTTCAACCTAGCCTAATTATTCCAGCTAAGAAAAGTCCCTGCAAGTGAAATGGTCTTTCATTTTAGTTTTTAACTGACCTAATAATCACCTTATCTCATAATAGTATGCCTCACTCTGTGCTCTGGGGAATTGTTTTCTCAACAGTCAAATTAATGTCAAGCAAATCAAACTGTGTGTAATGAGACTTTATTTTAAATTATAAACAGAGAATTTCAATCATGTGAACAAAAGAAATATCACCTTCCCTTTCAATGATTTTTCCATTATTCCAAGACTAAACTCTAAATGTCTGAACACAACTTATAAGGTCCTGGATAATACGTTTAGAACCCTCTTGGCCTCCTGTTTTAATTTGCTAAACCAGAGCTTCACTGATCAACACTTAATTTGAGCTTGACACATTCCTACCAGTGTCAGGATCTGACCATGATGTTACCTTAACTAAGAAGAGCCATCTTTTCTCTTTGCGTTCTTTACACTCATCGTTCAGATCCCATTTTATATATTTGGTTTAATGTCATGTCTTCAGGGACAACTTGTCCAGGCCTGCAGCCTCTCTATAATAAACATATAAACAGCGCCCTAAATTTTTTTCAGAATATTTTCACAATAACTCTGTATGTGAAATAAATCATTAAAAGAAAACAAAATTTCTTGGGAGGTATAATTTAAAACACAGTTTAACAAGCAACTGTAGTGTGCTTTTTGTGAGTATTGATTTCATATCTTTTTCCCTCTTATACTCTAAATTCTAGGTATCCAGGAGTAATCATTACTTTGCTGCCCGGTATATCTCTAGCTCCTAGGGCACTGCCTTACACATAATCATCAATTTGATAAATATTTAATGACATTAATTTCTTCAATTAGCATATTAAAATAGCACTCCCTATCTCCAATCTGCTAATGAAGAATGATCAATTGAAAGTCAAGAAAAACCACATTCTACTTAGTTTATCTATATTCAGCCTGTTACATATTGAGGACTCCAAGCAACTTACTGTACTGACTAGCAGAGTTATTAGAATAATATTTCCATAACTCTCAGTAGTCAATACGGATTTGTGATAATTGATAATGAGTGAGAGAGACATTTTACTAACGGATTGATTCGTCAAAAAACTGACCAGACTGACACTGATGCAAAATGCAGTCCAAAGGTTAATGATTCTTTCGGAAACATACATAGAGACTTTTAAATCAAGAGCTTGAGATAGTTCTTTTTACCATTTTATACCAACACTTAAATTTAAAATGGCTAAAATAAAAATTACTTTTCTTATAAAATTTTCCTTATATAAAATGCATTATTAAATTTAAATGATGATAAATATAGGTGTATGATCAATGTGGTACATATTTATGTCTTTTTATGTAGCTAACATCCTTGGACAGAAACAATTGACCTGAGGCATTATCAGCATAATTTGTATCATGCAATCTAGGCTGTAATTAAACATCATATCCCAAGCATCTTAAAATATACTCGTCTTTTATTGTATTGCCAGATCCCTGATTGGAAGCCACATCAATTCAACAGCTAAAATAAAGCAATGATCATGAATCAGATAATTATCAGAGAGCCTTCCACATTTGTTGGTCCAAAGAGAATTCATATCTCTCTCTTTGTGCATCATTCCACACATAGGAAAAAGTTGATCTACTATCCACTTTAGTTACAGAATTTGAGAATTTCCAGAGAGAGAAAGAAACTGATATAGAACTAGACACAGGCATTTATTCATCATCATTTATGGTGACAATTTATGTATTATTTGAATGTCAGCTGCATTAAAATATATGTGTATGTAATTTCCTTTAAGCTGGTTTCTAAATGTCATAATTAAATTACGTGTTTTGCTAATTTGAGGAAAGCAGTGTTAATTTTTGAGATGATAATGCACTTTTTTTTCTCTTTCCACAACTATTTTTCTATATTTGTTATATGCATAGGCACATCCTTTCTTTAGTTTTACATTGTGTGAGGCTGAAATTGCTTTCATGTAAATTCACCTACAGAGAGATCATAAAGTAGACTCTGTCAAAATGTCCCTGTAATGCATTTTAAATATAAGTGGAAAATTGGCATTTCTCAGTATATCTTATTTTAGTAAGAATGTATTTTTCCACATACAAGTTTTAAGTTCCCGTTTACATAAACACCTGTTCTGGCTGTTGTTTCCAGTTTAATGAGTCTGGGGACGTTTATATCTCTGAACTGAGAGTTGTTCTATCGTTTTGACATTTAATTTTGTTTCTCTTTTATAAATGTCTTGTAAAAAGAGAATCATTTAGCATCTGTTTCGTTATCTACCAACATCTGTCCCAGTTATCTACTGTAACAAAAAATACACACTTCTTAAATCACAGATTGATTCAGTCTTTGTGGTGGCGTTCTTAATAGCACAAATTTCAGTGATGTATTAATGTAATATGTTATTAAAAGAAACATTTTCCCTCCATTACTATACATATATAGTACATATGTATAATGAGAGAGAGAAAATGTTTATTTTTGTAATAACATATATACATATATATACACACACATATAAATTCCGGACTTCTGTAAAGAAATTATTTGGAGACTTGAATCAATTATTTTAAAGATTTAGGTAAGATTCTTCCTTTTGGAAAAAAAAAAAAAGTGGAGCCAGATAGAATTTTAGCAGTGATGAGTTTGAATGCTTTAAAGATAAGAGTCATCCTATAAAATTCACTTAAAAACATTTAAAAATATGAAATCGTCAAAAGAGCTTCTTTCCCAAAAAAGGTACTCAAAAACCTCACAACCTGTCAAATACATTCAACCTTTATTGAGGCAAACCTCCACAGTGATCCAGACCTCCTACATTCAGACTTGTTTATCTGAGATTCTGATCTGGAAGTGATCTCCAAGGAGAAGGGAATATTTTTGGCTGATTCAAGAGGAATCTAAATTTCAGGAGCAGCTGTGGTCTGAGTCAGGGACACTGAAGAGGCATTGGTGAGGCCCACAGCGTCAGCCATCGCAGTGCTTGCACTAGTGCTGAGTGAGGTAGCGGCAGCTGGGATGCTTCCTACCTGGGTAGTGCTTTGGGACTGGTTCTCTGGCCCTATAAACAGTTGCTTTTCTTTTTTTTTTTTTTTTTTTTTTCCCTTAATTTGCAGAGTCACTGCCTTTGGCTACTATTAAAACCCTGAGAATACAAGAGAAATAAACAGTAAACAATAACTGCTTAATGTATTATTAGGTGTTTATATGCACTCTGAAAATAAATCAAGAAAAAGAAAGTGATGGGAGCTGCAATTTTGAATAGAGTGGTCAGGACAGGTTAGACTTGAAAATACTCATGTTTCTAGATGCTTCAGTTTAGTGTAAGAAGGCAGTATTTCAAAAGGTTTGAATGAAGTTTGAAAATGAGCTCTAATATATTAAGAGAAGAAGCTTCCACGTCCAGCTAACAGAAGTGAAAATGTCTTCAGGTAGAAATACACTTGGTGTGCATGAGAGAGTGTTCAGGGTATTTTTTCAAATAACAAAAATATTGTAAACAAAAATTACGATGAACATATTATGTATATTTAGTGTAAGATTAATCTTCCATTTAATTAAAAGTCATAAAAGTCTATGCAATAGATATTGCCTCAGAATAATAACAAAACTAAAGAAAATAATTAAAAGAATCAGCACTGTATTTAGTGTAAAATATGTCATTGTCCCTGGTAGAACATAAACACCTTTGACTTGTTTTTGGTTATATAACAATTAGCATTTGCTGAATACATTTTTATTTATGAAACTGTTCTATTCTGGACCTGATTTACTTTTAGATTTATAAAATATTCATGCTAAATATTAAAATACAGAGTTAATGCATTCTTTTTAATTGGTCCAGAATATATTTCAACAATATTTTAAAAACCAAATGTTATTATGAAAAGTGAGTCATGATATTTTGTTTTATAGGTTGAAAGACGTGATCTTGAAATACTCCTTATGATGAAGGAAATATCAGGCATAGATGAAGGAGACCTCAGATGGGGAGATACAGTAGTAAAGAGATAATGGTTACAGACAGCTAGATAAGTACATATAGTTCAATATAGGTAGTGTCATATCTAACACTATTACTAAAGGTTAGTAAGTTTATGGTTTTATCCAACTTTCTAAAAATTAAAGGTAAAATCCAATAAAAATTACAAATATCATAACTGAGAGCCACATGCATAGTACAGAGTGTGTTCATTTCTGACACTTGCTATCTAGACAGAAATTGTGGGACAATTCTCTCCTGCCCTCAAACCAACTTGTATTGTTTGCTGTAGTTGCAGCTGACGCCATGGCTTAACAGTAACTACATCAGTATAAACATATTATACTTTTCAAAGTCAGAAAAATAGAAAACAGACATCTAACATTGGGAAAGCCCACGTTTACTCAATTCCTAATTCCTGGTGATTGTTTGCACTGAAAGTTCCTCAGTCAAACTGTCAAGTTTCTGTCCTTCCAAAACTCCATACAGAGACAAGTTACATGCTCATCATATATGTTACGTTACGTTACGTTACGTTAAGTTATGCTATGTTACATTATGTTACATTATATTATATTGTTATATTCCTTGCCTATATATTCCTCATCTTATATGAATCGTTTTAAGCCTCTGATAATGATTTCCCTAATAAAGTTGATGTTAACTCATGTAAGCAAGTTTTTCATGAAATGCATTTTATGGCATTCATGTTTAGTCTTTCTTATTATCAAATATAAAAACAAACATATGCTTTTACCACATTATGCAGCAAAATGTTATAGAAAATTCAGGGGAAAAAAATGAATCTAGTCCTAACTAATCCCCTTAATGTTCTTCAAGGGAAAGTTTTAATGAGAATGTAATTTTTCCGTCTTTTGTAAATGCCAAAGTTTGAAATGATCTTTGATACAAGAAATACAATGATGTTATCATTTGCATCCAATATATTTTTAATCTTTATACTGATGGCAAAAGGAAAAACAAAAGTTTGGGGTCAAGAAGATGAGAAGATAAGTCACAGATCAAGAGAAAATATTTGCAAAAGATATATCTGCTAAAGGACTGTCATGTGAAATGTACAATGAACCCTTAAAACTCAATAATAAGAAAACAAGCAACCCCATTAACAGACACTTCACCAAAAAAGATATACAGGTGGCAAACAAAAATATGAAAAGATGTTTTACATCATATTCCATTTGGGAAATGCACATTAAAACAAAATGAGATACCACTACATACCTTTTAGAATGGTCAAATTTCGGAACACCGACAACACCAAATGCTGGTGAGGATGTGGAACAATAAGAACTCTTACTCATTGTTGGTGGAAGTGCTAAATGGTACAGCCACTTTGGAAGACTGGTTTCTTACAAAATTAAACATAGTCTTACCACATAATGTAGAAATCATGCTCCTTTGGTATTTACCCACATAGGTGAAAATTTATGTCTACACAAAAACTTGCATGCAGAGGTTTATAGCAGCTTATTTATAATTGTCCAAGTTTGGAACAACCAAGATATCTTTCAGTAGATGAATGGATAACTAAACTGTATATTCAGACAATACAATATTATTCAGCACTAAAAAATGATCTATCAATTCATCAAAAGACATGGAGTAAAATTAAATGCATTGTTAGTAAGTGAAAGAAGCCAATCTGAAAAGATTAATGCTGTATAATTCCATATATACAACATTCTAGAAAAGGCAAAACCATGGAAAAACTTAGTGGTTGCTGGCATGGGGAGGAAGGGACAGGTAAATAAATGGAACACTGATTTATAAGCCAGTGAAACTATTCTATATGATACTGCAATAATGGATATATGTTGTTATAAATTTGTCCAAACCCATGGAATGTACAGCATAAAGAGTGAACCCTAATGTACACTACAGACTTTGGGTGATAATGATGTGTCAATGTAGGTTCATTATTGTAACACATGTGCTGCTGGGGAGGGGGTTGTTGATGATGATGAAGGCTATACATGTGTATGGGCAGGGGTTATATGGGAAATCTCTGTATTTTCAGCCTAGTTTTTCTTTGAACCTAAAACTGCTCCCTTCCAAAAAAATGTTCAAATATTTTATGATATCACTTATATGTGGAATATAAAAAATAATACAAATGAATCTATATACAAAACAGAAACAGATTCACAGACACAGAAAGCAAATTTATGGGAACCAAAGGGAAAAGGGAGGAGGGGAAGGATAATTTAGGAGTATAGGATTAACAGATACAAACTACTGTACATAAAATAGGTAAGCATCAAGGATTTACTGTACAACACAGGGAAATATATTCAATATCTTGTAATAATGGAAATAATCTAAAAATATATATATAACTGAAAAAAGTCTATTGAAAAAAGGGAAGGAGAAATAAATACTTCCTCAGACACAAAAATTTTAGAAGTCTTAGAAACCCTTTGTAATACAAAGTGTGAGTTTGTTTCACCACATGAGAAAATAACTGTTTTGTAACACTTGGTTATTTCAAAACTTGTTTTTGAATTGTTACATATTTTCTTGGCCTTTAAATAAATAATCTTCAACTATATGTTATTATCAATAAGTGTAAGAAAAAGTATTACAAATTCGTATTTTAAGTGTGATGCTCTTTTTACAAAAGTATTTAATTAAATAATGAAGCAGAATTTCCAGCCTCTTGGGATTTCTGCTTAATGTAAAAAAGAAAAAAAAAATGCTTTCTATGTCTAAAGACGCATTTCTCTCAAAATTGAAAAAACTGCTCCTTTGATCAAGTCTTATTTTTAGAGCTATAGTTTCACGAAAGCATTCTCTAGTATCATACATAGCAGTAACTGTGAATCTCTAAAATGTTTACTGAATTATATTATTAAATGTACAACTATCACTGCACTCACAAATCTACTAGAACTTTTTTTTTTAATGAATGAGAATTCCTTTTTAATCAAATACTTCTGTGTGTCTTTAGGAAACTCCCCTACTTCTGTGTAAAGGAATAAAACTACTTACTATTCCATTCTACATCTTTAAAAAATCTTCAAGCTTCTAAATGATTGCAAATGAGTCAAGTCCTAACTTTACTAAAACATGATGAATACCTTTCATGAGAAAAGACAAAGCTTTCTTTTTCTCTTTTAGTATTGTTTGCAGAGTGCTTGTTGACGATATAATACAATACAGAAGTCGTGGTAAGAAAACAGTGAGAAAGAGATCCTTTTCTGACGTGGGAAAGGCAGTTGCATTGCTATGCACAGAATATGCTGTATTTGTTCGCCAAGAGCGCAGGCTTTCTTTCAGTTGAAGGCTTGGTAGTTTTCAAACATGTTTCACTAAGATCTCTCATATTATGCTTGACATCTTTACTTGACAATGTAAAACACATCCTAGTGTGATACTTCCAGACAAAGTCATTGTGTTCTAGCAAAACTAGTCTGGTAGTGAAGGCACTTACATCTGATCCCTGTTTTTCCAAAGAAATATGCACTCTGATGCATTTTCCAAATGAACATAGACAACTTTTCTACAGTTTGCCAATATATCGACAAGGAAGTCAGTTTTCTTCCTTTCTTCTTTTGAACACCACCACCACCCCTCTTCCAGTGACGTGATCGGATGTTTTCATCTAACTCTAAAAGTGCATTTTATTCTGATATTTAGTTAAAATGTTTCTTGTCCTTACCTGTTCAGCAAAAAAGTCAGAAAATAAGGACTAAAACTACAATTTAAATAACACACAGAGAAGTACTGATCTTTTTGTGTCTCCATGTTCGATAATCAAAGTAAAGCCAAATTTTATATATATAAAATTATTTCTTAGTTTTTGGCATTTTCAAACATAGCCTAGGTCTTGCATGAACAAAAGAACTATCCGTAACCTTAATTATAGAAATTATATTTTTTAGTCCTTTTTAATGGAAAACCATAATAGTACACTGACAGTGACTGAATATTATGAATCTGTGCTGTAGTAACTTGCTGTATCAGACAGTCCCTCACTACCACAGGATACTTGACCTCACCTTTCTCTTATCCTGGCTACCACAGTGCATTTGCTCCAGCTGGTTTCATGGGAGCACAACCTGATAGACTCCCATTATATGCAAGTACCTTGTGAATCTTTCTTTTTCTTTTTTCTCAAAGCTTATCTTTGATATCATAACAGGACCCTACTCAGTGCCCACATACACAATTTGAAAATGTTGGGAAATTAATGCAAAACTTTGATTAATGGGAGCTTTTAGCCAAAATATAAAATCTTCCTCCTTCCCTCACCCATGGACAATTTACACATTCTGTTTATTTGTTTTTTTGGTTTGTCTCCAGGGGTTGTACAATTTATATTACTGCCCAGGATTCTAGAATGATAATGACTCTCTCACTTTCCCTACTTCATTCTCCTTGTCCCTCACTACTGGCTTGGAAATTATACTCCTTTTTAAAAGAATAGCTTATGAGCCACTGTCTGAGGTTCTGGTTTGTGGATAACACAGTTTATGACACGTATTTGTTCAAACATAAATTAGTAAGTTAAAAACATAATTTGCCTTTTTTTTTTTTCTAACAGTATCTTCAGAAGTGAAGTCAAAGGAAAGTTGAGTTTTTGGTTTATTTGTTGGTTGTCCAGATTTTCTCAAGATAACTTAGAAGTCTATAATAAAAAACATCTATTTCTATCATAGTCACATTCTTTAGGCAAAGATATATCTAACCACACCAGTGCCCCAATTTATACTTGTAACCAATAGAAGTGTGAGCAGAAACATTAAAAATATCAAAATATAGATATAACCTTATAAGCATAAATTAATTTACCTGTATTGATAACAATCCTATATCCTACTATTTTTCCTAACGTGTTGCAGGTTGATTTCAATGTCAATCTGAATACTTTTTTGTTCTGCAGAATAGGAAGTAAACCAGAAAGGCATTATATAAGATCAGATCAAACTAAAAGTTGAAAAGTATATGTAGACTAGATAAACAAGATTATACTGTATAGCACAGGGAAATATATACAAGATCTTATGGTAGCTCCCAGAGGAAAAAATGTGACAATGAATATATGTATGTTCATGTATAACTGAAAAATTGTGCTCTACACTGGAATTTGACACAACATTGTAAAATGATTATAAATCAATAAAAAATGTTAAAAAAATAAAAGTTGAAAAGTATATAAAAGTATTGGACTATGTAAAAATATATGAGTAGAGTGTAATGTTGGAAAGATTCAAGGTGGAAAGTTAACTTAAATTATTGACATATAATGAACGCTGGAAAATAAACCACTTAATTCTATCAGATGAAGGGGCCTAAATCTTTGAATTTGAAAAGACATGTGCATTTAGAGAAAATAAAAAATGTAGAAGTGGTAGTTGCATCTTAAAATCTGGTCCTGCACATTCTTTATTTATTAATAAATATTTTATTAATATTTTAATAAATATTAAACAGTATTGGTTGAAACCAATTTTAAACAGTATTGCTCATTCCCACACATTTTCAATTGGAATAACTATTCTTCACTGTCATATCTGGGTATTGGAATAAAACATATGAACAATTTTGGGGGGAAGTGGTTTATGGCTTAAGCAAGTTACATATTTTGAGAGATATTTATTAACCCAGTCTTGTTTTTTCTTCCTAACTCTGTCAAATATATCCCTAACGTTGAGCAGTGTGCTATATACACATGGCCAACAATACATGTGATTTAGCAACATGAAACAAAAGCCAGTCAGTTTTTATTTCATATATACAGGCAACATTAGGCAACCTTATGCCCATTCAACTGTAAGCAGGCTGCAGGATCTCTATAATTAAAAGAAAAATGGAATAAAACATCAAACCAGAGGCCATGCCTATTAGCATTCATGTTGCATTCATGAAAATCTATACTCAGTTTTAAATATTACTTCAATATGTATCACCTGATATTAATCCCAGAGAAGAAAATTTTAATGCTTTTTCAGTTTTTGGCACCCCATTTCCTAAGACTGAACTAAAGGAAAGAATTGAAGTGGCAGTGCATTTATTTGACAAGCTAATTGAAATTGCACAGTAAGTCAGTCCGATTTCCAAGGACAGAAAGGTTAATGGACTGTGCTTCTCTGCACTTGGACAATAGCTGAGTTTTCGTTACTGAAATAACTGTGATTTCCTCTATTAGTAGTTACATTATTCAAACAGCAATGATATGTTTGAAAGGAAAACTTAATCATTATAAAATAAACCCCTTTTAGAATATACAGTTCACGAACTTACACTGAACACACAAAGCCACGTCCTTGTCAGATAATACAAAATGCACATTTCTTATTTTTTCTGTTAAAAACTGTTATGACTTCAACTTAAATGTATATAGTGAAATGACACAACCAGAAAGCATTTTAGACAACTGGTATTTAGCCTATTACAATGCTGCTGTAAATGGGAAACGAGAGCTTTTCTGATACAATTCAGCTCCAGGTGAAAATACATGCAAAGCCTATGTCAGTGGCAATTTTTCCATATGAGGATAATATTTGAAATCATGCAGCCAGAAAGTGAAGTTTATGTGAGAAATTAAACTCGGTTAGGAAAGGACAATACATAGGAACAAACTTCACTCTAACTTTTCTAAGTTGAACTAAGAAAAAAGTGAAGACTTAAAAAGTTGAGAGAAGAGCAAAACACAATCATTTCTATCACCAACTTAGTAATGTTTAATGTCAGCATAAGTGTATTTGTAATGTCTCTAAGTTTTCCGTCACTCTGGGATTTGGATAAACATTTAGAAATAATACTTACTATTGTCTTGCTACAAAAATAATTCAGGCTCAATCATGTATTTATCACTTCAACAAACATTTGTTAGGATCTACTGTGTGGCAGGGAGTTTCAGAGGTCTTGCAGATTTATCAGTGGATAAAATAAAACGTCTCTGCTCTTATAGAACTTGAAAAGAGACTGTAAGAGAGAGAAATAAGCAAATTGAGCATCACTACGATAGTAATGGTAAGAGCTAAAGAAAAGAAATGAAAGAAGTAAGGGAATATGATAGATCAGAACTGGGCAAGAAGTGGTTGGATAGGTGATTACGTAGTTCCATAGTAAGTAGTTTAGAATATATAGAAATGGTAAGTAAGAAGTCTTTCAAAATCTCCTATTAACTTTTATTCGTGGTCAGCTTGTGTATATTTTGATCGACTCTCTTAAATAATTGATTTTCAGTATGCATACTTTCAGACATGCAACAGTTACAAAATGAAAAATCATACCTACACGTGGCATTTTTTGGAATATTTCATTGAAAACAGTATTTTTAACATTTCATTTCATTTTTTAAACTCACATTTAAAGATTTTGTTGAATAATATGAATCAATTTAAAAATACTGACTAATATACATTAAATAGATAACAACAAGTTTATACTGTATAGCACAGGGAACTATATTCAATATCTTGCAGTAACCTATGGTGAAAAAGAATATGAAAATGAATATACGTATGTTCCTATATGACTGAAGTATTGTCTTGTACACCAGGAATTGACACAACATTGTAAACTGACTATACTTCAATAAAAATATATTTAAAAATTTTAAAATAAATATATAAATATATCCAGTCTCTGGATCAATAAATAAATAAATAATAAAATATGCAATCAATTTTCAAGTTCTAAGTAACTATATTGTCTCTAATTATATTTTTTAATCTGAATACATAATATAGTTATGCTGTATCTGTAACAATTTATAATCAACAGTGTATGGTTAAGAATTTTTTAAACTGTATAAATTTCTAATTATTAACAAATAGTTCAAGTAATATGAATGGGTCAAGACATGATCATTTTAATATTTTGATACATATTTCTAAGTTGATTCAAAGAAAATAAATTTTAATTTCACCATTACCAGCAGAACATGTACGTTTCTGTTTTCTCACCCTCAATAGTAAGCAATAGATGGTACATGAAATGACTTAATAAAATAAAGAACAATTTAGTTGATTTTACATGCTGAACTTTTTTCTTATTTTAAACTTTTTACTAGTGTCATTGCTACACAACAAATCCATAACACAAATGTGTAGTTTGATGAACTATAAAAAATAATAAATAATAATACTATAAAAACCTAGGATAGGAGAGAGAGCCTTGAGTGCCTCCTGGAAACCTTACATGTGCTCTTCCCAATCACAGGCCTATTCCCACTATGATCAGTCACAGATCTAATTTGAGAGTAAATACTTCCTTTTAAAAACAGTTTTACCATCCAAGTGTGTACCCCTTATGACTATGGTTTAACTCTGTTTTTTTTTTTTTTCCATTTATTCTTTATATCTAAAGATACTGTCTAGATTTCTTGGCAATTAACTTATTGAAAAAACATTATGTTTTTTCTACACAGAGTTCTTTACATTCTAGATTCTGTAGATTTTTATCTGCATTACAAACTTTAATATGATTCTCTATGGATTGAAAATTGACTTAAAAAGCTTAATCAAAATCAGGTTCACTGTTTTTAGCAAATTTATTTCACAGATGGGTTCTTTAGCAGAAGGCTTTTATCATTGGAAGTTTTTTTTTCCAATAGGAATTGAAAACAGTAATATTACAATTCTATCATTTCAGCTATCTGCCATAAAAAAAAGAATATTTGTGTCCTGCCATTTTACTAAGTAGTTTAGTTCTTATACGGAAATGCTTCTGTCTTTTTTCTTGTTGTTGTTCTTTAATACTAATTTTCAAAATAATGAATGGAGTCCCTAGTATTTTCCAAAGGTTACTACTTATTTTTGTGTAATGTAGAAGCTATGAAATTGAACAAAGGTGATGCGTTTCAATCTATAATAGCAATTTTCCTTAATTATCCTCAAATTACTTCTTTTTGGCAGTGGAAACTGTAGTTCCTGAGTCCTCCTGACATGATCCTAAAAGGCAGTGATTGCCTCCTAGTTACCGAGAATGACAATATGTTCCAAAGACACATTGGACATTTTCTGCCCTGGACTTGGAATAAATAATACTTAAAGAAGTGTCATTTTAAGGCTGCAATCTAGGCACTAGAGATACTTATTCCCACTATTTTGTTATTATTTTTAGCCATTTTCAGTTGACAGTGCAATATATGGTAAAATATACATTGATTTCTGATACTTCGAATCCAATTCAGGAGCTGGAGATTCTTTACTTAATCTCTCCTATCTTATATATGAATATTCTTTTAGCACATGAAAAAAAATTCCTCAAGGACATTAAGAAAGAATTAAAATACTACATAATTACACAGTTGCTTTATCCCATTTCATACACATATTCTTAAATTTGGATACCAATGCTATGACCAGTAATATGAATATTTAAATTATTTTTGCATGTGTTTGCCCCATTCTCTACCCATTTTTACAGTTGTAAGTACATTGCTAGGTATGTAGCCCTCTTAAATAATAATTAGTCTTTCTACACCTTATATCAAACATTTTTTGTCAGTTTTACATGTGAATATATATTTTACTCTTATACACAATTGTTTATCTTGATGTCTGTTTAGTCATTCTAATTGTCTGAAACTTATTCTATGAACCCTCAAAGGCAATTGTATGTTGATCACAGTTTTTCCTAAGGCCTGTATATTTGAAGTCAGTTTAATTAGAAAATGAATACTTGGCTCATATTTTCTTTCATGATATTTCTTAAATATATATTTTCCCTTTCCCTTTGGCATTAGTATTGCTCTTGGAAAGTATGAGGATAATCTGGGTATATTTCCCTTGTTTTTCTTGTCTGGACGACAATTTTATTTCTTTTTCTTAAAATCAGTGGTGGACAGTATAGTGCCCCCCAAAGATGTCCATTTCCTAATCCCCAGAACCTGTGAAAATGTTAACAGGGCAAATGGGACTTAGCAGGAGGTGTGATTGAGTTAAGGCTTCTGATACGTGGAGATTATCCTGGATTATCTAGGTGGGGGCCAATGTGATCACAAGGTCCTTATAAGAGGGTGGCAGGAGGGTTCAAGTCAGAGAAGCAGCTATTATAATGGAAGCACAAATTGGAAAATGTGGGGCCCCAAGACAAGAAATAAGGGCAGATTCTTAGAAGCTGGGAAAGATAAGGAAACCAATTCTCCTTTAGAGTTTCCTGTAGAGCCTCCAGAAGGAACACATTCTTGTTAACTCATTTTAGACTGTTGACCCTCAAAACTATAGGATAACAACTTATTTGTTGTAAGTCACCAAGTCTGTGGTAATTTGCTACAGCAGCAGCAAAACAAACAGAAACAAAGTCAAACACCTATACTGAAATATGCCTCAGTATTAGCTATTCTTGATTAATTTCCTCACGTAAATTGATGTGACCTCTCAATGTACACTTTGAGAATTTATCAGGGAAGAATAGCGTCTTTAATTTCTTTCCCCTAGCATTTTTTTTTTAAATAAAGTGTATCTAAGATACTTTTTGAGTTAATTTTTGTTTATGGTGTAAGACTTTTTGTACAGATATATTATTCCACTGAATATATATATTATTGTTTCAGAATCATTTTCTGAAAAAGTTATTATTTTCCCATTGGATTACCTCATCTCATTTGTCAAAAAAATTGATTATATTTATGTCTGTATTTTTTAATGCTCTCTTCCATTTCACTGACCTATATGTCAATTCTTAGGTCAAAAATCACACTTTTTATTATAGCTTTAGTCTAAGTCTTCAAATTGGTGGTATAGACCTCCAGTTTCTGGTCCCCAGGTAAAAAGTTCAGAAGGTGCCACACTGACTTAACAAGTGAAAAAGCTGAATAGACATAAAAAAAAACATTGATTTTCTTGGATCCATAAGAAAGGGGAGGACATAGGACAACCCTCTGCCCCCAGGATTGAAGAGAGGACAGGAGAATACAGGGAGTCACGACTTACCAGAGCAGGACTCGGGAGTGGAACTGCTGAGGGAACCAGTGCTGTGGCAGGAAAACCTGGGCTGGAACTAATGAATCCCTGGAGAGCCAGTGGAGACAAGTCTGAGAGTTACAATCTCCAGGGGGACTGAGTTGTGGGAGGCCTCGCGATATTCTGAGATTTACTTCCAGGAGTTCAACCAGGTTCCCAGAATAATTATTAGAGAAAAATCCCGTCTACCTTCCTGAAGGAGGAAGGGAAAAGAAACCATCTTGAAATACCCCAGGGCTCTCTGTTCTTCTTAACAAGGCTCGCCCTCAGAGGGAACTAGTTAATCAGAGCCTAGACTCCTGGGGGTATTATCAGAGCCTAATTGACCTAAGGGAAGGGAAATACCCAAGACCAGCTGCTTGAGCCATTCCGTCCCACCTAAGGAAGAGGAAAGAAACTGGGAAACACTTGTGGTATTTAGCCCAGAGGCACAGACAACCTAAAAAATCTGAGACCTAATCATAGGGCTGTAGAGCACTCCCCTGCCCTCAAACCTCACCACCACATTACTATTTGCAGCAATTCCTTTTACCCAGCACAGACATGCCATGGAGATTTTGCAGGTTCAGCCCTAGACCACCAGAATAAAGCAAATATTGCAATAAAGTGAGTCACACAAATTTTTTGGTTTCCCAGTGCATACAAAGTTGGGATTACACTATACTATAGTCTATTAAGTGTGCAATAACATAACACCTAAAGTAAGTACGAACTTGATTGCTAGAAATATACTTTATTGTTAAAATTTTGACCATCAACCTGAGCCTTTAGAGAGTCATAGTGGTAACGTCAAAGATCGCTGATCACAGCCCATCATAACAAACAAAATAATAATTTAAAAGTTTGAAATGTTGAAAAAATACCAAATTGTGACAGACACACAGTAAGCAAATGCTGTTGGAAAAATGGCAGGGGGTAGACTTGTTCAATGCAGGCCTGCCCCAAAACTTCAATTTGTAGAAAAGGCAATATTTATAAAGCACTTCACTGTAAAGTAAAGAATAAAAAACGAAGAATGACTATACATGATGCTTGGCTGTCAAGAAAAAATTGCAAGACATATTAAAGGACAAAAAACCAGAATCTGGAGGAGAGAGAACAAGACTCAGCTATATGAGGCAGGGATGTTGGAATTAACAAAATTTAAAAAATTAATTAAAATGCATAAATAAACTTAGTTACCTTCCCTGCCCCCCCGGAAAAAAAAAATTAAACATTAACAAAGACATGGACGTTCTTAGAAACAACCAAAAAGCATGGCTAGAGATCAAAAATTGTAACAGAAATGAAGAGTTCCTTTGATGATGGGCTTATTAGTAAACTGAACACGGCTGAGGAAAGAATCTCTGAGCTTAAGAATATCTCAAATACATAGTATAATTTCTCCAACTTTATTATTTTTCAAAATTTCTATAACTAAATCAGATACTTTTAATTTCTATGTAAATCTTAAATCATCTCATCAATTAAACAAAAATTATCTGCTGGGTTTTAATTCAGGCTTTGTGATATCCAGACATTATTAATAAGTAATTAATAGCAACAATATCATTTCCAATCAATGAACATCATATATATCTTCACTCTTTCATTAATATATCTCCACTTTAATGTAATGTCTTCTATTGGTTTGTTACTGTTCCTTAATTTCCATATTTCAGTGCTATTCTAAATAGTTTCACAGTTCTGGAGGCTAGACGTCTGAGACAGAGCTGTCAAGGTGTCGAGGTGTTGGTGGAGCTGGTGTCTCCGGAGGCCTAGCTTTTGGCTTGTAAATAGCCTAGGTCTCTCTGTGTCTCAAACAGGTCTTTCTTCTGGTGATTCTGTACAGGTCCAAATCCTTATAAAGACACCAGCCAGATTGGATCTGGGCTCACCGTAACAAGAGCTTTTCAACTTATTTACGTATTTAAAGACGTTGTCTTTAAATACAGTCACTTTCGGACGTACTAGGTGTGAGGGCTCCAACATATGAATTTAGGAACACAATTCAGTCCTTACTACCTTTCAAGAAACACTTTCCATTGCTGCTTAATATTTGATAATTATTAATTAAAATGTCCAAATATGAGAGAAGAAAACTGAAATCAGAATTTTAGAACTGGATAATAACTTAGGAAACCTCAAACCTAGTATCCATGTTTTTAATATGTGTGTCCTGAGGGCCTTTAAAATAAAAGATTTATCCAGTTTAAAGAGGAAGGTAAGTTAGGACAGGGAGCATCAGGCATATCTCTATGGTCTCCAGAGCATCTTCACTGTTGTTTCCTCCATGTGATGGAATCATATGCCAATTGTGTATGTTCTTTTAAGACGTATCACATTGCCTCATTTCTTATAATCTGATGACTAGATTTTTCTTTTGAAAAAGAAACACATAATTTGAGCCTTAGAATGCATATTCATGGTAAATCAAGAAAAAATTGTTACCAATTTTAATGTGTATGGTTAATGTGAGTGGTTGACTTCTGAATAATTGCAGCTTACAGTGACATTCACATAAAAGGTGCTCAAGATAATGTATAGGTCAGACATTTATAACATATGGAAAATACAAAGATTTTCAAAATATTGTGAAATAAGTCTTTCTAGAGAGACATCTCATAGATTTAATATTAGTGTATTAGTTTCCTAGGGCTGCTGTAACACAGCACCACAAACTGAGGGACTTAAACCAACAGAGATTTATTCTCTCACAGTTGTGAAAGGTAGAAACCTGAAATCAAGGTGCAGACAGAGCCATGCTCACTCCGAAAGTCAGGGAAGAATTTCCCTGGCCTCTTCCCAGCTTCTGGTGGTTACTGGTCCCACTTCTTGGCATTCTTTGGCTTTTAGGTGCTTCGCTCCAATCTCTGCTTCTGCTGTCATGTGGTGTTCTCCCTCTATATCTGTCTGCATTATCACCTGGCTTCCTTATAAGTTATTGGAAGTATGGCCCACTCTAATTCAGTAGAACCTCATCTTCACTTAATTAATTGCATCTGAAAAGATCATGTTTCCAAATATGGTCACATGAGATTCTGGGTCGACATGAATTTTGGGAGGACACTTCATCCAGTGCACTTGGTTATTACGTCTTTTGGGGGCAAAAGAACCACACAATAATATAGTTTATAACCATGATTTTTAAAATATTTTTCCATCCAAAGCAGTTGTTATTTCGTCAAAGAAATGCTAATATGGAAAAATAGTGATTAAAGTGGAAATGGTCAACACTGATCTGATTGAACAGGGTTAATGATCTGAAGTTCTCACTCACAATATCATCATAGTTCTCCCTCAACTTGAAAGCCTTTACAAAAGATAAAAGAGAGAAGGAAGAAGTTATAAGACACAGAAAGATGTAAGATACTTGAAACTCAGTGGATTGTTAATTGCATTAATATTAAGCAGAATCTGAAGGAAGAAGAGTAAGTAACTTCCAAAATATTGTATCAATTGAGATTTTCTTTTAAAGTGGTAATGAAAGTGCTGCCAACAGCTCTGGCTAACATAAAATTAATACTTTTTGCTATTCTGTCTTTTTGGTATGAAGTTATCCTATGTTATATTGCAGACATTCTGCCTTATCTTGGGTATTTTCAGAAAGTAATAAGAAATGTCATTCAAGGATGTTTGAAGAACTAGAGATCAGAGAGCAAAAAGCCCTTTGATCTTCCTTTGAGTAAAAGAGATATCAAATTGGCAAATGTTATTATAAAGTATAATAGCAATCCCATTAACTGAAAAAAAATCATATATTGGCATGATGCTCAATAGAAAAAATAAAGTTTATTATCATATAACCTTAATAACAATTCAAGCTCTATAGGAAAACTAAAAATCAGCTGGATTATTCAGCCTTTCAAGTCACTGCAGAAGATAACTTCTGTCTATTGCTTTAAAGTTGTGCTAAAAAATTTATGAAATAACTTTTTCTTAATTGAAGTAATCAATAATGTTTTGTGTACTTCAGCAACAGTTATTAACTGACATTAACTGATCATAAGAATATTGGAGCAACAATGTTAATCAAAAACAGTCCTACATTCCTTAATAGCTCCCAATGTGACAATAGCCAAGAAGATAAGAAGTATTTCCAAATAAACGTGCAGTGATGATCTTAGTCTCTAAGTAAGTCCATTTTCTTATATTTCAAAACAACAATTTATTCATTAAAGCAAAGGAAGCATCTAATATGTTGTATTCAAACTGCAGATGAACTTGTTCGCCTGCTATTTCACAAAGCTCCACAATTCCTTTGTTCAGCACATAGTCTTTGAGTTCCTACAAGGTTCTAGTCAGTATTCTAACTGCCAGAGATTCCTGAGTGTTGGAAGAGTCCATCAAAAAGACATGACCGCTGAGATGTCCCTCAAGCTGGACCTGCGCAACTGGGGCAACTGGAGGCTCCCCCACCTCCTTGGTCCTTGTAATGTGCATTCTGCTTGTTTTACCCACTTTTCAGAAACTGCTCCAAGGATACCACTCTGAAACAGAATTGTGGTGTTGAGGCTATCTGGACTGGGTTCTGACTGAAACCAGTAATTCTTCTAAATAAACTTTTAAGATATGGTGGACATACCTTATTATGCCCACCACAAGCCTCTTAAATAAGTTCCTTTGCTCCTTAAACCTACCACTTGCCAATCTGTAATGATCCACCACTTTCTTCTGTCTCCCTGTCCTCTGCCTGGTTTCAGATTATGCCTGGACATCTCTTAAGGTTGTGAAGGAACCATGAATGAAGAAGACAGTCAAAAATCTCTGCCTCACAGAAACTACATTTTGGTATTAGGGGAAGACAATAAAAGCAAAGCATAAACTGCATAGCGTTATGGAAGCTTGTAAATGCATTTTAAAAATTGAATCTGGAATTGGAAATTGGTTGCACAGCATGGGTTAATTCAAATTCCAACAAGAGAAGTTCTCACTGAGAAGGTGATATTTGATCAAAGCTTTGAAAGAGGTGAAAGAATGAGCCATGGGAGTATCTATGGAAGAGCATTACAGGTAGAGGAACAGGTATACCTTGGAGATACTAGGGGTTTGGTTCCAGACCACTCAAGAAAGCTAATATCACAATAAAGTGAGTCACATGAATTTTTTGGTTTACCAATGCATGTTAAAGACATGTTTATGCTATGCTGCAGTCTAGTAAGTGTGCAATAGCATAATGTCTGATAAAACCAATGTATATACTTTAATTAAAAATAATGCTGTTGGAAAAATAGCACTGATACACTTGCTCTGTGCAGGATTCCCACAAACATTCAATTTACAAAAATGGCAGCATCTGCAAAGGGCAGTAAAGTGAAACACAATAAAATGAGGCATGACTGTACTCACCAGAATAGAAGCCCTGAGTGGCCAGAACGGAGTATTTCTATGGTGGAGGGGAGATGACAGTAGATGGGATCAGAGAGATGACAAAGGGGCCAAGTCATGGAGATGAAGCTGTGTTCATGCTCATCCAGACAATGACAAATTCTGAATACTCTGGGGTGCCATGAATTATGCTACTCAGGCATCTGTTTTCCACTTAATATTATGAATGTATTTATTTTCAGATAATTCCATATACAAATACACTTATACAGAAAATAAGTATTCTAGAAAACATTATTTTCTTCATGATTGCAAAATTTTAAAAAATTACCTAATCTAGGCATAAAACAATGATTTCTTATTTCAGATACATAACAAAAGTATTTACTGTATATAGAAGTTTTGCATTAATATTATCAAAATTATCAAAAATTTTGATATATGACTAGTTAGGACTAATTTTGGTACAATAAGTATCAAACAATAGAATTTGTGGTACCAAGCCACCAGCAAAGCCCTCAATGATCTCAGCAACTAATCTTGATCCCCTGGTGTAGTTTCCTCCATGTGATACTGGGTTGGTCTGTATGTCAAGCAGCATTATGACAGAATTAATGGTTTGTCACTCCTAAGATTAAATTATAATTGCTCCTGCTCTCATCAATCACTCTTGGGAAACAAGCTTTTATGTTGTGAGCAGCCTTATGGAGAAAACTACATGATGAGGAAACAAAACCCCTCGCCAAGAGCCAAGAAGGATGAAGCCCGACAATAACCACAGTGAAGGAGCTTGGAGATATGTTCACAGGACTTGGAGTCTTGAGTCTCAGAGCCTTGAATCACCAACCAACAGTACGGCTGCCATCCTGTGGGAGATCCAGAGACAGGCATTTTCAGCAAAGCCCCTCCCAGAATCTCGACCCTCAGACACTGCATAAGAAGTAAGTGCTTATCGTGTCAAGCTGCTGTATTTTAAGACAATTTGTTACAAAGCAAAATAACACCGTGCATATTTTGGTATCAGAATCTGCATCCTAAAGAAACAAACTTGAAATGTGGGAATGGCTTTGAAACCAGACAGTAAAACTTAAGAATGATAGTAAAAGTCTAAAGCGTTTTTTGAAGCATTTAATAGAATTTTATGGTCTTTGATAGATCTACCAGAGAGAACTTACCAGAAGAGAAGGAAATGTTATTAAAAATTAGAGAAAGGGGTTTATTGTAATATAGTAACAGAATGTTTAGCAACACTATAGTCAACAATGTAGTCTTTAGAGTTAGATATAAAGTTAGATTTAATGAGGCTAAGGTAGTCAAATACTGAGAAAAGTTTGAGATTTTTATCCTGTTTGAAAGCTAGCAAATTGGCCTGCCACAATCCCACTGATGCTAACAGAGGACATCAGAGTCCTCAGAGACAAAGAACTGTACATGCCTCAAATCACTGCATATGCCACAAGATCCAGATTTGCTCCAGTTAATTTTCCTTCCCATGTCCCAAAGGTGATGCAAAGCAGCTTTGGGTGATGTTGAATTTGTGTCATCAATGAGGAACCACAAACTTTAGAGACTCCCCATCTTAGGAGGGAACTGTATGAAAACTATGGTAGGCAGAATTCTTCCTCCAAGAATTCCAGAGCCTGTGAATATAACATGGTATATATCAAAGTCCCTCTGCAGGTGGAGGCTACAATAAGAATCTTGAGATTGGGAGAATACCCTGATGGGCCCAAAATAATTAGAAATGTCCTCATAAGCGAAAGAGGGAAATAGAAAAGTCAGTGTCAGAGTAATGCAGCATGAAAAAGCTTGGACCAATCATTGCTGGCTTTGAAGATGGAAGTGGTCCATGGAGCCAAGAATGGCAAGAAAACAGATTCTCCCTGGGAGCCTCCAGAACAAGTGCAGCCTTGCCAACATCTTGATTTCAGCCCAGTAAGACTCATTTCAGACTTCTGATCTCTAGAACTATAAGCTATTATTTTTATGTGGTCTTAAACTACCACATTTATGGGAATTTATTACAGCAGCCTAAGGAAATTATTACAGATAATGCCTGGAAGTAGTGTGTTGCTCTAACAATTACCTAAAAAACAATAAATGATTTTGAAATTGGGGGTTGGTCAGAAACTGGAAAAAAATTGAGGAGCATTCTAGAAACAACTTAGATTGCCTTGAACAGACTTTTAGTAGAAATATGGATATTTAAGACTCCACTGGTGAAGGCTTAGAAGAAAGTGATGAGCATGGTAGAGAAAACATATCACCTTAGAGAATCCCTAACTCATTGTAAGCTGACTGGTGACAGATGTATATGGACATTAAAGGTATTTCTGGTGAGGACTCAAACAGAAATGAAAAACATGTTATTGGAAACTGGAGGAGAGATATCCTTCTTATTCAGTGGCAGGAAGTTTGGCTGAATTGTGTCTTGCAGCTCTGTGCAAAGAAAATTTTGTATGTGATAAACTTGGAAATTTAACTGAGGAAAATTTCCAAGCAAAATGCTGAAGATGTGACATGGTTGCTTCTTGCTGCCCAGAGTAAAATGCAGGAGGAAAGGAATACACTGAGGGAAGAACTATGAAGTAAAAGGAAACAGAATTTAATTATTTGAAAACAAAATCAGCCTATCCAGACTGCAAAAGATGCTAAATTAGGAGGTTCACCGTCAGGACAATATGCTCTAGAAAGAATGCCATGGGTATGACTGGAAAAAGTCGCTAGTGCCGAGGAAGGAACAAAAGGTCATACATAGTGTTCACTCCCAAAAAGATTCTTTGAAGGTGTTTCAACTCATGCATCACCTCAGGCATCTGGAAAGAAGCCAGGAGTAAGTATGTATTATTCAGGAGAGATCTGTTGTAAAGCCTCTTGTCTGATAGAGCAAATCCCCATGACATACATGGGGAACTCACAAGGGTCCTAAAAATTTTTTACCAACAGACAATCTGCTAGCTTGACCAAAAGGGACAGAGAGAGGATGAAATGATTGAAAGACGGCTGTTGAGCTCTCAAAATTCTGTAGCAGAAAACAGACAGGTAAAATTACTAAGCTGCAGACATGAGCTACACTCCTAAAAGATAAAGGTTAACTGTGAGGGTACAGGAGCCCTGACTCAGGGAGTAGAGCTGAGAGCCAAAGAAAGCTAGTGCTTTGAAAGCTAATGCTGTGTGCCCAGCTGGGTTTCAAAACCGTGTGAACTGTCAACTCCTTTTTTGCTTCTGTTTTCTCCTATTTTGAGTAGGAATATCAGTAACTACCATCTGCCCCGCCATTGCATTTTGGAGGCATATAACTTGTATTCTTGTTCCACAGACCTACAGACAGAGTGGAATTTTGCCCTAAGATGAATTACAACCAAAGCTTTACTCAAACCTGATTTAAATGCTGAGATTTGGGAGTGTTGAGCCGATGAGACATGATTTGGACTTGAGTCAAGGCCATAATTGGTTGAAACTTCTGGAGATGTTGCTATGGTATGATTTCATTTTGTGTGTGAGATGGAATTAAATCTTTGGGGTCCAAAATATACCCTACGGTTGGCAGGATAATGGCCCTACAAAGGTGCCGTGTCTTAATCCTCAGAATTTGTGAATATGTGAAAGCAAGTTTGCAGCGGCGACTAAGTTGAGAATCTTGAGATGGGGAGACATCCCAGAATTTTCCAGATTGTCTAGGTGGGCTCAATGTAATCACAAGGTTTGTTTGTTTGTTTGTTTGTTTTCTTTTTCAGGATGGCAGCTTTAATCATCATGGCCAAGGCCCCTCAGGATCCCTCCACTACAAACCTCTTTGGCCAGAAACCCATCCTTGACCATCCCCAGAAATCATTTCCCAAGAGGCCTCCGCCCTTGGGCCACTGACATAAGAAACTGACATCCTGTGTCAGTCTGTGGGTCTCTTGGGCCTATGGGCCACTCTTCCCCAGAGGCCTATTGGACACTCAGGCATGGGACTAAGCAGCAGTGAGCCGGCTCTTCTGACCATGTCCAGCTTCTCCTAGGGCAGAAGAGTCAATGTAGGCGTGATACAACATGAGACAGACTGGACTAGCCATTTATGACTCTGAAGATGGATGGAGCTGTGAGCCAAGGAGAAATGTATGTATGTGTGTGTGTGTGTGTATGTGTGTGTGTGTGTGTGTGTGTATACACACACACACTTGTGATTTAAGCAATCAAGTTTGTTACAGCAGCAATAAAAGGCTAATACATAAACCTACAAAATAACTGCCACAGAAGGAGACACAATCTTTATCATCCCAGGCAACAAATCCTGGAGATACAATCTCTGTCTTCCAAGTCTGTTTGCTATGCAGACGTTCTGCTATGCAGAAGCACCATAGACCCATGGAGAATTGTTTCTCAATGAGGAAAATTCCAATCATAGTGTGGAAAGTACTGCATGGTTTCCTCTTATTGCTTATAGTAATAAGTGAGAGAAGTGAGAGAAAACAAAGGGAAGGTTGTTAAAATATTAACACTTGATGGCTTTGAAAGCTCTCAAGTTTTTCAGATGGCAAAGGATGCTAGTGTTCTAAGGAAAGATCAAATACATGACTGCTAAAAAATGAAATAGACCAAAGATAAAACTGAAGGTATAACTGAAAATCTTCTGTTGAGACCTCAGAAAGATCAAAGGTTACTTCAGACAAAAGACTCTCCAAATAGATAAAACATGTGCCTCAGATATCCTTTCCGTCAAACATTACAACTTTTAAAAACCTGAAGGTCATTGCCCCTCAACCTTCCCAGATGAAATGCAAGGTGGAGAAGGCTTATCTCCAAGAGATTACAAATGTGGCTTTTATCTAATGGTAGGAAACTCAGTAAGAGTCACAACTTTTAAAAGGAATTCTGTATTCAGAAACATTACCAACTTTGACTGAAAAGGTCAGAGAAAGTATAAAATGAAAAGAGAACCTTTGACTCACAAAATCCTAGTAACAGTAAGCAGACTGAGAAGCAACATGTGCTACCTTTCATGAAAAAAGAAGCACAACTCAGAGTGGAACCGAGACCCTCCATCAATTATTTGCTGGCCTTGAGACCTAAGCGTAGAATGTACAGCTCTTGCCTGGCTGAATTTTAGAATTGTTTTGAACCAGTGTCTACTTTTTCCTTCTATTTTCTCCCCTTTTTGAAGATGTTGTCTGTGCTAACTTCACTGTTATCAGCTGGGTGTTTCGGGGGCAGATAACTTGTCATTTTAGTTTTACAAGTCAAGAAGGACTATACTTGAACGACTATACTTAAGGAATCAGATTCAAGGAGTTTCATTCCCCCTGGACCTGATTTAGAAGCAGGATCTGGATTTGAGCTGATTTTGTAATAGATAAGACTTTAGGGAGGCCTAAGGAGAAGGTGGGTGTGTTTTGCTTGTAGGAGGAATATGAATTATTGATAGCCACACAAGGCTGGGGTTGCCAGCTTCCAGGATGGCCACCAGTGTTCCCCATTGGTCGGTCTCACACATTTGTATGGACTCCTCCCATATGACTGGGGTTTGTCAATGTACAAATACCATAGGGCAGAATATTGTTCTCTCTGTCTCTCCCTCTTTGTCTCTCTCCTGTCTTTCCTCCATCTCTCCCTTTCCTCTCTTCCTCCTGTTACTCTCTGGCAGAAATAAGCTGTCAGGTTGAGCAGACATATGAGGAGGCCTATGTCTTGTGAAACTAAACCTCCAGGCAGAGCCTGTAAGGAACTCAAAGGCCAACAATCAGGTGAGTGAACTTGGAAGCAAATTCTGAAGCACCAGTTAAGGCTTGGAGTGGCTGCTGTCCTCGCTAAGGGCTTGGTTTGACCTTGTTACAAACTCTGAGCTAAAACCGCCCAGCTCAGCTCCTGGTAGATTCCTGACTGTCAGAAACTGCGGGAGAAAATAAACATTTGCTATTTTAAACTACAAAGTTTTAGGGTAATTTGTTACCCAGCAACAAATAACTTGTTCAGTTTTGTTTTAGATTTTCCAAATTAGCTTGCTTCAAAACTGTAATTATCACTTTAAGAGAGAAGCATTCTCAGACTTATAAAAAAAAGTGAAAATTCAAAATACTTTTTAAATGATATTGGAAAATATTATAATACATATATTAGACCAATAAAAATCAAATTCTGACTATTGATGACAAAACTCAAAAGTGCAACTTATTAAAAAATAAATCAGTGCAAAATTTATTCTAAATAACACTGATTTTTTATTGTTGTTTTTATTTGCAATCATGTATTTTTGTACTGCTGATTTTGTTCTTTCTCTAACTATGAATTAAAAAGTAAATAAACATTAAATCGCTGAGGACATGAAACATTAAAGCATGAATGACATGTTCCTGCCCCTACTTCAGAAAAAAGTGGCAAAACACATTTAAAATTTTCTGAATCAATTTTTAATTCATAGTTTGAGTTTTATGGGAAAAAGAAAGGTAGATTTACAGGAAATAAAGAATCACATGAATAATAAATTAATAATTTTATTAATTTAAAAAATCAGTCTCAAACATATAAATCAAATAATGATTTTAGCACAACTTATCATGCCGTTATAATGGAGAGAAAGTGAAGCAAAAATTTTAATTATAAAAAGATGCTTTTTCTCTGTGGTAATAAATTTCTGTTGCTTGTATATAACTTTCTAATATAAAATTTAGAAAGAATTACAAAGTGCCCTATTTGTACTGATTCATGAAAACTCTTAATTCCTAAGATCTTCTATTCTGTTTTCATTATCAGTTAGCAGTTACTTTTTCTATTAGATGCTATAGTTTCATTAAAGTTGTTAATTTTAAGATTTTGCTTCCTTAAATTGTTCAATAACTTAGAAACTTCTTTATGCTTTCTTTTACATTTTTAGAAATCCTATTTTAATAAATCTTGAGTGTCCTAAAAATTAAAACTTGCTTTGTAGTTTCCTGCAATGGTACACATATGTTTTATAATAATTAGTACATGTGAAATATACAAATGAGGAAGTAATTGAAAACAGTCAACTTATTAAATAATCATCAATTTATGTTGTTTCTTATGTTTTCCATAGTTAAATTTCCATATTGATGAATCAAAACTGTAACTTCTTCTTTTGTTTATATCTCAAAATTTTTCTCTATTTGGCAAAAGCGAAATATAGATATATATTTCTGTTTCACATGTTTTTGTAGTTTCTATACTTACTAATTAAATAATGAGAAAATATTGTCCTGTAAAATATGTTTTCTCCAAACTTTAAATAAATATCCACCTGCGTATATTGAATGACATGCAACATTCTCACTGGTCTAAAATGATAGCTGTAGCCTATTGTCATTCCCTATGTATAATCAGATTCTTATTTTTGTTCATCTCTTACTTATTTGCCAATGTCTGTTTCAATTTGTAAAATAAGTGTGATGTTTTAAAAGCCATTTCATTTTAATAATGCAAGGATCTATTCCAAGTCTTTCTTGTTGACTTAGAAATTTTTCTTAGAAAGTTCTCTATTGACTCTCCCCATTTCATTCAGGAATTACTTTCAAGTTGAAAATAACCTGAAAATTCTTCTCACAGAGATTTCTAGTGTTCCCTGGACCCAGTGCTCCTCCTCCAGGGTGATGGGATGGGGGTGCACTGTGGATAACTTCCTGCTCCTTGGAATTAATCAGAGATTTGTTGCTATCTCTTGCCAATTAACCCAGTCCAGAAATTAAATGAGTCTTTCGTGGCTTAAAGTTCACGTGAGTTCTCCTTAGTCTTCTTTTCCTTGTCGCAGTTTCCAAACAAGACCTCCTGTGGAACAGAAAGGACACAAGATCAAAGGCCAAGTTGCTGGATCTCTCAACGGAAGATGACTTCCTTGGATGGCTTACCAGGCCCACATGATCAGTATGAGTGAAAACTGTCTACAGATCACCTTACTCATTCTCTAGTTATATGCCTTTATCTTTAGAGATTGCAATTAGTCACCATTTTGAAGCATCTGGGATAGGACATGGAGAACCTAACTCAGGGCCCATGTGGATTGGAGTGAGCTCTCCTCCCACTAGCCCAACTTGAAGGTCCAATGTAGACGGGTACCATAACACAGATGTGTGACTTCCTGTGTCCCCCTGCTCCAGGGTGTTTTTGGCTATTGCAGTGACTCAAACATCCTTCCTGCTTGCCTGCACAGGCAGGGATTTCCAAGCTCAAAGCTCATGTTTCAAACAACATGGTCTGTGAGCTGGTAGTCAAGCTATTTATTTGTAGAACACACCTTAGTATATTCTGAAGAATATATTAGTGGGATTCAGTTGCATTTTTTTATAGGTAACCTGCCAATTACAAAACTCTTTATTAGTTTTTCCACTTCCTGCATTCTTCTTGAAGTGATCTCTCAAACAAAATGCTTAAAGACAAATCCTTGCATCAGGCTCTATATTTAGAAGATGCCAAACTAGAATAATAAAAATGCCTCAAACTTCCAATGATAATGTAAAGACAAATAAGACAGCTTGGTCACTGGGCTCTGCTCTCAGTGCCAGCTTTCTTAATAACATCACCTATTCTGCTGACACTACTCTGTAGGAAATAAAACATGAGAGCTCCTGAATCAACAGGATCTCAGAGAAAGTTAAAGGTAAAGAATCAAGAGAAAGGATCATTATTCTGTGTGTCAGGGACATACATTGACCACCTTAAATGTTTTTTAAGTCTTTATTTTATAGAGTAGTTTTAGGTTCACAGCAAAGTTGAGAGGAAGATACAGAGATTTTCCATAGACCTCCTGCCTACACATATAGCCTCCCCCCACTACCAATATCCCCCACCAGAGTACATTTGTTGTAATCAAGGAGGCTACATTAACACATCATGATCACCCAAAATCTGTAGTTTCCATTACAGCTCACTCTTCCTGATGAACATTCAAAGGGTTTGGACAAATATACCACCATTATGGTATCATTCAGAGCATTTTTCACCATTATAGCATCATTATACTGGGAGTTTTAGTTACTATAAAGAGGTAAAAATTAAATAAAATGTATACAAAATAGGAAAGAAGAAATCAAACTGTCATTAAGACTCAATGGAGAGTATGTTGAGAGATTTCTGGGAAAGGTTTTCAAATTCGCTTTTAAATTTTGATCTTTGTTCAGGTCACTTTTTTTTCTTTTCACTCTTTGCCTTCCTCCTTTAGATAATGGCATGAGATGATGTGCTATGTGGTGTTGCTTCAGAGATCTTGAAATAATGAGGGAAAGTCTAAGGAAATATGTAAGTATCAGCCTAAGGCTGTGATATCACTAAACTGCTGATCTTACCCAGCATCTCCTGCTGAGGAGTTTTTGATCTGGAAGACAATTATATGTTTCCATTTTATAAGCACTTTTTCTCCTTAAAGTATTATGACACACACAAGGCTTACCTGAAGAATAGTTTAGAGAAAATCCTTAGTTATAATAAAAATGAGAAGATTGTCATTTATAATGAAAATAACAGATATAGCAAGTAGTATTACTGATTAAATAAAGTATATTTTCACCTGTTTAAGAAAACAGAAAGAAGAAAATAATAAAGGAAAAAACCGCAATCAGTAAAACTGAAAGCAGAAAGACAATGAAGTAACTCAATGGAATCAAATCATGATTGTTTTAGGACAATAAAATGTATAAATCCTTAAACCGATTGATTAGGAAAAGACACAGGTGGCACAAATTACAAACGTCTGTAACAGAAAGGGGGCTATCACCACAGATCCTAAGGACATTAAAGGGACAATCATGAAATATAGTAAACAATTTTATTTGAATAAGTTTGTCAATTTTGATGGAATGGATACATGTCTGGGAAGATACAAACTATCAAAGGTTAATCAAGATGAAAAGAGAATACATAAAGTCCTAGCTATGTGGATAAAATTTAATTTTTTAGCTAAATATCTTACAACAAATAAAATTGAAATCCAAAAGGCATTAATTGCAAATTGTACCAAATATTTAAGGAAAGAAATAATACCAATTCTACACAGACCCTCCCAGAGCAGAGGAGAAATAAAATTGCGGTTCATTTTATAAAGCTGATTACCCTGATTCCAAAATCAGAAATTATAAGAGAGTAAACAGCAGAACAATATACTGCAAAAACATAAACACAAAAATCTTTAAAAAATCAAATCCATAAAGATACAAATATGATAATGCATCATCACCATTAGCTTGTATAAGAAGCAACCACTACTTCTAGGGCTGAGATAAAGCACCCATGAAAGACCTCCCACAAAATCTGAGATCCAGATTTTGTTTGACAAGACACTGCCATGGACTCCTGCATGGCAGGGAAGTTGTACGGTAATGTGCCCACGTAACTTGCTAGAAATCGACCCCATCTGGTGCCAGCAAAATCTGGCCATGGGATTGGGTCTCCAGAGGGATGCCACTCCAAAACTCCTCAAGGTGGGTATCTGGGGAAGTTTTGGGTGCTCATGCCACGGGGCAGTGTAGAACTCTAGAGCAAGGGAAGTTGCACGGGTTGGGTTTTGGAAATCTCCTGGGCTGCACATGCTAAGGGTTTGGTGATGGAAATTCTTCCCTTACTGCAGGAACCTGGTGCAAAAGAAGCTACACAGTCCATAGGAGCTTAATGCTAAAAATAACATCTATGCTGCAAGACTTTGGTGCAATAGGAGGTACGAATGCTATAGGAATCTGGTTCTCAATCTTCAAACATGGCTACCAAAACTTGGTGAGATAGAAGCTGCATATGTTATAGAGCTTGGTGCTAGAAATATCACCTGTGCTGCCAGAAGCAGGTGGTAGGAAAATGAACATGTTAAGTACTTAGTGCTGAAAATACCGCCCATGTTGCAGAACCCTGGGGCAAGAGAAACTTCCTCTGCTGTAGAAGCTTGATGCTGGAAATACAACCCATGCTATAGGACCCTGATGTAAGAGGAGCTGCATATGCTGGAGAAGCCTGGTGTTGGAGAAGTTGCCCATGCTGCAGTTTCTGGGAGGCACATTATACACATTCTCTGCTGGAGAAGCTAACCACACAATAGGAGACGGCTGCCAGAGCACATGGGAACCAGGAAGCAGAAAAAAAAAAAGAATGATTTCTTTGTTCAATGTCTACTCATGCCTTTTACTGACAAAGCTGAACAACACAACAGCTGGCAAATAAAAAAATATTTAAATGCCCAGATCCATTTTCTCAGAAGAGAAAATATGGGAGATATTTATATCATCTATGCAAACCCTTTACTTCAAAGTTCAAAATATTTTAAGATAAATTAAAGATTTCAATAGAGAGATACAGTATATTGCTGAATTGGAACAGGCAATATTTTTATGATGTAATCCTTTCCCAGTTGACTTATAGATTCAACGTAATCACACCCAATAGCTTAACAGGATTTTGTAGCAGTTGTCAAGTTGACTCTAATGTTTATAAGGAAATGCAAATGACCAAGGATAGCAAAATAATTTTGAAAAGGGAGGACAAAGTAACAGGACATACACTGCTTTATTTCATGACTTATTATAAACTTACACCAGTAAATGTAGTATAGTTTTGCTGAGGAATAGACAAATATGTCAATAAACGGAAAAGAAAGTTCAGAAAAAGGTAAAACAGTCTTTCAAAAAAATGATGTTAGAACAACTGGATATTCAAATGAAGAAACAAAAACAGAAGCAGACAAACAAACAAACAAACAAAAAACCTTTGATCTTTATATTATGCTATATACACAAGCTAACTTGAAATGAATATTAGACTCAAATTAACCATTCAAATGCTAAGGTGTCTAGATAAAAACATATGAGATAAATCTTTACAAATTTGGGGTAGGCAAGGCTGAGACAGGATTAAAATTAATTAATTAATCAATTAACTAATTAATTTTGAAGTTAGAATTCACCAAAGTTATTTTTTCAAGGATAGTGTTAAGAAAATGTCAGTGGCAAGCCACAGAGTGGGGAAAAAAATATAATTGCAGATGTATATCTTACAAAGGACTTTTATTTAGAATATAAAAAGACCTCTTTAAATTCAATAATAAGAAGACATATAGGAACCCAGTAAAAATGGCAAGAAAGTCAAACATTTAAAAATAAATTCAAATATATTTATATTGCTGAAAAACTGCTCAACAACGTAAAAGAAGAAATGCTGATACACTCAACAATATAGATGAATCTCAAAAACATTATGTTGACTGGGAAGAAGCTTGATTTCATTTATATGAAATTTCCAAAGAACAAAACTGAAAAAAGAAAAAAAAAGCAAAAAGAAAAAAAAGCAGATAAGTATTGTCTCTGGCATAGGATGGGAATGACTGACTTCAACTAGGTAGAAGTGATGGTTTTCAAGGTGACGGTTACATGTGAGCATTTGTCAAAACCCATTGAACTATATATTTAAAATGGTGCACAGCTATGAAGATTATTAACAAAAAGAAGCATTTCATCAACCTCATTATTTTAACACCTTTAGTTCTCAAAATAGCCTTTCTGCATGTGTTTTTTCAAGAATGTATCTCAGTCCAGTCATCAACAGGGTGGCCTACGTTTATCCTGTATCAGAGAATAAGCTCTGTACTGTAACACATATTTTAGTCTCTTTATATCAGGGGCTTTGTTTTGCTCATCCAGGATTTACTGTAAAGATTTCAGGTATCAAATATGAGCACTAGTTATTCCAGGAAAGAACAGCAAAGATAGGAAAGAAACAATGACCTAAAGAATTTAGACGTTAAACTTTAGTCTTGTGTTAGTAGGAGAAAAAAGAAGAGAAATCTGTAAGTGGAGTCCACTGCAGGACATAATCAAGAGAAACCTTATTCAATAAGAAGAATGTTCTGATTTCTGTATTATTTTTGAGAAATCTTAATATGTGTAGGGTATTTTAGGATTATTTTTAATCACAAATACTTAAAATAGTATAATATTGTAATACTTAAAGAGGAATACTCTAGATAGCTGAGATATTTAATTTATAAGAACTCATTCTGAAACAGTGACATGTAAGTGTTAGATGAAGGCATACATTTAAATATTTAAATATATTGTGGAAAGCTTGACGTATTGATGCATAAATACATCATTAAATAATGTAAACTGCTATGTGTGGTGTTAACTTTCCTAGACACTGTCACCTAACTCTTGAAGAATTAGAACTACAAGAACTAGCACAAATGAAAGGTAATATGTTACCAAAAACTGGGTACAGCAGAAAAGTCAGGTAATTGAAATTAGACACTTTATTAAAATCATGGGTGATTCAGAGCCAATTAACCATTTCAAGCTAAATGATACAATCCAAAGATAGCTGATGACAAACAAAATGTTAATCATCAACTTCTGGGTTTTTACTACAACTCTCTCTGATGAATATACAGAATGAAATTTCAATAGGAACTAGTCTAGATGAGCTCTTCTTTAAGGACACTTTGGTTTGGTCATATCTGGTGGAGGACATACCCTAATGCTGCTACTCATAGTCTACATTTACCTAACGTGAAAAATTAAAGAGAAGCTGAATGGGATGGCAGTGACCGGATCCTCTGGTATTACTTCTTTCCAACTAGGCGATACCATTCTGAACAGGTAGCAGGAGAAATGTGGATATTGGAGTTTTTAATTCCTTCAGGCATGTGAAGGAGATAAGAGAGGCAAAAAATGAATCTTGATATAATCCTTATTATTTAGAGTGGATAAGGTAAGGAAATCTGTTTTTCAAGTATTTAGTTGTCATATGTTATTTCATTAAATGGCTAGATCATATATATATTTTTAAAGATTATGCACCAATTTCCAATTCTTTTGTTATCCAGTATTTACTGATAATTACAGTAGTTCAGTTGAAAAAAATTTTGAATATAAAGAGTAGATCTGATAAACATACAGACTGATGAGCTGTCAACTCCAGTCTCAGCATTCTGCTGCAGGAAAAATGCTTTCTTCGCCTCTATTAACTTGTCTTATTATCAGAATTGGCTCATAACTTCATAATTTTTTATTACAGACTTACAATTGATTATGATCCTCAATTATTTTGGTGCTCAAATTTTCCCAAAATTGAACATGGAGATCCCCTTGAAACTGGCCTCTGCAATACATTTTTAGTGAGATAGTTCAGTTGTTTTGTAAAAACTAAGTTGATACACAAATATGGTGACAGCAATGCCTGAGATAATGCCAAGATTTTGCATTTTTGTTTGTTTCATTGTTTTTGAAAATCTTTCATGGCAAGGCTTCATACATATTAAAAAAAGAAAAATACCCTCTAGAAAGATTTTTAATTTTATACTCCACAATCCTGAATATTTTCTCCCATTATTCCTCAACTAATGTAGGTAAATAGTATTTCTCCAAATCTAATTACAATTATTTATTTCCATGAGTAAAAAATTTATATGTTCAGAATCTCTTTTTGAATTGTTGCATGGAGGCTTTTTTCATAATTTATGTGCTTTTGATTTTTATATGGAAGATATTTAACCAAGTAGTACCCTAGATCTGTTGATAGATATAAAGCTTCTCCTAATTTATAAATCAAATTAATGATATATTAAATGATTTGTGTTTCGTCAGGAGTTTTCCAAGGTATGTAATTCTACCTTTTCCCCATGATATCAACACTTAGTAACTGTCTCAAAATGAATGCAAACTTCATTTCAGTTTGGTCTTCCATTCTTTGGACATAGTATACTACACAAATTTACTATTTGTCAGAAAAAAATTACTGAATAAGTAGCATATAAAATTGTTTGCTTCATAAACTAATTTAATATCCAAACCATAGTTTTTAATACTTCAAAGAAATTGTTATCAAGATGAAGTAATGTAATGGTAAGACACGAAATCTATCAGATCTGAGCAGAGCATTAACTTATTATTTACTCCTGGAAACAAATGATCCTTTCCAGGCCTTAGTTACCTTATCTGAAAATAAATGATATTAGATTTTCCAATTGTTTAAATAAGTTACATATTAGTTAAAATCATGTCACTCCTAGTGCATATTGCAAATGAAATAATAATTTCCTCTTGTACATATGTAATGGAATAAAACAAAAAATAAGTATATACTTGGCCTGAACTCGAGGCCATGGTTTTATGTGTAGTCCAGTAATCAACAGTCTTTAAATAAAATTTTGTCTAATTCTATTAGTTTGGGGAAAATTTTTATAATGTGTATACTTTTTGAAGATTATTTCCTACTTGCTTTGAGTCTCTAACAATATTTTTCTAATATTTGTATAACCTTTTTATTATGTTTTTAAAACAAT
The DNA here is from genome assembly GCF_009834535.1 of Camelus ferus. Lineage (NCBI taxonomy): Eukaryota > Metazoa > Chordata > Mammalia > Artiodactyla > Camelidae > Camelus > Camelus ferus. Next base: position 18,231,728 of record NC_045696.1, on the reverse strand, counting down.
ATATACCATAACACTGAGAAGTTGACATGCCATTGCCTGAACTTACATAATGAAATTATGTTGATAGATTGCCAGAGATTCATTTACATCAATGCATATTCTGTTTATATTTATATTAGAAACTCTCTCTGTATAAACATTTTTCAACATGAACTTTCTTATAATAGTCCTCCTGGAGCAGAATATCGTAATCTTATATAATTGGTATTATATAAGAGCACCCTCCTGATAAAGCCATAATTCTAGGTTACAGCATCCCATCCTTGATGTAACTTTAAAGAAGAAAACATGCTGTGACAAAAATAAAATTCTTGAAAACACTTCATTAATTTGTTCCTTTGAGGTCATTTATATTTTCAGTTTATACAATGAGGGTTATCTTTCAAGCAGAAAGTCTGATAACACCTACTGCAAGCTTGACCTAATTAGAATCTGAAAGACAGCTTTTTAAAAATGCCCCTTTAACCTTGACCCAGGACAGTGGCCCACTATTTTAAGTCTGATTGTTAGAGCCCATAAGCAGTGTTTATTCCTCATTCTGACAGGGTCTTCATGCTGCACAAGTGAGAATGAAGAATACGTTAAGACAAGTCTTGAGTAAAAAGCAAAGCTACAAATTAGGCAGTAAATTCCTTATTTTATAAATTACATTCTGAAACATAGCTATTACAAATAAACATCAAGCATCTGTGAGTTGTGGGAGTAATCGGTGAGATTAATGAACAAATATCTCTAAGGGATGTGGAAAAGTGAGATTGTCCCAGATTGACTTACTTGTATAAATGTTAATCTTTATGTTTATGTTAGTGAATTCTGGGCATGATGCAGAATAATTGTCACTGAACCTTTCATATCCTAGGTCCTAAGCTAAGTATTTTTTAATGTGATATATTCATTCCTAATGACCTTGTAGAATAGGCATTGATCTTATTTTACAAATTAATAAAAAAGAACGATTTACCTGGGGTGAGCAAATAGTAGCAAGTTATAATGATAGTCTACTTGCATTAGAATGATGATTTTAATACTCTTGTGTTTCCTCTGTCTTGATAGCTATGCATAGTAATATTGAAAAATTCAATAACTTGAGTCTTACAAAAACAAAAAATGATGTTAAGTGACCTCAAATGTCCAATCAAAACTCTATGATTATAACTTTGAGTTTACTTTGTCTAACTCATATATAACCAAATGTAAATCATACACACTGCCCACCAAACCAAAACTTCAAGTAGTCAATAGATTATAATGAGAATATATATAATTAAGGTAGTTTTACTTGGACTTACCAATTGTAAATCATAAAGTGTATATATCATACTCAGTGGTTGCTCAATCAGATCACATAATCAGATCGATAATCTGTTATGTAAAGGTAGAAAATTCTCACATGCAAAAGGAACAAAATTTGATCATGTTTATTGGAGAATACTTTAATTAGCCTATAAAATTGCATTTAAATGTAATAATAATATTATAAAAAGTATTTTTCAGCACAGATAATAATTTTCACCAAATTACAAAGTCATTTATTATAATAGAATTTATTCCTATTCCATTATTTTTTGTTTGCCTTTTTTCTCTAACCCAAAGTGGCTCCTCATCACCCTATCAAAAAAATACTTTTTTTTCAAAAAGAAAAAATAAATACTAGTTTGCTTAGTATTGAAGCAATTACTGAGGAAAATTAATTAAGATTAATTTATGACTGTCAATTATTGTGGTGTTGAGGTTTTTTCACCTCTAACAATTCCTTTCTACTCAATTATTTTGCCTCTGAAATGTTTTTAAAAGCATGTTTCTTAATATTCTTCCTGTCAATATTTCACTTTGGAAAAGGAAATATAACCAGGTAACAGGCTATGTGTGGAAATACCTTAGGGAATAGAGTTCATGATTATGTTATTTTAAAAAGCAAGATAAACAATAAGAACGTATATCTTGATGTTCAGGTACAGCACATGTTTTGAATAGTTATTAGGCTCTGGGCATTTAAAAATTTGTTGGCATCTATAAAATGTAGTGTATATGCAAGATAAAACATTGAATCAAAAGTAATTTATTCATCCCCATTCATTCCTCATAGTGTTTCTTAGAAGTAAAAGAACCAGAAAGAAACAAGACACATTTTTTGATAAATTAGACTGATGAGCAGGATCAGTGAGAGACAAACATTTTCCAATGGACAAGAATATGTAGGGACAGGATGGTGGTGATGGTGATGACGTAGAATAGCTATTACAAAATCTAGAAGGACCCACTAGCAGCACATTTATTATCAGATACAACCAATCAAATCAAATATTTTGGCATTGTATCAGAGGATGGAGAAAAGTAATGATAGGCAGCAGGTACCACTTACAACAGTAATCATTAAAGCAAATAAATAAAACAAATGGATCTGTTTTCTCTACTAAATATCTGACATTTAGTGAATAATTAGGATCATCTACTGATGGTGATGCAGGAATTTTGATAATCTGTCTTTTACAATACAAATATTTTTTGTTTCTTCTAACCTCAATACATCTTAATATGGAAATTATTTTATGATAATATCCATGGGAGGAATTGATTAGTATAGTCATTCTTTTAATGCTTCCTTTTAATTTTATTTTCTGGTGCTGTGTGTTTGTGCGCATGTTTGTGCATGTGTGGTTTTTCACAGATATGTAACTTGATATTCTGCTTCTTTTGTTGCCTTGAACTCACATACTATGTGGCTACCACTGGCTTAGGACTCCCATCAACAATATCATGTCACTATGCACTTGAAGTCATTCCTTTCTATTGATGATGCCCTCAAATATATTCTTACATTGAGACCACCCTAGAATAATTATGCTTTCTACTTAGAAGCTATTGCATTTTTTTCTATATTCACTGGCATGATTTCTCTTCTATATTATTTGATTATCTCCCTATCTTTGCTAAACTGTTGTCCTCTAGGACATGCATAAAAGTCAAATGACTTTTGGAATTGACTAACATTGACATGTCTTCTATATTGATTACAACCAGATTGATTCTATATCATTCATTAGTGATGACATTTCATTGTGGTGGCTTGTGGCCACAAGTTATTTCAAAATTCTCCTTGAGATGTGATGTCTAATTCACTTACCCATTATTCCATTATTCTGTACTGGCCTTAGTGACTTGCTTGACTAATCAAATATGATAGAAGTGAATCCCGGAGCTTCCAAGACTAGGTCACACAGATACCTGAAGCCACAGTCTGGGCCCCTAAAAAGGCTCGGTTTTGGAGCCATGATCCATCATGTACATTAAACTAACTTAATAGGGAGGCTACATCAGAGGTCCTGAGATGACATGAATTAGAGGGAGGGGCCTAGCCGAGCTGAGACTTGCAGACAACTCTGTCAAAGAGTCATGCAGCTGACAGAAGTGATTTTAGAGCCTATAGGAAATCTTTAGCTGAAGCATCTCCCAGCCAAGTCCTACCTGAATTTGTTGCCTATGAATATATAAGATATGATAATTTTTTGTATTAATTAAGTTTAAATTGATTAGTAATTTCTTCTATGTGCCTGGAAAGCGAAACAGATAGGGAACCAGAGAAGCATGGTTTCTGCCTCAAAACTGTGTTCAGAACAATGTATAATCCATGCCTGTGAGTCACAAAAATTAATGTTGGTTTATTCCCAGTCTTAAAACTTTATATGCATTTATTCAGAAAAAATAAGCTATGCAATTAAATCTCATTTATCTTTTAAAATATAAGGACAGGATTTCACCTATTTTGCAAAAGTTGTTACAAGTCAGTCAATACCTTTCTCTTTCACAAGGGCAGATCCAGGGCATTTTCTTCCCATGAGTCAAAATAATTCTTAAAAGTCCAGAATATCAAAAGTGTATTTTGTATGTATTTTTATTTAAGTTTCAAAGTAGGCTCTTATGATAAAAGGATCTCTCCTGGTATCTGAAATTTTCCCCTGCCAGATTTGAATTAGCTTATGTGACATGATTTTATGGCATCTCAATATGGATTAGAAATCATTTTCAAAGTCAGAAGTAACTTATTCTAACTATTTCTGTCATTCATCATCATTTTAAGTCTCTCTTGAGTAAACTGCAGTTTATACCAAATTGTACAATATGGTTTGGGGATGTCTGATATTATCTAGAGGAGGGTAAAACACAAACTGTCCAGCTCTTTTAAATTAGGGTTTTGTGTAGGATATGAGTTACAGTAAAAACATTAAACAAAATTTGCAATTGACTGGAGACTTGAATAAGAATTATTGATACAGCCAGTTTACCTGATATGCTGAATCTCGTATAGATTCATCCAAAAAATATAAAATTCATCTGGAATTCTAATATTCCAAGTTTATTTACTACGTCAAGATTTAATCTAGAATAAAAACAGGGGAAAAGTTTGATACTGGAATTAATCATATGGAGCAATGAATTCAAAATGCCTCAATGAATTTTAAATTATTTTTCTTCTGCTATGTATTAGAATTACTATGGCGTATTTATTTTTATTCATTTTTTTAAAGTATAAACATTGCATATGTAAGAAAGCTGCTTCTGGATTTATTAGAGAAGTAAAAGATTATTAGTTAATGTATATTAGATGAAAACATTGTATTTAATATTTACTAGAGTAAATCATTATTGCCACCAATAAGTACTATAAGAATAGGAAAATAATGAAAAAAAATCATCTGTTTTGAATGGATAAAAAGCTTTATGAGAATCAAGACCACATCATATTATAAGCTTAGTGACAAGGCACTCTAAAAGATGAGTTGAAGTAGAGGCTTTTCCCTTGGGGTGTTGACAGATCTGTGTTGTGCAAGAGGCTGAGAACGCACACTTGGTTTCAGTAGAGGGTTTTGATGGAGGGAGTGAAGAATCTGACAGCCTCATTAAACAGGAGTGATAAAACTGAACACTTAATGTGCCTAAATATTTGACCAAACCCCTACTCTGTCCCTGCTCCAAAGATTGGTCGAGGGTTGGAGTCTAAACATTTAAGCACTAAAATAAGTCCTATGGACAATTTTTCAGTCTAGAGGTTTAAAGGGCCTTTTTAGATGCCAAAAAGATCAATCTAACAATAAAACAGGACACTCCTAAATCTTTGTATATTCAATGACATAATTTCAAAATATTTTAAGTGGAATTTGACGTAATAAAAAGGAGATACAGACAAAGCCATAATCAGATAGAAATACGGCAACGTACTTCTCTCAGTAGCTAAGAAGACAAGGAGACAAAAGTGTCAACAAGGAGAGCAGACCCTCAGTACATGGAGGGGGCTGGTGCCAGGACCCTGAGGACATCAAAATCTGAAGACGCTCAAGTCCCTTATATAAAATTATATTTGCCTATAACCTATGCAAATCCTCTTGTAACTTTGAATCATTTCTAGATTACTTATGATACCAAATACAGTATAAATGCTATGCAAATAGTTCCCAGCACACTGAAATTAAAGTTTCGCTTTTGGAAGCTTTCTGGACTTTTTTCCAGATATTTTCAATCTGTGGTGGGTTGACTCTGCAGATTCGAAACTTGAATACAGAGGATTGACTGTATATGGTATATCTGACCTAACAGATTATCAAATTGAACAGATTTATATATTATGTATACACGTGCACACACACAAAATATGCTTTTAAAGCTATATATACAAAAATGAAATAATTCACATTCCTTAAAAATGTACATGGAACACTTGTCAAAACACTTACCAAAATCTATTATAAACAGGGCCATAAATAAAACTACAATAAATTATCTGTAATGTTTTCTCTGACCTCATTGGTATTAAGCTAGCAAACATAAAACAAATTCTGCAAATTAAAGAGTAGACATTTATGACACTTATAGGCTGAATTGTCTCCTCCTCAAATTCCTATGTTGAATTTCCAAGCCCAGTGCCTCAGAATGTAACTATATTAGGAAATGAGGCCTTTAAAAAGGTAATTCAGGTTAAATAAGGTCATATGGCTGTAACTGTATTTAGAAATAGGGCATTTAAACAGGTAAGTTAGGCTGAAGACAATAAGGTGAGGAACTAATTCAAAATGACTAGAGTCTGTGTAAGATGAGACAAAGAGAGACCACAGGCAATGTGTACAGATCAACCACCATGTTAAGAGGCAGCAAGGGCGTCTACATCTGTAAGCCAAGGAGAGAGGTGTGCAACAGGCCACACACGGTCTTTGGAGGAAATCCACCTTGTTGGCGCACTGATTTTGGAATTCCACCTTCCAGAGGTGTGAGAAGATCAATTCTGTTGTTTAACCTACCCAGTCTGTAGGAATTTGCTATGACAGCCCTAGCAAACCAAGACAAAAAACATTTCTTATACAAAGAGGAAAGAGTAACAAAATTAAAATTAAAACAATAAAGTAAATAATAATAAAGATTAGCCATATAAAAGATAGTAAGATGAAACTACAGCAGTCTTCAAGGAAAATTCCTAACAAAAGTACATTTATTAGAAAAAATAAAGTTGAGTATCAGTAACTAAAGGCTTTTATCTCAAAAACCTAGAAAAGTACAGAAAATCATATGTAGTAAACATAGAAAATAAGAAACTACAAAGAGCAGGACAAATGTGACATCTTTATGTTTCTCTCCATCTGTATGTTTATACGTGTTCTCTATCTATCCATCCATCTGTATTAGAAATATTAAAGCAAGCTGCAAGTCCGATCTTTGACTATGTCAATAAAATTCATAAGCCTTTATCAAGACAGATTAAGAGAAAAAGTGTAAGTGGGAAAAAAAATTACCAGTCTCAGGAATTAAAAAGTAATATTTAAACAGATCTACAGACCTAAATAGCACAATAATGGCTATTATGAAAAATGTTATGTGAAAAACTGTGACAATTTAGGTAAAATGGATAAATTCTTAAAACCAACTGAAGCTGAAAAGGAAATCTTAATAATCCAATATCTGTTAAAGGAATGGAATCTATCTTTCCAAAACTTATAAATAAGAAACCCTTGTCACAAGTGACTTTCCTATATATGGGAAAAGTAATACCAATATTACATGAACATTTCAGGAGAAAAGAAATTGAAATAAAGATACTTCTCAACTATTTTTATGAGACCAAAATTATCTTAATATGCAATCCAAAAAAGGATATTACAGAAAAGAAGAATCAGCAACCTATCTGCCTCTTGTTAGAGTTGATTTGAAATCTTAAATATTGAAAATTGAGTTTGGTGTTAAATAGGAAAATTTGAGATATCACAACCAAAGTAAAGATGAGAGTATAAATGTTGGATTAAAAAATACTATATAGTACAGATATTAGTTAATTATCCCTAACTGTTGTGATGATGTCAACACAAATAATCAATAAACAATCAATAATAAGGAACAGAAAAGAGTTTTGTTTGAGCCCAGCTGAGGACAAGCCCGATGGTAGTCCAGAGACCATGATTTTTAGCACAGTTTTATACCTTGTCAGAACCAAAAATATACATCAAATATGACAGGGATACATTCCTTCAAGGTTTCAACAGAGACATATAATCACAAATTAACATGAAAACAGTGAGACATCATGACCCTGCCTTCTGGGAAGGGAACCTTATCTTTAAATTCATTAAATGAGTAATATAGCATTGACTTAATGGAGGAGAGGTAGTTCTCCCTATCTTCAAGATGGACGTTCTTTAATTGTTAAAGCAGATGTACCATGTATGTTTGACAGACCATAAGTGAGGCTGCTTTAGTTCACATAAATTTCAGGCCAAATCATGTATGAGCCAGAATGGCTTTCCCATACAGCAATATGTGAAAATTTTTTCCATCAATGGGTTCAGTAAAATCCCAATCAGAATGCAACTGAGTGTAGAAATTTTCAATCTGATATCAAAATACATAGAGAGAAATACAAAGAGCTGATAAGAGCCATGATAATCTTGAAAAATATATTGAAGCAAAGACCTTCCATTACCAGACATAAAGCTATAATACATGAGACTTTCTATTAGTGTCAGGACAGACAGACAACAATGGGACAGAACACAGACCCAGTAATATTAGCCTTGCTAACACAATGTCACTTGAATTAAAATAAGGATGGAACTACATTATAATAAAAGTATTTCTTTTTAAATAAATGGTAGTGCCTCAAACTAGATAACCATATAGAAACAAGAAATTCTTGAACTCTAGTTCACATGATACACAAAATAAATTTGGATAGACTGTAGACGTAACCTTCATAATCTTTGGGTAGATTATGTTCTAATGGGACATAGAAGAAATAACAAACTATAGATAAAAATAAAATATAGCTAATCAGAAGATACAACATGAATATAAAATATCAAGTTATTAGAAATAATAATTGAAATTATTATACATATAATTTATGTATTATATATTGAATGTATATATAAAGGATTCACATTTTATAAATAACATCTAAAAGAGTATGAAGCAGTATTACATGAAATGGTGAAGTAGGCAGTTCTAGGAGTCTGTCCATTCCACCAAAATAAGTAAACTAGAAAAAAAAAAACCCAGAATCAACAATTTGATGCCTAATAAACCTGATCTGACACTTACAAAACCAGGACAGAGCATTGATAGAGAAAAAGCTACTTATCTTGAGAAGGACAACATTGTGTATAGCACCCACCATTCTCCATTTCTTAGCCCTGTCCTGGCAACAGAATAGCCACCTGCTTGCCTGGAGCAGCTGACTGGTGCCATTAAGGTCAGTGGGGATTTTTTCCTGTGAAAATTTGGTGTCAGGCATTTGGTCATACTGGCGAATTATTGCGGGATGTGAGGGGGAGAGGGAGCTTTTGCCCTCTAAAGTTGCAGTAGCTTCCTCCTCTGGCATTTACTAAAATACTTAAAGATTGGTTAAGATTTAACATTTGGACAGCACTTATTTTTGAGCCAGACATTAATGATAATCTTTGCCAGGTAATTGGCTGATGCAGAGAAAACAGATGGAAAAAAAAAAAAAATCAGTGGCCACGCACAACAGGGACTACATGTGGTGGTGGTTAATTTTATGTGTCAACTTGACTGGGCTAAGAGATGCCCGGATTGCTGATAAAATCTTGTTTCTGGGTGTGTCTGTAAGGGTTTTTCCAGAAGAGTTTAGCATTTGAATCACCCGACCAAGGAAAGAAGATCCCCTCACCATTGTGGTCAGGCATCATTCTTTATGGAAAATACTATATAAAAATATATGAGTCAGTCTTAAAAGAGAAGCAAATTCTGTTACTTACAAATTTACAACATGGATGAAGCTGGAACGCATTATGCTAAATGAAGTAAGCTACACAGAAAAAGACAAATCCTGAATGTTATCAGTTAGATGTGGAATCTTGAAAAAAAGTCAAACTCAGAAACACAGAGTAAAAAAAGTGGTTGCCAAGGGCTGGCAGTGATACTATAGTTGGTAACACTGTATTTTTAATTCAGATTGGTCAAGAACATAGAATGTAAATGTTCTCACACACAAAAAAGGAAATATATGAGGCTATGTGATAGATGTATTAATTACCTCAATGGAGGGAATCCTTTCATAGTGTGCATGGATATCAAGCCATGGGACCTTGTTTATCTTCTTTAATACAAAATCCTCACACCTAAAACTAGGCTGGCACCTAAGCCTACTTCTGAACATATATGTTGCATAAATGACAACATTATTTGCTACAGGTTTTTATTATGTGTCAAACTCCTACTTGTTTGTTTTAGCGAAGTCTTTAACATACTAATTTCTCTGTTCTTGAAACTGAACAATAATCTAATTATGTTTTTCTGTGCTTTAGCTATGTACTTATTTTTAACTGATGGATTTTCAATCACACATTTAAACAAAACCCTGTACTAATTAGTACTAAGCTATGAGTATGAAGAGTGAGGCCTTAAACCTAATGCTAGATTATATTTTAAAGGATATCTAATTTAATGTTCACATTTATTTGATATACTAATCTACAAAGGGCATTGAATATTTGGAACACACACAAATATTTAATTTTACTTAGAGTATATTATTTAAATCACATGAAAATCACATTTTGTTTAATTACATTTATACACAATCATCATAAGACTACCTTTTCAGGAAGAAACCGGCAAAAGAGTGTCTTTTCAGAAAGGAAGGATATGAAGAAACCACATTCCATGTTTGGCATTTTGAAATGGAACAAACTTGGCATTTCTGATGTCAGGATTAGGGTCACAAACTCCTGTGTCTTTAGGTATCATATACATTTCTTAAAACTATGCAAGTAGAGCAGACCCAATCAAGACAACAGCAGTGATGGAATTGTGTTGTTAGGGAAGGGGAAATTTCCCCCTCTACCCATCTTGACTTCTTGTGGCTGGGCTAATAATAAAATTGACATAAGACAGATAAACAGGAGAAAAGGAAACAAATTTTAATTCACACACATGGAAATGGGACCTAAGAAGTGGCCAAAGCAGGCAGTTTTTATATAGAATCAGCTCCTGCACAATCAGAGAATTGTGTAGGAGCTCATTACACAACCTGCAATTCTTGCCCTCACTTTGCCTTTAAAAACCCTTTCCTGAAGTCCCTGGAGAGTCTGGGTCTTTTGAGCATTAATTGCCTTTGCTCCTTGCTCGGTTCCTGTAGTAAACACTGCATTTTCCTTCACTACAACCCCGTGTCAGTAGTTTGGCTTTACTGCATGAGGGTGAGCAAACCAAAGTTCATTCAGTAACAACTGAGGCACATTTGAAACAGGGGTGACCTACCCTGGCCCCCAACAGTGGAGATATGTACCTTACTTAGTTATTTCTGTTTATCACAAACACTCTGCTCACCAAGTAAAACATGTCTGTAATATATTCTGTTACACTTTTGTACCTATATGTATCTAGATTAATAAACAGATTTGCAGATCTTACTGTATAGTTACATAGTGAATGTGCTACGCAGCCTGTCCTAAAGTGAATCATAGGTATCAATTTTTATTATGAATTGTAGGACTCATATTGAAAAGGTAAAGATGAGACAGGAGGGAAGGGGGCAGGGCACAGCCATTCAAGGAATGACATGGCAATTAACACCGAAATGGCAGGAGATTCAACTCCCAGTAGGCCTTGAGGATCAAGATGGTGGGAGATTTGACTTCCAGTAGACCTTGAGCTTCATTATATGCTCAATGTAATATATTAGCATGGTAAATAACATGTCCACAGGAGCCATGACAGTCCCAAGGCTAATCACAAAAGATAAAAGAGTGGGCAGTGATCCAGTTCCTGGGAATCCCAGCCCCTTCCCCAGGGTAGTTGGAATGGTCCTCCACTTGTTGATGTGTGAAGCTACCAAGCCCATAAAAAATGGCAACACTGCACCTCATGGCCTCTCTCGCTCTCTTGTCTTTGGAGATGGACTGCACTCTGTCTATAGAGTGTGTTTCTATTTTTACTTTAACCTGAGCACCCAACCCCCACACCTCGTGGCCTTTTGCCTTCTGAAACAGCCTACACTCTATGTAGTATGTTATCTCTCTAAATAAATCTATCTTTACCCAACTGTGGCTCACTCTTGAATTCTATCCTGTGCAAAGCCAAGGACCCACACTTGGCAGGGCACGTCCCAGGGACTCAATTGAGACATGAGACACGGTCCTCCTCTCGCCCCACATTCATTTTCCCTGTATCAAATATACTTCAAAATTTGTTTCAAGCATGTTTTAACAAACCTTTATTTCAAACTCATACTAATGAAGTACAAAAACTCAAACTTTTTTTATACCTGGCATTCTAATGTCTTCATCAAAATTTATATTAATTTTACCAATGCAATAACTACTTACATATCAAATATAAGAGTAAAAATGGTTACAGTAACATTCTACTATGTACAAACAGCACTTGAATACCACAGCACATTGTCATTCTTGAGAAATGCTGTTATATGAAGGCTGTCTTATGCATAAGTACTTCTATGAATCAATTCTCCAAATTTAAAACAATTGTTAGATTACTTAACTGACAAGTAGGGCATTTCTTCATCTTAAAATGTTCTTCATCATTTTTCTTCTCGACTTGTTTTTGTCCTAAAAATATTTCAAGAAAAATCAAATTTTGCCTATTTTATTCTGCCAAATTACTGAAGTTCATCCAAGTTCCAATTGTGTATAATCAATCAAAGTCCATTTAATGCTAAAAGTGAGGTTTTAACACTACTTATTTTCTCTCATAGATATTTACTATAATAATGTCATTTTAAGAAAAAATATTCAAATTTTCCTTCTTATAAAAAAGATATTCTCTGTAATCCCTTCTTCTTGATCTATGTAAGATTTATAAAGCAGTTACCTCTCATATCTGGCAGACCAGGTAAAGGGTTAAGTATCTCTTATGTTGATGTAATAAAAGCTCAGGGAGAGATACAGATTCATTGAGATTCTAAAATACTGTGATTTAAAAAAATACTGTAAGCCCATAACTAACAATAGTTGTGAACATCTATGTCTTGATTTTTTTAATCTAATATTTAACAAATGGATACTATTTCACAACAATGGTTCCTATCTCAAGTATGTCACTTACTAAATATTAAGATATGTTCCAAAAAAGTATAGTAAATGAAGATTTAACAGTAAATAATACATTTATATATATATATATATATATATATATAAAGCCTATAATATACTCTATCTCTATATATAAACAGGTCCATAATATATTCCATCTAGATACATGTATAGATAGATCTAGATTAACAGAAAAATTAAAGTTATTTAAGGTCATAGTTATTTATTAATTTAGAAATTTAGGCTGTTGGTGATGGCTAGTTAGAAGTCTCCAAACCATGCAAAGCAAATAAATACGGTCTGGCGAGGAAACCTGATGAAGAGAAATGTTGGAGAGAGCATTTGATATGAGTCTCCACAGGGAGGTTGCTACCCACTTTGCCCCATGCCTACTGAAATGGCTTTCATGGCATCACCAAGAGCTTGAAGTTCATACACTAGTGACCTGTGGAGAACACCATAGAATGATGCCTGACTCATGCTTAAGAGTGATGGAAGTAGTTGCTTTGGGTTGGTCTGCGCACTCAGATGGTTCGGAGCACAGTCAACAGGCCACAAGTGAGTCAACATGGCCATTTTAATGAGAGTCCCAGAGAACCACAAGGAAAGGTGGAGACTTCAACAGCGAGAGTCTGTGTGGAAAGGATGATGGCAATACTAGGAATGAGCTAAACATTCATCCGTTACATCACAGGAATTGTGATGGGGGTGGGAATACAGCATAGGAATCTCTGAGGAGCATCTTAAAGACACGATGAGAGAAAGTGTTCACAAAGCACACCTGCTAGTGCTGAGCTACGAAGGACCTGGACCAATCACCTGTCGGATACTGAGAAAGAATGTTCCTGCTCCCCTCTATAGATCCTCCTCTGCCTTTTAACCCCAGCTGTGTGTTAAAATCATCTATGGTTTTTCACTTACTGTAAGTGACAAGTCCTAATCTTGATTTGGGAAATACGAGTTTCTAGCCAAAATTATGAATTCATAAGACATCTGTCAAGACTTGTGCTGAAACTACGGTACTTTCACTGTCTGTCCTTTGCTGCTTAACTCACTGGGATAGAAGCCAACTTCACATTATCCTTCTGATAGAATAATGGCCCCTCAAATATGTCCTCACCCTAATACACAGGTGCCTGTTAATCTGTTACCTTATATGGAAAAAGACCTTTGAAGATGTGATTAAGTTGAGGGTCTTGAGATGGTACAGTTTTCATGGACTGTCTGTATGGGTCCAATGTAATCATAAGGGTTCCTATAAAAGACAGGTTGGAGGATCAGCATCAAAGACAATGTGACGGTGAAAGCAAAGACTATAGATAAATATAGATCTGTGAGTGTGTGTGTGTGTGTGTGTGTGTGTGTGTGTGTGTGTATGTGTGTGTGTTTGTAGGAGAGAGAGAGAAAAGAGGAGACAGAACTTTGATGATGCTATGTTGCCTTTGAAGGTAGACGAAGGGGCCATAAGCCATGGGATACAGATGGCCTCCAGACACTAGCAAGGCAAGGAAGAGGATTCTCCCCTAAAACCTCCAGATGAAGTGCAGCCTGCCAACCCACTTCAGGCTTCTAAAATCCAAAACTTTGATATAATCATTTTGCTATATCTTAAGACACTACATTTGTGATACATTGCCATAGCAGCAACAGGAAACTAATACACCCACTCATCAAATTTTAGAGTTTCAGTGGCTGGTAAATGATTGGAGCAGGAATGATGCCTGGAGCTAAGAGGGACACTGCCCGATACAGCCAGCTCAAAACAGTTATTCCCAAGCTTCCTAAATGTAAGTGTCCTTGGGTCAGTGTCCTGAGAAACCAAAACTCTAATTTTAGCATAAATTCCAACACACTCTTACCTGTCTTCCAGTGCAAATTTAAGAAATGTATCCTGAATATTCAGAGACTTGCAATGTTGCCAAAACTTGTTTCAAAAGACACAGACGTTCAGCCGGAGTCACAGAAGCCTTGTTGGTTTTGAGTCCAAATGTCCTCAGAGGTCATTTTCTTTAAATTGTTCATTTGGCAATTCAGCTTCTGGGAAATCAGGTGCTTGCCATCTCTGCAACATTTTCTAAAGCAGTCAGACACATTTTGGCCTGGCTGAGATACAAATTCCCCTTCCCCTTGGGAGGGAATTGCATCTTTAAAAATAACATTTTATCTTTTGCTAGCGGCAGGTCAGCACTTTTATTTTATGTAAAACCTCTTTCCTCAGGGCGCTGACATGCTAACACCTTAACAAGCATGCCCAAGGTCGTGGTTGCGTTTGTGACCATATGGACTTTCCTCTCTTGAAATAAGTTTTTCTGGGCGGTTAATTACATTTTGTTTTGCTTGAGGCCATTCAGAGCCACATGCAGGCACTTAAGATTATCATCTTCTTGTTTGTCTTTTCTAAGGGTTTCTCTTAGTGCTAAGAAGAATTATGTTATCATCAGAACTAACTGGTTGCTTTCACAAATGCTTAGCTTACTTTCCTTTTGTTGGACATCTAGTATTTGAAAACACTCTGAAGGAAACTTTCAAATGTGGCCTCTTCACCATCCATTGGAATTCAGCAAGTGAGCAGTGCTTTCGAGTTCCACCCTCATCTCTGCAAACCATTTCCAACTGTGTCATCTGTCAAAATAAACTGACAACAATTCTAAGAGTTTTAATCGACCCATTATGCAAACCATCCGTGGCCTGAATCATAGCAAACCCAGATGTAGTGCCTACGTTAAATTGCTACAAATCATATTTTGTGAAATGTGGGATGTGAGATGTAATGCTTCTTTTTTTTTTTTTCTGTTAGTCAATTTAATCTCCGCTCTAAAGCAAACCTGGCTCAAAGCTGATGTCAAATTCAAACTCAGTTATCCTTGACTGTCTCTGTTCAGCTTGAGTTTGGTTAATAAGTCAGAATAATATATGTGCACATTTACTTCTTCAAATTGAGTCCTTCATTCCTCTAAAAATTGGATTTTCATATTAAAGTTGCTTTACAAAGTGTTAATATTTGAAGCCTATGATAGTTCTAAACATCCTTTATTAAACCTTTCATCTTTAGTTCATTGTTTTGTTAAAAACAAGACAACCGGCCTAAAACGGAGTTGTTTAAGTTAAGTCTTGCCAGCTAAAATTTGTCATTCAGTATCTAGCTTTACAAGAATGAAGTCACAAGCCACTGCAGTTGCTGATCTTCAACATACCCTGAAAGGAGCTCAGGGTGGAGATCAGGAATGAGGCACTCTGTGCCCTGGGAAAAACTGGCAGAACAGGCCTCCACATAGATATTTTCAGGAGAAGATTTTATGAGCCCAGTTTCTTGCATCTTCTCATATCCAGGAGAGCACTAAAGTCATTAAAGGAGACATCTGCTCCTCGTGACTAGCAAGAACCTTCCACCACAATGTGTGCTTGACTGCACGTGTCCCCCTTTACTAAAATCGCATATATTCCGACTCCCCCCGACACCTAAGCAGTTCCTCAGAGCTATCTAAGAAGATGTCTGCTTGCCATTCTCCTCCTTTCGCCCCCAGTAAAACTTAAATCACAGCTCTCACCTTGTGCTTTTTTTTTTTTTTTCTCAAAGTCAAAGCCCCAAGTCACCAAACTGAGATTTACCTTAATCACAGTTTGGGCTCTCCCAAAAATGGACTCTTAAGCCAGCCAGTCAGGAATCATCAGGTCAGCACTAGTTAGGTCCTCTGCCTGATAGACTTCCGGCATTCCCTAAAGGAATCTTACAATAACCCATCTGCTTTGGGGCCTAGTTTAATTTCCTTGTTCCTACTCCCTTGTCCCTATAAAAGTCTTTTATTTTATACAACTCCTATCGGTCTGCTAGATTGGACGCTTCCAAATTCATGATTTGTTGAATAAAGCCAAAACGATCTTTAAAATTTACTCAGTTGCGTTTTGTTTTTTAACAGTTTGTTCCAGATGAGGGAAGATCTCAGGCACAGAATATTACATCATTTGTGCATGTTGGCACTCAAGATTTTATTTGAAGTTACTTGCTTTAGATGACAAGATTAATTTTATACACTAATAAAATCAGGCCACACTGTTACTATTCTGTGTGTATGTTATACCAGCACAGTCTTCTTTCACTCCCGATTGGGGTCAAATTAACTGAAGTTTAACCACTATGAAGTGCAGTGCGACCCTGTGTTCACCTCTGTCCCCGCTAGAAAATGCCTCCTAGGCGTCTTCATTTCTGTCTCCATTTGTGACATATATACATGTTTTAGGCTGATGAACAAAATTAAAAATCATATTGAGTTTAAAGTGCGAGTAAGAACCAGTAATTCTCAGTCTGCCTTTCCCCACACTTTTCCCAGTGATGCTAGTTTTTGTCTCAGGCTCTGCTTTCTGGGAACTGAGATTAAGTAAGATACAGAGGCGTGGTCTTAATTTCCCAACTTAATGCATTTTGCAAAAAGATTTACCGTTCTACGGCATTTAATAGTAACACCAGAATGGATTAGTCTTCCATTTTGAAAATTACAAGATCTCAAAGGGCTTCCAATCCCCACCTAAAAAATGTCTCTGGAGCTGGAGTATCACTGAGCTTCACTCGGAGTCAGTTGTGCTGGGATGTGTTTGCCCTGTTGAGTGCTCAGTGTTGTGGGTGTGGCGCTTTTCTATTCCTGCTGTGTTGTTGGGCCATTGACACTCCGTCAACATGTCAAAAGCTGCTGCTCTGATTCAGGCATATATGGGAAAATATCCTACTCCAAAAAAGGCTTCTCTAATTTCTCCCTCTATCCATTATTTTAAAGTGTTCTATATAAGTTAGGATTACATTCATGCAGTAGAAACTATAAAAAATATGGCTCTAACAAGATTAAATTGTAGTTCTGTTTTATGTTTACAAAAGACTTCTAGCCCAGAGATGTGAGGGCAGCTTGGAACAGTCATCTAAAGCCAAGATCTTCCTGTCGTAATGCTCGACCATCCTCATCCTCAGCCATAAGTCTGCTGTCTCATAGTTCAAGAAGGCTGCTTGAGGTCCTGCCATCAGAGATCATTCCAACCAGCAGGAAAGGGATGAAGAAAGATACAAGAGTGTTCATTCCACAGTAAATAGTCACTTGCCATCAGCTCTCTATGTGACTCTGGTCTTGGATTCTGTTTCTTTTCTAGGAAGTCTATTGTCTAAATTTTGGAAGCTGATCTGAGAAGAGAGAGCAGATTCAAGACATTCACACCAGAATCTGATTCTCATGTTTTCTTTCTTATTTTCTCTTTCACCAGAATTTTATCCCCCATTCCTGCTCCGGTGCAGGAGAAAAGTAGGAGAAGAGGGGTGACAGGATAGAGAGATATGAAAAAAAGAATTAAAAAATATATCACAGCAAATGTTCCTTAGCACAATCATTTTATTTTACACTGAAACCACAGATTTTTAGAAAAACCAAGATATTGATATGATTGTTTTACAACTCTGGTGCAGGTCATTGACAAGTTTAGTCTCAGTGAGTTCAGGACATTCAGGCAAGGGTGTCCCAAACTTGTCAAGATGGTGGAAGTAGGCAGTTTAGATGAAACACATTGATTTATTTCCTGCCATATATATTACTTCCTTATATTTGTAACTTGACTGGGGTGGTGCTGAGTTCATATAAGCAAAGTTGGTCCCAGATTGTAAGCTTTTTAAAATCTCCAGATAAAAGCTCATCCAGCTCTGTATGTAATAGTCCACGTAGGCACTTAACAAGAGGTTCATTTATTTTTATGGTTCCATGCGTGCCTGAGCCCCACCTCCTAGAAATTTCTTCCCAGTGGAACAATGGAAGAGCTTAGGCATTTTCCATTTTGAGAAACTCTAATGGAAATTCTAAGGCACCTATGTTAACAGCAGAGGAAAACTTAGGCGCACATGCCCATGACCAGAGCTGTCAAGAGAATGTGAACTGAAGGCGATGTTTGTGGGTAAGGACTCTCGTGGAGCTGAGAAAGAAGGACAGAATCACTAGGAAGTTCAGTTATTAAAAAATGTACTTGATTAGGAAAACTAAAGGTGGGGCTTGACTTTTGTGCACTCACTTTGCAATTATTTCTGCAGTGCCCAGCTCACACATAAAGGAAGTCCACCTTTGCATAGGTATGTGTGAATTAAAGGATAGGAGCACGTCCTAAATGATCTAGTAAATAGACTTCTTGTGATAACCTACCTGCGTTTTTATATAGTTAGTCAGAATAAACCATTCCATAATACTGAGGCTTTTAGAATTCTCCTGTTGCCTTTGTTGGAAAAAAATAAAGCTTCTCTCAATATATGTACACACATACAATAATGTACATGCAAACATTTTTTGCAGATGATCACCTTCTAAATATTCTTCCTAGATCTCATGTTAAGATAAAGAAGACCCCAAGCAAAGATGTTTTCACATTTTTGCTCTACAAGTGAGGAAGCTGTTTACACAAATACACACTCATAGGAGGAATGCAGAAGACAGATTCTATTCAACTGCAGTTCCTCTGTCTTTTCCAAAGCACAAAACAAATTTCAAATGGGGCCATAAAATAACCTTAATCCTCCACTTATATTAAGTTTAATGATTGCACCAAAGGGCTCTTCCGTGAAGTTTACTCCACATGCCTCTCAGCCTTCCTGCTATGGGCTATTACAGAAAATTGATAAATAACTATATATATTTATAGAGAGAGAGGGAGAGGGAGAATAAGAGTAAGTTCACATAACATTAAAAAAAAAAAGCATTATTTTGATAAATTTTAAAAGACTTCTGGCCAGGGAGGTGACATTACCGCATCTCTACAAGACGTAATTGAAGATGCAGCACCGCAGACGGACTATCGCATGAAGAATGGAGATAGGGTTTGAATGCAGGCTTTGTCACTTACTAGGCGGGAGGCATTAGTAAGTTTCTTGATTTTGCTGAATTTCATGTTTCTCAATTGTAAAATGAACATAATGAAACTGAATAATATTTTTGAGGTTCTGTCATACTTTATTCTACAAACATACTTGTTAAACAAATTATGGCTATTATTATTATCTTGTCATGTAACTTTAAATATAAGCTTGCCATTATTTTTCAATTGATAGAGATCAGGATACAAGATTATGTATTACAATAGAAGATAGGAGATAATCTGTTATAAGATTCCTTAAAAACAACCATTGAGTAAACTCATAAAATTCTCACAAATTTCAAAATAATATCATCATAATGCATATTAATTATGGGAAATGGAAATTTGGTCTTATAATTCAAAGAGATCTTGAAGACGAATTACTTGTTCACAAACTTTATAGTCGCAGAGAAGCAAATGATGAGGAACACATTATCAATTCTGTGAACCACTACTGAGCTGATTTGTACCTGTATTGGACTACTTTATAAATACAAAGCTAGATAGAATGTGACACTTTCCCTTAATCATTGCATGCAATTATTGAGATAAAAATGAAAAAGTATATCCTTGAATGAACCCAATACTCCTTTGATCTCATAATATTGTGTAAGGAAAACAATTATCTTAGTTGGACCATAATAAAGACATTGATTTTAATCTCTGGTATACTCTCTCATAGTTGAAAAATATTTTGTTTATGAATTCCTATGAATAATCACTCCCATCCTTTTTTAATCAAGCTGAATAAAATAAAATATTTATGTTTATTTAAAAAATAGGACACTATCGAAAACACTTTTTTATAAGATGGTGGAATTTTATACTATATTAATAGGGGAAAAGACTTCCAAGGTATATTAGTTTTTATTGTTATTTGTTGTTAACAAATAAATATGATTTCCAAGTCAACTGCTTTGATCTTAATACATATGCAAGATGCCTATCACAATGGTACATAGTGTGTGTTTTTTCAGTATTGGTGCAAGAGGAATAAAATAATATAAAAATGTTTTTAAAAATCATTTCATTCAAATGTGACTTTTGTTATACATTATTTTATGTAGATTATAAGCAGAAGTTTACACATGCTACTAAATATCTTTTCAAATAAATAAATGCTAGAAAATATAAGGGTCATTTTTATTAAAATTAAAATAACTGTGTATAAATATTCCACAAAACTCATGCAGGGTCTTTTAAAAGCCAATAAAACTTTAGTTACATGTAAAAGATAAATTCTAAATAAATGGAAGGTATAGAATGTTCCTTGAGGGAAGTAGTAAATATTTCAAATATGTTAGTTCTCTGCAAAATGATGTGTAATTCTAATAAACTCACAATCAAACCACAAAATTATCTTTGGCAAAATTGAGAAAATTAAAATAAATAGTATTTTAAAAGTTAGTGGATGACACACAGTAAGAAGAGGATTGGCCAGTGGAAGGGAGAGATTTTGCATTTACAGACATTGAAATTCTTTATAATGCTAAAATAATTTAGAAATATGGACACTTGTGACATGATAGAAAAATAGATAGAAATACAAACAAAAAATCCTGAGTAGCTATTCATCTCTAATTCATTATGTTATACTCGGGACATCTATTATTCATGAAATTCCATCAATACAATGCCTGTACTTTTCCCCAAACTGAATGGAAATGAATTCGTTATGTATTGTTCAAAAAGGGGCTATGTAGAAAACGTTTGTAACATGTTGGCAGTTTTTTTCCTATTTTATTAAAGATGATACTAAAATTGTAGTGATAGTTGAAACATTTAACAAATGGTGTTGGGATAATTGAATGTCTTATACTCCAAAATAAATTTCAGATGGACTTTATAACAAAAGTAATATAGTTAACAATTAAATAAAAATCAGAGGAAATTAAATAAAAAGTCACAAATATAAATATTTCTAGAACAAGAGTGGTAGAAGGCAATGAGAGACTTGATTTGGGTTTTCAACAGAAAGTATATGTTTGTGTCTTTCTCAATATGAAGAACTGCTGAATCTGTATCACGTTGATGACCCCGGTGGCATCTCTCGAACATTGCCAGTACATGGTGGTATCACTCAGCCAGCCTCAGGAGCAGTCACAGGTGCAGTTAACACATACATAAAGGCAGAACCAAAAAGGAAAAAAAAAAAAAAAACAAAAAACCTGCACAGATATAACAAGGAGATATATGGAAATGAGAGAAAAAGTGATAAAATGGGTGAGAAAGCCCACAGTTATGGTTCCCTTCCTACCTCCACAGCCACTTTGGTCCTGCATGCTAATGCAAGTTGACATCTATCATCTGCTATCATCTGGCCAGATTAAGATCTGACTGGAACATTCCCACAGTGTGTACATATTGTGGGGTCCAGAGGGAATCCACAGACTCTACTCCCAATAGAAAACTTGTGCTGGGTCGACCTGTCCTCATTAACAGAAGATGGATTACATGCCCTTACTCTCAAAAAATCAACCAGGAACTTCTGGTGATACTTTCAATAAAAAGAAAATGTCATTAAATAGAAAAAGAGAACAGTTCAGAAAAATATTCACCTATGGCAGAATTCAGTGGTATATGATGTCAATAATAAAATTCATTATTTCTAGTAAATAAAAATGAGAAAAAAGGTAATAAGGCATTCAGATTGAGATCTCAAGATTATAAATTAATGAGGAACAGTACATTATGCTGTTAATACTGTGGAAAATTGGATCAGTTAAGTCTGTACAAACTTTCAGAATGCAGAAGAGATAAACATGAATATGAAGATAGGGAAGATGATACACAGAGAACAGATACTATACAGATGAATATTCTTTCTAAAAAAGATACGGGAATGAAATGAACAAAAGCAAAAACCAAAGACAAAAAACATAATGCATGCGCTGTGGAGGAGACATCAGAAGATCTACATCAGTAAATCAAAGGGGTTATTGCAAACCAGGCTATATTAAATGACAGAAATGAAAATGCTAGATAATATGCAGATAAAATTCTAGCATTCCCAATATAAAGGAAGAAATGTTCCAAAAATTACGTATGTGGTGGATTTCTTATAGTTGTTCTTTGTAGCTTTTATACCTCCACTGATCACTCCATTTTCTGTCTGCTCCTTTCTCCTTTTTATTATTTCCTTTAACACAATACAACTTACCTAGATTCTAAATATGCATTCCCCTCCCACCTTCCTGCCAGGTTCTTACACACATTACCAAACTTCTCACCTGGAGAGCTACAAAACTCCTCAGATCTTTTCATGCTCCTGTATAACTTTTTACATATTATGAGTAGATTCTATATTTAAAATACACTGAAGCACCCAAGTGTACTATTTGATGACTATGTGGTGCTTAGGATAAAGTTTAACATCTTTACCAGAGCCTCGCCTCCAACAACCCTCCAGCCCCTTTGCTGGGAACTGACATAATGTCTTATATCCATTTTATTGGGTTGTTACATTCTTTCTTACTCCAGGGCTTTGAATATCCTGATTCCTCT
The DNA here is from genome assembly GCF_009834535.1 of Camelus ferus. Taxonomy (NCBI): domain Eukaryota; kingdom Metazoa; phylum Chordata; class Mammalia; order Artiodactyla; family Camelidae; genus Camelus; species Camelus ferus. The sequence continues at coordinate 18,208,803 of NC_045696.1, read as the reverse complement.
ACTTAGATGTCTTCTCTATCCCATTCTTCACACACAGCAGGTCAGTTTCCCTTGAAAACTTTCCCAAACAATAAATGTTGGAAATGGTTCCCTCCACATGTCCTATCATACTTGTGATGCAGGAAAACAGATATGGGGCATGAGGAAGGCTGTGTCCCAGGCTTCGGTTGAGCCCCTGGGACGTGCCCCGCCAAGTGTGGGTCCTTGGCTTTGCGCAGGAAAGAATTCAAGAGTGAGCCACAGTTGAGTAAATGTAGATTTATTCAGAGAGATACATTGAAAGGCAAGAGAAAGCCACCAGGTGTGGGGGTTGGGTACTCGATTAAGAGTAGTACACACTCCATAGACAGAATGCGGGCCGTCTCTAAACAGGGAGAGAGAGGGGCGGCCGCGAGGCGCCATGTTGCCAGTTTTTATGGGCTTGGTGGCTTCATATGCTAATAAATGGAAGGACCAGTCTAAGTAGCCTGGGGAAGGGGCTGGGATTTCCAGGAATTTGGCCATTTCCCACTCTTTGACCTTTTGTGGCTAGCCTTGGGACTGCCATGGTGCCTATGGGCGTATTATTTACCATGTTAATATATTACAATGAGTGTATAATGAGGCTTAAGATCTACTAGAAGTTAAATCTCTCACCATCTTGAGCCTCAGGGCCTACTGGGGGTTGGCTTTTTCCCCATATTGATGTTAATTGCTGTAGCATTCCTTGAGTGGCTGTGCCCTGCCCCCTTCCTGTTTCATTTGTAGCTACTTTCCAAATGTTTTCCTTTCTTACACTATTACAAACCCACTGCCTAGTTCACAATAAACACACTGTTGAAAGAACTATTTATGTCTGTGTTGTGTCTGTCTCGATGTGGATGTATGTGTGTCTGTGAGAAAAAGACAGAGACAGAGACAGAAAGACTTTCAAGTTATTATTTTACCTGTGATTATCTCTGAATGGTGTAATTAGAGATGATCTTTTTTTTATCCTTTTCTAAACATTTCTGTCTGTTTCGTATTTTCCATCATATACACGTATCACATTTTATTGAAAAAAGTACTAAAAGCCTTAAGAAAAAAACCCAAAATAGTTTAACCATCTCTACTTCTTGAAGTCATGTATTAATTTCTTTACTGTCGCTATAACAAATTACCAAAATTTAGTGGCTTAAAAAACGTAAGTTTATTACTGTACCATTCTGTGAGTCAGAATTCTGAAATGTGTCTCGTTGGACTAAAACCAAGGTGCCATCAGCTTGCTTTCCTTTCTGCACCCTGTAGGAGATGAACTTTTTCCTTGCTCATTTGGGTTTTTGAGAGATTACATTTCTTGAAATTATAGGACTGAGGTCCTCATTTTCTTACTGACTGTAGACTGAGGACTATTTCCAGCTTCTGGAGATTGCCACATTCCTTAGGTAGCTCATGGCTTCCTTCATCTGCACAAACAGCAATGGCAGGTCAGGTCCTTTCAGTGTGTCTTTCTAATCCCTTCTTCCACTGTTATATCTTTCTATGATTACAGCAAGGAGTAACAGTTCTCTGTTTTTTAGGATTCATGTGAATAGATTAGGCACACCTGGGTAATCTCTCAGTCTAATTCAAGATCCTGAACCATATTCACATCTGCAAACTCCCTTTTTGCCATGTAAGGTGATCTCGTATTAGAGTCTGGGGATTAAGTCATGGGTATGTTCGGTGGAAGCACTGGGGGAGGGCATTAGTCTGCCCACCACAGAGTGCAAATCAGCTACTCAAACCACATTACCTGAATATTCAGCCTCAGCAATTAAGATTCAAATATAGCTTTGACAAGAGTCTCTGTCTTTGCATTTAAGCTTTTACATTTTTAACAGGTGAAATACGTAGTAAGTTATGATTGGAAAATAATTGTATTGAATCTAAGTTTTATTACCATCGAATCTGCTGATGGCAAAATGGATCACCCTTTTAACAGACCATGGGAGAGTTAGTATAAGAGAAAGCAATTCAGTCTTTAGTGTTTTTAGTAAATATATTAAAGAAACATTCATTTAATGCTTGTTATTTTACTATATTTTCCTATCTCATGTATTATTTCATTTTGCAGTGATGTAATTTCTTCCTTGATTTATCTTTTGTCATGATAATAATGAAAAATCATTTTGAGCTGTTAGAAGAATCTTGATCCATAGCAATTTGAAATCTTCCTTTTTTTATCATTATTGTCCTTCTAGATCAAATCATTTTTTTCTCTAGGTCTAACTGGATGTGTTTATTTCATTGTTTATAAGGAGAATTAATGTCTCTGTCTTTTATTGTATTTCAGGTTTATTAGTTATTGTCTCTTATTTTTCATAACTTACTTATAAACGCTTGACTTCTAGTTGAATAATATCTATAATAACAAAACTGACATGTAAGATGTATTTTTGCAAATAATGAGATTTTTCTGACTTAGTGTTTTTTAAAACAGTGCCAAGTAATATTATGAGTTCAAGATACATAAACTGTAATTAACCTTTAATACCAGACAATAAACGTCAAGAGAATAGATTATCCAGTTATTTTCGTGGTGGTGGGCTGGGGAAATGATGAATTACAGCATGAATCACTATCTGCTTAGAGGATACTCAGTTACATTGTGCACATGGTGGAAAATATGAAAGAGGAGCAAGATGTAAGAGACTTAGGTTTTAATATTTCCCAGGCCTATCAGTTGCTAGTCCTTTCCCCCATTACATTCTCAGTTTCTTTATTAGGTAAATATTGATATTAAGTGATTGTGTCTTTTATATATGTGCAGTTTTATTCCTGCTATGTTTTCTGTTTTTATTTATCCTGTTTCATCAAGATGAGCTTCTCTACTTTACTGTTAAATGCTAGACAACCCACTTCTCTTCTTGCTCTGTACCCTGTATAATCAGTCCTGCCCTAGGTAACTTACGATCCATGAATTCATTTACTATATGCCAATGATTCCCCAATTTGTGTCTCTTACAAACTTGGACTTATCCTGATCCACATACTCAATCATTACCTTGATATTTCCACTCTATTTAGAATTCTCAGCAATCCTTTAGACTCAACATTTACAAAATACAACCTATGTATTGTTCTTTTCCCCAAATTGTTTCCATTTGGTGATGCTAATATTCATCAGGGCCATCCATCTGTACAGCTTACAAAAAACTTACTCTTCTTGAAAAACCATTCTCCCCTGCCTTCTTTCAATCCATAACATCTTTTCAATTGTATTTCCTAAATTTATTTCAATTTATCACCCCTCCCTTTTTTTTTTTTAGATTTCCAATTAATCTTCACTACTGCCACCTGTTAACAGTACTTCTGGAAGGTTCTCCAAAATAATCTCCTTTCATTTACTCTGATCCTCATCTGATCCGTTATCTCCACTACTGACAGTCTTATTTATTAAATAAAAGCTACATTATGTGTTACCTTTTCTTTAAAACAGCCGGTCCTGCTACTTCCTGAACATGGCCTCAAACATATTGGAGGATCTTTCTGACTCATCGTTTGCTATTTCCTTCTTCACTTTTTGAATTCTAGCCCCAGTGGGCTTTGATTGTTCAGGTCCTGTAAAATTTTACACCTCTCTGGATAGCAATGCTACCTCTGTTTCAACTAAGTAATTTATTTTTAATCCACCACCTCTTAGCACAAAAATTATTACCTCTGAGAATAAGAAGCCAGATCAGTAAGGTGTTTACTTCAAAACTTGTAGAAATTTATAGCTAGAGCATAATATTATAAAAATTACAACAATCATGACATTGATTAATGTGCACAAACTGCTCACAACAATGCCACGTGGTAGGCACAAGTGTTATCAGATTTCACAGATATGGAGAATGAAGTTTGGAGAGTTTATATAAATTGCTTAATGTCACACAGTCAATAAGAAGTGAAGGCATGATGCAAACCTAGATAATTTGATAGGAAGGTCATATATTAATCAGGATACTGCCTCAGAATCAGAGTTCCCTTCCACGTTAATCTATTGTAATTTAAAAAATGAGATATGACCTGGGTGATGAGAGTGTTTAGATTGTTATGGAAATGCTGACTCTGCCTGATCTAAAAGGCAATCTAAACATTTTCTAAATTATATTGTATTTGTCAATGATTTTTTTTCTATTTTTGATTAGAAGTATTTCATTGTACAGATTTATCATTATTGCTGTGTCATAGTTGAAAATGTCAACCTATATTTGAGAAAAGACATCACTATTAAAATTATATTTTCAATTTTATTTTAACATTTCTCATTGAGTAAGAAAATAAAATTAAGTTTTCCTTTAACTCTTGTGTAACACTAGTGGTTCTGGCATTTTTAAATTCGAATTGCATACAAAATAGTTTCTGAAGGGAAAAATTTGGAAACTGAAGATTTGATTGATGCTAATAATCTACGAATTATTTCCTACAAATTATGGTATTATGCTAGACCAGATTTGTCTACAATAATTCATAAGATAGTTACTATAAATAAGATAAGGGAAACAAGAAGAAAAAAGTGAAACATGACCTTGGAAACGGACAGCTAAAATCTAGGATGTAGTGTTTCTTACTGACATAAAAAATTCCATATAATGTTAACATCAGAATAGAACACTCCATGCTCACTGTGGAAGTAAAAGCAAGACCACTCTTGAATCATGTCTGTGTGTAGGAAGAAGACAAAGAGCTTAGCCACTACAAAAATAACCAAAACTTTTTTTCTAGCTACTTCTTTGCCAATGACAGTTCTAGCCCTCTTCACTTATCTCCTCGTATAGATAAGAATTGTTTAGATAACCACTTCTTGAATCAACCTTATTTATTGGTATCCTACAATCCAGAACAAACTGTTGCTTCCATGAGCCCTCTTTAAGATCACTTAACAACTCAAACCCCATAGACTCCTGATTCTCTCTTACTGAAAACATTCACAATTCCTTTAATATTGTCTCCCTCATTACAACAAGTTAACAAACCTAACTTTTTTTTTTTTGCCACAATTGTTTTCCAGGTAGCCTTTTGGATCTGGACTTTTAACAACATTGTGCAACAAAATTAGACCAGTTTGGTTGGAACTTAATTTTCAGCTAAGAGTGGTATGTAACAATTTTGATGTAGTTGGTAAAGGCCAGATTGTGCAAGGTCAAAAAGGTCTTATTAATATTTATTTTATTTTATTTTACATTTATTGAATACACAAATTGATTTAGACAGGTTCATAATTGATATCTATTATATATAGTATATAGTTTATATTCTATTGCATACATGTGTACATGTGAATATACATATAGATGTTAGTTGTATTTTTCTTTTACTTTTATTAGGATTTGGTATGTTGCCTTAAATCGAGCCTTTTTATGTACTTAGTTTTATTATTCCAATGACAGTTCAATGTGATCTCATGTTATTATATCAATGAGTTCCTACTTTTTAAAAATAAAATCATAGTAACATTGAAGGTAATGTTACTTTCCATGCTGCTCCATGAATTTCAAACAAAATATTTCCTGTCACCTTGGTCCCCATGTTGGAAACTACATACTTTTGTCATAAGTGCAGCATCATGACATATGATATGGAAGTTTCAGTTGATCAATCTGCAAGGGAAAAAAAACTATCATCCCTTATGTCTTATGAAATTCAGAAGTTTTGATAGAGAATGTACAGAAGTACCTATTTCTTACTTCAACTTATCTTGAAAATAAGAGTAAAGGGAACCTAAATTATTACCTTCATCAATATCATTAAGGAAAACATTCTGAAAAGGTCTTTTTAGGAAAAAATTAGTGTTGGATGTCCCTATCCATAAGAACACAGTTTCAAAGATTCTTGCTGAATGGATGTAAGTCTTAACATATAAAAGATAATTTTCAGTGATCTAACCAAAGAAGTGCTATTATTGCATATGATGAGCCATGTCAAGGACATTAAATAAACTATATAGTCATTGAGTTCATTCCACTATTGGCCCAATACAGGGACTGAAATATGGAAATAGTAGACAAACTATCCCAGGGGAGATTTACAGAGGGGAAGAACCCACCAAGAGGATTAGTTGATTCTTTCTTTCCAGTTATTTAGGGCAACTATAATTATTGTTCCATTACAAGATAAAAATAAAAATAAAAATAAAAATAAAAATAAGAAGCCCCTCATCCTACTATTAAGCCAAAATCCCTGAGAAACACAAATCTCTGGGGATTCAACTATAATTCACGGTAGCTGAGTAAGTGACCAAAATGACATAATCATTCCTCCACTAGTTAGAGTAATTTTCAAAGAAAGAAATTCACACTAATCACATTCCATATAAATTCCTTACTCTTCAGGAGAAGGATACAAGAATACATGATTTTTTTCCAATCAAAAAATCCCTGTCCCTGCTACCAATCTACAAATTACCTAGTTTTCCCAAAGACAGCTATCTGAGACACATCTCTGGCCTATACTTTCAAAGTCTCTAAAACCCCTGGGAACATCACAGCAGACCCTTTTCACCTGGAAACAGACAGTCTCCCACACCAGGAAATGTCTTCAGAGAGTTAGAAAACCTGCACCCCCCTGCCACCACTTCACAACCCTGCATCTTTCCAAAACTAGTGCTAAGAACCAAACTGCTCATCAGGACTAGAACTCTCTGAGAATGACAGTCACCTCTGCTACGGATGTCTCTCTCTAGTATTTAGAAGGGTGCTGAAAAGTATTGCTCTAAAGCACAGTATGCGTCATATCCTTTTCCTGACAATCATCACGATTCAATCCCCTCTTTCTGGCTTTCTCTCTTCTCTACTACTCTACTTTTATCCCCATAGTGCTGCTTTTTATTTGCACTGACTTAACTTCTAATTCCTCCTGTCTAAATTCAAACTCAACATTTCAAAGACACTGGAATCCACAGCAGGTGGAAGGAATACCTGATTCAGTGGTCCAGTGAGAATAAGGAGTATCACCATGACAGGGGGAGAATGGGTAAAAGAATCCAAAAGTATGTTCAGAGAATGGCTCTAAGGAACAGCCAGGCAGGAAGAAATTCAGCAAAAGGACTGTGTCTCTAAATTTTTCCAATTCCAAAAATCTGATTTAGACAAAATCACTACGTTTATTTCAGTCAGATTATTTGATCAAAACTCATCAGTTCACTTCATCTAAATTAGCTGCCAATTCTAATTCAGTAATGTTTCTATTATCTGGGGCAATTCATTTATTATTATGTTAAAGAATATCTCATAACCCTAAAAATTAGGAGAAACAAAGATATTAAGATATTATATAAAGATGCTATATATTGAAGCAGGGGTTAATAAAATGCAGCTTACGGGCAAAATCCAACATGCTGCCCTTTTTGCTTTATTTTATCTTTATGTTTAAATAAATTCTGACTGGAACACAGTTATGCCTATTAATTTATGTATTATTTAAGGCTGCTTTCACACCATCACAGCAGAATTGAGTGGTCCTGCCATAGATCATCTGGCCTGCAGAGCCAAAATATTTATTTTATGGACCTTTATAAAAAAAAAGTTAATCCCTGAATTAAAAGAGTATTTTTGTAGAATCCCAAATCCAAAGTATTTTGAACAACATACCAATACTTCAGTTATAGAGAAGGCTCTTTAAATTTGTGGATTTTAACATACTGTAATAATTGTATTATGACTCATGTAGTTGCATTGTGAGAATGAATGATGCATGATTTGGGGCAATTATGTTCCCATTTCAGTAGTTACTTATGTAATTTTATGATGAATAAATGTTTGTCATATCAATATAAAATATATTCATTTCACATACCTCCCCACAACCAGGCAAAATGAGCCTCGGGCTATAAACAGGAAGAAAAGCTCCATCCAATCGCCTAGGGTTGCAGCCCACTAATATTTGTTTCCATTCTTTTTCGGTAACTCTGTGAATAGTGCTAATACTTGTTTACAAAATTCCTTAAAAATATGCCTTCTCACTTTTCTCTCTTTCCAATCAAAATAGCAGGCCTTTCTTGCTCATCATAACTGGCTTTGCCCTGATGCTAAAACTTTTGGTACCAGAGATAATGTTCTTAGGGCCATGTGGGATCATTTTTGCACATTTGTAATCGCATGTACTGGATTCTGCAGCCCAGGCTGCTGTAGTCTCAGAGATCACTGCTGATCTATAACGTATTTTAAGCAACTGAACTAATTTCACTGGGTTTTTGCTATAGACTGAATATTTGTGTCCCTCCAAAATTCATACATTGAAGCCAAATCTCCAATGTAATAATATTCTGAGGAAGGGCCTTTGGGAGGTGATTTGGTCATGAGAATGGAACCCTCATAAGCAGGATAAGTTTTCTTATAAGAAATACCCCAAAGAACTCTCTTGCCCCTTTCATGATATGAGGACACCATGGGAACATGGCAGTTAGGAAGTGAGATCTCACCAGGCATGGAATGTGGTCTTTTCAGTTTCAGCAATTGTGAAAAATTAATTTCTGTTTATAAGCTAACCAGTTATAGCATCTCAAACTAACTCAGACAGGCTTCAACTTGTTGAGTTTTCCCTGATTTCAATGCTTAATAAAAAGAATCCTAATTTTCTTTGCATGGGTTATAATATTCCATTATTCTCAAAGCAATTTTGTGTTTCATACTGAAAATTTCAGTTACTTCAGCTTTTGTACTCACCCCTACTTCTCACCTTAGCACTCAATACCAGTCCCCCAGAGCTGATCTTGAAGAGAACACCAATGATTTCGGTAAATTCAGATACGCTGCTCTCCTTTGCTTTCTGAATCACTGTTATTGTACCAAGTTGACTGACTTAATCCACTCTTCTCTTAAGATGAGTTAATTCTTGGAAGATTTTCCTGTCTAGTATTAGGGTTCCAACAAACTGTTTTCCACTAATTATCCAGTAATTATCAGTGTTTTCATTAACAGTGACAAACCTAATTTTGGCTCAAGTAAAACTCCTGTAATATGGTCCCTCTAGGGAGAGAAGTCAATTGACATTTAAATAATGGTATTATTTGACGGTAAAACATATATAAACTTGTTAAGCCCTGGGGGGAAATGTAATATAAGTAACTTTATTAAACAGTAGGGGAAATTATGACTGTCACAGTGTATTTCCTGAATGCTGTGTACTATTGACACATGAAATGAGTTCAATAGTTATTAACATTAATAGTTTCTCTTGTTCACAGTTGGATGTGATTCAATTTAATCAAGACATATTTACTGAAAATCTGTTTTGTAATGTTTTGCAAATTGTTTTTGAAAGTGGAAAATGTCCAGCTTGGCTTTCAAGGCATCTAATCTCTTCTCTAATTGTCATAGTATACAACATAAGAGAGAAACAAACGATTACATGGGATCCAAAGGACGTTGTATCTGTTTGAAGATATTGAGAATAACTTCCTATTGAAGCTTGTATTTGACCTCTAATATGACAAATACATAGCATTCAGAAAACCAGACCAGATTGACTCTAAAATTACTCATTCATGTAGACAAGGTTTTGGTGTTTGAAATGCAGAGTGAGTTTAGAATGAGTAGTTCAGTTTAATTAAAATACCCAGAAATGAAGAGCTAAAAATAGAAAAAAGATGCATACTATACAATGCCTTAAAAGCAGGACATTGTTTTTTCCTAATGTGTTCGGAAATACAGAGTCACTAAAGAAATTTTTAGACAGAATATTGACATGATCAGAATTTCAAAAAAAAAATAATTAGAAGTAGTTGGATCTATTATTTAAGTTAGGGTTAATATTTTATTTACTTCCTTATTTTATATGTCTTCAGATTGTGTTGAGAGTAGGATCATGGGAAAGAGTGATGGTTTAAAATTATTGTAAAGGAACTCTGGATCGGTAAAGTGACAAATACAGTATTTCTGGGCTACCACTACTTATACAATTTTACGCACTATGAAATATTTATACAATAGAATAAATAACAGCACTTTTTGTACTTCATAAAATGGATCCATGCCTCTGTAGTCCACATCCTCATGCCATAACCAACCAAATGGCATACTTCCTGGAATTATTCATCCAAGGAGAAAATAAAAGTAATAACAAAAGCAATTGGGTGGAAAACAGGATTTAAGACGTCAAACATGTTTAAAGCTCAAATAAACTTATTCATTTTCAGTCTATTCATAGCATTAAAACTATTTCAACCATCACATTTATGTCTTATAAAACGAACAGTTGTGGAAGATATTTTGTTTTAATATAATATGTAATCAATATAAACATATGGCATTCTGAAACCCTAATTTACATGCAAGTCTAAAGTTAATTGTTCTTCAGCATCTTTTTCTTCCTGTAGGTTAGACTGTAGATAGGGAGATGATCATTTTATAGCCTTTACCTCTTTACGGAAAGCAGGATTTCTCATACGTTGCATTTTGAACCCATGATTTACTGGTTTCCCTAATGAAAAACGTGATTTCCAAGTCTCTTTTCCCTTAAATACTAAAATTTCAATGAAATTTTGTAAGCATATAGTGAACAAAATAAAATGCCACATTTTAAATGGGATTGTGTGTTTGTGAAGAAAACATGTTTCATACTGAGTATCAGAGAAAACTGTATTATTTTGGGTTATAATGTAGTAACTCTGTTATCACATCTTCCATACTTTTTTATTTCAGCTGTTCTTTTCTGCTGAAGTCTCTGTACTCCCTCAGTTTCTCTCTCACACTTTCTTTCTTTCTTTGAAACCTGGATTCTTGGAGTTACCCTTGAGTAAACTACTCTAATGGTCAGCCAGTGATCGTTCAGTGGCTTAGATTATCTTCTTAAGCGGCTTGAGCCAGTAAAGTCTTCAAGGCTTTGCTGCAGGGATATATACATATATCCCTTAATGTCCTATGCCGTGAATACCCAAGTAGTTTACACATATACCAGAACCATACTTTCTGTTTGTATGGGGCTTCAGTGTCAGTAAGATCTGACACACCCCAGCTGGGTATACATACATTGTTCTTTATCACCAGGACTATGTCAGAGCTTTTCAAAGTCTTTTATCAACATCTCCTTTCTCAAATCTTCCTTTAAATTTTTTTGACTTTGTATTTCATTTGTCCACATTCATATTGCAACTTTCAACAGATTACAATTTTGAACAATTGCTTCTGACTGATTTCAGCAAACACCCTGAACATCAGGCTTTTCTCAAAGAGAAAGCTCTGAGTCAGATCAAAATGAGCCTCTGCCCTGCACAGTGATGCTTTTCCGGGGAGCTTCCACTCAAGGCAGATAGTGACAATGCTATTGCAGTGGAGCACTTTGAAAAGCTCCACACTAGGTCTGGTCTCGTTTAGCAGCTGCACGGCGTCTGGTATTTACAAGTAATGCAGTTTTAAGGCTTTTTTTTTTTTTTTTTTTTAAACCAATCACAGAGCCTGGGAATGGGAGTAGTTTAAGTTACAATGCAAAAAACCCTATTCTTACTAAGGGTTAGCTATTTTTCTTGAATAAACCATCTTCTTTAGTAGACATTATAAAAAAAACAATAAGTATAAAACAATACTCACTAGAAAATTGCCATTAGATATATTAATAAATTCAAATTATGAATTCAAGATTCAGGAAAGATATAGAAAACCATTAGTAAAATTAAATTGGAGGTGCTAGAAACTAATAAGAATAGACGTTTTTAAGCTATTGAAACGTTCAGGTTTATTTATATTGTGTACCCTACTTATCACGACTGATGCAAGTAGTAAAATCAAAATATTAACAATAGTAGACATAAAAAGGAGATCTAAAATATGCATATCCTAGGAGAAAACAAACAAATACAGCAATGGTAAAGAACAAACATTTAAGAAATATTTTTTTAAAGTATTCTGAAATGAGATACAAGAAAAATAAGGATTGTGACACAGATCAGAATGGCTAGGAAATTTTGATACATTGTGTCAACACAGGAACATATTCTTGTAATGTTATTTAACTTGAAAGATCAAAATCCCTTTGAAAGGCCAGGGAAAACAAAGCAAAACATAACACAAAACACCTATAATTAATTAATTATAAACATATATTACGCTAATTTCCTAAATCTGTTTTCCTTCTAAAGAACTATCATTTTATATATATGTATATATATATATATATATATATATATACATATATATAGGGCCATAGCCATGAAAAATTATGTCTCCTGTGTGAACCAAAAATACTGCAAACCATATCAGCAAACAAAGACTGCTGAAGCCATCAAGTAATCAGCCGCTGCCCCTGCCGCCACCCCTATGGGAAGACAAGCCTGCAGCCCGGCCTCTGCAGCCACTCACAATGGTGCACCCTGAGGGGACTCAGAATAAGAAAGGACAGGATATTGGCTCTAGATAGATAGATGCTTGTCAACGGAATGAATTCAGTGAGCCCAAATGTTTGCTTCCTCCCATACATAGAAAAGTGCTAAATTCTTTAACTTGAGATGCCTGGTTTTCTTTAGATAACAAGTAATCTTTTATTGTTCCAACTACCTGGTCTTTGTTGTAAAGTTCCTGTATATTCTAGCTCCTCCCCTACCTCTTCGGAGCAGTCCCTCCGAGTGATCTCAGAAGCTGTTGTCCCAGGCTGAGTCCTCCCGCCAATAAAACATAACTCTCAACTTTTAGGCTGCGTGTTTATTTCAGTCAACACTGGCGCATCACTGAAAACGCACACCTAGATCCTGATCAGAGACCCTCACATGGTCAGCCTCAGCTTATAAGAAACATCTGATTTTATATCCTCCTTGGAACAGGAAATGAAACAGGCAGGTTTGGGTGCCACTAATTTAAGAGAATCAAATTAGGAAGCTGCTTGAGCCACTAATGGAGGGAGGAGGAAAAGAAAAGAAAAGCCGTAAAGACAGGACTAGGGCACATCTACATTTTGGGTCAGAAAAAGGAAGAACAGTAGAGGCAGAAGGAGACACCAGAAAGTAGGCAAAGACGGCAAGAAAGAAGAAAATGAAGAATGAGGGATGGTCTATGTGGTTATGACCTATAATGTGTGTTACTATTACAAACCACATATTTCTAGGGATTGAAAGGGCAGACAGAAAAAAAGGGGAAATGGCAGGTAATAGTCAGAAGCGGAGAATTCCAGGGATATTAACGTTCTTATTTCCATCTGTATTACAAAATGCCCCTGGGCTAATATTATTTCCAAACTATATTACTGCTAGTTAACAGGACATGATTTTTCAAGTAGAAATAACGAAATCAGTTTTTTTTCTTCCCCATCTTGTTAGAGCAGGCAGATAGCTAGATATGAGCAGAGAAAGGGGGACATAGACTAAATGGCAGGAACTGGGCAGAAAGGAGGGGCACAAGCCAAATGCAGGAAACATACATAAGCACCAGGGGTGCCTGGGCAGAGAAAGAAAAGCTGGAATCTTTGGGCTGATAAGGGGCCACACCTTTTGGCCTGGAGACCAACAAAGAAAGGTCAGAAAAGGCAAGAGTTTCCAGTGTCCAAATGTAGCCTTTTACTCATTATGCCCTCGTTTCAATAACATTAGCCTTGCAGATCAGAAGTATCTGTCATACACCGACGCCATGATACTTCTGCTCCAGAGTAAATAAGGACAAAAATCCCTTCTCCCTTTGGGAAGGTGGAGTTGGGATGATTATCAGGAAATAGGACCCCAAGCCCTTCCCTCCTCAGTGAACATTCTACCCATTCATTTTTACACCCAATGTAACTAACTTGCCAAGGAAACTCAGGGCAGCTGCTCACCTGAGCCTGCCTACTCTCTCCTTAAGAGTGTACTATCCATCCTTTAATAAATCCTAATTTTACTTTTCTTAACCTCTATGTCTTGTCTCTGAATTCTTTCTGGGATGGGACAAGAACCTGGAACACCGGTTGGATCCACTGGCAAAAATCTGATTTTAAGAATGCATCACACTCTCCCCTTTTGCTAAGCTATTCGAGGAACTCATTTACTGCTCTTCAAAAAAAAAAAAATTCCCAAAATAATACATGAACAAAATTAGGTTGTGATATGCATTGAGATCACTATAAAATACTTTTCTCATTGAAGTTGCTTCATACATGACAGATGTTTTGACAACCACATTTATTATCTCCCTGTGTATTCCCTTTTGTCCTTCCCTGTGCTAACATCTACTGACAGGCAGTGATCAGCGTTAGCAAATAGCTCATCTGGGGCTGAGCATCTAGCCAGCAAGCCTCCTGCAGTCTAGAGGCAAAACAAAAATTCTCTGTTGCATAGCTGTTCAGTTAATTAAACACTGGTAATGTCTGTTCTGTTGTTCTTATTGAAATTAAAAAGACAGTATTTTAACCGATAGTAATACCATGCCAGAACAAACCAGGGCCACATATCAAAGAACATTAATGGTAAAATGCAATATGTCCTGCTCTCCTGCCTGCAAAGTGATGTTATTGGGAGGGAAAAACATTGCCCTTTGAATTTTTATCATTATCATGTGAGATTTATTAAACACTGATATCGTTTTATTGAGCTAGGTCTTCTCCAAGCAAGTTTTACAAGCCCTGACATTTAAGAGCTAGGGTTTTTAAACCAGCCAGTGTTGATAAAGTTGATTGTAAAATGCTGGTACTTGAAAAAGAGAAATTACAAAAACAGGTTGAGGGAAGGGAAGTAATATTGAGGGCAGAATGAGAGAAAAAAAATGCTCTGCAGTTTATCTCTAGGAGAGATAAAGTAAGTTAAAATGCTGGAAGTGTACTCTTATTTGTCAGGAAATGAAAACAATTAAGCATATAGTTTGTAGGAAAAGATCTCGGTTAGGAACAGCAAGACATGCAAGTTACAGCCACTATCTGGCAGAAGGTTATTCTGTGAAGAAGTAAAATTGTAGAAGTATTTGTATGTGGAATGAGTTTGAGGAAAACTCCTAAGTTTATCTGGGATTGTTCTCCTTTGATCATCAGTGGTTAGTGATAACTATTTTCATTAAGGTTTCAATATATTTTTCTTTCATAAGGATCTAAGCACTACTGTCTTTCAGCAGATAATCTCCACGAATGGCACAATGGGATAGAAAGCAAACAAAAATTTACAATTAACCAAGGCTGTACTACGCATTTATTTAGAATTCCATACCACTCATTAATCGTATATTCTTTCACATATTGAATTGTTTACACAAATTAGGAGAAAAGCAACCAGCCACTAACAGGGGAGACTGGCTGAGTCAGGGAGGAGTATATACAATGCTCCTTTCTTTCTGCTCCCAGTGAGTTCTGTTCCTCCCTCCACTCCATTGAAACTAAAGTGCATTCAGTGAGTCTTGAAAATTTCCCTTAAAAAACCTTATGTGACTTTATATCCTTTGACTGCAGTTCAACCCATATCAATCCTTCAGTTTCCTCCATGAATGAGTATAAACAAAACATTTGGAAGATAGTTTTTTTGACTTCACAGATAGTTTCAGATGCTCACTGCCTTGAAAATGTAGGCATTAAAAATTGAAGGAGTTGTGAGATAGGACTGTTTTTACTTGAAGAAACCTTGCTAAATGGCCTAGAGAAACTGGTAGCGGATAGAGGGACCCCCAAACTGGAAAGCCCACCACACGTATGGGCAAGACTATGAAGCAGGTGAACAAGACCCGCCAAATGTGTGGATCCTTGCCCATCGACTGAGAAAGAATTCTCAACAGAGGCAGGGGAACAAAGGGGAAAAAAAAGAACTACTTTTATTGCTCAGAGAGGGAGAGAGAAGGAAATACTCAAGTGGAGAGCTGTCAGCTAGGTAGCTGGTCAGGACAACTCCAATTTCTGACGGAGCCCTGGGGTCTTTTATTGGAAGGCTCTGCCTTCATTATCTTCATTCTGGTGATGGTGCTAATTACTTTTTGTTACAAGCTATTTCCTCTGTCAGAGCTCAGGCCTGAGGCAGAAACTTTGGCAGGAACAAAAAAAGAGATACTGGGTATGTCCTTGGAGTTAATGCAGCAGCTGTGGGACGTAAATCGTCCTGTTGTAGGACTATGTCCTTGGAATTAAGGAGCCAGTTGTGGGATAAGAGCAAGGTCCTGCCTTTCATCAGCCTGGCACGTTCTGCCCCTTGTTGGAAGCCAGTCAGGGTCAGTAAGCCTGTCAAATCACCTCTCTCTACTTCCCCCTGAGAGACTTCATACTCAAGAATTTTCTTGGGGAAATGGATGGAAGTCTCCATTTTCTGTGGCTTCTTCCTGCTGAAAAGGGGTGGAGGCCTGCCTACTGAAGCAGAAGTCTCTATCTTGTTTAAATCTAGATATTCTGACCCTGGGACAGACTTCTGACCATGCAGCAGCAGCATCTTTGAAACGGCTGGAGGTGATTTGAAATAAAACGGGAAAGTACTTGAATTAAGATGGTCCAATAACATAATAATACATTTACTAACATTTGCTTTACTAATACAAAGCTATTGGGATCACAAGCAATATATAAGCAATATACCCACTTACAGTGAGATAAGTTTTGCTGTAGGTAAGTTCAAGAAAAGCAAGTTCCACTTTTGTAATTTTCCAAAAGTTTGATCAATGAAACTAGTAGTGAAGAGTAAGTAAACGACTTGACCTGGTATTTAGTAAATCTATGTGGCGTGGATTCCCTCATCCTGTTTCTTAATTTCTCTTTTTCAAGTACCAGCATTTTACAGTCAACTTTACCAACATTGCCTGGTTTAAAATCCTAGCTCTTAAATGTCAGGGCTTGTGACTTATTAAAAATAGTTTTTATCTCCTTGGATTTTCTTTCTTTCTTTTGGCACAACTGAGGAGTCACTATCTTCACATTCATCAACCAGCCACAACCATGGTAATATAAAATTCTTGACATCTTGAATAAAATGTAGTGAGATAAAATCATTGATTTTCAAGTCTCTCACAGTTTTTATCACTCTATTTGCCAAACTCTATCCCTCCCTAATTTTTTGACATTTGGTTCTAAGTTACAAATGACTACTTTAAGAGGAGTTATCTCTTGGAATTCATAACATACAATGGTTTTCCATATTTTCATGACTTCATTTCATTTCCTGCTGCTTGAAATCCTCCCTTGTCATCACCCTTCCAACCATCTCATCAGTTATGGCTGAACTCAAATCCAAGCTTTCTTGTGAAACATACATTGGAATCTTTATTCTGTAAAATCCTTACAGTGGTTCCTGTCAGCATCACTCATTTGAGCATATAAATTTTATTCAAGTGTATGATTAATTGTGTGTATCTTGCTTCCCCAGTTAAATTGTGGGTACGAAGTGCAACACTGCTGAGTCAGTAAAAGAGAGCACTGGGGTGCATATATTTTCCCAAGCTCCATGAGGGAATGGAAACAATATATGCACTCCTTATCCCCCTCATAGACTCTATCTCAGTGCAGAAAACATATTTTGGGCTCTGTTTTTATTTGTTTGAAATAGTGGTATATTTTAGACAAATGCAATTTAGAGAAGAATATGGAGGGAATAAGCCATGTCTACTCCATCTCATTGAAGCAGTAACCACTCATTGCCTGTCTGTACAGTATCCCATGGCGTGAATCTCATCTCCCCCTCTCAAGGACTATGATCAGGCAGCAGTTCAGTTCGCAGTCCAATGCGACTGCCCTGAAATGTGGTCTTGTTAGAGCTAATGTCAGTGGGCCTGTCAGAGTCAACAGCAAGTCCTCATTGTCTCAGGAACAATGAGGTGTTAACTTTGGTTGATCTGCAGTTATCAACTGCTTGATATCACTCAGCTTTTCCCTGGGCTTTGAATGAGTTCATGGCTATCAATACATACATATATATGTGTGCATGTATATATATATACACACACATATATATGTATATATATTTGAAATTCTTTATCTGAAAATTATTGTAGCATTATGATTACTCTTTCCCTTGTGATGTAACCCAAATGTATTGGTTTAAGAATGTATCATCTCTGATATTGCAAGGGATATTTGCAAGCCAAGACTTACTAGCTCATGCTTTGAAAGTAACAGAACTTTACATAACTGCATCTTCACTACAGTTTGAAATTTGCTTTTACGTTGTTTAAAAGGTGGTGGTAGGAATTACAAAAGCATGGCAGCAAAAAAAGTTTTACTGATAACATATAGTGTGTAATATTAGTGATTCTATATACAAGTGACTTTAGAATATCTTAGTCATTCTTAACTCAACATCATGAATGACCTTTTTGTGGAGGAAAAAAATGTAAGTTATCTTAAAGGAAGCTAGTTTAATTGATTTCATTGTCTTTGTTTTTTATCTCTAGGCATGAATAATAATTATTCAAAATCATTTAATTACTTTGTATAATATTCATTAAAATCCATCATTTCAGCCATTCTAAAACACATCATTATTTTATGCATTAAAAATGCAGAAAAAAAATTCTCCCAAACGAACCAAGATAGAATTTTTCATAGCATCCTAAAAATTGTATCCTTTTTGAAATATCTAACCCATCTTCGTTAGTGAAATGCTTAGCATATATTACTCCTGAGATTACAAAGAAGGAAATGATGAGTGAAATTAATTAGTTAAGGTATTCCTAAACTTCATTTTGAGAATTAAACTCTTTTGCAGTACTTTTTATATATTTTTGTTGAAGTATAGTCAATTTACAATGTGTCAATTTCCAGTGTACAGCACTTCAGTCGTGTAGGAATGTATATTTGAAGCACTTTTTGATTCAGAGTTATCAGTATTTGTATTCTTCACATGACGTCATCCACTGTGCCTTCAGAAGTGTTGTTGCAAAATTATTAGAGTGCTTACTTCTTGTCTCTGAAGGTTCTTACCAAGACTCACCCATTTTACCAGTTTTTGTACATATACAAGCAGGTCATAACATCTACATCATGCCTATGAAAACCCTACTGTGATGACAAAATGAATTATAATTTCAGAGATGTTGAAATGTGTCAGAATGTGTGTCTTTCAACCAGTGAAGTAACATATAATACTGTTTTCCTTTCCCTCAGACACACGAAAAAATGCTAATCAAATAATTCAAAGCCATAATACTTTAGAGAAGTATATATATGCTGAGACATTCTTTGGGGGTTCTCCCTAGATATGACTTGTCTTTGTTATTTTTCTTGGTCTTCACTAAGTGTGAAGCGTGACTAGGATTTCCAGTACTATGTTAAACAGAGGTGGTAAGAGTGAACATCCTTATTTTGCTCCTGGTTTTAAAAGAAAAACTTTTGGCTTTTTACTGTTGAGTATGATATTAGCTGTGAGTTTGTCATAAATGGGCTTTATTATGTTGAGATATGTTTTCTCATACCAATTTTGATGAGAGTTTTTATCATGAATGGATGCTGAATTTTCTCAAATGTTTTTTCTGTATCAATTGAGATTATCATGTGATTTTCATCTATTCTTTTGTTAATGTGGAGTATCACATTGACTGGTTTGTGGTTATTGAACTATCCTAGCATCATTGTGATAAATCCCGTTTGATCTTAGTGTATTTTATATATATATATAATTATATATGTAATATATATAACATATATTATATATATATAACAAATATATATGGTTTAATTTGCTAATATTTTACTAAGGATTTTTGCATCTATATTCATCAAAGATATTGGCCTATAATTTTCTTTTTTTGTAGTGTCTTTCTCTGGTTTTGTTATCTGGGTAATGGAGTCCTCATAAAAATGAAATTTTGGAATGTTTTATCGTGTTCAATTTTTTGGAATAGTTTGAGTAGGATGTATATTATCTTATCTTTATATGTTTTTAGAAAATCTTTGTGAAGCCCTCCAGGTTGGACTTTTGTTTGCTGGGATTCTTTTGCTTTTTTAATTACACTTTGTATTTCTCTCCTAGTGATCAGTTTGTTCAGATTATCTATTTCTTCCTGATTTAGTTTTGGAAGTTTGTATGTTTCTAGAAATTTGACCATTTTGTCTAAGCTGCCTATTTCATTGGGATATATGTCTTTATAGTATTCTCTTATCATTTTGTTTATCTGGATCTTGTCTCTTTTTTTAAAAAAAGCCATGGTAAAGGCTCATCAATTTTGTTTCTATTTTTAAAAAACAAGATCTTGGTTTCCTTGGTATTTTCTATTGTTTTCTTTGTCTCTATTTCATTCGTTTTCCCTCTGATATTTATTATATACTTCTTTTTTTCTAACTTTGGTCTTCGTTTATCCTTGTTTTTCTAATTCACATAGATGGAAGTTCAGGTCGTGTGAGAGTTTACTTTTTTCTTGAGTATGGCCTGCATTGCCATAAACCTCCCTCATAACAGCTTTTGCTGTATCCCATAGATTTTGGAAAGATTTGTTTCTCTGTTTATTTATCTCAAGGTAGTTTCTGTTTTCCTCTTTGATTTTTGATCCATTTATTTTATTGTAGCATATTGTTTAGTTTCCACTTGTTTGTATTTTCCCACTTTCCATCTTGTAATTGATTTGTAGTTTCAAACTGTTGTGATTAGAAAAAAATGCTTGATATAAATTTATATCCTCTTAAATGTGTTAAAACTTGTTTCTGGGGTCTATCCTGGAGAACATTCCGTGGAATGTATATTCTGCTGTTTTGGGATGGAATGTTCTGTAATAATCCATAAAGTCCAATAGGTCTATTGTGTCATTGAAGACGACTGTTGCCTTATTGATATTCTGTCTAGATGATCCGTCCATTGATGTAAATGGAGTGTTACTTGACTTTCCATTCTCCTGATTCACACCTGAATTCTCTGCTATCAAATAAAACTTAATCCTTGTATAATCTTTTTAGTGTGTGCTTACATTTGCCCATTTTTTTTCCTAATTCTTTGCACTTGTTTTCACCATTTTTCCAATAGCCTTAAGCTCAGTCTCATGTGACACCTAGATTTCCAGCTCCAGCGTCTCTATTAAATCCTCTATTACTTATTTTTTGATTTACTATAGATGCTGAGTACTTCACTTATGCAGTAAAATTTTAAGTAGCATCTTTTCTTATTAAAAAATCAATATGTGTTAATTATAAAAAGCTTAGTATATGTAGGTAGGCCAAAATAAAAATTATCTATTACTTTCATAACATTGATTTAGGTATTATTGTGCGTTCTGGTATCTGTTTCTGTGCCTCTTGGGCTCCCTTCATCCATAAATCTACCTCACCCCAACTGATCAAATACAGTATTTTAAATTACATTTATACAATTCATGTAACTTAATTTAAATATAAGTGCTATATTGCATTTCATTTTGTAAATATATACAGAGTATTTAATAAACCTTATTTTTGAGCATTTAGATTATTTCCAAATGTTAATTATGTAAAAATTATGTGCTGTTTTTGCATCTCCATGATTTCTTTGTGATTAATACTTAGAATTCTATATTAAAATATATTAATATTTTTGAAGCTTTTTAAAACTACAAGTTAGCATATGCTCAATGCTGAAAACAAAAACAAAAAGACACAGAAAATCTCAGTGAGGGAGGAAGGTTATCCAGTCACACCTCCCAAACACATTTACTTTTTAACTCTTTCTCTGCATCTTTTAGTCTTCTTTCCCATACTATCTGCATGCTCGTTAGACAAATGTTGTCATACTGTGTGTGTGTTGATATGCCAGTTTTGACCTAACTTTTCACATTGCAACAATTTATTATACATTCACCTGTCAATCAAGATTTCTTACAGTTATTCAACAGCATAACATTATATCATGCATATCATAATAGAAAATCTATCTAACCAGTGACTCTAGGTTCTTTCCAACTTAACATTGTGATTAATATGTTATAAATTTTCAAGCATTTATGATTAAATTATGAAGGTAAATGTCCTTCTGGTTATCCAGTTGCCATAACACAATTAGCATCATGTGCTGGGTATAGATTTTCTGGGTCAATGTTTAGCATACAGTATTTAAATACTTAATAAGTACTGCCAAAGTGCACCAAAATAGAACTTAGAATTATTTAAATACCTACTAGCAAATGGTTTCCCTGCTTCATCAGCAACTCTGGCTAGCATAAAATTTTTAAATGTGTATAATGCTTAAAGGTGAACTAATTCACAATAAATTAATTTGCTATACTTGACTATTTGATTACTAGGTTTAACTTTTATTTTTCACATGCTTCTTCACTTGTCAATTGACTCTTGCTTATGTCCCAAGCGAAAATAGAGGACACGCCCCAAGTAGACATTTGAAGAGAATTTCATAAAGGGGAACTTTACAAACGTTTGGGTAGTGTGTGGGAGAACCACAAGGGATAGAGCAGAATCTGAGGACTAGGAATAGCATTTCCAACCCAGGCCCAAAAGGACAAGGAGAGAGTTGTCACCAGAACCCAGAAACAGAGCTGTGTGGAGAGGATTGCCAGTGGAAGCTGTGGCCTTATGTCCAGCTATCCCTGCAAGACCCTGAGGGAAGGAGACAGAAGAATAATGACCGCCAACCAGACTTTCCTCCTGACGTCTCCTTCCAGTGTTTCCATCAACTACTCTCAGTCAGAAGGTGGTGGACAAGAGCTCAGAGAGTGGAGGGGAGCTGGCTGAGTGTGGATCCTCAGTGTTAAACAGAAATTCCCTAGCACAGTGCTCTTCATTCGGTTCCATAATGATGCTCTTTTTTCTTTGGTGTTTATTGTACTTATTCATTCAAAAGTACAGTGACGTTTTTCAATAGATGATATAAATATATTTCCAAATGTATTGTTTACCTTTTAGTTTTGTTGCTTTCTCACAGGCAGAGGTTACTCATATTTATGTCATTACGTGGATCTTTTGACATATGGTGACTTTCTTTGGTAGCGATCCAAAAATAAATATAAATGTAAACATACAAACAACCACACACACCCACCACATACTCTACTGCCAATGTGTTTTTTGTATATAAATAATGTAGAAATATTTAATTCTTCTGAAATACAATGTATATTCTCTGAGATAGATTTTCCCCCCAAATGTGCTAGTATATCCATGCATATCTGGACCAGATGTGTATCTCTGTCTCTGAAATGCCATCTTTATATCTACTCTATCTATCCACCATCAATCAATCAATCATCAGGATACAGATACACATGTTTTCTCCTTCCTCTTTTTCTTTCTTCACATCAACCATGAGCCCTTCATTAGCATAAGGTCATGTCTATTACTCTGCCTCTAGTGATAGCTCTTAATGTTTTTCTAGCATCAAGTTGGATTTTTCAATACTCTATTTTTTAAACTGATTTCACTGTGGATTTTAAGATATTACTTTAGTTTTCAGTTTCCTTTTAACAGTTATGGCTTTGTCTGTTCCTATTGCAGTAGGCCTTTGTCTACTTCCCATTTTATTTATTTTCATTTAATATATTGTTTTTTAATCTTGTCTGTCCACTCGTACTAGTTTTCTGCTGTTATTTTTTAAATGCATATTTTAACTTCTTTTGTTCAAGTGTTTATACTGCATTGAGAATTTCAAAGAATTTCTTGTCTTTATTCCTTCACAAGACTAATTGTAAAAATGTATGTATTGCAACACTATGCCTCTTCTCTGAATATTCAGCATTCTTCTTTTTAATCTACCAGGATGAAATAATAAATACTGGTTATGGAATATTTTATATGGAAAATGTATAAAGAAATACTATATTATGCATCAGTCTGGGACTCAGTTTAAGTAGGAAAATAATGCAGATGAAGTTAAAAGCCTATCAGTATTTTATTGTTGATAAATCTTTCCCACTAGTGTGCTTTTTATTTGACTTGTTGTTTGCTATGTCTTGCTTTTCTCTGCAGTAACGTTCCCCTAGTCATGTTTTATTGCCTTCAGTAACATTCCCCAAGTTACGTTTTACTGCTTTTGGAATGATCTGTGATTTTTTTTAGACTGTGTTTTTTGAACAAATTTTCTCTTTTAATTTCTTTCTTTCCATTTCCTCTACTGACAGAAGTCTCTTCTGAGGTTAGAGAACTGCTATGTCTACAGTTGAAGCCCAACATGTGTTCAAATTCTGTTCTATGCTTAGTACCTAGTTAAAGCACAGATGTCTGTCTTCATTCAAAGTAAAGTGTATTCTTCAAACTACACTCTTTATTAGTCTTTTTCATTTGTTTACTTGTTTTTGAGGGTGCTGTATCTGAATAGGTTCAGGATGATAATGGTTGTGATATAACTTTTCTATACTCTCTGGCAGTCTCAGGAAGCAGAAACTTCATAGCAGAGGAACAGATCTCTGATTCAGATTAGAAACTCATGACCTTGGATATGGGTCTCTACTGAAATGCAACGTCTCCTTGACTTTCTTCAGAAATTGTTTATTTGAAAGGTAATATCTGGACAATACATGCTGTTAAACCTAGAAAAATTTCTAACTCCTTCTGTCTTTGGAGGAAAGTGGAAAAAAACACTTAAAGGCAATATTTTATTGCATCTAAATGATTATTTTTTATTTTGTTTTGAACACTCAAAAGAAATTTCTAATAGAATGATTTCTAAAGGCATGTGAAAGTGGTAAAATATACAATGGTAATACTTTTTAGATATCATCACTTCCACAGTCATTTGTGGGGAAAGAATTATAACTACGTGTTTGTGTTTCCCACAAGGTTTGAACAGGATCATCTCTGAGGTTGAACTGCTGACTCCTTACAGCCCACCTCTCCCATTACTGCAAAATGTGGCAATAGCCTTCTGATGCAATATTCATTAGTGGGAAATAGTTGGGCCAGTTGTTCTTTCTATATCCTACCAAGAGATGACAAAATTAAATTATTTTTTTTCTGGTACTGTTTTTCTTCAATCACTAATTTAATGTGTATTACTGTTTTAGTTCTTTAGTTAGTGTTTTGATTTCAGCATTTGATCAGAAATAATTTAATTTTTATATTGTTCTCAAAAAGTTCCAGTCTATAAATTTTTGCCATGTCAACCTTATAATCATCAGACTAGGTTTTTACTAACAATTGTTCACATTTATATTAATCTGTCTGTCAGACAATGTCGTAGGAACTTTTTACATATAATAAGTAATTTAATACCCTTGACGACCCATTGAGTTTGGCACCATTACGATCTTCATTTTACTTATAAAGAAACTGAAGCACTGAGAAATCAAGTGAACTACTTAAACTCAAAGGATCGGCAAGTGGCAAGATTGTCAAGTCTGCTTTCGGGTCTTTCCCTACGTATATGATATTCTCATCCCAACAAAAGTCCTCTTTTAAGCGTAATCATTTGTGTGTGGTAATTTCTTTATTTCTATGCCATTGATTATGCTCTTTTATCCAGATGGAGTATTTTCCCCCTGCTTCTCTATCAGTATGTGTTACCTATGACCTCATATTAATAATATTTAATAATCTTATATTATTACAACCATTCCTTAAATTTCCACCACAGTATGTCTAGCATATGTTTTATGACATTTTATTTTGTACTTGTATAAAATTGGTATACTCACTCATTCAGTAGTTAGTTATTGAAAATCTACTGTTTTCTAAGCAAAGCACTAGGTACTGAGAAAATACTAGGATTCAAGACAAAAATGTCTGCCTTTGATAATGTTATATTCTGGAATATAGTTCACAAAAATTATAATTGGTTTTTTTTTTTGCTTCAAAATAAACTAGCATATCCATTATAGCATATTAAATATTTCCATGAATAATATCGTTTCTACAAAGACTGCTGAGGTTCATTTAATTATTTTGCTCTAACAGTTTGTCAGTTTCTTATAAAGGTTAAAAAACTCATAAATTCTAGTCATTTACCAACATGAAATTAAAAGTTATGTTCACAAAAAAGTTTATATATAAACGTTTATTAGTGTTTATTCATAATTACTAGAACTTAAATTGCCTGTAACTGGTGAATGCAGAAACGAACTGTGGAACATTCATACAATGAAATACTGCTTGGCTAGAAAAAGGAACAAAGGCAAGACAAAAGACAAAGGTAAGAACACGGAGGAAGCTCTAAGGCATAATGCTAAGTGAAAGAAGGCAGAATAAAAAGGACACAAACAGTATGTTTCCGTTCTAACAGCAATCTGTGAAAGCAAAGCTATAAGGAAAGAAAGCAGATTGGTGGTTCCTAAGGGCTGGGGCAGAGGGGAGGGTGTGCTACCCAAGAACATAATGGGACTTTTGGGGGTGATAGAAATGTTCTAAATCCTGATGTGATGATGGTGATTACATGACTCTGTATTTGTCCCAATTCATGCAAAAAAGTGTAAGTTTATAATAAAATAAACAATAAAAATAAGAAGCAATTAAATGAGTTAATAGTAGACTGAACATGAAAGAAAATAGGGTTGCTATGGGGAAAGGTCAATAGAAAATAAACAATCTGAAATACAGAGGTCATGTATATCTGTAACTATATCTATAACTACAACAAATAAATCAGTATAAGATACTGGCAGAAACAAAAGCGTATGATAAATGGCAATTTTAGCTTCTAATGAATAGGATTAAGAGTGGTACAAAAACAATACATGAAGAGATAATGACTGAAAATTTTCCAAGAATGATGAAAAAAAATGACCTAGATACTTAAGAAGCTCATCAAATGCCATGTGGGAGAAAATGACATCTAGGCACATTACAGCAAACATGAGAAAACAAATGAAACAAATCACAAAGAAAGAAACAAGCAACCTTAAAGACAGCCAGCCAAAAAGACACGTGCCATGAGAAGAGTAATGACAATACTCTTAAAGAGAAATTATGGAAACCAGAGACGATAGAGTGATATCCAAAGTGCTAAAAAAAGAAAAGAAAAGAAAAAGCCAATCCAGGATTTTAAATCCTATTAAAATACTCTTCAAAAATTGAAGCAAAAATAAAGTTATTTTTGGACTTACAGAGGATGAAATCATTGGTCCTTATTTTGCATTATAAAAAGTACCAAATGATATTTGTCAATCTGAAGGATTCTTCTCATATGAAATTTGGAACTCTAAGAAGGCATAAAAATTGGTGGAATTAGTAAATGTGTGCCTAATGCAAAACAATATAGACTATTTTAAACAGCAAACATTATATTGTCTTAATGCCTATTGCACAAAGGATGGACTAATTTTAATCAGTTGAATAGTTATAAGGTTCTCACATTGTTTCTTAAGTGGCAAATAATTGATTTATTGTTGATTGCAATGAGCCAAGACTATATAATACATTTTTTAGATTACATGGAAATATCAAAATGAGAAATATAAGCAAAACCTAAAAAGAAAACAAGGAATAAAAATTCTCAAGTAATCTAAAAGAAAGGAAAAAGACACTTTTTTCTCTTTTCTCTCTTTCACAAATCATTTCATCTTTAACACTCTTTTCCTTGAAGTAACACTGAAAGAAAGAATAATTCATTTATTAATAAATGTGTGCTTTAATAACTAAAAAGAAATAATGAGCAAAGTCAAAAAGGGTACACTAATAATATGACAAGAATAAACAAAAAATGACAAAAACAATCAAGATTTACATATTTTTTGCAGAATGGTCCCTGTTGACCAGTCTGCAGTTTCTAATGATTAAAACAGAGAAATTAACATGATATATTCTGCACATCTTTATGTGAGAGGTATTGCTAAATCTGTGTATACTATAAAGATATACTTACATTTTACTCACCTATGAATTCTGTATTTCATTTATTTATTTTTAAATGTGATACCATTTGTCATCTACTAGAATAAGCTTAACTTATTGGAGATGAATTTAAAATGGGTATCATATTGCCAGAAATAATCTACTGATGTGTCTGACAAATCATTTTTGTTCAGAGTTTCAATAGTATATAAGGTATAAAACATTGAATATTTGTGGCAAATATTGAGCTGTTCAATACACTCTGCTTCTGTTTAATTGCATGTGAAAGAAAAATTTATGTCTTTAATTATCTACATTTGCAATTGATAAGAAAGACAAATTATGAAGTAATTACTGGAATCAATGTAGTTGGAAATGAAAGCAAAGCTCTGTATCTTTTGCTACTTAAGTCTTTAAGTTCTCTATTTTTTAATACAGTGGCTCTTGATGTATTGTGTTTCTTGGATAGTTACTCATAACAAAAACATATGAGAAAAATTAAATATTGATGTTCACAGTAGAATAGTTGCAATATTTCACAGAGTTTTACCAAATAAGCAATATTTCTACTTGCTAGGCATTCTTTGTTGATGAAAGGTTATTTTTCTTCCCACTCGAGAGGAAATCAGAAAAGTCATTTTAAACTATATTTAACTGTATATTCTATTTTTTTAGAAGCAAATAGACATGAAATGCAACAGAATTGTTGACCGAGATGGCTTTTACTGTGACAAATCTGATGATCTCTATGTTTTAAAACAAGCCATGCTGTATCTTAGAAGTATGGCTGTATTCTATTTGAAATGTTTGGAATATTTTATGATTGAAAAAATATCAACTTCTTTTTAAGAAATAAATTCTTCTTTCCACTCTAATGTGGAATTTTCAAATGCACATACAGAAATATTCAGATCTTACCAAATTATTGAAATTGACAATAAATAAAAAGATAGGCAAAATATCACATGACTCTTTAACTCATAAATATAATTTCTCATTATCTCTGATCTGGCCACGAAATATATACATGAATTTTTTTATGTATCTTTAAAATGTAACTTGAAAATTTCTGTCACTATCTGAGTAGGTATCCTCTGGGATGCAGCATTAATAACTTAGAAACAATTTAACTCAACACTCCAACTCCGTTGTAGATTCTCTACTATGTTACAGTCATTATGATGAGGTAAGTAGACTCAGATGCAGGCATTTTCATTTATTTTTCTCACTGATTCATGTAGTAAGTCTCAAGAGACTCCTCCAAGGCAAAAATTATAAAAATAATTAATATAGAAATCAAGAATGAAATCAAAGAAGAAATGAACTAAAATTTTTAAAATAAGAAAATGTATATTTTGAGACAAAAATTAATGGAAATGCTTCAAGGTACTGGAGAGTTATAAATTTATGAAAGCACATATTTTTAGGAATGGTAGAAGAGACTTAGCTCTGTGGTATGAATGGCAGGGTGATAAATAGGATACACTTTCTGCCCTTGATCTTTGGGAGCTTTCTGACTACTTAAGCAAGATCAGAAACATACTCATTGTAAAGGGATTAAAAAATAAATGTTTATAATATGTATAAATAATTTTAGAAAAGCAAGGGAAATAGGTTTAAGGAAATCAAAGAAAACTTTCAAAAATATCAAGAAAAGACACCACGAAATTGTTTAATCTGTGGTGGCCTTTGAATAAGAATTCAAATTGCAATGAAAAGGAAATGTACACCCAAACAACTAAAATTAAGTAAATAAATATATTAGGTGTGTACAATGTTGCAGTTGTTACTGTAAACATTTTGCATTTCTTATCATACTCAATATCTCCAACATTATGAGGGGCATAGTTACTATTATTTCATTTTTAATTAAAGGAGCTGAGGCCTGGGATTAAATGACTCCCCTAAGTCATAGAGCTATTATGTGTAGATCCAGAATTCAAACACTGGTTAACATCTGAGCCTGCCTTCTAAACCACACTGTTACATTGCTTAGACACTGCAATGGGGGATGAAAAAGATCACGATGGTAATCGATACATTGAAAAGCATATTTTTGGTTATTAGCATTCATGAGGCAAGAAAGAACTAGAAGAACATGTTAAGGTCAGATTCTTAAAGAACCATGTAATATAAGATAAGAAGTTTGTATTGGAGTCTGTAGTCAATAGTGGAGATCTTTACATAAATACATAAATACTAAACATGTAAGTAGATAGATAGTCACTGTGCTAGGATCACTGATACATCACTTACATTTATGTGCCCATTTGTTTACTCATTCAGTTGTTTACTAAGTTTAAAAACCTTTTTACAGAATGCTTATTATATGCCAGACACAGTGCTACACACAGGGATCCTGATATAAATTGGAGACTTTTGATGCTGTGAAGAATTTGCAGAAAGATTTTTTAAGTCAAGCTAAAATTAAAGTCTAACATGATAGTAATACTTTTGAGTATGTTACTCTATGATCCATATAGATTTATGCAATACATAAAATTATTTGTATATCATATATAAAGAAATACATATGTATAAAGAATATATATAAATATATAAAGAAAATATACATGTGTAAAATATATCCATATAAAAATAACTATACATATATTTTATTTATGATATATAATGTTAGAAATACACATGATTTACACATAATTTTATGTAAATATGATTACTAGCATACCACAGAGTTAATATTCTTTTTATATGAATACACTCCTTTCTTATCTACATGACACTCATCCCTAAAGTACTGTGAGTCACCTCAAGTTAATAAAGTAGTTCTTACTCTTTCATATTTTTAAAATTAATATTTACTTTTCCAAATAGGTGTATGTGCATTTATGTATTAGTTGGCTAGGGCTGCCATCACAAAATACCACAAACTGTGTGTCTTAAATAACAGAAATTTATTCCCCATGGTTCTGGAGGCTGGAAGTCCAAGATCAAGGTGTTGGCAGATTTGATTTCTCCTGAGGCCTCCCTTGTTTTCACAGATGACTACCTTATCACTGTGTTCTCACACTGTCTTTTCTCTGTACCTGTGCACTCCAGGAGTCTTTTCCTTTTCTTGGAAGGACACCACTCATATTGAATTAGAGTCCTACCCTTAGATTTCATTAAATATGAACTGCTTCTTTAAAGGCCCTATCTCCAAATACAGTCCTGTTGGAAGTTGGGTCTTCAACACATGAATTTTTGAGAGTGTAACAATTCAATCCAAAACAATGTATAAATATGCACACAGTCAAATCAAATCATGAAGTATTTTTAAATGAGCTTTTAGATATAATTTATCATATCAGACATTTCTAACTATGAAATATTTTGTATAAACCATTAAAAGTCAATTGATACTGACCTAATTCATTCTTGAAATTACTGCATGATATTCCACTGTGTGGTTAAACCATAATTTAGTCAGTCATTCGCATACAATATATTGACGACTTTTATGACATTGCAAGCTTTTATGCAATAAATACCTTTAGATACATATTTTTAAGTATTAAACTTTAAATTTTTTAAATAATAAATTCTCAAAAGTGTGATTTCTAGGTCAAAGGCTTTGGGTATTTTGAGTTTTAGAAGAAATTGCTAAATTGATTTTCCAAAGGAAATACACTTGGCATTTCCTCCAAACATCTTATAGTAAATCTTTTTTGTTATAGACTCCACAGCAGTGGGACTTTTAGCCCTTCATTTTATTTTTTAAATCACTTTTATGAGGTTGTTACTTCCTTATCTATTTAATTTTCTTTCTTAATATCAGTGAATTTTAGCATCCTTATATAGATTTGGATTTGAAAATCTATAGATTTGCAAGTTGAACCACATACTTTTGCTCCTATTTTATAAGTCTTTCTCTTATCAGTTTATAATAATTATTTGAAGATTATGCATAACTCTACAACTGGTATCTGTTTGTAAATTATTTACTGGGAATTTATCTTAATAGGTAAACTGAGAAGATGCTTGTCCATTTCTAGACATACAGTGCTATTTTCCTCCACCTCTAATTTTCCTCTAGTGTCTACATGCTAGACAATGAGACAGATAAAAAGGCAAGTACAAAACAATTCACTGTGAAGTGACAAAACTGTAAACAGAACAAGTTATGACCCAGACTCTCAGAAAGAAATTTAAAGTATGGATTATTAATATGTCCAGGTTTCTAAAAGAAAAAGGTGGACACATTTAATGAACAGATGTGGGTTCTCACAAGATAAATGAAAATTATGCAATAAAGTCAAAAGCAAATACTAGAAATAAAAAAAAGTGACAAAAATTAATAGTATGTTTATTATGTTCATTATTAGGCTAAACACAACCCAGGAATGAGCAATACATGCAAAAACAGAGTTTAATTAAAATTATTTCAGGTGAAACCCAAGAAGGAAAAAAACACAGAAATGAAGAAAACAACACAGAACAAAAAAAGACCAGTTTTGAGAGAATATCTAATGGCCCAACATAGTTGAACTTGGCATTCAAATGGGAGAAGACAGAAAGAAAACAGCAGGAGAAAAGATTTGAAAAGATAATGACTGAAAATTTTCCAAAAGTAATGAAAGACTTTCAACCACATAGGCAATAATCTCAGAAAATCTCAAACAAGAGGAAAAAGGAATTTACAAAATACTAAAACATACCTCATGTATCTACACATTGTAGAAAGATGTGTTTACACTGATACCTGCAATTTCACTATATTTCATTTGGATTCTTAATATACATATAAAACAGTTTCAGAATTATTTTACTATATCATTACAATAATTAAATTGATAAAAAACAAGTTTGGGCTACCTTTTGCCATTTTTTTTTTGAACCACCTCCCAAAGACCTGTTCAAGACCCAATAGTGTAGAAATAACTGTCTAGGCCCAAGATGGAGCCACTCCTGCCTGGGGTGCCATATCAGCAAATCAAAACTCAGAGAATTTTTGCATCCCTGTGAATGCTCCCCTTGACCAGAAACACAGAGTATCCAGTCAGCCAGTCCCCAAACACCAAGCCAGCTCTGGGCCTTCTCACCCCAAACAGGGTTGACTGTGTGGCCCCAGCCAATCAGATATTTTTAGTTTTTCTCTTCCTTTTTCTTTATTCTTCATCCTATAAATCTTCCTGCCTTCCACCTCATTTTGTAGTTCTCTGAGACTATCTGCTTCATGAAATGTTAAATAAAATTTGCTTGTATCACCTAAACTGTCTTCTTTAATCTTTTTTTTTTTTACAGTGTATGGTTAAATACCTTACCCTAGGCTTTGGTGCGGTTATAGTATTGATTTGAAATAAAACTATGTTTATTTGTTTTAGTGGGTTTTGGCTTCTTTTGTTGTTTATTCTTCCAATTTTAACTGATTAAAGTTTATATATTTAATGATGTGGGACATTATTGTGCTTTCAATAATTAAAGAAGGTATACTTAGAGGAATGTCAATTTTCCTTTATCCTTTCCATTCCGTTTTGTTATCCTGTTGGTAAACAACTTCATTGTTTTCTGGTGATTCTTTTGGTAACAGAAGTTTGTATGTGTGCTTATTAATTTTTAGCAGGCAATATCTCTTGAAAATAAAATATATCCTGAACAAAATTAAACTATACCAAGTGATGCCAGAAATAATAATACATCATTTCCAAGTTGGATTCGTTTCAGCAACGTGAAATTACTACAGTGGTATTTATTTAATCATTGTTCTTTAAATTGTACATTAGTATTATATATATTCTTCTTTCTGCATATTTCATAGTAAAATATGTTCCCCATATTGGGCCAAATACAAGGATATATGAACTTAATGTCACTTAAAACCCTCCTTTCATTGTATCATGTGATTCAATAATAAACATGTAATTCCAGTATTTTTGTAACTCACTATAGCATATCTTTTGAAGAAAAAGACATTGTTTCTGACCTCATCATTACAAATAATCAGATATCTTCATTGATTCTTACTGTGAACTTGAATATTTAGTTTCAGTATTAGATTTGAACTAACTGTTAGTTAGCTAGCTAGCTAGCTAGCTACCTTTAAGGGATATTTGAATCACCATGAAGAAGGGCTTTCATTATCTCCTCATGAAAGAATGACATCTTTCAGGAAATGATGATATTGTTTCCATAAGTAAAATAGTTTCTTATCTTCTATCACCTGAAAATGTTCAGAATAATTATGAAAGCTATAATTTACTCCTAAGTGCTGGTGTAAGAGTTCAAATTAAGTCACACAGCAAAGAATTCCTAAATTCTTCCAATTCTCACGTGTTCACTTAAAGAAATTATGTTATAAACACTCTCTAAAAAAAAAAAATCCCTTAATTGCATTTCACTATTTACCAGATTTTAATTTGAAAATCCTGTTGATTAGCTCAGTGATTAACCTGTAACCATTGTGTCAAACTAGTTCTAAGTTGCATGTTTAAAAACCTTGCTTTAATTGACAAAAATGCATTAAGTAAAAGTAATATCCACTTTAAACAAATACTTGAATTTAATAACATAATTTTATTGCTTTCATTATATTTGTAGTCATTAGTTCACAAATTCAAAATATATCTGGATGTATTTTTACTTCTTTCTTGTGCAAGCATAAAGTCTCTTTTGATCAAATACAGTTTTTTTTTTTTCTTTTGGTGAAGGGGTTGAATTTCTACAGAGCAAAATCAGAAGAAAGAAAGAAAGAAATATCAATCAGATGGTAAACCTCTTGCAAATAGTAAATAAATACATGTTTACAGAATTGAAATCTTTCCCTCAAGCCAATCCTTTTTGATTGTTGGTTTATTTGCTTGTTTGATTAGTTTTAGTATGTATTTCTCTGCATTTCTTGAACAGCAAATTTACTCATCTAGGATAATTTTGTCTATACATATGCAAACCAATGTTTAAGTACATGTTTAAATATATCCAATAGTTATACTTATTGAAAAATGGTTTTCTGAGCAAAAACTCCATATTTTTATGAAGACTTCTTATTGTACATTTTAAAATTGTGTATTCTACTCCATGGATGATTTGTCTTTAAAAATATGCAACCATAGCTTTCAGAATAAGGCCAGCAATAAACCTGATGGTATGAAGCACAATGTGTGTACAAGTCCATGAGCTGCTCCATTTGGGAGCCACTTACAATTGCTTTCTTAAACACCACAACTATTGTAACTATTGCCATAATTCTGTAAGCATTTGTTTTTCAGACTTACTAAATCAAAGCCAAATAAACATAGAATTTTCTTTGTATTTATTTCCATGTCTATTATTTTCATAGGAAAACTAAAATTCAGCATTGAGACTTATAATGGTCTGAATTTTTATGTCTCCCCGAAGTTCATAAGCTGATGTCCTAACCCCAAAGATTACCATATTAGGAGGGGGGACCTTTGGGAGTTGCTTAGGTCATGAAGGTGGAGCCCCCATGAATGGGATTAGTGTCTGTAAAGGAAACCCTACAGACAGCCCTCAACTCCTGCTATGTGAGGACACAGCGAAAAGGTTCTGTCTGAAGCCAAGAAGTGGCCCTTTACCAAACATTGGATCTGCTGGCACTGTAGTCCTAGACCTCTCAGCTTCTAGAACTATGAAGAAGAAACTTGTGTTGTTTACATGTCTTTGACATTTTGTTACAGCAGCCCAAACAGACTAACGCAGAGATTCAGTTTAGTCACTAACACTTCATCCGTAAACAGGTAAGTGGAAAATGGGGCACCATACTAATTAGCTGTTTTGCAATCACCATCTTAAATGGACATAGTACTTATTTGACTTCATTTTAAAGATGGACTTTTCACACAGTCATTAAATTATAATCTCCTATTCCAGAGAATTGCACAGTTTTGGAAAAAGAAGAAAGAGGAGTTTTCCTCTGCCCCATGCCATTTTGTTCTGTTCCATGACAAGGAGCTAGTAATGTGGGAATACAATCCTTATCATGGCCCAAAGATAGAAAAATATTAAAAGAAATAAACAGGCAGGTGGATGTGGAATAAGAATGCAATGTGTAATGTATAATAATACTGTGTCAAAAATGTGTGTATATTGCTTTCAGTGTATGTGAAAGAGAAGATGGTAAGGAGAGTCCCCAGTGGATGAGACTTACACAAAATCCTGAATGATGGAAAGAGGATAAGTATGTCTGGATGGATGAAACAATTGAGAAACTAAAAGACTAACATAGCTAACACAGCCTAACACAGCTTAATAGCATAAATACATTCCTTGGAGGGGTTCTGTGCTCAGAATGCAAAGGCCTAACTATGGACAGGAATAAAAGACAGTGACACTGTATTTCTCCTCTGCACCCAAATTAGAATGAGTTCAGTCTCAAACCCCCACCACACCTCATACCCAACTCTAGGCCAAACCCAAGGGATATTCCTAAATATACTATACCAAATTGAAGATAAAATAAGTGATCTACATTTTGCAGGGTGTGAACAGGGCAGTGGTCACCTCTAATCAAATGATATTAAGCCTGGCACTTGATTTCTCTTCTGTAATAACAGGTCATAAAAGCAGCACTTCTCAAAATTTAATATGTATTGTAACCACCTAGAGAATTAAAACACAGATTCCTGAATTCCACCCAGGTCAGTAGGTCTAAATACGGCTCTACAATCAAACGACCTTGTTTCAAATGAAAGCTCTACATGAAACCCATCAAATCATATTACGTGAAATACATCTTTGAATTATTCTAGAGATTATTGAATATATTTTCTTTCTAAAAGAAGTGATGCTCTGCAGACTCTTTTAACTCTTAATACTATATCCTGTATATCTTTCCATATCAGGGCATTCATAATTACCCATTGCTTAAATATAGCTTAATTTAATTAATAAGACAGACCTAATTATTGGTGCATTGTATTATATGCAATGTATGCATATGTAGTTTTTGAGCGTATGTGAGAGAAAGAAAACAAGAGACAAAAGGACCTACAAAGAGGCAGGGGTAGAGAGTACAGGAAAAACAGAAACAGCACAAGGCTTGAAAAGGACTGGGGAGTGTAATTTGGGTGATTCAATAAAATTTTTATTCTTAACTAGTAACTTTGCACACGTTTGCTATTTTCAATTTTATTTTCATGGAACAACAGAAGCAACAAAATCCTAAAATCAGTTTGTGGTAACTGGCTGTCCTAAATATTATCATGGCATTAAAAAGAACCAAAAGCATTTCCACAGCTTTCCAAACAGATATCAGAATGTGTAATCTCCACTCATGTCATTAACTTCTTTGGTAATCTGTAGACATAGAGAATTAACAATTCCACAGAATCTTTACTAACCTCGTTTCCTCTACCTTTTCTATAAGAATTGAACAGTCTGTTGTCACTATCAGTGGGTTTCGAATCCTTGCATTAGAAACACATGGATACTGAAGGCTGAATGTATTCCTTGTCCTGGACCATTTTATGTAAAGGGCTCGCGCATTCCCAGGTTTTGATTGGGGGAGATGCTCCTGAAACTAATCCCCAGGGATACTGAGGGACGACTGTGTCGATCTTGAAAGACTGGAGTTTATTGACACATGAGCAAAACCCAAATTCCTTTCTATTCAGCCCTCATGCTTCTAGGGGTAACCCTTCTTTTTCCTTTTGCCCTTAGTGGTTTTATTTTTCTTGAAAAATTCAATGAAGTAGTGCCTGTTTAAAATTATCTTTAATTCATGATCTGTTTTAATCCTCTAAAATAAAATTTTAAATTTTAAATGATTACATGCATAATTATTTTTCCATATTCCATTCAGTATTTACAACTCCTGCAAAATCATTTCAGTGGTATTGTTAAGGTTGACAATATACAACTTCCACATCAATTATTCAAAGTCTATTTTCAAATATTACACCACTTTATGTGCAGCATAAGGACATTGTAACTATTATCAATTGCTCGTTCTTATTATTTGTTCTATTTTTGCCTCATTTTATTCTTACATAAACTACAAAATGCAATACATTCCTATTATTTCTGTTATTGTAGTCACTTTTCTCAGCAGCAATGAAAAATAAGAAAATGTAATTTTCTCTTATTTTATTTTATTGATTCCAAGGGTCTTTCTTTTTTTTTTTTTACTTTATGTATAGATATTTTTATTTTATTTTTATATTTATTTTCTTTCAATAGAATTTTTAAAGATTACTTTCCGTTTAGAGTTATTACAAAATATTGGCTATATTCCCCATGCTGTATAATACAAGATCCAAAGCTTTTTATCTCTTTATATAGAATCCAGTTTCTATATGATTTTATCTTTCCTCTGCTTTAAGGACTTCTTTTACTACCTCGTATAGTACATCTGCTGGTTGTGAATTTCCTCAGTTTTTGTTTAAAGAAATTTTTGTGTTTTTTATTTTTTGAAAGATGTAATTTACTACACATAACTGATTTGAGTTGATAGATTTTTGTTAATTTTTTTGGTTTTTTGGTTTACCTCACAGCACTTCAAAGTTTTTCTTTCTGCTGCCTTCTAACTTGCATGAAATT
Source organism: Camelus ferus (assembly GCF_009834535.1). Classification (NCBI taxonomy): domain Eukaryota; kingdom Metazoa; phylum Chordata; class Mammalia; order Artiodactyla; family Camelidae; genus Camelus; species Camelus ferus. The sequence goes on along the minus strand of NC_045696.1, from coordinate 18,170,805 downwards.
TGACAACACATCTGCTCTAAATTTTTTTTCTGTCTTGCAGCTGCTTTTTATTGAGTTTTTTTCCCATTAGGTTGATTAAGATGTGCCTAGGTAATTTTTGCTGTTGTTTGTTGGTTTTGTTTTCCCTTTGTTTGCTTTATTTTGTTTGGTTTTTGTTTCTGTTTGTTTTGTTTTGTGTTTTCCCTATTTGGTGTTCTCTGAGCTTACTGAATATGCGGCTGAATGTCATTAATTAAAAAAAAAACTTTTTTCTTTAAATATTACATCTTCCTTGTTCTCTTCTCCCTATGAAATTCAAGTCATACATAAGTTAGAGCATTTGATAATGCCTGACAATATCTGAATGCTCTTTTCTCTTCTTTTTCCTCGTGTTTTAGTTTGAATAATTTCTACTGTTTCATCTTCAAGTTATCTGATTATTTCCTCAGCTGTGATGGGTCTATTGGCGAAGACATCAGAGGCATTCTTCAGCTCTGTTACTGCATTTTCCTTCTATGGCATTTGTATTTGACTTTCTCTAACGGTTTCTTTTTCATCCCCTCTTACGAACTTACTCCCATGATCTTATATTTTTGTCATCTTTTCCACTCGATTCCTTAACAAATCCATCATAGTTATTTAGAATTCCCTGGCAGATAGTTACACACCTGCCATACCTGAGTTTGTTTCTAATGGTTGTTTTTGCTCTTAGTAATATTATTTTTTCTTGGCTTTTTGTGTGTTGGAATTTTTTCTGTTGAAAGTCAGACACGCTGTATAACACACTACAGGATGAGACAGATAGTGGGTGTTAATGCTAAGCCTTTATTTTGGGAGTTTGAATTAAACTATTAGACATTGCACTGGGTTTAAAGTTTGTTTTTACTATGCTTCCCCTCATGGCACAAAACTTAAAACTATTCTATTTCAGTATTTCTCAACTCTGGCAGCACTCACATTTTTGATTAGGTAAATATTTTTATGGGGAGATTTCCTTTATCTTGTAAGATGTTTGGCAGCAGTGCTGGTTTCTAGATGTTAGATGCCAGTCATTACAAAAAAAATTGTCCCTAGATATTGCTAAACATCCCCTGGGATAGGGTAAAGTGACCTACAGTTGAGAATTATTGTGCTTGTTATAACCTTGTCTTTAGGTAGAGTCTGGCTTTTCCAGAAGGTGTTTCCGATGTCTACACCACTCTCAGCGTTAGACTGTTTCTTTTATGCTGTGCCCTAGTGTGGATCTCTTTTTCACGCACATCCCTTTTCCATCTCTTATCCCGAAATATTTTGCTGTTATATGTTATTTGCACCAGTTAGTCCGTTAGTGAGGGGAGCAGTATAAAAGTGACTGCTTTGTTTAAATTTCCATGTTAGGCAGGCACCATGCCCCTGGGTCTTGCAGGGGTGGCTTTCTCAGCGTGGCAGCACCTCCACTGACGGAAGTGCAGAGCCCAGTATGTAGTCCTGCCCCTCCTCTGGGGCGTGGAGAGTGTGTATGTCAGTGCGCGCGCGCGTGCGTGCGTGCGTGTGTGTGTGTGTGTGTGTGTGTGTGTGTGTTTGTGTGTGTCAGTCCCGGACCCCTTTTCCCCAACTTAAATGCCTCTTCACCAGCGTCATAATTTAAACACTATTTGTTGGTCTCTCTCTGCAGACTGAGCTTTCTATTCCACAGAGTACTGGAAGAAAAGCATCTAATTATAGTTACTATGCTTCTCACGCAGGTGCTGCTCTTCCTCTTCCCTATGTTTGAACTGTAAGTGAAATTTTCTTAGGGCACTTGTTAATCATTTTTTGTTAGCACATGGTGGAGTTTATTAAGAAAAAAAAAATCTGTAAGTTGATATAGTATCCTCTAACACCAGTATGCCATAAGGGTTGCGTGTGATTTTTTTGTCAATACACGTGTATTTCCCATCCATTCATAAATACAATACAATAAAATAAAATAGCCCTTACTGAATTATGTGAACTCTGTACTATTGTGTGTTCCCCATACAATCAAGTTATGTCTCAATTTGCATAGCAAGTACTTGTCTTCCTCTATATACTGAGTCTTCTTTCCCCTGCTGTAACCTTACTTTGTCCAATAGGATCAAAAAAAGGCAAGCATGTGTAGCCTGTAGTACCTCTTTCCTTGTGTGGATAAGAACAACACTCTTGTAAGCTCTCTACTCTCTGAGAAGAAATTGGAAGTCTGTCCAATGACTAATAAAAGAACTGATTTGCAATCTGATGCAAGTCAGTTGAATAACGGATGGTTATACCAGCAGCATATTGAAATCAAATTTCCTGAATTTTTAAACTGTGTGATCTTGGGTAATTGACTTTATCCATTATAGTTGATCCTATTCATCTGTAAAATAAAAAAAAAGTCATATGTATGTATAAAGAGTTTAAGAACTTCATGAAAAGTTCCTAATCTGGAATAGGTTCCCTATAAATAGTGACAGGCATTATTATCTACAATGGGGATCTAACATTGGGAATCTAACGTTACTTAAGCTCTTCTACCCACTTTAGTCACCAATATTTTAAGAAATTAATTCATGCACATAAATAGCATTGTCATATATCGTTTCGTTACTTTTTTTCATTTGTATTTAAGTAACAAATAACTTTTGAAAAAAGAAAAGAACATATTTCAAATATAATTTAAGAAGTGAGAGTTTACATATTTTACTAGTTACATGAAAGCTCTTGTAAAACTGAAAATATTTTTTATCTCGTACTTGAATAATTTAACAATGTTTTAATAGAACTAGGGAAATCTTTTTCAAAAATTATGGTTTTTAAAAATTCATTTTGTTTTTATAAATGCCAAATGTATATCTTGCTTTTCTTCTCTTATCTAATCTAGAAAGAAAAATACTTATATTTTTAATACATGTATTTCTTACTTTTAATCTGTCTTTTCACCTTCCTTCTTGGTAAATTCTAAGAATCTACCTAGACATCTTTAAAGCTACTTATAACAAAACATTTTTGAAAACTGTTTCTGTTTTCACACAGTAATTCCTGGCCACCACTACACTAAGTAATTTTTCTTGATGGAAAAATTATCTCTTAAAGCAAAATAAAAGCAAATTTTTGTATATATTTAGAACTCTTCATACTACTGCAGATTTTTACAAGTAATTTGACTTTCTCATGCCCATATAAAACAATATTTGGTACTTAACTGAAAGAATTTAAGTGCTAGAATATATTCATATTTTCATCCATTTATTTGTTTGGTCACTAGCAGCTACTGTGTACACACTGTCAAATATATCTAGGTTGACTGCATGACATGAATTAAAAGAAATTGTCAGTTGCTAAGCTTATCTTTAATGTGCTACATTAAGTGCAGAAAGTTATATTATTTTTTCCTATTTTATGCCTCTTTTTACACTAGTAAACCTTATTATTTGCTTTACTGCATAAGAATCAAAACTGTGAATTAAGGAAAGAATAAAACACATTAAAATATTAAGATGTCAAAATTTTTGTTATTATTTGCTTACAAGTAAAACCCAAGGTAACCCAAGATCTAAAGTAAAAACTGGCACTGGATTTTTATTATCATCCCCAACAATTCTGATAGTTTTAAATAACATCTTTGCTAAAGGTAGTACATTTAGCCTATAACCTTTAATGAATTACAATTTCCAATTAATGTTATCTAGTTCCACAGAGCTGGATACTATGGGGTTTTCACAATAACCGTATTTAACTTTGCAAGTAAATATAAAGTTGTAAACTATGCAGAGTAGTTACATTTGTAAGTTATATTACGAAACAAGTAGAATTCAGACAAAATTTCAGGTACAGCAATTTTTTAAACTTAAAAAGAGAAACAGGTGGTACCTATTTTGCTTGTTTGATCCTTTAAATTCTCATGTACATACAGATTTCAATTTAAAAAAGGGTAAAACATTACATAATAACAGTGTCTCTGTTTCAGTTAGTAAAAATGCAATTCTCTACTTCTATTTTAACTACTGAAAATCGTAATAACCACATTTTCAAGAGTCAAGGTATAATTTTCTCTGTTTCAAACATAATTTATTAGCCATCCGTTTTAGGCACTGTTAATAGTTTGACATGGATAAGTGTCTAAAAGCATTTTGAGTTGCAGAAAGTAATACACTTACCCACCATTTACGTTTATTATAGCTACAAGAGAACAGATTTCCTGTAATAATAACACATTGAAAAGAATGTTACAGTTTACATTGTGGAAAATAACATAGTATGGATTTAAATAAGAAAGTAACAGTATCTTTCTATTTCCATTGTTTCATAATTTCTCCAAGCTTATTGCACAGATATGTGAATGCTATTTTACAAAAAGTAATACTTTTATTCTCACGTACATTTTTGCTGTGCTGGGGCCAATAAGTAGAGGAAAATCATCTATTATATAATCATCAGGAACAGTGTTTCCATTTTGCTCGAGGAGCAGTGGTAAAGCTCTCTGCTGCTCTTTAATCATCCACTAAAAATATTTACAAGTAAAATCTTTCCTCACCAAGCTTAGGGTCACTGGAGTGATTACACTCATGAATAAAATAAGTAAGAGCTAATGTGTAATTACTGAGTAGAAGACAATGAATGACTTTCTGTTCAAATGTAATTAGTGAACTTTTGCTTAAATTTCAGTAAAATAAATTCTAGACCAATTATGGTTTACATATCCATGGAATAGATCCATTATTACTTTTATTCTGAATAATTCAAAGAAAGAATACTTTGGTATTTGAATTGCTTTGCTTTTTAATGGATTTGTATATACTGATTTGAAATTTCCATAATTTGTTCTTTTAATTTAAATAGAGCCTAACTATTCTCAGATATGCCTATCTGAGAAGTTCTATATTGAAATAATAATGGCATGTAATGTTATTTGTGAAAAATAAACGAGTTCTCTATTCATGAGCTTCCTGGATACTGAATTTGAAAGGATGAACAAAGATCCTTTTATATGTGACTGTGAAGCATAATTTGTAAAATAGAAATAAAAGAAATAATGTGTCTAATTATCAACAGTGTTTATGAGACATAATTTCAAATAAATTACTTTATCTAATTATCTAATTATTATTATTGTAAAAGTCATAAATATGCAATAAAATAATATAATTAAAACACATTATTTGTGTAGTTTTTAAGAAAGAATATTAGTTTAATGAATGGATTCTCAAAGTCTTATTATTGCTGGAAGGCCTTACTATTTTGGCATTTATTAGTCACCTAAATAAGTCTTAATTTTTGCCTGGTTGTTGCTTTTTTTTTCCCCAAATGATTGATGTTTTCTTTTTTTTTTTTTCCAAATGATTGATGATTAAAGGTTTATTTCTCATTGAAGTAAGCAACTGAACTGTTTTCTGTTCTAGAGAATTCTGGGAAAATTGATTTCTTACCACTACATTTTCTAATAGAGTAATTTTACCATAGTAGTTTCACTATAGCTCACTTAATCCTTTTCACTGTGGTATGACTCAGGGGAAGGAGGATCACGCGACAGTGCTAGGATCTTGACAACTACACATGACTATTAACCTTTCAACATGGCTGAGTCATCATATGACCTCTCATAAACTGGACTAAATCTAGAGGAACAAGTTTTTTAGAGCAATGATGTGTTTTTTTCTTAATGTCCTTATACTTCTTTGTCTTAATAGATTCACAAGAGAATGAAGATTGATGCAGAAAGGGCAGGCTGCTTACTCTTTGATATTGTAGGTGTCAATGTATCTATTTTAACCTTATTTTACTACATTATTTTTCTCTTTTTCTTTGAAAAAATGTTGCTAATACCAAAACTGAAATATTTCCATCTCTATTAGCATAATCAAAAGATATGGAAGGATATGATGTGAAAATAAAATATAGGCAGAGCACATGACATAGCTCCTTCTCACATAAATTCAGTACCATGAAATTTTCTTCTGCATGATTATCTTTCATCTAGTATTTATTTTACTAATTTTCCAACTTATGTCATCATACCTGATTTCAATATGGAGCCCTTAATTTTCAGTTTATACCTACAGGATTTATCCACATGAATACTTGACCAATGATTTAAATCAATATTTTGACTTTTTGAATCATATATATTATACTCATTTTTATTTTCCCTCATATTAAGTGACAAACAGGTACAAAGATTAAGAGCTTGGATTGCAACTGAGACTACATTGATCAGAATCTCAGTTTTTTCATTACATAATACTCTAGTTACACTTTAAAGCTCTACTTTTATTTCATACGTACAAAACAGTGTTGTCATAAAGATCAAATACTATAACTCTCTTAATATGACTGTGGTAGGAGTCATCATGTATTAGGTATCTTACTGTAGAAAACAGAATTTAATTGTCATGGCCATTATTTATAAATATTAGATTTGTGTAGTGTATATAAATTGTTCTTTTTACGTTTTTGTAACAACGACTTTTGTAACAACAAAAACAATGACAAAAATAAACCTCTTGGGTGACCCTCTTAAACCACGCTAAGGTTTGAAGACATTATAGGGACAACTCTTAAGAGCAAATTAGAAATTCCACTTGTTAGAAATACTTTTTGTTTGTTCGTTTTGGATAAATGATGTTATTTTAGTTGTTGCAATTACCACGGGAAGGGCTAAGCCACGGGGAAAAGGCGGGGCTGTGGATCCTCGCGGAGGCTCCTGGGAACAGCGAGCTCCTGGGGGCGCAGGCTCAGAACAGCCTCGAGGCGGCGCCTGGCTGCTCAGGCGGCTGCGGGCTGCGCGGTCTGGGAGCCCGGAGTTCGCTGGGAATTCCAGGTGTCTGCAGGATGAGCCCTCCAAAGGGCGGCTGGCCCAAGAAACCCATTCCTCAAGACTCAGAGGGGTTTCCCTCTGTCCCGGACCCCAGCCCCGAAGCCCCGGCGGGTCCTCGGTGGTGCCCTTGTGTCTGAGGTGCAGGGCGGCGCTCACAGCCTGGAGACCGGCTCCAGCCCGGGCACCTGGGCAGCAGGGCAGTGCCCAGCTCCTTTTCGTGCCGCTGCGGCTGTCACGACAGAGAGGACCCCGGGTCGCGAGGTCACCACGCAAAAACGCCAGGTAACCACCTCCGGCAGTTGCGACGGAGGCTGACGGCGAGGACGTTTTCCGGGAGCCGAGCTGAGCACAGGTAGGCCCTGCGCCCACGGATGCGTTCCAGGCCCGCCTGTGTATGGTTTGTTTTTTGGTAAAATTTATTCCTGTAATTGTGTTTATTTGTTCTTAAATATTACTTACCTCTAGGATGCGAGTCATGTCTTTATCAGTTTAGGCACTTTTTAACCATTCCTACTTGGGGATATTTATTTTATCCTAATTGGTTGTTTATCTGCTGCTCTCCGTGAGGATTAAACGAAATCACAAACGTAAATCCATTACATACAAATTTATACATATTATGTATAGTATAAATGCATCTTTCTATTTACATGTAATGATTTACGTATGTGTATATATGTACATACACAAATATGTATATATAAATGCATTTAATGCGTTTTAACTATGACTAAAATTATAGTGTTACTTTTGATTTCAAAAAGTATCTAGTCGCAGAAAGTTGTCTGTCTACAACGTAACCAGTATTCGCATCCTCTCTTTGACACTGGGAACATATGTAAATTATTGCCAATTTTCTAAATAACATTAATCTGTCATTATTTTCAGCTCTCATTCAGCCATCGTTTCACTTATAAACTGTCAGATGTTTTGTTTTTCCTTTAGCTTAACTGTTAATGAGATCTGCAGATGAATATTAAGGCAGCAATTGTAGTAGGACTTTTGAGCTGCAGAGACAAGTTGGAAAGCAAATCCTGTCTTATTCAGTCTGTCTCAGAAAGTAAAAACAAAGAGTAATGCAAAATATGCTCTGAGTACCTGAGATGAAATGTCATCCTATTACTGTATCCTTAACTCTGTCTGTTCTTAGACATACTGAATACATATATATCAATCCAGTTTTTCACTGCTAGTCCTTTTATTCATGCATTTGTTCTGTTTTTTGGTATAAGACCATCTAAATCTATATATCTACATCTATAATTATGTGGAAGTTTTACCCTTTTTTCTTCTTTTATTTCCATTTTCTGATCACCAAAATAAACATGTTTGTGTAGGTAATTTGGAAAGGACATAAAAATGCAAAAGATTAGCACAAATACTGGATTTTAGATGTTACAAATAATATATTAATTCCAACTAAGAGGCATGCCATATCAAAATGTGCTCTAAGTTTATTTAAGAATTAAGAAAACTAAGTATTAAAAGAGGGCATTTGAGTGATTTTGAGATTTAATTTCTACCTGGGGAATGTGCATTTCCAGGTATAAATATAATTTTGAACTTGTAGTATAAATAGTACTAATAAAAGTAATAAAACTTTCCACCTGAATTCCTCAAAAGTAATAATTGTATTTTCTGAATGTTTGATTTTCAAGGCAGGTATTGGATAAGCTTTAGTTTTTGACCGTGCAATGACTGTAACATCCTTAGTTTCAATAAAGAATTAAGATGTTTAATTATCAACAAAATTATGGCAATCATATCAACTTTTTACCTATTATCACCAAGGCATCTGTACTCTGGGCACAATGCTCTTTTTTTTTTCTTTCTTTTTTTTAATTGAGTTATAATCATTTTACAATGTTGTATCAAATTCATGCAGAACACAATTTTTCAGTTATACATGAACATACATACATTCATTGTCATATTTTTTTTCACTGTGAGCTACCACAAGATCTTGTATATATTTCCCAAGATTCCGTATAATCTTGTTTATCTATTCTACATATGCCTGTCAGTATCTACAAACTTTGAACTCCCAGTCTATCCCTTCCCACCCCCAGCCCCCTTGGCAACCACAACTTTGTATTCTTTGTCTGTCAGTCTGTTTCTGTTTTGTATTTATGTTCTTTTTTTTAGATTCCACATATGAGTGATCTCATATGGTATTTTTCTTTCTCTTTCTGGCTAACTTCACTTAGAATGACATTCTCCAGGAACATCCATGTTTCTGCAAATGGCATTATGTTGTAGGTTTTTATGGCTGAATAGTATTCCATTGTATAAATATACCACATCTTCTTTATCCAGTCATCTGTGGGTGGATATTTAGGCTGTTTCCATGTCTTGGCTATTGTAAATAGTGCTGCTATGAACATTGGGGTGCAGGTGTCTTTTTGAAGTAGGATTCCTTGTGGATATATGCCCAGGAGTGGGATTCCTGGGTCATATGGTAAGTCTATTCCTAGTCTTTGAGGAATCTCCGTACTGTTTTCCACAGTGGCTGCACCAAACTGCATTCCCACCAGCAGTGTAGGAGGGTTCCCTTTTCTCCACAGCCTCTCCAGCATTTGTCATTTGTGGACTTTTGAATGATGGCCATTCTGACTGGTGTGAGGTGATACCTCATTGTAGTTTTGATTTGCATTTCTCTGATAATTAGTGATATTGAACATTTTTTCATGTAGGCACAATGCTCTTTATCATCCTCAAGAGTCAACAATGTTTTAAAAAAAAGATTTCCGTCAAATTAAGAATTAATTAAAATCTATAGTTTCATTTTTTTAAAAAGGTTATAGGATTATATTAGATATGTACAAGACCCTCTTTGTTTAAATATAAAATAGTGTTTCATTATATTGAGAGAATTCTCAAGTTTCAATCATTAAAAGAGTTATGATAGCAAATTATATGTGAATAAGTAAGGAATTTGTGTGACATTTTGTAAGGTTGCTATAATTTGGTATGAAACAGAAAAACTACTTTGGTTTAGGTATCGTGGTCATAATTTTATTTTATTTAAAAAATTTAGTCATAATCTTACATTTAAAAGTTAATAAAATGTGAGTTAGAGATATTCTATAAATTTTCTAAGTTAATACAGCTGATCAGGGAAAAAAGAATCAGAATTCACATCTCCTGTATTTTTTTTTCTCTAATTTGTTTGTTTATTTTACTTTCCAACTTCTCTCTAAAGCATTCATCTTTATATGTTCACTGGAGCAGTGATGTTGGATAAAGATAATTCTCAGTTACCTACAGCTTTAGTCCAGAGACTATCAAGATAAAATTAGAAACAATTACTGAAAATTAGTAGATGTTTATTCCACATACGTTTGCTATCATAGACACTTTGGCTTTGTATGTCATTCGTTAGGAATGTCATTTTTCCCAGAAGCACATTACATTTTTTTGGCTTTCTGTTAATGACCAGCATGTGTTATTTAGCAGGAAATTGCTCTGATTTATTTTTCCCAGAAAGTAAATAAAAATCCATATAAATGTACAATATTGGTGTGATTGGCTTATAAAGTCTCAAAAGGAGTCCATATTGGGTGTTGCAATTATTTCCAGAAAAAAAAAATCGAAATTAGCGTCAGCATTTTTGTGGGCCAAGACAATTAAGTTCTGTTCAATTCTGTCCTCGCCGCAGTGTGTGATTAAAGCTAGATTTACTTTCTTTTAGCTGGTCACATTTCTGAGTCAATGCAGTCTTTCGAATGAATAATACATCAACTTAAATTAGTTACAATTAAAAAAAATCATCTCAAGGATGTAAACTAAATATCACCCTAAACAGATTCACAATCTTACAGCACTTTTAAATGCATATCAAAATGTAAATGCACAGCAGTTTCTGCCAAAAGATTTACCCAAATACCCTCCAGAAAACTTTGCTTCTTGTTTTAAAAAGAGGAGTAGAGTTTGAACTCATTAACACATATGTTTCAGATGCTTTGTGATCTTCCAGCAAAATACCTGGCTATTTTTAAATTTTCATATTTGAAATGCTGTGGCAATGATGAGACAGATGAGAAAGTATCTGGTAACATTTTAGTTTATTTTTTTAACTTTAATAATGCCATGTCATAATTTTTCCTTTCTTCCTCAGTAAAATATTAACCATAATTAGGGAGTTATGATCTAAAAAATGACCTTTAGTATTTATATTGTACATTGGAAAAAGCAGTGTCTAGAATGCTAGGTGTGTTTCTATGTTTTTATTATCTGTAACATAGGTTTGCTTTACCATACAGAGTCAGTCTGATGTTTCAAGGAGGCAATTAAAGCCATTAAATGAGCAGAATGGATTGGATTGTGAAAGGTATAAACCTAGAAAACAGCAACTGCCCTTTTTTCCCCATATATGCTAGTAATTGGATAAAGAAACCAGTGGAAGCTATCAGAAGTCTCTGAATCATTCTATAAAACTAGGAAAATATATTTAGTTTGAAAATACCAAGTTAAGCATATTGATGTTATTAATCAGAAATGAGTAAATTAAATATACATTAACTTGCCAAAGAAACACTTCAATATGCATATCTGATTGAAGAGGATGATTTAATGGATTGAGTGATATTTCCAAAGGACTATGTGAAAATGTATCATTTTATAAGATTCCAGATGCCTCAGAGAGGTTTATATGCCCCTCCAGAAATTCTCTTCAGGATGTAGTGACCACGTAGCCCTGTGTTCCGACTAAGCAAACACATATAAAAGAGATGAAACAGTATGTTTTGCTTCATTTGATCCAAATGGCCATAATTTTCTGATTCTCTGGAAAGAATAAGCTGAATTTGGTATGGGCTATTTGATGATATTCTTTGCAGTAATAGCTAACAGACTCGACTCAACTGTGGTGGTTGAAAGCATTGGAAAGACCTTGTATTTTAGGAGTTTAAAGCTTCTGGTTCCATTAGTGAAATAGTAGGAAAGTTCAGCTGCTAGAGTCATGGAGATGGCACAAAACTTGCTAAAGGAAACTTGCAATTTGGCATTAATATTCTCTGAGATTTGATCAGAAATGAGACTGGAGAGCTTATTGGACTGTCTTTGCCAAGTTGAATATTGCTTGAGACTTGATATTGGAATTACTGTGAAAATAAATAAACATAAATAAAGCCAGAGAGAGAAAGAGAGAGAAAGGTCAAAGGAATATGTTGCTTTTCCCCCTCCCTTTAAAGTGTTTAGTCTCCTGAAACCTACATTTCCTGGTATTACAAAGTGAACTATACAGTGCGGAAGAAAAAAGGTCTTTCCCTGAAGCATTATGGCAAACCTGAAACAATTTTAGGTCTGACATTTCCTGCAGCTGAATCTGATGAGAAACAGATCAAAGTCAAGGTGAATGTTTTTCCTCACTTCCCCCTGAGAATCAGAGTTAGACTGTGTAGCAGTTGGTACAAAAACTTGCTACCAGCAACCGAACAAAGAGATCTTAAAAGACAATCTAAGCTTATCATGAAAGCATAAACATTGTTGCCTTTAAAAAAAAATTAGTTTTATCATTGTGCAGTTTTGCTGTCTTATGTGAAGAAATTAGGTATATCCCAAACCACATAAACCCATTGCATTTATATTCAATTTTAGGCAATATCCATTTTATATGACTTTTTTCTCTCCCATGGGAGAATTATATTTTAGTGAGCAAGATGTAGAATTCCCTTGAGAAAGTGTTCTTCAAGGTAACTAAACATACAGGAGGCTGTAAGGTCTCACTCACTTAGCATCCTTTGATATAAAATCCCTCACTCAACCTTAGTTTTCTGTTAGCTGTCAAGTTAGAAATAATATAACTAACTCCTTAATTTGAAGTGTTCATAGTGTATATGTGTATCTTAGGTCATCCCTCCGGTGAGTATCTGCATTTATTAGGAGACATACATTGAATTGAAAATAAATCTCTTAACTGCATAAATTTTTGTATGGATACAGGGTTTACAATGAGGAGATTTGGCCATTTATGTCTCTTCATGAACTTGAAATTATATCGTGAGTTAATTATTTAATTATTTAATTTATATAATTAGATATAACCTTGACTTTGTCTACAATATTGATATCTGTTGCAATAAAGTATTTTCAATAAAAATAATAGTATATATACTGTTTTGAGTGATAGAATCCCAGGAGTAAATCACTATGTGATTGTCAAAGTAGGCATATAATTTAAGAAATAAGTATTTCACTATTTTTAGGTTTTTTTCTCAGAGACTATGTATAGGCATATTAAATACACACACAAACTACATAAATGTTTTCTTCTGATAAGAAGATGGATCTTTAAATGGCAAATAAGTTATAAAATATTGAATTGTGTGTGGTGTTAAAAATAATTCATAGTATATTTTCAAGGTGGACAGAATATTTCTTTTGTCTCAATTAAAGTTAGAAAGTGAAGCCATCACTTAGAGCTTTTAAAAGCTGGTATTATGAAAACTATTTCAATTATACCCTAAAAGTCTAAAGAAAATTGAATGACTAACAATTAGTCTTTGATAGGGGTTTCCACAGTTTTCTAGTGGTATAAGAAGTAGTTAAATGCCAAAAGCTGACCATTTTTTCTATTTTTGCATATTTTGAAATAAGCAATAATATTGGAACACAGTATAACTTTACACTTGATATTATATTGGAGAAAAGCTGTATACAATGAGATACATAACTTGAAAGAATCTCATCCATCTAGGACAACAGAACAGAGACAGTGAAAAGAAAATGGTGTCTATGGGAAGAAATGAGGTCCTCATTTGAAACAATTGATAGGTTAATAATATGCATTTAGTAAACTTAAGTAAGCTCATAAAGTAAAACAAAAATTCTAATATAATGAAATTGTTTGACTTAATTGCCCTAATTAATTGCTTATTTTATATATTGTAGTTTTAGGGTCAGGATATTCAGATCGAGTAGACATTTCCAAATTTATGCATGGTCATGTATTTTAATCTAACTCAAATGGAAAAATGGACTATTTAATCATATTTTATTAATTCAATTTTTAATCAGTGATTTGCAATAGTTTTAAAATGATGTCTGCAAGAAAGCAAAGTATGAGTCATCTTCATTGTGACAACCTTGTTATGTGCCTTCTTCGCTAGCATACTCCACATTCCCCGGAATTCCCTTTCCTTTTATATTTGTTAGTGTGGGCTGCTAGGGAGATTGTCTCTGGAGAGTTGAAGGGCTGAAGGAAGGCAGTAACCGTTTTACACAATTCACCTGTTTCTGATCTGCTGCGTTAACATGTCGTCCTGAAGCCATAGCTGTGCCTGCGTTTGTTCTCTTCCTGCTGAATTCCCTCAGTTTGTCTGATGCATGGGTTATATATTTATGTTCAATTCCATCTGAAAGAGCCCAGGATTCTTCAGGATGTCCTTGTCAGAGGAAAAGCAAAAGATCAGTGGTTTGCAGGGACTGAATGTGGGTGTAGGGGTTTTCTGCAACAGATCATGAACAAACTTTCCAGAATGAGGAAAATATTCTAAATAACTGTTGTAGTATTGGTTACATGACTGTATGTATTTTTCAAAGTTTTCAATTTATATACATAAAAGAAATGAGTTTATGGTATGTAAATCATAACTTGATAATTCTAACAAAAAGATAAGGAAACACTTAGCAATAAGTTTTTCAACCTTCCCAGAAACTACAAAATCAAATGAAGATAATTTTGAGTGGCGTAACAATAAAATCTCATGGCAGGCCATGTCGGTGTCACTTTTATTTTGTATGCCTTCTGATTTTTCAATCGTATAACTGATATATAGGAAAATAGGTGATCTTATTTTCAGATTTGCATATCTTGAATTCAGATATCTCAAATCAGTAACAAGCATCTATATACATATATATGTATGTCTGTGGTAAAATATATATTTAATTTCAAATTCATGAGAATAATATGAATCTATATTCATCAATATTTTAATTTGTTCTATTAGTTTCTTACTTTAAAGGACAATATACCACATAATTGCATAGAACAAACTTGTTATGAGAATGAGGTCATTATGTATTCTGACAACCATAATAATTATTTATAAAGTATTTAATCCTCATCAGTCTACTAGGCACTTTACTTATTTTATTATTTTCAGTACTGAAATTAAGAGAGTCATTTGCTCTCTGAATTTGGAAATAAAGGCCAAACCTCAATGCCATCATGTGTATTATGAAAGATTTACTAAAAGATATGTAAAATCTTTTATAACTTTAAAATCCTGAGTTAATGAAATTAACATGAATTAGGCTTTTTATCTAACCTTTTAATAGCTTTTTTTTCCCACATACTACGATAGTTAATTTTATTTGTTCAAGGACTCATATTGCAAGCATTAAACCAAGCACAAGCTTTGATTCTGTGAACCCAGATTCACAGATTTAGGAAGATAAAAGCAAACTGTACCCCATGTACATGGATGAAAACTAAAGGCTCGTGGCTAATTACACTGTAGTTTTTAAGTTTCTACACCCTAGAACTAGAAGCCAGTAGTCACAGGTCCTTTAGATCCTTCTGGGTGTCCCACAGGGTGTCTGCACTTTTCTTGAGTTGGGTGACCTCTTCATCCTTCACCTTCTGGTTGATAACACTGGTCAATCACTGAGCATTCAGGATACATGGAAGGCTCAGGAAGACCTCATTCTCAGTGCCATACATCCCCTTCACCATCATTGGCACTGGGTGAATCCTGGAGAGATTTTTCAACATGGATTCAATGAGATCAGCCACACTTAGTCCAATATCCCAGTTGGTGTATCCCTTCGCTTGATGACTTCATAGGCATTCTAACCTTTTAATAGCTTTATAATAGGAATTCAACACATATCTTAGGTTGACACTAATTTGGTTTTAGAACAGCATGACTAATTGCACAGCATACCTGATAGATCTGCATGCCTTGGGAAATGCTGGTGTCTCACTGGCATCCTTGGCTGAGTTCCCAGCTGATAGCATCAACTAATGGTCGTGTGAATGAATGAGCCTTTGGATGAATCCAGCTCTAAGCATCAAGTCTCTTCTGGCCTTTGAGTGAAAAAACTAGAATAGCCTTCTATAAAGCTAAATACATAAGAACAAATTGTATTTTGGAGGAAAAATTAGAACATTTGTATTATACCAAATTCAGATAAATTTTAGACAATATAAATTCCAGAAACCTTTGGCTTTAGTGAGATATGCAGCACACATGGTTCCATATTTGGCTATTCTTAAATCGTCTGTATTTGATTATGGTAGAGCTCTTTCAATGGCTTTTTTCAACTGCCTCTGCTCTTTGTAGTGTTCTCGTTCTGCTCCACATAGGCATAGTTTGTGCTTCTTGTCTAAATAATGTTGCCTTATGTAACCATTACAGAAAGTGTGGATGTGTGCAACAAGTCTGACTTGACAGCTGTTAGTATAGTTAAGTGACATTAAAAAGTCATGCTGAGGTAAAAAGGAAAGAAAAGTTAGACAAGAAAGAAATGGACCTTTTTTTCAGGCAACCACTTAGTTTTCCCATGTTTTTGGACTGGATCTGCTGTCAGAGTGAATATCACCTCTGTTGGGAGAACATACTCCATGGTCTGTTGTTCTGTACATTCTGCAAAACAAAGCATGGATTGCCTTTTGTTGTAGACTCTCTTTTAAAAGATGTCCATATAGCAAAACATCTTCAAAGAAATAGTGTCTCTCTCCAGAACAAAGAGCATGTTTTCTTACTGTCTAGTTACAAAATGTTTAGGTTCCCTAAATCTATTGGGACCCATTAGGTCATTATAGTCATAGACCAAAGACCCATGCACATGGCACCTGTGGACATTGAGGTAAAGATAATTGACAGAGTTGTTCTTGTGTGATTTTGTGCTGCCTGTTGAACGTGCTCATGCAGTTCTTTTGTCTAATTCAGGAGTCTTATGTCTCCTACATTCTTCCATGAAACTGTGGCACCTTATCTCACTGGATTCAAAGTAGAGTGAAATCTCAGACACTTCATTCTTGTAGACCAGAGTGAGAAGAAAATTTTGATGAATGTGATAAGTCTAAATGTTTTTTTAATTAGTGTGATACTCAACTTTTGAAAATTCCTTAGAAATTTCATAATAAGAGTTTATTGGATTGTATTTTAAAATGTTAAGAGGCACGTTTTTCAAAGTTCCGTTCTATCTGAAGTTTATCATCACTGAAAATGTCTTCTGAGACTTTGCTAGGTACATGTTTGTCTATGTAGCACTGAAGTTAAAATAGGAAATAACTGTCCTTCACTAATACTTTGTTGTCTAGGCAAAGCCAATTATTGTTTATCATTCTAATTTAGTTTTCATCGAGATTATTTTTGTTTCTTTTGAGTTTTAATTATGCTTCCAATCAAGTCCACTTTATTTAAAATTTACTTTGCATCAACATTTGTATAACATTTAAAATTGCACATTTTAAAACATCTGTTTCAATTAAGCTTTCTCTCTTATTATCATATTTGCTGCAGCTGTTTCTCCCATTGACTGTCTGATACCACAAGTTTATTTTGCTTAATTTTTCAATTTTGTTTTCTTATTTTAAGATGAAATGATTTTTAACACATTTAGTTTAGGGCAACCAATTTCTTATAATATTCTTTGTATTTTTTGTGTAGTAGCTCATTCTTTGTTCCAAGGGGAGTAAACAGTGTTGACACAAGTTCACAGGGAAACACTAACTATGAGTAGAACCATGTGGGAAGGTTTTTACAGGTTTAGTTGTGAGCAGTGCACTTGGCTATGTCTTCTGACACTGGAAGTATTACTATAGACAGGAACTTGAGAGCAGGGTAACTGAGCCTGGAAGCATAAAATATTGAGGTAGGATTCTTTTTCATCTGATGACACCAAGTACCCTGTAATAGACTTTTTTTTTAAATTAGACTTTTAAAAAAGACTTTAGAAAGAGATAAACATAGATGTTGCAGTTTTAAACCACAGAGGTTTTTGGTTGTCTTTTTGTTTTTTTTTTAACTTTGAATCTTGGTGTCAGTTTAGACTCTAAAAGGAAAGCAGGTAAATGAAGGACTACATGTAACTGAATGTTCAGATAGTTGATAACATTCACATCATTCCAACTCATAAAAAGGATTTTAAGCCTACTATTGCTTTCTTGTACATGTTATGCTATTTATTATATTTCTATCACTGTATGTATATGTCTTACATGTTATGCTACTATGTGAACCATCAAAAATGAAAATATCTTGCATTAAATGAGACGTTTAATAGTTCCTCTATGTTTATAACTTTCTTTTAGGAACATCCACAAAGAGAAAGAATGTTAATGGCACATAAATAATGTTGCTTTGTAGGCTAGAGAAGCTTAAAGCAATTTCATACTGTATCTAAGCTCTTTGCAATGATACTAAGGGAATCTTTATGGTCTCAATTCTGTAGAACAAAAAAGCTGAAATTTAGAAAAAATTAGGTCACCTGCCTGCCCAGAGTCACAGGCATGCTAAGTGACCAAGGTAGAACATGAACCCTGGTCTTTTGACTTAAATATTAGTTTATTTCCCTTCTATATGGAAGTAATGGAAATGTCACTGGTCTGGACATTTGTGTCTAGTTTACTGGAATTATAACATTTGTTTCTAATTCCAGTTTAATCAGTAACAGTCTATCTGTCAACAGACAAGTGATTTTGACTCTCAGGTATTCATTTTTTTATTCAGATGCAAAAAGAAGAATTTTGGCTTAATATTTTGCTAGATTCCTTCCAGTTTTGTTTCTGATTTATGTATTATTTCATCTAATTTCAAATTTTCTAAAAATTATGAAAAGAATTAAATGTTGACATCTTATGTTATATATATCATTCACACATACTTACATGTGTATGAATATTACTGTATTAATTAAAATATATTTTATATCCATGTGTGTATATTTATGTGTTATTTCTGATACTTGTGGAGAAATAACTAATACCAAAATGTAAGCATTATCTTTAATAATCCATATTGCTAGAAATACTGTTTTCATTTGGTATATATCACCTCATTTTCTTTTATTAAACAGTACTTACTTCATACAAATTGAAATATATAAATATAGAATATGATATATTATATAGTATATAAATATTTAAATATATGTTAAGACATTTCAAATATGTAGTGATAAATTTTCACTTATATAATTTTAAACCAACCCAAGATGTATTAATCCATTTAATAATGAATATTTTATGACATAGTATATATTTGTTCTGTTTGGTTATCAGATGGGTTTTAATAGAGATTATTTTGGATATAGTGATTGATTTTTAATGATAAACATCTTGTTTTCTCTTAGCATTTTCTCTTATTCCTTAAAATTGTCAGTCTTTCCTTTACCATGGTAGTGATACTGTTGACAATTTGGAAGAGTAGAAATCAAAAAAAGTTTTAATTTTTGGGTTATAAATGATAGGGAAGAGAATAAAAATACTCTCCAAATTATTTTGAATTGGTCAGTTAACATAAAATAAGGAAAATTATGTTTGATACATATAGCCTCTCATTTATCTTAAGAATTTAGGAGTCTTGCTAGGAATGAGGCAATTGCTTCCTTTGAGATAGTTTTTAATTCCCATAGAAATACGTTTGAGGTTTACATTCATGAAATATGAAATGAAAAATTCTTCTTACAAAAGTAAAAAAGGGAATAAAGGAAATTCATCATACTAAAATATAAAAATGATACTTGAAAAATTTTACATGAATAGCTATACTAATTGCCGGGGCCATTCCTTGGTCACATAGCTATTTATCAAAGACAGAATGATAAATATAAGCTATGGTTTATAAAATCCTCTTGAAAATATTAAAATAAATGATTCAGATTGTGCACAGATGGCCACATGCAAACGCACTCTTTATGTATTCAGAGAACTTTTTTTCTGTATGAATTGGGTAGGCTTTCAGTGAGCTAAATACACACAATAACTTTAAATGAATTATTGGAATGATTAAGTTTTTGGAGAGTTTTAAAACATGAAAATCCTAAGAAACCATCATAATAAATTGCGGTAGGGAGCATTAGATTTTCTAGTTTAAAAGTATAATTTGTTAAAGTATAGAATTTTAATTTTATGAGGTTGTAATTCTGTAAGGAGCAAGAAGGATGAATGCTGATAGTTAAAGATCAGAACATCTTATTTTCTCTTCATTGCATGAGCTTTCTGTTTCTGAATTTGTTAATGCTGTAAGTGTGAAGATTATTAAGTGATTTTAGTCTTTTCACTTCCTGATTCTGTGAGTGACACTCATCTAAGGGTACTTGGGACAGAATAGTTTCATAGAAAGAAAAACGACTGCCCTTTTTCTGGTCAACTTTTGTTTCATATCACCTAAAAAATACTGTAGTTTGTTGCTCATATACTCTCTAATAGAATGAAGATTGGTAAATTAAGTTTCTGTAATTGATAGGATGTGGTAGGAAATAGTAGTTACATTGAGGAAAATGATTTCAATATTGATACATATCCTGCATATCTTAAAATTTGTTCTTGGGCAAGTCACTTGTGTTATTACGTCTTTGTATTATTTCTAGTCTACATCATAGTAATCCCCATCTTTGCTCTCTATCAACAACGTGGTTACAAATTAACTGATAAACTTGGGGCAGTATATTTATTTTTTCTTTCATTACTAGATCAAGGATTGATAAACTTTTTTTGTAAGTGTCCAGATATGAAATATTTTTAGGTTTTGTGAGCTAGTTCCTGTAGGAACTACTCAATACTCAATACTGAAGCACAAAAGGCAGCAACAGACAGGATGAGTGAGCATGGCTGAATTCCAATAAAGCTCTCTTTAAAAAACAGGTGGTCATATTTTCCTTGCAGAAAGTAGTTTACTAACCCATGTAAAAATGAATTAAAACAAAAAAAGATTCAGGCACCCTTAAAGCCTGATCATGTCAGGGATGTGCAATCTCTGGAAACTTCCTGTGTAACTCATACGCAGTTGAGCCATTTTAGCAGAAAATACTCAGGAAAGTGTTGGAGGTTTTACATGTTACTTGAACATAGTGGACAGGGAAATAGGTTGGTAGAGTTTTCAAAACAGTTGAGAGGGTACCAGAAGGTATAACTTGCCTTCTTTCCATCGGAATCATAAGGGAAGTTACTAGAAGCCCTAATAAGATCTTCCTACATTTTAGCGATGTCAAGTGGCAACAGAAAACCTTCATGGGGATTTGAGGGCCCAGTATGATTGCTCCTCCAGTGAAGAGAATGTTGACAAATGCCGTGTTCTGTTTACCCATCAGCTGATAGTAAGATTTGTCCTCCTTTGTTAAAGGATTATAAATGCCTCCAGAATCTGTATGCCTTCTTTGTCTGCCTCAAAACTCTTTATTTTGATTGTCTATGTTAAAGAGCCTTTCTGTAAGTCTCTCATGTGTGATGGGGTTTGATCGCAGCTTAATTGTGGATAACGGCTCAGCTATTGTCTACCACTGTGTATTAGGATATATAAAAGGTAGAAGAATCAAGCCACCCGGAATGGTATTTTTCCTATTGTTAAATCATCTGTTGAATTAAAAATAAAATACATCAAATAATTAATTTAATGTTACTTATTGGTTAAATGCATTTCACTTAATTAGGGTTTTTTTTTTTTTTTCCATCATGTCAACATAGACTATGAGGAGTAGAATGTTTGGTTTGTGTCCCTAACACCTCCTGCAGCACTCAGTGAAATAAATCGATAGTAGCTGAATTCTTTAACACATCTTTTTGGAAGACTGCTCAGTCTGTCCAATGAAACTTCAAAGTGTCTTTGGGAGAAAGGGTATTGGTCTACCCCCCTCTCTCTCACTTTATATCATCTGGTAAAAAGCATTGTCTCCTTGTTGCTTGGGGACAGAAATATGGTGCCATTATTCAAAATCAGACTTACTATCAATGTTTAGATAATTTGTTGGCATGCTTTTTTGCATTTTATATTTCATGATACATGTTTTTCTAAATGGACACTTTAAATAAGTGGGCATTAGCAGTTATACTTAGGTTTATTCTGTGGTAGAATGAAGCATTTTAAATCAGATGGTTGATGTCAGCACTACTGAATCATTCTCTAGGTTAATTGTTTTCTATTTCCTTGGGCAGGCTATTTATTTGATATATTGTCAAATATGCTTCTTTGATTGTGTAATTATGCTTTATTGTATGAATTAGCATTCAGAAACTGAAGATCTTCATGCATACATTTAAATTGATTTTACATATGTGCTTTACTCAGGCATATGTTTGTTTATTCATTTCCCATTCATTTAACTTGCACATACTTTTATGCCCTTTCTGACTATTAACTATAATTTACAGAGTTTCAATCTAGCATTTCTAAGGAAATCATCTGCAGTTTTATTTTTCTTAGAAAGTTTGAACAAAACATCTATATATTCTAACATGATTAACATGTTATAATAATGTGGTTAAAATTGAAGTTTGTCCACATAACTGAAAGGAAAAGGAAGAGGAAATTAAGATTACTGACTATCCACTGGTTATTACCAGACAAAATAAACCTCACATATTTCTGAATTAAGCTTTGGTCAATAAGGAAATTGTCCACACTGTTACAAAAACTGTATTAGAGAGTAAGAGGGATAAATGATTTTATAACTTACACTAAGGGCTTCTGCCAATAACTGCAAAATTGAAAATCTGAAATGACAGTTGACTGAGGAGAGGAAACGGGAAACAAATCCAGTGGTTACCAGAAAGTTTGGAATATAATAGGAGAATTCTAGATATGACATTGGGCATTGACTCCAGAGAATAGCAATCATTATTGGAGGAATGATTAGAAATAAACCTAACTATGAAGAAAGGAACAGCAAAAAATTACCTAAATATCACATTGGGTAGAAGATAAAACACATACACACACAAACACACACACAACCACACATTTATAACCACATAGTAGAAACTGACACATGAATGTTACTGTGAATAAATCCATACTAATAAATATGAAAGCATAGAGCAAATTAATGTGCTCTTCAAATAAATATAAAAATTGACTCAAGGAAGAGAGTACCTTAATTGCCCCTAACACCATAAACGCAATATAAGTAGAAATCCTTTATGTAAAGTGGTATGTGCAGTATGATGTAGAATGCTTTAAAGGTTAAGTTCTATGATATAGTAAGTAAACATGATTCTGACATTACAGAAAATTTCAGTAAATAGAAAAATTGAACATTCTTCATCTCATTTTATGAAGCATGAATATTCTTGATACCAAAATAATTGAAATAGATTAAAAGAAAAAAATGCACATTATTTCATTGAAAATGTTGTTCTGTCAAAAATTAATAACTTAACAATGCATAAAGTTCATTAATACATTATGAAAACCTTTCATTTTTCCCATGAATAAACTAACTGGTTAAAATTGTCAAATTGAACATGAAATTCCCAAGTTGACTTATTCAAAGAAATATTATTTCAATAACTTTTGAAAATATGTACATTTCAAAATAATTTAATGTTCACTACTTCTGTCAAACCCAAATAGTAGAGAACTTTTTAGTCTTATTACAAGCTGATGCAAAACACTGAACACTATGATTAATCATGGATTGTTGAAAGCATAACTTTAGAATCAGGAAAAAATTAAAGATTCTAACTATTACCACCTTTATTAAGAAGCATATATTGAAAACACCTGTAATATATGAAGGTGAGAAAAGTAAATCAAAGTTACATATTTGGAAAAGTAGAGGGAGAGCTTCCTCTATCAGATGTTAGGTTATACTGCTAAATTTTAGAGATTAAGAATGTGTAGTACAGCTCTACAGTAGTAGGATGAATTATTCAATAATTACTCATGAAATAATAAGTTTTTCATATGGGAAGAATAAAATTCCATCCCTTATGCATGACCTGAAAAAAAACCTAATAACATTGAATAGAGAAGTAAATGTAAAAGGTAAAATTATAAAACTTTAGAAAGCAAAATAAGATTAAATTTGGGTAGGAAGTTATAAAAGACAAAAAAATTAAAAATTGGAAATAATTTATAAGATTGTCTTATTCAATATAAAATATTATTTATTTAAAAATGCTTAATTAGGGGGAAAACATTGCCAGAATTGGGGGGGAACGCATTGCCAGAATAATGCTCATAACCAATCAAAGGATTTTTATTCTAGATATATAAATAATGAGTCAGTAAAAACTACCAGATGAAAGTAGTTGAAAAACATCAACAGGAATTTCACAGAAGGAGAAATGCAAATAAACTAGAAGCCTAAGTAAAGAAGCTCAATCCTATGAATATCAAAAAGAAGAACTTTAAATCCATAGTAAAATACAATTTTATATTCAGCAATTTGATAATAATTAAAATAAAGTTAAAATCTGTGTATACTAAATGTGTCAGAGTGTGGGACAATGGCATTTTCCATCCTACCACTAATGGGAGTTTAATTGGTCCATTCATGTACTGTTTGTTGTTTGTTTGTTTGTTTGTTTTTTGCATTTCCAATAAAGGTGAATGTATACATTGGTGGATATTCTCTAATTCTCATGAATGCCACTTGCCTGAGATTCAAAGGAAGTGTTTCTTGATGTAAGCAATTGCTATGCATATTTAACCTTTATTATTATTTCATAAACCAAAGAGATTTATTTTACCTAATATTATCTTGACTGTACAATAAAAATGTACAACAAGTATATGTGCAAAATACTGCTAATGAAAATGAAACCTCTGTGGTGAACCTCTGCTGTTAGCATGCAGTGCATCTTAAGTCTTCTGTGTGTGTGTTCTAGTTATTTTAACATAGTGGGTTATAAGACATCCTATTTGAAAAGAAGTTACAAATTCAGTTTAAATATCCAGCTAATATCAAGTTACACTGACTGTTCACTGAGTTTAATTCACGGTGTATATATAGACAGCTACTAGACTGCTGTCACATCTAATAAAAAGAGTTCTGACAAGGCCACACATCCACAGTAATTTAACACAGGGATATGGAATGTAAGTGAACTACAAAATAATGCATTAGAAGCTCCGTAATGTCTGCATTAGGATGGATGTGTTAATATGCTAATATTCTTATTCTTGGTAGATGTTCCCATTTTTGACTAGGTAATTACATGTTTGATTATGTTTTTACATAAACCAAAATGACACCAAACTTAAGAAAAAAGAATAAATATGTACTAAAGCTGAATTAAATACAAAGATATCAAACCTCCTTAGATATATTTTCAGATGATCTTGATATTAAACTTATATTTTAAATATTTTAAAACATATTTATCAATGTGTTATGACTTTAGAAAGTTTCCACAATCAAAAATGTTATTTTTCCTCAGTGATTTCTTGAATTCTTTTTAGTGTTAAAAAAATGTTCTAGCCTTAGAATGTTTGTAGTATTCCCCAGCATATTCCACAACATATTCTTGGTTCCTGAGGCATGTTTTGTTAACATATATCTGTATATTTTTAACACATAATTTTCAACCAGGCTCTCTACTTTCTTCTGTTTATCTACCTTTAGATTATTTTGCTTAACTATAATATTTTAGTTTTGTGACATTTCATCCATTTTTAATTAATCTTTTCATGGGGCTATAATATTTTAATTGCTCATTTATTAAAAATATGTGTTGAAATATCTTCTAAAACAACTCTAGTTATTGTAGGAGGAGCAACTTCTTGCTTCATTAATCTTGCACTCTAGTGGGAGGAAACAGAAATACAATGAATAAAAAGCAAATATCACAGAGTAAACAGGTAGATTAAGTATCAAATGATTAGGTAGATTAGGTGGTAAATGATGGCCTGAATTAGAGGTCATGTAATATCTGTAAGAGCTTTACAGGAAGACTTTAGCCAGTTATGAAATTGATTTAGTGGATGTATGACCAACATTCTACAACGTAGAATAAAATAAAAGACTGGCGAAAATAGCATAGCATAGCACAGCATGCAGTGGAAGAATTAGATGCTGTGTCCAAGAGTTCTTTTGTATGTTAAGTGAGTGTGAAACTGCACATGTCTATGTGTGTTCACATGTTTGTATACTGGAAATACAATATAATACACATTTCTTACCATTGGGCCAGGTCAAAAAAGTTTAGAGAACACTGAGATATTATAAACACACTTTTATAGAGACAGGCTTAGTTACTTAGCAATTCCTGTACGGTAAGTTCATTCCTAAGTGCTTCTCATTTAATCCTCACAGTAGTATTAGGTTGTATTAATATTTACTCTCTTTTTCCAGAAAAGGAAATTGAGGTACCTAGACAGGTTAGGTACTTTCATAAGTGCAGTTTCAAATTAGTATTAACTTTGAATGTATGTTCATGTCATTGTATCCACATTTAAAATAGAGTTTGAAGAGTTGTTTTTCATGATTAAGAGAGGCAACAACCATCTTTCTATTTAGGAAACTGTTTTGTTTCTTCTTAGTTTTTTACTCTTGTGGAGAATGCTGCAATAATGTTTTGTAGATAAAATTGTGTGCACAGAAACACCTTGGATTTTTTCTTAGCTGTGTTTAAAGCCTCAGATATATTTTGACAAAATGATATTTAAAAAGATCTCTGAAGGACATCAGAGTATCTTCAAGGTAGAGGTTCTCCTGTTCAAGTACCCAGTTCCTCCTGCTAACCTAGAGGCTTGAGCTTTGTGATACTGTTCTGTGTACAGCTCTTGACATTAACTTTGGCATTCTTCCCACATCCACTCTTGTTCACAGAATTACTGCTTAGATTTCTAGGTATGCTGAGATGCAGTAAGTTTCGGTGAATTCCTTTCTACGTCTTTTTGCCATATTGCCTTATTGCCTACAGGAAGTCAGGGTTCTTTTGTTTTGGTTTGATTTGTGTTTTCAGTCTTGTTGGTTTGTTATTTTTCTTTAGTTTCCCCTGATACACAGAAAATGAAACAAGTGAATAGCAAGGTATGATACTGACTTTCACTCATGGTTGCCGTACAGACAGATCATGACCAGTGTGACCATTGGTTTTTCTGGTGAAAAAAGATCACTTAAAACAGAGTTGGACACATAGAGTTTAGGTGATTAAAACTATTTCCCTATGTGTTTGGGGCCATCTGACCTTTTCAAGCTCAGAAGACAGGCTGTCCTTTGTAGTTAATGTATTTCTCATGTCAGGCAATTTTCAAACGGACACTTTTGTTTGGTTCAGCTACTAGCCTTAAAAATAGAATGAACTGGGTTGTGCTCTCTATTAACCTTAAGATAGTATGTCCTGATAGTATGTGCAGAAGAAATGACAAGTCTATTGGATGACCAAGGAATTGTTTTGAAGGTCGTATCATCTGGCATGGGGCCTGCCTGCTCTGTTGCTGCTGCATGTAAGATATTTAAGATTTGGAGATGTGAAGTCCTTAACTTCATTTGAATTATACTCCTGCGGGGTACTGTGATGTTACCAGGTACGCCCAGCAGAAAGGAAAGGCTCAAGAACACGATTGCCACTGTCATCCTTCAGTAGCCTTGGAAGAGGTCAGCTCATGAGGCTGGGTGTCCAGTACTAAAGTCTAAGTTTTGTAGCATTGAACTGCCTAGAAGAGTAAATAGCAGTCTAAAGTAATTAATTAGAGTTGGGGGATTAAGCTGGGGTTTTCTAACATACGGTCATTTCTTCTAGAGGACTGCACAAACAGGGGTTTTGGATGGGCTCAGGTTCAGAGTTCTGCAACATGACGTCAGCTGTGGCTGCTGGTATCTTCACTAGTCTGGACTTGCGTGACCAAGACACCTCACTCACTGGGCTAGCAGTTGGTGCTGCTTTTGGCGGGAGTTCATCTGTGGCAGTTTACTTGATTGATAGATGTGGCCCTTCCATGCAGCTTGGGCTTTTCAGTGCATGATGGCTGGGATCCAAGAGAAAGTAGAAGATGCCAGATCTTTTAAAGATGGCAAAGCCCCAGAACGTCAGTTTTTTCTGTCCTCTAGTAAACTTGGTCCCTCCATGGGGAGTAGAAAGCACATACAAGGATGGAAGAAATTGAATACAATCATTTATAGACCCTTCTTACTGTAAAAAATCCTTACATTAACCACGTATTTATCATATCCAGTATTCTTCATTCCTTCAGTTATAAATGCTCTATTGATACGTTTTCAAATTCAATGATCTTTCCTTTGGCTGTGTACAGTCTGTTGCTAAGTCTAGCTAGTAAAATTTTCATTGTTGATATTGCCCTTTTCAATTCTAGAGTTTCCATTGGGTTCCCTTTTATAGTTTGCATTCTTCCACCGAGATTCTCCATGTTTTCTGTTATTATGTCCATTTTTCCCTCTAAGTCCTTAAAACATCTGTTACAATAGTTCTGTTAAAATTCTTGAAATTACTATTTCTATATTGTTTGATATTACCTCTTTTACTGATTGCCACAGGCTGGGTGACTTAAAACAACTTGAATTTGTTATCTTATAGATCTGTGTGTCAGGAGTGTGACACAGATCTCAATGGGCTAAAATCAAGGTTTCTGCAAGGCCACATTTCTTTGCAGAATTTCAAGGGATAATCTGTTTCCTTGCTTTTTTCCGCTTCTAGAGGCTACCCCATTTCTTGTCTCATGGCCCTTGTCCTCCAACTTCAAAGACAGTGAAGACAGTATGAGATTTCATATTATATCACTTACGAGTTCTCTGTCTCTTGATTTCAGTTTTAAGATCCTTATGATTATATTGGGCCCCTTTGGATAATCCAGGATAATCTCTCTAAAGGTTGTTTTATTAGGGATTTAATTCTTTATCTGGAACCTTAATTCTTAATTTATATGTAATCTAACATTTACAAATCCTGCAGATTAGGATGTAGACTTTTTTTTTTTTATTTGGAGGGGGCATCATTATTCTGTTTACCATACAAACCCAGTGAAAATTTCATTTTAGATACTGTCCTTTTTAGTTTAGAATTCCCATTTTGTCCTCCTATACAGTTTTCATTTTTCTACTATTTCCCCATAATTTCTACTATTATGTCTGTCTTTTCCTTTATGGCCATAAAACACTTGTATGAGTTATATTTAATTCTCATTTGATAATTTGCATGTTCTGAATTCCTTTTTTTATATGACAAAAGGTATAATTAAACCACATCACATTTTAATCAGGACTTCTGTTTTTATGGTTCCAGTAGAAGATTTTGATTATGACCAACATGTACTCTCTAATACTCACTTATGGGTGTTTATTTCTATTAACTTTGCCCGTAATCCTTTCAGGCAGTCCACTCTAGGACATTTAATGCATGTTTTGAACTTCCCCTGATTATTGGTATTATCATGGAATTTTTTAATATTGCTTGACAGGATGTCCTTGCTCTGACATTTCCCAAATGCCACATATGTATTTCTCCATCTAAAGCTCTTTGATCCATTTTGCCTACAGATTGTTTAATTTAAAACTCTGTCTCTGCTGCTTAATTTCCAACCCTGAAATGTATGTTGTGAGCCAGTTTTCAACCTGTGATTTATTAATATAGGTTAAGTGAGGAAGGGGTCTTAGATTGAGACAACAGGGAGAATGAATATCTTTCTTTGACACTCTGACATTGTTTGTCACGTCTAGATGCTTCAGAATGAAAGAATGAAGCGATACAGGAAGATCCAAAATAGATAAGTATGGTGTGTGTGTGTGGGTTCCTTGTGTCCTTGTGATCTGGAGAAGAATTCAAGAAATTATACCTTTCTCCTGAAAATGAAAATTAGGAATTTAAGAAGGCACTTCTGCCAAATTAGTTTTATTTATATTCTTTATCTACATCCTGCTCAAAGAGTCAGTCACTAATATGATTACTTGTTTTTCTGATCTCAAAAATAGGATATTGTTAGTGTGTGCTTTTCTTGCATGTAAATTTGAATTCTTTGTTAATGACTTTTGTATATATGAGCACATATATGTGGTTTATGGGTTGCAGATGTGGGTGTGGGTTTGTGTTATTTTAGAGGTTTAGAAGATAAAAGCTTTTGGTTCCTTCTGAAGGATAAAATGTGAGATTTATCCCTAACGACTCAATAAGCTACCTTTTCTGTATGTCCCCATAGCACCCTGCACTTTCTCCTACTAGGATTTAATTCTCTATTGTAAAGCAGTGCTTATCTTGTCTATATTATTTATTTTTATTATTCATTCTTATTCTCCAGGCTGGCACAAAATAACATTGGCTAAAAGAATGCTAATGAGTAACTAAGTAGTTATTCAAGAAGAAATTTGTTTTATGAAGAAGTATGTAATATGTGTCAACAAAGGATAAACTTTGAAAAAATTCAGTTTGCTCTTTATTTTCTACAAGTTATCAAGATAGGTAAAGTTTAATTTTATTACTTTTATTACATTATCAACTCAGTGTTTGTAAACATCAATATGATATGCAGTCCTTTTGCATCTTGTTGAAGCTTATCTCTATGTAAAAATATTAGTAAAATCATTCCTACTGACAATGTAGATGTGAAAGATTTATTTAAAAAGATGTAATAGGATCAGATTTGTACTCTGGAAATTATTTTATTTGCTTACTTTTTTTTTTATTCTAAAGTGCATTTAAATTTCATTTAATGGTTCATTTTTATCACCTCTTAAAGTAAACATCTATGTAATGTGGCCTCCAGTTATGGCCAAGGAGCAGTGATGTAAATAACTATAGGTTTAGCTCAGGTGGAACAAGAATATGAAAAGTCATGCATCCAAAGCAAAATGACCTCATGTGTAGAAATTGAACATGGAATTACCTTAGAAGCTACATTAAGCAGCTTTATTACAAGAATAATATTATGTAGATAAGGTAGCAGAATATTAAAAAACAGATTATAGAACACTTTAGGGTAATCTATTATCATCCGCAGTTCTTCTTTATTTCTGTAGTTGAACTCACTTGAACAGCTGCTTTTATGAAATGTAAGTAAATTAGTTGCTTACCTATTGCCATCACATTTATTTTTCCTCTTGTCATACGGTGAATGTGATTGTATGGCAGCCAACAACTCAGGGAAAAAAATGAGATTTCAGTTCAGGTGACTTTGTTGATGGCTTGTCAGGCAACGACCATATATTTTGACAGTGCTCATTATGATGTGAATCCTAAATAGGCAGGATTGAGGCAGGGCACCATGAGAAAGAGTTCAAGCAGCAGGGACCTGTATGAATGAGAGGCACTGAATGTTGAAGTCAGCAGGGACTTAACTGGGGGTAAGGAGAATCCTAGATTAAATCAAGGGAAAGGTACACCCACTGCATATGACCTAGACATAGCAGACAGACATGGTAATGGCGAGGAGTCTGTTTCACCTGGGGTTACGATGTAACATTAAGACAAGATTCTAGACTGCCCATCTTAGGGCAGATCATGATTATCCACCAGTTATGATTTTTGTTCAGACATTAATGAATGCAATGTTAAAAACATGTTTATTTAATTCAATATGCATTATGTGCCAGGAACTTTACAAATGATTAACTTGACCTTTTGATAACATCGAAAGGTAACCAATATTAATACCATTTTTCTGATGAGAATTTAAGTTCAGTTCAAAAAATTTATACACTATCAGAGAGTATGTAGCAAAAGAAACAAACAAAAATTTCCCTGTAATGCCTCACACAATCAGAAAAGTTTGGAGGGGCGTATATTTGAGAACTACAACCAGTGGTCCTTGCCTTTTTCTGCTTTTTGTCATTATTCCTCTCTGTGTGTCACATCCATTTTCTGTTTCTGTTGATCGGTTTTCTCCATGGAGAGAAACAAGGGCAACCAGCAGCTCGGGACTCAAATTTTCCACTCGAGAGTGAGGGTGTTATTCTCGGCACTCCGATTTAAATATCTCCATGAAAAGACTCTAACTGGCCTTTGGTTTAGGCCGTTCACCAAATCCCTAATGCTGTGATTAGGAAATCAGACTGTATAGGTTCCATCATGGGGCAGATGCCAATCCTAGTGCAGACACTTTCATCAAGTAAGCAGAACCATGTAGGAAGAGGGTGGAGGTATTAGTTTGCTAGAGCTGCCATAACAAATGACCCCAGACTAGGTGGCTTAACAGAAATACATTGTCTTCCACTTTTGGATGCCAGAAGTCTGGTGTTAAGGGGCCAGCATGGTTGATTCCTTCTGAGGCTCATGGAGGAGAGATCCTTCCAGGCCTCTCTCCTTTGCTGGCGCAGGGTCGTCTTCTCCCTGCGTCTCTTGACGTGGTGACATCCCTGTGTGCGTGTCTCTCTCCAAAGTTTCCCTTCTTACAGGGATAGCTGTCACCTCACTTTAACTTGGTAACTTCTGTAAAGACCTGTCTCCAAATAAGGTCACACTCTGAAGTACTGGGCATTAGGAATTCCATATATGAGTTTTGACATGACACAGTTCAACCTATAAATTATGTTATGTATATTAATTATGATGTAGAATCACACTCAGTAACCTCAGCAAGATGGTGTTTAACCAGGGTCTGCACAATCTGGAGATCTGGTACTTTAGTGCCCCTTATTATTTTCTGCCTTTTTCACTCTTTTTCTTTCTGTGTTTGTTTAGAATGGCCCCCGCCTTTCAAAAGCTTTAAATACATCACAAGTATATTATAGTACTTTTATTTTCCTAAATCTCAAATAATAGAGATCATTGTGCACGTCCCATTTTGTTCACAGTGTACAGACTTACTTGGAAAAAAAAAGTGTCCATCTGTATTGTTCATGTTCCAGTACAAATAAGGCATCTGCAGATGAGGGTGCTGGATAGTGTTTAATTTGCAGAGTCAGCACAGTGTTTTGCATGGATGACCGAGTTAAATGAGTCTGATATCACCAACCAGCCAGCATGCCAGAAACAGATCATTAAACCTGTAATTTTCACAGGTAATAAAGATCTGCAAATAATCACTGAATGCTTTGCCCCGTCCTATTATTATATATTTAACTCCCAAAGAGGCAAATTAAAGCCATGAAGCTATCAAATGTTTTCAAAGATGAGAATTTAGTATGCTTCAAATATAGTGTCAACTTCCATTTGTCAAGTAATTACATTAATGAAATAACCAGTTTATTTTAATGGCTGTAATACTGGCTTTTTTGGTGTGAATTCATCGTGAATCATGTTTGTGGTCAAATGACAAGGCAAAATTGGCCACGTATATTAAAATGAAACCAATCTGCTAATATCAAATACTGTTAGCTAATGCATAATTGATAATGTTGCAGAAAGCAGGTGGTATACAATGAAGTCAAGTGGAAAGCTTAATTTTAGATGATTGATGTACAAACATGTTCTAATAATGTCCTAAAATACAATGAAAATATCAAGCAGCACGTACAGGCCTGCTCAAAAATAGAGGCAAGTAGAATGCCTCTGTCTGGTTTTCAGCAGATTAAGGTGACTCTGAATAAAGGCAATGATACTAGGCTTTATGAATACCGGCCACAGGCCCAAACTAGGAAACTGAGGATGAGAGAAACATACCAGCCCTTCTGGCTGCACACATAGCAAAAGATCATTGCCAAGAGAAGGTGGTCATGTCATTCTCCCCAGAGGCATTGGAGACAGAAAACAGAATCAGCAGGGTAAATGTAGAAGCATAGAATCTCAGAATTAGAGGAAAAAAATATGAAGAGCACTGATCTGAGTTCTTGCCAGTTCTGAATATTCATCATCATCACCTGATGAACCTTTAACATATTTTAGTTTATGCTGCTCTGCTTCCCTTCTTCTGATTTGATAAGTCTAGACTGGGGCCCAGGCGTGTTGATTTTTAAAACTCCTATAAGGTGTTCTGTCTTTTCTTTTTTCGATTTTCCCCCTTACCCATCTAGTTTTTGCATATCCCAGATGACTGGTGGTCAGTTTCTGCTCTCAGATAACTTTGAAAAGGGAAAGGATAGTGGGGAGAGAAGCATATATTCTCTATCAAGACTCTACTAATCCCCATCACATATTTTTATGACTTCATGTAACAGAAAGTCACTGATAATTTTAAGTGTTCTTTAGTATCAGTCCATAGAAGTGCTTATGTTCAGATCATGAGGGAATACTCTTAATGGTAAGTTGGATACAGTCAACTATGTATCAAAGAATATTTGATTTTAACTATAATCAGCCTATGCTTGCAGTTTTACTGTGGTTTAACAAATGGAGCTGGATCCTAATCTGGTTTTATCCCACAATACATTGTCATTAAATCTTATCTGGTCAACTGTTTCCAACCCTTATACAAATTGTATTCATTAGACTAAAACTTCTTTCAGCATCAGCATTAAATCAATCTCTAATTTATAATACACGCAGGTTGATTCCTGGTTTTGTAAATATTCCCGCCACTGCCAGTTTCATGCTATAAATGGGACCTTAGTGAATGTGGAGTTGGGAAGTGTATTAGTTTCCTAGGTCTGCTGCAACAAAGTGCTCCAAAACAAGAGACATTTATTCTCTCATGGATCTAGGAGATAGAAGTTTAAAGTCAAGGTGTTGGCAGGGCCATGCTCTCTCTGATCTCTGTAGGGAAGGATCCTTTCTTCCCTCTACCTAGCTTCTGGTGCTTGACAGTAATCCTTAGCATTCTTTGGCTGATAGATGCATCCGTCACTCCAGTCTCTACCTTCTTTGTCACATGGCGTTCCCCTCTCTGTGTTGCTGTGTCCAGAATTTCCTCGCCTTATAAGAACATCAAACATTGGATTAGAGTGCTTGAAACCCAGTATGATCTTATTTTAACTTGATTACTTTCACAAAATACAGTTATTATTTCCAAATATGGTCACATTCACAGGTTCCAGGTTTTGGAATTTCAATATCTTTTTTAGGGGGACATAATTAAACTTATACCAGGAAGGGAAGTACGGTAGCATGCCATTATATAATATTTCCACCACAGAGAGACACTAGATATATATAAACAGAAAAGCACATTTAATGGTAGATGTTTCAAAATAATTAGCAACTGATATGTTTTGAGTATTTATTGTCTTTTAAATATAACAATGCTTATAAATTTATATAATTTCACTTTTAACAATGGCTGTGTTTAGCAGTTGTCATGCATAATTCCTAAACATTTAATAATTGACTCTTCTAATGTGGCATGAGCTAGTTCCAATACACTACTGATTGGAAACATCATATAACCTAAATCCGAAAAATACGATGTTGAAAGTGGGAACTAAGGTAAACTAGAGAAAGTCTTTTCCCAGCCTGAATTATTTCCTCTTTCATTACAATGCTGAACAAAACTAAATGCCTATTGCCCATTTCGTCCATCGTGATTAATGAGGGAGACAATAGTCAAAACCAGGAATATAAGCAATCCAGAGACTACTCTCTGTAGACAGCCCTCTATTGGTATTTCTCACATGTCTGCAAATCTTGGAAACAAGGTACTGGC
This sequence comes from Camelus ferus, assembly GCF_009834535.1. Taxonomy (NCBI): domain Eukaryota; kingdom Metazoa; phylum Chordata; class Mammalia; order Artiodactyla; family Camelidae; genus Camelus; species Camelus ferus. Next base: position 18,135,672 of record NC_045696.1, on the reverse strand, counting down.
TGCCCTTTGTTCTGAACCATCTTTCAAGACTGGTTGTTCAGAATACAGAGGTCTCCCGTATGACAGGTTTGTTTATAGGCAGGGAAGACAGAGAGAGTGTTGCTTCCAAAGGGCAGGTCTGCTTATGGTTCAGTGTATTAAAAATACTGCCTCCCGCTGAAGCAAAGTGCAGCCATGCTTACTGCCCACTGTGAAATACTCTGATGCTCTGATTCTGTGTTCTTCTTCTCTGCCTCAACACACTGAGTGTGCAAATGTTATTCAGCCCTTGTTGAGTCATGCTGTGGAGCATGGGGTTTCAGGGAACAAGTACAAAAAATAATGATTCTCTGGTTATTGACATTGCTGTGAGTAATCAGCTGTACTTATTTTCTTACTCATCTAGTATCCTAGGTTACTAGAAAAGCCTATTACATACTGGACACTCAAGACTTATTGTGTGTCTTCTCTAAGCTTCCATGAAAATATGGTCAGCCTGCTTATCACTTTGCAAGGGGAGAAACATCTCAGATGCTCACAGTTCTTGACATCCTTTTTTTTCTGTTGAACTTGGATTACCTAATCTATAATATTTCGTAAAATGAGCCTCAATTTAAAGCTTCACTATCCATTTAGAAGTATAGTTTAACTCAGTATTGTTCTTGTTTTTATTTACCCCGTGTTTTCAGATGATTGTAAAATTAGCAACAAAAATGTCTGAATCATCTTTGTTACTTCTGTGTGATAGTAGCTGGTAAACTTTATATCTTGACTCAAAATTATCCTACGAGATTTACTAAGCAAAAACCAAAACAGTTGTTAAACTCACTCTTCTGATGTTAATTTTCATTTTGATTCATAAAGTATATTTGTCTTTTAACAAAATGTCTTGTTAAATTTGTGCACTGACAAAACAATGTATGCTTATATGGTCTGTCTATGTATGTATGCATGTATGCATGTATGTATCTGCCATCAGTCTATCATCTATCTCTACCGTAGCTGCCTTGAGAATGCATTTTATTGTTGTTACAATATTGAGGTAAGTGAATTTAAGTAAAGCAACTAACATTATTATTTTGAATGATCTTGTATTGATTATACCCATTAAATACTATATGCTATTTCAAATATGTTTTCCTTTAAAACAAATTAATTAATTTGACTCACTGAATCAATATATAGTATAGTGAATGTCTGCTATATAACAGATAATTATCAAGGCACTGAAAATGTAAATAGGTCTTGAGTGTCCAGTATGTAATAGGCTTTTCTAGTAACCTAGGATATATCAAAATATATCAAATAATCCTGGCATTCATGGAGATGACATTCTACAAGAAGACAGAAAATGAGAGTTAAAAACATTCTCTATTATTAAGTAGTGTTTTATTACTAACTGAAAACAAAGCACTTTTAGTGAGAGGAATGTGGAGATCTATCACATCTTTGGTCCCCAAAGGCATTTCTGATGGGTTGACATAGTGCAGACACCTTAATGGCATCAGGAAACGTGTTCCTGTCTTGAGAAACTGAGTTGAAACAGAGGTATTATTTAAAAGCAATGGCTCTGAGGTATGGGCAAGGTTTGCATGTTACAGGACGATACTTAGATCAGTAAGATTAAGAGTCATTCACAACATGATGTGTATGGTAGAAAATATAGTGTCTGAGGTAGTGAGGACTCAGAACAAGTAGGACCCAGTTTAGAGCTGGATAGGGACCTTGGATTTGGGAACTTTGGAAATGTGAAATGTTTCAGAATAAAGAGCAAGTGAAACAAAGATAGTGTCTTTCTTTTGTAGAATTTAAATCTGGGAGAACAGTAACTGATTGAAGACTTGAAAGGAACTCAGAATATTAGGATGGAGAAATAGAAATAAAATACACTTAAAAACATGCTATTTGTTTAGAATTGAGTGAAAAAATCTGTATTTGTTTAAAAGTTTATTATAATTTATCATATTAAGTTTACCACTTTAATTTTAACTTACAAGATATTAATCATTCATAAAGAATTTTTGATTAAAATGTCCTAATATATTAATATTCTCATTTTTCATAAATTGGACTAAACTTACCTTTAACAGTGTTTCCTCATGCTCATCACCAAGCAAGACAGAACAACGTGTATATTGTTTGAAAATGACATATTAACACAGCTTAATAAATAAAATGGTTAGAAAAAACATGGAAAATAACATGGTTCTCAATTCAGAAACAATGCATTTCAAACCACCTTGGTTTCACACAGGAAGACTGGCTACACCTGAAAAGTTGGTCCTCAAACTTTTAGCTTCAGCTTTGTATATAATTTTCTTCCAAGACTATTTAATGGACATTCCATATTGGTCTCTTAGTCTCATTAAAGGAAGGCAATAACAATGCCTGGGCTGAGGTAGATGTCAATGGAGACACAACCATAAATTCTAAATGTAGATTCAGAGGGTTTGTGTTTGAAAATGGAAAATAATTCATGTAATACACGTTTTGTTATCATTTCTGAAAGGCAAGTATATGTTGCTTAGTATGAAATGTCCCTAACGCTTCAAAATATGAGTTGATAGAATTACGCCTGCCTGCTGTTAGTGCAATGCCTTGTGTAACTTCAGGCATTCAGAAGTGAAATAGGGAAAGTTCTACTTTTATGATGAGAGCTATTGTTACGATGGTGGATGCTGCTGGATTAAAGATTTTTGTAATTGTTTCTTGCCTGGAATATATTAAATTAGTAATAATAATCGTTATAAGTAGTAGTGATATGGTGGCTTGTGTTAGAAAATACCTGGTGAATGCTTCTGTAACTTGTGGGTTAATTATTAGAGTGGGGATAATAGCTAGTATGTTCATTTCAGTTCTGATTCAGATTAGTAACCAGTGTGAGCTTGTTAGTACAATTATGGTTCCTAAGTTAATGGTCAGTAGAATGATATTAAAAACAATACATGTATTAGTTTGGGAAGCATATAAATTAACATTTCAGAGAATGGGCCTGATAGCTTATTTAGCTGACCTTGCTATGAATTGTGGTGTAATGCGGTGGCATGAAGGATTTTGAATTCTTAAGGGTTTATTAGTTCCTATAATTCTAGAAATAAGAGGATTTAAACCTCTGTTATTTAATCTGTCAGCGTAATTGTTTTGTCATACGTATTTGCGGTGGGTTGCCTGATACGATGGTGTGCATGCAACCGCATATCCATAAGGCTAATGTTAGTGGTAAAAGTGTTTCATAAGAGATGTGTAAGTTGATCACACTGAAATTGTGGGTGGAGAGTTGATTTATAGAAAGGAGATTGTTAGGAGGAGTGTTTTAATAATAAAGTTGGCTGTGTTTAGTTCTGGTACATAAGGGTTTTGAAATGCTCCTAAAAATAGGATTATTGTGAAAATTTTGTATCATGATGATGTTAGTATACTTTGATAAGAAGAACAGGGTGAATGGGCCTGTTGCATATTCTATATTGAAGCTTGATAAGATTCCTGATTCTCCTGTTAAATAAAATGTTGAATACAGATAAATCATATTATGGCTAGGGGTCAGGATGGGAAAATTAGTCATAGGTGTTTCTGTGGAATAATTAGTGTTAAATGTATAAGTGATCCACTTAGTAGGAGGACTGATAAGAGAATAATTGCTAATGTTACTTCAAATGAGATTGTTCTGCTGCCCAAAGAGCTCCATTAGTATATATCTTGATTTGAAGCTCATCCAGGTCAGAAGTTGGAATAAACAGCTAGGCTTGATATAGCTAGTATTGATAGTACACCTAGGTTTATATTGATTAGTGGATAGAATCTGAGGAGAGGAATTCATAATGTATAGGGGAAGAGGAATTCATATTGTGAAAGCCAGATTGTTAAGGCTAAAATTGGTGCAATATAAATATAGACACTGATGGTGTTGATGGTCATATGGTTATTTAATAAATAATTTGAGTGCATCAGCAATGGGTTGTAATAATCCATAGAGGCTGAAGGTGTCTGGCCCTTTCTGGAGTTGTGTATAGCCTAGGACTTTCCTTTCAATTAGTGTAAGAAATGCTATGGTGAGTAAAATTGGAATAATTAGTGAAAGAATGTTGATTATAAACATGTTGTTTGGAAGAGCAACTGAACCTCTGGAAATAAAGGTTTAAGTTTTATGCAGTTAGTGGGCTCTACTAACCTGGCAGATCTATTCTTGGGTAGGGTATGTGTAAGTTAATTGAATTGAAATTATATCATCAATTAGTTTGAAGATGCTTTTGTAAGGTAGGTCTTATTTCTCTTGTTCTTTCTGTCACACAGTAGAGAGAATATAATATCCCCAAATATCCGTAACTCCTTCATATTTCTCGTTCTCACTGTCGTTGGGTTGGCATCACGTAACTCTTTGCAGTTGGTAGACTGTGAATTGAAGTGATGTGTGTCTGTTCATCGGTGAGGAATTACTTTTCCAGATGCACTTGAAGGTGGAATAGAGCCACTTGCTTTAGTGAACTCTGAGTGAACAAACACTGAAAAATTCAATTTTTAATTTCTGTGGGGCATTGATTCTATAGCATTTCTAACATTATGCAGACTGAAATAGAAATCAGACTCTGAGTGGAATGCTGCTGAAAAAATAAGCAAACAAACAAAAGGAAAAACTTAATTGTATGGTCCTGGCTTATGAGTTGGGTTGGGGAAAGTAAGGAAACTGTTATCTAGGCATAAAGAGGTGGAGATTCATATTAGCAATAGCAAAACATGTAGGAAACTATTGCCTAAAATCATCTGGAAAGGAAATTCTGTGCCCACTGAACTTGTAGCTCTAGCGGAGGAAGTTAGAAACATGTTAATAGTGTGTGAGTGTAGCTGTGGCTTGTGTTTATCAAGATCTCAGGAGAAAGAGACAATCTCTAAAAATGACTGGACTTGGAAGTATCCAAATAAAAAAGATTTCAGACTTTATTGGAAAGGTTTATTGCAAGAGGCATGAAAGGGACTACTGAGGTTTTTGGAAGGGATCTATTTCAATAGGGAGAACATTGCAACCAGGACATCTGCAAACATCTCGAAAGTAGGGCAGAAAAGGGCTTTCCTCTTATCAGGAAGAGTGAACAGGGATAAAAAGAACCAAGTGTGGGAGAGTGATATATTGTAAAATGCTTTTCCCTGGGGTCAGTAGATCCTCAAACTTTTGAAAAATGTCTTCAGAATGGGCTATGTTCTCCCTCTGGCTAAGGCTGGGTCAATGTTGAGGGTCCTGTGAAGAGAGACACCTAACTACAGTTTGGTTAAGTCACTGAACAAGCATTTTGTTCTGATTAATTGGTGATGACAAACAAGTTCCACAACAACTAATCTTTCCTGAGGCAAAGAATGGGATTTGGAGATTCTGGCCTGGTTATGTACAAGTAAACAAGGTGTTTGTGTGTGGGGTGGTGGTCCATAAGTCTCCTGCTAAGTCATAAGGGGAAGGTTGTTCATTGTAGCAAGGCTTTCGTTTCAGTAGCACAAAAGTGTGGGCATGTTTCTTCAACCCCAGCTGTTCACCAAGAGCATGAGTATCAGATACTAAGTTTTAACACTGTTGCAAGCAAAATTTGTTAAGAATTCACCTGCTTGACAGAGTTGGAAAAGTCAACTAGTATAAGATCCCAGATGGTAAGAGATGGTATTACCAAAGACTGAACAAAAAGTCCAGTAAAATTTCTCAAAAATAGTGGCACAAGTTAAACATTGGAACATAATTTCAAGGTAGCCTCCATTAATTGAGAGGGGATCAGGTGGGGCAAGGAAGTGAAATTTCCAAGAAATAAAACAGATTTCGTAAATATGCCTCAAAAGAACTTTGGGTTTGGTAATTAACACGTGGAAATGACTGGTACCAAATAGATGAGAAGGCAACTAATTTTAAGGAAACTTTGCTGGCAAGGAACCTAAGAGATTGGACTAGAAAACTAACTGTTTGAGGTTTAAAAAGAAGAAGGAAAATAAACAAACAAACAAAAAAACTTGTGGTCCCTAAGCTTCTTCCTGAAGGGATTAAGCTGAGAAAATTGGCCGACTGTGGGAGGGCGTATTCCCCATTACTTTCCTTATGTGTGGACAAGAAATACAAATTATAGTTAATCCCAGGAGCAGAACAAGGCAGGAGTCAGGACAATAAGGATTTCAAAGAGGATTTCGGAGAGAACTGACTGTTGAATCTTGTTGTGAACCCCACTCCCACACCTAGAATAAGAGTCCTTCAAAATATCTTCCCAGCAGCTCTTCAGAATTATTGCAGACCAGTCACTAACAAGATAGAACTTTGATTATTTCCTTCAAGGAGGAGATGTGTGTGTTCTACGTGTGGAAAATGCCTGGTGACTAGGACAGATTTTATGCCTTTTCTACCTTTCCTTTGCTCTACCGTGGCAACTTTTGTAATCTGCTATGTAGAAGGTTTAAATACTGTAGGCACCAGGGTACTTTAATACACTTAGAACATGTAAGAGGCAGAAATAAACAATTTTTGTGCTAAACCACTGAAGTTTTTTCTTTTTTTCTATTCTTGTAACTGCAACATAGCTGAACATTTTACTATTAATCGTTAATTCCAAACTCTGCTGTATTTTCATTATTTCCAATTCCAGCTTCACCATTTGTTTTCTGATTTTTGTTCTATAAACTTACATATAACATTCCCACACATTTCATGTGTATGCATTACTTTTGCCCTAGGTAACACATACTCCTCTCATTGCCAGATTCCCTATTTATGGTACTGAAATAATTGCTATTCACCTTTCCTTTCAAATACAGAAGAAATTCTGATTATACTGTGTGATGGAAAGTGTTCCTTTTTAAAAGGCTTTTTAGCACACTACAAACTCCAAATTTATAATCCACCTAGATTTCTTGCAAAGACTGTATGCCTATTAAATTCTAAATAAACAGGAATTTTTTCTAATGTAGTATTGCTATCAAAATAAACTTAATTATATAAAGTAGTTTTCATTGCTAAACAAATCTAATATTACTTGTTCAAATCTTAGTGTAGAAAGAGCAATCATTTTATTCAAATAGAATATACTCAGTCTTCTTGTCATAGTCATAATGTGATATTTGCAACTTATAATTATATACCTGAAGTAATTGAATAATAAACTAAGTAACTGGCTATTAATATTTTTATTAAAACATTCATGCTACTATTTGTATAGGAAGTATAAAATACTCAATTCAACAAAACTTTATTAATTCTGAAATAACATTTCTTGTACATAGACATGATTATAGGGTTAGACCTATTAGATGTACAATGAAAATTATATCTGGTTCCATCTCATGTTAATAAACTTTCCTACTTTTTGTGGAATTTAGTTAAATCAATGAACATTAACACATTCAGTTTTACATAATAACAACCATATCCTTTTGCCTATTAAGTATTGAGACTCCATACTCCATACTTTCTCCCCACTCAACTCTGAAACGACTTTCTTCCAAGTTTCTAGACTGTGTCTGATATATGCAGTTTGGTAACCTTTGTCATAAATCTAAAAATTGACAGAACAAGACAGTTATTGTAGTAGCAGAATCCCCATTCTATAATCCTTTCTCTGTGGTAGATTCTTCTTTCAATTTTCAGTTTAACAAAAGAACTTTGCATATGGGTAGCTAGGCATTAATCATGTAGTTCCTCAGGAACTATGAACCCTGAACATTGTTGGTAATCTAATGATGTTAAAGGAGTAGCTCCATTTTCTACCCCCTTCCTACTCAAAACATGGTCCATATCTCAGGCACAGCAGCATTCCCCGACAGCATCTTAGAAACACAGAATCTGCGGCCCTGCTGAATAAAAATCCATACTTCTATGAGATGCCCATGCGATTTTATAGCTAAATTAAAGTTTGGAATATACGGTCTTTACCCTGCACTAGAATGCATGTTTTTCCTTTGACATAACTGAGAAGAAAATAGGTCATAATGAACTGGATTCTTCAATGAAAATTTGCTATGTGAATTTGTAAAAAGAAAAAAAAATGTTTATGGGATTTCAATAAAAAGAGATGCTTCTGCCCACCACCCGGCCACTTTTTTCATGAGGACTAACACATTCCTGCTTCATTATCCATTAATACTCTTTGTAGCAATATACTACACATTAAGTTGAAGTTTCAACATAATAACTAACCTCCCATCTCTAAAGTAGTGGTTTCAAATGTGACCATGACTCTGAGAAAGGACTTCTGATCTCAAATTAGTATTGAGAAAGAGAAAGACGTGATTTCCTATCTCTCTTAGGTTAGGTACTTATGTTTATGATGCCCAAAGGAAAAGCAAGGATATGTGTACCATGTTATGGAAATATATTGTGTATAATATGCTGTTCATTCCATTACTCTTCTTTTCCTGTCATTCGGAGAAATCTAAGTTTTATTCTTTGTAAAGGCAGTGATTTGTGTAAGAATATTTTTTAGAAGCATTGAAGAATCTGTTTATGTAAGGCAATTAGGAACTTGCCTAGATACAAATTCATTGAACTAAAAAATATGTTCCAATTGCCATTCAAGCTTGAAAATAGCAAAACATCAGTTTGCAGAACCAGAAAAGGGCCTTAGAGAGCAATAGGAGAAGATGAAAATCATCATTCTGAGTGCACTAAAGAAATTAGCCCTGAAATAGCCCCTCCCTTCTGATACTCATTTACATCTTAAAGGATTTCTAAAATTGGCTTGTAGATGAATACCTTTTTTTGGATGAAATTCAGTGAAAAAGAAAATTTTGGATTATAATAATTGACTCTGTGCAGGTGGATTTCACTTTATTTTTAGAAACATTCCTTTTATTGTTACCTAGTTTAAGTCAAGCAAAAAAAAAATCATTTGTGATTATTAAGTTCTTTGCCTGTAAAGTGTATTTGTGAGATAATGAACCATGTTTTCCCACTGTGTAAAATACACCATGGGGACTAAGAAGCACTTTTAAAAGTTGGGAAAAATCTTTTAGGTCACTGGGATACCACTTAGGAAATTAGCACTCATTACATCAAATGATACCCTAGTGGTTTGTAAAGGTCAACATAGCTTTCAGAGAATTATGACCCCCTGAGAGCATATTGCTCAGCCATGATCATTTTATTTGCAGTGCATCTGGCTAGTTGTTTGTAAATAAAGATCTTCATGTGGTGTGGTAAATTATAGAGTATTTTTGCTGTATATGAGAATAAGCTAATTCAGTTTTAAAGGACAGCCCTTATATTGTATGTTTATATGAATAAAACATACAAGTTATCTCTTTTCTTTCAATGGTAAATATTTCAATATGTTCTATAAAAGATCACAACGAGTAAATCCATCAGATCCCAATTCCATACTTTATTCATAGGCCCAGATAATTATCAATGATTTATGTATACAGAATGACCATATGTATTTGTAAGTACTATGTGAAGGCATTAGGATACAATTCATACCCATTATTTCCACCCTTACAAAAATATTTAGTATATATTAAGTAGTATGGGTTATGCTGTATAATAATGTGTAATAATAATAACTAACTATTTATTGAGATTGTAGTATGTGTCAGGCACCTTATGCGACTTATCTTACTTGTTCCTCTTAATCATTCTAAGACATAAGGATGGATTTTATGTGCTTAGATAATCAAGGACAGATTGGAAAGACGACCTTTGAGAGAATAAGTAAATGAAATGTGTAGGCCTATCTTACATTTTGTTTGTATTTTTCTACACTACGCTACAGAGAAGTGGATAATGCAATTTTGAGGAGAATTACGTATTCAGAAGGAATTTTCTGATGCTTTGGAAATTTACAAAACCAAAGTCAACTGCAGTATAAATCCACTCTAGCTTCATTGTTTGGGAGGAAGTTCTGTAAGATCATCTTCACTTGAATGCAAACGGGCCCATCAAGCACAGAAAGCTCCAAACCTTCTCAGTGGTCACTTTGCACAGCTCAGTGACTGTTACAGTCATTCCTATCCAGATAAAAATTTATTCCTCATTCCTTTACTTCAGCCGGTTTAAAAATCAATGCCCAAATACCCATCACTGTTCTAACTTTAATCCAAGACACTGCCCTCTCTCACTTAGATTACAAAACAACCTTTTAGCTGATCTCACTGACAGCTCCAGCTCCTTAGCTCCATATGACATCATTTTCCATATTTCAGCCAAAGAGATAATTTAAGAAAGCTAACTGAGCCTTGCTGCATTACTCTTTGAAGCACTTACGAGTGTATTTAGGCAGTGTCCGAAACAGGGTCAAACTCTCCGTTTCTTTGCTCTAAGTTCCTTCATTATTTCAAAACTATATGATCCTCTGCCCAGTAGAAATACCGGTAAACTGTGACAGTAGGATAAATGCATTTTCAGACATACAGACTCTCAAAAAAGTGACTTTGAGACACTTTCTTCAGGAAATTACTACATGATGTGTCTGACCTAAATGAAGTAAACAAAGAAAAAAGGAGATACAAGTTACAGTAAACAGAATAAAGAGATAAAGGGAATCCTTAGGACAAGACAGATAGGATGACTGCTTTATACGGGATATATGAAATAATTCATTAAAATTGAAGCAGGTTATATGACTTGGGAGATGTTTTCATTAGGAAGATAATGTTTGTATATCTATGTATCTTAACATAGTAGAGGAATGTGAGGCAGTTGGAGAATTTGGAATAGAAATGGTGATAAAAACATACAAAACTAAACAAATGAAAGAAAATATGGTAATTATTAGTACCAAGAAAATAAAAAGTTTTTATGGTAACACAAATCTTGAATATTTATCTAACCAACATTTTCATGAAATGTTTTTGAAAAGATGGATTAACAAGAAGAATGTGTTGTATCATAAATGAGAGATAAATCCTCATGAGCAGCAGGAGGTGAATTTTAATTTTTCCATTCTGATGTCTCAGTTCAGTATTTCAATCTGAGGAGCAGTGACGGAATTATATACACATGGCAGTGTTCCCTACCTAATGCTAATTTACACTGCAATGGGAAAAAACTTGAAATCCTGGTAACTAGAGAATACATCTCTCTTCTATAGTTTGCACTTTTAAAACAAAGTAAAAAAAGTTATTCTTCCTCATCTCTCATCTTTATTTCAAGCCCTCCAAAATTCCTACCAACTCGTTAATGGAGTTATCAGACTCATTGTTTCTTGTTCCTTAATAACTTTAGGATTAATTTGTATGTGATACTATTGTAATTCTACTACTATGAGATGGTTACCTACGGGTGAAATACATACAGAGCAGTTTTAACATGGGCTTGGTCTTTGCTTGTTCTGAGTCCAGCTGGTATCTTGGCTACCCTCATACTGAAGTCAGAATAAGGTAAACTACTCCAGTGGTTTGAAACCCGGGTCATTTGACAGGAAGGGGAAAAAAAAATGTCCCCATGTTTCTGATCTTTCTCACAAATCTTTCTAGTTGGGAATGCTGACGGTATTCACCTGACTGAAAGTCAAGTTTTGGCTCTAACTCATTTCTATACTCAGATCCAGCTCTTGTACCCTGTTCCTTCCTCTAACAGAGATAGGCACTTTTACCTTTCTGCACCAAATTTTGCCATCTGCTAAATGAGGGAATAGAACTATTATACAATGTAGAATATTATTTTTAGCACTAACATATGCTATTCTAATTTTTTAGTATTTAATAAAGTAAATCATATATCTGCTTACCTATAAATTAAAGAAATTATATAATTTCAAAATACATAATGGAAAGTTATATAAAATAATATCAAAATGTATAAATATATAAGGGGTTTATTAACTTGAACATAGAATATAATAAATTATATTGTTGTAAATTTAGACATTAAAAAAATTCACAGTGAATAGACAAGTAAATATCGCTCCTTGGTTTTCTGGATGTTATTTTAGCATTGTCACATGCACAGTTATAACTAAAATAGCTTTACATCAAAGACATACTTCTTCATGAAAAGTTTAAAATTTACAGTAAAATACATTTAAGATTTAATTGTATAAAATTCAAAGATATTTTAAAGAGTTAATTTTAAAAAGTATACTCAGTATGAAAAGTTAAATGAAAAAGTAAATCAAAGCTCTCATTTAGAAAATATATTTGAAATTGTATTTGTTAACTAAAATTTTGTATCTCATGTGTTGGATAATAAGCTATTGAATTAAAAGCACCTTTTCTGGTTGGATTTTCTTTCATATAAGAAAGCATGAAGCTAGATTTTTGTTTTTGTTTTTTTTTTAGATTTTTTTTGTTTTTGTTTTTCCTGCATAGCTGCCAGATACTATGTATGGAGGGACTCTTTTGATGTTTATAAATAAATGTGAAGGGTGATGTCAATATGGTGCACTAGGAATCTCCAGGCTTTAATTGCCCCAATGGAGACATTAGGTTACAACCAAATGGACCAAAATACCTTTTTGAGAACTCTAGAAAACTTTTAAGAAGATTCAGCACCCAGTTGACACATAGCCAAGAAAGGATTTGATTGAAAAGTTTGTTTTTAGCTCATCTTTGCCAATCTCCCATCCTGGTGTAATGCAGCACAGTCAGAAGGAAGGCTCTCAATTCCTGGTTCCTGGAAAGAGTGGAATCTCTACCCAGTGTTCTGAATTTGTCTGGGGTCTACTTGAGGGACTGGTAACTCTATCACCTGAGTTGACTGCTTGGGGAACAGTGGCATAGTTGGAATAAGAGATTGGAGAACTGTAGCACCAAGGGGCATTAGAGCAGCAGGGAATCTGCTATTCTACAGGCAGGCACTGGAGGGAGCAAGAGATTACAGGCATAGTGATTCATTAGAAAATGAAGCCAAAAGCTACTGAGGGTGAGCATTTTAGAGAAATTAAGGTAGCTAAAAGTAACTATATATACTAGAATAAAAGCAGATGCTCAAGCTCAGTGAAGACACATCCTTAGAAGAAATTTGAGATGTCCCAGAACCTCTAGCTGGGCTGGCTGGTGAAGAGTCTTCCCCTGCAAGAGATAGTCTGTAAAGACTGGGAGAGGTGCTGCTTGTTTTAAAAATCGTAAGTCTCAACAAAAGATCACAGTTATACAAAGAAACAGAGAAATGTGACACAATAAAAGAGCAAATTAAATCTCCACGAACTGACCCACAAAATGCGTATCTCTACATTACTGAATAAAGAAACTGAAACAACTGCCTTAAAGGTATTCAGTGAAGATGCAGATAGACAGATAAACAAAATCAGGAAAATGATGCATCAATGAAATTAGAATATCAACAAATAGAAACTAGGAAAAAGAACCACATAGAAATTCTGGAACTGAAAAATACAATAATTGAATTCAAAAATTCACTTGAGAGGCTCAAAGGTAGACTTAACCAGGCATAAAATACTAGCAAATTTTAAGACAAGTCATTCAAAATTATCAATTCAGAGGAGCAAAACAAAAATAATGAAAAACTGAAGAGAGATGATTCAAATAACTAAGATATTAAAAATGGGACATTATAGCCAATGATGTAGCAATCAAAGGTCTTGTAAGAGAATACTGTGAACAACTGTATGGCAGTAAATTAGAAAAAACTAAAATAAGTGGATGCATATCTAAAAACATGCAACCTACTAAGACTGAGTCACGAAGAAAAAGAATATCTGAATAGACCTGTAACTAGTAAAGATACTAAACCAGTGATCAAAACCCTCCCAACAAAGTCCAGGACCAGTTACTTCACTGGTGAATTCTATTAAACATTAAAGAAGATATAACAGTCTTTTTCATATGCTTCAAAAAACTAAACAGGAGTAAACACTTCCAGATTCATCCTATAAGGCCAGCATTACCTTTACACCAAGCCAGACAAAGGTAACTGCAGACAAAGAAAACTGCACATCAGTATCCCTAATTAATATTAATATAAAACTCCTCAACAAATACTAGAAAACTGAATTCACCAGCACATTAAAAAGGTTATACACCATGACTAAGTGGGATTTTCCCCTGAAATGCAAGGATTGTTTAACATACGAAAATCAATCAGTGTAATAGCGCACATTAACTGAATGAAGGACAGAAACGGCATAGCCATCTCAATTGATACAGGAAAATTATTTGACAAAATTCTGCACCCTTTCATGATAAAAACATTTAACAAGCTAGGGATATGACGGAGCTATCTCAACATAGTAAAGGCCATATATAAAAAGACAACAACTAACATCATACTCAAAGGTTAAAGACTGAAAACTTTTCTTCTAAGATGAGGTGCAAGCATGGAAGCCAACTCTGACCACTTCTATTAAACATAGTACTGGAAGTCCTAGTCAGAGAAAATTAGGTAGGAAAAATAAAAAGTATCCAAATTGAGAAGGAAGAAGTAAAATTATTTCTGTTTTAAGATGATATGATCTTTTATGTAGAAAAGTCTAAATATTCCACAAAAACCTCTTGGAACTAATAATTTCAGCAAAGTTTCCAGGATACAAATCAACATAAAAATCAGTTTCATTTTTATATAATAACAAAGAACAATTCAAAAATGAAATTAAGAAAAAACCATTTATAATAGCATCAAAAAGAATAAAATAAACCCTCACATATACAGTTAAATAATCATTGACAAGGGAGCCAAGACCGCTCAATGGGGAAAGAAAAATCTCTTCAACAAATGACGGTGGGAAAACTAGATATTCACATGTGAAAGAATAAAGTTGGACTCAATTTAACCCACTTACAAATTAACCCAAAATATATTAAAGACCTAAAATAAGACCTAAAACTATAAAACCTCTTAGAAGAAAACACTGGAGAAAAATTTCATGTTATTGGATTTGGCAGTGATTTCTTGGAAATGACACCAAAAACATAAGCAACAAAAGCAAAAATATAGAAATAGGATTTCTGTGGAACAAAATCAACAAATGAAAAGACATCCTACACAATGGGGAAAAAGTACAATTATAGATCTGATAAAGTTTTAATATCCAGAATATGTAGTGAATGCCTATAACCCAACAGCAACAAAAATAAGCCAAATAAAAAATGAACAAAGAACTTAAGTAGATATTTCTCCAAAGAGGATAAACAAATGTCCAAAGAACATATGAAAAGATGCTCAACAACACTCATTATGAAAACCAAAATGAGACATCACAGTCATTCAGATGGTCATTATAAAAATAAATATTGATATAGAAAATAGAATGGTGTTTCCCAGGGGGTTGGGGGGAGCAGGGAAAGGAGAGTTGTTATTTTTGTAGGATGAAAAGTTCAGGAAATCTGTTGCACAACAGTGGGAATATACTTCACTACTGAACTATACTCTTAAAAATGGTTAATTTAGGAAAGAAATAAAACTGTAATACATGTGTTGCACTGAATGGAAAGGTGGGCAAGGATAGTAGAGTAAGGGCCACCAAAAATCCTTTCTTCTATAAAAGCAAAAAAAAACAAAAAAACACTACAAAAATATCTAAATCAACATTTCAGAACTATGGATATTAACCAATGGCTTACAACAAGCTGGGGAGTATTTATTCAAGAAAAAGGGCTGAAGTAGTGAACTGTGTGGCATTTTAACTTGCCTTATTCACAACTCCCTGTACCTAGTTTTGCAGAAATTATGAAAACCAACAGTCCCACAAACAAAGTGTAAACCCACAGCCTAGCAGTCACTGGAAGCGACAACATGGCATTCGTATTCCCTCAAATCAACATTCTTAGAGAGTTGTATTATTTGACTTGTTTGGCAATTCCCCTAGAAACCTTTCAATGCAGGGCTTGTTTTTATTTGACCTGATTCAGAACTGATTCCCAGTGTAAACAACCTTTTCTCAAGGGCATTTGTTGGAAATAATCAATGCAACCTTTTTTTGTTCCTCTCCAAAAAGGAAAGTCTTACAGTGTTTCACTAAATAAAGGTGGCAACAAAGAGATCAAAATTAATTTAAACAAACAAAAAAGCACTTATGGACTAGGAAAGTACAACAGAAATGTACGATTAATAAGAGTAGTTTTAACATCAAATTTTAGCTGGCAGAATGAAGACAGGTCAATTGATATTATCCAGTCTGCCAAACAGAAATAAGAATAAGAGCCTCAGAGACCAGAGACCCACCATCAGAGTACCAACATATGCAAAATGGCATCATCAGAACATACCTAAAAGAAATACTGAAGAAAACCTTTCAAAGTGAAAGCAGAGGACACTAAATAGTAACTCGAATTCACACAACAAAATAAAGTACATTGATAAAGGTAACGACATAGATAAATCTCAAAAAGAGCATGATGCATTTTTGTTTGTAACTTTTTTCTTCTATCTGATTTAAAAGACATCTGCATAAATTAATAATTGTAAGATTATGCTGACTGTGTTGTTATGCATAAAAATATAATTTGGATGACAAAGCATAAAAGATGGGAATTAAAAGGAGGTTTATTAGAACATATTTTTGATGCTGTCTAAATTAAGTAGGTATTAATCCAGACTAGATTATTTTATAGAAGATGTTAATTATAATCCCTACTCAAGCACTAAAAAAATAATTCAAACAAAGTATAGTTAAGGAAACAACAAGGGGGTTAAAATAATCTATTTGAAATATTTGGTACAAAATAAGTCAGTAATGGATGAATGGAGCATATATATATAAACAAGGAGCAACTCTCAGACATAAGTCTTACTTTATAATTACATTCAATGCATAGGGGCGAAAATTTTTAATTAAAAGACATGGATTTGCAGAATGGACTTAAAAAAAGGACTCAGTTTTTGCCATCTACAGAAGCCACCCTTTGGTTCAAAAGCACAAGTAGGTGAAAAGGAAAATGACAGAAAAAGATATGCCGTGCAAACAGTAACCAGTGAAAGATAGAGTGGATATACTAATATCAGATAATGTTAACTTTAAGACAAAAAACTATTACTAGAGACAAAAACAGATTTTCTGCTATAATAAAAGTGTGAATTTCAGAGGCAGAACAGTTATAAACATATTTGAACCTAAATATAGAACTTTAAAATACATGTTGAAAAATAAAAGAATTGAAAGGAAAAATAGACAGGTCAACAAAAATTGTTGCAGACTGACCAACTCTGAATAATGGATAAAACAGTTGGGCATAAAGTAAAAAAGAAATAGTAGAAGATTTACATAATGCTATAAACCAACTATACCTAACAGACATCTACAGAACACTCTATCCAATGACATCAGAAAATGCATTCTCTAAAATGTACCTGAAATATTCTCCAGGAAGAATATATGTTAGGCCATAAAATAAGCCTCAAAAGATTAGACATCATCTAAGTGAAATATTTTTGCTTCAAAAAAAAATCTAGAATGTGAAAGGATATTCAGAGAATGGGAAAAAAACACTTACAAAATATTTATCTGATACAGGAATGTTATCAAAAAAAAATAAAGAACTCAAAAGTTCACAATTAAAAGATAGGTAATGCAATTTTAAAATGAGAAAATATTTGAATAGATTTTTGTCAAGAGAAAAATGATTGAGAGCTTCAGTGACATCCCTGAACATTTCTCTCTGGTCCTTAAATATATGCCCGTATATTTCAGAGCCAGTAATTTTATGTATCAAATTCCTTTCTCGAATGGAATATTTCTGACTTCTCCATCTTCTTTTACTGCATTTTACTGCATTTATCTCACCTTAGCTAGGGAAAATTCCTTATTTTTAAGGCCTTCTGTGATTCTAATAGACCCACCTGTGTAATCTAAAATAATCTCTGGGTTCCAAGTGATTAACCAAGTTGCTGGTCTTCTACCCGATCCTACACCTTGCTCGGTAGAATCAGACAACAGCACTCATAATGCCTACTTGGTAGTTTTGTTGGGGACCCAGCAGAGGGTTGATCTTGTTACCCCTGACCATGCAAGCAAGTAGGACTCTGATTCTTCAACTGTTGGTGTGAGAGAGAAGCTGGTGTACTATTTCCAGTCTTGGGGAAGTAGCGGGTACTTCAGTTTCCCAGCCAAGGTAGTGTCCATGGGGTCTGGTGACAAGCTGAACTTCTATCCCTACCCAGCAGCAAGGAAACTTAACAAGGCAGTACAAGGTTGAGCTCATGACCATTCTTAATTCACCCCCTCTACCATCACCACCTAGTGTCAAGGAGACTGAACAAGGCAATGAGAGTCTGCTTTCCACAGACACCTGGGGCCAGTAGGGCCCAGTGAGTAGCTAAACATCAACACCCACAAAGTAGCAGTGATACTGAATGAGGCCGTGTGAGTAAGGACTCCTGGGCACTTCAGTGCCTCCCATTCCAGAGAAATGACGTCCAGTGGGGAATCCTACCACCCACCTGCTATGAAAGAGACAAAATAAGGTGGCACACGGTGGTAATTGTTTGCTTTTGCTTCGTCAGCCCCCAATGTCAGCAAGAACCATGAGGAGATAAGCTACAGTTCCACCATATGTGTCAGCCATCTGACTCCTTTTTTCCTTAAGTTTGTAAGGCCAGTGGAGAGGTAACCATGCTCTCCAAGCTGGGAGGCAACATGATGGTGTGAGTCAGTGCCCCACATTGCCCCACTGGATGGTGTTGGTGGAGCCCAGTGAGAAGTTAAACATAAACACCCAAGCAATTATGGGAAGTTGAGCATAAACACCCAAGCGATGATGAGGTTGTGCCATGTGTCAGCTGGGGTACTGCCAGCTTTAAAACATAGGATCCACTTTGGTTTTTTTTAATAGAATTTATAATATTTCCAGGATACAAATAAAAAGTACTCTTCATGCTAAGACCCAGGAAAATCACAAGTTGAATGAAAAAAAAATCAGCAGAAACCAACAGGGAGATAATTTGATGATGGAATTATGTATCAGATATTTTAAAACAACCATAATAAAAAAGTTTCAACAAGCAATTAAAAATTCTCTTAAAACAAATGAAAAAACAACCTTAACAAAGAAATCTGTGTAAAAGAGTACTAAATAGGAATGATGAAACTGAAAAGTACAACAAAAACAAACTTCCTGGATGGAGTCAATAGTAGAGTGGAGATGACAGAAGGTAGAAACAAGTGAATTTGAGGACAGATCAGTAGGATTTACTTAATCTGAACAGTAGAGAGAAAACAGAAATAACAGCCTCAGGGACTGGTGGGACAAAAACAAAAGAACTCACATTTGTATCATGGAGACCTAGAGGAAGAGGAGAGAGTAGAATTAAAAAATTTTTCTCAAAGGCATAATGGCAGAAAACATTCCAAATTCGATGAAAGATATAAACCTACAGGTTCAAGGGATTGAGCAAAATAGAAGATCCAAAGAAATCCACAACAAAATATATCATAATCATAATTCTGAAAATTAAGACAAATAAACAATGTGGAAAGAGCTAGAGAACATGACACATTACTTTAAATGGAACAACTATATTAAATAACAAGGGATTTCTCATCTGAAATCATGAAAACCAGAGGAAAATGGCAGAACAATTTTCAAGTGTTAGAGGAAAAGAATTGCCAACTCCAGCTTCTACATCTGGCCAATGTATCTTCAGGAAGTAAAGGAAAGTAAAGATATTCCCAGACAAAGGAAAACAAACAGAATGTGCTGCTAGTAAATATAATCTTAAGTAATAGTTAAAGAAAGTTCTCAAAACAGTAAGGTGACGTAGAAAAGTACCTGAAACTTCAGAAAGGAATTAAAAGGGACTTCTGGTCTGGACAATATGGTATAGTCCAGTTTCTTCCTCCTCTTGCCTACTGTGCAAACTATATGTTCTTTAAAAATGTGGGAGACAACCAGAGGAAAACTCTGATTTACAATTAATGGTAAAACATTTAAAATCATTACCCTCTTTACTTGTTTTAGTATCATAATTTTTTCAATGTTTTATTTTAAGGGGCTTCTTAATTTCATTACGTAAGTGAACATCTTGGTTCAGCAGTTAGAGAGGAATTATTTATGACATTTATTAGCAATGTGGAGCAAATAAATTTTATTAGATGCGTGTTGGTGGTGATTAAATAAAATAGGAAATGTTGACTATATAATCTTATACACCTAATGCAATTTTTGTTTCAATTTGTGTTTCATTTTCAAAATTACAGTGCTGAAGGAGAGTGGACATAATTAACTATATATGGGATATTAATGTGTGCTTGTAATAGGGATGATGACTTTTATAGAATGGGATGATTACTTTTATAGCCCAATTAAAATTTAAGAGTTAATGTTCTTTCATTACTTAGATTGGATTTTCTTTAATCTAGAAGTTTCATATACTTTGCTTCAGAGCTTATGTATGTGAAGTGAGTATTTGGAAAGTGGAAAAATAATATTAGTGATTTAATTCACATAATCAAATGAAATTTAACATTGTCCTTCTTATTAATTTTAACCATCTATGAATGTAATATTTTTATCATTATTTGTTTCTTAATAGAAAGGAGAAAAATAATATTTCTATGATGAAGATCATGTCTATGTAAGAGTAGGTTCATTCAGCCAAACTGAATGAACTAAAACTCGATCAAAACCAATTTAATTTATTTAGCATAATTTTGCAACTCGGCAGAGAATTGAGGGACTATGCCTTTTGTTATGGGTCACGAATGTCAAAGTAATTGAACTTGTCTTTCTGGATGTGAATTGACCTTTGACTGTTAACCAATCCCATTTCTTTTAAAAATTAATTTTAATATTAAATTTAAATATTACTTCTAATTTTGATTCATTTTAGAAATTAAATGAATTAAATTGCATTGTTTCATAAAAATTGATAAGGATTAACAATTTAGGCTATATATGGTTATAAAATTCACTTGGAAACAGTGTCAAAAACTTGGTAGATATTTATAAAGAATAATGGGCCTCAGATTCTAGGGGCTAAGTGGTTGTGTCACTGTGCATTACATCACTAGTAATTATAGCTATGAAGTTATATGGATATGAAGCATCCATCTAGATGCACATAAACATATACACCAAGCCTATGTTTTTGTGAAAGAAAATAAGATAATATTTAGTTCAATTTGAAGAGGATAGTCTCCAAAGTAGAGAATAAAATCAGATAATTTGATCCTTTCCTACTTTTATAAGGCTATCAGCTAAATGTTTTTAAATGCAATAAAATGATAAAAATGAAATTTTAATTGCAGAAGATAATATTGTAAAAATGGCCACAGTTCTTCATTCCTCCCTTTATCCCCTCCACTTGCGAGGCTGCTTTAAGCTTCTTCTTTTAGGATTTTACTCTAGTTTACTATTCTTTTAATGTAAATTGGACTTGTGACCTGCTTTGGTCAGTGGAATGCAGCGTTCTTCCAGTCTTGCTCAGAATTGTACCAGTATGTAAACACACTTGGTGGTTTGAGACATGGAGCAAAACTAATATGGCCCAGCCAATATTCAAATGTAGAGTCCCTTAGCTGACCTACAGTTGGTATCAGCCATACAGAGTTCTGCTGAATTATGCTGAGATCTGAAGAACCAGCCAGCTATGTTCCATCTTAATTGCTGGCTGGCAAAATCATGGACCAAGAATTTGGTTCTTGTTTTAAGCTACTAAATTTGGAGTGAACTATATTACACAGCAATAGGTAAATGATAACAAGGAAAATAACGAATTTTGAAAGCTTACATTATAACACACATAACTTTAAAAAGTACTTTAAAATCATATAAGCTTTTAAAAATTCCACCTAAAACCAAAAACAGACACACAATATTAAAAAAAAGCTAAAGCAAAAATTGTTGATAAACTATGTCCAGTTTCATTTTAGGAATGCAAACTTCTTTTGACTGAAACCGTTCAAAATAATTTTAATTCTTTAGACATGGAAGCTTTCTGGATTAATCCTTTTTATTTTCTATCTCTGTTTTCTCCTGTTTAATATGTTTAGCATTTAGAATGATATTCTCAACCATCCATCTATTTGTTTGTTTGTTTGTTTATGGAAACCATATTGTAATTATCAAATGTTTGTTGTTTTTATAGTACTTCTCTGTTTCCTATTGGTACATGCAAAGCCTTCTTGACTCTGAGAACATTTTTCCCTCTGGTTTATGTTTCCTCTAAACATAACCTTTCTTTTTTTAAAAAAATATATTTCATCTGTACTACTGGATTTCCTCATGTCTCAGTTGATAATTTTCTGTTCAAAATTAATTACTGATAAGGAAGTTCAAAATTATAGTAAACTAATTCATTATGAAGAGAGTGCTATCTGTAAGTTAAATTAAATCTACATCATAGAGACAAATAATCAACACTGATATGTCCTGATCAAAAATTCACAACTCCTGTGTTTATTTAGTTGTAGAACTTCAATCTCTATAATTGAGAATTCACATTTTAGAGGTGGCTATAAAATAATCAACATATCTTCATCTAAATCTTCACTAGAGGATATATTAACATTGTAATAATATCAATTTGTTTTATTTTTGAAATGCCCATTAGGTTTTAGTTCTCACATCAGTAAACTTAGAGCTTTTCAAAATTTCTTTTTAAAATTATTTTTTATCCGCAGGACACTTCTGCCTGTGCACAGCTTTGTAGTTACCCTGTCAAAAGTAAGAAGCTAAGAATGTGTTTCATTTAACCAAGTCTTGCTCTTAAAAATATTACTGTAAATCACAGGTTAAACTCTTGTGTGACATACCAAGTTAGCCTTACAGGGAACACCGATTGGTGACAATAGATAAAATAACAGTTACTCGTAAACATTAGAATACTCAATAAAAAATGTCTCCTCAGCAAATACTTAGGATTGTACCCCAAATACAGAAACAGAAGGTTTTTATCATCAAGGTTGTTATTTTCTGTTTTAAGTTCACTTTCTCTAGAGGCTATTAAAGAATGCATACATTTTTGCTGACATTTTATCACAGTAATAAAATGAGATGGGGCTCTATACTCAAAAGGCCCCTAAAATCAGTTACCATGTTTACTGCAGAAAACAACTGCTTGCCACACTTTGAAAAAAAAATCAGTAAATTATTACTTGATTTATGGTTAAGTGTTTTGTCACACAAAGCCCTTAATTTGTAGTATAATTTACAATATTATAAATTTATATCTTGAGAGACAGGATCAATTAATACTGCTTTTCCTATGATACACTCACCATAGAGTATGATCAGTTATCCATTAAGTTGGAAATAATTGAAGTTTCAAAAAAATGTTTACTTATATCACACAAAATACACACATAGAAATCAGTTTTCTTGATTACATTTTTCTGTTTCTACTAACCTATTTTTCTTCATTAGTAAGAATCATTATACTTGTATATGTTAGTGCAGATTCTTATACAGTTGATTTTACAAGTTCCAGGAAACAATTAACAATGACTTCTGTTTAGAATATATTTTTTACCTATATTCTTAAGAGACGTTGGCCTATTATATTCTCTTATGTAAAGTCCTTGTCAGAATTTTGGGTCAAGGTTATCCTGGAGTGATTTTTTTTTTTAATGTCAGATCTTCTAGCATATATATTTTGTGAGGGGAATTGTTTCAGAATAAGGCCAGAGTAACTAATTTAAGGAAGAATGTGATCTCAGCTGAGACTAACTTCAGACTGTTATCACAAGGAAGCTGAGGAGTACACACCTCACCACAGAGGAAAATGTTCTAGGAATTTTATGAAGAAGGAGACAGCTGCAAATTTAATTATCCAACAATGACTTAAATTGGAAAATGGCTATGCCAATTGTTAAAGGGAGCTCTGGTGAATGGTTGCATCCAGCACAGTCCAGTCCTTGCATGACACAGATTCTGTTGCTCCTCCCAACTTTTTTACTTCATGTAGGCTCAGCCTCACCAAATATTCCATTTAATTATAATTTCTGGAAAAATTATAAGGGGAGGGTTAATGTGACAAATTTTGGTCCTTTTGCTGTAATTGGTCCTCACTTACTGAGACCATAATTGATCATCAAAAATCCCCATTTTCCACTATCCACTGTAGCTACACCTCCCATTCAGTTAATGTTTATGCTGATCAAAATTGGCTTGCCATCTTGGTTGGACTCAGAACTTCATATCTGGTATCCTGTTTGTCATATTTTCATTAGACTTTATTTGTTGTACTTGTTTATTTACTGATAATACTTGTCATGGGAAAGGCATGAGTTGCTTCAGTGAGCTGCAATCTATTTCTCTCTGCCCTGTTACATAAAAGCTGACTCACCTACATGTAGTGATTAGGGCAAGTTATTCCTGTCAATATGCTAATTCCTGTTCTCTGCTGGTCTAATAGCAAGAATCACCTAAAATGGTCGGGTAGCAGATGAAAATTTAAGTTTCTCTGGTACAATTCCAAATCATGCTGTTGTTTTGAATATGTTCATATATACTAATTGATTTTTTTTTTATTCTATGCCTGATGACTTATTATCTGGATCACCTGTAGGTCAGTTTCATTTGTCAGTTTCCCTTGATTTTCAGTCTGTTTTTGTCTCATGTTAATAACAGAGATATTTTATTACATGTTGACACTCTACATGAAAAATTTAAACAGCTCTGGATAGTTTTATTTTCCTTAAAAGAAGAGTTCACTTGCTCCCTGCCAATAGAGTAAGGGTGTATTACCATGTCTCAGTAAGTAACCTAGATATTTTGAGCCTGTTGTTGTAAGGCGTATCTCTACCTGGTGGTCTCTGCTGAATGAATGCGGTGTTTATTGCTGTCCTCTCTCCTCATGCTGCAGTCCAGTTTTGTCCTCCTGCAACATAAGACTATTGAAATACCTTAGCTTTTTTAGTCACTTAGAAATTTCTCTTTGATTTTCTTGGCCTCTTGCCCCCATGCTTTTTAAGATTTACCAGTGATCTACAATAGAAAGCACTCAGAATTCTGGGATCACTTCTCTAGGTCATTTTTCTCCAAGATTTCTGTTTCTCACATCCTGAATACCTTATTACTTCTGAAAACAAAATTTTGCCTTCCTCATAACAATATCTAAAACTTAGATTTCTCAGTTTCTGCTAGTCCTTTATGCCTTATCATGAGATTACAAAAACAAAAAATCCCCAGCATAAAAGTGGTATATTTCTGGCCCCCTGCAATTTGTTTATCTTCTCCCCACAATGTTGTTGCTCCAAGTTTCAGTTACTTGTGTTCTCTGATAGTAAGTAGCAGATGTTTTCAGCACTTCTTTAGTTTTATGGATGTGCTTTTCTGATTCATGCTCCTCAGTGGTAACCAGTTGCAGAATACAACTTTACGTGATTTCAATACAATAAAACATTTTGAGACTCTTCTTAATGGGCAACTTTTTTTTTCAAATTATAAATTTGAAAAAACAAAACCCTGTCATCTATGATTATGACATACTGGTTTTCAAAGAATTAAATCCTGGATCCTAACCACATTTTAAGCAAGTGAAATTAGACTTAATTTCTTGAATCATCATTTTAGCACCGCCTATCACTTTAGAGTATATAACTACATAACTGGCATTTTCATTTAAACAGCAAATCCTAGGTTACTATAATTTTTAAAATCATTTTTTTCAGAAACAGGAAAAATTATCAAGTAAAATTTTTGTGTAGATAGCTATTGTGATTAGTATTATATTGTCTGAAAAGATGACGAAGTCCTAACACTCAATACCTGCAAATGTGACCTTATTTGGAAATACAGTCTTTGAAAATAATCGAATCAAGATGAGGTTTTTGGGCGCTAATCCAATATGACTGGCATCCTCAAGAAGAGAACACGCAGAGACAGAGACAGACACAGACAGAGGGAAGGTGATATAAAGACACAGGGGGAATAATATCTACAAACCAAGGAATTGCCTGAAGCTACCAGAAATTAGGATAGAGGCTTGGAACAGATTCTCCCTCACAGTCCTCAGAAGGAACCAGCCTAGCAACATCTTGATGTCAGTCTTCCAGGCTCCAGAACTGGGTTGTATAAGCCACCCAGTGTGTGGTACTTTGTTGAGGCAGTCTGTGGGGAAAATGGAGTCTCTCAGTCTCCCTCTCCAGACACCCAGAGCCCAGGGACTCAGCTGTGTTATCCCGCATGCGCGGCCCCCATGCAGTATTGTATAAGCATGACTTGCACCACACAAGTGTACTAGTTAGCTCCTGTCGTAGGCTAGATGCTGGCTCTCTTTGCCTTGATACGTAAGGTGGCTGGGACTTTCCATTGCCATTGAGGCCTGTGTACCCCTCCGCAATAAAGGCATATTGGAGATACCTATGGCTCAGAGAGTGTTCCCTGGTCTGCCCAAATTCATGAACCCACCAGGCCTTGAGCGCCTACAGTATACAGTCCTAAAAAGCTAATACAATAGATAAACCACCTGAAAGCTGTAATCTCTAAACCTAGATCCGAGGGAAACTATATGTCCGAACCTCCTTGGACACCTTTACCCAAGGATTCAAAGAGAAATCATTAATTAGACTTTGCCTCAAACTCTAAAGACAGGTTTTATAATTTGTGATAAATTACTGGAATCTGAGATTACATTTCTTAAAGAATAAAAAAATTATATAGTATTAATGAAATACAGTTAAGAATTTTTAAAAGTTAATGGGATTTAAAGAAGCTTGTATAATGAAAGTAATAAAGCAGGGAAAGTATATAAATGTATTTAATTATAGGTAAAAGTTAGATAGGCTAATCTCCTCTACCCTTACCCACCATACACACTAAAGGAGACACTCTGTACTAGTTAAAGATGTCTCAGAGCAGGAAGCTAATAGTCTCTTTTAATAGGTGAGGATAATGACTCAGTGACATTATGTAAATTTCAAAGTTCATGTAGATATTTTGGGAGATATTAGACTCAAATGCAATACTGACTAGCTCCAAATAGTGCAGTCATTTCTTTAGCTTTCCAAGAAAGGCTGACTAGACTGTTTTGCAAGCCATCATACTATCAATTTCTTCTGTATTAAATTATTTTCAAGTTATGCATATGCAGTTTCTGTGGTCCTTGACATTAAGAGTTGAACTCTAACTGCTATAAATATATAATGTGAAACAAATGCCTTTTATTATCCAATTATATTTGAATACATAATGAGTATTTCAAGTACTGGAGATTTTAATAACTAATTAAATATGTCTTCCCATTAGGAGAAGCTACTATAATCATTTATTATGCTTGAACATTTGAACATTTTTAGATGATAAAGAAGATTTAGCCAGAGAAAAAAGAAAATAAGTAATTTTCTAAGCAAAGGAAACAGCAATGTCACGTCCCAGAATCTGGAAAAAGATTATAATGTAAGAGGAATTTAGGACAGGCAAGAATGACAGGTTTGAGAATGAGGTGGAGGATCAGATAATGTGAAGCTGAGAGAATTACAGAGTCCATAACACATAGATCCCTGTAGGCCATGCATAGTGCTCACCATTGTGAGAGACACAGGGTGACTCTACATTATAGACAAAAAGGGTAAGTCACAATTGAGTTAACTAAAGCACATTACCACAACATTATAAGGTCTTTAATTTTCAGTTATTAAAAAGAGCTGATCTTTTATGATCTTGTTCAGTTTGTTGGAAATTGAGACAGTGAAAATGCTATTCTGCAGAAATAATATTCTAATTTCTTATTAATTATATCCCCAGCTTGCAGAAGTAGTTTATAAGACCCTTGATATAATCACTCGCATATACATCTCCATAATTACTTGATAGTTTCTAAAGTGTATATATACACACACACGCATATATTTATAAGGCAGATTTTCATATCTAATAACACATTGATACATATAGTTACATTTCTCTTTATAAAATTATTTTAATTTACACTCCGATTAAAATTATGGGAGTAACCTTGTTTCTACAGTTTGATTTTTAAAGTATATCTGGGTTGTGAAATTTTTTTTTCTTGTGTGATTAGATTGCCATTCCCCTTTTTTTATTGCGGTGTTTTTTGTTTCAGTTTTTCTTAAAGAGTTAAATAGTGTAGTTTTAGATTTAAAATAAAATTCAGAAGAATGTACAGAGAAGTCTCATATACCCCTGCTCCCATACATGCATAACCTCTCCCATCAGTACTTCCTACCACACTGGTTCTTTCATTAAAAGTGATGAATCCACATTGATACATCATAGTCACCCCAAATCTGCAGTCTGTGCTAGAATTCACTGCTGGTATTGTACATTCTATGGATTTGGACAAATGTATGATGGCATGTAGCCATCATTATTGTTTCAAACACAGTATTTTCAATACCTTAAAAATCTGTGCTCTGCTTACTCATCCCTCCCTCTTTCTCAATTTCTGGCAACCACCGATCAATGTCTCCATAGTTTTCCCTTTTTAAGAATGACATGTAGTTGGAATAATACAGCATGCAGCCTTTTCAGATTGGCTATATTCACTTAGTAACGGGCATTACTCTTTTCCTCCATGTCTTTTCATAGCTTGGGAGCTCATTTATTTTTAGTGAAAACTTATATTCCATTGTCTGAAAGTACCACTTTTTATCCACTCATTTAGTAAAAGGACTTCTTGGCTGCTTCTAAGTTTGGGCAATTTTAAATAAAGCTGATAACAACATCCATGTGAAGGTTTTTGTATGGACATAGTTTTTCACCTCCTTTAGATAAATACCAAGGAGCAGAATTGTGGGAACTCTTGGTAAGAATTACTTTTGTATGAAGTGATGCAACACATTAACAAACTAAAGAATAAAAACCATATGATCATCTCAATAGATGCAGAAAAAGCTTTTGATAAATTTTAACATCTATTTATGATAAAAACTGTACAGAAAGTGGGCATAGATGAAACATACCTCAACATAATAAAGGCTGTATATGACAAACAATATTGTTGAAATGGCCATACTACACAAAGCAATATACAGATTCAGTGCAATTTCCATAAAATAACCAATTTCATTTTTCACTAAAGTGGAACAAAATAATTTTAAAATTTGTGTGGAAATGCAAAAGACCTCAAATAGCCAAAATAATCTTGAGAAAGAAGAGTAGAGCTGGAGAAATCACACTCCCTAACTTCAGGCTATACTGCAAAGCTACAGTAATCAAAACAGCATGATACTGGCACAAAAACAGATACATAGATCAATGGAACAGGATAGAAAGTCCAGAAATAAACCCACACAATTATGGTCAATTAATTTATGGTAAAGGAAGCATGAATAAACGATGGAGAAAAGACAGTCTCTTCAATAAGAAGTGCAGGGAAAACTGGACAGCCATATGTGAAAGAATGAAATTAGAACATACAGTAACACCATAATACAATAATAAACTAAAAATGGATTAAAGACCTAAATAGAAGACCAGGCACTGTAAAACTCCTAGAGGAAAACATAGGCAGAACACTCTGACATAAATTGTACCAATATTTTTTATCTGTTTTTTATATCAAAGGAAATAAAAGCAAAAATTTAAAAATGGGGCCTAATATAATTTTTATCAACAAAGCAGAAAGACAACCTACTAAATGGGAGAAAATATATGCAAATATTATGACCAACAAGAGGTTAATATCCAAAATATAGAAACAGTTTATTCTACTCAATTAAAAAAAAAAAAAAAAAAAAACCAAAAACAAAACCCAAACAACCCAATTAAAACATAGACAGAAGCCCTAAATAGATTTTTTTCTGAAGAAGACATACAGGTGATTACACATACCATTCTTTTCCCATTGAATTGTCTTAGCGTCTTGTTTAAAGTAAATTGATTGAAAATGTGAGGGGGTTAATTGCTGGGCTCTCAATTCTATTCCGTAGATATATATGTGTTTTCTTATACCTGTACCACAAAGGCTTGTTTACAGTAGCTCTGTAGGGAGTTTTATAAGTTTTTGTTTTTGTTTTTGTTTTCCTTTAGGGTCCCTTTCATTTCCCTATGTATCTTAGGATCAGCTTGTCAGTTTTTCTGAAAAAAAGTAATTTAGAATCTTGATAGAAATTACTTTGAAGCTGTTGAGCAATTTGGGGAGTATTATTATTTTATCAATATTAAGTTTTACAATTCATGAGCATGGATATTCTTCCATTTATTTATGTCTTCTTTCTTT
Source organism: Camelus ferus (assembly GCF_009834535.1). NCBI lineage: Eukaryota > Metazoa > Chordata > Mammalia > Artiodactyla > Camelidae > Camelus > Camelus ferus. The sequence continues at coordinate 18,105,725 of NC_045696.1, read as the reverse complement.
TAAAAATGTTTTGTAGTTGTCAGTATGTAACTTTATACCTAAGTAATTTATTCTTTTTGATGCTATTCAAGTAGAATTGTTTTCTTAATTTCATTTTTGGACTATTGTTAATGTGTAGAAATACAATTGCTTTTTTTGAAATGGTAGCAGTGGTTATCTTTATTTACTGTTTTTAGTTTTTTTGAAGTATAGTTGGTTTACAATGTTGTATTAATTTTTGGTGTACAGCGTAGTGATTCAGTTATATTCTTTTTCATTATAGGCTATTACAGATACTGAGTATACGTTCCCTGTGCTGTACAGTAGGACCTTGCTGTTTATTTTATATATAGTAGTTAGTACCTGCAAATCCTGAACTCCCATTTATCCCTCTGACTTCTATTTCTACCTTGGTAACCATAAGTTTGTTTTCTATGTCTGTGAGTCTGTTTCTGTTTTGTGAATAAGTTCATTTCTGTCCTTTTTTTAGATTCCACATTTAAGTAATATCATGTGGTATTTTTTTTAATCTTTCTGACTTACTTCACTTAGTATGACAATCTCCAGGTACATCCATGTAGCTGCAAATGGCATTATTTTATTCTTTTTTATGACTGAGTAGTATTCCATTGTGTGTGTGTGTATGTGTGTGTATTACAACTTCTTTTTTTAAAATATATTTTTATTGAAGTATAGTCAGTTTATAATATGTCAATTTCTGGTATACAGCACAATACTTCAGTCATATAGGAATACACATATGTTCATTTTCATATTCTTATTAACCATAAGTTACTACAAGATATTGAATATAGTTCCCTGTGCTATACAGTGCAAACTTGTTTATTTCTTTTATATATAATAGTTAGTATCTGCAAATCTCTAACTCCCAATTTATCCCATCCCACCCTTTTCTCACCTGGTAACTAAAAATTTGTTTTCTATGTCTGTGAGCCTATTTCTGTTTTGTAAATTAGTATGTTTGGCTTTCTTTTTTTAGATTCCACATGTAAGTGATATCATATGGTATTTTTCTTTCTCTTTCTGGCTTACTTCACTTAGTATGACAATCTCCAGGTACATCCATGTAGCTGCAAATGGCATTATTTTATTCTTTTTTATGACTGAGTAGTATTCCCTTGCATAATATACCACAGCTTCTTTATCTAGTCATCTGTCGATGGATATTTAGGTGTTTCCATGGCTTGGCTATTGTAAATAGTGCTGCTGTGAACATTGGGGTGCATGTATCTTTTTGCATTAAGGTTCCCTCTGGATATGTGCCCAGGGATTGCTGGATCATATGGTAAATCTATTTTTAGTCTTTTAAGTAATCTCCATACTGTTTTCTGTAATGGCTACACCAAATTACATTCCCACCAACAGTGTAGGAGGGTCCCTTTTCTCCACAGCCTCTCCAGCATTTACTGTTTGTGGACTTTTGAATGATGGCCATTCTGATTGGTGTGAGGTGATACCTCATTGTAGTTTTGATTTGCATTTCTCTGATAATTAGCGATAATGAGCATTGTTTCATGTGCCTATTGGCCATTTGTATATCTTCATTGAAGAATTGTTTGTTTAGGTCTTCTGCCTGTTTTTGGATTAGGCTGTTTTTTTTTTTTTTTTCTTGTTAAGTTGTATGAGCTGTTTACATATTTTGGAAATTAAGCCCTTGTCATTCTTATCTTTTGCAAACATTTTATCCCATTCTGTAGGTTGTTTTTTTGTTTTGCTTATGGTTTCATTTGCTGTACAAAAGCTTATAAGTTTAATTAGGTCTGATTTGTTTATTTTTGCTCTTATTTCTGTTGCTTGGGTAGACTGCCCTAGGAGAACACTGCTGAGATTTATGTTGGATAATGTTTTGCCTATGTTTTCTTCTAAGAGGTTAATAGTATCTTGTCTTATGCTTAAGTCTTGAAGCCATTTTGAGTGTATGTGTGTGTGTGCGTGCGTGTGTGTTTGTGTGTGTGTGTGGTGTGAGGGAGTATTCTAACTTCATTGATTTACATGCAGCTGTCCAGATTTCACAACAGCATTTGCTGAAGAGACTGTCTTTACTCCATTGTATGTTCTTGCCTCCTTTGTCAAAGATCAATTGACCAAAAGTTTGTAGGTTTATTTCTGGGCTTTCTGTTCTGTTCAGTTGATCCATATGTCTGTTTTTATACCAGTGCCATACTGTTTTGATTACTGTAGCTCTGTAGTATTGTCTGAAGTCTGAGAGGGTTATTTCTCCAGCTTTATTCTTTTTCTTCAGTAATGCTTTGGCAATTCCAGGCTTTTGTGATTGCATATACGTTTTAGGATTATTTGTTCTAATTCTGTGAAAAATTTCATATATTTTTGATGTATTTACCAATTCTATAAATGGAATCCAAGTTTTATTAGGACCCCAGGTTTTAAGTGTATTTTGGAGGGAAAAAAGCATGACTGGACTATGTGAGTAATCTGTTATAAAATAATTAAAATTTTCTCTAAAACAAGTTGAATATAGGTTGCCTATATCTGTATTCACAAGAAAACTTTGTTTTCTAAGAGGAATAAAGATATATTAATTGCCAGACATGGGAGAAATCTGTGCAGGAAAATCAAGTACAAATACTTGACAAATATATACCAGACAAAACCAATGCATTTTTTTCAATCTAGGTTTTAATATTTATCCATGGATAACCTAAATCCTACTAAAGTATCTTGTTTTAATGATACTAGGCATTTATCACCTCCTAAATATATTCATGGGGTCAGTATTATCACTGTTTTTTCAGTGATCATGTGAGAAATTAGCTGATATTTTAATTAACTTGCATTGTTTTTTAATTTTGTTTTTATCGAAGTGTAGTTGATTTACAGCATAAGTTTCAGGTGTACCACAAAGTGATTCAGATTTTTTTCAGATTCTATTCAGTTTATATATTATTATGAGAAACTATAGTTCCTTGTGCTATAAAGTAGGTCCTTGTTGTTTGTCTGTTTTATATATAATAATGTGTATATACTAATCCCAGTCTCCTAATTTATCCCTCCCCTACCTTTTCCCCTTTGGTAACCATTGTTTTCTCTGTCTCCAAGTCCATTTTTTATTTTTAAATAACATTTGTATCACTTTTTTTAGATTCCACATGTAAGTGATATCATATGATAACTTGCATTTTTAAAGCAGTTTATTTAAGATGTCAGTAATAGGGAATTCACTTAGAAGTTTGATTTAAAAAGCCTCTTTGAACTCTTTATGTTGGAAGAAGTTTTACAAGCAGGGGATGTGTGATTTTGTAGTAAGCGTATTTTGGAAGGTAGCATTTCACCTAGAAAGAAAAAGGCAGCAGCAGCAAACACCAATAAAACATTCTCATATGAATGTATTTGCAGTGAGACACTTCACATTAAAAACCAAAAGCAAACAAACACAAAAGCTTTGTGCACAATTAAAATTCCAAATAATAATGAAAACAAAGATGTTCTATTTTCCTGTACCATACTTTCATTTGAATAAAATATTCAAACTTCAAATTCACATGTTTCTTCAGGCATTAGATAACTATTCTGTAGGAAGCTTTGACCCTTTTATATTCTTCAGATAGTAATGTTTTCAACAAGTAATGCTAAAAAAGATACCTTTCTTCCATTACTTAATAAAATTGGTAATCATGCTGCCTGGAGGATTTTGTTTTCCAATTTCCTCCCCTGCTGTAAGGCGACTGTAACTGTGATTCACAGCACATCAAGGCAAATTCGAAGAGATTTCTTTTCTTCATTTAGATGTTGACTGTTTTAATTTAGCATCTTAAAAATTCTAGGTTTTTCCAGAACACAGAGTTTATCCTGGGGTATATAATATATGAATATGAGTATTATTGCACATAATCCTAATTTACTGAGATCCCATTCCTTTCTCACTTATTTATCTATTTGTTCAACTAATATTTATGGGAAACCCCCTCATAAGGTAGGAATTAGCAGGCACAGGGAAGTTAATGATACATCAATCTCTGACGTCTCACTGCCTAGAAAGTAAAATAAGAAATGCGGTGAAGTATTTTGGTACAATGTCAGCCTAGTGGCACAAACAAATCTCATTTTGTGTTAGATTTATTTATCAGAAGTTGAGTAACTTTTTAATTATTCTTTTCCCAAATTCTCGATATCTAACCATTCATTGTTTTGGACCTTTGCCTTTGTCTGTTCAGGCTGCTGTTATAAAAATTCCATAAAGACTAGTGGCTTCTACATCACAAAAATTTATTTCTTACAGTTTTGAAGTCTGGGAAGTCCAAGATCAAGGCACCAGCAGATTCACTGTCTGGTGAAGGCCCATTTCCTGGTTCAGCAGCAGTTGTCTTCCCGCTGGGTCCCCACATAGCAGAAGGGAGGTGGCAGCTCTCTGAGGTCTCTTCTATTAGGGCACTAATACCATTCAGGAAGGCTCCATCCTCATGGGCAGTCACTGTCAGAAACGCATGCTGTAGAGACAAGACTGAGGGTAAGACTGTATGACTATACAACCTTTAGCTAAAACCTCAGAAAAGACTAAAAGTACATAAAGTCATGCAGAGTCTCATCTCTAGAGCATGCTTTCTTGACAGTGAGTCTTAATTCTAATGTTTTGCTGCCTTAGAGAGGCAGATGATTATCAAAATATTCTAGTCCTTATTACTTTTTGTTTAATAATTCTTCCCTCCATTTATTTCTCAGTTCTTACATTATACTATAAGCAGCAGGAAGAAATAAAGCCCCACCTTCAGTGCTTTGTTTGGCAATCTCCTTAGCAATATGACCAAATTCATCACTTACAGGTTCTGCTTTCCACATAAATGGAGGCAAGAATTTTATTAAATATTCTACCACTACGTAACAAGACTATCTCTAACAAGGCTCTCTCTTTATTCAGTTTCTAATAACAGACTCCTCACCTCACTGGCAGCACATTCATATCTGAATTTCTACTAACAGTATGTTCATGTGATTTAGACTTTGTCTGTAGTGCTCCTCAAAATTCTTCCAGCCTTTGCTGAGTTTCTGGTTACAAAGTTGCTCCTCATTTAAAATATCTGACACAGCAGCATCTCATTCTCGTGTACCAATACCATATAAGAATTGTATTGATTACAGGTAAATCCCAAGTTTCATCCACACTCAGGGAGAGGGGATTGGACAAGGATTTGGCTCATCGGGGGTCACTTTTAGGAGTGTCCACCACTGTCATGGTCTTGTTTGTATCAGTGCCATTTGAGCACATGCTAGTGGGAATGTATTTGAGAAATGGATAATATCAAGACATTATACTGCAAATTACCATCCTCAGACATGTGATGCTCTCGTGCATTGTTATGTGAAGACACAAACAGTGAGAAGAAATTATACTAATCAGTTCACTGAAGCAGTTGACGCACAAACTAAAGATCAGTATAAACTCTGATGTGCTTTGAAATGTGTCACAGTAAACAGCCAATTAGCTGTTAATTTATGATAAGCTTTTATCTTGTTAGGAAAGATAACAATCTTTTGTGTGTCTTGTCAGCCTTAGGAAATAACTGCTTTTTTTCCTACACAACAAAGTAAAAATAAAGAAACAGTAGTTTTCTGTGTGAATGTAGAATATGTCAGAAAACTTCTATAAGCAGCAAGAAGAAATAAAGAAATAAAGGAAAAAATATTCCTAATTAAATTTTATTATTTAAATATTTACAGAGTGTCTGTTATTGACCAATCACTATCCTAGGAAAAATAGGTGATTAAGTTATCATATTGTCTTCTAGGAGACAAGGGATCAAAGAGATGTGAAAAGATAAAATACGAGAAGACAGATATACCCCCCGTCCCGGGGGGTGGGAAGGGACTGGGAGTTCAAAATGTAGAATAGATAAACAAGATTGTACTGTGTAGCACAGGGAAATATATACAGGATCTTGTGGTGGCTCACAGAGAAAGAGAATGTAACAATGAATGTATGTATGTTCAAGTATAACTGAAAAATTGTGCTCTATACTGGAATTTGACATAACATTGTAATACGACTATAACAAAAAATGTTAAAAAAATTTGTTTTTTATAAAAAAAAGTCAGATATAAAGAAGGTAAACAAAAGATAAACTGGGCATAGATGAATAAATAGAAAGCAAAATAGATTATTTCTCTTCTATGAAGGCAGGCATTTGGAACTAGATTACTGATGTAATTAGGACCCACAGGAACTGCATGAGCCTCAGTGAAGCAACTTCACAGAAAAGCCGCTCTCTCCCATATAACTTGTGAATTCTGTGAGAGTACTTGACAAGGGATGAAATCCTGCATTGTATAACTGCTAGGTAATTGACCCAAGCAAATCCTACTAGAATAGTCTATCCGTTTTCCTCTTTAAATGAAATCAATACCAGGAGAAGCCATATCTTCAGTCCTTACCAGCTATCATTTTATCTGTCTGCTAATAACCCAATAGCATTTTGTTGAGTAGGAAGAAAATACAGGATCCATTCTGGCTTACATTGGGATAGAGAGGATCAGGAACCAAAAAAAAAAAAAAGAACAAAAACAAAAACAAACAAACAAACAAACAAAACAAGTGGGAGAGGAGCCTGGATGTTAGGAAAGAGGAAATGGATGCTAGAAATGGAAGTCTGAATTGATCCAAGTCCAAAGAATAAATTTTATGTTGTGAACCTAACTGCAAGTATTTCCTTAGCATTAATAAAATGCCAGATGATTCTCCATTGTTTTTCATATATTACCTCATTTAAATCTCATAATAACTGTTATATAAATATTATTTTTATTATCTCAATTTTATAGATGAAGAAATCAAAGATTACAGAGGTTAAATAATAAATAATTTATTATCTCAATTTTATAGATGAAAAGAATCAAAGATTACAGGAGGTTACAGAGTACAGTTTACTCTATAAGATTAAATTGTAGTAGTAAAGGTTGCATATCAGGTAAAAAAATGAAGCAGGACTTCAATTCAAGCAACCTGACTCAAGCTTTTTACAGTTCATCATCACAGAGTGTATTTTACAGATGTGGAACCAGATTCATTGAATATACTTACTATATTAAGGATTCAAAATTGCCACAATGCTTAGTTAAATGGCAGTATGATGGAGACAGTCACTGTTGCATCTTTAGCTCAGTTGCATTTATTTCTGGCATTTCCCTGGCGTGTGATATTGCTTTCAATTAGGTCTCTTGGCCAGGTTTTGGGAAAGGCAATTTCTCTAACTTCCCTTGGCTGTCGCTAGTACGGTACTTCTCTGTATACTTCAGAATTATGTGAGGGTCTGCCAGTTATCAAGTCTGTCCGTTGTAATCATGCGTTTTCATGTGTGCGTGTGTGCGTGTGTGTGCGCCTGTGATGAATATTGGACTCGATAACGTGACACCCATGTGCTCCAACTCTAAAGGTTGCTGTGATAACACCCCAGGTTTCTCAGTATCGGTGACTGTTTCAGGTGAGAGATTTGTGTTTTCAAGTGAATTAAATGGCTTAGGATCCTTTGGAGGAAAGCTGACAAATTCATTACAGGATGCATGTGTCTTTGTGTTGTAGGGTCCTTTCTCATGGGGGTTTGTCCTTTCACTCAGTCACGTAGTTCTGAATCTGAACTTCAGCACCTGGGCAAAGGGTCATGACATTTTATTAAAATGGCTTCCCCAGGCTCCTGATCATTTATTTTTAATTTATTTTGTTTTCATAGATAAAGCAATGCCCTGTTTGTTGCTAATTTATCTTGGCCCTAAGAATAATGTTTTGATAACCATCCCCATTGCTCTCAGTGGTTGTGCCTGCCCTCCTGTTTCCCTCTTTCTCATACTCTCCCATTACGATAATGTTTTCCTTTTTCTTCATACTTAAGTATCCATATGCAATCTCTATTATTTTATGATTTTATCATCCCCTTTCTCTCAGGAATTTTAGTTCTGCAACAGTATCTCCAATAGGTCATTGTAATCTGTAGAGGACAGCCAACATTGAGCTTCTAAATTGAGCTTGTTTTAATCGAGTAAAAAACCTCAGGTCAAAACTACATTTTGTGTTTGGAAAATTACTGAGAGGCCAATACCAAGAGAAACTTGTACAAGAATACCCTTTAGATTGAACTAATAAAAAACATGCCTGATATATTTAAGATATATATATATATATATACATACATATGCATGTATTTAAAAAATATGAATGTGAATGTGTGTATATGAAATACAGGAATAGACTGTAGTAGCTGAGAACAACTGTAAGAACTTTGATTTTGCGTTACAATGAAGTATAAAGTAATTCTAGAATTTTGAAAAGATGACTGATGTCATCGTTCTTAAAATGTCTCCTGTTTTGAGATTATATGGTAGGGAGTCAAGGGTAGAAACATTGAGTTCAATTAAGAACCTGTTGGATAAATCAAGTGAGAAATGATGGTGGATGTAACTTGGATGGTAGCAATGGAGCGGGTGGTTAACGGTCAATAGTGGATATAATTGAAAGTAGAGCAGGTAGAATTTGCTAGTAGATTGAATTCATACTCCAAAGAAAGTGAGTATTCAAGAAAAATGATAGTGTTTCAGACTGAATAATGCAGAATGAAGTTGCCATTGATACAGTGAGGCAGAATGTGGGAGAAGGTAGGCTTTGAGGGAGGAACAGGTTTGTTTTTTAGATAATTTAAGTATGTTAACTTTTAGACATCTAATTAGTAATAATATGTAGTTGCTTTTAGAAGTTTATAGTTTGGATAAGTGTTCCCAGTTGTAAATATCCATCAGATATATTCACATATTGATGTTATTTAAAACAAAAGTCTGGATGAGATCACCAAGGAGTGAGTGGGTAAAAATGACATAAGAAAAAAGGGGTGTTCCCTGGGCTACACTGAGTATTACTGGAGATTGTGGGAAAAGTGTGCTCATCAAAGGGAATTCAAACTTGGTTCTAGATATTTTTTCGAGGCTAATATATTCAACTTTAATTTGCAGATTTTTTTTAAATAGCCATTTCTCTCTTTCCAGTGAATAGAGTAATAGATATGAAATGGTAATGGATACCTCAGAATTACTGAGTCACTCAGTGGCTATTAGAATGGATCTTCCAAAACACAAATGAACACATCAATTTGTAGTTGCATCTCGCACGTTATATTGTGTTCAGTTGACTTTTACACCATAGCTGTTACTAGTGTATAAGGATACCCTGAGTGAGCCCCAGCTCATCCTAGGATTGTAAAATATTAGAAATATTTAATGTATTTTTCTTAGAACTGTTTTGGGACTTACTTGGCAAGAAAAAATAGAAGTCACTATGATTTTTTAAAATACACATCCATAATAAAGTAAATAGTTGTGAGAAATAAACTATGCAAAAATTATTATACTACTTGAATAAATATGAATTTATATAGATCATCCTGTATGCAAAGCAACTTTTCCTAATTGTCAGAGACATTAATAAATATTTATTGAATATTTACTGTAAGCTATATATTGTTGATTTTTTTTTTAGATCAAAGATGCCTAAGATATACTTTCTGCCTTTGAAAATGTACAATCTCTTAGGGGAAGCAAATGTATCCTAAAGATATCCATATCCTAAATATAGTGATAAGCATATTTAAGGGCGTATGTGAATGTAAGTAAAATGTTTTATGTATTGGAACTACTTCTATACAGTGTACGTGAAATTAAAAAAAGGATAAAATACTGCCCTGCTCATTGAGTGTGAAATGCTTCAGTAATTTCATTCACATAACTCACGTGCACTATATCAGAGTGCTGTTTTAGAGGAATGAATGAAAGCATTGAGCAATCAGTTTGAACACATGGGTAATACTTTAATTGAAGTCCTAAGATGAAGCTCGGGGCGAAGGCACTGCTGGAATGCCATAGAACAGTAATATGTGTTCACACCACCAGTGACAGGCTGGCACAGTGGGCTTCATCCACAGGTTATTTTTCCCCCCAGGAGACATCTCAGAGGGGCTTCAACAAAGTATTAACCACAGTGTAACCTGGACCTACATGTTCCCTTTCTAGTGGGTTCAAAGAAGTCTCTATAATCAGTTCCTCAAAATTGGAAGTGAGCCCACTGTGAGAAAATTGACAAATGTTGTTTACCTGCTGGGTGGAAAAATGGAAAAATATCTACCTAAGGGTATATTTGTTTTGATCTTGCATTGTGCCTGGTGATTACACAGCAACTGGAAACTGGCTGTATGGCAGGAAATCAGGAGGTGGCCGCACACTCACAGGAACTCAGTGCTGGCAAACAGATATTTCTTTGCTGCCAAAAGTTTCTTGCTCACCACAAAGCTGGGTGACTTCAAGATGTTAATATACCCTGCAGCTGTAGCGTGGACTATAGCTTAAATACTGGAGAGAATCTCCACTTCTCTGTGAGAATTTCTGGGATTCAAATAGGAATTTGCGAAAAGAGAACCCTTTTAAATTTAATCCATTTAAAATCAGAGTTTAAGCACCAAAACTGTTACTAAAAAGATGTTTGGGAGGAAGATTTTTGGACTATTGCAGACCTATTAAATGATGTGACCTCAGGAAGCTCCATATTTATTAGAACCCTCTTTCCATATGTCATGAAGAAGTCATGCATTTCTTTTTAAATATTGCATAATGCAGTTCCCTTGTGTTGTTCCATATTCAGAAGTAGGAGGAGCCTCTTTCAGGATGTTAAACAAAAGGCAAGACAGAACAGCATTAGGTTAGAAATGTAGCCCACAAGTTGTGCAGCAAGAAATGACTGATGCTGCAGGTGGGTTTCCAGTGTAGATGGAAAGAGTTTGCATGTCTCAAGCAATGAAAATAAATACAACCCCAAATGGGCAGAGGTTTCACGTGGCGTGGAGGAACTGGGTCTGTCAGAGTTGATTGGAGTACAGTAAGGAATGAAGCACAGACGATAAAAGGGATGTATTTGTTTTTCAACCTGAAAGAAAGGAACCATTCGGCAACCATCCTTAAACACTGACAGATAAGAATGTGCCAGGATGTAAATTCCACATGGACAGGGAGCTTAATAGGTTTTGCTCATTGCTTTATCAACATCACCTAAAATAGTGTGTGGCTTATATGGTACTCACGACATATTTGTAGGTTTGAATGAATGAATAAAGCTGGGAATATGAGAGTTTTATGGAAGCCAAAAAAAAAAAAAAAAAAAAAAGAAACACTTGGTAACAATGTAAAAAGTCTTATCATTTTGAAAATGAATAAAATATCAAGTTGAGTCTGATATTGGAGACATTAGATAAGATACCTAGGATTTGTTGGAAGTGTACTTAAATCTCCCATTTCTTTTCCCTGACAGAGACACAGAGTTAACAATTTCCCTGGGCCCATATTTCCCTACCTTAGTGTGTCTCATTCCATCCAATTGCCTTTTTGACAGTCTCTAAAAGTTCAAGATTTTATATTCCTCTTAAAACTTAGTATCTATTCTATTCACTTAAGGATAAATTAACTTTCTAGCTGATGAACCCATTCTTAGTATGTTGATATGAATGACACTGAAAAATTATAGTTAGTTGTCCCTGGTGTGTGTACTTTAGATAGATAGATAGATGATAGATAGATAGATGATAAATACACAGATACATGGAAAGAGGGTGGATATAGATATATAGACATTTCAAATATTTAGAAGTCTTCAAACTTTCAAAACCAAAAGGAGGGCTCCAGCCATCTCCAGCCTTCTAGGAGACTGTTCATGAACATTTTTTTTTTTACTAAAAGAGCGTGCTCTAGTTATTTCCACATCATATAATTAAACTCAAGTTACATCCATAGTTTCTTATTTAAAAAATGATAGTCTGTTACTTGTGATAGTATTATAAGTTCCAGGTAATCTTGACAATATTTTCACCTTGCATAATGAAACTGAGACAAGAGAAGATCCAGAGCTTAAAATGCCACATTCTAGATCATATGGAGATTGAAATGCTTTTTCCTGTAATAGGCCATTATAAATGTAGACTGGGAATTTTTTTCAAAAAAAAAATTAATTATTATATATTATAGATATTAAGCATTTATCTGTATGAATCCAGTCATTCATTTTTATGAGTACAGAATATCATAGGGTTCCATGTGCACCTTAAGATTGTTTTACACTACAAAGAGAATGGTCTTAACTGTTTCAAAAGTGTCTTGACAGTGAACATGACTATATTTCCTCTACGTATTTTATTATTTCAGATTACAAAAATTCATTATTCACCAAAGTCATAAATATTTCTATTTCTGGAACTGATTATACATGGATTATCCCTGCTACAATGCTATAGCTGGGGATTAATGTAGAAATTATTTACATCTTTCTTTTTCCACCAAATTATTTGACTAATGGAGAAGTTGAATGCCACAGAGGTCTCTGGATTTCGCCAGGACCACACAGTTGAAGAGGGCTGTGTTGGGATTTTTAAAACATGCTTTCTAAATTTGGGGCGGCTCTGTCTTATCTACTCCACTAGTGCTTTTCAAACTTTTCTGAGACCACTGGACACAGAAATTTTTAGGATCAGGATTCTGGTGTTTCTGAACATTCTGGCCCCAGATTCAACTGGGCTGAGTTATGCTTTATTCTTTTCCATTTCCTGCTTTTATGGTAAATTTTGCTAAAATGCTTCCCCTTGCTAAAATCTTTATAAACCTTTATACTAGAAAACAACTCTTAAGTATGATTAATATTATTGGATGAACCCTCCTCCTTTCAGGACAAGAAACGTAACCACCCCCATACATGGTCATGTATGTGACACTAAATATATCCCTACAAATAATGACAAAAGTGTCCCCTGTTTATTATCAGGGAAGTCATCTGACCATTTGACCCAAAATCTCTGTCTTCAGTCAGTAGAACATACTAGTAGATTGTGTCATTTTGAGATTGTAAAGAATCTCCAGAAGTTGACAAAGCCCAGGTGAGAATGAACTAAAGTAATTTCAGCTGAAAGCCCAACGCAAGAAGAGAAGAGCGGCTGGTGATCAGACTCCAGGCATTGTTAAAGAGTAGGTAAGAGGGGAAGTGTGGGACAAATGAAAGCAAGAATTTGTGGATATATATTTAAGGCTATATTGAAGAAAATTTTCATGTGTGCTCCAAACAACACTGGAGCATAAAGAATTATGGAGCATAAAAATCCTATGTTTTCTCATTATGGATGGCTTGGCTTCTGAATCCATGAATTATTCATTCTTCAGATCTGATACTAGATTCCTACACTGAGCACCAACCTGCCAGGTGTCCGTCTATTCTCTTGTCCTCGGTAGTGGCTAGTGGAGCACAGCAAACCCTGTGGGAAGTGTAACCTTTTCCCTATGACTTACCCAAAGGTACCCACTTGTTATTTTCAAATCAGATGAAACACAGGGTCTTAACTCTTTTAGTAAATTATTATTCTAATTGACGTTCACTGGTTTCAGAGGATTCTATAATAGCATTAATTTTCCTAAACTCTAAACAAAGGTTCAGGACTCATCAGAGTCATGGCAAATAAGTTACCAATAATATATTTTGTTCCAATTGTGATGTTAATTTACTTATCGTCAGAGAGTTCATCAAGCATTTCTCTTAAAATACCTATTCTTCTGGCTACATATTATCATGGAGAATTTCTCCTCTACCCTAGACAGAGAAATCGGTGCCGGATTTATTGGTTAGAAAAAGTCAACTACAGAATTGGATAAAACATGTGAGGCACTATCTTTAGTGATTGAACAGCTTTGCTGGACTCTGTCCTTTGGCAAAAGTAATTACATGAGAAGAACTCCAAGGTCAGTCCTCAAGTAAACCTGGCATTCTTCCTAGAAGCCCTTTGGAGCTGGAAGCAGAGAGATGAACCCCACATGGGACATCCACCTCACTGAGTGCAGGAGGCTGCTGAAGCTAATGGGATTGGTAGGGCAAGACATGTAAGAAGAGGAAGATTCAGATTCTCCATGGATTGTCCATCAAAATACATTGTGTTCTTGGTTGAAGTCTGGACTACACCTGAAAAGTGTGAGACTCTGAGGGGCTGTTGACATGCTAGAATTGTCTTCAAAGTGAGATCTGCTGAATCTAAATGCTTCATTATAAAGGAAGCCAACTACATAGTTATCCACAGAAGCTCTAGCACGCCCATCAGACAGAGTGGTTGAGACAGATTGAATCCCTGAATTTCCGTTATATCCTAGACATTCAAGGATGATCTGATCAGTACAAAGAATAGAAGACAAGTGTATAAATAACAAAATTGGAGCAGAAATTAACCATATAAATAAATGTTAAACAATTAGGGAAATATTTACAAATGTATACAAATGCATTAGAATTACTGAGACAGTATGGTTAAAGGATATCAAAAATTTTGAAGCAGTACCTAGGAAAATAGGAACAAATTCTCAGAGGGAAAAAATGGGAAGATAGTTGGAAATTTGCCACAACCAGAAATCTCTCCCAAAAAAGAAAAGTCAATTTTAAAGCTCCATGTAATGTTCTGGATTGAAGTAGGCAGAATTCTTAAGTTGGCCTCAGGATCCTACCCTCAGGTCTTCATTCTACTACACCTTTATTGTCGGTGGGATTGTTATTTTAATGGAATATTATTGTATTATATGGCAAAAGTGAAGGAATTTTGCAAACATAATAAAATTTTCTAAACAACTGACTTCTAGTTAATCGAAGAGAGATTATTTTGCATGAGCCAGACTTAATCAGATGAGTACTTCAATGACAGAAGTTGAAGAGACTGGAACAACAGCAGACTTTTTTCTGCAGACAAAAGAAAAATGCCGTATTTTGGAGGGGGCCGTGTGGTAGGTAACTGCAGGAGGCTTCTGGCAGTGAAGCACCTTGGTTCTATACCTTGCAAAGAACTTATTTCTGGCAATGATAAGCTGGCTTGAAAGAGGACACAGAGCCTTGAATGAGATTTCAGCCTGATGAGATGCTGAGCAGAGGGTCCAGCCAACCTGTGTACAGACTCCTGGTCCACAGAGCTGATAAACTTATGTTGTGTTAAGCCACTGAATTTGCCGTAATTTGCCATACAGCAACAGAAAATTAGTAACAGAAATTAAAGGTAAAAAGCTGTCCAACTTCTAATATAAAGTTTTCACAGTCCTAGCAATGAATCTATAAAAGGAGAGCATTAAAAGAAAGGACAAGAAAAATCACAAGGCAACCATGTTATTAAGACCTAATACACCTAACACACCTAAGGCAATCAAATCATGTAATTTGCTACATTAGCCAATTAAACACTTCATACTTATAGATGCCAGCAGTATCTTTTCATGTAAATTAACAACCATTTATGAGAAACAATTTCAGTAGAGGATGAATAGGAGCTTAATAATGAGGAAAGTCTAGGTAAACATCTAATAATAATCTAAATCCAAATTTCAGTGCCTAAGCATAACAAAGGTAGATTCCTAACTCATGCAAGCTCTGATGTGCATCCGGCAGCTCTTTGGGGCTTATGTTTCTCCACATGGTGACTCAGATATCTTGGTTGTTTATTTCTTACATCAGGATGGATCTATACCATGGACAAGGAGGATATAATCTAATCTTCATGCAGGCAAAGTTCCTGTGAGGATATAGACAATCTGTGATAAGATGTACTAATGGAATATTTCCCAGTTTAACATATTCTAGCATGTTCTACAGAAAATGTATTCTTTCACCTTGTTTTCAGTAAATGAGACATCTGTAAGAATTACATGTCTCAAAGTTCAGTTTTGCAAATATGTTAGATCTGGTCCTGTAAGAAACATACAAAAACCCACATCACACTGGGAAAAAATATTTCTGCCATAGATAATATAAAAATAATTTATACCTTGATATGAAAAAATTAAAAGAAAAATTGTACGAAAGACATAATCTATTGGGGGAAAATGGCAAAAGCACAAATACAAGTTTCAAATAAGAATTATAAATGCTATGATTCAAATGTTTGTGTACTTCCAAATTTCATATATCAAAAACTTAATGCCCAAGGTGATTATCCTAGTAGATGTGGGGCCTACTGGAAGTACTTAGGTAATGATGGATTAAGGCCCTTATAAAAGAGGCCCCATCCAAGTAGCCTGTTCTTTTCACCACGTGAAGACACAGAATTCTGCATTCTACAACGCCAGAAATACATGCTGGTTATAAGCTACCTAGTCTATGGTATTTTGCTAGAAAGCTTGAATGCATTAAGACAGTAAATAAAGAAATTCAAATTAAGTCATAAGACGTAATTTTCACTAATCAAATTAGCAAAAAAACCCAAACAAACAAACAAAAAAACCTCTAATGTGGAAATGCATACTTTCACACATAAGGTATATACTATTTCAATCACAACTGTTTCCAAAATTGTAAAGTGGGAACAATATACATAACACAAATGGCCATTAATAGGGAGTTCATTAAAAATTAAAATTGATAATCAGTGAAATGATGTGCAGCTCTGTGTAGACAAATGAAAAATAAAATCCTTCAAAACATAGTATTAACTGACATTAAAAGAAGTCACAAAGGAATAAATAAAATGTAATTCAAAGTAAGATGTACAAGTCAAAAATCTACAAATAAATGTAAATATTGTGTAGTTCAGTAATTCACTCATATTACTTGAGTAACTAACACAAATAATCTAGAACTACTCTAAACTTGAAAATATGCTTTTCAGCCATTTTGGACATCGAGTACTGTCAAGTTAGTATTACTTTGGCAAAGAAAAACAATAAACTTGTACTAATCCATACGGTGTAAAATTAAACAATGTCAGTCCTTGACTTGACAGTCAAAATGTGATAATTATAATTTCCTCTAAGGATTGTGCTTAGGCACTAGATTCGTAAGATAAGCCTAAATAAATATGAAATAATTTCTGCATATTGCATTTCTTATCTGATTTGAAGTCGTACTCCAGTATTACCTATGTATTTCTCTTACTCTACTCTAAATTCTAATATTGATTAGAAATTCTCAGGGCAGGCCAACTTTTGGATATTGCAGTTCTGTTATCATAGGCTTAAGGTAGGTGAGTGATTTATTACTTCACAGAGAAGTAAAACATCAAAGGATGAAGTATTAATTCAGAGGTACCCAGGCTCAAGTAGACAAATAAACATAACACAGGGGATGTTAATAATGGTCAAGTACGAGCAAAAAGAAGTATGAACAAAGGACCAAAAAAATGCAGTGTAGAAATTTTGTCTAGGAGTCTGGTGATATTGGAAGGGAGATTCAGAAGTAGAAAAACAGGTCAATCGGACAAAAATCAAAGTGTTGACAGTGTATTCCAAAATATCAAAGAACAAGGCTTAAGCAGACTAAGGTTGATTCATACCAATGGAGATATGAAATTCTGTATTGTCTATGTGGTCACGAACAACAGTCGGGAGATAGGTTCTGGCCACTCTAGAGCAAGAGATACTTGTTTTGATTGGAGTTGTGATCCCTGCTTGTGAGGTTTCTCATGGGCTGGCGGTTGTGGAGGTGGTTTACAGCAGATACCTGTAGCTCCTGACCTCTCGAAGTAGAAGTAGAAGCAGAAGCAGTGGATGAGACTTTGTGAAAGTTTTCATTTTTGACCACTATGTTTCTTCTACAGCTATTGCCTACCAGGGTCTGGACCTGGAGACTAGGTTCTGAATATGCTTAAGAAAAGAGTGGAAAACCTGCGTGCTCCTGTTTTTCGATAATAAAACACAAGCAAATGTACACACACACACACATGCTCACGCTATGGGAAAGAGAGAAGAAAGTGGTCATTGATTAATTGTATTTCTTTAAAAATTCCCTTAGCAAATTCCTACAGAATACAAATATTATTAATTTGTAGTATATAACTTCAAACAATCTTTAATGGGTACCAGGAATTTTTTTTTTTTAAGAGTTATGTTTTATTTGGCGGGAGGACTCTAGCCAGGATGACAGCCTCTCAGATCACTCTGAGGGACTGCTCCCCAGGAATGCTTTCTTATGTTAACAATAAGATTATGAAGGTGTATCTAAATTTTATCTGCAAATTATTATAGGTAATAATTTTTATAACTCTCCAATGTTCAACATAAATAATAAAATCAATAACTGTATTGAGTAAATAATTGTTTCAGCAAGATATAAATACTTACGTTTTTTCTCTTTTGTAAATTTATAAGCCAGAATTTTATAAGCACATACCATGTTCTTCAAGTTTTAAGTGTGGGGACATTTAGTTGTGTTCCAGTGCAGCAACAAAATGTGCATTATAATTTTGGTTTCCTCATTAAGAAGTAAATAGCTGTTTTCTCATCTGCATGTATATCTGTATCTATCTGTCTGTCTGTCTATCTTTCTGTCTATATATATATATATATATACACTTTAAGTAGGAGATACTTTATTTGAGTAGTAAATTCTGACTAAATGCTGGATTTAAAATACTTCTTGTTAAATATGGGGAATGTGTTTTCTAAAAACTTCAAAAATTTCAGCAATATTGACAGAGAAAGATATGAGTAAGGCAGAATATAAAATGGTTATCAACTAGAACACTTCAGATTGCAAGGTATGGCTTCAAAACAAGTTCAAATTGCTTTTCAAAGTCGATATTGGCTTTTTTCTCCATGTGCCCTCAGCACCTCAAACTCTGTGAACATCTGATAAGAAATGAAAGCACTGAGCTGGTCTGTCCTAATTTTTGTGTACAATTTTTCATCAGAGAAAACAGCTGCCAATGTTTTATGCCCAGAAACAAATTGTTTCCTTTTTTCTCTGTGTAATCAAAATCAGAAACATCAACTAAATAATAAATGTTGTGTCTTCTTTAAATATAATTTACTTATATGTTAAAATAACACTCTACATTTAAAAATCATTCTCTAGTGTTTATAAGGGATTAAAATTTTAACTAAAAATAGATTCACTTGCAGCCCAAAATATAGACAAGTAAAGATTGCAGCCACCTATATTGGGGAGAAAAGGAAATGGCAAGAATGCTTAATGTTGTTAAAGTTCAAATTGTCAGTCAACTCTCCAATGTCTTTGTTAATGGGACAAGGTAGTGGCCCAGATAATATAGCATCTCTTCCAATGGTTCATTTTATTGGCCTCGTGATATATTAATTCTTTTTTTCTCCTGCATATTTATATCTTTAATTATATTTTAATACTGTGTTGTTAAATTAAGTGTGCATTAAATGAACACAAACCAGGCCTTGAAGAAAAGCTGTATATAAAAGACTATTTAATGGAAGGTGGAAAATACTCTGTCATTAAGATTTTATTATTTTAATCCAGAAAACAGATAACCAGCACATGAATAAATATGAGACAATGACATTATTTTATTAGTGAATTTCTCCTAATTAGTATATTGAATGACTTTACATGAACTGAGAGGAAATTCTGAGAGTCTTACAAATGTCTGTTATGCTTTTGATGAGAGGCTATTAGAATGAAGGAACATCAACTGTGGTAGATGTATTTCACATACATACACAGAAGCACATATGTGTGTGTAAGTGAAAATACTGACTAGCTTGAAGTAGTAAACAAAGTACATCTCATGTCTCCCAAAAACATAAAGATGTATGCACAGGAGGAGGGTTGTCAAGAGGATGAACTGGGGAAATAAGCAAAAGCTAAATCATTCATGGATCTTAGGTGGCATTTAAGATGTTGAAATTTATGATAAGAGTGATATATGAGTAAAATATGATTTGGGCAAGAATCATCAATGAATGTTAATATGAGATTCAAAGTTTAATGAGTGATAGAATATTAATGTTGTCCCAAATATCTTCCCTAAAATTTTTAACTACAAAGTTAAACAAACAAACAAACAAACCAAAATAGTAACTACAGAGCTGAATAACTGGACCACCCTTTAACAACATAATCAAAATTAACATGACAAATAAGAGGGATGGAATCATATGCTTCTGGATGTATTACCCTGAAAAGAACACAATTTCATTTCAATAATATTTCAGCAAAAAATACCTGAACTTTATCTTGAGAAATCTCAGAAAATCCAAAATTAAGAAAAAGAAATAACATAACTTTGTAGTTTAAAAAATGTCAACTTAATGAAAGACAAAGGAAGGTTGAAGAAATTTTCCGGATTAAAAAGACTGAAATGACTGACAACTAAATGCGGTAACGGGAAAAACAGTTCCTTTAAAGAACATTACTGGGGCAAGTAACATATTAAAAAATGACTGCTGGCGATTGCATGCTAATATTAAATATAAATTTGCTGAATTTAAAATTTATACTGTAAAGAATATTCTTCCTAGGAAATACACAGTGAAGCACTAAGGGATAGTGATGCATTATGCATGCGGTTGACTCTAAAGTACTTTACAACAAATAATATGAATAATGTATATGGAGAGGGAAGGGTAGGGAGAGAGCTATGAAGGAAGGAGAATGTTAAGACAAATCTGGCAAAATAGTAACAATTTTGAGAAGAGAGTAAACGGCACTCTGGATGCGGTGAGGTGGATGAATTAGAAGAGAATCTATCTGGTTATGGACAGATGTGTTGGGAAGGTATAATAATTATCCAGGTGAGTGATGATGGTGTCCTTCCATTTGCATTAGAAGTAATAGAAAGAAGCAGAATCAAGAACTTGGTGATTTACTGTCCATAGCAAAGGGGGCATGGAATAAAAGAAAGTACTCAGGTTTTTGGTATATTCTCAGCGTTTGGAAGTGATCAGTGCACTAGGGAACCCAGGATAAGGAACCCAGGAAGAGAAGGTGTTGGGTTGGTGTGGAATGTGAAGTATGTACAGAACAATTTCATGAGAATATCCAAGGGCATTTATCTAAATGCATTTACAACTCAGGGGATGATATTGATGGAAATACATAGTTTGTCATTCATATTCAATCATCTGAAATATGCCTCTTGAATCACATGAATAGTGTAATCCCCTGATAAACACTAAGGGTTTAGCATTTGTCAGAGGAAGAAATGGAAGAAAAACTGTCATAGAAGACAAATTAAAGGAGAATTTCAAGAAGAAATAAGCTGTCAGATTTGATATAAACTTGACAAAAGTCAGGTGAAACGAGGACTGCTCTCTAAGAGTACTACAAACCTAATGACTTAACAGCAAGTTGTTATCTCACAGTTCTGGAGGCTAGCAGTCCAAGCTCAAGGTGTCCTGTCTGCAGAGTTGATTCCTTCTGAAGGCCACGAGGGTGGGGTCTGCTCCAGGCCATCTTCTCCCTTGTCTCTTCACATAGTATTCCTGATGTGTGTGTCTGTGTCTGTGTCTAAATTTCCCCCTTTATAGAGATATCAGTCATATTAGGTCCTAACAGCTGACCTCATCTTAACTAGTTACATAAACTATGACTTTGTTTATGAATAAGGTCACATTCTGAGATGTTTGGGGTTGAGGCTTCAGCAAATGAATTTTGGAGGGGCACAACTCTATACATAGCACCCAGGAACAACAAATACTCTTTAGACTGGACCAAGGAGGATTTAAGTGCAGTCCAGGTTAGGAGGTTAATAGCAGGTTAGGAGACCCAGTGGGGAAATACCAGATTATCATGGTTGAGCAAGGGAAAGTGAGGTGAGGGATTGAGGACTGCAGGACAGATGCTACACTGCAGAAGTGTGACCGCTGTGGAGAAGACAAAGATCCTAAGGAAGCTCAATTTTAAAGATAGGATGAGAAAAGTAAAAAACATGCATAAATTCTGAAAAGAAGATACAAATGCAGGATAGTGAGGGTACCAAAAGGGAAAGAAACTTGTGAGGAAAATGAGAATCCATGAGAAGTGTAGGACTTAGAGAAATACAGTATCACCAGTTTCACAGTAACAGAGCGCTAAAATTACAAATAATTTAAATCTTCACATATCATGAGTATTTCAATGAAAAAAGTATGTGAAAATGTCTTGCAAATAGTAATATGCTGTGCATATAAGTAACATTGATATTATGTTTTATTATTATGAATACTGTATCTTATTTTATTAAGTATCACTTGGAAATCATACATTTAGAGAATGAGATGATTTTTCTGGAGCCTACATAATGAAGTAAGATTTGGTACAATGTACTAGATCATGCCCCAAACTGGATATCAGACAATTTTTGTTATAGTTTTTGCTCTTCTGTTAGAGAATTCAGTGTACTCGTATCTGAAACTGAGAAATCAACCCTGGCTTTATTAGGAACATATACTTTTACGATAATCCAAAAAGATTAAAATAACTATAATTCTATATTTAAAAGTTGAAAGTTTCATTACATGTTATTGAATTTATTTTTGTCCTAATAATACAAATAAGATGAATATTCAAAAAATTTACCCACAAACTTTTAATTATAAAATTATAAATGTATTTATTCAGTGTTTATATCACAACATTAAATAACCTCTAGGATATGAATACTCCATACTTTTTGGTTCAACTATCAGCATGAATTTTTCTAGTCACAGATTTCCAGGTATGTGCTTCTTAAGCTGAAATTGAGAAAAATTAGTCAGATGTTAGTAATCCAGCTCAACTCTCTGATTAAATTCATTTGGAAAAGTAAAAAGTAACTTAAAAATAAATGAGCTAAGTTTGCTTATAAATGCTAAGCACAAAAATAAATTGGTATTTTATATTTTGTAAAGACTAATTTTTGTCGAAGAACTTGGTGTCTGAAATGGTTCATATTATCTCCCTCATGTTTTAAATTCTGACACTCATATTTATCTTGAAAACAAACCAACAAACCCAAATAATAAAAATAAAGCAAGACAAAAAAAAACCTTGTGATATCTAGAGAAATATGATAAAGTCTTGATTTTAGATTGGAAAAAGCTGTTTATGTTCTTAGGGTAAAGTTTAATAACATTTGCTAAAAGGATTATGTATGGAGAATGACCTATTGCACTTTTATACATATAAACATCAACAATTATTATATTTTAGTTTCAATTCCTTGTCTCTTTGTTGTCAGTCGCTGGAACCAAATATTAAAAGCATGAACAGCTTCTAAGTACAACCTAAATCACTCCTAAGTATTTTTGAAAAGTACATATTGCTAGTTGTTCTCTCTAATATGTGACAAAAAAATAGTGAGGATGTAGATCTCTCTGTATGTTCCTATTCTTAACCCTCACTTGCATTTTCTGGAACCCATTCTTTCTAGTTCCCTACTCACATACTTCACTCAACTATTCCTTTACTTTAGAGATAACACACTCAGGATTCATCTGTCTGAAAACATGACATGCTGTCTCATTTTGCTCACACATTCTCATCAAGTAATAGGCCAATCTCTTATTTTCCTTTGAGCCTTCACAAGTGACTACATTTGTGGCTTAAGAATCTTTTGTGACTCCTAAGCGTCATGTTTTATGTTCTGAATACTGATTTCCTCAAAAGTTTTGTGTCAGTAAGTAAATTGTTTACCTCCTTTTTTTATCCTCAGGACAGTGTTTCAGAAAAACTGAATTTTCCTTCTTATTTTGTACTTCCTTTTTTTAAAAACTTTTTTTTTATTGAGTTATAGTCATTTTACAATGTCATGTCAAATTCTAGTGTAGAGCACAATTTTTCAGTTATACATGAATGTACATATATCCATTGTCATATTTTTTTTTGCTGTGAGCTACCACAAGATCTTGTAAATATTTCCCTGTGCTATACAGTATAATCTTGTTTATCTATTCTGCATATGCCTATCAGTATCTACAAATTTTGAAATCCCAGTCTGTCCCTTCCCACCTCCCACCCCTTTTGCAACCACAAGTTTGTATTCTATGTCTATGAATCATGAGTCTGTTTCTGTTTTGTATTTATGTTCTTTTTTTTTTTTTTTTTTTTTTGATTCCACCTATGAGCGATCTCATGTGGTATTTTTCTTTCTCTTTCTGGCTTACTTTACTTAGAATGACTTTCTCCAGGGACATCCATGTTGCTGCAAATGGCATTATGTTGTTGTTTTTTATGGCTGAATAGTATTCCTAAATGTCCATCAATGAATGATTGGAGAGAGAGGATGTGGTATATTTATACTTTGTACCTCTTAATAGTGAGTTCCACGTCATGTCACTCAATGATTTTTGTCTTTAATTTCTTTATTAGTGACATGAAAGACATTGATGTCAACTCTTGTTCCTTTTGGAAAGCAGTATAGCAGAGTGAGAAAACCACTGACTTTGGAGCCAAACTGAAGTGGGTACAAATCCCAATAAGACAACATTCTGGTGAATTTGCATAATCACTCTGAAGCTAATACTTCTTATTTATGGAAAGGGAATAACATCAGTTCTTCAATATTTTACTGTTTGAACCTCTTACAGTTTTACTACGATGAAAAAAATTAAAGGCCACAATATTTTAGAATCTTAAACTTACACAGTCTTAGATGAGCATCTTTCTAACCTCAACTGAGTACTAAGCCTTTATTTTTAGCCACGTGCCTGATCATACAGGATGCCCAGTGTAGCAGACACTCTCTAAAGCTCATTTAGATCAAGGTCTCTTCTTCCATGTATAAGAAAGTTTTACATGCTCACTGCTCTGTTCATGCAAGGGTCATGTAATGGATTTTATTTATCTTTTAAATTATTTTTATTTTTTATTGAAGTATAGTCAGTTACAGTGTGTCAGTTGATGGTGTACTATAGCGGGTTTTAGACAAGCAATTGCAAGTGCAAGTCACATGCATCACTTCCAGTTTGAAGGACCAAATTGCTGATGTGAGATTCTCCAGCATATATTTGTGTGTGTGTGTGTGTGTGTGTGTGTGTCTGTGCTTGTGTGTGTG
The DNA here is from genome assembly GCF_009834535.1 of Camelus ferus. Taxonomy (NCBI): domain Eukaryota; kingdom Metazoa; phylum Chordata; class Mammalia; order Artiodactyla; family Camelidae; genus Camelus; species Camelus ferus. The sequence goes on along the minus strand of NC_045696.1, from coordinate 18,080,991 downwards.
CTGTCTAGGAAAGCCTGCACCTGCTAATGTACCTATAGCACGCTACAACCTTTCTGAGTTTGATTTCTAAATTTCCCTGTAGAATACAGTTTCCTAGAGGGTCTCCCACACCCAGTTGGGACTTTGTAAGAGTAAAAGCAAAACAAAACAGATCTTGTTGTATTAAGGTACCAAGATTGAAATTTACAGAAAAAGAAAATAAAATCTAAGACTTTTTAAAATATATATTTTTTTTATTCAGTCAGCTGACCGCTTCCCCATTATGAGACATCAGGTTTTGGAAAATCCCAATGCCAAACTCTCTCTGAAATGTAACTTGAAAATGTCTTAAAACTGGAGAAATGATTGCATTCTAAATAAATAGAATCATCCTATCCCTTTAGAGAATGTTACTATTTGTTATTATTCTGCTAAGAATCAAATCCAGTTGAAAATAGAAACCTCTTCATTCCTTAGCCAACTTCCAACTGTGATCACAGGACCTCTTTCCAAGAAAATCTTTCCACACATGCTCTATTTCCCCCTTTCTTTCAGGATAAAAAATTATATTTCCCAGTTGACAACACTGTAATTCTTTGAACCACTTAATTCTAATTTGAATGTATGCTCAAGGGGTCAGTAAAATTTGCTTAAATTTTATTTTAAAATATCTGTAAGCAATGAAGTTAACATAGCCAATTTGTATTTTAACATACGGTTCAAAAATTCCCCAAAGAAGCTGATACAATATTTTTAAAAGCTCCAATATTTATAAATATTCCCCATGAAGCTAATTATAGTTTAAATCTGTTATTGCCCCTATGTAAATAAGCTTATTTTGGTTAAAGATTATGAAGCTTTATTTATGTAAGTTCTAGAATTTATATTTTATTAATATAATTAAATGCGGGGAGGTGACAATATCCCTTTACAAAATTCAATATACAGTTTAAAGCCCTTCACCTTTAGGAAGAGTATAAAAAAGCATTGTATTATTTTCTCAAGCCAGGGAATTGTGATGAATAAATAAATGAATATCAGAGAACAGTTTAGGGTGTTTTATACTTTGAGAGTTGAATCTTTCTGATTCTACATTGGGTGGAGAACCAAACATAAAAAATTTCCACCTGGAAACTTTCCACATTCTTCTGGAAAAACCTCCATGGTAGACCGTTATATGTAATGATTCCTCAGCCAAAGGTAACTGCTCACAGTGTATGAAGTCCTTGTATGTCCATGATGATTGAAAGTTTATTCCCATAAATTAAGTCCTTCAAGAATCCAAAAACTAATCAGGAAGAAATAAGGGCATGAGGGAGGCAGAAGGAAAGAAGAGGAAAATAAGTATACACATAATATCCAATTATTTTCCTTCATAATATGCAAATTCTTCTAAAACTGAATTGAAACCAGAAGGCTTGGGTAACTAATTATATGGGGGAGCCCCATATAATGGTCATTGCAAAATCTTTCCAGGAATTACTAACCAGCAAATTTTCTAAGTAGCAGCCTTTAAAATGTAGCCCCTCACCTGATGATATTACTTCTGTGCAGATTCCCATCTCATTATATTTATTCTGGGCAGTTTTTCACAATCAAAACTGTATTCAGCTCCTACCTATATTTTGCTGTGAAAATAATTTTTCTGTTCCACAGACACTTACGTCGACTTAAAGAAAATGCACAACATAAGAGCTGGGAGTTGAGGTTTTATTCAGGGTCTTACTGAGGACTGTAGCCCAGGAGATAGCTACTCAGCTCTGAAGAAGCTGCTCCAATGAGGTATGGGGGAAGCCAGTTGATGTATAATTTTTGACTAGGAAATACACATAGTGAGGCATACATTCTTGGTAAATGGTTCTCATTATTCACAAAGAACAGCTATCTCAAGTCAATGATTTTAATGTTTTTCTATGCATGGGAAGACACAAGAATTTGGGGTCATTGAAATTCTTCCTGAGATGCATGTCTTAACTATCTGGGGGACCTGTTTCTCCAGAGCACAGGGGCCAGTTTTCATCCTGAATTCCTCTGAGGTGCACTGTTGGTCAGTGACTGTAGTAGCTAATGATTTAACCCTTATAGAACTGGGTGGTGAGAAACACTCTTTTTCTTTTCCTTTTTTTTTTTTTTTAACATCCGTAAATGTAAATGTATCCCTCTCTCTGAAAATACTGACTTTCATTTATTTGTAGGTACGTGTTTTTTTCTAATGCGTACTCATATATGCTATCCCATGCAATAGTAAATGTATTTTTAAGGTGACAAATGATTCTAAAATTACATTTAATCTGTAAACTCAAGTACAGGCTTCCCCAATTTTATAAGCAAGTACTCATCATGATACAGAAGATGGTGAAATTGTCAACAATAAGAAAACTCATACTGCCAGAAATGTGTTGGCAGAATTCTTAAAAATCTATCTTTAACTCAAATACCAGTAACAGTATACTATGAGAAACGTTGTTGGCAAGCACATCCTTGACTCTTTAAACACAAGTAGAGAACAAAGATCACATAACCATTGTCACCCTCCTTACAGGAAAACTTGGGGATGCTCCCCATTAGAAAAATAGTTATTCTCTATGATGAAAGTGCTTTTTTATTAAATAGTTCTATAATTGAAATACTGAAAGAGTAACTCCTCTGGTTCTTGAGAATAATATTATATGGAGAGTAATAGATTTTTAAATATGTCATTGTTTCAGAATATTCCTATGCAGGTTAGCTTGCTATTAAAACTATTGCCATCTTCTATGATTAACAAGCTAATCATATTATTATAATTAGCAAGTTAAAGAAAAATAATGGGGAATTAGGACAGCTGTCAAACAACTAAGGAGAACAGTAGCAGAGCAGATAAAGTGATACACAAATATAATACCATTTTAATATAATTTCAAATTTATTTGTTTTGTATAGGGAATGTGGAAAATTACACCAGAACAATGAAAGTCTTCTAGAAGTCTAGGAAAACCAACTGTCTAACTTTTTTTTAAGGAACCTTTTAGCTGGGTATAGTAACAACTGTCTTTTGAGAAACAAAAACAGAAAGTCATCACAATGGCATAAAATAAAATAATAATAGGAAAATAATAAAAAATAATTACTATTGATTAATGAAAACCCAAAATTGAGACTAGCATTTAACCTTCTTATGAAACTACTGAAACAAAAACATCTATGATTAGAGAAAAATCAAGTCCCGTATTAAAAAAATAAAAGAAATAGACTTTAGTATCTGGCCTATTAGATGCCCCAACCAGCACTCCAATGAAAACACATTTTGAATGCCAAATAAGATTAAGCAGATATAATTTTGAATGTATAGCTAAGATTGTAACAAACTAAGGGTAATCCTAAGTATATACCTTGTAAAACACTTGCATGTATACACAAGGTAACATCACTGACAATAATTTTAAAATTTTACATAATATTAAAGATGAAAATAATCTAAATACACATTAACTCAGGAGAATGAATAAATAAATTAGGACTGGAGCGGTATAAAACAATATAAGTGAGAAGGTCACTTGCAGAATGATATATACAATGCCATACAAATTTATAGTTTACAATGTACAAAATAGAATTATATAATAGTTAACAATAATATTTATGTAGACAATAACAAGCATGTACATAAGAATGATGTAATTTCAGTACATGATGGTGATTACTCTTTGAGGATAATGAGAGAAAGAGACGGTAACTGAATAGATGTGGACATAACCTTCAGTGTCACATGCAATTATTTATTTCTCATGCTTTTTTATCTTAAATACATTATAATAATACAAAGAATAATAAAGGAAATACATATGATTAGCTTTCAAAGTCATATAAAGTTTTCAAATGTACAAAAAAGCAAATATACAAGGAATTGTAATGAGGAAAAAGGTAAGCATGTAGGAAAAATCATTAACAGAGAAAATTAACGTAATGAGTTTGACTTCTGACAATCAAAAAGTTTACCCATTTGTTTTCATTTACATATTTGTAATTTTGACACTATTTTAAAGCAACGTATGGATGGAATCTTTTTAGCCAAGATAAACAGAAACTAATGGGCTATTAACTTTATAGATTCATAGAAATGGACCTGAAAGACAGCAAAAAGATCACTTGTTTTTTTCTTTAAATGTATAAATGTATTGAGGCCCAGTTACAGGTATTTTTCTTTCTTAAATTTTGACAAGTATCAGGGCTGAATTCAGTTCTTGGTTTGTTTTATCTTCTCCACTCAGCCATGAGCCACAAATGCTCTTGTGCTTGACTTTCCAGCAAAACAATATTATCATGTGCTATAACTCGAATCCTCTGTTTATGTGTGGTTATGAGAAGATAAAATAAATCTGTTTTGTTTAAAGGAAACTTCTGCTTAAGTTACATAAGCCCAGGGCTTTAACATACTTCTCTTTCTTTCATTACAATGATAGCCTAAATTGAATTGCAAAAACCATTCCTATGCTCTAAAAAAATGTGATTTATTTAAAGAAAAATGTATAATAAAATGGAAGATTTTGCAATGCCTTCTTGTTACTGTCAATATTAATGAAACTGAATGACAACTTTGCATTTTACAAGGAAATAGGTTATGATATATCATATATAATGCCAGGATTAGGGTGTACTTTATGTAGCATTTAATATCTCCTAATTTTGTTTGTCTGCTTGTGTTATTACTATTAATATCACAGGCTCACCCATTAATACTGATATTACCAGCTCATCTTCCTTTATCATCTTCCTTGAATATTAACTTCATATATATGGTATGAAAAAGCATTTGTAGCTTCATAAGAAGAGATAGAAAAGAAAGAGAGACTTGTAAATAGTAGCTGGTACAAACTGGGCTTTTTTCTCCCCAAGGTCTTGGAGTCAATCTTAATTATAGGTAGTTCAAATGACATGACTAATTTTAATTACAAATTAGTTGAGTTGTGATTTCTACTAAAGTTTTTTTTTAATGTGAAGTCATGTAATATTGGACAACTTATCAAAATAATTAATAGGTATGAAAACTTGTATTTAGCCTAGAGTTTCTAAAAACTTAATCTTCATGGCCACTATTTACTTTAAAAATCACACATATTTTCACCAGGATGAGTTCCACTAACAGGAGGGAAAAAACTTGTCAATTGTTAAGAATAATTATGTTAAGAATTTCATAAGAGTGAGGAGATCTATGTATATTTTAAGGACTGTTTTTAGAATATTGATAATTAAAGTGAACTTGATGAGAGTGAAGCTTAAAAAATATTAATAGTGTTCCCATAAATCATATATTCTAATGGCTAATCATAGTAATTGTCAGAAAATAATATAAAAACATAATCAAGAATATGTTTTTTTTTTTTTTGAGATACTCTTATGGTCCTAACAATAGATCTAGATGTTCAGAGCATTTCAAGTTTTTGCAATTTAAAAAAAACAACCACCACAAAACATTTTTTATTTCAAACTGAAGATGGACTACCCCCTACAGTTTAAGGTTAGATCCAACAATTCTATTGCAGCAAAATGTATTTTGCACTTTGCTCTGCTAATAAGACACTGCTTATAAGACACTATCCAAGTTTTGTGGGAGCATGACAACAGACTCAAAACCTCACTGCAAGGCACTCATCTCTAGGGAGCCAGTTACCTCCATCTCATTGCTAGCTTGTGATGAGAGTACTTAAAATGTGGAGATTGAGTTCAACTCATTCCATTTAGTCCATAAAGTGATAGCAAGTCATATTTCAAAAGAGCAGATTTTCAAAGTGTTTCAGTAATGAAATAGAAAACTCTCTAAGCTGAACCGCACCTTTGCTTCAAAAGTTAAGCTCCGTGTAAAATAGATGAACATATGCTCATGCCAGTACATTAATGTTTTTAATATTTGTCCTGATTTAAATTGCCCCTGTAAACACGGTTTTTACATGTTAGAATGCAATGAAGGTACTGGAAGTGGTTGAAGGAGTTCTAGTGTTTGAAAATAGCTTTAAAAACACTCCGCACACGATAGTGGCCTAAGCAGTGTAGAGATCAAATTCCAGGAAAATGATCTATAGTTTTGAGAAAGTAAGACATAAACCATGCTATGCTATAAAGGATTACTCTCCTTAAAACAACAACAAATGGTACTTCTGACTACCCTATTTAATATCATTCAAAGTTAACTAGAATGCAATGTCCCCTTCTGACTAGAACACACAGGGCTCATATAAGCCCAGCTGGTCAACCTCTTCACCCTCATTTTCTGTCTGGCTTACTGTGCTTCAGTAACATAGATCTTTCATGTCCATAAGGTCTCATTCTATATCTTGCTTTCCGGGTTTGGAACATTCTGTTCAACTTGCAGAGAATTCTTTCCCATCTCCTTCCCTTGATATTTTCTCTCCCAGTTATTTCAAAGGATCTTCACCTCTTTAGTTATATTTAATATTTTCCTAGAAGAGCTTCCACAGCTCCCAGATACATCTATGTCAGTCTCTTTAGTATTTCTGTATAGATAATATCTGAAATTTTTATCATTTCTATCTTTGGAATTCTTATGTCCCATTAAGAATGTAAACTTCATGAAGATAAATGCTAGATATGTTTTGCTTTTGATTCCCTAAACCCTAACGCACTCTTTGGTACATCGTAGGGACTCAGTATATATCAGTTGATTCAATAAATAAGTGAATGAACACATGTTAACTTAAAACGTATAAACAACAGTAATCATACTGTGGAAATAGTCTTCTAAGACAGCTCTAGTGATTCTTGCCTTCTGGTAATCATGCCCTTGTCTTTTCACCACTGTTCTTGAGTGTGAGCTGGACCAAGTGACTTAACTTCTAACCAAGAGAATATGGCTGAGATGATGGGGTGTTACTTGCATGTTTAGAAAAGAAAAATTATATTAACAGACTCTGTTCTTTGCTGATTTTATTGAAGCCAGCTGCCATGTTGAAACAAGATGCTCATGTGAAAATAACCAGAAGCTGGTCTCTGTCTCGCAGCCAGGAAGGAACTGATGCCTTCAGTCCAACACCTCTTGAGTAAATCCTGCCAGCAGACACATGAGTGAGTTTAGGAATTGGTTGCTTCTACTTCAGCAATCCCATCCCCAGTCTACTTCTGGATGAGAGGACCCAGCTAAGCCATGTCTGGATTCGTGACCAAAAGAAGCTGTGAAATAATGAAAGTATGCAGTTTTAAGTCTCTAAGTTTTGATAACTGTAGAATACTGAGACAGATTTTGACTCTCAGAGAATCTGCAAGTGAGCAAGTTTCATTTTAAGAAGAAAGAATGATCGTGAAGATGAATAGAGGCCTTGAAAATGGGGAGAATGATGGCTTTGTGTGAAGTGATGGGGCAACTTCCATTTTTGATTAGCCATTCCTTGATGTTATTGGTCTGCATTTCTTGGCCTTCCGTATCAATACAATTTTCTGGATTTCTGGTATGTAAATTCCAGCTGTATTGAGATAATTTTAGTGCATTCTTATTTATTGAAAATAAATTAACATTGACTAAGATGATGTGCCCATTTATACAATTGAAAATATAGGTAATGTTTAAGTAATCATTTAAGGGAAATAAGAATCTGTGGGCATTTTGGATGTGTGATTTTTGAGGGTCGTAAAGAAAAAAATGCTTCCTTCCATTCCGGTTCTACAAGAATCAAGCTATTAGCCACTGCAGTCCCCCACTGACAGTGCTCCTGAGGGGAATTCAGGATGGAGAAAAACAGAAAACATTCTGTGCTTGGGATATACTGGCCCCTAGGTATTTAAGATACATATCTAAGGAAAAAATTCAATGACCCCAGATCTTGCATTTTTCAACACAGAGAAAAGTACTAAAGTCATTAACTTCAGATGTCTGTTCCTTTTAATTAACAGTAATCTTTTTATGCTTGACTACTTGTTTTCCCAGTGAAAAACGTTCATATATAATCCTGGCTCCTCCTTTACCTATTCAGAGCAGTTCCTCAGAACTATCTGAGAGGCTGTGTCCAGAGCTGTAGTTTTCAGCAGGTCCCTGAATCTGCCCTAACTCAGAACTTTTCTTTCAGTGGACAGGTTTAAGATAGAACTTTGGAGCTAGTTCAGAAACAAGTTAGATTTAAGAAAAAAAAAAAAAGAAGAAGAAGTGATATATAACAAATGAAGTTCAGACTGATGAGGGAGTGGTGCTTGTTGAGAAGACAAGGAAATTATTCTAATTCTTTAAGTTAGAAGATAAATAAAATCAATGCAATGGTAATTTAGTTGATCAAGCATCACTTTCCATTTAATTCTCTATGTAGCTCAAATTAGCCATGTATTAGGTCATTTGTAAGCATAAGAAGAAACCTCAAATTGATTTAGCTTAAAAAGTGAAGGAATAAGAATTTCTATAGGAATTTTACTTATTATTAAACAATTTATTGAAAGAAAGCTGAGGATTGAAGCTGGGGCTCAGGGACCACTTTAACCCATGGCTTCAGTAATCGGGACTGTATCTCAGGCCCCGGTCTCTGATTCTCTTAACTTATTAGTGTGATTCTCTCTAATTGAAGACTTTCTCCATTGGGCAGGAAATGTGGTTACCAAAAATATGATAATTTTATATGCCACACCTCCTAGCACCACCATTGAGAATGCCTAACATACTCAAACTCAATTCAAAACTCCAAAAGGAAGGCACTCATTGACACAGATTGAGTAATGTGTACCTACATGGACCAGTCATCAGTCATATTGTGTAAATACAACGCTAGTGGTGGCCATAGGGATGGAGGACATGAGAGTTCATATAAAAATTAATTCTATACTAAAAATAATACAAAATACTTAGGCAGCAAAAGGGAAAAATAGGTGAATTGGACTTCATCAAATTTTAGACTTTTGCATTGACATGATCAAGAAAGTAAAAAGATAGCATACAGAATAGGAGAGAATATTAGTAAATCACATATCTGATAAAAATCTAGTACCTAAAATATATAAAGAACTGTCACAACTCAACAGCAAATATGCAAACAACCCAAATATTAAAAAATGTAACAATGACTAGAATAGACATTTTCCTAAAGAAAATATACAGAAGTTTAACAAGCACATGGAAAGATGTTCAGTATCATTAGTCATTAGAAAAATGCAAATCAAAATCACAACATACCACTTCACATTGGCATGGATATGAAAAATTGGAACCACATATTTTACTGGTCAGAATGTAAAATTGTGCAGTCACTATGGAAAACAGTTTGGCATTTTCTCTAAAAAAATAGAATTGTTATATGACACACTAATTCCACTCATAGATATATACCCAAAATAATTGAAAATAGGTTTTCAAACAAATAATTTTATACAGATTTTCATAGCAGCAGTAATCACAATGGCCAAAAGATAACAATGACTGAAATGTCCATCAACTTATGAGTGGACAAACAATAGTGGTATAAACATATGATGAACTATTCTTCAAAAAAAATAAAGTGCAGCTATACTACAATGTGGATAAGTTACAAAAAACATTATTCTAAGTGATAGAAGCCACAAAATATCACATATTGTAGGATTCCATTTATATGAAACTTCCAGAAGAGGTACAGCCATCGAAACATAAGGCAGACTAAGGGTTTCCAGGAGTTGGGAGAAGGGGGAATGAGTAATGACTGCTTATTGTATACAGTGTTTCATTTTGGGATGATGAAAATGTCTTGGAACTAGATGGAGGTGATGGTTGTACAACATTCTGAATGTACTAAATACAAGGAAAAAGTACACCTTAAAATGGCTAATGGATAATTTTTTTGTTACAACAATTTTGCCTCAAAAATTAAAAATGTGAAAATTGTCACATGTATATGTAATAACATATTCTGGTTTGTTTCTTTAACTCTTTAACTATTTGGATATAGTCTAAGTTATAAACTAAGTTATATATATATATATGTGTGTGTGATATATATAAGCACATATGTTTATGTTTGGAATCAAGTAATACATATATACTTGTAGAAATTATATAAGAGTACAGTTATTCTGTTCAATTATACAGTCCTATGATCACAAACTATACCCCTAATTCTAATCATCCAGTTTATATTTGGTTGCCCTTAATCACAGGCTAATGGCAAAAGGGAGACAGGTTATGACTTAACTCCATATGGCTAGTTAGATACAGAATCTAACTGGATTCTAACTTTGATTGTTATTGCTGTAATGGCTGTTCATTGTTAAGAGAAAAATAACATTTAAAGAACCAATATCTATCCTGCTACACAATGTGCTTTTTCCAGTGTGTGATATATTTACAGCAATGTAGTATGACTAGAAATGTGTTTTAAAAATTAGATCATATATATTCTAGAAGAATTTTGCATTTTCAAGCAGTCCCTCATGCTGAAAAAATAAGCAATATTTTAAAGTCACTCATTTTTTTTTTCAAATTTTTGAAGAAAGGATTCTAGACTAGGATATTTGAAAACCATTGATATATGGATTCAACAATCCAGACTATATTTGACTTATAATTTTGTTCCAGATATTTTTTAAAAAGCAATAATAAGTTGGCTACCACCGAGGAAAGATGTTTTCCCCAAAATGGGCCATGAAGGCTGAAGGCAGTTTATCACAGCTTTCCCTCCAAACTATTTTGAGTTGTAACATTATTATTGAAATAAAATAGCCACATACAACTACAAATATAAAAGGTGTTTGTATATTTTGTGTGTTTATATACGTGATACTTTTATTTTTCAATAATACCTTGTATTCAACAAAAGTACCTTAATAAGTTAGTCTAAAACTTATATGGTTCCCATATAGTATATGTATGTGTGTGTTATGTATGCATTATATATATGTGTGTGTGTGTGTGTGTGTATGTATACACACAGAGTTACTGAATTTGAGACCTAAGCAATTGTAATTTTAAAAGCACCCTCATTGAGGAACCTGGTTCCAGGCCAAAATCTTGTGTGTGATGTTTTGGGCCTGACCACAGGTGTGACAGGAGCTTTACCTGGCAGGTCTCATGGGGCGAAGCCGCCCTTTCACACAAGACCTGATACACAGCTAATGCACTGCAGCCTCTGAAGGGACTTTCAGTCAAGCACTCAGAGCCCCCTGTTCAGCCATGCTCTTTGAATAACTCCATTTCTAGCTGAGGGATCTCCTATTTTGCCTCCAGTTGTAGGTTGTCTTTATGGGGAACCTTACACCCAGAGCTTTCCCATGTGTTTCTGCTGAGATCCTCTTATGGATTGAGGGGAAAACTGAAAACATTGTTTCCACTTTGAGTACATTTCTACTCCTAAACTTTCCCATTCTCCCTCCTCTTCTGATCCCCAAGTACATAAAACAAAAGGCAGGAGCATTTTGTTTGCAGCTTCCTTGGCAGTGAGAACCACTGCCTGTGCTGATACATTTGACCCTCCACTGGTGCTGTTCTGTGAGGAGAAGAGGAACGTTGTGGGAGCTGGTGAGCCCTCCTCTTGTTTATACTGTCACAGTAATGAAGGCGTAACTCCTTCATGTGGCTTGTTGTCTTGTTCATCTGCTCTTGGCACCTGGCAGCTCAGCTCTTTACAGCTTAGCTTGGCTCTTATCACTCACTCCATCATTAATTCTCATATATTTGTTGTGCAGGAATTTTGAAAAGTCAGTCATTACATGATCAAGTCATGATCAAAGAACATAATTATAGCAGATACTCTCTGTGCTCCCCAGATGCCCTCAGATCCATTTGCCTGTGCTGTGTGTCTATACTCCAGCTTCTAAAGACTTCACCCGTGACCTTTTCCCCAATGTCTTTGCAAACACTTAGAGAGCCTGGGGTTCATGATACCTTTCTCTCCAAATGCTCCCCCCTCTACCTGCTTTCTCAGGTAGCCTTAACCAAGGATAGAATAGTGTAGAAACATAAGAGCGAGTTCTCTTGCCTATAGCTGGGACAGTCTTAGAGGTGTAATTTGTACTCAAGAGATCTTGAGATCAGACTGAGATGCTTCTTCCTTCCTTGCCTGCTTTCCTCTCTTGAGCGTTACTCTTGGAAATAGTTCCTCAGTAAGTCACTTGCATTCCCATTTATTCTCCTTTTGAGAAATTCAGCAGAAAACAAAGATGGAAACTAGTGCTTAGGAAATAGGAAGATAAATTTTGCAGCTTTTTTAAACATGGAGATCTGAAAAGGCAGAAGAAATGGACAAATTTCTGCAAAAGAAAGGTTTAAGGAGGGAGTAGTAATAATTCTGACTTAGCCAATAGGCAGAGCATTGTTTTAAAAGGTAAAAATATCTTTATCCCCCCTTGAAATGACATCATTCCCAGATGTTTTACAGACATATTTTATTAAATTTATAAAACATATATCATTGTGTTAAACTATTAGATATATGAAAGTCAATATATCTTAAAATGTTTTGAAAAAAAGTATTGTAACTATGATACCAAAATTAGATAAAGACCTGAGAAAACACAAAAACTGTAGATCAGTCTTATTTGGCAACAGAAGCCAACATTTTTAATATAATATTAGCAAGCAGGTGTGTCTCATTATTTAAAAAAGGAATACATGATAGTGAAACAAGGGAGTTTTTATTGTGGGAGTAAATAATATTTTCAAATTAGAAAATATGTTTATGTATTGAACTAAATTGATAAAGTAAAGGAGAAAAGTCCTGGTCATATTGATATATGATTTTGATAAAATTCTACATCTATTTGAAAGAACAAAGAAAATCCTTAACTTGAGTAAGAGTATATCTGAAACTAATAATAAAGACAGTACATAGATGAGCATCTAATATTTTCCCCCTAAAGTCAGAAAAAAAGATAAAATTGTCATCTATCGAAATTATTATTCAGCAGTAGTTTGGGGATAAAGAGATTGAGTAATGTAAATATACCAAAAATAGAGAAAATTATGTATGAATATTAGAGAGTTGAAAAAGTAAATTACAATTATTTGCAAGTAATTTCTACCTAGAAAACCCAAAAGAATCAATTGAAAGAATCATTAGAACTGATGGGAGAGATTAATATATAAAAGGGCAAATAAAAAAATGGTAAAAGAGAGATATCAACATGCAAAGTTATTAAATATGTATGTATATTAGCCAAAACCATTAAATATTAATACATAATACATGTGGAATGTGACATGACAAAAATATGAAGTTACAGAAAGGTTTGAATGTTGGACAGAGAATATCAGGTTTTTTACATTACTTTTACATACTTACTCCTCCAGATTAACTTGCAAAAAGGTCATCAAGTTCTAAAACTAAATAAAAACTCCTGAGATTTTGATTGGCAGTTTACTGTAATAGAATTTTTATTTGAAGAGAACAATGAAGAAAGTTGACATGTCAAAGAAACTGATAAAATGTTTTACCTTCTGTACAATAAATAACCAAGTGTATTTTAAGAGTCTGGGAAAAGAAATAGAGTGGAAAATGGCTTATGAATTGGTCTTGTACATTAAATGCCCGCCAGCTGCTTTACACAGCTCATTCCAAAGGCATGGGATAGTTTTCTTTTCTATCAGAAATAATAGCGGTTGGCATAGCCAGGGAAGAAAATGGGTCCCCTGATGATAGCGCCTGCTACCCAGTAAAAGTTACAATTTGATTCTTTTCATTGTTTTCCTAAGCAGAAATTGGTACAAGGAACTGACTTTCCAAATCTAAATTTTCCAGAAAGAATTAGGTAAAAAATTTTAAAGTGAAAACATGTAAATGGCTGCAACCCATAGTTATTTGGAGAGGACAATAAGCTACTATTAACAAGATAATATTTAGGTAAATCCACATTATATATACCATAGATTTACGGTTTTTGATTCTTCATTCTTCATTGACACTCCATACATAAAGTATGTTTAAAATACAAATTGTCATATAAGTCTTATCTTTTAATACTTATTTTTTTCAGTGAGATACAAATGCAGTATTTCATTTTCTGTTAGCAAATTATTTAAAATGTACTTCCCTTTTTTTGCTTTTCAGGACTATCCTCTGAAAAAATCAAATATTGCAGGGAAGGAAATAATTGTGCTCTATGTTTCCCTTATGTATAGATATGGAACTAGGAACATTCCCCTTTCCAGTTAATATGATAGGAAAATTTTATGGAAGTGTAAACTTTTTATTTTGCCACCAACAGTTACCTATGAGTAGAAACCTACACTCTGTCCCTGGATAATAATTGGGCAATAAGAAGATGTTGTTATGAAGAGATTTTCTAATTAGTAAATATAATTGAATGTGATAAATCTATATTAATTTTAGCATCTGGAACAACTATTTTTACACATGCAAATTAAAATGTATTACATTAAATGTGACTACTAAAGATATACATATAAATACCTTTATATGCAAAAATTATAATTGGAACAAAGTACATTTTTTTCAAAAATTGCTTTATGAGTAATAGAAAATCAAAGTAAGCCAGTGAGATTTACAAAGAAAAGCATTTTTTTGAAATTTATATTAATTAACATACATTAATCATGTATCTGATCACTGCTGTGTTGGCAAAGTTTAATACCTGGTCCTCTGAGGAAAAAAAATATTTGTAGTGTTTGCAGATTTTGCAGTGGAACTACTCCCACCATGGATAATTTCAGGCCACCAACATGACATCACTGAGGGTGAATTTGGGAGGAGATACTCACAGTGGACTCTCTTGAGCCATTGCAAGCCAACTCCAGCACACCACTGTCCCTAATAATTGTTTCATTATGATCAAATAATAGCAGTTAATGAAACTGGTAGCATTATTTGCTGTAAAAGTTGCTAAATAAATACAGAGCAACCAAAACATAAGAATAACTGCCTACGGACTCAATCACAATAAATCAAAAACAAAAGTACCATTGTTACTAATTCTGAAACTCACTCAGACAAAATGTCATACACTGTTATTGACTCCCAATGTATATGCTGTAAGTTGGAGTTCTCTTTACAATTCTGTGTAAAGTTGTGTATAGCAATTAAATAGACCACTGTGTGAAAATAAAATGCATCATCAACATTGACTAAGGGAGAAGAGTGTATATACCAGCAGAGTTTGAAAACACTGAATAAGCTCTCAAAAGTCTCTCTGACGCATGGCCAATACTTACAGAAGAGATTTCATTTAAGCTGTTGAAAGACTTCCAAAGGTAGAAATAAATAACTGTCTTGAGTTTTCATTATCTGATCCCTTCCTTCCTGTCTAGACTCCTCCCCTACCATATTTCCTTCCGTTCCTTCTGCTTCATTCTGCTAGATACCCCTTTGGCTCTTTCTACAATGTGCTAAGTCCCCTTCCATTTCAGGACCTTGAGGCTTCTTGCCATGATCTCCTGGCATCCTCATTCCTCATCATTGAGGCACTGTACACCTACCTTCTCGTACACCCACCTATATTCATGTACTTCGAAGCACTTCTCTTCTGAAATTACATCATTTAGATTTGCTTAGGTATTTATTATTTGTCTCCCTCAATTCAATAGAAATTCCATGAGGATAAGTGCATTAGTTTTCTGTTGCTGTGTATGAAATTATTACGCCTCGTGATTTAAAAGAACAAAAATGTATTATCTCACAGCTTCCTTGGGTCATGATTCTAGGCAAGATTTACCTAGGTTCTCTGGGCAAGGTCTCAACCAAGATAAAATCAGGGTGTCAGCCAGGGATATGATTTCATCAGAGAGACTGAGTGTCCTCTTCCAAGTTTACTAGGTGTTAATTTACTCCCTTGCAGTTACAGGACTGAGGTCCCTGATTTCTTATGGGCTGTCAACTGAGGTTATTCTCAGCTCCTAGAACCTCCATGCACCTTGAAGCCCAGGTAGAGAATCTCTTGCTTCAGTCTGATAAAATAGAATGCTATATAAGATGACACAACCATTGAAGTGACTATCTGTGGTATAATAAAAAGTGTGTTTGTTTTGTCCCTGGTTTCTGGCACAGAGACCCTAAAACCCTTGGAATTTCCTTAGTGATAAGAGCGTCTGTTGTATGTTGATGAGATGATTGAGGTGTGAATATGGGGGAGGAGGGGACTAGATAACTTCAGCAGGGGCTGGTCACTAGGAAAGCTAACCAGATGATCAGAGGGTTAGACACTCAGCTCCATTCATCGACTTCAGTGGTTGGAGATTGAGTTCAATCACCCATAGCTAGTGATTAAATCAATTATGTCTACATAATAAAAATTTAATTAAAAAAAAAACTCAAGAATGATCAGGTTTGAGGAAGCTTCTCAGTTGGTGAACACATCTACTTGCTGGGAGAGTGGTGCACCCTGGCTCCTCTAGGACAGAGACTCCTGTGCTGGAGACCCTTGCAGACCTTGCTCTGTGTACCTCTTCAATTGGCTGCTCATGTGTATCCCTTTTCATAAAACTACAGCCATAAATACAGTGCTTTTCTAAGTTCTGTGAGTCAGTCTAACGAATTATCAAACCTGGGTATGGGAACCCTCAAATATGTAGTTAGTTGGGCTGAAGTGTGGGTCACCTGGGGACCTGACTTGCAGTTGGCATCTGAGATGGGCAGTCCTGTGGGACTGAGCTCTTAAATTGTAGGGTCTACACTAATTCCAAGTAGTTACTCTCAGATTTGAGTTGAATTTTAATGTACCCAGTTGGTATCAGAGAATTGGAGAATTGGTTGTTGTATGGAAAAGTAAGCACCACTATGTCATCAGTTTTACTTATATATAATGCAGCCTAATTAAGGGAGTGAATATTCCATCATAGGTCAGGTCCTAACCATAGCTCAACGGAAGTCGGTTTTTCAGAGCATGTACAGCGGTGGGTAGGAATTGGGCCATCCTAGAATTCTTCCATCCGCTGCAGAGATGCTATATACCTAGTATAAAGTTGCTTCCTGAAAATGAATTTTCTTCATTTAGCCAATTGTTTACATAAACACAACAATTTTATTTGGAAAAGTTAAAATATTGAAGACATTTTATCGATACATAGTATAGGTAGGCATTATCCACATTCAGAACAGTGCAGTCTTTGCTTTATGTTAGATTTTAGATGCTGATTCTACAAAAGTGAGCAAAGAATCACCTCCCTGTTTTTTTTTAACCATTATGAAATATTATAGTTGGAGACTGGAAACACATTTTGTTTCTGTAAGCTGTCCCCTTGCAGTCTTAGGGAATGGGAGATAGCATGTACTCATTGCTCATGCCTGTTTTCTGTACTATTTAAATTCTTCTTTTCTAGTTGGTGTTGCACTTTCATTTCAAAGACCTCAGATAGTCTGTGGTTGGGGTGAACCACTTTTTTTTCCTCCTTAAGTTATGTCAAAAAGCTCCTGAGACACCATTTCCCTGAAAGTAGAACAGCTTTTACATGCAGTGAAGTCTCAAGTTCAAGGTTAACAAGTAAGCATATATAAATGGAAAAGTCCTCAGAGATAGATATCACTTAACCATTCACTAAAAATCTTTAATAGCTACCACGTGGAAAAAATATGTATGTAGTATATATACATACACATGCACATATTTTATATATACATTTTTTTCTATTTATCTGATCAAGGCAATCTCTTGCCTCCCTTTACAAAGGCACTGCAAGTTAAGGATTGATGGTTTGAGGTTGATGAGTGTGCTGAATGTTTCTGAGGATGTGAATCACCTTTAAACCTAAGATATTGCTCTGAATATGTGAACAGTGACCCTGGGACTGAACCATAACTCAGATTTCCCAAGTCTCAACCACTCATTCCAGTGACAAATGAAACAGATTCTACAAGCTGCCTCACCCAAATAATGCTTTGGATTGCTTGTTGTGCTTCCTTGCAGAGCTGAGAGAACCATTTTTCTTCTAAGCCTTAAGGACAAAAATGCATTAGTCTTTCCACTTCTAATCCAATCAGTGCTGTTTTTCCTCTTATGAGTAAAAGGTTTTGTGGAGTCTACTGGTCATTGTAACCACTGGTTTATGAAAGCTTTAGTACAGTTTAGGACTTCTGTATTTGCCTGTAACTTTCAATGTTGTACTTTGGCTGTCTGTACATAACAAGTTAGGTATTTCAGGATAAAGCTGTCTTACTCTTGTTGTTACTTAACTTTATTAAAACTAATTAAAAATAAATTTAATGTGTGAATACCTCTATGTAGAAAAATAAAACTGTCAAAGACTTAAAATATGTGTGTGTGTGTGTGTGTGTGTATGTATAAATAATTTAGTATATGTAAATAAATACTATAATTTTATTTGGAAGCAACATACTGCATTGTTTAAGAGATTGGACCACTAGGCAGCGTGTCTTCTGGACCTATTCTATTAATGTAAAATGTATGGTCATTTAAAACCCTCATTTAATATCCATCAAACACTATTCTAAATACTTTTGCAAATTAGACTAACTGACAGCCTATATTATAGTCAGATGGATTTAACTGAAAAGCATGTAACCAAGGAACTGTTTCTCTAAATGTGTTATTGCTAAGAGAGGCAACAACATATGATCAGACACCCAGTGAGTACCACCAGTGCTAATCCATTGCTCCCTAGGTCTAAAGGATTGAGGTAAATTTAGTAATTACATTACAGACCTATTGTTTTCATCCTTCACTGTTTCAACATCCTTTGGCATTTGACTTGGCAGTTCATCTTATTGGAAAGTAGTCTATCTTTCTGTCCTTGATTCTTAGCCTGGCTGTATGAATTGTTTTGACAGTTGTTAGGAGATGTGATGAATGCAGAGATCACATCTCTGTCAACAGAGCACCTTAGTGTTTGCACATCTCCATTTATTCTTCTGCCATTACTGTGAAAGTATTCATCAGCCAGCCTGCTGGAGGAGGAGACAGGAGGAACAGGGCTGTCACCCCAGTCATCCACATGTGGCCATCCTAGATCATCTTGTATGTTGTATTATTGAAGTCTGAACACGAGAAAGCATGCAGGGAAGGGAGGTGCAACCGTAAAAGATAAAGAACATGGAAACTGAGGGAATCTGAAAAGGCAAGAAAGGCAATCTGTATCTGCCCCAATACAGATTTTTATTTATTAAGCACTTTTACATTGGTGTTCAGTATTTTATTCAATATTGTCATTATTGAAAAATGCTGTTTCATATCGTAGGAGTGCTCAAACTATTTCTTCTTCAGTATTTCAGAAATGTCATGATATTATGATTTTTATTTAGCTTTTAATTTTCTGTGAATTTTAATTCACCACTAGAGCTACTTGTTTCTTCTCTTAAACTGCATCTTGATAATCTGCATAAACGTACCTTAAAACAGAGCATTTCATAAAATCTCTTTAGAGTCCAAAGTCAATTTTCTGAAATAAAAATTTTTAACATCATGGTTTTAAAGGAATTTTTAACAGCATGGTTTTTAAGTGATTAAAAGGAAATAAAAATCACAAAATATTTTGATTAGCATTAAAACATGAAATGTGACAACTTTGTATCACAAATTTGAGAGAGATTTTATTTGGATATAATGCAAGGAAAAAACATAAAAGACAACTCACAAGTACCAAGTCATAACTTTTCCTTTTGGAAAAAAATGTCATTTTGAAATAATGAAGAAAAGGAATTTAAAGAAAATCATGAAAACCTCAGGTTTGGAGTAGTGAGGCAAGAACAAGCACAAGAAAAGTGGGGGCTTTTCTTTTTTTTTCACTTTTGATCAATAGTATTTTTAAGGAGTCAGGTTCAAGCATAAGAGCTACTAAACAAAAAGCCTTGGAATGGTAAAAGCTTTCTCTTACCCTGGTTTGCAAGAGGAAAATCTTTTTTTTTTTTTTAATTGATACAAAGGTGCCATAATCTAAGACTGAGAAGGCTGTAGTACACAAATGGTACCGTTCTATTCAGAAACACTTCCACTGCTTTGGGCGAAGAGGGAAAAATTGGACCTTTATGGGAAATAACTGAAAGGTCATGAGACACATGACTCATCACATACTTCTCACTACTGCCATTATTCTTGATCCATTGACATAACACTGCACATGGGGTGTATTTCCCAGGGAATATGTCTCATGATATATTCCAGATTGTGAGAATATATCATGGCTCAAATTTCCCATAGCATTAAACTTATATTTACTTACATAACCCATATTTATATTTGAATAATGTATATTTACACAGATAAAGCATATCTGAATCATGGACTCTTCACAACCCTTTCCTAAACACCTCTCTTGCTTAACTTCAATAGCTTCTAGTTTTCCATTATGAATCAGCTGTTTCTCATGAGAACTTGCTCATTATCTGTTTATGACGTGAAGTCAGTAGTAATAGAAGGTCAAATATTGGGAAGATGTAGCACTGGGCAGAGTATAAGAGAGAAGATAAGAATTAACTGGACTTAATGGAGATACCCCAAAATTGTCCTCACTTAATTGCCTCCACGAATTTGGCTCTTTGCCATGTCAGTGGTTTAATTTTCTGGGAACTTGACATCTTTCCGTTACGTATTAAAAGAAAGTATGTATTTGAGTATGAATGCCAAAAGGGGAATATATTTGTTAATCAAATTAGTATAGCAAGACTCCCAAATTAATAAGAAAAGAAAGCCATCTGTAGTAAATTATAAAATTACAAAAAATAAAAGAAAGAAAAAAGAGACAATGATATACAAAAGAAAAATGTACTGCAGATAAAAACCAATAATAAACCTTATCAACATAATGTAAATGAATGTACTGAATTCACCCCTTAAAATAGAAATGGACTGTTTAAAAAATAAAAGTAAAATCTAGATATATACCTTTTCAAAGTATACACAAAGTAAAAATGCCAGCCTAGAAACAAAGAAACATTTTTAAATTAAACCATAAGGACAAGTCTAAGAAACTCTAAACAGGTTAAAGAGATAACATTTAAAAATTCTTAATTGAATAATAAAATAGGATATTAATGTAAAAGTTACATACATTTATATAAAATTTAGTTATTAGAAATGAAAATAGAATGTACCATAAATACAGTTATGATGATACACCGTAATGTAATTATTTCATTGCTTTATAAAAAATGTAAGTAAGGATCTATAGGAATTGAATAGTTAAATCAATACATATTTATATAAACATCAACAAAAGCATACATATATAATTCTCAATTAAACAGAAGGTTTAATGAAATTCTGTTTTATTTTGAAGTCATAAGACATACTCTTAGACAGCATATGCATCAAAAAAAAGTCACCGTGTTTCTTTCCCCTTGTCCTCTTTTTGCTTTATCCTACTCATGAAAACCGTGGGAAAATTAGTTGAAATTATAAAAAAATAAAGTTTATTTTCAGAAAAGAAGAATTAACAATGCACTCTGAGTGTGAAAGTGTCAATTATGAGAATGAAAATTTTCTGAGCAAAGAAATGAGTAAAAATGAGTGTGGAGATTCAATTACAATATGTGATACAGATGTTACCATCTTAGCCATGGCATGAATAATACAAAAGTATTAAAAATTTATGAATAGTTACTGGGACAACATTTTAGAACATAATTGAAGAAAAATGTAAGAAATGTAGAACCTGAATTCATTCAACAGAAAAATGAAGACAAAAAGGAATTATACAAAAATCTAAAAAGAGACAAGAAAAATGTTTGTGCTTTTTTCATGGAAAGTAAAGTAAATAAAGAACAGTTACATATTAAGTTACTTTCCTAGGATTTCATAACAGATTTCCAAAAACACTGGTGGCTGAAAATAGCACATACTTATTAAGCTATCAATTCCGTCAGTCAGGAGTCCTGGAATGGCTTAACTGGACTCTGTTCTGGGTCTTACAAGGCTTCATTCTTACCCAAAGCTTTGGGTCCTTTTACATGCTCACTGGTTGTTGTCAAAATTCAGTTCTTTGCATCTGTAGTATTGAGATCCCAGTTTTCTTGCTTGCTGTGGAGTGTTACTCTCAGCCCCCAGAGGCCCCTGCACTTAGTCCTCTCGTTGGACCATATCACGTTGTGGCCACTTCTCCAAAGCTGAGAAAGGAAGAGTCTCGAGTGTAAGCTAGCAATGGGTACTTACCTAGGTTTACTGTACGTATGTTACACCGTAGCCTAGTCACAGGAGTAGCATCTATCACCTTTGCTTTATTCTGTTGTCCTAAACAAGTCACTGGTTCCTTCCACACTCAAGGGGGCGGAATTGTAAAGGACTTGAACGTGGGGTAGGGGTACACTGTAAGGTCTATCCCTCATACTTGTTAAATAAAAATTCTTGGATTAAATTATATGATCAAATAATAACACTATAAAATCTCATAAGGATTGGCAAAGAAACAATTTAAATAGGAGAAAAAATGGTGCAATACTATGTCAGTGAAATAACATTCGATATAAAAACCATTAAAGAATGAGAGAAGAATGATGAAGGTTGCTACAGGCAGTGAGACTGAACTGGTTGTTAAAAATATGCGTGTTTAATAGAAATAAAATAGTCATGGTACATTTAATTCATTCCTTTGAATCTCCATTTATATATAATTTCTTGAACATTATCTTCCTTAACCCCTTAGTATTGGGTTAAAACTCCTTTGTATGTGTTCCTATAACATTATTTTCCTCCTTTGATGAATTTATTCACATGTAATTACTTGATTAAAATTTGTATTCTTTGCTAGATTTAGAAATTTATGAAAACAAAGATTCCAGATATCACCATTATTGAGAAGAGTCTCTGGTGTATAACATAAACCCAATAAATATTTATTTAATTAAAATTAAAACAAATGATTTACAAAACAAAACATAATGACCAGAAATGATTAATGACTCTTCTTATCAACATATTTAGTACTAATATAACTGAAAATTGTTGATAAAGGTAAAATTTGAGAAATCTTATTTTTGATCAGATATAAGAAAATAATTTTGACTAATATTTTCAAGAGAGTTTAACTATTAAAGTTAGCCCAGAAATCTTAATTGCTCACATGCATATTTTTTCATTAATCAAGCTTTTATAACTTTGATCTACCTCTGTTTACTCAATGTATATTGTTGACATATCCATAAGGTATCTTTAATTGAACTCATTAATATGTAGATTTACATTTGTAGCTTGATCAATATTTCAGGATTGATTTTTTTCAAATTTGTATAAACTTTGTGTTTTTACTAACCCTTATAATTTCTCAGATACTGTTAAAATTAACTCATGTTGTAAAATAATATTTGTTTAAACAACTCAAGTATGTCAAAGGACAGAATTACATTTAGTAATCCCTGTACATGTCATGAATGAGCATTCCACTTCGGGTGCTATTTTACACATCAGTATGTTAAGTCTGTGCTGTAAACAGACAACTTTGTTTTAAAGAAATCATTCTCAATCATTTTGCCTTATGAAACATATAAGGGAGAACCTCTGATATAAATAAATAAATACATACATACGTAACTATTATACGGACACCTCATGGTACCTCAGCTAGATAAGTGATTTGAAGATATAATGGTAATTTTCAGTGTTTGTTTGAAAAGAGAATGCTATTTTTTCTATAGATCTGTTTTTAGAATAACTTATTATCTTGATCATTTGGGATTTTTTTTTTTTATTCACACAAAGAAAACTCTAAGGCAAATCAGTAGCATGCATAAAGGTAACTTCAGTTTTCTTTTTCTTAAGTTAAAATACTGTCTTGGTATTTTTTTTTTTCAGCTGTCCAATGTAGGATAAAATCTCATCACAAATTACTACTATGGAAGATTCTAAGATGCATAGATTATTTGTATAGTAGTTGAGTCATTTTTTCACAATAAACTTTTGAGCCAACATTTATTGAAAAAAAGAGAATTCAGCTTTGCTTTTTAAAATGAAATTAATGTTTCTTTCCTTTTCATATATTTTGAATACTTACAAGGAAGAAGATAATACATTTCTGAAAAATAACTGATATAAGTTACAATTATACTTAATATATGAAATGTAGGCTTTGAAGACTTGATTTAATTGATGTTAATTACTGTTTTTTAAAAAGAAAGTATCTTTGACAATGTAGAACAATAAACCTAATAATACCATAAGCAAAACAAAATAAATAAAAAATATATCTAAAGACACATATATACAAGACTGTGAAAATGTGTGTTCTTACTATGTGGCACATTCAATTTCATATATAGGTCTTATGTTAGTTTCAAGAAAGAGTCTCATGAATTTACTCTTTTTTTTTTTTTTATAGAAATGTGGAATTTATCAAGGAGCAGAACATTAATCCTCATCTTGAATGTACTATCAGACAGCAATTCAAAACATTTTTAATCTTCTCTTAAAGCAGTTTCAGTTTGTGTTAAAAAGATGTAAAACATTGTCCCATTTTGTTCTAGAGTTACTATTACCACTTTTCAATAACGCTTGAGACCTCTTGATATCTTACCTCACTCTCAAGCTTTTCATTGGCTGCACTGTGCCAGGCAAGCAGAGGGAGCTTTTCTTCTTCCTGTTGGGCTCTGCTGTCATTGTAGTGTGGGATCTCTTCCTTTTTGTCTCCCGACTCTATTTTAATTATGCTTTCTCTTTATTAATTTTTACAATCCTTTTGGTTCTATTTCTCTGTAGGACCATGACCAATACCCACAGAGTTCTTCTAGGACATTTTGTTTTCATATATAAATAAAAATCTTCAAATACACCTTGATCTTTCGATTTTGGAAGTTCTTTGGATCAGAAAAATAGTTACTTGATTACACTGTAATTTACAAATCATACAAATGCTAGGTAATAGTTAATACATCAACAAAGAAAAATTGTTGCTTATCAGTTATTTGCCAAAAACATGGTACTTTTTGTCAAATTATAAATGTCACCTTGTCATATTATTACCTTTGTTTTTGCATTTGTACATTGTTTTGCACACAACACAAAAATGGCAGAGGCCATCTTAGATTATCACTCATGAAAAATATATGAATAAGTAGCCTTCCTTTTGTCTGTCCTTTGCCCCATCAGTACATTAAAATGATTCAGAATGTAATTACTCTTTATCAACCTTATGATAGTTATTTATAGGCTTAGGCCTCATTATGTCACCATTTCCTTATAAAAATTGTAGATATGAATGTATAACAAATTTAATTAAACAATAAAACACATGCTTAATAAATCAACAGCAAAATCTCATATAACACAAAAACTTTACAGTGTAATTTTAAACTACATAATCTATATTTTCCAATATTTACAACAGCAGCCATCAAAGGGGCTGTTGAACGGAGTTATATAAAATGCTTCCTTTAGTGTAAAAATTCCCTTTTGATTTTCTCTTATTCCAGTTTAGTGTGTTCACTACAGTAAGTCAGTCAGTAACCTACAAGGGGAGGTGGGAGTAGGTTCGTCCAGAAGGAAAGTCATGATATTGTCTCCCGGCAGTACCACACTAACTGATTATCAGCGGCTATTATTATCTCATCTAGAACTGTCTTGATCAAGTGAATATGTCCCACTGACACTGAGATGCAAGGCTGGAAAACCTCTAATGAAATTGCTAATGAGATTACTCAGTCACTGTCATTGTGCATTAATACAGAAATCAATAATTGATATATCTTTAACTTTCTTACTTTGTAGACCCCTTAATGATACTTAACAGAATCCCAGTTTGATAAACCCTATTCTAGAGTTAAATAAGTCACCTGAATTTTTACTTGGATATTAGATGTTCCTTCTAATTTTCATTCCAAATATGGTAGATGCATTTAACAATTTCTCAAAGTTACTAGTAAGACAATTCTAACACATTTTCATAATTTGAGTTCAAATAGATCGTAATTGTTTCTAATATGCCATCTATTTAAGTAAAATTTTTCACCTAGGTGTGATCATGATACTATAGGATCATGATACTATAATTTTGTGTTTAAAAAAAAGAATATTTTATGCATCTTTATTTAAAAAAAATTCATGGATGAAATGATATATTTGGAATTTTATTCAAACTAATAAGTGGGTAATTGCAATTATACAGATCAAATAAAACTGCAGTAAGTTGATAGTTACTAAAGGCAATGAAGAAGTTCACATATCAATTATTTATTTTATATACATTTTATAATTAATATTTCATAATAAAAGCAATAATGAAACAAAGCAAAAATGATGTGGAGAGCTTAACTGTCTACTGTAAAAACACTAATTCTGACACAGTGTTCTAAGACTTAAAAATGTTGGTGTCAAATAATGAAATTATATGTCTCTATTTTGTCACCTTATTAGTAGTAAAATCCATGTTAGAAAAGATTGGAGCAGGTGACCAAGTATATAAGTATGTTTTCCATTCAGCAATTTGCTATTTGAAATGTATTTTCTTCTTAATATATGTTCAAAAATCCAAATATTATTTCTATGAATTCATATGTTGGACAT
Organism: Camelus ferus; assembly: GCF_009834535.1. NCBI lineage: Eukaryota > Metazoa > Chordata > Mammalia > Artiodactyla > Camelidae > Camelus > Camelus ferus. The sequence goes on along the minus strand of NC_045696.1, from coordinate 18,054,687 downwards.
TCTAACCCCCATACTTCAGAATGTTAACTGTATATGGAATTAGGGTCTTTAAAAAAGTTACTAGGTTGAAATAAGATTGTCAGGGTAGACACTAATCTGATGTAGCTGATGTCTTTATACAAAGAGGAGATTAGGACACAGAGACACTAGGCATGTGCATGTTCAGAAAGACACTCATGTGAGGGCACATTGAGAAGGTGGGCATCTGCAAGCCAAACAGAAAAGCCTGAGGAGAAACTAAACCTGCCAGTACTTTGATCTTGGACTGGTAGCCTCCAGGATGGTGAGAAAATAAATTTCTGTTTAAGCCCCCGCCACTGTGGTGTTTTGTTATGGTAGCCCTAGAAAAATAACATAGTGGCATTCCCTAAATTCCTCTTCTTCATATACTCACTTTTTTTTCTTTTTACATATGTATTAGTCTGCTAGGGCTGCCATGAAAATACATCACAGATTGGGTGATTTTAAACATCTTATTTATCATCTCACAGTTCTGGAGGCTAGAAGCCCAAGATCAAGGTGTCAATAGGTTGGATTTCTTCTGAAGCATCGTCTGTGGCTTGTAGATGGCCTTCTCCTCGTGTCCTCCCATGGTTTTTACTCTGTGATTGCTCATTTCTTGAGCCTCTCCTTTTATAAGGATACCAGTGTATTAGATTAGGGCCCCACTCATAAGACCTGTTTTACTTATATTGCCTTTTTAAAGGCCCTATATCCAAATATAGTCATGTTGAGGATTAAAGCTTTGACATACGAATTTTGAGGGGACACAGTTCAGTACATAACATTATGTATATGTAATCTGAGTTCACATGCTTATTTAATTTTAAATACACACTTTCATATTCAGGAAATGGGAGATGGTTAAAAAAATTTGCTTAAAAATATCTCACTGTGACTGTTGCTTCAAAATCTATTTCTGCTATATCATGGATAACTGTAGTATTCAGTAGGATAATCCTCTTTTTTTACTATTTATTATTTCACATATGGCACCAGTGTTGTAACTCTCTTCAACATAATATTCGCCTACTATAAAATTCAAAATTATTTATTTTATGTCTCTACTTATATGATAGGTTATTTAATGGCCCCTCTCTTAAAGCACCCCTGACTCACTATGCAATTACTTTTTTTTTTAACTATGAGGAAATCCTAGCATAATTTTTATTGAAAACCGCCTCCCAGTTGAACCTCATGAGCTGTGAAATAAAGTTTGGATACAAAAAGATAAATAGTTTTCATTTGTAGTCTACAGAAAATGGTTTGTTCTGCTAAAAAATACCCTGACCTAAATTCTCTGTTCTTTTAATAACAATAGGCATTTAAGTGGATGGGTGAATTCCTTCAGCTTCCCTGTAATACATCAGAAAAAACATCTTACTATACATTTAATCCTTTAGAAAATATTTAATATTAGTACTTCATTGAATTAAAAACTATAGCTAGGAAAGCCTCTTAAAGACAAAATCAAAAAATTATTTATAAATAATAGCTAAATCATGAATATTTATTTTCTCAATACTATTTTAATAAGTATATGTTATGTATTATTTTGTATAAACTCTATGTACATATGTATCTTTAATTTTAGATTCAGAGAATGTATTTAATTACTTCTATAGAAAGGTAAGGCCTATAAAGTTTTAGTGTTGAACTCCTCTTATTTTCATCCTATATTTGGTTTGTTTAGTATAGAATTGATATGAAAACCAAAATTTTGCCATTAAATGTGTGTATTAAATAAAAAAGATTAGTATCCTTGTATAATTCATCTGAATTACCTCTACTGATCTGATCAGCATCATTAAATTACAGATTTTATTCACATATTCCTTTATTTTGTTGCAATATGCTTAAGTAAATTCACAAAAGTCATTATATATGTGTGTATATATATATATGTAACTCTTTAAACATCAAGATTTGAATTTTTGATGAATTAGTCATTGTTGTCATCATCTCTCAATTTGACTATTTTAAAATCTCCTAAATGAGATTGGTGTGTACATTTCAGTATTTTACATTGCAGTCAGGATATATTTTCAAACAAATATGGGAACAAAAGTTGTTCCTGCAGATAAGTTAGGACATTTTATAATGATAAAAGAGTAAACCTATCAGAATGCGTAGTTATGTACTAGTTATAACATCAAAGCTCTAAATTACCTGAAATAAAAACCTATAGAATTGATGGGAAGTAGCCACAATTTCAACCACAGTAGTTAAAGACTATAATATCCTGCTTTCAATACTAGAACAATGAAGCAAAGGATCAACAAGAAATTGTAGGCCTGAATAACAATAAATCAACTAGATGTAGCCACTGTATTTAGAATACAACACACAACAAGGGCAGAACACACATTCCTTTCAATGCACACGGAACATTCTCTTGGAGAAACTATATGCTAGGCTATACAATATGTTTCAAAATATTGAATAATTTAATGCATACAAAATGTGTTCTCCAGCCACAGTGGAATAAAATTTAAAATTAATAACAAAAATCAATTTGAGAGATTCAAAAGTCTGTATAAAATCAGGCAACACACATCTAAACAAATTTAAAAAAATCACAAGGGAAATTATAAGATCAATGAAAACAAAATTAAAATATACCAAAATATATAGGATACAATTATAACAGTGCCTGTAGCAAAATGTATAGCAGTAAATACCTGTATTTAAAAAGAAAAGAAAATATCTCAGTGTAATAACTAGATTTCCACCTTAGTAAACCAGGAAAAGAAGAAAAATAAAACGAAAGGCAAGCCGAGGAAGGAAATAGTAAGGATTAGAGTGTAAAAAAAATTAGATTAAAGAAGAACAATAGAAAAACCCCCAAAACAAAAGTTGGTTTTGCAAAAAGTTGACAAACTTTATCTAAACTTAACAGAGACAGGAAGAAAGACAGAGAGCAACAGAGACAGAGGGAAGACACTAAACACTAAAATCAAGAATAAGAGAATTATAAAATACTATGAAAAATATATTCTAACAGATTGGTTAAACTAGATAAAGTGGACAAATCCTTAGAAAGACATGGTAATATAACCTCAATAGATTTAGAATAAGTAAAAAAATTGAGTTAGTAATCATGTTCCAACCAATAGAAGCCCAAGCCCCTATGGCTTCAGTGATTAATTCTACCAAACTTTCAAAGAATAACCATCAATCCTTCACAGACTTTTCCAAAAAATAAAAGGGAATGAAACACTGTTTAATTTCTTGAGGCCAGAATTACCCTGCTATCAAAATAAGACAGAATCCACAATAATTGAAAAATACACAATATCTTCTATAAATATACAACTGCAAATCTTCAAGAAAATACTAGCAAATTAAATTCAGCAAAAATTTAACTGAATCATACATCATGACTAAACAGGATTTATCTTAAGAATGCAAAATTGGTTTAACATGTGAAAATCAATGCGATACTTTGTGTTAATAGAATAAAGAACAAAAAACGTGATTATCCCAGCAGTGAAAGAAAAATTATTTGACAGAACCCCAACATCTTTTGACACCATTCATCAAGGATGTAGCATACAAGTCTATATATATAAATCAATTATACTTCTATAGAAATTAATTAATTCTAAATTTCTTAGAAATTAACAATTAACAATCCAAACTACAGAATTCTGTCTTCAAGAATTGAATTTTTTCATGCAGCAAGTATGATGTAAGATATAGGCTGGAGAGTTTGCCAGAGGTCACAGTGGAAAAAAAACACATTTCCTCCTTGAATTAGCACCTGCAATCATCAAGGATACTCTAAACCTATCCATTCGATCAGTACTATTGTGACTCTCATCTCTAGCTAAACGGGGAATATCAACTATGCTCAGTCTCACAACTAATAATCTGAGGAGTTTTATTGACTAATCAGATCATCTATTGCTTGATTTCCTTCCTGGAATGGGAAATAAAAAGCTATAGAGCATCATTTATATGGGAAATTCTTAGAAATGAATTAGGTCTGTTGGTTCCAGATAAGAAAATTGTGTTAATCTAAAACAAAATGTGCTTTTAAATAAAGATGATGCAAAGAAAAAAAGTAAGATAATTAATTCAAGGCAAATAAATTCAAGAACAAACCTAATAGCTGGTTAAACTACTGGCTGAATATGATGAGAACCTTCTTGATAATCATTAACTAATAGAAGCCATAAGTACCATATCAGGTCATAGAAATAGAAATAATTATGTAGAAAGCTACAAAGACACTTAACCTTCCTTTGTTCGTTCTGGTGTCTAGCTCTCTTGCATACTTACTTATACACTTATAAAAATGACAAGAACCATTATTAGCAGTTAGAATGTAGCGACTTTATTTGATCTTTTTATCATATAGGCCCTTTAAGAGTTAAATCAACCTTTAATTTAGTACACCCTAGACTTTTGATGAACTGGCAAATTGAAATGATTTTCAAATAAAGTACAAGGAAAGAGAGATGATATTAAAATTTTCTAAAAACTGGAAGTTAATGCTGGGCCTAACAATTTATCCTACTCCAATTCTGAATTTATACTCTGACCACAATCCCCAGCTTTTTCTAGATCAGGTATATACTGAGATTTTTTTTTTTTTTCTCAGTGGCTTCAGAAGTCTCAGAAGACTTCATTTGATTAGTCAAATAGGTAATATAAGTTACTATTGTTTTATCTCATTGTATCATATTTAAAGTGAAATAAGAGACTATATTTTGAATAACTTAAATGACAGGCTTTTTGAATTTTGAACTTATAAATATTTTTTATTCTTTTCTAGTTAGAAGCCAAGCTTAAAGCTCAATTCTCAAACTTCCAAGCTTTCAATAAAATTACTAGGTGAATCCAACTGAAATAATCAAAAAGAAAAAGACAAAAATTATGTCTACCCTTTATTGTCTGTATAGTCCTAATAATATCAAATATATGCCTAAGAGAAAAAGAATTACTGTTAAAAAGGGAATTGAAAACAAGCTCAACATTTTCAACATGGTCACTCCTAAAATGTTGGTATTCTACATGTAGATTAATTAATGAAGAAATAATCGGAACCTGCTTGTACTATTAAGCACTTCTTAATTTTTTTTTCTTGAAGTCATGTGGCAAAATACATTCTTGAATTTGGTTAATAGGGCTTCCCAAGTAGAAAAATCTATTTTCCAATAGAGAAAAATTTTAAGAAATATACTGATATAATCATTTAGTTAAAGCCAATTCTCACAGACTGACATGGGCTCTACACTTTTACTTATAATGGGGAATATGTGAATGTACTGGTTGGGTTTGAGCCATGAGGGACTTTGTCGACTATTAAAAATAACCTGGGCAAACCTGCAGTATAATTTATAAAACCATGGGCACCCAGATAGACAGAGTAAACCCATTATGTTGTTTATGCAAATGCTTGGCAACTGTTACAGCATTTGTTTCTGGGCAGCATTTGCAAGTCATTCAGCAATAACATCCCTATCAATTTTCAATGAATGCACCTTAGTCAGTTGGATCTCAGTGATTTCATTTTGGGAAATGTCTTCACAATCCAATTTTGCTTCAGACAGTTTTAGTTTATGCGCCTAAATATACAATAGGCGTGTGAGATAATAGAAAAAAATACATATATATATATATGTATAGCTCTGCCCTGGCTCCTGGTACAGAACTAAACCCTTGTAATTCCTAAGTGATAAGAGTAATAGGAGGAACTTTTGTTTTAATGAGGCAACTCTGAATGAGCTTTTGGATGATTCCTGGATGGGGGCTGGTCACCAGAAAGATGAAGCCATAATTAGAAGCTTGGAATTTTCAGCACCCACCCTGCCCTCCACACACAAACATTCACACACTTCTGTAGAGAAGAAGAGGGGCTGGAAAAAGAGTTAATAACTGATCATACCTACTTGAGGAAGCCTCTATAAAAATTCCAACATTATGGAGTTCAGGGAGCTTCCAGGTTGATGAACACATCCGTGTCTAGGAAGGGTGAAACACTTGAACTCCTTGGGGACAGAAACTCCTGACCTCCAGACCCTCCTAGACCTCACTTCACCCTGTGTATAATTAGTGGAATCACATAAAAGAGGCAAGAAGTAAGTGATAAGCCATTTTCCAAGTATTAGGTGTAAGGAACTGTCAAACTGAATGTTTCTAAAATCTAGTGAAAATATTCTTCAGGAATGAACGAGCAATCAAAACATTCTCAAATATATAAAAACTAAGATAATTTGTCACCAAATGACATACTCTCGAAGAATGACTAAAAAAATATTTAAACAGAAAAATAAATGATAAAAGAAGGAAACCTAGAAAATCAGGAAAGAAAAAAAGAAAAGAAAAGGATTAAAATATAGTAAAAACAATTGACTGTAGTATTTTGCCTTAAATTTTCTTAATTATTTTTATTGGTGGAAGCAAAAATTATAACAATGCCCATTATGGTTTTGCGTGTATATAGAGTAAATAAGGAAATATAATGGGGACATTAAAGGGAATAAAGTGAAGTAAGGTTTGTACACTTTACTCAAATGGTTAAAATGTCAACAATGTTACACTGTAAGTATATATAATACCTAGAGCAGCCATTAAAAAAAAATACAAAGAGATATACTGAAAACACACTCACACTATAGGTAAATCAAAATGAAATTCTAAAAAGAAGTTTGAAGGCAGGGAAAAAAAAGCATACAGAAGCAGAAACCAAAATTGGAGAAATAATCCTTTAAAACATCAATAATGTTAATGATCTAAATGCACTAATAAAGTCAGAGATTGGTAGAATGGATACAATAACATCATCTTCGTATGTGCTGTCACTTTAAATGTAACAACAGAAAGTGAAATTGAAAGAATGGAAAAAGATAAGACAAAGCAAATACTAATCAACAAAAAGCAGGAGTGAAGACATTCATATGGGATAAAGTAGCTTTTAAAGAAATGAATGTTACTAAGAACAGAAGGAACATTACATAATGGGGGAAAAAAAAGTCAATCCAGAAGGAAGAATAGCACTAAACAACAGACCCGCAAATTATGTAAAGCAAAAACTGATGGAACTGAAAATTGAAATCATCAAATCTACAATTAAAGTTTGAGACTTTTACACCACTCTCTCAATAATTAGTGGAAAAATAGACAAAATAATCAAGAAGGAGGTAGGACTCTACAAAAACATCTGTCAACAGGAACTAATGGACTAATACAGCAGGAACACTTCATTGAACAAAGGAAGGGTACACATTCTTTGCATTCTTTTCAGGTGTCCATAGAATTTATGTCAATACATCCCACACTCAGGGCCATAAAACAGATATCAAAGACTGTTAAATAACTGAAATCAGAGAGAATATGTACTCTATCACAACTAAACCAAACTAGAAATCAATAGCAAAAGATAAAAAGAAATTCTCCATATATTTAGAAACTAAACAACATATTTCTAAATAAGTCATTGGTCAAAGAGGAAGTCTTAAGGAAAAATTTTTAAAAAGTAACAGAATGAAAATGAAAATATAACAAATCAAAACTTGTGGAATGCAGCTCCATTAGTGATGGAAGGGGAATTTTTAGCACTCAATTCCTACACAGAAAAGAGTTGAAAAGGCTTAAATAAATAACCTAAGTACTCATCTCAATCAAGTATAAGTAGGAAAAAAAATTATCAAAGGAAATCCAAATTGAGTGGAAGGAAGGAGATAAACAATAAGAAAAGCTATCAATGAAATGGAAAACTTAAAAAAAATAGAGTAAATAAACAAAAATTTGGTTCTTTGAAAGGATCAATAAGAGAGACAAACTTCTAGGGTGAAAAAATGAGAAAAAACACAAAATACTAAAATCAGCAATGAAACAGTAGACACCGGAACAGACTTTGGAAGCATCAACAGGGTAATGAAGAAATGCTATGGACAACTCTGAACATATAGATTGGAAAATTAAGATGCAGAATTCTTAACAACATAGTAACAAATGGAAATTAGTAATATCACATATACCATATGAGAATTATCCATATACCATATGAGATTTATTCAGAGATGCAAGCCTGGATCAAATCTGAAAAATCAGTCAGTCTAATGCACCAGCATAAGAGGATAAAGAAGAAATCACATTGTCATAGCTACTGATGCAGGAAAAAAAAAATCAAAATATCCACATATGATATAGAAAAAAAAAAAGCTTGTAGTAAACTCAGAATAAACAGGATTTTCTTAACTAAGTAAACAAATTTATAATACACCTGCAGCTACCATCATACTTAATGGTGAAGAACTGATTCCCCTCTGGGATGAGGAATAAAGTATTCATGTCCATTTCACTACTGCTAGTCAGGATTGTGCTAGAAGTTCTATCCAGCACAGTAAGAAAAAAAAAATGTCATACAGATCAAAAAAGATGAAATAATACATAGATGACACAATGGTCCACAAAGAAAATCTCAAGTCTAACCAACAAACAATTCCTGTAACTAATGAGAGTTCAGGGAAGCCACAGGGTGCAAAATCAGTTGTAATTTGTAGGTTGTCTTTTTACTTTCTGATATGGTTCTTAGATGCACAAAGGCTTTTAGTTTTAATAAAGTCTCATTTATCTTTCTTTTCTTGTTGCTCATGCTTTTGGGTTCTGAGTTCTAATTTTGAAAAAGCTCTTCTAAGAAATTTTCTCCTGTCTCTACTGACATAATTAAAACTTGAATATACTTTAAGGTATAATTTTAAATTACCTTCTGTAATTTTACATTTAAATATTTTGCTACTTATATATTATAAATATGGTGTGGTCCATTTTTAAATGTAACATACAGAATATTCTATGGATACAAATAAATTTTAAAATAAATTTTCAAGCTCATTAAATATATGGCTACTGCACAGTACAGTAACATTCCACCAAACAAAATAATCTCTTTTTATGATCATCCTGTGGTTCTAAAACTTAACGTCTTTTCAGAAGACATTGGGTCTTTGAAGGAACAACTCGAGAATTAAATAAGATTTTTCGATAGGAAGCTGCACAAGGTAGCAGAATGATTCAGGGTCAGAAGATCAAAATTATTCATTTGAAATCTTTATCAGTTACTTGCTGTTTAACCTCAGGCAATTTACTTGTTCACACGGAGAATCATTTTTCTCAAATGACAATTGGCATTTGGATATTACAATATTTGACCTTATTATCTTAAGGAGATTTTTCTAGAATTTAAAAGAAAAGTTACAAAGAGCTTTATAATTTGCATGTATTAAGTAAACCAAAGTTTTTATTGTCATTTGCATGGCTTGGATATTGAAATTGCACAAGGTAAAATTGGGTGTCAAACCACAAAGAAGATTTTTATCCTGATCATCTTGAGTTATCTGTTCAAACTTGAGAAATTTAGAAGGAAGAAGTGCCATGGTGTCTTGATTACTCCACAAATTATACAAAGAAGCTCAGCCTACTCCCATGTCAGTTGCTATTCATGGTACCATGGGAAAGGATGCCGTGTTATTCTGCAAGTAGAGAGAAAAACATTAATAACACATCACTTTATTGTATCTTCATAATGCTGCATTCTTATAGCTGAAAGCCTTCATGAAAATTTGATGGTGTTCAATCGGTACCTCCCTACTCTAGCTATTAACTTAAATTGATACTTTATATCTCTATGGAAATAAAGTACAACTTTTAAATCTTACTTTATTTTGAAATCAAAATACTCCTTGAAAGAAAAGCCAACAGAACTAAATGGATTCAGCAGATGAGTTGTATTACTTAGTTTTCCAAAAACCACCAATGATCATCTCAAGGTAGAGGTGACCAGAATAAGCTTCATAGGTCAGTACGATTGCTCTCTTAGTCTTAGAATTTTTTTAAAGAGCATTAATTAGATGACCCATGAAATATTCTCCTTTTTGTTTCTTTTTTCCACAGTGGTAGGACTCACCTCATCATAATATTATCATTGCTATCATTTGCTTGTCCCTTAGTCATATCCATGATGCTGCTTAAAATTAATAGTTTTTTCCTTATCCATATAAGATCCAGTTGTTGTTCATTTAAATTTAATTTTTTAACCAGAACAACAGAAAATTAATTTTGAGAAAATAGGTTTTCCTCATTGCATTTGATTTAGCTTTAGAATTAAAGAATATATTATAATGCAAGTGATTTCAGAGGCTAAATAATTATTATAAAAAGTGTCATTGAAAACTTACTAGGAACAAACCCTCTCAACAAACAGATGCGGAGGATGGATGGTCCTAGAGCAGCACACTAACAATTTCCAATCAACTTTGTGAGTAATCTGTCCTGAACCGCACATAAAAGAACGGAAGTGTTTTGTTTCCTGTTTCTGTCATTCTTCAGTTAATACCCTCTATACAGAGAGGAAATGCAAATCAAAGCTGCCTAGTTTAAAAAAAAAAACAAAACAGCTGTCTTCAAGTTAACTTTTCAAATATCTTTATATATTGACCTATAAAACTGTAGGAAAATAATGAGGGTGAGATGGGTGAGGGGTAAACATGATAAACTGATTATAAAATTCCATAATAATGGAGCAGTATTGCTATCTATCGCTTCAGGTACACATCCAACATACATATTACAATCTTAGTGATAAAATCATGAAGTTACGTTACTATGCACTTACTTTAAATCATTTTATATGCTTGCAAATATCATAAAATTAGTAGACCAGAGTTACACCTCAGAATTTATTAGGTTATATATAACATATTTATTACATATTAAATGTATTATATTTATTATGTTTTAGGAGACTGCATGAATTTATCAAAATTTATAAAAGTGTGAGTGTAGGACTGTACTAGGTGTACCAGATATTAATACTGAGTACAAATTATTGATGCTTCATATAAATAGTGTTTAGCATAAAAGTCAAAAAATCAATCCGACTGTATATACATATGTATAATATACTCATACTAAGAATTTGTCAGTTTTATTTATCTGTGCTCAATTTTATGCAAAAATTATTTAACGAAAGGGAAGAAAAAAGAAAATACTCTAGAATCTTTCAAGATGGTCTTGCAGAAGTTCTCCAACTTGCAGTACTGTCCTGGGTTTCATTTTGTCTCGTGTTTTATTCTAAGGGAAGTAAGTGACTATATTTAAAACTGATCTGGTTTACGGAGATCTAGTTATCTGTTCAGACTCATTCCTAATAAAACCTTGGATGGCAGAAATAATAGAATGATGTACTGAATGTGTTAAAGACAAAACAATAAACAAACAATAAGAAAATATTAATCTACAATTCTATACCAGCAAAAGTGTTCTTCAAAAGAGAAAGTTAATTAAGCTAAGGTGATTAAATGTGAGCCAATGTGCTCTACAAGAAATAGTATATATGGGAAATGATCCCAGATTGAACTGTGTCACTGCAGGAATGAAGAAAATGGTTAGAAAGGGAAACTTTGACAGGTAACGGCTGTTTAAATTGCAGTTATAACTATATTTTGTCATTTTTTTTCCATTGTCATTATTAAGGTATAATTTACATGCAATAAAATTCACCATTTTTAGTGGATGGTTCCAGTTTTGGCAAATCAGTACAGCCATATAATCACCACAGTGATCAACACCAGCAGTTCCATCACGTAAGACATTTTCCCTTAAATGTCCTTTGTAGCTGTAGTTATTGTCTTTGTACATCCAGCAGTAATCTGTTTTCAGGTTCCAATGGTTTCGCCTAGTCTAGAATATCATATAAATAAAATTACATGATAGATAGCATTATGACTTTGGCTTTTTTCACTTAATGCATTTGAAATTCATTTGTGCTACTGAGTGTATCACTAGTTTGCCATTTTTGTTGTGTAGTAGTATTCCATAGTGTACACACAGATACACAGTTTATCTGTTCCTCAGTTGGAGTACAATTGTACAATTGTATTGTTTCCAGTTTGGGTATATTATGGATAAAGCTGCTATAAACATTCTTATACAGGTTTTTTTATGTAAACATAAGTTTTTATTTCACTTGAGATGTCTAGAAGTGGAATTACTGAATCATCTTATAAATATATGTTTAATGTTGTGAGAAAACTCTCAAACTATTTTTTGCAATATCTGTTAACATTTTGTATACCCATCAGCAATGCATGAGAGAGTTCCTTTACTCTGTGTTCTCACCAGTACTTGGTCAGTTTGTTTGTCTGTTTAGATATTTGGATAGATGTGTTTTATACCTAAAAGCATTCCTTATGTTTTGGAATGAAATTACATGTAGTATTCTATTTTTAATTTCAATTAACAACTGCTCAATGCTAGTATATTAAAATAAAATTGTTTTCTGAATATTAGCCTTATAACCTGGGAACTTGCAAATTAGTGTATGTTTATGCATGTGTGTTTATAGATTTCTGTGATTTTCTAAGTAGTCATATCCTCTGTAAGACAGACAACTTTATTTCATTCAAACTGTACTTATTTCATTTTTATTTGATTTATTTTATTTTTATAGTACACTGAATAGAACCTCCATTTCATATGGAATAGAAATCATAAGAGTAATTATCTTAGCCTTGTCCCTAATCATAGAGAAAAGTCATCTCCAGAGTACCTGGCTTACAAAATGGGACACCTAATATCTGTAAAATATGTTTGAAAGATATAATAAATATTCCATATTATAAACATGATAAAGCTTAATTTCAATTTAGTTTTTCAGTATCTATATAAGCAAATCTTCATGTTGGTACACATGTGCATTTGCACATATTTCTTATAGATATGCACATTAATGAATTATGTTCCTCTTGCATCCCAATGGAGTTTGTTATAAGGAAAAACCTCCTTGGGATGCACACAATCCACTCAGCAGCTTAGTTTCATCTAAAACTAAGTCTTATCTAAAACTTATTCTCATCTTGCACCACCTAATATATTTAATGCAGGGATAGAAATAAATATGTTTCCAGAAAAAAAAAATATATATATATATAAAGGAAAATTTTCTGAGATACTGATATATGTTTTGGTCTTTCTAGGGTTGACCACCCCTTCTGCCTGAACCAACAGGCAAGACATTTATATTCCCTGTGTCAGCAAAATTTAGGTTGCAAGAGCCAAAGAAGTATACAGTTGAAAGAATGTCTTATTCATTTCTTTGAATGCCTGAAATTTTTCGAGGATTAGATCACGAGAGAGGGGTTTGGAGGGAGTACAGTCCTGCGAGTCTAGGAACAAGTACAGCACAGCAAGACGCGTGTGTGTGGAAGTTTATCACGTGCAGAGTGCGACCAGATCTCTCCATCTCCTCAGCTATGACTCTAGAGTCACCTTTATCACACTGAGTCCCTTTTATTGCAGGAACTTCCTAAGTGATCTCACTGTTTCCTCCTGGATCTGGCAGAACACAGAAGCCAGGAGTAGATCTTTTTTTTTCTTTTTTTTTTGTGAAGGTAGATTTATTCAGACAGAGATATTGAAATACAAGAGAAAGGCCACGAGGTGTGGGGGTTGGGTACTCAGATTAAAAGTAGGTACACACTCCATAGACAGAATGTAGGCTGCCTCCAAAGAGGGAGAGAGGGGGGCGGCCGTGAGGTGCCGTGTTGCTGGTTTTTATGGGTTTGGTGGCTTCATATGCTAATAAGTAGAAGGACCAGTCTAAGGGGAAGGGGCTGGGATTCCCAGGAAGTTGGCCATTTCCCACCCTTTGACCTTTTGTGGCTAGCCTTGGGACTGCCACGGTGCCTGTGGTCATGTTATTCACAATGTTAATATATTACAGTGGGCTTGTAATGAAAGCTCAAGATCTACTAGAAGTTAAATCTCTCATCATCCTGAGCCTCGAGGCCTTCTAGGGGTTGAATCTTTCACCATTTTGATGTTAATTGCTATGGCCTTCCTTGAGTGGCTGTGCCCTGTCTCATTCCCCCCTCAGAGATTTTACTCCCATAATCTTATGGAGTTTCAGAGGGACGAAGGTCCCTCTTCTGAAACTGCTTCCAGGCTGAGTAGGGGCGTTGACCCTGCCTATCAGGAAGTAAAAATCTCTCAGTGCCTAATCTAGAGGTCCCAGAGGCAGGACAGCCTTTTGTTTTTGGCGTCCAAGGGCTGAGGGTGTGGGCTGGAATCCTCGCACAGCCAGCATCTGATGTGGGGCTGCTGTAACCCACTGTTTCCATTGACTTCTGATGAATTTTCTTAAAGATGAAGCACCTTCATAACAACAGTTTGACAGTCTGTAACAACAAAAAGATTTAAAAGGCACGGTTAAACATTTGTAACCACCGCTACACGTTATTATTTGTTTTTCTTAAACAGCTACCTGAGGTATTCTATTGCCTCGTAAGCATAGGTCTCTCTGGGCTCCTGTTGGGGCTTATAAGTTACAGGTTTTTTATGGACAGATGTAGCCAACTAGCAATTCCTCGTAGCCTAACGACAGTTGCGGTGCTCAGTAGTACCTGATATAATCCCTTCCATTTTGGCTGCAGCTGGTCTTCAGGGGACCCCTCCTTCCAAGTTTTTAGTAAGACAAAGTCCCCTGATTGGACAGGGACTTCAACCTTTTCCTCTGTAGGAAAGGGCAACACTTTATTTCCATATTCTTGGAGAACCTTTTGAACTTGACTTAAGCCAACAATGTGGGAAACTAATCTATGAATTTCCTCATCAAACAGGAAATCTGAAGTTAAAAAGGGCCTCCCATAAATCATTTCAAATGGGCTAAGTTTTAAAATTCCCTTAGGGGCCATCCTTACTCTTAGAAGGGCTATAGGCAGGAAGGGGACCCAGGTTTCTGAAGTCTTCTGACATAGCTTAGCAAGAGTTCTCTTTAGAACATGATTTGCTTTTTCCACCTTGCCTGAGGATTGGAGCCTCCAGGAAGAGTGAAGGTGATAGTTAATACCCAGAGCAGAGGAAACCTGTTGAGTCACCTTGGCAGTGAAGGGAGGGTCCATTATCACTCTGTAAGCTTTTTGGTAGCCCAAATCTTGGGATTATTTCTTTCAGCAGAAAATTTAACACTTCTATTGCTTTTTCTGTTCTAGTGGGGAAATCTTCTACCCACCCTGTAAAGGTGTCTATGTGTACCAACAGGTATTTCCATCTCTTACAAGAGGGCGTCTGGGTAAAGCCCATTTGCCAATCTTCCCCTGGATACGTTCCCCGATGTTGTGTGGGCCGGAGTAGGGGTCGGGGTACAGGGTGACTCCCTGGGTCATTGCGGGCACAAAGTTCACAGGCCCCAGTGACTTCCTTAACAGTTTGGGACAGTTCCTTGCCTGGGAACACTTGAGAGATTAGTCTGAGCATGCAGTGCCACCCTAGGTGGGTGGACTCGTGGAGATGCTTAGTTATTTTCCACTGTTTGTCCCCAGGAATGAGGAGCTTGTCAGCCACCGAGAGATTCTTTTCCAGCCCCCTGTGTTTAGCCCATTCGACCACTTCAGGTGTATAGGACGGCACCGTTGGGAGAGGCTGGTCCTCAGGTGGGAGAACTGCAGCTTATAAGACTGTGTGTTCTCTGGCTGCAGCTTCCACAGCCTTCTCTGCGAGGGCGTCCCCCTGTATAAGGGAGGAATTGCCCTTTTGGTGACCCCTGCAGTGTATGACTGCAGCCTCTTTTGGAAGCTGGACTGCTTCTAGGAATTTTAGAATTTTTGCCTGGAATTTAGTGAGTAAATCCCTTCCCAAAAGGGGGATGGGGCACTCAGGCATAAGCAAAAACTGATGTGCAAAGGTAAAATTTTCTAGCAGGCAGCTAAGGGGGGCTGTAAATCGCTTGGTTTGGGGCTTTCTGTCAATCCCCATTACTACACAGGATTGGGAGGACAAGGGTCCAGGGAAATCAGTCAGCACAGAGTAGGTGGCTCCTGTATCTCGTAAGAAGACAACTTTTCTACCTGCCATGTCAAGGGTTACCTAAGGCTCCTCCAGAGAAATGACCAGGTGTCCTGTGGGAGCCAGGGAGGGTCCCGGGCCCCGTCGGTCTTCAGTTATTTCAGCCATCATTGGTTTGGGAGCCCAAGCCCCTTTTGGGACTGAGGGCAGTCCTGCTTCCAGTGGCCTTTTTGTTTGCATATAGGGCAGGGTCCTGGTGGACTTTCCCCATACATGGGGCATTTGTTCTTCCAGTGGCCCTCCTGGCTGTACTTAAAACAGGTCCCTTTTTGGCAAGACAGTGGCTCTGATCCAGGCATCCTGGATCCTGTCCTCACCGTGGGTCTTCTTGAAGGAGGGTAACCCTGAGGTGGTGCAAGGGTTAGGGAAGACACTAGGAATTTTGCCTTTTGCTGTTTTCCCTGGATCCTTCTTACCTCTTCAACCCTGTCTCTATTGTTGAATACTCCAAATGCCAGATCCACGAGCTGATTCACGGGGTCTGGGGTCCCAGAGCTGCCTTCTGTAATTGTCTCCTGATGTCTGGGGCTGACTGAGTGATAAGTGGGTGTTTACCAGGGCTTCCCCCGCAGGGATTTTGGGGTTAATATTAGTGTACTTTTTAAAGGCCTCCACTAAGCGACCCTGGAAGAGGGCTGGATTCTCATCTTTTCCCTGTGTTACTTCCCTGACTTTGTCATAGTTGATGGGCTTAACAACACATTTTTTCATCCCCTCTGTGAGGCAAGTAACCATATGGTTTCTGCATTCAAGCCCTCTACCTCCCTGGTGGTGGTTCCAGTGGGGGTCTTGGTCAGGGATTGCATCCCCCCAGTAAGGGAGACTGTGTGCCCCTGGTTGCGGGCAGCCAGTTCATCAGCATATGCCCTGGCTGCGCTGCGCTGAGGATCCGGCTTTTTTCCTTGAAAGTGCAGCAGGTTGAAAGGTCCCTCCAGGTGAGCTCATAGGCCATTGTCAGCCTGGCAAATTCCTCCATGAACCTTCTGGGGTCCTCAGAGAAATGTCCAAATTTCTCCTTGCAGGTAGCCAAATCATTCATAGAAAAGGGGACGTGAACTCTGACTGTTCCTCCATCACCAGCTGGCACTTCCCTTAAGGGGCAGAGTTTGGTAATAGGAGGTTGGTAGTTGGCCCCACTTGGAATAGTACTTGGAGGACTTTCCTCTGGTGAGGGAGATGATGGGGAAGACTGTTCCCCCTCAGAGTTGGGGGAAATAGGAACTTCTGGCTGTGGACCTTAGGGAGCTGGACTCAGTAAGGGGGTCATCTAGAGTATCAAGCTCCTGGGGAGGAGATGCTTAGAGGGGAGGCGGGCCAGGAATATCCGGCAGGAGTTCCTTAGACCTGAGTTTTGGTATAGGGTCAGGAACATCTGGACATATGGGATTTCCCCCCATTTACAGCCTCTTTTACAAAATAGGCCTAGCTGCAAGATGGCATTGTAAGTTAGTGACTCATTCTTTGTCCAGAATTCTTGGTCCCTTAGTTTGTATTGGGGCCATACAGTATTACAAAAGAAAATTAATTCCTTTTTCTTCAAACTATTCTTTTTAAACTTTTTCCAATTTACTAATATGCATCCTAGCGGGGAGTCCTTTGGGATACTTGTAGTTGTTCCCATTCTGGGTAGGATGTCCTATCTGTGAGCCTGAGGTGGCTCCTTTAGACTAGTTAAGGAAAGGAGCAAGGGCCAGAGGGAGAAGAGGTGACTAGAGTCCCAGAGTCTAAATCCTTTAGATGGAAGGAGGAGACCCGGGTCCTGAGTCAACTAAGCAAATTACGTTTTGTGAAAGAGAAACAAATAGCATTGAAAGGTGGAAATCTAGAATGAAAAAGGAATGCTATAGCCTCCATGCTTCCCAGACCAGAGATCCGTAGGCCCACTGAGGGAGCGTCCGCCTGCGGCTCCCACCCAGGGGCACTGTAACCTGCGACTTGTGGAGAGCACTCGCCAGCAACTCTCACTCAGGGGTGCTTAAACCTGTGACCCCAACGAGGGGTGCTAAAACCTGCAAACCTGTGACAGAGCACTCGCTGGTAATTCTCGTTCAGGAGTGCAAAACCCACAATCTGCAAAGGGAGTGCCCGCCCGCGACTCTCACCTTCGCCTATGGATGCAGTGAGGCCATATGCCCCAAGGGCACTCGGGAAGGGTTGGGCCACAAATTTTTAAAGGGGAACTCCCGGAGTCCCCTAATTTGGGCCCCCTTTCACAGTTCTGGCATCCCGGAACCAGAACAGCTCCGTGCAGAGAGGTGGAATTGGGCTCAAAGAGCCATGGAGGGGAAGCTCACCCAATCAAGTTGCCAATTACTTGCCACGTGGTCTTAATTTGGATGTCCGAGTGGTTGCCTTAGTGGATCTTCTCAAGTCCAAAGAGATAGAACGATAAAGGAGGGAATGAGAAAAGATCAAGGGGAGAGAAGCCTTGGGCTCGGTGGGCTCCTTCACCGCTAGAGAACTGGTCTCTACCAGATCCTGCAGGCCATGTCAGCTGCCACCTAAGGGCTACTTGAATCTGCACGGCACAGGAGAAACCCCCTGCCACCCTCCGAAGAGGGGGGAGCTGTAGCCCAATAGGCGGATCGCAATTATGCCCTTTGAGCCCTGTTTCTTTATGTAAATGCCCCACACATTGGGTGACAGAGATATGATGCAGGAAAACAGATATGGGGCATGAGGAGGGCCGTGTCCCAGGCTTCGGTTGAGCCCCTGGGACGTGCCCCGCCAAGCGTAGATCCTTGGCTTCGCGCAGGAAATAATTCAAGAGCGAGCCACAGTTGAGTGAAGGTAGATTTATCCAGAGAGATACATTGAAAGGCAAGAGAAAGGCCATGAGGTGTGGGGGTTGGGAGCTCAGATTAAAAGTAGGTACACAGTCCATAGACAGAGTGTGGGCTGTCTCCAGAGAGGGAGGGAGAGGGGTGGCAGGAGTAGATCTTCTGAAATACTTACGTAGAGTAACATCAAGCCCTTTGTTCCCTTTCTGACTTCATTTCCCATCATCACTAAGGTATTGAAATGGGAGCAGAAAAGCAAAATCTAGCTCCAAGCTGAGTGGAAGCCAAAGCTGCAGGAGGATGGACCGCGTGGATTATTTAATGCGCGGAGGACTGTGTGCTCTATGTCAGAAATTTGAATTTCAGGAGGAGGGAAACTGTCTTCTTTTGTGTAATTTGCTTTGCAGTTGCTCTGCAGAAAGCCATTTCTTAATGGAATCCTATTTTTCTCAAATGATTGATTGGGTTTGAAATAGTATGAAAAATAGGATTTGTATAGATAACATAAAATTCTCTCTGTGTGCAATTATTTATAGATTAACCAATCAAAACTTTTAATTCACACACACAGAAAGCACAAACTGAGTGAACACTATCTCTATATTTTAGTATATTTAGTTATGATAGATTAGTGAACTGGCATATAGAAATAATTAAGAGAAATAACAGAAAAAATATATTTATAAAATGTACCCGTTATAATGAAAGCTTTCAGATTCATTGAGTGATATGTTAGCATTGGTTAATGTGATGTAATGAATAATCAGGTATAAGTGAAGCTGCTATAAAAGAGACCTTAGGACAGTGCTTTAAACTGGTTATAATTTACCTCTCACCTAACAACATGGCTGATCTGGTAGCTTGATGGTGTCAGGGACCCAGTTTCCATACATTTTGAGTTCTGTCACTCCCATGTGCTATTGCCCATAGGGTTGATGCTAACCAGCCAGCTGAAATAAATGAACTGTTGTATCTATAATTGAGTTTTCCTAAGAAATTTTCCAATCACTCTTCTCCGTTAGCAAGGCCCTTTTTAATATCCTGCAACAGCTGATTGCCTGATTAATGTCCCATAAAATGCATAACTTGCTATTACGAATGACCTGAATTTTGGCAGGAAAAAGTATAGACAATATGATATGTGACATACTAGCTATAAATTATCTTTTGCCAGCACCGAGTCCATGTTTAAATATGCAAACGTTCATAACAAAAAACCTTCCCTTTTGAATAGTTCAAAAAGATTTTCTCATAGCTTAAATGTACGCCAGAATGTGTTGCTCTTAATCTCTTATGAAAGATTATATCTGCTTGATAAAACAGTGACAAAATTGAGACTGTCGCAGTTTTCACATATTGAAAGAGCAGTCTTATGTTTTCAATCAACAAAATAAGCTCAGAGTAGGTCACAGGGAAACTGGGCTAGGTACTTTACTTTCAGAATAAGATTTTACTGAATGATCATTTCTAAATGCTTGAAGTCATGTTTGATGGGAGAAAATTAGTCAGGAGAGGTATTTCAAACACTATTTTGGATATATAATTATCATGTCTCTTTAATGTTTGATCTGAATTACAATAGTGATAAAAAAAAAGTCCAAATTTTGAATATCTCTCATAATATAGGTGAATATAGTGAGTAAATGCAGATAAGACACTTATGTCTGCTGAACAGAATTAGATAACTTCCTAAGAGGACAGGATTATCCCATGCTTCCTTCCTAACTGCCATGAATTATTTTCAAATAATTTTAATGTTCAGCTTGTGACTGTTGCAGAGGTTTTGGTTTTTTTTTTTTTTTTTTACTATTATTATTAAGACAAATTAAGGAACACAAGCTTAGCTTCTACTGTCTGTGATTTTCAGTGTGATTTATATATTTATTATACCACAATAGGGAATGTTTCATTTTCAGAAAAGATATTTTCTTTTGTGAGAAGCTATATAGCTTCTCCAGAGCTTGACTACATAGGTCAGAATTGTGACTCATGCTGTCACTGATAGTGTGACCTCAGGCAAGTTGATTAACTTCTCAAAGACTTTGTTTCCTTATTGGTAAAATGGGCTTACTTCTAATAGCAAATACTTCTCAGAGACAATATATAGAAAGGGTTTAAAAGAGTCTGGTAGAGAATCAGAGCTCTATTATTATTATTATTGTTTATTATTGATTCTTTATTGTTATTACTTTTACTATTGCTTCTTTAAAGTTTGATCAAACTATAAACAAAAGGAAAAATTAGGACATGTTCCTGTAAGTCTAATAATAATTTTATGGTTTGTTTTGTTTTTCCTTCTAGTAAAATGAACTGTTGCTCCTAAAACTAGTTCCTAATAGCCAGTGGTTATCTGTTTGAAATCAAAACCTTGGTTACCTTGAAATAATTGTCTCGTGTGTTTATATGATTTGTTTCCTTTTGTTGCCATTGTCCTTTATAGGGATGTGAATGTGACAGTAAGCAGGCAAGAGAAGAAATGACCAAAAGGGGGATAAAATGGAAACGTAACCCTTCCCTCTGGAAAGGCAAAGGGTAATAGGTATCATGAAAGGCCAATAGAAATGATGAGAAAAAATATTACTCTATTCAGTACATGACATGTCATTCTGAATCTCCTTTCTCACTTCTGAAAATTCACACTCAGGTCCCTGTGACATTGCAGGTCAGATGCTGGACACAGTCACCCAGACAAGTTGGTCAAATAGGATTGTAAACAATAGTGAAATAGTGGCTGAAATGTTCAAGCAGTGAAGCAATTTAAAAAAAAATTTTTTTCCCTTAAAATTTAGTAATACATTGTGAAAACCTTTTTGGAGTTTTACTATACTTAGCCAGATAAGTGTTTCTAATATTAATAGTATTAGGTAGAGTTTCTGGGGGAAAAAGATTTTATTCTTTACATTTTATACTGTCTTTGTACATTTACTTCAAAGCAAATAATACGTTTATAAAACCTATCATCTTCCGTATGTGAAATAATGCAAAACATATTTTTCTACTTGTTATCTTACTTAGTACATAAGTGTATTACCCAGTACAATATTGAGAAAATAAGTATCAGATATTTACAATACTTATGTCACAGAATCAGCTGTAATTAATGAGGTGTCAGCATGATAAAAATTATGTTAATATATTGGTATAGGATTTGCAATTGAATACAGAGTTACTGTAGTGAAATTGTTTTTTCTTCATACAAAGAAAGAGAATGGCGCTATCCATCAAGAGTCCTTAGTTCTTGTGTTATTTCACTCCCACAATTTCTCTAAGTCTCAACACTTCCCTGGGCTAAATAAGCCAGTATCACCTGTCCCTACATACATAAGGACAAAGACACTAACTTAAATAAACACATTTTGAACACTTTGAGCTAAAAAATACTAAAATCATTCACGTAAATCTGTCATATTAGATTTTAGGGAAATTTATACTGATATCAGCATTTAAGCACATAAAAATAAATGAAAATGAAAAAGACCCTCATATATATGTATGTTTATATATACTTATTTTATTTACATAGGCTATTACAAGTGTTTTCTTTTTTACTGAAAATATAAAAATGTTAATGTTTACAATTCAGTTATATGTCTCCTTGTATTACAATTGATTTATCCTTCATATATAAAGTAAACTTCAATTTACTGTATATGTTTTATTGCTAAAACTCTCAGAAAACTTGCTTTATGAGGCATTCTATATTTAAAACCTAGTCTTCAAATAAGGAGATTATATTCTCAAGGTCAGCTAAGCTACTTTCTTTAAATTTACATAAGAAAATAAGAGACCTATTTGTTCTCATGAATTTGCTTTAATCTATTATATTTTCTAGTAAGGAGAACAGTGAGCTCATATTTGATCATTATTTTCATATCTGCTCCAAGCCTCAAAACAAACTTGGACCCAAATTGAAGGATTTACCAGATTCAAAATATTGTTCTTTTTTTTGTTGTTATTTTTGTTGTTGTTCTCCTTTTACTGTTTCAGTGTTCTTACTCCTATCCTGCTTGAGGATCTATCCATCTTACTTGTGGATCATCAAAAACCTCTTCTGGAAGAATATACATGTTGAGAGTATTTACTTGGAGGAATATGTATATATATATATTTGGACATATATTCACCTATGCATACACATCTATGTATGTATACATACATGTAAATAGATTACATATACATGATAAGATATAGATAATAATATTGATGATATAGGCCAGAGGTAAGTAAACTTTTTCTCTGTAAAAGACCATACATAGTTTAAATATTTCAGTCTTGTGGGCCATACAGGTCTTTGTCACAACTGCCCAGTTGTGCCATTGTAATACTGTAATATGTAAGCAGCCATAGACAATGTGTAAACACAAGTGCATGGCTGAGTTTCAGTAAAACTTTATTTACGAAAACAGGCAGCAGGCTAAGCTTGGCCCGTAGGATATAATTTGCCAACCCCTGATATACATAGTAGATATAACTACAAAATGGATAGGGATATGTAACACAACCTGTGTACTCACAACATACTTCATTTATCTTCTCTCCTGACCTGATTTCTCACGTTATATCATGCTTACCAAAACATAATATGATCAGACTTCCAAATCCATTAAGTAGTGATAGATTCTCATTAATTGCAGGGATTACATTAATCCTTTCATGAAAATTCAGGGAAAAACCTGTGTAATTTTATAATATTTCCATATAAATCTTGGAATCACCCTTTAGAATCTTGCACGTGAAAATGATCAAGATAAAAACAATGTAAAATTAAATAGATCTAACTATAAAGGATTATTACTAATATATTAAAATTGTGGGTTATATGAAAATAAAACTATAATTGGAAATAATACAGCATTCTAGTACTTTTGAAAATTAGATCAATGAAATATGGAATTATCTGCCATGACAGATACACTTTAGCTGGAAACAAATCTAAAAATTGGATGGGGACTTTGGGGAGAAAAATTGTTTGATTTAACACCTGAAGGATGAAAATAAGAAAGTCAAGCAAAACAGAAAGAGAAAGTCAGCAAGAAAGACGTAAGGACCTGAAAGAAGCCACACTGATCAAATAAACATACCTAGACCACTTAATCCTGGAGATAGATAGATAGATAGATAGATAGATAGATACATAGATAGATAGATACATAGATACATAGATACATAGATACATAGTAAAAGCAGTAAAACCAAAAGCAGTTTCACTGAGAAATCAATACAATTGATAATCTCTTGTCAGATGTTCTCTGGATCAGGAACAAGGAGAGAAAATGTACATTACCAAGACAGAAATGATAAAAACTGGAGCATAGAGAAAATACAAAACAAACCACTAACACCAACAAATCTCATGTTAGTAATCATAATTAGAGATGGTGGCATCAGTATTGTAATTCTGAGGCAGCTGTACTACCATGTGAAATAAAGCAGACAAATAAACACAGGATATTCTCATTCTATTATCTCCCATGTCCTTGAAAATGAGAATTATCAATGTGTATGAAATGTGACGCAAAGGTAATATAGATGAAGTCCTATATAAATTCCATAATTTTTTATTGGAATGTAAATGGAAATTATTAGTATGTCTCACAAGGCTTTTTTATCCATATAACTTTATCTGTACCTATTTCGTCCTAAATCCTATAAGGATGTTAAGGAAAATGATCAGTTCAGATTGTTGTACTGTCCAATTAAAAGAAAAATGAATTTCTTGGAGAAATAGGTGATTCCATATCTAGGAAAGAAAACGTACAAAATGAATATGGACTCTTCTGACACAACAGATAGCAAGATAGCTATTAAGGACCACTAGGGACATGCCCCAAGGATTCAAGGTCCAACCTGCTGAGCCTCCCACTTGTCAAGGATGGGGAGATTTGAGATTTAATATGGAAAAGAGGTGTAATGGATTGAAACCCATCATAAATTAGTGAGTTCATATTAATGTGAAAAATAGTAATTCATGTTTTAAACTGAGTGACATAAAAGATCCAGTTGATTGTGCCAACTTTGCTCTATGAACTGTACCAGTGGGTAACCAGATAGTAGATGAAAGGTAGTATTACTTTGCAAAATTATTTCAGCTGAAAAGTGAAAATAAAATGATAGAATTAGATAATCTTCATTTTTAGCTTCCCTTGGAAGATAGAATGAGAAATTGGGTGTAAATGGCTGGAACAGCAACAACAAAAAGTAAAAGCCAGTAGGCAGACATTCTATGCCTCCTGTTAAAAGATCTATTATTACGTTAAGATTTAATCAAATCTTTGTTAGAAATGTGTTAAGCTGCACCATGCGTTGCAATCAGCCTGATTCAGATTCAGGGAATCGTTCTAAGTCAGTCTTCACAGATTCTGAAACAGATAAATTATAAAGAAAAGAAAGGGATGGAGAGTAGAAGACACAATAAGCTGAAAAATGGGAAAACGAAATTCTGGTGTCTAACGCTATGCACTTGCTTGATAAACGGTAAAGAAATTCAAGTCACGGATTGCTATAAATATCAGGATAATGATTAACTGTTGGAGGGAGGAATGGAGCTGTGATTGGTTTGGAGCACAGAGAGGGTCTTAGGAATGGCCAGGAAAATGATATCCCTTAACCTACAGAGTGGACACGAGTATGTTTAACTTATTATTCACTGAGTTAAGTAAAGAAAATTCATTTGACTGAGTTATCACAAAATTAAAACAATTAAGTTTGAAATAAAAGTAGTTTTATTTTGTTCTTCCTTTGTTAAAGAAGTGTGTCTAATCATGGCATAGATTTCTTAAGAATAAATGTAAAATATTGACTATTTAATACAATTTCCATCTACCAACCTTACTCTACTTCATTTATCATGTTATTTCCTTATCAAGCAATTGGGGGAATAAACAACTAATCATATTTTACATACGAGAACCTAGATCTTAGGGAATCTTTGACAGTCTAGACTTTGACAGTCAAACAATTGAACAGATTTCGAGAAAGAATACAAATCATCGACTTCAATTTAATGTTCTTTACTCTGCTAAGGTTTCAAACCCACAAGGGAAAGTGAGGATGGCAACAACATAAATTCTGTGATAATGATATGCCATTTTTGGCAGAGTAATTTGTATTGCTCATTAAGCCTCTAATATATGACTTTTATATGCAATTACTAACTGGTTAAAAAACAATCAATAAGAGCATTTTCTACCAATTAGTGCTCTTCTCATTAAATATTTAATTGCTCAATGGAACTAAACATCACATGTTCTTCTCCACATAAGATAAAACAACATATCTCAGTGAAATGTCATCTCTTACATCCACATTGCTTTCCTTTCATTTTTCAGTGATCTCTTTAACTCTTCTGATTAAGTAACTACCCCGTCATGTTTTGTTTCAATCTTACCAGATTTTCTTAGTAGACTTCCCTAGGGAATGCTAACAGAAATGTTAAAATTCCTTTTACATAATCAATAATTTTCTTGTGAAATTTGTGACTGCAAAACCACATTTTCTGATCTGGTATAAATCTTGATTCCCACAAGTTACTAAAATCTCATTTCCATTTCTTGATGAAAATATTGAATGCTGTAATAGTAGCTACTTCTACCTATTTGAAAAAGAAGAGTGGAGAATGGAAATCATGTATGAGACAGTGGTTAGCAAACTTTTTTCTGTAAAGAGACAGATAGTAATATTTTTGACTTTGTTAATGTCACATTCTCCATCACATCTACTCAACTCTGCCATTGTTGTGCAAAAGTTGCCATTAACAATATGTGAACAAATGTGAAGGAATTTTCTGATACAGCAGTTTTTAAATGAAGGTGGCTGGCTGGTTTTATCCTGAGGGCTTCAGATTGCCTAACTCTGGTACAGAAGAAAACCTCTTCCTTTTCTTGCATTCATTTCTTAGCTTGTCCCTTACTTACTTATTTATCCCTTACACGCTTCATTGGTGGTAGACTGGCAATAAACAGATAAAACAAGTGAATTTAAAGCAAGTCAGGTGGCAATAAATGTTTTGAAGAAAATTAAAGCAAGTGAGTGAGAAGACAGTGTATGCCAAGGCCTGGTTGGGGGGAGCATTTTCTATGACGGTCAGTGTAGACCTCACTAATAGGTGACCTATAGTAGAGACTTGGAGCAAGAGTGGGATAAAGTTATCTGAGTGAAGAGAGCATCAGGCAAAGAAAACCACATATGTAAAAACCATGAGAGTAAAGCAAGCGTATTATGGTTGAGAAACAGCAAGGCAGCTAATACAGCTCAGAGTAAGAGGAAGGGAGAGAGTGAAGTAGAATCTGAAGTTAGTATAGGGTGTGAGTTGAGGGAATGGCATTTAGGGAGCACATCACATAGTCCCTTGATGGTATTTTAAGAACTCTTGGTTTCTGTCTTGATAAGGTACAAAGCCACTGGAATTTATGAGTACTGAGGTGGCATGATGTAGCTTTGATGTTTTATATGAATTGCCCTGGTTGCTTTGTTGAGAAAAGACGGCAGAGAGGCAAAAGTGGCAGCAGGGAGTCTTAGGAGCTATTGCAACAATCTAAGTGAAATGTCATGGTGACTTAGGTGAGGGCAGTAGCTGTGTCAGTAGTAAGAATTTGTATAACCACTGATTAAAATTATGTGGGCTTTTTGGGAATAAAACCAGAAAGCAATTAAGTGTAAGTACATCGTTATTAAAATTGTCATGTACTATATCAGTCTTTGCACCTTAAGATATTTTGATTTCTTTTTTTTATATAAGTTAATATTCCCAAACAAAAGAAAATGCCCAACACTCAGAAAAAGATAGGCATCATAAAGTTTAATATATTTTATTGGATTTACATCTGAAAACATTCTTGCTACAATATTTTCAGAATATAAAGAAAAGTGATAAGCAATTTTTTTTCTTCCTATTTAGACATCGGTTCAACAGAAAGGAGGTTAGAGGAATGTTCCTGGACCCTCCCTCTACCAGATTTAAACAGTACCCTGACTGCATAATTGGAGAAATTCTGGTCTGATTAAACTTTCTTTGGATATTTAGCAAAATTGTTTTAATGACTATGCTGGCATTTTTCTTGCATTGTGATCATCTTTTGAAAGGTTTATTACAGATATTGAGGAACCTCCAACAATGAAGTATTAATTGAACTTTCTAAGCTGAGAGCTCTTTCATAAATGACTGTCTGTAATAAATGTTAATTCATTAAGTAAAGACTTTGCTAATAATAAAATCTACAAAACTTGGATTTTCTTAAATGAATGATAATTTAAGATATCATCATGAGGTCTACACATATCTCAATTTCACCACCTGAACAAAGCAATAAAAGAAATGTGTAGGAGGCTCCACTTAAGTTGTAGGAGAATCTCTCAACCCCACATATGAAATAATTGCTTTTATTTTAAATTTCTTTAGAAATAGTAGTTGACATTTTTGAATGTTAGTGGATAGCTAATATTCCTCATTACATTCACCTAAAGAAATGTTAGTTTCCTGTTTAAATGGAATAATAATTTATCAAAACATTCATGCCAACTTTGGAAATGGCAATTTTAGTAGAATCTAAAGATTTTTGTCTTTTAATTAGGTGAATTATGATTGTATTAACATATTTTATATTCAGAATGAGGGAACATATTTATTATAATAAATATTACTCAGCTAGAAGTATTTAAATTATTTCTACAAAAGTTATTTTTGATATTGTTTTACTCAAGGCCATAGAAAAATATTTGGAGAGGAAAGAACATTAAATATATGTGTTGTTGTAAATTAATGAGACGCATTTCACTACTTTGGATAATGAGGTATTTTGGTTTTCTGTATACCTTTCTGAATAATGATATGCCCCAGTTAAGTCATTCACACCTACAACAATATAATACAGTTAAGTAGGAAAAAATAATTTGTGTTTTTGAAAGAAAAACAAGAAAAAGATGACTGATGGAGTTTAAAATATTTGTGGAAGGGTTCATTAAGAAATAAGAATAGAAATGTCCTTCAGAAGATGTGGAACATTGAGGTGGCTCTTTTAGCTTTAGAGAATGACCATGAAGAAATGGAAGTTACATAAATGTGACGTGCCTGAAAAGAGATTTACTCTGTTAGGTTCAGAATTACTTATGATTCTCTCTGTATTTCTTACTGAGATGCTGGAAGATGGGCTAGAAGTGGAGAGGAACACTGAAAGGGCAAAGGAAATGCAAGAGACAGTCTGAAAAGAATTTCCATTCTCAGACAATTTGGAGTACAAAATATCATTTTGAATCTTGGATTTACTTTAATTTTATTAAATTACCAATGCAATTATTTTATTCACAATTGATGGTTATATGAATTATATAATCATAAAGTTTACAATAACATTGATTCTAATTATATGTATTGTTTCTGTACCTACAATATTTAGTAAAAGCCAACTTTCTAAGGAGAGAGAGAGGAGAAAGAAAGAAAGTGAGGGAGTCATTCTAACGTAACCTCAATGAAGGAGCGCTGCTAGTTTCCTGAGGTTAAAAAATTCTTGACTAAAAATCAAGTAACATCACTTTTTGTTGTTATTTAACTCTTTAGGATAGCTGAACTGAGACCTAATTTTATGCAACCTTTCAGCTTAAAAATAGGATTTAGTGGTAGTGCTAAAGTTTATGAAATGCAAAATTTTCACCTAGAGGACAAAAATGTGAGGTGGGATCGGTTGAGGAGAGCACCTGAAAACCATTGAGGGCACACTTTAAATGAGTGAATGAAGTTAAGCAGATAGAACATGTGGGAAGCAGAATAATGCTCCTTCTTCCAAAGATGTTTATGACCAATCTCAGCAAAAGAGTATCTGCAGAGGTGGTTAAGTTAAGGATCTTGAGAAAGGTAGAATATTCTGGACAATCTGAATGGGTCCAATGTAACCACAAAGGTCTTTATAAGAGACAGATGGAAACAAAATTCAGAAAAGAGGCTGTGAGGACAGACGCAGAGGTCAGAGTGATGTGATTGCTGGATTAAAGGGGGCCAAGGTATATACCACATTTCTTAAGACAGTCACTTATTGATGGGCACTTGGGTTGTTTCCATGTCTTGGCTGTTGTTAATGGTGCTACCAAGAATACTGAGGTGCATGTATCTTTTTAATATGTTTATTTTCAAATTAATTTATATTTATAGTTTTATGCTATACTTCTCAAAATATTTTTATTTTATTCAGGCTTAGATAATGTTTTAAAAGGGACATTGTAATGAACAAATGAATTTAATTTTCTTCCAATACTAGCAATATAACTGATAAGTTACATTGGATACTGAATTTCTTTTAAATCTGGCAGTTAAGAAAGGGCAGGATGAAGGGAAAGTATTGAGCTTGGTCTTGCTAAGTTCATTTTCATAGTGAAGTCATGAGGCAAGTATCCCAACACTCAATTTTTGCTGCATCAAGATATTTTGATGACCGTCCAAGAAATTGTCAGGAAGCACTTTATAAACACATATCTGACTACTTTTAAAATTCATTTTTTTCCTGTCTTTTTCTCCCTTTCTTCCCCCTTCTTTCCTCTCTCTCCCTCTCCCCTTCCTCCCTCCCTTCCTTCCTCTTTTCTTTCCTTTCTTCCTGCCTCCCTTCTCTAATGTTTATTACAGTAAATCTGTTTTCTGTCATAACGGTGCTAGCTGAGCATGTCAGAAAGATTAGGAAAGACAGTTCATTTCTGCCCATTGCTATTTATATTCACAGCCACGAGTTGCACTGATAAACATCCTATAATTCATTTAAGAAGTCAGTGCAAAATAAACCTGATTAAAGACAGCAGGGACAAGTGATATATGAAATGAGGAAAATTTATTGTTTTGCTACACTCTTATCTGTGATTTGTTTTCACTCTTGTTCTAAGTGCCATGTATGTGCCAGATGAAAATTATAAAAGGGACAAATAACTAATCATGAGGCAGTATAAAGCAGAGAGGGAAAAATACAGTCAACTACAGGTGCTCTCTTCATTCTCATGCTACTTAGCAGCAAGCTGCTGCTGTCTGTTTTATATTCTCTCACACACTCCTGCTGAATTCTGTCGGTTGCTTATGATAACTGAATTCCTTGGGAACGCTTTAAAGAAGCCTCTTCGAGTTTGAGCACTTCACACAGTAGACTGCTTCGACAGAAAATGCCAATTACAGACACTGGAGAAAAGGATGGGGAGAATTTGTCTCAAAAGATACACACAAAACATTTTATTAATATGAATTAAAACAAAGGAACAAATAACTTTAGAATCACAGTTTGAATCTTACGTACAGTTTTTAAAAATATTTCTGAAACACCAGAATTAGAGCAAAGGAATAAAAGAACTTTTAACATATGTAAATCTACAAAAATCTTTAGGTAAGTCTAAAGCAAATATGGGAATAATAATAATGATGATGATATTTTAAAAACATTTATATATTCTTGAAATCTATGTCCATAGTACAAACGCAGTGTGATCTTCAGCCATCTAATGAATTTACGATCACTAATATTGTTCCTGTAAATGTTCATAAGGTAGAAAACATATTTGTCCTAGTATTAAAATAGATGCAGTCCCAGAGGGAAATTGCAAAGAATACACAAAACAAATAATGGAATTGTTATTTCTAAGAGGAACAAAATGTATACTTCCTGTTACTTTGCTCAGAGAATGCTACTACTATTTAATTATTTATATCAGGGCTTGTAATAGTGCAACATGAGAAGCAACTATATACTTCTGTGGCTAAAGAGCAATTTACAAACATTATTCTTACATCACAGTCCTACCTTGATTACATTTTATATGTTTAGAATGTTAATGTATTGAGACAATTTGCATTCCCACTAAAATATTTAAAAACTATAAACATTCTTTATATCAGAGTCAATAGAGTCAGATAAATCCAGTCACCTTTAACAGCATTGATGGGGTAGAGTTGGAGGGAAACAATCTGGTCTCTGCCTGGATGCATTTAATGGGCCAGATGATGCAACTGTGGCTTTCTCTTATATAGTATTCTGCTTCCTGTGAAGTCGACCCATTTACAGTAATAGTATAGACCCCAAACAGATAGTAAAAATAGTAGCAGTTCAAATTAAGGAAAAATGAGGGCTTGTCTAAAATATAAAATATGTTTTAATGAAATAAAGTTTTCTTACATTCAAGATGATTCAATTGCTATTTATGTCAACAAAATAATTAAATGCAATATTTGATAAAAATATACTTTGAAAGTTATACAAAAATCATAAAGACTGAATAATTTTATGTTAATAACAAGAAAGACTAAAGAATATAGAAAAGGCAGTAATAGAGTAATGAGTAAAAATTATGTTTCATTTCTTACACCTTTTAATACTTGGAACTTCAATACTTGAAATTCTAAACAAAGTATATGTGTTTACATTTAAACAGAGAAGTATGATTTAGTTCTTCTTCACATTTCCCTTCCCCCAAAACTAACACATGTTATTTAGAATGCTATAATAAATGTTAATTAAAACATCAGTTTAAGTACATATATTTATTCTTTGACTAATAAATAGAAAGATACCATGTCCCTGATTAAGAAGAAGTATCATAAGGAGAGCAAATCTCATCAAATAAATACAGTATCAATCAAATTATCAAACAAATTTTTTTTGGAAATTAAGTGATAATTCTAAGCTTCATGAAAATTGAAATAATTAAAATAGTCAAGACATACTAAAGCTAACCTGAAGAATAATGTGGGGAGGCCATTAATCAGTTACGAAATGTACCTTAAAGCTATGTTAAGAAAACTAAGTTAGATAAACAGCATGACATTGGAAGATCAGTGTAACAGACAAAATTTTGTACATTTAGTAATAATAACTGACATTTACTTAGTGTTTACTGTGTATTCCAAGTGCCTACATGTATTATACACTGGTTAGTACCTATAAGGGAAATACTGTGATAATTACAATTTTATAGTTGAGTAAACTGAGGCTCACTGGAATTCATATCTTGCCCAAGATCAAGGTCACTCAGCAAACTGAGCCTTCAGTTTTGGATACTCCTTAAACCACCATGTCACAGGCCTTGATCCATTGACCAGACCAGCCCTCCTCCCCTGCTTGACCTCATGGCAAACACATTCATTTTTTCAAGCCTTTTTCAAGCGGCAGTAAATATTTTCCTTTCAAATAACATGTAATTAAGCTATAGAATCATTTGTACTTCTAATTCTTAAGCTATATTTCACTTGAACTCTGGTTCTTAAGGCCCATGAATCATATTATTTGGATGTTGTATTTTTACCTCAACTCTGGCATTAAAAAATAAATATCACCCTTAATTTTTAGCTTTTTGATTGGCAAGCAGTTTGAACAGAACATGCTTCAGGCTTTATTTCTGTATTTGTTCTTGGCTGGAATCTAGCGCAACTACTCCTTGGTTCCCTTCTATATACTATGTAGTTATTTAAACTTTTGAACTATATTAGATCATGTTTAAGTTTGTTAGTTTGTTTGTTTTGACTTTACTCAGCAGGGATACAAAAGATTTCCTGTGTCATTCCTGAGGGCTTTCAAACTAGAGTTTGAGATTGACTATTCCTAGTTATAATCAACTCCATAAAAAATGCATCAAATGAACAGCTTCCTTTAGCAACACTTTCACTTTTATCTGGTTTAGTTTATTCCCAAGTGAGAACAGGACCATACAAGCATCTTTACATGCCTTCTGAGAAACGTAGCTTTTTAAGTTTTAGATGCAATCATTTAAACATATAGGCAAAAAAAAAAAGAGAACTATTTGAGCTTATTTTTCACCTGAATTCCTGCATTTATATGCAGGTAAAAAAAAAAATATATATATATATGTTGAAAAGTATTTGCAAATAGAAATTAGATTTAGCACGAGGAAACCCAACAATAATATTAACTTTGTCTCCATTTTCTAGAAGAAGTATAAGCAAATATGGCTGCTGTGAGTGGTAGAAGAGTTGAACCAAGGAGAATATCTCATCAGGCTTATGAAAATAAAGGAAATCTTTTCGTTTGCTTAAACTGAGATACAAATGGTCAGCATATTATTCTGCACATATTTTTGAGCTTTCACGCCTCACTGCTCCCCTTCCTCCACCACACACACCACAAACACATGAAATACAGGTTTCTTTTCTGGCACCTGACTCTTCCTACTTCTGAGGAATCTAAAAGAGGTATCAAAGTTTTCAGAAAGGACTTAAATTTGCTCACTCTCAGGGAAGCTTGGTAAAATTTATTGTATGATTATATTATTTGCATGTTTTTTAAATTTTATTTTCCCATTGTCCTGTATAATTTTAGCCACATTTGAGATTCAGGCTAGTAAAACTTTATTCTCATGAGAGAGAAAAACAGAGGGAGAGAGACTAATAGTTTTATCAAATAAAAATTTGGTTCCACACTAAAGAAGCATTCTTAATGTTTATTCTCAGTCTACTGTTTCCGTCAGAGTATCCTCTTGCTAAATAATTCTTAAGGCCTATTTTGTCATAGTTGCTCAAGATACTCCTCCCACTAAAGAAGTCTGAGGGATGTTTTTTGGCATTATGCTTAGCATTATTTCTCCATAGATTTTTAAGATTATACCAGTAATTCTCATATATAACTGTAGTTTTAGTCTTTTAAAAATTTCTTTAATTTTTTCATTTAACTTTTTTGATGGAGATACTGGGGATTGAACCCAGGACCTCATGCATGCTAAGCATGGGCTCTACCACTGAGCTATTACCCTCACCACCATAGCTGTATTTTTACTTCTGCCTTGACCTCAATATACATGAGTGTTTTTAATGGTGTATATTCATCTTTCTATTGCTTTATTTTAAAAAAAATGGCCAGAATGATTTTTTTTAGTATTTTCTATTTATTTTTCTGACCTTTCCCAACTTAATTTTCAATTGTATGTTGTACTAATTCTTCTCAATTTCTCATACGTATATTTTAAGCTCTTTTGTTCTGGAGACTGTGATTCAAATGTTGATTTCATTTCATTTTTTGGAGACTACATCTGTATTTTCTAAGTGGTTCCATCTATAATATACTCTTTCCTGTTAGTTTCAGGGAGTAGAGGAGGTAGAGATGAGTTTCCTCTGTAATTTAAGCATTCTGGGTGAAATTTTATGTTAAGACATTGTAGGAGTAACATCCATTTCTGAAAGACGCTTTACTAGGAGAATGATTATGGAGCACTCTAAAGGAAAGTATCATTCTGTATTACAAGGATTTGTTAGGAAAGATGAAAAACTGTAAGAAGTGATGGTATAAATAATTTCTTAATTTAGAATGTCTATGTCACCATGCTTTGTGGCCACAAGCAAAATATCATGGAACTTGTTTCACAAATAAAAAAAATGTAATTTGGAAGTGCAGATGAAAGTTGTCAAATACAGAGAATCTAGTTGGTACATAATAGACTGGCAGCATCTTACAAGTTTCACATGAGCAAAAGTAAGATTATCAGATTTATGGGTCCTAGTAATTGGGACCATTGTTTGACTAAAGAAGGTGTAAGGAAAGATTTTTTTTTTCTATATGCGTATACATTTATTTCCTCAAGATATATTTCTTTTTTTTTTTTAACATTTTTTATTGAGTTATAGTCATTTTACAATATAGTGTCAAATTCCAGTGTAGAGCACAATTTTTCAGTTATACATGAACATACATATATTCATTGTCACATTTTTTTTCACTGTGAGCTACCACAAGATCTTGTATATATTTTCCTGTGCTATATGGTATAATCTTGTTTATCTATTCTGCATATGCCTGTCAGTATCTACAAATTTTGAAATCCCAGTCTGTCTCTTCCCACCCCCCGCCCCCTTGGCAACCACAAGTTTATATTCTATATGTATGAGTCTGTTTCTGTTTTGTATTTATGTTCTTTTTTTTTTTTTTTTTTAGATTCCACATATGAGCAATCTCATATGGTATTTTTCTTTCTCTTTCTAGCTAACTTCACTTAGAATGACATTCTCCAGGGACATCCATGTTGCTGCAAATGGCATTATGTTGTCGTTTTTATGGCTGAATAGTATTCCATTGTATAAATATACCACCTCTTCTTTATCCACTCATCTGTTGATGGACTTTTAGGCTGTTTCCATGTCTTGGCTATTACAAATAGTGCTGCTATGAACATTGGGGTGCAGGTGGCTCTCTGAAGTAGGGTTCCTTCTGGATATATGCCCGGGAGCAGGATTCCTGGGTCACATGGTAAGTCTATTCCTAGTTCTTTGAGGAATCTCCATACTGCTTTCCACAGTGGCTGCACCAAATTGCATTCCAGCAGCAGTGCAGGAGGGTTCCCTTTTCTCCACAGCCTCTCCAGCATTTGTCATTTGTGGACTTTTGAATGATGGCCATTCTGACTGGTGTGAAGTGATACCTCATCGTAGTTTTGGTTTGCATTTCTCTGATAATTAGTGATACTGAGAATTTTTTCATGTGCCTGTTGATCATTTGTATTTATTCCTGAGAGAATTGCTTGTTTAGGTAAGCAAAGGTTCTTAGCAACAAAATATATCTAAACTCAAATTTATTCCTTTTAACTTGATAACCTTAGAAAGAAAATTGATAACATGCGTTGTTTCAGGCTACTCCAAATTTGTAAATCTATACTAAAGCAAAATTATTCCCTGCAGAATTACTCAGAATATATAGTACTGGGACAGAGCAAGTTAGATGTCTTTAAGATATTTTAATCAAGTGGTGAAAGTGAGATAAAATTTATTCAACTCACCTCCAAATACAGGATATTCTGTACTTTTAAGCAAATGTAAAATCACTGCTCAAGATTTGACTTTCCAATTTCTGTTTTTACCTAGAATCAAAAATGCTTTTACTTCATACTAAGGAGATTACAAATGAATAGATCCCAGCTTATTTTATAACATTTCATTATTGCTGTTGATGCCTTTTAGAAAATATAGCATGACCCCTGTGAACCTATTTACAAAACATTCCCATCTCATTTGCAAACCATCTCTTGCCCAGAAGGCTAAGCATACCCAATTATCTTGAATTTGTAGCTCCATCCAAGATGTAGGAGTTTTCTGACCTTTCTGGAACTTAGGCATTCTCATTTTTATATTCTCTATTTGGAATATTATGAGTATACTGCTATATGTAAGCATAAGATAATACATTTATTATACTTAATTTATTTAAGAAAAAGTGAAAAATTAATTTGGCCAAAGGCAACTTGGTAAGCATAAAATATATTAGTCAACAATAACTATCCTGAAATATTGGTGTGTTGATCATTCTTAATTTTGTACAGCGTGGACTTATATGAAACTCTCTAGTCATTTTACATATGTTTCTAGTTTTCATATAATCAGACTTTTATCATATTTTGAGAATGTTTTTGTTTCTATTTTAATTTTCAAACAATAATTTCTCACATTTGTTGTTACAAATATTTAAAATCATTAAATGTCTCCTTCGTGCATGTGAAACTTGTAAGGTGCTACTGCCAGTCATCATCAGTTAGAGACATGATTGTTATGTATTGAAAAATTTGAAGATTAATTACTAGAACAATCTCATTTTGTAAGATTATCTTTTATCTATTTATGTACTGATTATCAATATTTTAAATCATATATATACCTGAATATGGAGAAAGAGAGAAAAGTATATGAAAGTCTATATAACACTTTCTGGAGGACAGAGTGAGAGTATTATTTAAATGATCTTTTTCATCCACTTTTGTTTACTTTTATTAAAATATTAAAAATGATATAAATTGTCTGGAATAATATTCTTCTATGATACAATATTTATTTGCCTAACCTAGCCCCTTTTTTTATAAATTTATCTTATGCAAGCTAATCACATGTTAAATATACGGATCTGAAAAACTAATTAATATGAAATACTTTTTGTTTACTTATGGACCATTGGATATCTATGTGCTGTTGTTTGATATATTCATATCACTTGGGTCTCTAACTTCAACAATCCAAAATTGACAGAAATTGCATGTAAAGAATGTGGATTTTTAACTGGATAAGTGATTAATTACTTTAAAAGATATATTAATAATAAACAAATGAGGACAATCTAGTTGAAGGGCATTTTAGTGGAAAAATAGGAATAGGAAGTAAGCAAATTTTAGCTCTGCAGTCAGGAATTCTAGATGACCATAAGCTGCTAACTGGACACAGGTGGCTGTTTTCTCAGGAGAGCACTTTATAATAGGTTTTAAATGAGAAAATGGGAATTATCAGTTTTAGATACTTTTGAAGTCTCACAAATATGAAAGCCTTCATACATCATAACTGAAATAATGGGAAGTGATTAATTAATGTCATTGACATAAATGAGTTGCCAGATGTATCTAATCTTCAAGTGAGCAGGGGAGAAAAATACAAAAGAACATCATAAAATGTGTCAACAGATTGTGAAAATTTATGTTAAACCGAAGAGATGATTTCAGTTTTCAAAATAACGTAGTTTTAGAAGAAGTTATTTGAGAATATAACCAACTTCCATATTTTAGCATTTGAAAGATTGTATTTTGTCTTCTACCTCAAAGCATAATTATAAGCAAACCAAAACAAAAAAATGGAGAAAATATAGTAAGTGCCTCAATTAACAAACACATATGGAATATATAAAATGTACTAGAGTTACAGTAAGATGTTAAACAAATCTCTTAATAAGACTATTTGTTTACTAAGAAATTTTTTAAATAATTAATTAATTAGATTTTAGGTTAACTACTAATTTAGTTAACTTATGCCATGATGCATGTTATTGGGTGATCATAATTAAAGTAAAATTTAGAAAATCATTTTAAAAAAGCAAAACCAAATCACCAGCAATAACTCAACATTTTATTTATTTAGTTATTCGTTCATTCTTTCATTCCTTCATTCATTTATATATATTTACATTTTATTCAAGTATAGTTGATTTACAGTGTATTAGTTACAATAGTGGTTCCACATTTTTAAAGATTATACTCCATTTAATCTTATTACAGAATAATGCCTCATTGGCTGTATTTCTGTGTGCTGTACAATATATCCTTGTTGCTTATTTATTTTATAAATAGTAGTTTGTGTAATCTATTACCCCTATTTTGCTCCCCTCTTCCTCTTCCTAATGGTATAGTGTTTTAATATATTTTATGAAGAATAGTTTTTTCTTGTGTAGCCCAGTCACAATAAAAGAATAATAAAATCATATTTAATAAATGTGGTGATTCAGCCATTTTACTAATCAGGAAAATTTTTGTCTCATGTCAGATAAACAATATGTCTCTCAGCACTTCTCAGTGTCAAGAAATTTTCTACTATTTAAAATATTCACCAACAGTTACATTTTATTTTTTATTGGTGGGAATAATAGAGATTTTGTAATTAGAGTTTTTGTCCCAGCCCTGATATTTTTGGGTTTCTGGTGAGTGATACAGGCATTGGGGGTCTTTTATATGCTCTGTAGTTTATTTTACATGTAATGAGTATGATATATACTGTTCTCTGGTTTAGTCAATTTTTTGCTTGAAAATATGTTTTTATCCATTTATCATATATGCATGTGTGTGTTTCTGTGTATCTTTAGAATACAAGGCACTGTGTTCTATGAGTAAAATAAAGCTAAATGAAATGCAGTCTTTTTCAACTAAAAGCTTTGAAACAATTGGAAACTGATAATTTTCTCTACTCTTGGTGTTAAATATAGATAACTCTAAAATCAAGTTTTTCAAAATAAAACTGGCTCTTAAGTGTCCATTTACTAGTTAACTCATGAGTGAAAGTGATCGTGTTTCCTAAAATACTTACTTCGTATGATTTTCCGATCTCCTTCAAAGAGGGGATAATCTCTTCTGTTACCTCCTTTGTGTTGGCTGAGATATCACTTGACTGCTGAAACTGGAGGAGCAATTTTGAACGATGAGTTGACCTTGGTAACAGAAACAAGGTATCAAGGAGCACTGACAAAGAAGGACCTTGCATTTTTTATACTTTGCAGCAACGTGCCACCACTGTCTGATTTTTTAAAGTAAATTATGTAAAAATTCTATTCCACCAAACTTA
The DNA here is from genome assembly GCF_009834535.1 of Camelus ferus. Lineage (NCBI taxonomy): Eukaryota > Metazoa > Chordata > Mammalia > Artiodactyla > Camelidae > Camelus > Camelus ferus. The sequence continues at coordinate 18,015,015 of NC_045696.1, read as the reverse complement.
TTTTATTCCTTTTGTCACTCCCATTTAAGCAGAATCTTAACTAATGCATATTGACTATCCTTTTCCGCTTTCTAGTGCAATTCTTTATGTTACCTACAAGTAATCCAAACACTTAACTATCCTACTTGTTGTTTTTATAATGTATCTTAACATTCATTTGTTCAAACAAATATTTAATGTTTGTCTACAAGTTTACTGTCTACCAAGCAAGAGAGATACAAATTTTTTTGTTGGGGAAGACAGAAAATAAATAATACAATTTATAGTATGTTAGTGAAATATAGAATGCAGCTATTTGTTTTTATGACCTTATAATAAGATAAATTAAATATACTAGAATTATAACTGTTTGATACTTTTACTGTTCACATTTATTTGATTTAGTGCTGTGGAGGTATGTATGGATTGATCCTGAGTCTTCAGAAATAGGTGGATTCATTTTCATATTCTTTTTTGTTAAAGGTTATTACAAGATGTTGAATATAGTTCCCTGTACTATACATAAGAAATTCATTTTTTATTTTTAGGTATAGTGGTTAACCTTTGCAAATCTCAAACTCCCAAATCTATCCCTTCCTACCCTCTTTCCCCCAGTAACCATAAAATTGTTTACTATGTCTGCAGGTCTGTTTCTGTTTTGTAGATGAGTTCATTAGTTTCCTCCTTTTTCTTCTCTTTTTTAGATTCCACATATGAGTGATATCATATGGTATTTTTCTTTCTCTTTCTGGCTTACTTCACTTAGAATGATGATATCCAGGTCCATCCATGTTGCTGCAAATGGCATTATTTTATTCTTTTTTTATCACTGAGTAGTATTCCATCATATAAATGTACCACAGCTTCTTTATCCAGTCATCTGTCAATGGACATTTAGGTTGTTTCCATGACAGTTTTTGCTTTTTTAAATCAAAGTTACAACCTGATACTTTAAGAATGACATTAGCATATTCCTATTAGTTCAACTGCATAAACTTAATTTTATTGTATTTTGTAATATTTTATATAGCTCAGTGTTCTTCTTAGAAAATTTGAAATAAAATGAGAGAAAAATATTTTATACTTCTTATTGTATTTAGGTGTTTTTCCTCTGTATTTTATTTTCTCAATTGCCGTTCAAATTTCTTCTTTGAAATACGGCTATGTTTTTATCTAAAAGTTTTAGCCCTTATATTTAGGTCTTTGATTCTTGTTTAGTTATTTTTTATCCTTTGGATGTGAATATCTAGTTGTTTCAGTGTCAATTATTATCTATTTATTAAATAATCATTTTTTAAATTTCCCATTGAATTGCCTTGATACCTTTGTCAAAATCAATTGGCCATAGATATCAGGTTTGTTTCTGGACATATATTCTATTTCATTGGCCTATATATTTGTATTATTCAGCTATTACCCTGTCTTAATTACTGTACCTTTATAGTAAATGTTGAAATTAAGAAGTGTGAATCCTCCAACTTTGTTCTTCTTTTCAAGATTGGTTTGACTATTCTAGGTCCTTTACATACCTATATAAATTTTAGTATCAAGTTGTCAATTTTTTCCAAGAAGCCAGCTAGGTTTTTAATAGTAATTGTGTTGAATCAGTAGATCAGTTTTCAAGTGTTGCCATATTAGCGCTATTAAGTTTTCCAATGTGTGAACAATGGATGTCTTTTCATTTATTCAGGTCTTCTTTAATTTCTTTCAAAGACATTTTGCAGTTTTTAGTGTATGAGTTTATTTCTAAGTAATCTTTTAATGCTACTGTAAAGGGAATTTTTTTGCATTTTATTTTTGGATTGTTCAGTGTGAGTTTATACAAATACAAGTTGATTTTTGCTTGTTCATCTTGTATCCTGTATTCTTGCTGAACTCATTTATTAGTTCTTTCGGGGATAATGGGGGCTGTCTGTGTGAATTTCCTAGGATTTTCTGTATACAAGTTCATGTCATTTGTGAATAGAATCTTCCTTTCTAAACTTGATGTTTTTTATTTTAGTTCCTTACCTAATTGCCCTGACTAAAACCTCCAAGAAAACGTTGAATAGAAGTGGCAAGAGTGAACATCATTGTCTTGTTCCTAAACTTAGGAGCAATGATTTCAGTCCTTCACTGTTAAGTTTGATGTTCTCTGTGGGTTCTTAGTAAATGCCTCTTGTCTTGGTTCTGTTTTGCTCTCTACTGCAGGTGGAACTTGTCCCACATAATTGCTGAGAGCTCTTGTCCCTGCTGCCCCTGTTGCTGTCACATGAGGCCTTCATGTATCTGGTTTGTATCAGCTCACATTTCTTTCTCTTCAAATCCACAATCTCCCTCTGGTCCACAGCTGTCCTTCAACATGTCATGTACCTCTCTCAGAAGCAGGAAAATTTGATCTGCTTAATGCCACCATTCCCAGGTGGGAGGGAAGTATGGTGGTGGTGAGATGTAGGAGCACTTTTACATAAGGACAGGAGATTAAGAAAGGATAAGGTCAAATGTTGTTTTCCTTTAATAATAATACTTTGTCTTGTTCTTTTATGCCTATACCCATTATGCTGTCATTTCTACTTTGACATGCCTTCCTGAGATGTCTTTGATGTTTCTTTGTCAGGAACTGGCTATATCCATGTATAGATGTTGAAAGCATGGCACAAGGGATTCACCTGAACATCTCATATTTTGAGAACTATTACTTCAAGTATCTCCCAGGACTCTGCCCACAGGGTGAAGGGATGGCCTAGAGCAATGTATACTCTTCACCTCTCTTCCTTTTTCCCAGCTTGGTTAACATCATTTTAATTTGCAGATGAGAGTAAGAGTAGATAAAAACAAGTACTCAAACTGTTTCTTCTTGCCTAAATATATATATATTTGAACTTAAAAGCACTCTCTCATGAGCTATCAAGTAAATCTTCCTGTTTATTACTGATTAACATGAATGTTCTGTAGAAATGTAAGTTCCTTTAATAGAGTGCAATCAGTACATTGTTTTTAAAGTTTTATTTATATCGTACGATTAAGCCTATTTCTACAATGGAAGTGCATTCTGTTTTCATAGTATGGTATCCCCGAGCTGGGGATAGAGGAAGGGCTACTAGACATTGTATCAGTTTCAGGTGTACAGCATGAAAATTTGATATTCATATATATTGTGAAATAATCACCCAAACAAGTCTAATTAACAGCTGTCACCATACATAGTTGCATATTTTTTTCTTATTATGACAACTTTTAAGATCTATTCTCTTAGCAGCTTTCAGCTATGCAATACAATATTATTAACTATAAACACTGTCATGTACCTTACATCCCCATGACTTATTTATTTTAAAATTGGAAGTTTGTACTTTTTGACTCTCTTCACCCATTTTTCAGTCTCCCCACACCCTGCCTCTGACAATCACCAATCTGTAATATATTCTCTTATCTATGAATTTGTTTGTTTATTTTTTCTTTCAGATTCCACATATAAGTGAGGTCATATGGTATTTGCCTTTCCCTGTTTGACTTGTTTCCCCTAGCATCATGCCCTCAAGTTCCATCCATGTTGTCACAAACGGCAATATTTCATTCTTTTTGTATGTCTGAATAATAGTTAACTTTCTCTCTTTTTTTTTTTTTTGCTGGATCATATGGTAGTTCTATTTTTAATTTTTTGTGGAATCTCCATACTGTTTTCCATAGTGGCTGCACCAATTTATAGTCCCACCAGCCATACACAAGGGTTTCCTTTTCTCCACATTGTCACCAATGCTTGCTTTTTGTTGTCCTTTTGATAATAGCCATTCTGACAGCTGTGAAGTAGTATCTCTTTGTGGTTTTGATTTGCATTTCCCTGATGATTAGTGATGTTGAGAATCCTTTCATATGTCTGTGGCCTTCTGTATGTCCTCCTTGGGAACATGTCTATTCAGGTCCTTTTCCTCTGTCCATTTTTAAAAAAATTTTTTTACTTTTTTTTTATTAAGTTATAGTCATTTTACAATGTTGTGTCAAATTCCAGTGTAGAGCACAGTTTTTCAGTTATACATGAACATACATATATTCATTGTCACATTTTTTTTCTTGCTGTGAGCTACCACAAGATCTTGTATATATTTCCCTATGCTGAACAGTATAATCTTGTTTATCTATTCTACATTTTGAAACATAAATACAAAACAGAAACAGACTCATAGATACAGAATACAAACTTGTGGTTGCCAAGGGGGAGGGGGATGGGAAGGGACAATAGTTAACTTTCTGTATACACACATGACATTATCTTTTTTAACTCAAAAGTTTTTTTGGTAGAGTTGAACCACAATATTATGTTGGTTTCAGGTGAACAACATAATGATTTGGTTTTTTAAACATTACGCACGACTCAAAGTTCTCACAGTATTACTGACTGTTTGCCCTGTGTGCTGTACATTACATTCCTGTAACTTACTTCTTTTAAAACTGACAGTTTGTAGCTCATACTTCCTTTCCTCTCTTTCACCATCCCCTTCAGTCTCTTCCCCTCTGACAGTCTCTAATTTGTTCTCTGTATTCATGAGTCTGTATCTCTTTTTGTTATATTGATTTATTTGTTTTGTTTTTTAGATTCCACATGTAAGTGATAATGTGCAGTATTTTTCTGTCCCTGTCTGACTTATTTCACTTAGTGTGATAAATTCTAGGTCCATCCAAGGTTTCCATTTCTCTTTGGATGCCTTTTATTTCTTTTCTTGCCTAATTGCTCTGGCCTACGACTTCCAGTATACTGTGTTGAATTAAAGTGGCAATAATGGACACCTTTTTCTTTTTCCTGATCTTAGAAGAAATGCTTTAAGCTTTTTACCATTGAGTATGACCTTAGCTGTGGGTTTGTGATACCCACAGAATGTAGAGGTACTTTCCCTCTCCACCCACATGTTAAATAGAGTTTTTATTATAAACAGATGTTGAACTTTGTCAAATGCTTTTTCTGCATCTATTGAGATGACGATATGATTTTTATTCTTCATTCTGATAATGTGGTGTGTTAGCATTGATTGATACGCAGAAGTTGAATCATCCTTGCATCCTGGAATAAATCCCACTTGATCATGGTACGTGATCTTTCTAATGCATTGTTGAATTTGGTTTGCTGATATTTGGTTGAGGATTTTTGTATCTATGTTCATCAGGGATATTGGTCTGAAATTATCTTTTCTTTCTTGTAATGTCCTTGTCTGGTTTTGGTATCAGGGGAATACTGGCCTTGTAAAATGAATATGTGTTTCCCCTCTTCCATGTTCTGAAAGAGTTTGAGGATTGGTAACATTTCCTTGAATGTCTGGTAAAATTTACCACTGAAGTTGTCTAGTCCTGGACTTTTGTTTGTTGGGAATTTTTTTATTAATGATTAAATCTTACTACTAATTGGTCTCAGATTTTCTGTTTTATTTTAGAAAAATTTATGTTTCTAGGAATTTATCCATTTCATCTAAATTGTTCAATTTGTTCATAGTAGTCACATGATTCACTGTATTTCTGTGGTATCAGTTGTAATATCTTCTCTTTCATTTCTGACTTTGTTTATTAGAGTCCTCTCTATATTTTTCTTACGGAGTCTACCTAAGGTTTGTGAATTTTGTTTATCTTTTCAGCAAACTGGCTTTTAGTTTGATTAGTCTTTTCTATTATCTTTTTAGTATCTATTTCATTTACTTCTGGTCTGAACTTTGTTATTTCTTCTATTCTACTAACTTTGGGCTTTTTTTTTCCCTAGGTCCTTGAGGTGTAGAGTTACATGACTTGAAACTTTTCTTGTTTCTTAAAGTAGGCATTTATTGCTACGAACTTTCCTTTTAGAACTTCTCTTGCTGCATCTCATAAGTTTTTGTATATTGTATTTACATTTTCTTTAATATCAAGTTATTTTGTTAATTTTTATTTTGATATCAAAATTGACCCACTGGTTATTCAGTAGCATATTGTTCAATTCTCACATTTTTGTGCATTTTTCGTTCTTGTTCTTGTAAGTGATTTCTAGTTTCATACGATTGTGGTCAGAAAATATGATTGATGATTTCAGTCTTCTTAAATTTATTAAGATTTGCTTTATGGCCTAACATAAAATGTGTCCTGAAGAATGTTCTTGTACACTTGAGATGAATATGTATTTTTTTCATTTTTTGATGAAATGCTCTGTATATATTTGTTGTCAATCTGGTCTAACATGTCATTTAATACTACTGTTGTCTTATTGATTTTCTGTCTCAATGATCTATCCATTGATTGATGTGGGCTGTTTAAGTCCCCTACTATCACTGTATGACTGTTAATTTCTCCCTTTAGGTCTGTTAATATTTGCTTTATATATTTAGATATTCTCTTTTGAGTGCATATATATTTACAAATCTTACATTCTTTTTTTAGGTTGATCTTTTTATCATTATGCAATACCTTTCTTTGTCTCTGATTGCAGTCTGAATTAAAGTCTATTTGTCACATATAAGCATAGTTATCCCAGCTTTCCTTTATCTTCATGGAATATCTTTTTTCATCACTTCGTTTTTACTCTGTACATATTCTCACGTCTGGAGTGAGTATTATTTAAGCAGTATATAGATATGCCTTTTTTAAAATTAATTCTGCCCTCTTTGTATTTTAGTTGGAGAATTTAGTCCATTCATATTTAGAGTCATTATTGATAGGGATGTACTTTACCATTTTATTACTTGTTTTATGACTGGTTTCTTTCTTCTTCTTTTTTTTAAGTTCCTCTGTTTCTTCTTCTCTTATTATCTTTTTTGATGGTTTGATTACTTTCTTTAATAGTATGCTTAGATTCCTTTCTTATTAACTTTTATTTATCTACTATAGGTTTTTGTTTTGTGGTTACTATGAGTCTTATAGGTATAAGAATTTATAACAGTCTATTTTAAGTTGATAGCCAACTTTGAATTTGAACAAAGTTTGAATGTATTCTAAAGCTATTAATTTTTCTCCCCTCATTTTATGATTTATTGTTACATTTTACATATTTTATCCTGTGCATCCCTTAACTAATTATTATAGTTACAGTTAAATTTGCTACTTTTGTCTTTAATCTTCATACTAGCTTTATAAGTGATTAATCTACTATATTTACTATATAATTAACTTTGTCAGTGAGATTTGTTCTTACAGGTGTTTTCTTGTTACTAATTAGTGCCATTTTTTTTTAAAAGCTATAGAAGTCCCTTTAACATTTCTTAAGGCTGTTTCAGTTGTGATGAACTCCATTAGCTTTTCCTTGTTTAGAAAACTCTATCTCTCCTTCAATTCTGAATGGTAACTTTGCCAGGGAGAGTATTCTTGGTTGGAAGTTTTTCCTCTCAGCACTTAGAATATATCATGTCACTCTGTTTTTGCTTGCAAAGTTTCTGCTGAAAATTCTTCTGATAGTCTTATTGGGGGTTCCTTGTATGTAACAAATTGTTTTTATTTTACTGCTTTTAAACTTCTTTCTTTTTTTTTTTTTTTAACTTTTGATAGCTTATTTATGATGTGTCTCGGTGTGAACACTTTGGGCTCATCTTACTTGGAACTCTCTGGGCTTCCTGGATCTGTAGATCTGTTTCTTTCTCCAGGTTTGGGAAGTTTTCAGCCATTACTTCTTCAAATACATTTTCTGCCCACCTCTCTCTCTTATCCTTCTGGGACTCCTTTAATGAGAATTAGTCTGCTGAATGTTGTCCCATTATTTTCTTAAACTGTCATCACTTTTTTCATCCTTTCTTTTTTCCTTTTTGCTGTTATGATTGGGTGAGTTTCTCTTGCCTATATTTGAGTTTACTGATTCTTTCTTTGCTTCAACTGTTCTGCTGTTGAACCTTACTAGTGTATTTTTTAGTTGAATTATTGTATTCTTCAGCTCTGTGACTTCTGTTTGATACTTTATTTTTCTGTCTGTTTTTGAAGGTTTCACTGTGTTTATCCATTCTTATACCGCATTTGGTAAGCATAATTATGACCATTACTGTGAACGCTTTATCAAGTAAGTTACTTATCTCCATTTCATTAAGTTTTTTTTTTTTTCCTGAGGTATTAGCTTGTTCTTTTGTTTGGAACATATTCCTCGTATTTTTCTTGACCCTCTGATTTTGTTTCTATGCATTAAATAGCCACCTCTCCAGCCTTAAGGGTTGACTTTGTGTAGGAGATAAAACTTATCATTCAACCTTGCCCTTCTTGGTTGTAGCTCAAATCTTTGTAATTGTCCGACCAGTCTATTTTATTTTTAATAGCTCTGAGTAACTGAAGGTATGTCAAGACCATTCAGTGTCCCAACGAGGAGGGTCTCATTTAGCACCTAGATTCAGGGTGCTTGGAAGCCAGACCCTCAGGCAGTAGCTTTTAATAATGCAAATATATACAGGGGACCACAAGTGTAAACCCCAAGAGCCAGGCAGTCTGGAGGTATCCCCTAGTTGGCACTCATAAAAATAAGAGCTCCAGATAAGTATATAAGCTCCTTTCTGGAAGAAATGACAAATGAGCTGTAGTGAGGTAGAGGCAAAGTGTAAAGATAGCCTCCCCTGGACTGCATTCCCAGAAGGAAACTCCATGGCCTCTCTATGGGTGCCAAACCTGAGGCCTGCTCTTAAGGCCAGAGCTCCAGGACAAGCAAGTAGGTCTCTTTCACAGAAGGGCTGTGGGTGTACTTCAGTCTGCTGTCTGTATAATTCTCTGGGGGTGGTGGCCTGCCAAGAACTGTCTTTCTGGTCCTTTTAGTCCCATAGAGCCCAGAATGGAACCCCCCGTCCCCAGCCATCAGAGCCAGGAGATCAAAAGGTATCCCCTGGCTGTCAGCCACAATATCCAGGGCACTTGATGTAAAAACTGGGACACCGGGCATGTATAAGAGCTCCCCTCTGAGAGACACTGGTGTCTAGAGCATGGCGGAGTGAGGCTTGAGGCATTGTTGAAGTTCATTTTGATTCTACTTTTCTATCATGGCATTAATAGATGAACTAAATGAATAAATAAATAGAGAAAGACAGACAGAAAAAAGAGAAAAGAAAGAAAGAAAGAAAAAGAAAGAGTAAGTGTGCTAAATTCTCTAATTTTGTAACATGAATCAAGCTCAAATAGGACCAACAAAAATGTTTCAGTTAACCAAAATTAAGGCAGAAAACTAACAAGTTGAGAGGATTTTTTTGTTTGTTGCCTTTTTTTTTTTTGCTTTTTTCCTGTGCGTGTGTAGTTGTGTGTATATGTGTGTCTAAATCATTGGTAGGGTGTATCACAATGTTATTCACTAAGTAGAGGATTCACAAAAAAGATGTATAAAACCAATGGTGGGAAAAATTCAGTTGTAATTCTAATGAAGATATATAAACATTCTCTTTTCAAAGTAAAATAGACGTATTTCCAAATAGCGTGAATAAATATGATAATATTATCTTGTATCAACAAAAAGTTTTTCAAACAGTATATTTTCCTTTGTCATATAATAATTGAACAATATAGAATTAATCACAGATCTATTTGAGAAAGGGTAGGAAGTAAATAAGGAAGTTTATGAAAACAAAAACAGTAAACAGTGATGATTATTTTGTTTTTTGTATCTAGCCTAATCAGATCTAATGGTTTTCTGTTCTGTAGTTTTATTGTACAACTAAAGCTATGCAAAAAAAAAAAAAAAAAAAAAGACTCAAGATGTATATTAATGAGCTGGTACCAGATTTCTTTGCCTTTTAATGTTTACAAATATGATAATGTGATATATAAAGATATATATTATTTACTAAAATAAACAGAGTCTGGTGTAAAGACTTTCATTTGGAAGAAATTTTGTAAATTTTTTTTATAGTAAGTAATTTCTGTGTAAAATGTCACAGAATAACTTTCAGGAAAAGTCATGATTTTGTCCTATATGAAAATATTAACTGTGTCATATTTACTACTATGAAAAAATGGAACTTTAAAATGAAGACATAGTAATTACTGCTGTAACATTACCTTTCATGTAAAATGCTTCTATAAAAATATACATTTATATCTTCTATGCTTTTTTCCACTGAAATGTATATTTTTTATTTCAGATTTAAATTGAAGGTAGTTTAATTAAGCACTGAAAAAATAATTGAGAAAGGTAAAGATAAACAGAGAGAGACAGAAACAGGGTAAATAGGAAGCAAAGCGAGAAAGAAAGACATAAAGATCTTTAAAGGAATTTCTGACTCAGCTTGCTCATCTAAATGAAAATAATTATTTTGGTGATGGAATTCAGGGTTTTGACTGACCCATCAACTTTGTAAATCTGTTCCTTACTTTCCCATATGCTATCAGACTAAGAGAAAAACACCAAAAATATCTTTGTCTTGAACAATCTTCAAATATCAGAGTGCCTATTTTTTCTTCCTTAGGAGCTTTGAACAAAGCAGGCAGGTAGCGGTTATCACTACAGCAATCACAAAGTACCTAAGAATACTTAAGAGCTCTCAAATTTTATTTTTATTTTCCTTTAGAATCTACAGTAAACCTGTGAACTGTAAGGAGTGTTTGGACAATGTTTGTTCTCTAAGTAAAATAAATAAGGAAATGTGTAACTCTTATATTTAAGAAATGTCTGAGAAGATTCATTAAGAATTTTATTAGCATTTGTCATACACCTGTGACTTCTCTGCTAATGCATGTTGGAAGATGTTGGTATCTAGCACTTACGCTGCTTCTTACATACATGCAAAGGGGTTGTGAATAGAGAATGGAAAATCTACGTCTAGAATACAGAGTAATAATCTTCAAAGGTAATGTCACAGAAACAAATTTTACTGTGATTTTTATCGGCAATTGGGAAGCACGTAAAAAGTCAGTCTTCAGAATTTACCATTCATGATTTCCGTTCATCACTGATACTTACTCTGCATTTTAACCTGCTTTATAGCTTTATTTAGTGGTTTTCAGGGTTGTACAGGAAAGCTAGTTAGAATAGGCTGAAGATTTTGTCGACTATAAATATTTTTTGTAAAAAGCCTTAAGGATAGCTCTATAATTATTTTTTAACCTTCCCAGAATATGTAAAAGTTCCTAAAAGCTTCTCAAAAAACTTCAGCAATTACTATTTAAATGATTATATGACAAATCACTATTTATGCAAGTTCTTCTAGTGTCTTTTGACGGGGGAAAAGAAAATGTCTTCCTCCTCTCTGCAAATTCTCTTACATTTTCTCATCTCCAGGTAGGAATATACCTGATGATATAATGGGAAAAGGTAATCTGATTTTAATAAAAAATGAAGGAACTTCTACATAATAGAATTTCTACTCCATTATTCCATCATACAGAAAAATAATAAGCAAAATTTGATTGAAATGTAATTTAAACACTCTTTTTGCACAAATTACAGTTTGTAGGGGAATCAAATACATTGCTGTTTGGTAAATAGGAAGAGGAAAAATGACTTTAAAAGAAATGGAAACAAAGAATCCTAAATAAATAGCAAATAAACATTCAACTGTTATATATACACACACATACATATACATTCACCCCAAAACACTGTTAAAATCATAGAAATATCATTATAATAGGACATACAACTGGATAAAAATAGATGACTATTATAAGAAGACTCAGAATTGTAAATAAGAACTCAAACCTAGATGATTTAGAAAGACAAGGTATCATGAAAACAGTTCTATTGTGTGCAGAATGGTATTTTGGCTAATTTCTATTGTCTTTTCCAGAGATTTTTCAGAGGTTGTGTAGGAGTTTGTCTATATCAATTATCCAAATAATACTCCACTAGTAACTCTCTAATTCCTCCTATGTGTTCACATTTAACTAAAAATAAGCTATGTTTCATAAAGAACATTATTCAATAATATAATACCCTCAGGTTTTGGGTTTGGTTTACAAATGTGGACCAATTATTGTATATTATTTATAATAAATTAATTGTTAGCTTGGAAAATTAGTCAAATGATAAGAGAAAAAATGACTGCATTCTTGCTTCCCTACTGTAAAATGTATCCATTAAGACAAGTTCATAGTGTCATTGCCTGTAAATTTCAATTATCACTGCAACAACATTGAACCTACCTCCAGGGAGACAAACTGTTTTAAACTGTTGAGACACACACCCCTGTCCTGGCAATCAGTCTTGGCTGACATCATGAGACATAGCAAATCCCTGAACACGTGGCACCACAGTAGTTAACTTGCTCATCCATGCCTGTAACAATTCAATTAGCAAATCCCTGTGGACATTCTGTACTTCAGCAAAATTATCCAGGGTTATTTTCACTAAGTCTGTTTTCTAATCTCTTTGCCTAATCTGTTTGTACAAGAGACTATATCATTGCCCTTGCCAAGAGGAAGGGTCAGCTTTATTAATGATCCCACGTGTCTATATTCCAAAGTTGTCATTTCATGTATGTTATAGTGATTATGGTTAAGCAGAAGCTTAAATCTTTGCTAGAGGGTAATAGTCATAAAATATATAGCCTTTGTCTCCTCAATCCAGAATTAATCTGGAAGGAAATCTAAACCCAATACTAGGTCAGAAATATATTTAAAGTTACAAAATCAGAGTTTATGATAGGGTTATTACAAACATAAATATTCTCAAAAATGCTAAGTCAGAAGTTAGTGAGTCAATGGCTTAGAGTCCATAAAAGCTAATACACATAAATGCAGGGTTAGTGGCAAAACACCCAGACCCCAAAAATATAACTCATAGCTTTTAAAATTGTATATAAGCAAAGGCACTTTCTCCGCAGCTCTTTCTACTTGTGGACTAAAATTTATGAAAAGTTTAAAATAAGTCTGTTTTGTTTCACTTTCAATAAGAATAAGTGAAATATTTATTCACAACTGCCAGATACCACACAGGATTTTTCCATTCTATGAATTAAAATTAATTGTATTTCCACTGTAAGAAAATAAACACCACCACTAGGGACTGTTATGTAAATGCATGTATCTATTAGCACAAGAAAGCATATGAACTCCAAACAAACTTAACCCAGTTCACATATTTTCCTCATTGAACAGAAAGGGCACCTAAATTTCTGTGGTAAATTTGTTATCCCATGGCATATCCAACTTTTTTTTTTTTTGAATAGATAAAATTATGTTTTCCAAAGCCATCCATTTATTTAGCTTTCCTGTATGTCTCTACACATAAAGCATGTTGAGAGCTGGAAGAAATTTAGCCATGATCAGAGTGGACCTACAGTAAAGTAGCAACACTTCTTTCCTTCTGGATGAGTATAGATACTCTAAGCTCTTAATTGTTGTGTTTAATATTTCTACATTTAAAAAGCAAATATGTTATTGTACAAAAATCCACTAATAGATATCAAAGAGCTGGATTTTTAACTATCTCTGACTCACAAATGTACTTAAAACAGAATCCCCAAATTCCTAACAGTTTAGGGAACAGACCTAAGCATCATTTATACCTCCATGTTACAAAAGATACTAGGAATATTATATGACTAAATTACTTTAGAAGGGGAAGTACTCTAAGTTTTAATTTTTTCCTAATCAAATATACCAATGCTTAGATGTATCCCTCCTTTGTGTTTTTAACTTTTGTTTCCTAGTGGGTTATGGCCCCAGTTTGATAAGTGCTTGGTTAAGATGCAAAAGGCATTAAATTTGTACAATAAGATATTTTGAGAGAGACGGAGACCACAGTCACATAACTTTTATTATAGTTAATCATTGTAATTGTTCTATATTTTAGTTAATGTTGGTCGCTTCCCATGACTAATTTATAAACTTTATCATAGTTGTGTGTGTATATATGTATGTGTATATTTATATATGTATATACACACACACACATATATACATATATATGAAGAAACATGGTATATATAAGATTTGGTACTATCCATGGTTTCAGGCATCCACTGGGGGTCTTGGAATATACCCCCATGGATAAGAGGGGACTACAGTTTGCTTTTGTGGAGGTAGGGGTACATTTCAACTTGGACTAAGCTTCCTATTCCCCAAATCACTGGTTAAGATATATGACATATTGTGGACATGGGCTAAATTCCACTCAGCAAATTATAGTAAATGACACGGACTAGCTTCTGATTCAGAAAACTTTATGAATAACTCCACTTTTATTACCTATTGAAGATAATTGTTAAGAATTAGACATGTAGCCCTTTTTATTTGAAATGTAAAGATTAAATTAATTCAAAATTATAATAAATAAAACAATTATCAGTCCCATTATATCTGTAATAACTTATTTACAGAACTTCTAACATTGTAGCAGCTTGCATTAAAGGATACCTAAATATGATATCCTAATATCGGGTACTCTGGTAAAAAAGGAAAACATTTTTTCACTGCCTTGCTTAGTGTTCTTGGAAATGCGTTAATTAACCTTTAACACTTCATAAATTATATTTTGTGATGACTTAAGTTGTATCAATTTTCTTTGCAATTTGGCAATTATTAAAATATACATGTCTCTAAGTAGAAAAGTGTATTTTAATTATATTAATGACCATTGTCTAAATAATATGTTTACTGTTGATGTTGTAAATTATTCTGAATGAGTAATTAGAATCTCAAAGAACTTAAGATAACTAAGCTATCCTTTTATTGATCTTCTAAGAACTGACAAAAACTGTATGCTAATTGTTAAGTTGGAGAATTATTGCCCAGGTATTTTTGGTGGTAACACCATGCAACACCATATGCTAGACAATTGTAAAACAAACAAATAAAAATCTGAGATGAAACACTTTTATGTGATATTTCCTTTCCATTCAGATACTTATTCAAGACTAATTTGCAGTCTTTTATTCCTGATTGCCCAGAGCCATTATTTTTGATTTGGTTGAGCATATTTTATGTGTACAAATAACACAAGCATCCTAACTATACTACAGTGAACAAATTGGGTGTTTGAAGTGAAATAAAGTTTCCGACGATTTTACCCATACACTAGTGAAATAAAAGTGAGTTTCTTGTATTTGTACATGCAAAAAAAAAAGAAAAAAAAGAGAGAAAGTCATCTTTTAAAAAATGGTAAACTTTAGGAATAAATAACACTTATGACTAGCCTTTATGATGCCAGGAAAATATATTAAAATATAATCAATGTATTTATGTTACAGTTACTGGCTACTTTGACAAAATGTACTGCAAACTAGGTGTTCTTTTTCTCTTGTACTGCTATTGCTTTGAGAGTAAACAATACATCTATATAGATATTTTATATTCTGTCTTTTAATAGAATAATTCACTCTTATTAAAATGACTACTGTTATGTGGTGTCTGAAAGATTAATTTGTCCAAAACACTTCCTGTTTAGCTCTGAATTTATGGACAGTGACCGCTGCTTCAGCTGCTCTTTACAGCCTGAGATCCCAGTTACCTTGCCTCTCCCTACGGGAGCTTCAGGTTACATGAAATAGAGACCAGTCCTTTAGGCACCTGGGACAGGTGAGAACATTGTGTAAAATGTCTGCTCTGCTCATTCCCATTCAGGGCAGGGAACTGGGATTTGGGTTGCCACCTTCTCCAGACCAAGACCACACAAGTTACAGGAAGGAATGGACAAGGGTAAGCAAAACACCACAAAATTTCCTAAGAATTTGAGTGGGACTTTTGCTTCACTGGTCATTTGCTTGGTTGCTGTGTACCTTTGAATATTTTTCAGAGTTTCTATACAGCTATTTTTGCCAGTCTCTAGTTGTTTTTTTGTGTTTGTTTGTTTGTTTCTATGGGAGATTCTGCCTTTCAGTTTTCTAGCCTTCCATCTTAATGATATCACTTGTTGAGGATTTTTGTGTTTATGTTCATGAGAGATGTGTACCTGGGAAAAATACAGTCTGGAGTTTTGTTTTCTTGTAGTGTCTTTATCTAAGTTTAGTACTGAGGTGATGCTTGACTCATAGAATAAGGTAGGAAGTCTTCCTGTGCTGCTTTTTTCTGGAAAAGAATGTGGAGAATTGGTATTATTTCTTTCTTAAATGTTTGGTAGAATTTTATCACTTAAAAAACCTGAGAATGGAGTTTCTCCTTTTTGTAGGATTATTAATTATTTGTTTAATATTTTAATAATAGAGAATTATTTAGGTTGTTTACTTCTCTTTGTTTTGTTTGTTCTTTTGCCTTTCAAGGAATTTGTCCATTTCATCTAATTTATCAAACTTGTGGCATTAAGTGATTAGTAACATTCAATTATTAAATATTAGTGTTGATAGGATTAAATAGAGACAGCCCCTCTTTCATTTTTGGTTATTTTTGGTAATTTCATTTTCTCTCTTTTTCTAAGTTTGCTAGAGTTCTATCAATTTCATTGATCTTTTTAATGGAATAACTTTTGGTTTAGTTGATTTTCTGTATCATTATCCTATTTTCTATATGATTGATTTTTTTCACTTTATTTTATAATTTCTCTTTCTCTATAGGCTTAAATTACAGCAGAGGGTTTGTAGTCAGCAATTCTTGAATTGTAAGTTTATAGAAAAAAATCCAGTTGTTTATTTCAATATTTTTCTTCCCCACTCCCTCTCTTCTCATTTGTTCAAATCTGAAGTACACATATATTAAACCACTTGTTACTTCCCTCTGGTCATTGAAACTCTTTTTTTTTTTTTTTTTCCATCAAGTTTTAGCCTCTTTTTCCTGAGATTGAATGATATCTATTAAAGTTTCAGTAAACTTTTCTTCCTGATTTTCTGATGCTCCTAGTGATATATTGACATTTCTGTAAATATATTTATGTAAGCATTTACCATATAGCCTAATTTAAAGTGATTCATAATTTTGAAATGCCTTTCCATAGAAAGGCTCTCCACTATGAGTAATTTACTCCATTCACAGACAACTTTTTGACTTTTAAGTACTGGCTAAATTAGCCATCACATCTCATATTCCATTTGATAATGAAAAAGAGAGAAACTACATAGTTAAATTAATGGGTAAATTGAATGAAGATGCTTCAATTTGAGGAAGGTTAAAGGTAAATTGTCTCTGTTTTAATGACGCAGGTTTCTTTATCCTATGTTCTGATTCAAGGAGTTAATGGTGAGACACTACCAAATAATTAAGATTTCCAACTTTAAATCATCTGGGTCAGGCTCAATCTAGGTCATGGGTTAAGCCTGAAGTTAAATTTTCCTTCTAGTTTTGAAATATGAAGATTCCTCCTTCAGTTTATCTAGCGAGTCTCAAGAATTTTATTAGATACAGTAGAAATCCAGATTTTCTAGCCTGAAACTAAGTTCATGACTCAAATTTATGTCTCTTTCATGCCGTATCAGGTGAGCAAATGTCAAGTACTAAAAGGGACCAAATGCTGCGTGCCACTCACCCCCTGTTTCCCCTGGCAAAATAGAAAGGGGACGTGCCTGATCTCTGCCATGAACTATGAGGTTGAATGGTATAATCACATTACTAGGAAAAATTTTTTTACAATCTTGGGGTTACATACTTTTTTTTTTTAGGTAGAATAGTAGTGGGAGTGTGAACTCTTGTGTGCAGTGGTGCTGGGAATCATACTCTTGAAGGAAATCTTATGTTGACCATGAAAGATAAATATAACCATTTCAATCTTCACATAAAAAATAAAATTAATTGTATATAAATTAAATAAATGTAATTTTTAAAATGTAAGCAGTTAAATTTGCAAATTTAAGTGAATATCTTATTCTGAATTATAGAAATACATTTTAACTTTATGAGCTCTGTAGAAAGAACACAGAAGTCTAATGCAGTGGATAGTAAAATAACATTATCACATATTTATTAAATGTAATATCTACAATTTAAACCATAAAAAAATTTAAAAAACAGAGACAGGGTCAAAAATCACATGAGTAGCTTGAGGCAAAATTATTAGCCTCAAAATTAATAATTTATTAGGAGAAATTAGCAGTTTGAAGATCAATTATTTTGGTCCCATGTTCCCCAGTCTGAAATCACCTTGCCATAGCTTTACAAGTTGCAGAAAATCTTAACCAAACATGTTGGCTGAACTGTAGTCTGGCATCTTGATGGCAGCTCTGCTTGTATGGTGTTAGCTACCTATCCAATGCAGTTACATTTCACATGGAAGATAAAGATGTAAAAAAAATTTATGCTATTAATTCTTTGGTGAGTAGTAGAGAGCGAAAATATGTAAGTTGAATATGTTAGGTATGCCTATCATCAAACAATTCTGATAAATAAGTGAATTTTTATAATCAGCAAAAATTAATCTTTATATATTTAATGAAATGTTGAGTATCATAGAACACAAATGCCAACCTGATCAAAAATGAGCAGACCTAAATTTTAGGATAGAGACTAAGTTTCCAGTAACAAGTTTCCTGAAAGGGAAAGGAAATGTCTCATCTGGTTTTTATTTTCTTATCTTTTGTTTTGCTTTTATTGTTGTCTGTTGTTTTGTTTTAATTTCTGACATTCCAAAACCAATATTTGGGAAAGCAACATATTGCATGAAATAATTCCCACAGAACTGATGCTCATATTTCTTTCACATGAACTCATTTTAAGCTTATGTGTATGTGTGTTTCTGTCTACATAGGCACATATATATGCCATAAACATAAATTCACATATATGTGTCAATCCTGTCATTTGTCCCACTCTGTATAGATTTCAAAGGTTAATATTTATTTAACAGTCTGATCATAATCATTAATGAATTAGGTCCTAATCATAGTGATTTAAAACACAGTCAACATACTAGAACTGGGATTGAGCACACCTATGTTTGAAAACCGACATATAAGTGTATAAGCACATTGTTCAGAGTGGGACTGACTTTTATAGATATTCTTTACAATTTTCTAGTGGAAATATAGTCCCCATTTGAGTGACGATGCTTCCAGATGCTTTATCTGAGATTGCAAACTTTCATGTCAAATCATGTCATCCATAGCAACTCTGGATTTTATAGATGTTTTTTAAACACTGCCAATGATAGATAATTCCTATATGACTAGATTTGACCCCCAAAAGAATTTTTGATAGACTGCAAATTTGTTTTATATATTTGCAAAAGAGAGCTTGCTTGCTTGCTTGCTTTTTTTTTTTTTTTTTTGGCTTTCTTCAGCCAAATTGAGTTTCTAAAGGGACAATTTCTTTGAATAATTAAAAGGAATTGTCTCTTCTTCAGACTTAGATTCTTACCGAATTAGTTGGAGCTTTGAAGATTTGTGGGTTTTGCATTTCTTTTCTGTACTGAATACTCGCTTGTGATGCTTGTCATGTCAGAAGTCCTTCCTGCCTGCAGCTGAGGGAAATGTGTGCAGCTGCTTGATAACCCACTCATAAAGGAAATCAGAGCCCTCTCTCCCACCAAATACCAAACAAACAAATATGTATTTACACATTCAGAAATCAGTAAGAAGACAGTGTTTTTACCAAGGTCTAACAAAATTAAATTCATTATAATTATACATAGCTGATATATGTCAATGAGAATTTGACCTAAACTTTGGTACTTTGAGGTCTACACATGTATACACAAATCTAGAATATAAATTCTAGGTTTGTTTTATATTCTAGAATATAAATCTAGAATATAAAACAAATATGTATTTGTTCATTTGGGCTCTTCACCTGCTTCATGAAGGAAAAAGATCACCTTGGAAATAAGTCATTTCCAAGAAAAAAGGATGGGTGCTAAGGTTTTTTATCAAGGATAATATAACAGCATTGTAAAAGGCTTATTTTAAAACAGACTGTCTATTATTCTTTTTGCCTTTAGTTTTTTGCCCTAAGTGGACTTATTCCTGAGTCTTACAATGATAGGATTGCATTTAATGAGTAAGAAAAACTGAAAAGATTGGTTCAGCAAAAATTACAGTAGACGCTAAGGTCCAGTTTTCAAGCACCATTGTGGTGGAGACTTTGGGAGAATCATACAGGTGCCAGCATGTTTAGGGCTTCGGGAGAAATGCCCTCAGCAGCAGATGTCATACTAAGTAGCTCAGTCTTCGGTTATACTGGCATGAATAGAAGCTCCAGTAGCGTGTCTGCACAGGCATTGCCTTTGGCAGGCACCAGCCCTTGGATATTACTCCAGCAGAGAGGAAAAAAAGGCAGGAGAGTAAATAAGAAAATTCATAATTGTTGTATGCAAGCCAAGAGGACTGATGACTATTTGATGCAGCACAAGTAAAATGACCTCTGAATTGCCTTCAGCTTATTAGGGATGTGTTTGATTGGGGCTGAAGTGACAATAAACAGACATTGGCTAAGCCAGCAGGATTTTTGTGTGTGTGTGTGCCCAACGTTCAAAGCTGTTCCAGATATTTTATAGGCTGTTGGCTCTCAGGTCTCATTTTAAAGTTCCTTGCATTGTCCATTGCATTTTCCTAGGAGCCTAACAAGTCACAACTGAAGTGGAAGGTTATTTGTATCAAAAATTATTTGTGTGTTAGTGCATGTGCCTACGTGCATATAATTCTAAGAGCAGAGTTTCTATTAAATATTTACTACTATTTGAACTAAAAGTGCCAATGGTAATTCATCTCACAGAGAGCAGCATAAATTTTAAAATAGAATAGCAGGTACCAGGTTTAAAACTAAAGGAAAAGTTTTTGTTTGTTGTTTTAGATGGACTGGGAAAGCCAGTGTCCCTGATAAAATTATTTTATCTCAACTGTAATACATTTCAAAATTAACCTACTTAAATTAGTATTTTTAAAATTTATAGACAAATCACAGAAAAAGATACATTGCTAGATATTTGTGCTAAATTAGTTTACTCCAAAGGGGACATCCATGAAGAATTTTGTTTTGTTATTGTTACAGACTTCAGCAAATGCAAATGGAGATTGTTAAAATAAGCTACATTAAAATCAATTCAGTAAAAATCTGAACAATTTATATCTAGTCTAACATCATCAATAAATATTTTTGAGTTTTATCTAATATTTGAAAATGCAGTATATTACTCATAAGTGTTTATGATATTAAATTAAATGAAAATAATAAAAATGAAAGTATGTTAGATATGAGAAAATATTTACTCAATAATTATTTCTCTAGACATTGAAATTCTATATGTATAGAACTAAAATACCTTTATGGGTGGTAAAATAAATAAGTTAAATAGCAGTAATAAGATACTTAATTTAAAACCCTACCTAATACTATTTCACCAAAAATGAGATCCACAAAGCTTCTATTAAGATATAATAAATGCTACATAAAAAAATGAAAAGTAAGCCTTAAAATCATGTTCAAATAAAAATATTTTTCATAAATCTATTTAATTCCTCTAAAATCATAATTTATCTCTTTATGATATTCCTAACACCAAATTTCAGCTTCTTATTATAATGCTATAATGTTCATAATGGTAAGCTAATGTCTTGATTTAAAAAGTATTATAATACATAAAATATCATAATGCTATAAATTAATAGTGTTACCTACATATGGTCTACATGTGTTCATACATGTTAGGGGGGTGTGTGGGTGTGGATGAGCATTTACATTCCCTTCTCTTACAGTCATCCTATATATGACCACTACTGTCTGAATCCCTAGGTTCCTCATTTCAGAACTAGCTCTTAATCAAGTGCTCTGAGGATGGTTCTCCCTGAGAATTTTACAGGTCTGTCCTCAAACTGATAGTTAGCCTGGCCCTCGAGATGCCCTAGTGTCACAGTTGGGAGTGCAGTGGATGCCTCAGTCCTGATAGTGATCATGGCTTTTGAACTTAAATTCTCCAAAATCAAGAATTTACACTAAAGAGCAGAACCAAACAAGAGCCTAGCAAAGATGGCTTCTGACAAAATGCTTTATTTATTAGTTGGGTCTTTTTATGTTTGCCCTGGGAGTCCAGCAAGACAATGATTTCTGAAACAGTTTCAACTGTGTCTTTGATCTTACCCAGGGTAATCTTGTTTTTAAGGATGATTGGCTTCTTTACTTTAACTTTTAATTTTATGATTTATTTAAGACTACTACATTTAAGTTTTAAAGTTGACAGTCTAAATTATGAAGTCACAGTATCGACATGATCAGGGGTTCATAAGGCAAGATAAAATTTTATTTCGTATTTCTGGCAACATTCATGATGAAAACAATCTGAATTTTCAAGCATTAAGAAAACAAGAGAATAGATAATACAAAGGAGCAAGGAGTTCTGATAAGAAAGAAAGAAAATAGGTCTTAAATGTGAAAGGCAGGGAGAAAAACGAAACTGATAAGCATAGAGTGAATAGGAAAGAATAAAAGGAAATAGAAAGGCCATTTCATAAGAGAAATTCCTCTCCTTAAAAATAATGGTTTTCAGCAGAAAGCAAGGGCAGAGAAATTGAGAACTCTGGAAAAGGTCAATAATCCAATTAGGAGCTGCTTGTCTCTGAGTAGTCATGTGCCTGGTCTGAGAAATTGGGCACCCACAGCAAACCACCAACTTGGTGCCCCTTTAAATTAATGATCTTTAAAAAACAAAGATCTCTAACATTTACTTAGTGAGGGAAGGGAGAACTTGAGAATTTTTCCTCTACAAAGCACAGATAAATAACATTATATAAAATAAGAAATCAGTTATGTGTATTGAAATGTAGTATTAAAAATTACCCTATTTTGGATTATCTTGATATCATGAATTTTTTGAATAGACAGTCCCTGGAAACGCACATGAAAAGCTTCAACAGATAATAAATCACTTATTCACATAAACAATACTGGGTGTACTGCTTATAGGACTGTAGTCCTGTTCTCTTATATAGGCATGGTAGGGACGTTATACTGTTATTAAAGGATGTGAAAATGCTTAAAGCTGTACTGGATAATTGCTAAGTATAAGAAATACTAATTATTATTAAATTCAATTGTTAAATGTATCTAACGTGTATATGGTGCAGTTGCCTTTATATTACAAAAACACTCAAAACAAGAAACTCATATGAGTCTCTACTTGGGGGATTAGAACCTTTCAGAGGAAAGGAATCTATCTATATTTCACTGGTTATCTAAGGAATGAATGTGGATATCTGAGTCTGCCTAACAGATCAATACAGAGAAAACTGACTGAGTGATGGGAAAAGAAAGGAAGTATTGGCAAAACCAGTTGAATCATAAGGTGGTTCTAGTCTTACTTTTATGTGTGCCAGTGAATCCATACTTGCTTAAGTCAGATTTATCTGGGTTGTTAGTCACCTGGAACTGAGAGATTCCTTAGTTTCAGTATTCCTGAAAAATTCAAGAGGTACTCAATGGGAGTATTTGATTGTATACCTATGCTTCATCCATCAAAGGGCCTCAGAAAGCACTAGGAAATAGTTTTCCAATCAATGAATGATCAAATGAATGAAAAGACACAAAGATAACCTACACCAACATTGATTTTAAAATATAAAGTTCCCCGAACTGGGTGAAGGATAAATAGGATTTCTCTGTGTTGTTATAACTGAATGTGAATCCACAATTTTCTCAAAAACTTAATACAAATAATAACTTCAAGTCTCCTAAGCATAATGCACATACTTACCGAAAACCGCTTCGACAGTGGTTTTACTCTGGAAGTACAGGATATAATCACCCACTCATATCACACTATTCTAATTTTGATACACAAGTAAATCCCTTGAAAAATAAATTGTAATTTTTTTTCAGAGTTGCACCAGACTTACTTTCTTGTGGAAATCATAGTGAGAAGGACACACTATGTGTCACAAGAGATAGAAGTACAATCTCTGGGGAGAACACATTGACTGCATTAGTATAATGGGATAGAAGAGATGTTTGCTGTATTAAAAAATGTCCATCCCAAAGTTTCTCTTTCTTATGGAGAAAAGACTAGAAGACTGTTTATGTACAACTTCAATTTAGAAATTAAATCTGCAATCTATTAATCCTGAGGCAGGAGATAATGTGATTGAGAAAAAATTATAATGTGAGATCCAAATTGCCATACTTGCCATGTGGAACAGCAATGTAGTATATTTTATGTTCATAATTTTA
Organism: Camelus ferus; assembly: GCF_009834535.1. Lineage (NCBI taxonomy): Eukaryota > Metazoa > Chordata > Mammalia > Artiodactyla > Camelidae > Camelus > Camelus ferus. The sequence goes on along the minus strand of NC_045696.1, from coordinate 17,991,141 downwards.
AAGAAAAATCTCTATGTACCATTTTGAATATGGTGGTGCAAACATAAGTACCTGCTCATTATCTTTTCAGATTCTTTCCAGATGGATCCATCTTTGATAGAGCTGTAACAAATTCAGTTTATTTTTACATTGAAGGTTTATACAAAGTATCATAAAATATGTTTTACAGAGATTTAAAACAATGAGAAATACCTCATTGTGCTGAGTGTAGTGTCTGACATGTACTAACAGAAGATAGTCTGCAGATAAATCAGCATGTAAGAAAAACATTGAAATTTAAGACCGTTTCTGATTAAAATAACTCTTTCATTCTCTGTTTGAAGTTGAGGGGATTAAAAGGGGATATATATTTAATAATAAAATAAAGAAAGGAAGAAGGAAACATAAAGGTACAATTGCAACACAAAGTAGTTCAATGAGAAAGAATGTTTTATTCCAAACACTTGGGCATATTTATTTTAAATTGAGGAATTGTCCACATATAATAATAGTCAAAATGTACATTTCAGTGTGCTTTGACAAATGGATAAAATTCTGTAATTGCCTCTACACTGAGTTAGACCTAAAGTTGGATGAGAAGTTTGTGGGCATTGATTGAGGTTGGCCTGGTACAGACAGTATCTAAGAGCACAAGCTAGACAAGAAGTCTTCCCTTTGGAGCAGCAACCGACATAGGGTTAGAACTTGAGAAGGAGTAAGAGGGCATCCATGAGCAGAGACTGCCAACTGTGGGTTGTCAGAGGCTAATCGAAATGTGAGTGCACCCACGTGGGAAGTGGCCCAGCTCACACTGTGGAACTTGTGTGGTTAAAGGTTATCTGTGTGAAGGAGGCAGTGAGAGATGGGTTACATGCAGGAGTATTGATCAAATAAGGACATGTATTAATGAGAACAGAAACCAGGTTTCTCACTGATAAGGAATAGAGTTGCAAATCTGGAAGGTCGGGGGAGTGCTATAATATCAATGTTGTTCTAAGTTGACCAGTTACAGCTAATTAATTTAATATAGCCATATGAACCTCCAACATTTTTTCCAGAGGATAAACACCTTAAAATAATATATTCTGTCATTGCTTGTATACTTAGAGTTTGAATACATTTCCAGAAGAAGTACATTATGTTTTTTAATTACAAGCAAAACTTTATAAGGCAATGATAGCTGACCAACCTGAGGTCATCCTTGGCTACAGTTTGCCTCTCAAATTCTATATGCAGTCTGTCAGTGTATCTGATTCATTTTACCCCCAAAACATATCGAAAATATGAACTCTTCTCAAGTACTTTTACTGCTACCGTCTTGATTCAGGATGACATTACCTCTCGCCAATATAACATTATATCTTATCCCAATACTTACACTATTTCCCCCTATGATAAAGTCTCCACTTAGCAGCCAGAGTGATCCTCTTGAACTTGAGTCAATATGTGTCATTTCTCTGCTCCAAACTATGTCATGGCTCAGTATTTCTAACAGAATTAAAGCAAAGGCTTATATACCCTACATAAGAAATTTCACCACCCTGACCTCAGTAACCACTCTTCCTCTTACTCTTTTTAGGCACATTCTCCTTCTTGCTGTTCCACATATGCTTCTCCCACAGACTATTTATACTGGCTGTGCCCTCTGCTCATGATACATGACATCCTCATAGCTAATTCTTTTCTGTCCTTTGTTATCTGTGGTTAAGTCATATCTTAGTGGGGCTTCCCTGACCACACTATTTAAAATTACAACCTAGCATTCTTCTGAATCTTGACATTTCCAATCCCATGTACCTTGCACTACTTTCCTATGGCACATATAGTAGGTGCCTCCTAACATACTGTATAATTTGCGAGTGTATTATTTCAAATGCTTATGGCCTGTCTCCCCACAAAAAAAATGCGAGCTTATACCGAAAGTATTTTAATTTATTCTGTGTACTAGAATATCGCAAGAAACTATTCCATATTAAGGTATTTGAGTATTTATGAATATTATTGAATGAATAAGTGGATCCTTCTGAATTTTTTTTATCATTTCTAATATCCAGATACAGGCCTGTAAGTTAATAAAATATTAATGGTTCAGAGTTTGCTCTAATGGGGAATTTATGTCACTTAGATTTAAAAACAATGAGTCATCATGGTATATGATCGTTTTGACTTGTTTATGGTGGATATGGCAAACCGTTGCTAACAAAAATAACATTTTGTAATACTGTGAGGAAATGTCTGATGTCTTTATTATCTGCTACTTAATTACAAAAGATAAAATCATTTACTGTAATAGTTATCTATAATTTATATGCATGCTTAGAGAAGAATTCAAGATCATGCAGTACTGTTACAAATATTGAACATAATTTTTCTTTTATTTACTGTGAAATACATCCTATGGTTTGCTGCAATAAAATCATATATTTATATCAAGAATATTTCTTTATACACAACACAGAACTTTTATAGATCATAATTATTGATCAGAATAATTGACCACAATCCTCTCATTTTAACATGTATGATTCAAATGTTAACATTTTTAATTTAGTAACATATAATTGATTAGATCAAACCCCCTGGTTTTGATTCAGTCAGCTAGCAGCATTCAGCATTTATCATTTGACCAGAGATAAGCAAATCCTTTAAATTCTAAAATTGAGAAACTGTTCCTCCTATTCTGAAAAATAAACCTAACATTTCAGTATGTCTCTCTGAAAACAAAATTGTCTTGAGTTAAATTGGCATTCTTTCTCAATAGATATCTCCTCTTCAGAAGAATTACCCATTTTTCTTTACTTCCTATGCATTTTATTAACCATATGAAAGTTAACTGACAATTATATCTCAGTAATAATGTTCAAGGCACAAAAAAATTAGCTTCTCTTTAAAGTGATAGTGACGCAGTGGAGTTAATCTAAAACTGTGATAACACAGCCACAATATAGGTATGAAAATATATCTATATTATATCTGTATCTACATACTTCAGCATTTTAAAGCTAATACAAGAAAAGATTGACAAGGGTATCTAACTTTTTAGTTAACAGAGGATATGAGGAAAAAAGTGAAAACCCACTGACATTTCCAATCTCACTTATCCTATTTTATTTTCCTGTAACATATGAAACAATACAATTACCAACATTTGGAAATCAAATAACTCTCTTGGTATTAACTGGTAAGTTAAAGAGCAGTCGTTCTGGAATTATGAAATATTTATGGCATTTAAGAGATAACTTATCCCAGAAAGGGAACTGGCTTTCTACTGAGCTCTATGGAAATCAGCTATGGAGTAGTGCTTTAGCAGGTGACTTCCACGGCTGGAATTCATTCAGCTGTGTGGGCATGGAAGCGGCTGGTTCTTTCCCAGCTGTGAATACTAATTAGGTAGAAGTGGGCTGGAAACTAAGTTCCTGCTACATTTTATTGCAACCCTGAGGCTTGGAGTACAACTCTTATCACTGCAGCAGAGGGACCTAATGCTTTTCCAATCATATAGTTTATAAAATGCATACAGTAAGGTAGTCCCTTTAAGTGGGGCCTTATTTTATACCTGGATACCATCCTCAAAGTGAACTGTTGACAGGAAAACCTTTCTACTACTGTCTCCATAAATAAAAAGAAAACTAACAGAAGAAATACATAACAAAACATATGGGATGGATACATAGTCATAATTAGGAAGTAAATTGAATTTTTAAAGAAACTTATCAAATAACAAGCAAGAAGTGAAAGAAAGCTAATCAATAAATGCATTAAAGATTTTTTTTGAAGAACATGAGAATCATCTAGGTAAATTAGTTCTTCTGGACAAGAGATAAGAGACACAAATCATAAAGTTAAAGGCAGAAATTCATGAAAGAGAAAAGACCAATAAAATGGTGGAATAATTTTAGAGATTTTTGGAGGAATAAAGTATAAACATTTTCAAGCTGGAAGAGTAAAGCAATTAAAAATATTAATACACGAGAGAAAAGAAGAAAATTGGGAAAAAAATCAGGATTATATTATCAATAAATTTATTCTAATATATTTTAAGGTTAAAATGAGAATTATCTGAAATACAATGAAAAAAAATTTTTACTAAATTATCAAATGCTTATCTTCTAAAAACTCTTTTTGAATATAGACAGTAGAAAAGCAGGCCAGGATAGCCTGCTTTTTTATGAGAATGGTATAATTTTGTAAATGAAACCAGAAAGCAGTCTCACCTAACTACAAAATTAAATTCGAAATAATCCAGTAGAATATTAAAATAATACACTACCATCAAATATTATGGACGTGGGAAATAAAATATAAAAGTAGGTTTATTTTTTTTAATTTAAAAAGCAACATAAAACAAGCTCCTGTTAGAGTAAAATAACACAAAGCTAGTGAAAAAGCAGACTGTTCTATATCAGTCATCATCAGTGATTTAAAAAAAGAAAAAAAGATGTAATAAATTCAAACCTCTCATCTAAAATGGCTATGTGGTAGGTTGCACTATAAGATTACCCCAAGGGCAATAATTAAGAAAATGTGAGTGAATAGCTAAATTTTAAAAATAAAGGTATTTTTAAATTATGTATTGTATATATATATGTATATATATGAAACCAAACTTTTATATTTGGGAACAACTTAGGAGTAATACACCTCTACTTCTTCCATGAACTCTGGTCAAGCCAAATCAGGTCATAAATCATAAAATCTTAAGTATATATTTTTTGTTGACATCACATTTCTTGCTAGTTGGCATTATTTAAAAGTTGACTCTATAGATTAAAAAAAATCCAAGAACTCACTTTACTGTTGGCCTCAGACCAGAGTGTCCGGGCAGCCTCTCATATAACATATTCTGGCTTCATCACTGACTTGAAAGGATGTACAGACACACTGATGTGTATAGTGGACTAAAGGAGAAAAGTTATATTACTGTTATAATCAATGTGTGAATATGTTGAAAAAATTTGATTTTAAACATACAGATCTAAGATTATAAATAAACTTCAATACAAATAAATATGAATGAACTTCAAAATAAATAAATTTCTTAAACTTCAAAAGATATTTACCAAATAAACTTCATCAAACATCAATGATGAATTATTGAATCATTGCCATTTTTAATAAAAATGTGATGAATTCAATGGAGCACAACATTGAAAATTATACTGCTGACTCTAGGCCAAGCAACAGTTAAAAAACAAAACAAAACTACTATTGAAAGGGATCGGATTGAAGAAGTGATCCTGATACTATATCAATGCTTTAGTTATTTATAATTGTACAGAAATCCAAGAGAATCTGGAATAGTAAACTGAAGAAGAGAGAGTTCAGACAGATTCCTGTCAAATAGCAGCAATATTTAAAAATCAACATTGTTCCTATATATCAGCAACAAACACTAAAACAACATAATCATTCTTATATCAATGAAATTTATAATGTACTTAGTGGTAAATTAAAAAATGGGCTTGAGTAAAGTGAATGTAACTTTAAAAATTATGGATCGCCCCAACAGAAGGTCTGAATAGGAAAAATCACCATATCTACAGGTGAGAAGATTCAGTTTGCCCTAGTAGTAAATTCTCAAAATTAACTGATATTTTCAAGTTAATCTTAATAAAATTTAATTTAACTTATATCTAGAACTTTTTCATATAATTTGACAAAGTTATTCTAAAATGTGTATGGTAAAGGACCATGGATATCACTGTAATTTTAAAAGTGAAAAATAAGTAGTGAATGAAAGGTTCTTGTGTTCCTGGGTATTAGACTTAATGGAGAATAAACACAGACAAAGCACTTTAAATAGGTGCAGGAAAAGATAAACATCTCAGTGGATGGAGTAGGAACTTGGCATATGATAGAGCTAGACTTAAAATCTGTGGAGGGAGATAATGAATAAAAAAAAAAAAATACAGCCAAATTTGTAATCATGAAATTGTCAAGTAAGTCAATTATAAGCCAAGATAATAATATAATAATAACCTTACAATCTCTAATGATGGTCTGGAGGTAGAAAGACAAGAGATTTTTAACTTTGTTGGTATGTGTGAAAATTACTATACCTACTTTGGAGAGTAATTTAATCACATTTCTTGCAAACAGCCTTTAAGCCATTGATTAATAGTTAATTAACATAGCAATATAGCAACCCAATACATATTTCCAAGTATATTTCCTAGTGAGAGTTGTGTATGCAGACAAGGATACTTACACCAAGATGTTTATTTCAGGGTTTTTTATGATAATAATATTACATTGGAAACAACATGTTCACCAAGTGGTGTGCTGGTAAATGTGTAAGAACTAGATATTTAGGGGGAAGAAAGTCTTGATTTGTAGCATTTGCCAATTTTCATGATGTAAATGCCACCTCCTATGGCCGATTTTGATCCATCAGTGTAATGTCATTGAATATGGATTTGAGAAAAATACATGTAATGGGCTTTCAAGACCTTTTAGCTGCAGAGCTCCAGCAAACCCGCTCATCAGTATGGACATAAAAAGTGATCAGTAAAATCACTGTAAACTAAAGAGTTGAATTAGAACTACCCATAAATATATTCATATTATAAAAGCATAATGAAAAAAAATCAAATTGCTGAGTTATATGTGTACTCTGAGGTTATTTATTGCAAATTAAAAATGCAAAAAATGTTGCAGCATTCCATTGTAGTACTTATGTTTATCAAAGTATGGAAAATGCCCTGTAAGAAGTGCCACCATCTTCATGACAGCAATTAATTCTAGAGACTCAACTAGAGAAATGACAACTTGAATAGAGATCAAAAGAGTCCAAATTTTGTATATAATATTGTATTTATTTTATTTCAGGAAGAGCTACATGCACATATATTAACAATTATCTACTCCAGATGGTAGAAAGTTGAGTGGTTTTCTTTATTTCTCTGTAGTATTTTATTTATTATATTAATCTTAGAATGTGTATATAATATCCATAAACTTTAATAGAGTCCTGGGATAAATATATAAATAAGACTGTAGTAAGATTCCAAATATTAATTTGGTTCAGTTTTCTCAAGTCTTATAATTATGTGGAAAAACTTTACATATTTCTCAGTTATCTTAAATAGTGGAACAAACATTCAGAATCTATTGAATTTGTATTTTAAATGTGCATTGATATTTTTTAGTAACATTGGAAGGAATTATTGATGGTCAGTGAAAGAGATGAATTACCTCAGAAAAAAATAATGGATGGATGGATTATAGAATAACTTATTTAAAAATATACTGTTGGGAATCAGCTCTCTTAAGAGCTGTGTAAAGTTGTTCAATTAGTTTTAGAAATACTGTCTAACATTATCCAGTTCAAAATAGAGACAAGAATTAAGAAAAATTACTTCGAAAAGTCACCAATTATTTTGTCATATTTGTATAAAATTAGTCTGATATTCCAATTAAATGCTCTATGTCACATCAGATAATCTGACAAGACAAACATAAATGCATCTTTGATTGACATGGTTGAAAACATTAGTGCCACAGCTGGTTTCCAGAGAGCAGAGTGAGGAAAATATAGTGATGAACAGGAGCAAGGAAGACAGAAGTGGGAGCTTTTTTACAAGAACTGGAGTCGAAGAGGTGATGTCATCTTTGTCTGGGACAATACCTGACAGTAAGTAGAAAGTGAGCTCACTGGCTGATTCCTTACCTCCCCAATTTGGTCCCCCAGTTAGACCTCCTATGGGCCAAATTTAAAAGGAGAGAAGAGTAGAAGGAATGAAATATAAAGTAAAAAGGCAAATAATTACAACAGAAGTAATAATAATGAACCTTACTGTTAGAGAATATTAGAACATTGAAAATAATAATTTTTAAAATTATGAAATGCTGTGTAAAAAAAATTATTTACGAAGAAACAAAATTCAGAATGACATCAACAATGCTGGATACAAGAAAACAAGGAAACAATAATATCAAAATCTTGATGGGGAATTATCTTGAAGCTAGAAACTCATATATTAAAATCATGTTGACTCCTGCTTTTGCTTATGACATGGTAACTAATACTGAACTTACCCTAACACCTTACACTAAAAACCTGGAAGGAAAAAAAAATCAGTTGTTTTCAGACAGCTTTGGAGAGTGATCAACAAGAGAAAAGAAACAAATGAGTTGAGTGCTTTGATCACCCAGGCTTTCAATCTGAAAGCACCCTCCAGGATGGAGAACAAGGAGGGCAACCCAAAAAGTTATAGCAGTCTCACTGATTCGAGGACAGAAAAAAGGAGTTAGGCAGAGATGGCTAGAAGCCATGGGACATGGTGCCAAAGAGATGAGAAATCTGCAGTTGAAGAGACACAATAATGCACGAGCTTCTTGAGTTTCTGAGAATGCTAAGTTGCACATGTAAGTGGGAACTTCATGAAGCCAGGAAGTAACCACTACTAAAGCACTGTAAGATGAATAGATTCCAGGCTCAAACAGAGTAGGGAAACATTCTAGTCCTTACTAGACTTTACCAAATACCTTAGGCATTCAGCAAAGACTCCATTTAAGGATCCTGCTTTAACACTAAGGGGCAATGTAGATCTATCAAATAAAGCTTAAAAAGGAGATCCCAAAAGGATCAGCTTGATCAGCAACTAACTCAAGGGAATAGGAAGAAAGACTCATGCTGAAGGAACAATTATAGTGAGATTCTTCCCAGCTTTGTAAATGTTCATATATGTGGGGAAAAAATGTATGTGTTGCAAGTTTAGAAAACAAGGTTAAACAGGACCCGATTGTGAAGGGTTTTAAAGTGTGGCTAAAATGTTATATTTTATTTGTAAACAGTTGGAATTGACCATCTTTGAGCAGGGAAGTAATGTGATCAGAGCTGAGCTTTATGTATTATAACATCTTTCTTCTACCAGGAAGAGTGAGTGCAAAGAGTGTCTGGGTGGATTTGGGGCTCATACTGCTAAAAAAAACATAAACACATCTATTTAAGTAATCCACTGTAGTTTGCCCAGTTACTATCAAGGTATTCACTTCTCTCAGGAATATTACTCACAGTCACTGTGTCATGCTAATAGCCCCCTACTGTACTACACACACAGGGGAACAAAGCTGAGACATTTTCAGAAAACAAACATTAAGGAAATCTTAAAACCGTGATTTCCAAATCTCAAGATCATTATCTCATCTCACAGTGTGCTGTTTCATGGGTTGGTTTGTGTTCTCCACCGGAAGATTGAATAATGAATATAATTATAGCAACAGGGAATCTGACAAGACAATCAGAAACAAGCTCACGATTAGGGATATGAGTTGAACAGAGTGATGGTTATTTACCTAAATAAAATGAAAAGATGTATTTCTAACACTGAGTTCTTGCTTCAGGAAAGCCTAGGAGAATCATTTAAATTAGATTTTCCATCTGTTACAACAAAGTAAGATAATTCTACTGTATGTATTGAGTACTTAAAATTAGGATGATGAAAAGTTGTAGTTTACGGCGGGTGGGGGGCATAATCTTGCTTTGTGCTTATTGTCCTGTATTAATGCTACACTTTTTTTCACTATCAAAGCTACCCTTGATGGAGTTTGAAAACATTTGTTTAATTAGCATGCCATCAAAGGATAGTTGGGTGTTTCTATCATATTAATTCCAATGAAAATATAAGGGGAAATATGTTTAAAATTTTGTTTTCACACAGTAACTTTCAGATATTCCTTTATTCTTTCACATAATTCGAGTGTGACATAAGTTTCTTTTAATAATTTTACTTACCTCGTTGAATGAGGAAATAAGGGATGTTGTAGAATTCTCTGCAACATCATTTGAAGAAGTACAGAACTACTGCCAATAGAGTGTAGTTAAGACAATGGACTCTGCAGCCAGGCTCACTGGGTGTGATCTCTGCCTCTGCCAGTAACTACTTGAATGACCTTGGGAAGGTCACTTAAGCTCTGTAGAACTGTAGTCCTATTCTGTGCAAAATTAAGATCAAATGGTCTATGCAGGTATTAAATGAGTGAACGGTTATAAAGTTATCAGATAATACTTGGCACATTGTCAGAGCTGTGCAATTGTTTAGTGTTATAAGATACTCTTCTCTATAGATGATTAATGTAAGATTTTTAAAAAATTTGTATTTATTACCAAGCATCCCAACCGAGTTTAAATTCTGTTGGAAGGAAAATGTGGATGGAGCTGGGTTCTCATACATTCTGGGAGGAATGTCTAAGAAGTCTAAAACTGTCCCTTACTGAATGTCAGTTAACTGATCTCTAGCCCCTTCAGGACTAAAGATGCAGCAGAAAGAGGAAGGTATTTGTAGGGATGCAGTATCAAGCACTACTACAGAAAGGACATACTGCTAAAAGGAGTTGACTACTGGAGAAATTATGTATGGATCACAAGGCTTCAGATTGATAGTACAATTTGCTAATCATATACCTATTCCAAAATCCTGCCTCATCTATCGGAAAAAGCTTAAATGCCTTTTATTCCTCCATAATGGTAGCAGATACAAACAATTAAATTTACACAGAAATTTCCTGGGGTGCCAGGGTAATTTCTCAGGAAAGCTTCTGCTTTCTTTTCACTCTTTCTTGCTTTAAAACAGAAAGCGAAGTCTGGAGCTTCATTAGAAATTCTTCAACCATAGAATGATAGGCCACCCTACTAAGTATGTGTAATGGACAACAAAGAAAGAAGGGGCTGGTAATTGCTGAACCGTTGCACGAGTCCTAGCTACAACCTCTAGATTTCTTGATATGTGAGGAAAAAGAATATTCACTTAACCTATTATCGGCTGGGTTTTCTGAATTTTAGGGGCCTTCAAATGCGTTTCTAAATGATTCACGAGTTTATGAGGGCTACAGCTCTACTCTAGACATCATACTGAAACCTTGGGTTTTTGTTTTTATGAGTGCAGTTTGAATTTTATAGTAGCTCTGGAGAGGAGTTTGCTGCTACCCCAAGTACTGCATAAGATAAAATTACCAGGAAGGCAAAGAAGGGCCATTAGATACAACTGATTGAATACTGAACACTGAGTAGTCAATTCAGATAAAAATCTTTAAGAAACCATTGCTAACAGGCAGTAGAATTCCAAACACAGTGTCAGATTTTAGATACTTTATGCATCAAACGTGTCTGTTTCTCTTCGCCATTGCAATATGACAGACCTATTGTCAATAGGACCGTCATAACCTATTGTCTATATAAAATTAGAAGTAAAAGCTGAGTACATAAGTGGATATAGTTGGTTTTCCCCTAAATTATCACCTTGAAAAAAGAAGCAATTTTATTTCAGTAACTTTCATTAATTATAGGCACAGAACAGAGTGGACCTCATGTTAATTACAGAGACCTTAAAATTAAGTTCAGATAAATTTAGGCATATTTACATCTGCTTTACAAAATACATTAGGGCCTGCTCAAATAAAAATACAAACACAAAATATTGAGAGAAATTTTGAAAAGCCACAGTATGGTTCTAGAATATAATAGCAGAAATGAGAAAACAGGATAGAAATGCCAATATTATCATGACATTTAAAATATATTAGTTCTTTGTAAGCTAATTATCATAAGAATAATGTGCGCGTGTTTTATGTATCTTTATCGGTTTTTCACAAGTAAAACGCATTGTTAACTGCTAATGAAGAACAAGTAATTAACTATAAAGTGACAGCCATCGAGCTGCAAAGTTTAGTGCTGTTATTTCAGCAACTGGTTGTTATCATCTCTGAATCTGTAATGGCCCCGCACAGTCTCAGTCTGTAAAGCAAGTATAAAATATGTTTCTGCTGTTTTGATTCAGTGTGAAAATGGTTGTCTGTAAAAATATCATGGCTACTATATTCAATTCAGTTTTTTTTTAACCGCCAACCCTTTTCGTGTAAGAATCTTCCTACTTGCTGAGTACCCACCAGTGGGGGCAGGAATGTATATAAAGCCAGAGTCCTCTGGCCCAACAATGACAGTTCTTTTCCTGGGGACCTTTTCCAAAGACACCAACAATCCCTAAGCACAACTTTTTTTTTCCTTCTGGAAAATTCTTTCTCCAGGTACACCTAATTAATGTGCTGCTTTCATCTGCTAAATAAAAGGAGGAAGGAAGGAGACCTATATAAATGCATTCATTTTTACCTATTTTGGAATATTATTTTTTTTGGCCTTCTATGTATTTTGGTGTACTGTTTCCCTGGATAATTCTCTTTATAAAAATGATTACTCACTTGCTGTCTGAAACTATTATCAAAGCTACTTTGGGAAGTTGCTTTGGAAAAAAATATCTTACAGGAAGGCAGTAACCCCTCCAGTGTCAGCTCCGTACATCAATTGCTTAGATGCTGAATTTTCTACATCTGCCTAAGATAAAAATGCACTTATAATAACATTTACGTGTCAACAGCCATTTCGGAATGACCATTTCTGTCTACACAATTTAGAGAATTTATAAGTTGTGCTTCTTTGTCTTAAAAAATTTGATAAAAGTATATTATACAACATCTATTTAGGTCAGAATATGAACAACAGAATGAAATCTGAATTAAACTACTTCATTCATCTTCCAGAACCATTCTCACAGTGTTCTTTGATTCTTTCTTTGTTTCTGAAATGAAATTCCATAAGCCCAAGAAGCACTTTACCTTCCAAAGTGATATGTTCAAAACTTCCTCCGTTGGATTTAATTAGCTGAGATGTCTACAAGTGGACACTTAGTTCACTCAGTTGAATTCAGAAATGTTTCTCAGAAGGCAGCTTTATTATATTTTAACCTTCAGGAATCAGGGAGAAACGTTTTTTAAACAATAAATACTTCTGATGAAAATGTTCTACTTCTAAATAAACAGCTCATCAAATAAAATGCATCATATTTTATCAGTAATTTATGTTTCAATAAAAAATTCTATACATTTTTGGAATTCTATATAAAATAATAAAACAAGTTTATTTTTATGGAAGATACCAAATTAAGCAACTATTGCTTAGAAATAGCATATATACATATGTGTGTGTGTGATTTTACCTTAAGGGAGACTACTGAAAAAGCGACATGAGGCAAACTTGGTAAGAGTGAATTTTACCTGTTATCCTTATATAGCTAATGCTTTTTCACTTAAAAGTGTTTTAAACAACTAAAATCACTCAGGAAGTTGATTCTTAGTATTTCTTGTTTAGATTATTGAGACAGATCCAAGGATTTCTACTACCACATGAATATTGTCTCACTGAGAGATTAACTTGAAATTTCTCATGTTAACCAGGCCACAAAGCAAACCCAATTCCATTGCAAATAATCAACCAGTCTATATAATTGAGCTAAATCTTATGTGTTCACAAAATTATGAAAGTCTTTAAATCAATTTCAAATTTCCCAAATGAGGAAAATAAACAGAATATTTATTTTGTTCCTGCATTCTAGGCTAGTGAATTGTACATAGAAAAGGATTTCTGTAATTTGTATTTGCACAGTGGCGTTTGATACATGAGTCCTTGCTTTTCTTGAGATTTTTTTTTTAATCATTACTCCAAATGTTGAAGCTTTTACTATAATAGATGCCCTTCTATGCTTATGGGTCTAATACAGACAATGTATATTTGCAAATATTATTTTGCATCCTCGAGTCCATCTACAGTTCCATGTGACACATACCCCATATCAAATATTTATTACACTTTTATAGAGCACAATTACACATTAGTATTTTTCACTAAATTATAAATAGAATTTTTACAAGTGAAATAGAGTACTTTTCAATCTGGAAGAGAAAATTGCATGACTAAAGTAGTTGTGTTTCCTTTATGTGGATATTTCACTAAATTATAGATAGAATTTTTACAAGTGAAATAGAAGTACTTTTCAATCTGGAAGAGAAAATTTCATGACGAAGTAGCTGTGTTTCCTTTACGTGGATAATAATGTAACTCACTTCTTCACACACACACATGCACACACACACACACACACATTTTTAAATATCCTGAAACCACTTTCAGCACTCCATATTGTATTATTTTACCAATAAACCATTCAATGAATATTCACACTTACCACTCACAATATCCAGGTCTTGCTTTGCTTATTCATTGGGGCTTGACTATCAGACACTCCTTTTCATTCGCAATGTTGTTGCCTAACCAAATTTGAGAGTAACAGTTTTGTTCCCCTAGATTTTTCATGCCTTGTCATTTAATTAAAATAAAACGATCTATTATAAGCAATGAGACAACTAGAATATACAATGTCAAATAGTCATATTATCAAGGGAATATTTAGGGTAAATAGGGGAGAGTTATTATTTTCTGAATGTCTATTTCTTTAAAAGAGTACAGGGGCCACTTTTTTGCAAGCTATTCTTCAGATACAGTATAAGCACTCATTACAAATTAGAAATTAATTTGGTAAATGCACTGTGCTAAGAAGCAGTTTACTTTGTGCAATGATCATGAATATAATCATACCATGTACCAGCATACACCATTTTCGTTTTCAGTTTTAATTCTCTTACTTATAGGTCTGCTTTTTTTGTTTATTTGTTTTGCTAAGTCTGATACTTCAGTGTTTTATTTGAAAGATGATAGTAGACATACTTATCTGGTTCCTTTTCTTAAAGGGGAATAAAAACTACCATTATGTATAGCATTTGCTATAGGTTTCTTGTCAAGTACTTTTAACTAGATATGAAGTCTTTCTATTCCTAATTCACTAAGAGCTGTTATGTATGGATAGTTCAATTTTATCACATTTTCTGCATCACTTCTGATACTTATTTTATTATTTATTATTTCTTCATTTTATTTTTTGTTTCTCCAAATCTCACAGATACTGTGCTTGTTGCTGGTCCAAGGGGTACCATTGCTTAAGATTAGGCTTTGGTGATTTTTTTCTTTTTTTTGGTTTTGTTTTTGTTTTTGTTTTGCGGTAAACTTATTTGGGTTTGGTTTACCTGAAACTATATCCACTTTGCTCTCATTCTTGAATGACACTTTCACTGAATTCACAATATTAGGTTGAAAGATGTTTTCTTTCAGATCTTTGAATATATTATTTCACATACTTCTGAATCCCATTGATGCTTCTATGTCAGTACAAACATGTTTTCTTATTAAAAGCTATATTTTTTCCTCTAAATATTTTAAGAAATAACTCTTTATATTTGTATTAGTTTTCTTTGCTGCTGTACCATTTTACCAAAAACTTAGCGGCTTACAACAACAAAAATAATTATCTTACAGTTCTGTGTATTAGAAGTCCAACACAGGTCTCAGTCAGCCAAAATCAAGGTCAGATCAGCAGGTCTGCTTTCTTTCTGAAGGCTCTGGGGAAGACTCTGTTTCCTTGCCTTTTCCACCTTTTAGAGGCTGTTTGCACTCCTTTTCTCATGGACCTCTATCTTCATCTTCAGAGACAGCAACAGGTACAGTTTTCATACATCTGTTTGATTACAGCCAGGAAGGTGTTCAGATTTTCAGGACTTGTGTAATTAGATTGGGCACCACTGGATAATCCAGGATAATGTTTCCACATCAAGATCCTTAACCTTAATCACATTCACAAAGTACCTTTGTCACATAAGGGAATGTAGTCACAGGTTCCAGGGATTAAGACATGGACAGTGTTGGGAAGGCCATTAGACTTCCTGCTGCAGAATGGTTCTGCAATTTTGGTATAGATATATTCTCATTTACTCTAATTGTGAAATTTGGACTCCTCCAAATTATTATTTATATTGTTAATTCAGTCTAGAAACTTCTCAATTTTTTTTAATTTCCTATGGAATTCCACTTTAGTTCTCAATTTTTACTTCATTTCTCTTACCCTTTCTCAAATATTTAACATTTGATTTTTTGTTCTGATATGTTCTGAGTGTCTTTTTACCTCTGCTTCTGTTTACTAATTCTCTTTTCCTGTACCTGTTCTGTTATTTAAACTGTTGATGAAGGTTTTTATAAATTTCAGTTCATTTCCAGGTTTAAACTGCTGCCTTTTTTGAAATCTACTATTTGTATTATATTAATTTTAATGTTAATATTTGAAGTCTTATTTTTGTCATCGTTGTCTTTTTTGGGGTAGTTTCATTTATTTTTAATAGAAGTACTAGGGATTAAAGCCAGAACCTCATGCATGCTAAACACACACTCTACTGAGCTATACCCTTCCCCCTTGAAGTCTCATTTTTAATTTATTTAAATAAAGGAAACATTTGTTTTGTATTTTTTTATTTTTAGTAATTCTAATAAGTGACATATTTGAAGGTCTTACTGAGTTGGCTTTTGTTTGTACTGGTTCTAACTCATAATGCCTCATGTGTGCATCTATGTATGCATGTGTGTGTGTGTGTGTATGTGTGTATGTACATGCCTGTGGTGCCTGTTGTGGGTTTTTGTTTGGTTGTTTGTTTTATTGTAAGATGTAGTTATTAATGACAAGGTGTCAGAGGTGACTTTTTAAAATATTTATTTATTTACTTACAATTTCATATATATATAAAATAATGATCTAAGTTTTCTTTTGTTCCTCTGACTTTGTTAAGAACTGGCATCAGGATTATACTAGTTTCATTCTCTGCTTTAAACTGATTTCTGTAATATTACAATCACATAGTTTTTAAGAGATTTAACAAAACTAGCTTAAAGATTGGGAATACTAATTTACCCCTGGAGATCTTAAATTTCTTCAACCCAAGTTAGAACCCAAAATACCAATAATTCAAATAGTAAATCAGATAAAAGCAAAATACTCTTTCAAATAAAAATAATGAATAATACTTAGTTATAACTAGCATAATTCCAAATTAATATATGAATAAAATTTACCTCAACTCCACTTTTGTGATTTTTGCATGCAAATAAAAGCTTTTGACCAATCTAGCTGGTGTAGTGACTGGAACCATGGACCAAAAATTGCCGTTCGTAAAACTGTGAGGTTGAGAGAATACAGTACGTTCAGCAGAGAATTATCTTAGTAGTGAAATCAGTGAATTCATTGAGTTACATGAGTTACATTTCTTTCCAAATTACAGAGCAAATTCTAGTAATGGGAGAAAAAACTATTTGACCTGATTCATATAGTGAGTTAGTGCTCAACTAGGAAATCAGATGTTTACTAGTATTTAATATTGCCTTTCCAATGTCTTTCAGATGATCTTAATATCCTTATAGTTATTCAAAGTAAAAGTAGACAATTATTTCTACCCATAAATTCTTCAGGTCATTTTATGCTTAGATGATCTATTTTATGAAGTACTTTTCTTCTTTAAATTAATGTTAAAGTCAGTCAAAATTGTCTTATGAGTCATTAATTACATCAAGTTTATAACACTTGAAATGTGCAATTTAAGCTAATTTGATTTGTTCAATTATGTCTTAGAATATGTGTTTTGATCTCACTATATGCTATTTTTAATCCATGATTATGTATGTTAAGTGGAGATGTTTTAGTGAGATGGGAGAAAGTTTTCTGCAGGATCCAGCAAAAACAATTTCAATTCCTACTCTCTCACCAAATTTATATGTCCTTGGGCAGGTCATTTAACCCATATATCCTTCATCTCCTTCTTTGTAAACTGTATCATTTGTTGTTGTTCTATTTGCTATTACAAATGTTCTATCATAAACATGCACTTTTTCTGAAAAGTTTCAAGTCCCTTGATATAAAATTATCACATCAAATTATTCCTGATAAATTTTTCCTTTAGAATCATAGAACCTTCATTTTGTCTTAATTTAGATAAATAACAGGCAAAAGCTTCCCCTCTACTAATTTATGCCCCAACTTTTAATAGCAGAGATAATTGTGCCATATGGAGACAACAATCCATAAAATAAAAATTAGGCTGCAACATAATATTTGCACTATTTTTTAATACCTGGATATTCCAGCCCATACTACTCTGGCTTTAAAAATAAATGAAGCAATTACTTAAGAAAGACAGATGCTGTGTTCCAGTATGGCTCAATTGTTGAAACATTATAAAAATTAGGGGAGATGGGAGTAGGACTTTTTAGAAATAGACTTCCATTGCCCTTCTATTTATGCTCCCCAGAAGGTATAAGATGATTCCAGTTTTATTCAGAACCTCAGATACATTTGCAGCAATTTTATTATCTGTAACAGACAATGAGTAGTTTTAAATGAATGATGTACAGAAAAAAAATATTTTGAGATAAAGTGGAAAAAAGCAGTTTTAAATCTATTGAGATGACCTTGGAAAGTTTCTGAATCTCATTTTTGTCACCAGTAAATGAATATTATTTATACTTATGTCAAAGTTATATGAATGTCTAACATGTTAATAAGTGAGGGAAATTTGGTACCTGTCAAGCTGGGCTTCAATCTAACTATAGTTCCAGTCTGTCTGAAGGAAATTCCCAGAATCTGGAAGATGCCAAGAATTTTTTTTAATGACATCCTGATATTTCATATTTTTATGTTTGGTTGTTTTTATTTCAATTTTCACTGTGACTTTATGCACAATTTAATAACTTTCTTTCTTTAATACCTGTATCTGTATTTGAACAAATTTTTGTTAACCCTTATGCACTGTTTTTTTCTTTTTAACTCATTTTAACAGTTCTATGAGCTATAACTTGTAATATTAATTCCTTTAAAGGATGAATTCAACAGTGTTTAGCATATTCACAAATGTGTACAACCATCAGCACGATCTAATTTTACATTTTCATCACCCTGAAAAAGAAACCCATACATATTTTGCCTTCCATTCCTAGTTCTAGAAAACTGCTGTTGTACTTTTTGTCTCTAGATTTGCTTGTTCTGGACAGTTAATATGGATGGAACATACAGTATATTGATTTTTGTGACTGACTTTCACTTAGCATAATGGTTTCAAGGTTCATCCATGTTGTGGTATATATCACTACTTTATTAACTTTATTACAAAATAACGACCAATTTAATGACTGTTCTGCATGTTAATTGAACATCTGTTTTTTCTCACTTTTTGGCGTAATATTTTGATTTCTTAAATGATTTTATTTTTATTTTAGGGGGTTTTTTTTAGATCTACAATATATATCTTATAAGAATCTACTTCAGACTGTAATAATTTTACTGCAATGAGTATTTCTACTTTTTCCCTATTTAGCTCAACCTCCCTTTTTATACATATTTTATGCATATTTCCATGTATGTTACAAATCCAGTATGTATTCCTATAGTTATTACTTTGTATAATTTAATATCTTTTAAAAAGCTGAGTGAAGAAATGAGAGTGAGTGTACATTTACAGAATTTGTTATATGAAATTTCTTATATACCAGTTCTGATTGTCTGCATTTCTTACAGTAGATTCGGATTACTCCTTGGTGTCATTTCCTTTGCCTCCTTCCTACCTGCTTCCTTTGTGCTCTCATTGTCGAATGCACTATATTTCTATATGCTGTAAGTCCAACAATACAATTACATACATTTTTATGCAATTACTTTTTATTTCAGTTAAATGAAGAAAGGAAAATAAATATAGAATTATACTGATTTGTGTAAGTAACTACATGATCACTTTTATTGGTGCTTTTTGTTTTTTCATATGGAATTTGAATTAATGTCTAGTGTCATTTACTTTCACGTTTTCTTGGTTTAGTTATTTTTGAATCTGGAAATATACTTGTTTCACCTAATATTTTAAGAATTGTTTTGTCGGAAATACAATTCTTGGTTAGTAGTTTGTGTCAGCGTTTCACTACGCCATCACATTGTGTTTTGGCCTCATGATTTATTATGAAACACTAGCTGTTAATATTTTTGGAGTTCTTTTGTGCGTGATAAGTCATTTTTCTTTTGGTACGTTCAAAATTTTCTATTTTTCTTTCAAAACTTTGAAAATGTATCATTGACATATTTTATATTTATCATATTTGTAGTTCATAGACCTTTGTAGATGCATAGATGAAAGTTTCAAATTTGGGGAGTTTTCAACCAGTATTACTTTGAATTTCTTTCTTTGTCTTTCTTGGTCTGTTCCCCTGGTATTTACTGTTACATGTAAGTTGGCATGCATAATAGTATTACATATTTCTCTGAGGTTCTGTTCATTTTTCTTTGTTTTTTCTTTCCCTGTTCTTCAGAATATTCAATCTCTGTCAATCTATCTTTAAGTCCACTCACCTATTCTCGGTTTTGTCCGTTCAGATCTACTGTTGTGTTCTTCTAATGAATTTTCCATTTTGGTCCTTGTACTTTTCAACTCCAGAATTTCTACTTAGTTCTTTTTTTTCTTTTTGTAATTTCTTTATTTCCATTGCTATTTCCTATTTTATAAAACATTTTCTTTATACCTTCTTTATTTTTAATCATAAATTTCTTTAGCTCTTTGAGTATATTTATAATAGCTACCATATTATCTCAAATAGCTACCTTTATTTGGGCCCATTCACGTACATTTTTCTCTTGCCTGCTGCTTTTCCTGTGCATGGCTCACTCGTTCCTGTTTATTTACATATGTTGTCTATTTTTGTTGTAAACTTGATGCTTTGGATAGAACACTGTAACAACTCTGAATATTGAGACCAACCCTCTCCACCCCACACAAGCCTCAAGGGCTTGTTGTTATTATTATTGTTTCTTTGCTTGTTTGTTTAATTGTTGGCTTCTCTGCAGTGTTTGTCTCTGATATCCACTTCCTCAGAGAACACAGCCTTGCACTTTCATACAGTATCCTGACCATCTGGGATAATCCGGGTTTTGACTAATTTTTTTTAAGCTGTCTTCGTCTCTTATCTCCCCACTAATTTGGGCTGGTTAACCTCTTTTTCTCTTAGATCAGCTGTAAGCTTCCACTGAGTATTGCCTGGTTGTTCTGTTGTTTTTCAGTAATACTCTGGGGATAAATCACTGCTCAGTCTCAGATCCAACAAAGTAAGCTAAGTCCTTTCGTAAGAGCCAAACGTCCCTTGTCTTTGGGGTTTGCTAGGACTGCCTCCTTGACAAAAATCCTGAGCTACAGAGAAGGAACAAGGGAGGAAGAAAAACTTTTTCCTCATCAGCTGCTCTAACGAGTCCTTCTCAGCGGAGCAGGAGTTGGATCTTTGTGTGTGCAGAGAGAATGGGGTGAGAACTGTTTTTGTTTTTCATCTGGCTGCTGTCCATCCTCCTATATGGATATTCTGCAGCTCAGAGCCAAAGATGATAATCATCTGTCAAGGTTCACCGCCTGACCAGTGTATGCAGAATTAATCTTCCCTAGGAAGTAGGGGTTGATGTGAGCCACCAGCCAGAGCAGCTCTCCCTCAATACATAGCTGTACAGGAGGAGGCATCTCTCTTCACCAAACCCGCCAGCTGTATCCTCCCTGTGTAGTGGGAGTTGGGAGGTGAGGTGGAAAATGCATGCTGCCTAGTTGACTTTAGCCTCTCAGTAAAAACCCTACACAGCACAAAGCTGTGAAAAATGTGTTTTGCCAGTGTTCATAAACTGCTAAAACCACTTGAAGTAGCTCTCCTCTTAGGGATCTTGGAAAAATGCGCTTTGCTACTCAGCTGCCGAGCCCACTGGGACAGCTCTTCAACACGACTGCGTGGCGGGGGCGTGGTGGGGCGTGGTGCAGTTCTAGCTCAAATGCTGCAGCCAGCCTGCTTTTCCTACTGAGTTTTCATAATTTTGTTGAATAAATGCTTCTTAATTTGCTGTAAATCATTGATCAAACTTCAGAAACTTGAATACTTGTCCGTCCAAATTTTGCCCAGCTTAGTAGGTGTCTCTTTAGGAGAGAGCTTTCTCCAAGCTCCTCACACCCCCGTTACTACAACAAAACAAAATCCTCCTGATGGAAGTGCAGGCTCTCAAGCTTTGAAGTGCATTAAAATGACATGAGGTTGATTATTCAAATGAAAATGTCTAACCTCAACTCAGAGCTCTGTATCAAAATCTTTACTGGTGATTCGTGGACATCTGCAGCTTTAATAAGCTCCCCAGTTAATTCTGATTCTAGAGCAAGTTTGAGAGCTATGTAGTTGAATGCATTACTGAATAATGCTACACATGAGCAGTTTTATCTCATATATAGATTGTGAACATGACTTAAAATGTGTGGTGTCCCTTTCTCCAACTTCTACCAGAATCCTTTCTAAATCATCTTAAAAATTAAATAGTATTTAAATACTAGCAGATTTAGTTTTTTTTAAATTATCTTTATTTCATCATAGCCTTGTAATTGCCCCCAAATACTTGAATTAAATTAATTTCCTTATCCCCATTATGTAAGTTTTAAAAATATATATCAAAGTATAGGAGATTGACATCTTAAGCAATTTGAGCCACAAATTTAAGTGTACAACAGCAATTACCTAATACTTTATTTTTCTAAGCTCTATATTAGTTCTTAGCTTAAATCATAAAATTTTCATTCCTTCATCATAATTTTTGTTTAATTTATGTAACATCCCAATACTACAATTCAATTTTTTTTAATTATGTATACTGATATACACAAACACAAGCACTTAACCCACCAAGCATCACACGGTCGATTCCCCCTTTGCCACAATGCTCCAAACCACCTTCCCTCTGAAGTTTTACAATATCAGAATTTCTTTTTTATCTTATTTTATTCAGAATGTCTCATCACTGTCTGAAAACCTAAGCAAGCCATTTATAGCATAGAAGTTAACGGGGTATAGAATACGGTGAGACATTTTGCTGAAGTCTTCAGTGAATCTGAGGCTTCCACGAGGGGGAGGAACATGGTAGCAATGAGGACGGATGGTGGCGAACGTGAGTGCAGTGGCATTGTTAGGACTATTGTTATTAGTGTTACACTTTCACTCAGTTTCCAGAGATAGGTGAGTGATAATCTAGAGTTGGCTTTAGGGAAAAAGGAAGGCAGTGAGTGACTTCAACACCAGACATTTGGATCAGAGGAATGAATAATAATAAGAGGAACAAAGGAATCAAGCTGCTTGATGAACAGGTAGTTCCCAAATATGGCAAAGAAATGGAAAAAAATTGAAAAAATGCCAAAGATAAAGAGTAATTTGCTGATCACTGAATGGGAGTGCCATAAATTTTACAGGGAAGCTTTGAGGAGAAAAAGGAAGGGTTGCCTTAGGTGAGGGGAATAACAGACATCAAATGTATCTGAATATATTCAGGCAGCATTTTACAAAACAATGTAAACTCAGCCATGCATGGAAGCCAGATTGTACTATAAAAATTCTCTATCATCTCCATTGATGACAACAGATAAGGAATAATGTTTGAACAAATAATGTTGAGGACCTGGGGGAATAGGAAAAAAGTAATATTTTTCTAATTCAAAAATTTTTTGCTAATTTCCAAGTCATAATGTGTATATGTGGTGTGTGTGTGTAACTCACCAGTGTTTAATAAAAACACAGAGACAACCATTAAGATCTTACATATTTTACATGACATACTTTCTCTTATATTTTAGTATATGAGAAAGAAAAGGGAAAAAAATCTTCTGTGAATTAGGGTATGTATATATGCATACATATATATGTGTACATATATATGTGTGTATGTGTGTGTGTGTGTGTGCGTGTGTGTATATATATATATATAAAATGACTTACATAAAATACTCACCAACTGAAGTTGCTTATACCTACGATAGTTTATATAAATTCATCATTGTGAATTATCAGGTTAGTTAAAATCTCTGCAGTCCACTCTTTTCCAATTGAAATAGCTATATTGGCAATTTTGTAGGCAAGATAAGTTTAAAAAACACATTTAATTAATAACTTGTGTACTACAAATATAATGCTGTCTAAGTAAAATACATTTACAGGCTAGTGCATACAGATAGACATTAAGGACAAAACCATTTGTAGATTACAACTCTATCAATTTGTACATTGTTAAATAGCATATAAAAGTGACTAATAGAGTTTGTGAATATTAGCTGAGCAATATACTGACCGTGCTTTTTCTGTTCTTGAGAATGGGACAAAAATCCTCATGATGGATTTAGAATAGTGCCGCTTAGTGAATGGGCACTTATGATCATAATACAATGTTCTCTTGTAGAATGCAGTACATATTAATTCTCTGTGATGAAACAAAACAAAACAAAACAAAACTGCAACAAACAGAATATTGAAAATAATCAAAATGAAGAATGTAAATCTTAAAAATAATTTCCCCTTTATTTCAACATCAGATAAGTGCAAAGCACAATGAATAATGCTCTGGATCTGAAAGTTGTCCTGATTATATTTTGGAAAATAAATTAAATTAGTTATTAACATTTTAATAAAAAGTTTCTATTATTAGTTATATTTTTCTCTTTGAAAAGTTTGATGTCTCTATAATTATAATAAATGGTTGTATTTAACTTAACAAAATAAACTGTAAGGAAAGGTTATATGTGTACGCAGATACAGAGGAATAATAAGGTCTATTAAAGTAAATTCATATATATATATTTTTTCAAATGATTTAAACTAATAAAGTAGCAGAAGTCTCATTAAATGTCTCGAGAATAATATATTTATTTATTTTTTACTAATTTATGATTGACTTTAGCTTTGCAATGCTAATTAAATTCCTTTGGGGAAGTAATATACATAACTTTTCCTCACATTTATTTGTATAGTAATTTTAATCAATAGATTTAAATTCAAAGAGAATGAAAGAGCATATATTAAAACCGGTAAGCCACTATCACCCGGAACTCCAATTGTTTGTTTATGTTTGTCCGTCTCCTATTAGTCTGCCAGAACCTTAAAGGCAGGAGTCATAGTTATTCATTTTTGCATCCTTAGTGTATAATACATGTGTTGAAGTAGCAGAAAACTCAAAATGTTTGTGAAATGAGTAAACTAATAATGGAACATACTTAAAAAATATAAATGTCTTGATAAAAGGTACATTATTTAACCATTACACCAGTGTCCAGTTAAGACTTTTATGAGAATCTGAAATGTTTTTATTTTTGTTTAGATTAAGCTACCATCTTACTTTCTATCCCAAATGGACAAGGACATGTGTTAAATTTCTTAAAAGATGCCCTGTGTTTTAAAAAAAGCATAACCAGTGGTCGCACTGTCTGTTACTTTGCCCATTACATTCAAGTCACAATCTTAATTCCATCTACAAATGTAATTCCCTTTTTGTCCTGTAGCATCATATATTCACAAGTTCCCTAAATTAGTATATGGACATTTCTATTTTGTATGTGTATGAGGTGGGGCAGTGTAAAGGGGGATATTATTTTGCTTACTCCAGTATCATATTCCTCTTAGTACTTCTGTTTATAAACTAGTATTTAAAACAAAAACAGGCATAATTTCTATCATTTTTATATAACTTTTGAAATTTATTGTGACCATGTGTCTGTTCCCAAGTGTTTCTAAAGTGTTCATGAAAATATGAATATCCCATTTTAATTTATTCTCTAGAAGAATAACCAGGAATGCATAATATCAAAAATTCTAAATTTAAATGCCAGTTAACACAATCCTGAAAATGCAGTTGTTTTCTTACACCAGCTCAGATACTCAATATTTGCGAAATAGTTTAAATTATGTATTTTTCATGAAAATAATAGATTGAATTCATTGGCCTTGAAAGAATTATCAATATTTATACTTTTTATATTTGTGTAATATAAAAATTTAAATTTCTGTGTTATAAAATGATGTATTCTTTCAGCTGAGTCACAAAAATAACTATAAACCAATTGTTACAGAAACAGAAAATAGCTTATATTACTAAAACAAACAAACAAACAAATACTGAAAAAAAAAATTATGGACCAGGCACTAAATTAAAAGCTAGAATGCTGAGTAGACCCTTGGCTTTTGCAAGTGTTAATTTCCAGTGTCATACGTAGATACAACATTTTCAGAGTTTGTTATTTTACCTTAAATTATACAATCTATATTATTTTGAGGAAAATGATCATCAAGATATAGGCAATGAAGTTGAAAAGTTGGCTTTTGGCCTAAGGCAGTGTTTCTGAACATACACTTGACCCTTGAACAAAACAGATTTGAACTGTGCAGGTCCACTTATACCTGAATTTTTTAAATAAATACATCAGAAAAAATTTTGGACACTTGCAACGATTTGAAAAATCTTATTTATGTACTGCATAGCCTGGAAATAGAAAATTAAGAAAAAACTAAATGAATCATAAAATATATGTAGATACATAGGCATAAGACCAGTGCTACTTAATCCAAAATTAATAACCTGTTAGTTTACCTCAAGTATGCCTCTCCCGCAGCCTATCATTGGTAACAGTGTTTCCAATACTGTATTATGAATGTTACTGTAATACTGTATGCCATAACAGTTTTATAATGATTCATTGATTAATGTCTAGCGTAAGCTACCATGAAGCAATCGTATTGATTGTACCAGGCTACCACAAAGCAGTCATATTGCTGCTTCTTCATTATCAGGGCATGAATTATTATACCTATAAATAAATAAGAATTTCTTTTTCACGTTCTTTACAGTTTTGATATCTCGTGCTAGTAATTTGTGTAACATGTACAGTGTTTGGAAATGTTTTGTTTCAAATAAGATAATATTAATGTAGGTACTGACAAATGATTCATCTTGTAAGCAGACAACATAAACTTACAGTATTGACAAATATAGTGCAGTACTGTAGGATGTATTTCCTCTCCCTTAAGATTTTCTTAGTAATATTTTCTTTTTTTTATTGTAAGAATACAGTATACAATATACATAACATACAAAATATGTGTTAATTGACTTTATGTTACTGGTAAGGCTTCTGGTCAGCAGTAGGCTATTAGTAAAGTTTTGAGCGGGTCAAAGGTTACATGCGGAGTTTCGACTGTGTGGGTGTTGGCGTCCCTAATCTTCATGTTACTCAAGGCTCAAATGTATTTCTGAACCAAAAACATCAAAATCGCTTGGGAACTTCTCGGAAATACCAGTAGTTAGGCCCCATCAGAAACACCTGGGATGGGGCCAGCAATCTGTTTAAAGTCTTCAAGGTGATTCTGGTGTACTCTGAAGTTTGAAGAGCATCCCCAGCCACTCCCTACACAAAAAGAAAAAAAGAATCTGAGCAGCAATTATAATGGTAAAGATTATAATGTTAATAAAGAAAAAACAACTGGCTAGGTCCATTTCTTCTGTACAGTTTTGTGTGTGTGTGTGTGCATGTGTGTGTGTGTGTGTGTGTGAAGAACTTTAGCAAGATTATTAACTTTGAAGTTTGGCCAAAATGTGTAAGTACTTAACTGAAGTTACAACTGGTCGGGGAGACAGAGTATTACAGGCGAATGCAATTGAAAAGAGAAATCAGAGATGCTTTATTTTATTATTTAAACAAACCTAGCCAGGTATTCTAAAACACTCTTGATTTCATATACTCTTTGTAAGTTACTGATTTTGTATTTTTATAGCATTTGTTACCATAGAAGTTAAGCAGCATATCTTCAGAATATATACATGCATATTAGAGTACACCAAATATATTTTATAAACAATTTTCTTTCGATTAACACAATGACCCTCACCTCCACCATATTAAGGGCAGTATTTTCCCTGAGAGCCTATTTGATAAATAATTTAAAAACTTATTTCCTTCTTCTTTACAAAACAAAATGCATTATCTTTCATTTAATTCACAGGAGACTTCATTTTCATGGATATTCTGAAATACATTACCAATATAACATGAGTGATTTTTATAACTTGAGGGAAGATGTTTCTCTTTCAAATACATTTATTACAATTATCCATCCAGACAAGAGAGAAAAATAAGCAGTCTAATGGTATTTAGGAGCAGATAAAGTTCTACAGATTTATGGAAACTCAGCTTACATGTCAGGGACAGTAATAATTAGACAATTTTATCCACTGTTAGCTCTTTAAGGAAATTCTGCAGTAAATTTCACGAATGGACAAGTGGGCTCGAATCATTCACTCCGAGCCGAGAATCAATTTGATCCATTATCTCAGTACATTACTTTGAAACTGTAAGGGACTGGATTTTAGAAATTGATAGATATTACTAAACCTCATTACAGAATGATTTCCTGAGTGTCTGAACAAGGGTCTCCTCTGTCTAATTTACCCCTAAAACTGTGCATTTGTAGCTGCAAAGAACAGCATAGTAAAGGCTCAATAAATATTTTTGAATGGTTCAATTAGCCCTTGCAGTAGTTAATGATATTTTTTAAAACACAAAATTGAACCATTAATTTATCTTCTATATGTATAGTCAAAATTTATACTTCATATTGCTTTACTTTTATTTAAAATATTTTTATTCAAAAGATACGTATTGGAGATGAGCCTTTCTTTGCAAGCATATAAAATGTATATTAGCAAAATCCTACATTAAACATCAGATTATGGGTGAAATATGATAATCATTTCCATTAAAGCCATAAGTAAGCAAAATGCCCATTATGAAATATACTATTCATTATTCTAAAGCTCTGAACCAACAAAGTAAAAACTGATAAATTAGGTGAACAAATTGGATGTGAAGTGCCAATTCTTCATTAACCAATTAATGAATAATGTTATACAGTTTGATTTTCCATTTTGAAAAAGAGATAATTTCTTACATATTCATACAAGTGATTTTTAAATTATAAAGGCAAAAATACAAAACAAAATTTTAAAAAGGCTTCAAAAACGATACTAATTTTCAGAAAGAGTGAAACTGAATATGACTGATCTTTGATGTAGAGAAGTCTGAAAACATACTCCAAAAACAATGGGATTGATAAATGAATATATTGAAATTTTAAATTATTTCTGTACACAAACCTCACTGACCAAGGATAAGACACATAAAAGAGACTGACAGGGAGGGTATAGCTCAGTGGTAGAGTGCATGCTTAGCATGCACGAGGTCCTGGGCTCAATCCCCAGTGCCTCCACTTAAAAAACAAATAAACCTAACTACCTACCCCCAATCACCAAAAAAAAAAAAAAAAAAAAGAAAAAAGAAAGAAAATAGAGAGAGACTGCAAAAAAAAGTGTTTGTATTGTATATAAAGGTATTTACTACCCAAAGACTATAATGGATTTTTATAAAGTGAGAATAAAGCAACCCAAAATAAAATAGATGAAGTACATGAACATTATTTTCCCAGAAATACAAAGCCATTATTCATTCAAAGGATACCCAACCTAATAACTAGGAAATGTAAGTAATAGTAATAGTAACTCATTTTTGAACAATTATGTTGAAAAATATGAAATAGAATGAAGACCCAAATGCAGACTAGGATTTTTTTTTAACATTTTTTATTGATTTATAATCATTTTACAATGTTGTGTCAACTTCCAGTGTTCAGCACAATTTTTCAGTTATTCATGGACATATACACACTCATTGTCACATTTTTTTCTCTGTGAGTTATCATAACATTTTGTGTATATTTCCCTGTGCTATACAGTATAGTCTATTCTACAATTTTGAAATCCCAGTCTATCCCTTCCCACCATCCACCCCCCTGGTAACCACAAGTCTGTATTCTCTGTCTGTGAGTCTATTTCTGTCCTTTATTTACGCTTTGTTTTTGTTTGTTTGTTTGTTTTTGTTTTTGTTTTTTAGATTCCACATATGAGTGATCTCATATGGTATTTTTCTTTCTCTTTCTGGCTTACTTCACTTAGAATGACATTCTCCAGGAGCATCCATGTTGCTGCAAATGGCATTATGTTGTCAGTTTTTATGGCTGAGTAGTATTCCATTGTATAAATATACCACCTCTTCTTTATCCAGTCACCTGTTGATGGACATTTAGGCTGTTTCCATGTTTTGGCTATTGTAAATAGTGCTGCTATGAACACTGGGGTGCAGGTGTCATCCCGAAATAGGGTTCCTTCTGGATACAAGCCCAGGAGTGGGATTCCTGGGTCATATGGTAAGTCTATTCCTAGTCTTTTGAGGAATCTCCACACTGTTTTCCATAGTGGCTGCACCAAACTGCATTCCCACCAGCAGTGTAGGAGGGTTCCCTTTTCTCCACAGCCTCTCCAGCATTTGTCATTTGTGGATTTTTGAATGACGGCCATTCTGACTGGTGTGAGGTGATACCTCATTGTAGTTTTGATTTGCATTTCTCTGATAATTAGTGATACTGAGCATTTTTTCATGTGCTTTTTGATCATTTGTATGTCTTCCTTGGAGAATTGCTTGTTTAGGTCTTCTGCCCATTTTTGGATTGGGTTGTTTATTTTTTTCTTATTGAGTCGTATGAGCTGCTTATATATTCTGGAGATCAAGCCTTTGTCGGTTTCACTTGCAAAAATTTTCTCCCATTCCGTAGGTTTTCTTCTTGTTTTATTTCTGGTTTCCTTTGCTGTGCAGAAGCTTGTAAGTTTCATTAGGTCCCATTTGTTTATCCTTGCTTTTATTTCTTCTAGGAGAAAATTTTTTAAATGTATGTCAGATAATGTTTTGCCTATGTTTTCCTCTAGGAGGTTTATTGTATCTTGTCTTATGTTTAAGTCTTTAATCCATTTTGAGTTGATTTTTGTATATGGTGTAAGGGAGTGTTCTAGCTTCATTGTTTTACATGCTGCTGTCCAGTTTTCCCAACACCATTTGCTGAAGAGACTGTCTTTATTCCAATGTATATTCTCTCCTCCTTTGTCAAAGATGAGTTGACCAAAAGTTTGTGGGTTCATTTCTGGGCTCTCTATTCTGTTCCATTGGTCTATATGTCTGTTTTGGTACCAATACCATGCTGTCTTGATGACTGTAGCTCTATAGCAGACTAGGATTTTTAAATCACTTACGAGGCTATAAACTGCAGGGCATTTTGAAAAGTTCAATTAAATGTTGGACGCACATATCCTGTAACCCAACAATTATACTTCCCTCATATTTGTTAGTAAATGAATCAAATACAGGCACAAGGTGAATGTTTCTTGAGAAATTATTTGTACTGATAAAAGAAAAAGATTTTAAATATCATTAGCAAAAGGAAAAGATAAATAAATTGAGGAATATTAGTACCCTGATATGAAATGCTATCAAAGAAGAACTAAATAAATAAGGATATAATTTATGTTCATATAAGAAGTATCCATATCTTCAAGATGTCAGTTCATCACAACTTGATCTATACAGTGAAGGCAATCCCTATCAAAAACCCAGCAAGATATTTTGTGGATATGTCACAAAGAATAACTCAAATTGGATCATAGCCCTAAATGTAAAATGCAAAATATAAACCTCCTAGAGGATGACACAGGAAAACCTAAATGACCTGGGTGTGCCCTTTTAGATACAACCTAAAGACACAATCCATGAAAGAAATAATTGATAATGTGGACTTCATTAAATTAAAAATTTCTGTTCTGTGAAAGACAGTTTCAATAGAATAAGAAGATAAGCTACAAACTAGGAGAAAATATTCACCAGAGGCACATCTGATAGACTGTAAACCAAAATATGCAGGAACTCTTAAAACTCAAGAGGAGAAACCAAACAACCTGACTGAAAATGAGCCAAAGAACTCAACAGACATCTCGCCAAGAAGATGTAGACATTAGGAAAATACAAATTAAAACAACTATGAGGTATTATTACACACCTATTAGAACGAACAAAACCTGGAACACTGACAACAGCAAATACCGGGATGTAGGGAGATAAGAATGCTCATGCATGGCTGGTGGGAAGTCAGAATAGTTCAACCACTTTGGAAAACAGTTTGGCTGCTTCTTACAAAACTAAGCATCCTCTTACTATATGATTCAACAATTGCATTTTTTGATATCTGTCTATCCAAAGGAGGTGAAAACTTATGTCCACATAAAAACCATCAAGTGGATGTTTATAGAAACTTTATTCATAATTGCTAAAGCTTGGAAGCAACCAAGATGTCTTTCAGTAGATGAGTGGATAAACTATAGTATATTCAGACAATGGAATATTATTCAGTGTTTAAAAAAAATGGAGCTATCAAGCCATAAGGAGACATGGAGTAATCTTAAATATACATTACCAAGTGAAAGAAGCCAATTTGATAAGGTTATATGCTGTATGGTTCCAACTATATGCCATTCTGTGAAACTAGAAATTCTTGTGAAAATAAAACAATCAGTAGTTGCTAAGATTGAGAGCAAGAGAGGGATGAATAGACAGAGAACAGGATTTCTAGGGCAATGTTAATACAATTATACCATAATGACAAATATATGCCATTATACATTTATCCAAACTTGTAGAATGTACAAGAGTAAAACCCTAATGTAAACTATGGACTTAGGTGATTATGATGTGTCAGTGTAGGTTCACCTTTCTTAAAAAAATGAACTGTTTTGCTTGGAGATGTTGACAATGGGAGAGGTTATGCATGATTGGCAGCAAGAGATGAATTGGAAATCTCTGTACCTTCCTCTTAATTTTGTTACGAACCTAAAACTACTCTTTAAAAAGTCTTAAAAAGAACACCAATTTACATTATGTTGTATTCATAGTTAAAACTATGAACAATCTCTCAAATGTATTAGGTAAGCATGCATTTTCTTAAAATAATGCAATTTAATATTATAAGAAAAATACTTCTACCTCTATAAGGATAATTTTGACAAAGTCAATGATAGAATTTTGGCTTTAAGATACACATTTTCAAGCAGCATCTGAAAAAGTGGAAAACAAAATTAACCTTAAAGCAGGAGAAAATAGGATAGAAATCCTAGTCAAGTAAAATGAAATAAAAAGAAACAGCCACCTACCCTTCAACTCACATCCCTAGTTTTACGATTACAGATACTTTTATAGCCAGATTCTTTAGATAAAATATGCGTGAAAAGTATTTATGTTATCTAGAGAGAGATTAATCGTGGAAGATACAACCCACACAAATTTACATTTGAAGACTAACATCAATACCTAAAATTTATAAAAATAACATAATAAAATGTAGAGACTACCCCTTCAAGTAAAATATGTGCAAAACATACTAACACACCAAGATAAATGCATATTTAAAGGATATTCTATATGATAAGTGGATTTTATTCCAGAAAAGGAAAGATGATTTACTATAAGAAAAATATGAAGATGAAACAATTTATTAAAAAATTTAGTAAGGCTGAAACCATCCTGTAGTAGCAAAACCTTAAATTTCATACAGGTGCTAGAAACTAAACTGGTTAACACAGTTGACTAATTTCAGACACCATTTTCTAGTGAGCATAATTTTTGTCAGAATTATTTTTCATATATTTGAGATTTCATGGGAATAACAATGTAGACTCTGGGCCTTTATAAACGGCATAAAGAAAATTCATGGGTCAATCTGTACTAGCTTAGATATTTCATTACTTCATAATTCCTTGCTATCTCAGCAAAGAAACTAAACATTTAAAGAAAAGTTTTAGAACCACTGAAGAAAACTCATGAATAGTTCATTCTAGAAGAAATCAAATCCAACCATTAAATCCTAAAGTCAAGTAAAATAGCAAAATAATCACTTATATATTAGCCTAGCTGAGTCAAAAATCACTAGCAATTTAGAAAGGCTTTGAATGCGTCATTTGTATATGATTTCTTCTTGGGAGCTTTAGTGTACTCAACACCCTGGAAAATCTTACAAAAATCACAACAATCATCATCCACGTAAGTCTTTGTTGTGCTGCAGTCACAATCTTTTCTTTTAAGGAATATTATCTCAGAAGAAATAAGTAATTATTTTCCACTTTTTATAGTGATAACAAAACTTGAACGTAGAATTTTCAATTTAAATGGACTTTAAAGTATTTTTTAAATTAATTATTTTATTGAATAAATTTGACATGTAACATTGCATAAGTTTAAGGTATACAGTGTATTACTTTAATACATTTATGTATTGTAATATGATTGCCAATTTTGCAATATTGATTACATTACATAATTATAGTACTATATTGTCATTTATATTCATTATACTGTAAAGTACTTATTTTTTAGTCTTAATGTAATGTACACTAAATACACAAGAAGACCTGTATACATTGTTTTTTCTAGAAAGAAAGAAATATATGTTTTCAAAATCTGTATTAAAATACAATCAAAATGTCTTAGCAGAATATATATATACTATATGTATGTATATATAGCCAATTCTTTTTCAGCTGTCCCCTGAAGCAATGCTCTCTTCTATCCCAAGCCTGTGATGTATGTCATTGTGACTCTTTGCAGGCATTCAAAAATGTATTAGGAATAAATTAGTATTTAAATAATAGATTGACAGAGTACATTGTTTTAGTCACCAGATGATTCAGATCAAACATCACTATCAATGAAAAAATACTGAATTGTACTACAAGTAAATATATGTTTATTTACTTGTATATTTTTACATGTAGGTTCCTATTACTATTTTAACAGTAAAAAGATACAATTATCAAAGTTTTAAAATAATGAGATAAAGATAAAAGAAATTATTTAAATATTTAATATTTATAAATAAAATTTAATGAATTGTGATTAGTTTTTCACATTCATCTTTAAAATTTTTAGTGTAAAATGATGAAATATTGATTTCATGATTTCAAGAGGTGGTTCTTATTTCAGGTTATTTCAAAATTTGTTCTCTAAAAAAATTACAATGAAAAAACCTCCCAAGTAAAACTATATGTAAATGGAACAAAAGTCTTTTTGACTGGGCTTGCTAAGAATGTTCTCATTCATTTTTCAGTCCCAATCACCTGCTTTACAAAATGTTTTTAAATATAAGCTATTAAATTTCCATCTTTTCCAATGCCGGTTAGACATTTTTGAGGAAAAAACTCTTATCCAAATTCTTATTTAATAAATTTCATTTATCAGATTAGAATTTACTTCTTTCCATATTTTAAATGTGGAGACCTGAGGCCAACTTTCCAAGTTTTACAATTTCTTTTCAGTGGTACAACTAGTAAATTTCTGTGTGATATGCGTTCATTTAAATCTCCTTCTCCATATTTTCACACTGCAGTTTAAATAGTCTGCTATTTAAACGTCTTTTAAAAAAATCAAAATGACAACATCTACGTCGACCTGCAGCACAAAAACTGCCGTGAATTGCAATATCAGAAAACAAGCATCTGAGGGAGAGGCTCTCTAGCTCTCCTGATTGTGGTTGTCCCATCTCTTCTCTAGGATAGCTCTTTAAGATCTAAAATATCTGATCATCTAACATACACTGAGTATGACAGTGTCAACTCTGAATGAAGTGATGCTTACTTTTAAGAAAAGTTGGTTAAAATTGTAAATTCTAGTATTTCCTTCCAAAGCTGGAATGAGAGTTGTTTGGAAGGGTGTTTCCCAGGAGTAAACATGGCTACCTCTGGGTAGTGAACTTCTGTGGATCATTTTGCTGTTTCACTTATATTAGTGTATATTGCCTAACATGTTAAGAATAGTAGAGTGCCTTTATATATTTTTAAATGCTACCTTCATTTTGAACCTAAAATTTGGCTTCAATTATGTGAAGTATTGCTGAAAGACTCAATGGATTTTGAAGTACTTTCATAAGCTTTATTTCATTTAATGCTCACACTACAGAATACAATAAACTACACTGTATTTACTCAAAATTCATATACTTAGAAAAAAAATACTGAACTTCAAAGGGTTGTCATTGCCAGCAGTAATTCAGTATTGTTTCTTCTTTGGTTAAATGAGTGAGAGCGCTAAAGAAATACATGAAGAGATCCCAGGCACTGACAGGACCAGAACTAAAACTCCTACCTCTATTAAGTTACCATTCCAGAATGTAACTCTGATGATACACCACTGAAAGTTCTCTTTACTGCATCTGCCCTGATTTCCTGCATGTGTCTTTAATCACCATATCCTCAAACTAACTATGAAAAACCATAAATACAATTGGACTTTGTTTCAAAATTGTGAAAATTGGTTAAAATTGGTTTCAGACACTTTGATGAGTGAATCTTAACTTGTGGAAACAAAGTGTCCTTAATAAAATGATGTGTCCTCAAGAAGTAAGCCTGTATTGACTGTGTAGAGATAAGGGCAATATGAACATTATAAGACAGTTAATTATTAAGTTACTAGGCAGTCTATTTTATTTAGGACAATAAATACCAAGTTTAACCAAACTGAAGACAGCACCCTCCCTATTTCAGAAAAACTAAAATGTGAATCTGAGGCGTCAGTAGAATACCTCATGTTTCTGGTTTAATACATCATAGTGTTGGTGTTTTTTTTTTAACTCAGATATTATTTTCTTGTAAAGTAGTAAGTGTTGTGACAGCATAGGAGAATTAAATGAAATCTCACCTATTTTAATAGACTAGTATTTCATTAGGGAGATGGCTTGAATCTGAACTCTAGGATAGAATTGCCCAAAAATGTATTCAGTAAATCAACGGCATCAGAATTCAGGAACACTTCTTAAATTATTCATTTGTGTGTCCTGTCTCAGAGCTAATGAATTGAAGACTCACTGGATTTGAGGTCTAGAAGTCTGGAGTTTGGAAAAAAAAATTCCCAGATAATTCTTAAAACAACTAAATTTGAGATATATTCATGACTTTTGTTGAATCAGTACACGTCTTATCATAATCTTTTTTTAAGAAATCTTATCATATTAATTAAGAAGACATAAAATTTATGTTTCTTGGTGAAGGTTAGAATTTGTTATTGTAGGAAAGCATCTTTTTATTAACTGGAATAATTGTAGAATTTAATTGTTAGACATTTTGGAAAAAAGCATCACTCTGCCCAGGTATTTACTTCTGTAGTTTTCATCGGACACTTTGTAGTTTATAATTAGATTCAGAAGGAATATTAAAAGAAATGCTAAGTTTCAATATAATCAATTTATAAAATGCATTTAATGACATTAATGTCTTCAAAATGCTAAAATGCTATCTGCAAGTATCAGACTAAGTAATCTTTAGTCATTGTTGAATTCAGTATGTTGTATTTACATGCCACCAAGTTAATAATCTCAAAACACTATTTTCATCATTGCCTTCACCAACCTTCAATGCTTAGATAATAATTTCATCTCTCTAACCATGTAACACAGGATCACGTAATACAGGATCGAAATGAAGAACTCAGTGAAAGCAAAGGTACCGAAAAGCTTGCTACCTTTTGGCAGACTTTTTAATCTGGGAAGTTGAGCTATGGTAAGGAAGCAGGATAGTGGGAGACTAAGCTGGACCAAGTATTTATTCAATAATCCTTTTCTTTGTACTAAACATCTTAATTTAGTGTTCATTTCACACTGAGTATTTTGATACAGATTGGGAATGCGCAGGTAAAGCTATTTGGTCCTAGGATTTTCTTTGTTAGGTGGTTTGGATTACAGATTCAGTCTCTTTACCAGTTACATATCTATTTCAATTTTCTGTTTATTCACAATTCAGTCTTTAGTAGGTTATATGTTTCTAAGAATTTATCAAGATTTTCCAGCTGGTTGGCATAGTAGTTGCTTATGATTCTTTTTATTTCCGCATTTTCAGTTGTAGTGTCTCCTCTTTCATTCCTGATTTTGTTTGAGCCCTGTCTTTTTTCTTTATGTGGTTGACAATACTGTGTTGTACACTTAAAAATGTGTTTATCATGGTAGCTCTCATGTTAAGTGCTCTTACCATGATAAAGAATAATTAATAATATATATATAGAAAAATAATGCACAAGTGAACCTAGTAATTGTGGTTCTCATTTAGACAACTAAGGCAGTGGGAAAAGAATAAAAATAATGACTGCAGAAAAAGTAATAAAGGATGATGAATTAAGGAGATGTAGTGATCGTTGGAGGCAGTGCTTAGAGAAGGAATGTGTTTGATGTATCAAAGTGGACTAACTGACATGATCAATTCTACTTTTTCAAAGAATCACCTTTGCTTCTCTAATGAGAACTATCTGTGGAGAAGCAGAAGCAAGCAGACTATTCAGTAATGTAGGAAAAAAAAAATTACTGTAGCTCAGAAGTAGATAAGGATCATATTTTGAGTCTATCTGAAGGTGTTGCTAACAGAATTTCCCACTAAAGTGGATATAAAGTGAAGCCAGAGATGCAAAGTTTTCCTTAAACTGAGACAGGAACTTCTGCAGTGTGGCACCAGTCAAATGGATGTTTAAGACCAGCTTCCTGCATGAATGACCACGTTTATAATAGGGAAAACATTCACTAGCTTAATTCTCCTGAATTACCCACGTTTAATTCTGCCATCCTATATTAACCAGTAATAATGTCTGCATTCAATTTCAAAAGTGAGTAGAATAGGAAAATAAATTATATGGACACCCTATTCACTGAGATCTACTGGATTGTATTAAATAGATCCTGAACTCCAGACATATATATATGTACAAATAGCTATTCAGTAGCATAGACATCTTTATATATTTTCATTTTAAAATTTTCAAAACTTAGAACCTGAGATCCCTTCAAAAAAAAAGATAATGTGTTACATATTCGTATTTTGGTGACAACTAACTTAAAACTTAGAGCATGTGGAGATTTGGCCCCACAAACATGCATTTTCAGTTAATCATCTGGATAATTATTTCTTAAGGTAAAACGTTAGAAGCAGTGGTCCATGACAGCCAATAAATAACCAGTTAACTTTATATAATAATTAGGATCTGTTGTCTATATAATTAGAATGTGTATGTGTAGAAATAGTTGGAAAGAAGTTTTCACTATCCCTTCAGGAATTTTCAACAGAAATTGAAAGCCAAAGCATATTTCATCAGTCATCAGTACTGTATTTAATTTATATAATTTATTAGATACATATTTCATTTTCAAAAGTAAATTTAAAGTGACATAAACACACAAAACATAGAGATTAGAAAACCGTTCCAACAAAGGGAATAGGAAGGAAATATGCTAATTATAAGAGTGTGCAAAACAGATATAGTGCATCAAATTTAGTTCAACACTTCACAATAACCTGAGCAAAGAATATATTAAATATTTATCATTATCACAAATTGTAAAATATATAATCTTCATTTATAACTCTGATAACGTGGTATCTACTTGAGTCACAACTATGCTGTTTCATTTAATCAATCATAGATACACCTTTAAATTACTTAAAAACTGTAAGCTTGATTATTTAAGCAAATAACTAATTGAGGAAAATGTAGTTTATCGTTGGCTTCCAGTTAGTAAGACAGTAATTGTATTATTTTAAATACCTATCAAATGCAATATTTTCTTTAGAATAAACAAATCTCAGACTAACACAATCTATAGTAAGAGATGAAAAATGTATACCAAATTATCATTTATTGGTGAATTAAGTACAAAGTAGACTAGTCTGGAAATTCAAGTTTTACTTTATTTTTTTCGTGATTCAGTTTCAAACAATGTTCTTCCTGGTGTGTGTTTGAATGTTTATGTGTGAGTATGTTTTAATATATAAAGATATATTAGAATCTATGATTTGTACTGTGACTTTCCTTTTGCCTCAGGATTATGTTTACAAACCAAGTATTCCCTGCTTACTCTGGGTTTATGGTGATGCAGGAAAACAGATATGGGCATGAGGAGGGCCGTGACCCAGGTATCAGTTGAGCCCCTGAGACATGCCCTGCCAAGTGTGAGTCCTTGGCTTAATGCAGGAAAGAATTCAAGAGCGAGCCACAGTTGAGTGAAGGTAAATTTCTTCAGAGAGATACATTGAAAGGCAAGAGAAAGGACACAAGGTGTTGGAGTTGGGAGCTCAGATTAAAAGTAGGTACACATTCCAAAGACAGAGCGTGGGACCATCTCCAAAGAGGGAGAGAGAGGGGCAGCCACGAGACACCGTGTTGCTGGATTTTATGGGCTTGGTGGCTTCATGTGCTAATAAGTGGAAGGACCAGTCTAAGTAGCCTGCAGAAGGGGCTGGGATTCCCAGGAAGTTGGCCATTTCCCACTCTTTGACCTTTTGTGGCCAGCCTTGGGACTGCCATGGTGCCTGTGGGGATGTTATTCACCATGTTAATATATTACAATGAGCGTATAATGAAGCTCAAGATCTACTAGAAGTTAAATCTCTCATCATCCTGAGCCTCAAGGTTTACTGGGGGTTGAATCTTTCACCGTTTTGATGTTAATTGCAGTATCATTCCTTGAATGGCTGTGCCCTGCCCCCTTCCATCCTGTCTCAATGGTATGATCCATAGTATTCAGTGTCTTTCGAGAACACTGAACTATTTCATAACCCTTTGGGGCAAAAATGTTTAGAAGAGAAAAAATTATAATTACAAGTAATGTATAACGAGAAGTAAGATTTTCATGCTTCATCTGATTTCTATACCTAAAGAAATATATGAACTCAGTTTATAAACTCCAAAAGCAGTTTAAAAGTTGTCCTTTGGCCTCATAGTTGTCTTAATTGTTTGAATTCAGTCTCGTTATCTGCATTTCAGTTCTGTGCAGATATCCTCACATTTAAATGTTCTTTACCTGGGAAACTAAAATAAGGATAATAAATTTTTGTTTCGTAAAACAGGTGATAGAAGAGCAATTATTATACATTAAACTTCTCAGTAATGACTAGTTCTTAGTGTAGGGAAAATACCACAGGGAGCACATTTCAGTTTACTCAAAGTATGAATGATTTTTTAAAAAATTGAATCATTACAGATAATAGGTCTTCTATCCTTTTGAAGTTTACAGCATTTAAAACAAGGCCTTCAGAAAAAGAGAAACATTTAAAACAATTGTTGAACACCCACAACCCACTTGAAAGCACTAGAGTAATTCAGGACCTAAAATCTGAAAGTCTGTAGTTCAAAATTGATACTGTAAATTACTACTTCTGGAAAAGCATTTTGAATATTAATAGAGATTCAATACATTTATATTTACTTACTTGACAAAATATTTAGATATATATTACATGAAAAATTCAACTCCTCACCAATTATGTTTTATTAAGCATCAACATAAAGCCAAGTATGTTACTAATTAACAATGGGCATAAAGAATATGCACATGATACTGGTATTCATGACAAAAAACAGAAAAGAGCCATGGAATAGTGTGAGAAGAGACTAGGGGAGGAGAGGAGTCTGTATTGATGGCCCATTTTGAAGCAGGGAGTGGGTATAAACGTGCTCCTTGTATGGGGTCTTTTAATATTACCCTAAAACTGTATTTTTTAAATATTTGCTCAAAATTCATTTAAACTCTTTAACAAAAAAAAAAAATCTTAGTTTTATAAATTATTTCCAAAAACGCATGGTTAAAAAAAAAAAAAAAACACTTAAGCCAGTAGGAATTGTAAATACAGCATTTAGTGAAAGGAAGTGTTACGGAAACGACAGGCCAGCCAAGAAACAAGCACCACTCGGAGGGTTGGAGTACTCAGATGTATTACGCCGGCGGGCTCAGAGGGGCTTCTGCTCCGAAGCTCTGAGCACCTTCAAGACGTGCACATGAGGTTTTATAGGGTAAAGTACAAGCTTGGGGTGTTCGGCCAATAGGCATGGAACAGCTTTAGCAGCATCATCATCACAAAAGTGGAGGCGGGGAGGCAGCAAACCAACATTCCAAAGCCAGATATGTATCTTTGAAAATCCAGCTGGCTAGCAAAAAAACATGAACAGCAAACCAACGCTAATTAACCAAATTTACAAGTTAGTCCGGCAGAACTCAGATCAGTATTCCAATACTTAGACTTGTTAGCACAGCCCAGCCTCTCCTTCACATTCCTAGACCTGTGAGTTATCTTGTTAGTCCAGCCTGGTTTTTCCTTCACATTCCCCCCTCTTGATGCTTTCACAACTCTAGTTGGAGTAACATCATCACTTATCTGTTGCGAGGGCTCATAATTAGAGGCTAACATCTGAAGTTTTATAGCCTCTATCCACTCACTGACAAAGTGGGTCAGGAAGTTTAGGACACAGGGCCCAAACAGCAGAACTGCAAAAATCAGGAGTAAG
The DNA here is from genome assembly GCF_009834535.1 of Camelus ferus. Classification (NCBI taxonomy): domain Eukaryota; kingdom Metazoa; phylum Chordata; class Mammalia; order Artiodactyla; family Camelidae; genus Camelus; species Camelus ferus. Next base: position 17,949,366 of record NC_045696.1, on the reverse strand, counting down.
GGGCCTATGAACAGTGCCAGCCAGGGGGTCCATGGGCTCTTATTTAAAATATGTTTTCTCTTTTTACTCGGTCTTGTAACTCTTGAACCATCTCTCTGACAATTTCTGATTGATTGGCATAAAAACAGCACTCTTCGTTTTAGGGAGAGGCATAGTCCCCCCTCTTTGGCCGTGAGTAAGGTACAGATCCCTCCTGTTTTGTAAGACCACCTCGGCCAGAGAGTCAATCTGATTTTGCAGAGTTCCCAGGGTTTCTGTTATTTGTTGGAGATCGTGGCTGAATTCACCTGTAAGCTGAAAATACAGGTTGGTACATGGACCATTTGTCACCCGGTTCCATGCAGGTGCATTGTACAGCCAAGGAGAGTGAGGGCATTAGCGTCAGTAACATCAGCCTTATGATTATCTTAGACATGATGCTGCAGTGATGGCACTAATTATAACAAGATATAAAGTAGCTATCAGGATTCTATGGCCTATGTTCCAGTCAGGTGGGGCGGCGCTAGCTAGCCCCACTGCTAATACGCAGACTAGTATAGCAAACAAGGAAAGAGGCAAGGGAGCACAAAATTAATACATTTAACAGCTGCGTTGAGCTTTCCTCGAGCTTCGGCCGTGCGTTGACTAGCCAGCTTCCAGGTGTGGCTAGAGCAGGGCTTGTCGATTCCTTTCTGGTCCCTCTTGATCTTGATCTTGAGCGGGTCTCCCTGGACACTCTCAATTTTCCAGGGACCCTCTGTCTGAGGTGAAGTCGCTCTCTTAACCCTGGAGAGGTGGATCCAAGGGATGATTCCTGCAACTTTAACAGCTGTAGGGGTAGTTAATACCACTGAATATGGTCCCTTACAGTGAATAACGGCATGTGTCACTAGATGGCCCCCTACTTGACAGGATCGTGGTTGGCAGAAATGGCGGGCAGTTGATTCCCCAGTAGCCCCTATAATAGTCACCTTTTTCTGGGTCAGGGAGGCTACAGGTTGGGTCACCACAGAATACTCTGCTCCTGTGTCTACCATAAAAGTCATTGGTTGGCCCCCTATAAACATCTTGACCTTGGGCTCCCGGGGGCCCAGGAGCAGGGAGCGCAGTCTCTCCTATTCTAAGTCGACCCCAGTCAGTCTGATGTGATTACTGGCTGGTGGCTCCAGCTGATAAGTAGGCCTTTTGGGGGTGCTCTCTTTCCATCCTTTCTGTTTGGGCACTCGTTCTTCCAGTGTCCTGTCTCTCGGCAGTATGCGCACTGGTCTCGGCCCAGGGGCATCCATGGTTGGGGTCCCCTCTTCCGGGGTGGTGCAGGATTCTGGCTGAAGCTTGTTTTCCCCAGGGCTGCTGCAAGGAGTGGCTTTCTGCTTCATTTGCTGGTCTGCTTCTCATTGGGCTTCCCGTTCTTGGTTTACAAAAACTTTGTTTGCTACTTCCAGCAGCTGTGTAGCGTTCATCCCTGTGAATCCATCCAGTTTTTGGAGTTTCTGGCATATATCTGGGTATGATTGGGCTACGAAGGCAGCGTTGACCATCTGCTGGTTTTCTTGGGCCTCAGGATCAAAAGGAGTGTAGACTCGGAATGCTTCACATAGTCTCTCATAGAAGTCAGTGGGGGTTCCATCTGGCCTCTGGGTCACCATGGTCATTTTAGACATGTTAGTTGGCTTCTTGGCTCCCGCTCTTAGCCCTTGTAGGATGGCCTCCTGGTACTCATGCAGCGCTTCTCTTCCTTTTTGGGTGTTAAAGTCCCAGTCTGGTCTGGTGTCAGGGGCATGTGTCATGGCCCATCCCTCAACATCCATTGTGTCCCCAGGGGCTTGGCCCTGCAGCCATTTTCATGCTTCAGTGAGAATGCTTCTCCTCTCCTCCGTATTGAAAAGAGTCAGAAGCAGACATCTTCCCAGGTGGGCTGGTGAGAATGGAAGATAGACTCTACGAGGTCAATCATAGCCTGCGGCTTGGCAGCCTGATTACAGTCGTCATATACCACCAAGTAGAAATCCTCGTGGGCTGGACAGAGACCAAATATTTGTATGACTTTGCAAAAGAGCCCAAGGCTGTCCCAGCATCGCTTTGGGACTGGGCAGGGGCTGGCGTTCCCCGACAGTTGCCATGGAGGCGGCGGCCGAGGTGGAGGCGGTGCCAGGGCTGCAGGGGCTGCTGCTGCTGCTATTGCTGGGCGGCTTTTCAGAGTAGGAAGGAGTATGATGGCGCCAACTGAGAAGGGCTGTGGTGCTAAAGGGTTGGTAGCAGATTACGGGGTTCCCAGGCTGAACAGTCCTGTTTTCCCCAACTTGTTGTGGCCCTTGTGTCTCCTGCAGCGGCATTTGGAGGGCCAGTGGTGCTGGCTTCCCGGCTTGTGCTGAGCGGATTCTCCTTCCTACCGGCTCAGGCTGGGGGCTGGGCTCTGCCTCTGGGTCCTCAGACGGGAGGCTGTTGTTGCCCCGGGGGCATACGGAGGGGGTAGGCATATCTGTCTTCTGCGTCTCCCTGGAAAATAGGTTTTTTTCTGTCTGTCTTTTTGGCCTGGACTGGCTGGGCTGCTAATATTTTACATTGTCCAGGTCCATTTGGGCAGAACCGAATCCATGGGGGTAGAGTATGGGCGATATTCAGCCAGGAGTCAATGTAAGGGAATTGATCTGGGTGGCCTGGGGTTCCACTGATTATTTGATAGACTGCTCACACTGTTGCTAGGTCCAGAGTTCCTCCTGAGGGCCACACGACTCCAAAGGCCAGCCATTTAAGCTCACACAAAGTGCGGAGCCTGCCAGGGGTCATTCAAATTCCACAGTCTCCTGGGAACCCCTTTTTGAAATTCTTAATCATGCAGTCTAGAGTGGCGGGTTTTGACTTAGAGCCTCCCATTTTTTTAGATGTTTGGGAAGGTAGCCTTTATATCTTTTCTTCACTCCTCAAAACACCGGAGTTCCCAGAGAGACTGCTCTCTTGCTGGGTCTATGAGTTGTCTGAAGGCTAATTTGGTCAAGGAGTCTGGGTTCCAGTCACAGCTGATGTCTCTGGAGCTCAAGGCCCCAAGCAGTTCCAGGGACTTTCTTCATTAAATCCTCTCTATATCCTGAACTAATGTATCAGGGGCGTGGGACTGATGGCAGATGGTAAAACAAATGGACTAGAAAAGGGACCTCCAAGGCCAGGTAAGCCCGGTCCTGAAGGAATTCGTCTTCTAAACTCGAGTCCTGGGGGCCTGGGGGTAGGCAAAAGGGGCACTACGTGGGTCTGTTCTGTAGGGGAAACTAAGTCTCGGGTGTTCTGTGACAGAATCAGGTAGGATACTTTTCAAAGAAATAGCATCCTAGCCTCCGAGGGCACAGGGGCGTTGACTCATTGGCTATCTATGTCCTTTTCCCTCCCAGTGTAGCCACCCTGTGCCAGTGTCGCAGACAAGACAAGGGAGGGTTTTCGTTGTGTCCGCCTGGCCGCTCCCCTCGTGGGGATGAAGGTGCCTCTTAGCTTTGGCGGGTCTGTATAAGCCGCTGACTCCGATCGGGACCCTGAGGGACCGATACCGCCCTGAGCCGTATGAGGTCACCACGGAACTGCAGGTTGGGACTCACTCGAACTCCGTAGCAGAATGCTGTGGAGCTACAAACTCGAGCCTGATCGCATGCTTCACAGGCCGCTCATTCACTCACACACACACACAGAGGTTAACAACATTCTTCCCACCAATACCAATATCCTGTTTCCTGTAGGAGGGGATCCGCCTCCTCTTCTGTCCAATGGGACAGGACCTGATACCTCCCAGGGGTTCCTACCTTGTCCGGACGGCCACCTGGTGAGTCTGTCCGTCCCTCCATGGAGTCTGGATCTGGTTGTAGCCCAGCCACCCGGGGGCCGAGTTGCCTGTCACGAAAGAGAACCCGAAATATCATCGGGCGGCGCCACCTCATTTGCTGCCAGAATCCTGTCCCCCGGTCGGCTGGAGCCACCAGTCCAGCGGCTCAAGGGGCCGGCGTGGTTGTATCTCACTGGGGCCTCCAGAAATGTTACAGAAACGACAGGCCAGCCAAGAAACAAGCACCACTCGGAGGGTTGGAGTACTCAGATGTATTACGCCGGCGGGCTCAGAGGGGCTTCTGCTCCGAAGCTCTGAGCACCTTCAAGATGTGCACATGAGGTTTTATAGGGTAAAGTACAAGCTTGGGGTATTCGGCCAATAGGCATGGAACAGCTTTAGCAGCATTATCATCACAAAGGTGGAGGCGGGGAGGCAGCAAGCCAACATTCCAAAGCCAGATATGTATCTTTGAAAATCCAGCTGGCTAGCAAAAAAACATGAACAGCAAACCAACGCTAATTAACCTAGATTTACAAGTTAGTCCAGCAGAACTCAGATCAGTATTCCAATACTTAGACTTGTTAGCGCAGCCCAGCCTCTCCTTCACGTTCCTATACCTGTGAGTTATCTTGTTAGTCCAGCCTGGTTTTTCCTTCACAGAAGTACTGTAAACGTCAGAGTCAAGAAAAGAGGAGTATCAGGCACAAACTGAAGTTACAGCTAGTATCTTAACCACCATATCCTATAAAGAAAGTTTTTAGCAGTAGAGGGTATCGACTAAAACAAGTGCACAGCCTAAAAGTTGAGAGTTATATTTTATTGGCGGGAGGACTCCAGCCGGATGACAGCTTTGCAGATGGCTCTGAGGGATTGCTCCCAAGAGGTAGGGGAGGAGCCAGGATATATAGGTGTTTTTACAACAGAGACCAGGTAGTTGGAACATTAAAAGATTACCTTTTATCTAAAGAAAACCAGGCATCTCAAGTTAAAGAATTTAGTGCTTTTCCGTGTATGGGAGGAAGCAAACATTTGGGCTCACTGAATTCATTCCTTTGACAAGCACCTAGCTGTCTAGGGCCAGTATCCTGTCCTTTCTTATTCTGAGTGCCCTCAGGGTGCACCATTGTGAGTGGCTGCAGATTCCGGGCTGCAGGCTTGCCTTCACTGGGGGGTGGCGGCAGCCGCTGATGACTTGATGGGTTCCTGCATTCTTTGTTTACTGATGTGGTTTGCAGTATTTTTCATTCACAAGGGTCACAGAATAAAGGAGCAGCAGTATAGTAGCTACATAGTAACACCTTTTTTCCTTCATCTTAAAGAGAAGAAAGGCATATGATTAGAGCTATAGAAAAGAGGCATTAACTAGAATTGTGATTTAATGAGAAATGAGTATCAACTCACAAGAAAAGACCTCCCTGCCATCTGTGATTTTTAATCACAGAGCTAAAAGTAACATCTAGTTGTGAAAAGAAGAATGCAAGAGAGAAAAACTCTAGTATCTTTAAAAATGAAATCATGTTAATCTTAGAAATATCTAATCCAAACTACTAATCTGAACCCACAATCCTGAAGCTGGAAATTTAAGAAAAGGTCTCAGGCCAGGAAGACCTTCAGCCAGCCTAAAGGGGTCAGCAAAGTAATTATTCAAGATTTGCTGAAGATGGACAGGATAGCCTCTTACCTTTATAGAAGGCATCCATTTGAATGTTTCACATTTTTATTTCTTCCTTGTTTCTAAAGTTACTTGTATCTTATTGAGAGGAGTGAATTTATACTGATCAGCAGAAACATTTCTGTCTGAAAAGCTAAAAAAAGATAATATGATTATTGATGAAGCTACAGGTGATCAGAAGACCACAGATGGAGAATAGAAAGGGGTCAGTTTATTAGAAGGTATTAAAAATATCCAGCAGAAACTATTGAACCCCTTGTATCATCTTTCTAATGAAAATAACCCAAAATTTACTTTAGATATTTAAGTGAAATTTTAATATCCATTATTTTAATCCACCTGTTACCCTAAAAGGTAAAGACTCTTGTTCTTGTCATACCCAGAAGACAAGTTTGTAGTCGGGAGATGGTGCACTGTGCAGCAAAATAATTTGAAAGAATTATTTTAAAAGAAAGGAAAAGTACACCCCTGAGAATGGGAGGCGGGCTGATCCAAGGCAGGAGAGGCAGCGTTTTTTACCTCCCCTTTCTCTTACACCCTCGCTGAGAGGTGGTCTTTTGATTGATTGATTGATGGCTCTCTTCCCTGGAATGCTTAGTCATGTCTGGGCCCTTTGCGCATGTCCTTACCCAGTGTGTACACAGAAAAACCCATAGAGTCCGGGGGAAGCCTAAACTTCAATTTTAATTATAATACAATGAATATTTGTTATGTCTGGTTAAGTCCTTTCTGCTACCACGCAGTCGTGGCTATAGGGTTTTAACCAGTTTTTTGTTTGTTTGTTTTTGCTGGCACTCATTTAGAAGAAGTAAAGTCCCTTCATGCTGGAGGCAGACATGGCACCGTCTTCTGGACCATCCTCCCTCTCCTCCACCTATCTGCTCAGGGCCCCCACTTATCTACCTACCTCATACACTTACATCCCAATCCAGGAAATGATCACAGCCTAAGAAAACAAATGGCTTTACTATTGTTGTATACGCATAAAAGTTAAATGTAATTAACTCATATGATTGTCAAAATATCTCTAGGTTTTCTGAAAGCCAAGGCAGAAACATAAAAATAAGGAGTTTAATGGTCCACATGAGAAAGGAAGAGACATACACATTTTTAAAAAACTGTTAAAATAATCTCTGTTGATTGACAACTTAGAACTTATCTATAATTCTCACAGGCAACAGGAAAATAATGATGTGGCTTAGTGAGAAGATTTTAGATTTTTACTTCTCGTCTACTTTAAAATCTTGTCCTTTGATCCAGTTTTCTTCTCCCTTTCTTCTTCCCACCATCACTAAAACAATGCACGGTTATTGTTAACCTTCGCTCTGAAAGTGATGGAGGAAGTGATGCCTGAGCTCTAACCACTGAGCTTCTAAATCACTTTCAGCGGGGGATGGGGGTGGGAGAATGGGAAAAACGGGTGAAGGTCGTCAAAGGATGCAGACTTCCAGCTATGGGGCAACTAAGCTCCGGGAATGTCATGTACAGCATGGTGACTTCAGTTAACAATATTGCATTGTGTGCTGCAAAGTTGCTAAGAAAATAAATCTTGAAAGATCTCATCACACACACACACACACACACAAACCTGTGTATATATATATGGCAAATCATCACCTTGGGATAGTTTTCCAGGTCCACCATCTTACTAACAGACTCCAGCCGCATGTCAGTCTGAGCTGCATTCCTAACTTAGAAGCATATCTCTGTGCAAAAATGAACATGAAAAGTGTTCAGTCTTAAGACAGTTCATTTGTGAATGTGGAACTTCTTGGTTATTGGAATAAATAAACCTTAATATATAAGACATGTAAATTGAGAAGTAAATACAAAGTGACTTAAAAATCAAGATTCAATCTTTCGTTTGAGAAATATTTCTTCCAAGAGTTACTGCTTATCAATGACACAAGTAGAGTGTGCTTATGTGTACTGATTTCCTTTTTGCTGCTGTAACACCATCTCACAAATTTAGTGACTTAACAACAATATTAGGTACCATTCCCCTACAGTTCTGGAGGTCTGAAGTCCAGAATCACTGGGCTAAAATCAAGGTGTCAGCAGGACTGTCTGTGTGGAGGCTTGAAGGGGAGAATGTGTCTTCAAGCTTTTTCAGCTTCTAGTGGTTGCTTGTGCTCTTTAGTTGGTGGTCCCTTCCTCCATCCTCAGAGAGCATCGCTCCAGTCTCTGCTTCAGTCATCCCATCCTCTTTCCCCTTGTCTCTGACTCTGTGTGCATTGCTCTTACAAGTACCATTGTGACGCACTGAACCAACCTGAGTAATCTCTCCCATTTTAAGACCCTTAATCTTACATGCAACTGACTATTTTTTTCCATATTAGGTGACATGCACAGGCTTTATGGCTTCACGCATGGCCACATTTGGGGGCTATTTTTCCTGCCACACAATCGCTATATAGTTCATAATTGTAACTGGATTCCATGACATGAAGAGCTAGCTCTACTACTACTAATAATATGTAAAAAAAGTTAAATAGAACATGACTAAAGAGAAAGTAATTTAAAAGTAATATTCACATACTATCTGAAGAAGCATAAAATACGATTTTAAGATAATCATCAATAACCTACTAAAATCCTAAAAGTATGTCTGTCTTACATCAAAATATAAAAAATGTGGAATTATAAAATGGAGAAATTATCTAAATGATATTAATATCAGGTAATTACTTACTAACTTCAGCATATTTCAATATAATTTCAAAATAGATCCACAGATTCTCCTTAATGAAAGCAACACAATGAACCTGAAGGACAGCTGTTTTGAAGTGACTGAACTGAGGTTCATGAAACTTGAGAAATGTGTTAATAGAAATGATTATTAATTGAATCCTAGCATTTAGTTTCCCCGGCTCCTAATACTACATTCTAAGTGAGAGATTCTCACACATCTTGATATTAAATTTAACAATTGAGACTCTGAAATACAGTTTAGCTTCTTATTAGATAATTTGCCCTTTGAAAAAGTAGGGTAGGAGGAACAGGGCAAGAGGGAGGTTGAGGGAGAGGGAAATAGAGAAGAAACTTATCGATAAGGTAAAGTTTTAATCTTGCACTCAGTCCATGAGTGGATTTGTCTTTCCATAGCAATAAGTACAGATTTATTCTTGTTATTGTCTTTGTTTCAATTTCAAGTAGAGACAGTTAATAGAACACTATCTCAAACTGTTTGTATGTGATCCTAGAATGCTTATGAAGTACTTATTGTTCAAAATATTGCTAATTAAATTGAATTAAAATGGACTACTGCCTATTCTAATTGACTTTGTTATCAAATATATCTTAAGATAGAATCATTAGAATAAATGTAGACTAAAAATAGAAGTGTAACTTTTAGTTCATTATTAATGTACCAATAGTGGAAAATTGGTTAGAAAAATTGTATTTAATAAGAAAATATCAGTAGTTGATTATGCTTTCTCTTTTACTATCTTTTGTTTCTCCTTTTTAAAGCATGTATCTGTTTAAAGCTTACTATGCAGATGTTGCATTTTAGGAAAACATTTGTAAAACAGCTTAAGATGAAGAGTTCATTGTTACTCATGTAAAAGGGGGTATTTTTTGTCATAAAGAATGTTTGCTACAACTGAGTTATCAAGTAACACCTGAAATGGTATATAGAGGAGTTTTTTTTTTTTTTTTTTTTTTTTTTTAGGGAATCTAAAAAGTTTTCACTGAAACTAGAAGGCTTAACCATCTTTGCAATACTCTTTCATTAGCTCCTTTCTCCAAAAACACCCCCACAGCATATTGCCTCATGTCTGAAATCAAATAACATGGCTTCAAAAACCCTTTTAAAAGTGCAGCTTTAATGGCTATAAAAGTAACTGGACTAACCTTCACCACTCCCACACTGTTACTCTGAGAGCTATAACTGCCTCATATTCAGTTGCCACTGCCTCAGATACTTTTGGAATGTGACATGGAATAAAAATGCATCTGTATTCATATTCATGTTATGAGAAAACAACTAACTAAAACAATGTATGTATATAGTTTGACCAACTTTCAAAGTTCTCTTTGTTTAGGTGAATTTGATGTCATCATGTGCATATTTTTAACCAGAATGTTCTAAGTGGTTCTAGGAAAACATGATTTTTCAGTCCAGAAATAATTTTTTTCCATTCCTCCTGCCATCTCACAAATAACTAGCTCATTTTTTGTTTGTTTGTTTGTTTGAGGGGGTAGCATCCTTACCTTACACTCAGTGTCCTAAGTCAAAGTGAGCCGCGCTTGCTTTCCTCTTCTCTCTCATCCCCTGTATTCAATTTGCTGCCACACTTTATCATTTCCCTGTTCTTTAATATTTCTCTATTTTATGCACTCTTACTGGTGCTCATTTAGTTTCATCCTTCATCATCTCTTACTATTCTAATTCATTTTTTAATTGTACAATTACATGGTTCTTTTCTATTTCTGTATCTAATCCAAATTGTTGCTATGTTGGTCTTTCTAAAAGACAGGTATCATACCCTCACCTTGCTTTAAACACTTCCTTTTTTCTCAATCATACATATTAGCATATTCTAAGTTGCTGGTTTTAGTTCATAAGAGGATTATAAAATCAATTTCATATGTCTGAACTGACAATTTTTAAGGAAATAGAAAATAATAAAATATAACAGAAGAGAAAAATAAATGATAAGAATAGTTTCATGAATACACGCTTACCCATTCATCTCTGCATTTAAACATACAAAAACTGTTTTTCAGTGTGGTTCCCATTCAAAAGTGGACTTGTACCACAACATCAAAGCTTCTTCCTTCAACATCAAGTCCCTTCATGGCACAGCCTGTGACCAAATGATCAACTTCATTTCTTGTAACTAAGCCCCTTGTACTGTCCTGAAATCCTGTATACTTCATGATTCCTTAACCCATTGTGATTTATGGATGGATTCCAGTCTCTCTTTAATATCTTAGCACAGACACTATCTCTATCAAGATAACATTCTATGCACTGGTTCTCAAACTTGAGTATACGTTAGAATTACTTTGAGTTTGTTCACATGCAGATGATTTAACCCAAATTCCCAGAAAGTCTGACTGAGTATATCTGGGGTTGGGCCTGAGAATTTGCAGGTGATGCCATCGCTGTGGTTCCAGGGACCACAGTTTTAGTCCCATTGTTGTATAGTCAACCTCTTAGTCACAAAATAGGACAAGAGTCTCTAATCTGGATTCTGATGTTGAGCATGTTTTTATTATACATGTATCATGTTTCATAGATTCATTTGTTATAGTGAAATTATATTTATTTTCATGACTTCCTTTGATAGCAGAAATAAGAGGCAATTTATTTGGGAGCAGGAAATATGTTTTCTTTTATGTGGAACACCTAATTAATAAAGAATATGTAGTAGATGCTAAAATTCTTTATTTAAAGACTATCTTAATGAAAAACTGAATTTTGAAAGCTTTTACCATATTTAATATTGTAAATGTTTACTTTTCATACATTTAAAATATTCAGCAGGAAAAGGGCATGATGGTGTATTGAGTGCAATTATAGCTTCCAAACATGTCAAGTAATAATGAAATACTTCAGAGATAAAGGTGAGCACAGAAAGTTATTTCTTAGTCCCATTACTTATGTATTTATAATAATGAAAGGTATCATTAAGAAACTTTGAGAAGCTATTCTGAAAGTCAATTTAAATGTCAGACAAAATTTTTAAAAATCTAATGTTCATGAGGTGAAAACATGTTTGGAATGAAATTTAAGTTAATGTCATAATACATTTCAGCAGTGTTGCAAAATTCAGTCAAATGTCTGGGAAGAAAAGAAGAGGAAAGTTAGATTTTATCAACTCACACCTGTTAGAATGGCTATCATCAAAAAGACAAGAAATAACAAGGGTTGGTGAGGATGTGGAGAAAAGGAAACTCCTGTGCACTGTTGGTAGGAATGTAAATTGGTGCAGCTGATATGGAAAATAGCAGGAAGGTTCCTCAAAAAATAAAAATAGAACTACCACATGATCCAGCAGTTTCACTCCTGGGTATTCATTCAAAGGAAACAAAAACACTATTGCAAAAAATATATGCACCCTAGTGTTTATAGCAACATTATTTATAATAGCCAAGATAAAAAAAGCCACCTAAGGGCCCGAGGACAGACAGAATGGACAGATGACTGGATAAAGAAGATGGGAGATAGATAGATAGATATATCAAAACACTATGTTGTACACCTGAAACTAATATAATATTGTAAATCAACTATATTTCAGTTGAAAGAAATCCAACTGGACCTCATTTGAATATAAATGGGAATGACAGTCTTTAGGAAGATTATTTTAAAAATTCCAAAAATTAAATTAGGCAATTGAGTGGAAGAGAAATTTATAATTCTTTATGCTTAAACCAGGGGATGAAAACTGAAATTATCAAAGAGTAGTGTAAGTTTATGAATTGGAAAGAGTTTTTAATTACAGATATTCACTCTAGTCATTTTAAATATAAATTAATTTATCAAGATATTTGAAGTCAGTTGGAGGTCCCAAGCAATTCCAGGAAAAATGGAAGCATGCAGCCACACCACATCTCCAGGAGAACCAGTGTATCTGCTGTCATAGTGAAGTAGCAGAATTTGAAAGCTGCAAGCACAGTTGCTGAACTCACATCCATCCTGCATTTGCTATAAAAATAAGTTGCTCAGTCTGAAAGTCTGCTGCTAGATAAGGAGCAGTATACCTTATCATAAGCAATCACTTGATTGATAACCTAGGGGAGAACCTTCTGCAGTTGAACTGGTGATGGATTTATTTTCAATAAATAATACTCGGCCAATTAGATATCTACACTGAAACATACATAAATAAACCAGAATCCTTTCTTCACACCACAGGACAATGATTAATACCAAATGAATTGTAGACCTGAATATGAAAAAGAAAAATAAATAAAAGAAAAGGAGATGAACTTGCTTGAAGAAACCATGAGATTATATCACCTGTTAATAGGATTTTTAAAGTAAGGTAAAATGTCCTAAATAAAAAAAGAAAGATAATATGGAATTCATTAAAATTAGAAACAAATATCTTCAAAGAGCTACATTAAAAGAGTAAAAAGGCAACCCACAGAATTAGAGAAATATTTTCAGCTGATAAAACTGAAACTAAAACCGATAAAATCGCTTTATACAGACTATATAAAATATGATCACACATGAACAAGAAAAGGCTATAAACCTATCTTAATAATGAGTCAACTTATTGAATGGGCACCGTAAAAGAGGAGAAAATAAATGACCTATAAATATTTATTAAAGGTACTCAACATCATTATACATAAGATAAATTCAAGCTAAACCCACAATGATATACTAACTCCCACCACACTGGCAAGCACTTAAAAAATACAGTTAATAACAAATGTTCTTGAAAGAATGGAGTTATAGGAATGTTTACATCACTGGTGGAAGTACAGATTGGCATAAACCACTAAAATAAATGTATGCACATTTTTTGACTCTATCATTCCACTTCAGTCTTAAGGATCAAGGTGACCTAGAATTATTACTGTTTTATCTGAAGGAGAATAACATCAACTCTGGACCTTGGACCCTGCAAATTCAAGCTTAAAACTCTCTTCCTTCCTTCCTTTCTTCCTTTCCTTCCTTCCTTTCTTTCTTTCCTCCCTCCCTCCCTCCTTCCTTCCCTCTCTTCCTCTCTTCCTCTCTTCCTTCCTTCCTTCCTTCCTTCCTTTCTTTCCTTCCTTCCTCTCTTCCTCTCTTTCTCTCTTTCTTTCCCAAGCATTTATGTACTTTGGTCCAAAATGACTTTGGTTATCATCGAGAGAGGCTCAAGTACCTTTCCATACTGGGAAAATTTAGAATTAAACAAAGAGATCAAACTCATACTATATAATATAATATAATACTTTGTATTCATTTCTGATAGAGTGCATGCTTTGTATCTCATGTGCTTGTAATGTCTAAGGGAATTTTGCCTAATAGAAAATCTTACATGTAAGCCCACACTTACCGGGAGGAAATACCTCTGTGCTACCAGCAGGTGGGATCACTGGTGCCTTCTTAGAGGCTGCCTACCATGCATCGAATACTTCTTGGGGAAGTAAAACAGAAAAGACCATAGTTTTCCTCAGGCATGAGGAATTTTCTCCACATCATGGCAAATAAATGGATAAAAACAAAATATCCTCTAATAAACATTGCAAAAATTACAGATCAGTCAATGTGATACACCACATATCCAAAGGAATGATAAAATTTGCATGATCATCTCAATAAGAGAAGCATTTGATGAAATTAAACACCCATTCATGATAAAAACTCACATCAAGGTTGGTATAGAGGGAGCATATCTCAACATAATAAGGCCATTTATGATAAACCCACAGACAACATTATACTCAACAGTGAAAAGCTGAAAGCCTTTCTTCCAAAATCAGGCACAAGACAAGGATGCCCACCCTCACCAATTCTGTTTAGCATAGTTGGAAGACCTAAAATAAAAAAGAAAAGAAGAGACTTCCAAATTGGACAGGAAGAAGTAAAACCATCACTATTTGCCAATGACATAATACTACATATAGAAAACCCCAAAGTTTACCAAAGGAAAAAAAAACCCTAATAGAACTAATAAATGAACTCAGCAAAGCTGTAGGATTCTAGATTAAAATACAGAAATCTCTTGTTTTTCTATACATTAACAGTGAACTATCAGAAAGCAAAAAATAACATTTAAAATTGCATCAAAAAGAATACAATACTTAGGAATAAACTTAACCAAGGAGGCAAAAGACCTATACTCTGAAAACTATGAAAACACGGATGAAGGAAATTGAAAAGGATACAAAGAAATGGAAATATATCCCATGTTCTTAGATTGGAATAATTACTATTGTTTAAATTTCCATACTACTCAAAGCAATCTAAAGGTAGAATGAAATCCCTATCAAAATACCTATGACATTTTTCACAGAACTAGAAAAAAAAAAATCCTAAAATTTATAGAGAACCACAAAATTCTCCAAATCACCAAAGGCAATCAGAGAAAACAGAACAATACTAGAAGTATAATGCTCCCTGACCTCAGACTATACCAAAAAGCTAAAGTAATCAAATTGGCATGGTGCTGGCACTAAAACAGACACAGAAATTAATGGAACAGAACAGAAAGCCCAGAAATATACCTCCTCACCTACAGTCAATTAATCTATGACAAATGAGGCAAGAATATACAATGGAGAAAAGACGGTCTCTTCAAAAAGTTGTGCTGGGAAAATTGGACGACTGCATGTGTAACAATGAGATTAGAACATTCCCTCACACTATATTACAAAAATAAACTCAAAATGGATTGAAGATCTAAGTGTAAGACTTGAAACCATAAAGCTGCTAGAAGAGAACATAGCAAAACACTCTTTGACATAAATCGTAGCAATATTTGTTTTGGTTCTGTCCCCTAAGGCAAAAGATATAAAAGCAAAAATAAACAAATAGGACCTAATAAAATTTAAAAGCTGTTGTGCATCCCAGGAAACTATCCACAGAAGGAAAAGACAGCCTACTGAATGGGAGAAGGTATCTGCAAATAATTTGACTTATAAGGAGTTTATATCCAAAAATATAAACATCTCATACAACTCAATATCAGGAAAACAAACAATCCAATTTTAAAAAATGGGAAGAAGACCTGAATACACTTTATTTTCCCAAAAAAGACATACAGATAAACATGAAAACATGCTCAGCATTGCTAATTATCAGAGAAATGCAAGTCAAAGCCACAATGAGGTATCGCCTCACACCTGTCAGAATGGCTATCATCAAAAGATCACAAGTAACAAATGTTGGCAAGGATGTGGAAGAAGTGGTACCCTTGTACACTGTTGTTGGGAATGTAAATTGGTGCAGCCACTATGGAAAACAGTATTGAAGACCTTCACAAAACTAAAACTTGACCTACCATATGATCCAGCAATTCCACTCCTATTTATATCTGAAAAAAATGGAAATACTAATTTGAAAAGATACATGCACCCCACTGTTCCCAGTGACACTATTTATAATAGCCAAGATATGGAAGCAACTCAAGTGTCCATCTGCGGGTAAGTGGATAAAGAAGATGCTGTATATGTATATATACACAATGGAATATTGCCCAGCCCTAAATAAAGCATAAATTTATGTCTTTTGCAGCAATATGGACAGACCTAGATAGTATGATTAGTGAAAAGTCAAACAGACAAATACTGTATGTTATCACTTACATGTGGAGTCTAATAAATAAAGCAAATGAATGTATATGACAAAACAGTAACAGATTCATACAAAACAACCTTGTAGTTACCAGTGGGGAAAAGGAACTGAGAGGAGCAAGATAAATGTATGGGATTAGGAGATGCAAATTATTATGTATAAAATTGATAAGTAACAGTATATCATGTAGCACAAGGAAATATAACCATTATTTTGTAATAACTTTAAATGGCATATAACCTGTACAGATATTTAAATACTATGCTGTATACCTGAAACTAATGTAATATGTAAATCAACTGTACTTCATTAAAAAACTTTGCAAAGATATTTGATAAATTTTATTATCCTAGGCTTATAGGCACATGATAGTCATAACTTTATATGTGTCAAATAAATGGGAAAACAACTTGCAA
The DNA here is from genome assembly GCF_009834535.1 of Camelus ferus. NCBI lineage: Eukaryota > Metazoa > Chordata > Mammalia > Artiodactyla > Camelidae > Camelus > Camelus ferus. Next base: position 17,933,245 of record NC_045696.1, on the reverse strand, counting down.
GACACTCAGGCACGTTGCCAGTTCATTGATTGAACTCACTATATTGAATTGGAGAAGATACGTCTGCATGGATTGAATAAGAAGAGAGAAAGACAGATGGAGTGCACATGATATTTCTGCCATTGCACTCCCCAAATCATTTATGATTCTTCCACATAATTATGGTGTGACTATGAGCTTTTTTTCCTTCTGCCCCACTCTAATCAATGGTTTTCAAGACTGGCAATGAACTTTGCAAGATCTATATTCCAAAGACACACAACAGTAGATTAATCTTTAATTGCAACATATTTGTCTTGAGAAATGTCCTGGAACATTTTCTTTTTCTGCCCCTATTACCATGTTCCATTCCCACTCAAGCACCCAGGTTTCCTTTTGCTAACCCACCCCGTTCTGTGCCTCCATCTGTGACCATAAGAATTTCTCCTTAGCTAAACATATTTTCCGTCTTTCTGTCTCCTTTTCGGTAAGTGGAGACTGCCTAACTCACTAACCAGGTTTGAGTCTAACATCAGTGAGGACCAGGCTTATAATGAACTGGTTCAGATACCAACTGTTTGTGAGCCACAAGTCCTAGTGCTTCAACACAAACAGTCTGTAACACATGTAGGAACACTGAGTATTTTGGAAGTCCTACAAATAGCAGGGCATTTGGCAAACATCCAAAGCTATAAGATCAGCTATGAATAAGAGTAATGGGGATGAAAACTGTAAGAAGTGAGCAGAAAAAGATGCATTTTCAGCTTCATTCAATGTTTTATAACATTTTACTAAGAAGAGAAATAAATGTTTTGAACAAGAATATTTATTTAAATAACATGTCAGTATATTTTACATATAAATTTAAATTTTAAACATGGAATTGACACACAGCTTAATTCTGTCACCATGAAAAATTTCACCATATTAGCTACATATTAAGTATGTAGCTAATAATTGACTAGTGAACAAATATTTCAATGCATGTCTTCTGTGTGACAGATCTTGTATTAAGTATTGGCAACACAAGGATTGCAAGAAAGAAAGGGTATCTGTACTTACCTGGCTTACATTTTAATGTTACAATGCAATTTGAATCCACTAAACCAAGATCTGTAAGTAATTATTGAGGATGCTACTTAATTAATTGTATGATAAGCAGGGACTCAGTTTTGAGAAAAAAGTTACATATGCTGGACAAGCAATATTTAAAATGTTTTGTCATGTTATGAAGTAACAAGAATACCAGAGGAGTCATACTATAATAAATACAAAATTAATATGTAGTCACATTTAAAAATTTATGTATTATAACCAAAACAGATATTCTGACATCCAAAATGTAAATCAAGAGTTCTGAATGTAAAGAGCTTGGAAATTGCCTACTATCCTAACAACAAAAAAGTAACAGTAAAAAGCTGAATAGACTGAAAAATTGACACTCTTGTTTTCTGTAAGAAAGGGGAAGACACAGGTCAAATAGCTGAGAAGATAGGTGAATACAGGGAGACATTGCTCACCAGGCACTGGACCCAGCTCCATGGTAGAAAAACCTCAAATGTGATTGATGAATTACTAGAGGCCCAGTGTGAAGAACTCTGAGAGTTAAAAGCTCCAGAGAGACCCATTCATAATGCAGTCCTCACTGTTTGTGAGATTTATCTCCATGGGCAAGACAAGGCTCTCACAGTAAACATTTTAGGAAAAAAATCTCCTTTTTCATGAGGCCGTGGTAGGGGGAAAAGAACCATTTATAAATATATCACAGTTCTTTGTTCTTCTTACCAAACCTGCCCTACGGGGAAACTGGTAAATCAGTGTCTAACCTAGTGGAGCAGTATCAGAGCCTAATTGACCTGGGGAAGGAAAACTACCCAACGCCTGCCTGCTTGAGCCATTATGGTCAACCTAATGGGGACGGGAAAAAAATGAGAAACACCTGGGAAGTTCATAGTCCAGCAGCATAAGGCTAAGACAAAGAGCTAAACACGGGACCGTAGAACACTTTCTTTCCTCCGGTAGCTTACCATCACAGTACCGAAGGGCAATTATAAAAGTCTCTTTTCTCCAGTACATCATGTCCAACTAACAAGGGAAAATTATAAGGCATAGAAGAAGCAAAAAAAAAAAGCACTCAATCTGAAGAGATAGGTCAACCATCAGAACCACACATGGCAGGGATGTTGGTTATCAGACCAATGATTTCAAACAACCATAATTAACATGTGAAGGGTTCCAATGGATAAAGCAGGCACACAAAAAGATGTACAGTGTAGGAAGAGAGCTAGAGGATATATTAATAGAAGCTTCTAAAATTGAAAAGCAAAGAAAACAAAGACAGAAAAAAAAGAACAAATATACTAAGATTGTGGATAACTAAAAAATGTTGTAACGTATGTGTCATGTGAATGCCCAGGGAGAAGAGAGAAAGAAACAGAAGCAATACTTGAAACAGTAATAACTGAGAATTTCCTCAAAATAATGTAAAACACCAAACTACAGTTCAAGGAACTCAGAGAATACCTAGCAGGCTAGATGCCATAAAAACTACACCTTGGCATCTCATTTTAAAATTACCGAAATTCAAAGATAAAGAAGTCAGGGAAAAATAATACCATTCATATAGAAAATATAGAAGAATTACATCTGACTTATCCTTAGAAACCATGCACACAAGAAGAGAGTACAGTCAAATATTTAAGATGTTCAGGGAAAAAAAAAAACCTCCCACTTAGAATTCTGTACCTTCTGAAATTATCATTTAAAAGTGAAGGAGAATTAAAAGACTTTCTCAGAGAAACAAAAATTAAAGAAATCTGTTGCCAAGATCCACCTTACAAGAAACATTTAAAGAGTTTGAGAGAGGGAAATAGTATAGACAGTAAACTCAGAGCAATGTAAAGAAGGAGCATCAAAAATAAATAAGTAAAGGTAAATAAAGTTTTAATTTTTCTTATTCTAATATATGTAACAGATATATATATATACTTGTGTATGGTCATATATAAATGAAATGCATGGCATCAATGACAAAAGATACAGGAGAGAGGAATTAGTATTTTTTATTGTTACTATTATAAGATAGTCATGTTACCTGTGAAGTGGTGTAGTGTTACTAGATAGAGGTCTTGGATTAATTATAAATATATATTGAAAATTCTAAGTCAACCACTAAAAACAAGTTAAAAAAAATAAGCACAATGCATTATGCTAAGAGAGAAAATGGAATCATACAAAATATTCTATTAAAACCACAAAAATCAGAAAAAGAGTGGAAGACAGATATAGGAACAAAGAACAAGGGCAAGCAATACAAAACAGTACAGAATATGGTAGATATTAATCCAACTATATCAATAATCACTTTGAAAATCAGTAGTCTAAATGTACCAACTAAAAGGCTGAGATCACTGGATCAAAACTCACCAGCCAGTTATATGTTATCTTCAAGAAATCAACGTTAAACGTAAAGATACATGTAGACTAAAAGTAAATGGTAGGAGGCAAATATACTATGTTTATACTAATCAAAAGAAAGCCAGAGTAACTATATTAATTTTTTTTCCAGCTTGATCTATTGTCAAGGCAATATACTGGAGATCTATTTTATCATATGATCCAGCAATCATCCTCCATAGTTTTTACCCAAAGGAGTTGAAAACATACTCACACAAAAACCTGCATATAGATGTTTATAGGAGCTTTATTATAATTACTCGACCTTGGAAGCAACCAAGATGTCCTTTCAGTAGGTGGACGGATAAATGAACAGTGGTACATCTAGACAATGGAATATTATTCAGCACTAAAAAGAAATGAGCTTCCAAGCCATGAAGAGACATGGAAAAGCTTAAAATGCATATTACTAGGTAAAATAAGCCAATCTGAAAAGGCTGCAAACTGTAAAATTCCAACTGTATAACATTCAGGGAAAGGCAAAACTATGGAGACATTGAAAAGATCTGTGTTTGCCAGTGATTGGAGGAGAGGGGAGCAGTGAATAGGCAAAGCTCAAAGGATTCTAAGGGCAGTAAAAATACAATGTGGGGCAGTACAGATAAGACAGTTGCACACAGTATGAAAGGCCCTCTGGACATATTAATGAGTATCTCTATGTCCTTTCTCCAGTACATTAAATGAAGGAATGTTTTTGTAGGTGAAAGAAAATAAGGGCATGCAGCTATTCAGAAAAAAATAACTCAGAAAATAAACTTTTACCAGTTTTGTATTTAGAAATATATGGGTTAAAATGCATTACCTGTAGAAACTCCTTTACTACTTTCTTTTCATCTTCTTGTTTGCCAAGTCTTTGTCATCCTGAGATTATGTTTGCTGCCTCCTTCATCAGCTGGGGGCTATATTCATTTCCATGTGCTCACTACTTGGGGGGAAAAACGTCCAAGAAAATAGAGTGGTTGTTCCTATTAGAGCTGGCTTCTTATACTTGGGAATCAGTTAAAGCTTGAGAGCTTGTCTTCATTGAATCTGTCTATAATGTAATATCAAAACTGTAAAAAAAAAAAAAAATCACTCTGCTCCCAGCACAGTACCTTTCTGTCACTCAATATCAAATTTCTATTCAGCTGATGGCTAACAGATATAATAACTCAGTTTTATTTACTTAGATCTTGAGTCTATGTGTAATAGAACATTTAAACAGAAGTCAGAGAATGCTTTGAAAGTATTATGGGAGAGGAAATTAATTAATTGGATAAATGAATTCCAAGTTTCCTTTCAAATCTGGATTCTTGAGAGCTCAGGGGTTGAATTCATCTTTCATCATCTGCTCCACTCAAAGACAGTAAATCCTGAGTCCCAATTTTCTTTCCCTGACAGTTCTGTTTTTTAGCATCTAGTGCTTCCAGTAATTTCACCTATGCAGGGAAGAATAGATTTGGAAAGGAAGAGTATTGCTAACACATTGATATTTTAGTTAAACAATGTTATAAATGTAACATTATGTTTGGATTAAGAGAAAACTGTCAATCTTATAGAAATAGTGGGTAGCATAAAAAAATATAAAATAATTCTAAAGGTCAGATAATGTAAGGTGACATTCAAAAGTCACACACTAAGAATATCCTTAAAAGTTCAGTCTCTCGGCAACTATTTTGTATGAAATGATCAAAGGTCATAGAGCATTTTATTTGAAAGTTTGAAAAAAATGATTGTTTACAGCTTGCTTGTATTTTGGTGATTCTATCTTTATTGTCCCATTCTTCTTATCATATAGTCTCTCATTTAACTCCTAATATGTCACTCTGACTACAACATCACTTCTTCAAAGATAGTCTGCCAACTTCTGTTTACTAAAATACAAGTTTATTCTGTGTTCTCACTCAGCTCAGTCCACCAACAGTATTGGAGACTATTCACCATCATCTTCCCCTTGAGCATTATTTTTCCTTTGGCCTTTGTGCTAGACTCCTCCTTGTTATATTTTCATTTCTGATCACTCCTTTTTTGCTACAGCTTCCAAATTCAGCTCCTGCAAATACCATTCCTACCTTTTGACTTTTTAAAAATCTACATCTTAATCTCTTATCAAATTTTCTTGAGTGTCTTGAGATGCATGCTTTTCTCTATTCACCACTATACTCACCTCAATGATCTTGTTTGCCAGTAAAATTTCTATTTAACCCTTAAGATTTAGGTGACAAGGGTATTTTTTTTTTTCCTCGAAGTATTCCTTTACTTTCATGGGTATGTTTAAAGCACAGGGATCTTTAACGTGTCTACATTTCCCAGGACACAGAAATGACCTTGGCATATTTAATTTACACAGTAGAACAATCAAGAGCTTTAGATTAAGAAGTCCTAGATTTAAATCCCAGCTCTCTCACTCATACATGTGCTTAAATTTTTAGCAATTTAATTAGTGTCTGGTAGACTTAGTCTCCTCGTTTGAAAGAGTTAATACTCACCTATAAGGTTTAATGAGAATCAGAAGATAGGCTATATGAATGTGAAGAGAACAATTTCTAGGACTTAGTAGAAACTCTCTAGATGGCCTATTCCATCTATATAGAAGTGATTACCTTTAAAGATGGTTGCAACTTTTATTATTATTGGCATTTATTCCATTCTCCTCCATCTTTTAATAATAACTAGTTCAATGAATAAATTCCCTAAACAGGAAATGTAGTTTTATAATTTAATCTTGAGTTAGAATGTTCCTTCAGTGTAGAGTTAAACCTGAAAATACCACTCTTGTAAAGAAATTCACATGCAATCAACATTAATCATTCTATGGCTCTATAATGCATTATGTGACCTCTACTTAGATGTTTTGATTCTGTCCTGTATTTTGTGATTCATACATTTTTTTCACATCCGAAGTCTGAAACCAAGAAGACATTAAACTTTTCCCATAGTTAATCAAGTCTTCCCTACCCAACATTAATTCCCATCTTTGCCAAAGGCTTCCAGACTAGATCTTATACTGGCAACTGAGTTCATATTACTAAATATGCAAAGTCATTACCAGGGTACATGAGAAAGATAATTTATGTGTTTGTCTCTCTTTTAAAAAATTCTATGCATTTCATAATTCACAGGAAGCCTAATTAGACTGTTAAAAGTAACATTCCTTACTTCCAAGTTACCTGGAGAATCTTTGACTGTTTTCCTTTTGCAATGGCCACCAGCCATGTTAAACCACATGAACATTTGTATAGGAGTTAAGAAAAAATCAATAATACCTTAAGCCACCAATGTTCGTTCAATAAATCTTCCTTGATCACTTAAGGGGTAAGATAGGATACTTGACAGTCTATGCTTCTTATTGGGTTATAAGTAGGAAACAAAAGAACTAGGAACGTTTTGGTGGGGATAAAAGAAGAAAAAAGGACTATTAGGGTTTAGGAAGAAAGTAGACTCTGGTTAGGAAAAAACAAAGAGGAGAATCTTGCTGTTTACAGGTCTCCCGACCCCTCAGGACAACTGTGACTAATTCTGTTGGAATAATAGCCATTTGCAATAATCTTTATCTTTCTGTAGATCATCCACCCATACTCTTTCAGTGCTTCTGCAGAGAAATCCAACGTTCACTCAAAAGTGTTTATTATTGTATTTATGCCTTCAACAGTAATGAGCAAATTACATATAGGACCTGTATCTAGATCTTAAAGCTATCTGAGGGGACCTTAGCAATTTAAATCGTATTCTAGATGACTAAAATAATGACCCCCCAAATTCCTAAGCCTTGTTTACATGCCATCATCCACTCTATAAAACATTTTAACGTAACACTAAATGAACTAAGTTCAAAGATATAGGTACTACATACTTAATAGATAAATTTTAGTCTCCTGATGAATTTTTAAGAAATTAGTCTTTATCAGGATTCTTAGCAATTGATAGTAAGTGCTTTTGTAAGACTAACTTGATTTTAATATGGATATCACTGAATTATTCCCTGTGCTTTTCCTCTATCAAGAAACATCAAATCAGCTGTAATTCACCATAGAATAAAGTCACGGTGACTTCCTGCTAATTGCTGGTTGACAGTGTTGCATAGTCATTAATCCAGAAGGACTTTGGCCAGGCTGATTGGCAGTGGAGCCCAGTGAAGGGCCAGAGAGATTGTAGCACAGACTGTATCAGATTTGGAATAAAATATTCATTCCAGCAAAGGCTCCTGAGGTAATGTTTAGACTCATGATTATCACCACGATTACAGAACCACTCTCAACATTCTTATCAGGCAAGCTAATTTTCTTAGAAAGTCTCCAAAGCCAAACAGTTAGCAAAGATGGAAAAGCATTGGGGCACCTAATTAAATAAAAATAAAGAAGCCATTCTGAATTCTGAATCCTTCTTTTACGTATATACACACTATCCAAAAACCAATAAAACTTGCTGCCTATATATATACATATAGACTTAATTTCTTTTGGTAATTTAAAAAATTGAAATGCTAGTCGTTTGTGCCATTTCTTGTGAGTGATCTCATCTTGGCTGGTTACAAATTTCTTGCAGGTATATTCCCCAATTCATTCTTTTTTTTCTCACTTGTTAGCAAGTGAATTTTTGTGGTGATTATTATTATTAAAATTATTAATTCAAGTCTATGTAAAATAACTTGGAGAGCACATAAATAAGCGATTTAGGAATAGTTAAGTATCCTGGATGCATTATTTTTCATAATTAGTAGGATTTATTTCACTGTCATGAGATTTCTAGGAGTTCTACATTGAATAAAATGATTGAATGTTCTTTGGGTTTTATTTCGCTACTTTCAAAGCTGAAAGTTATTTACTTGTTTACCTAAATACAGCAGTCATCCTTTCTATTAAGAAGTGCTGTAGTAAAAGCAGTATAATGGTATGATTCAAGAAATGTGATATTTCAATTCCCAATGTATTCTAAAACACAATGATAAATGGATGAGAGACAGATACTATCTATGATATTCTATAATGCATATTTAAATATATAAATGTCATACAAATATGCATAGCTTAAATAATATATATAGATGAATATGCATGTCTGTTTAAAATAATGTATTGGTTAGATTAATATACTCTAATAGCAAAATGAGTTAGGTAATGTCAGTCACACAAATTTAAATATTGTATCAATTTGACAGTGGAGGTTTCTGGAAACTAAATTTCTGTGAAAAACTGAGACTTCAAATTTCTTTTAAGACACATATAGAAAAGAAGTTTTTAAATGACCCTATAGATAGGATTGGATAAAATTATACAATAAAACAATGTCTTCTCTCCTAATTAAACATCATTTGGTCAACAACTCAGATCCTGAAACCTTTGCTTGGCTAGCTTGAAATGGTATTTTGTATGGTTATCCTTTTGAGCATGGAAGTGCACTGCAATCATGCAAAATTATGAAGATAGAATTCAATACAATTTCTGCCAGCTTTAGTGGGTAAAGCTGGCAAGATATAGACATAAAAGGATTCTTTTTCTTTAGGTTCAAAACAAGGATGAACATAGACATTTAAAATTTAATCTAATATACTAGGGCTTTTAATCTATTTTAATGTGAGATAATATCTATAATCATCATGGTTTGTGTTTTATCTTATTTTTAAGGTACTTAAATTTCTTCAAATCTGTATTAGACTTTTTAATTTGTTAAAATATTTCCATCTGAGTAGATGAATTTACAATGAATATTTATGAATGTTAGTGCATCAAATTAGTAAATTATATTTTAGTGACATAAGTAGTGTGTTAATGGAAATATTGGTTTCTTGGTGTTTAAAGAATGTTGAATTTAATAGTTACAAAGTAAGTAAATTGAAAATTTTCCAAATTTCTGGTTAATTCTTAAACTACGTAGAATCCAACAATATTTTAAATGTTAAATTTATATAAAGTTTTAATATGGTAAAAAGAACTTGGAACTTAAACTGATAGTCAATAAAGTATAAGGAGGAAAACAGTTTCTCATTTTAAAAAAAGAATGATTATTTCTAATCAATGATAAATATAAGACTGCCAGTGTAAGAATTGTATTCCTGTTTTCTATTTAACTAATCCGTTCAACATTTGGAAATGACTGTGGTAATGGATATAAATATAATTATGATGACAACAAAACATCATGAGAAGAAGTATCAAAAATAGGGTAATTGCTTGTATATTATAGCCCACATTGCAGCTGAACACATTTTTTGTTGACAATGATGAGTTGCCCTGAGTTAACTGATAGAAAATGCAGTATCTTTTAATGGAATGTTCTCAATAATCTGTTCTTTACCATTAATCCTCATTTTTGTTGTGCCCCTAAAATTTAGCTTCTGAAAGGAAGCAAGTGGCTTCTGTCAAATTATTAAGTATATGGGAAGATATTAAATCATAATCTCATACAGATGGTACAGGATGAGAAGACAAGTTCTTCAGGTTTTTTTTTTTTTTTATAGTAATTATACATTTAACCTTGAATCATCACCTCACATTTCTAGGCCTAAGTTTTCTCATCAGTAGGAAGGAGGGTATATTTACATCTCTCTTGTAAACTCTCAGGGGTGTTGTGAAATTTAAATAAGAGTTCAACAAATTTTAAAAGAACTTTTAAATTGTAAAGTGTTACAGAGGTAAAATATTGTGAATTGCATGTCCTCACAAAAGATAAGCAATTAAACTTTAAAATATCTCTCAGGCAAATTTCTATAAAATACATTTCCATTTTCTGCTCAACTCTATAAAAATTTTTATTTAAAAGCAGTTTCTACGGAAGATGCTGCTATATCTCATGTACCACTGAATTAATTACTGGACTTTCGACTTACGGTTTTAAAATGTGTCTGCGATATTTTCCAAAGCGTAACACTAGTAATAATAGCCTTGGTCATGACTATGAGTATGCACAGAATTTATTTTTTAATTTAATCTAACTTTTATCAAATGTTCATTGCACATTAGAAAAATGGATTATGCCTTATCACAACTTCTGTTTCCATGTTCTTTATTTAAAATATTTAAAATTTAAATGTTAAAATAAAATCAAATATTCAAATGCCAAAATATGTAGGTGTTTAAATATGAAATATTAAAAATATTAAAATATTAATGAGCTACCAAAACAAATGAAGTGAATCTTAAAACAGAACAGTAAATAGGAGAGTGACTTGTATATTTTCTTTCTTTTTCTATGCCCATAAATCTCAGTAAATGCAATGAATAGTGAATATTCATTGAATAGATGATTTCAAAATAATACCTTTGGATAATATACACAGACGTTTGGATATATTTTATATTTTTTTAGAAAAAAAGCCTGTGCTTCATCATTTTGTCTCATGTACATTCTAGGCAGTTTATATAAGACACCAAATATGCTCTCATTTTATTTCTCTCGTCTTGCTGCCAAAATCCATCAGAGAAAACATGGACTGGCATCCTTCGAGGTGCGTGATCTCCAGGAGTAATCCAAGGAGCACCACCAGCATCTGTTAACTTTCCTGCCGTTTGCAGCCTGGAAACAGCCTCACATGCCCTCGTGTCCCAGAGGATATCCAAAACAGGCCTGGGTGTCCTATAAACAGGTGGCACTTAATTCTAAGATTGTTTTTCAAGTTCCCAAACCTTATTAGAGAAAAAAAGAGGGTTAGGAAAACAGATGTTCAGCTGAGCAGAAGGAACAGATAACAGACATATCCATGAATCAAAACGGATATTTACAAGAAAGCAAAGTAAATATTTTTGTCTCTATATTATCTTATTTTAGCACAAGGTTCTAGTCAAACATTATTATGTTAGTCAAAATTACACAGAGGACTTCTTTTCAGACATGGTAATAACTGAACACCTGATAGGATGCTAAAAAAATTAAAGCATTAAAAACATTATAATTACAAAGAGTCATGTATTTTCAACTGAATTGACTATAGGAAAAGTGGTGGAGATATTTAATAACCTGATAGTTTTGATTCCTTCATCATTTGTGTAATGTTTTATTAATTAGTCTACAAATGATTAATAGATCATTTCTATGTTTAGCTTTCTTTCTCTATTTTGCCCATGAAAAATGTAATGTTTTCTTGAAGCCTCCCTAAAATCGTTTCCTCTTCTGGAATCCAACAGCACTGTTTCCAGTATGTTTGAGGTAACCACACAGTCACCCCACTCCTGAACATATTCCATTTTGAGGTAAACCTGGGAAGCAGCATGTATTATATCTTTCTTTGAATATTAGCAATGAAAAGTGTTGCTTATTAAAGCTCTGAAATTTCCTGACATATAAAACATTTTATCTTTGAAACAAACATTTATGTTCTTTACAGGAATTAAGAGCAATTAATTGGTGATTATTGCTTTGTTTTAGAATTTATTTTTAAAATATTACTGCTTTCAATCCAGTGAATATTTTTGTTTGCCTTTTTAAATGTTTCCATGTTATCCATTAAACCAGGCTATTAATTTTTCTTGATTATTATATATTTTTTAATTTCTCTCAGAATATATAGCAAAGAACCGTGGAAACTGTTCAACAAGTTTCTGGTTTGGTTTGACTTAGTGAAATTACTAATATCAAAACGTGAAATGGAAAAATATGTCAATAACTTCGAATGAAAATATCAAAGAGGCTACAAAATAAAGACAGAAGTCAACATTTACCAACTTCAAATGTACTAAATTATTTATCATGAAGTTATAACAAGTAATGTATGAAAGTTCACCAAGCTTAAAAAATAAAACATTGGAACAAAGTGTGCTTCCTTTCCTGTTAGAAGCCCTTTCGGAGGAAATCACTATCCTAGGATTGTTGCTCATCATTTTCATACATTAGTTGAAAATCTGATTGCATATTTACATCCCTATAAACAATATACACTGTCAGACTTGGTATTTTAATATGTTTATAAATCTTACACTGTTTTCAATACTACGCCTTATGTACACTGTATCATTGCTTCTAAAATGTATGTTTAATCTCTTGCTATTGGTCATTTAACTTGCTTTTAATTCTTGGCTTTTGCATGCATTGCATCCATTAATTTTCCTGTACAAGTCTCTACTAGCACATGTGCCTAAGTTTCACTTAAGTGTGTGCTTGGTACCTGTTTGAGCTACCTCTTCATGTTGAGTGACTATTATAAAATAGTAGCAGTGCATATTAATACCAGAGGCAAATAAGATATTTTATTTTCAGCCTTTCCACTTCTTGATATTCCTAGGTTTTAAAAATTTTGTTCATCTGAAGTTGGTGAAATTATATCTAATTGTATTTTTATTTTGCATTTTCCTGGAAATGTGGTATTTTCACATCATTTCATATATTTATCTGTCTATAACTGTGTTTCATATTTTATTGTCTTTTCATATATATTCTTACCATTCTTTTTTTCTTTCCCTCTTTCCCCTTTCCTGTCCTTCTGCCCCGTCTCCTCTTCTTCCTTCTCCTCTTTCCTTCTGATTCTTCTTTAATTTCAAAAGTATACTATTTTTGGCAACTGGCTTTTCAAAATAAAAGAAAAGATAATCAAACTGGTCAAATCCAATAGAAGCCCCTGCTATAATTGTACTGTGTGAATTTGTGGTTAATTTTGGAAGAAATGTTATATTCGATCTTTGTATGTAGGAATACAGTGTACTTTTTCATATTTTATTTAATTTTTTAAAATGTATTTTTATTTTAATTTTTCTCCCTGTAAGTCTTGTACATTTTTTCCTATCCTAAAATTTGGTTAGTGTTTGTAAGGTATCAATAGTTATTTCAGGAGACTGGGAATTGATAGTACCGAGACCACATATGTGTATATTTTAGATTAAAATGCTTAATTTTGTCATTCAGAACATCACTAAACATCCTCATATGTTTGTCTGCTTGATCTAGACTACTGAGAGATATTTCTTAAACCTATTAGAGTAGTTTTGGAAATGTCAACTTCTGTTTCACTTCTATCAGTTATTTGCTTTATGCAACTTGGAGCTATGTTACTAGTGCCTATAAGTTTAGTAACCTTATATTTTTGATTGGTGAATAAACTGTAATCCATTGACTATATGCTCTATAAATATAATGATATATTTTGTCTTCATGTCTATTTTGTCATATATTTCTTGGTGTCAGCTTACCTTGGTGTTATTGTAAATTTAATATTGATATTAAATTTAGAGAATTTTGATATCATTTAAATTTCTTTCTCAGATAAAGTAATTTCTTTTTAAATTATTTTTATTTTAATTAAATTTCTAATATCCAAATTTTCTGAACTTATTTCTATTTTTTTTTCTCTTTTTCTTTTTTTTCCACCAATCTTCCCATGTGTTTAAAATCATTTTTGTGTGTGTTGGCTAGCCTCAGTTTTAATATCCCTAAACCTAACATGTTGTTTTCTTAAAACACAAGGCTCTTATTACTAAATTTTGGAAGGCTTCCTAGAGTAGCTTGTGCTTTAGCTTATGTCTCTTTTGTTTTTTTCATAATATCTCAATTTTTAAAATGAGATTTTTTTCCCAGAATAGCAAATGCCTTATATTGTTGAAAACAGCAATGCCAGACAGCTCTCAAAAGGGTCTTTATAAATTCCCTCTACTACCTTGGCATGGTAGAATTTTCTATGTTGATACTAGTAATTACAGATTTTATTATTCATAATCATATGAACTGGGAAAAGTAATATGACTGTATATGTTTTGCCCTTCAGTAAATAGATGATTTTAATTTGTGTGTGTGTGATTTAGAACTGGGATAAAAATTGCATATAGTGTTTAATTAAGCACATTTTGGAAAAAAATAAACTCATAGAGGTTAAACTAAACACAATTGCAATGTGAAAATTAATTTTATACATATTTTTAACATTCTAGGAGCTAATGAATCCAGTTTTTCCTCAATTAAAGGAATTACCATGAGTTAATTTTTCTGTGTGACTCCTTAAAGGATAAACAAAAAAATAATTCTCACTAGAAAACTGTATTTGCATAATTACTGTAAAATGTTGATTGCATATGAAAAAGAGGAGCCAGAAATATTTCAAAATCTCATTTGAATTAGACCTGCAAATGTTCTGGTTCTGCATGACAAAGCCAACAGCCACAGCAGTGGAAATACTTACCTTGGAATGTCAACAATAGAAATAGCAGTTTTCAATATGAAAACAGAAGCACCAGAATAAAATACACATTGTCTGCAGATCTCACCTCCTGCTATCATTGTTAGGTAAAATAAAACATTTGTGAAAATAATTATAATTATCATTAATTAGAGTTATAATTATCAGTGGCCCACAAATAATGTCTAGTCCTTTATGTTAAATTTAGGTAAATACATGTATAACTCATGAAATAATTTGTATCGAGACATAGACCTTAAATCCTCAGTTTGATTAGTTTTGGCAATTGTAGAAACCTGTGTTACCACCACTCAAAGCAAGATTTAGAACAATTATTTTACCTTACAAAGTTGCCTCAAGACTATTTCTAGTCAATTCTCAACTTGAAATAAGCTCTCACTATAGATTCATTTTGGCTGTCTTTGTTATATAAATGGCATCATACTATATTATAATATGTACTTTTCTCTGCATCTGACCTTTTGCACTCCTGATGCATTTGAGATTCATCCACATTGTTTCATGTATTAGTACTTTGGTTTATTTTTTATTGATGAGTAGAATTCATTGCATCAAAAAACCAAAATTTGTTTATTCTTCCATTAAGGGACATTTGGATTGTTTGTAGCTTTGGTCTTACTTAAATCATCTCTCACATCTTTTGCATCTTTTGTAAGTTTCTACGTAATAAGTGTATGTGAAAGCCTGTGGTGTGCAAATTATTTTGTGTTAAAACTTACATTATTATTTTAATATACCTGGCCTAGCCTATGCCACAGGCCCTTTCCCATCACCCAAATGAATTTTTAAATATCTGACTCTCATCATTTGTTTGTTTGTTTGTTTGGTTGGTTGGTTTGTTGGTTGGTTGGTTTATCATTGATTTCCATTTGTTTTCTTAGTGATGATTTCACCATCATTTCATCTAGTCATCATATAAATTTCAAAATGCTTCTAGCTTTATTAATTTTTCAACCCCAAGTCACTACACTATTGGCATAGTCACATGGTTCAAGGTAATTTTGACGTAGGTCCAATAATATGGAGAGGAAGGCAGTTAGCCCAGTTTGTTATCTACATTGATTGAATTCACAGAAAAGTTGCTCTCCTCTTCAGATAATCTACATGTTTAGACAGATAAAGGATATGGCTAAAATGATGATTGTTTCAAGGATCAGGTAAATGCCTTTCTTCCTGTCTCAAGGAAGAAGTCATCTAAAAGGAAATGAGTATACCTGTCATTTACCTGAGCTACTGTTACAGTACTGTTCATGTTTCAGTATGCAGGGCATGTTAGGAATTTTTTACTCCTCATCTTCAGAACACAGCCAGAATCAACCTTTCTCATTGCTGCCAGCTGCTGGCTGAGCAGCTCTGCTTGCTAACTATTAGTAAAGCTGCTGAGTTCATTCCCTATTGTAATTTCCCCAATTTTTTTTTTTTGAGAAAGAACTTACTGATTAAATTAAATCATTGCTTGCCAAGAGGAAATTCTTAAGAATGTTGAACCAGTCACATTAAATGGTGTCCCCTTCAAAGGGAATTAATGTAAACCAAAGGGATTCTTGAAACTCTGCAAGACAGGTTTGTGTATCAATTAGGTTGTCTGATCATTAATACGTCCAAATACTAAATCGACACTTGTAATTGTCTTCTTGACAGAGATGATTGGAAGCTATAGTCTGTGTGCTCTTGAGTGGAGGGAAGCTGACACGGGTAAATAGGTGGGGTCATGTGTATGTGTGGAAGGAGGCTGAGAGACAGGTGTTTGAGAGCAGGGGTTCCCTCTAGGTGGCTTCAAAGCAGGCCTGCTGCCTCCAAAAGAGGGGCACCATGAGTAATGGGAGGACGGCTTAGCTGGAGAGAAAGCTGGGAGTGGAGTTTAGTGATTCTGAGACTCTCTTGATTTCTTACATCTGTGCTTCTTTGTTCGAACCCTCTGCTTGTCTAGGTATGTGTAAATTGTTGCCGTTTAAAATATGTCTGTGTCTCTGGGTACCCACTGGGTAATGTTTATCCACTGGTATGTATAGTTAATGACTTCAAATTAGGGAAGAAAATGAACAAACTTGTAACTTAATCTTCTATTTATACTTCTAAATTTTTGGCCAAAATATGCTAAATGAAAAAATGCCTCAATAAATAGTTCTTAAATCACATTTTGCATTTCTCACAAATGGAGGAGCTCATTTAGTATTATTTTGTTCTTTCACAGTACTAGAATAAAGTTATTCTGTTAGGAGATGATAGGTTTGTAATAAAATTCATTTTAATAGTAATATTTTATTATTTGTTATTTTGAAGCTGAAGGTTTTAACATGCAGTTATCTAGAGTTTTACCTTCTTTTCTTCCTATTTCATCGTTGTTTTTATTTGATTTAATTCACCAACCCTATTCTCTTTCCCATTAAAAGGCAAATAATCTGATGTGTTTAATGTAATTCCTTCATCCATATACTTATTTTTATCCAAATATGCATGTATTTTAAGTTTCATGAATGGCATCGTGTCATAGTTGAAATTTTGCATTTTATTCCTTGCTCCATACTTAATGGTGTTGTGTGTACAGTGCTACTCACTGCTGTGATTATGCCAGAATGTGCATTCACCATATTTTACACATCTGAATTCACAGTGATGGGGGCATAAATTACATCTGATAACTCTGCTATCACAATCGATGATTAATAATTTTATTCTTTCTCCTTGCAAATATGAATAAAGATTTCTCTGGACACATGAAAAGATGCATAGCATCACTGATAATTGACTACTGATTTATTTCGTTTGACTATGAGGTTTGTGTGTTGGCTTGAAAGTCATGGCAACCTACAGTCTGGGTAATGGAATATACATAAATCTTTACTGCTGCTCAACCATAGCTGGTATAAACTTTTTCATGAGAAATAACTTTGTTTTTCTAAACTGTGATAATAGTGAGGTTGTTTGTTGCTATAGCACAAAATTAGGAAAGCTGAGTTCACTCATGTTTTGTTCCCTTTGATTATTTTTCTTTGAAATGAATGCTACTTTTTGAGTTATAACAGTGCTACCTCCATTATTATTTTGTGCTTATATTTGCCTGAAACACCTATACAGTTTATCAGTTTACATATACGTATAGCATCAAGCATACAAAATTAGATTATTCATAATCCTGTGTGGCAGATTTATCATTTTTCATACCCTGCCCACATTTTAATTTATTTATTTAACTAACACATTTTTTACTTTTTAAAGTAAAATTTTTAGATTTAGAGAATAATTGCAAAGATAGTACAGAAAGTATCCATATATTCACAACTAGTTTCTCTGGTTACAAATACATTACTATGGTTCATTTGCTATAGTTAATGAACCATACTGATATGTTATTATTAGCCAAAGCCCATTCCTTATTCAGATACCCTTAGTTCTTAACCTAATGTCATTTTCCTGTTCCAGGCTCCCATCCAGGATACCATATTGTATGTAGTACCATATAGTAACCATATCTCCTTAGGCTCTTTTGGATTATGTTGATTTCAGTTTCCTTGTTTATGTTGACTTTGAAAGGTTTGATGAGTGTGGGCCAGGTATTCTGTGGAATGTCTCTCTGGTGGTATTTGTCTAATGTCTTTCTCATGATTAGAATATGGTACTGACTCGAGCATAAGATCACAGAGGTGAAGTATCCAACATCACATCATTTCAAGGGTGCTTATTATCAATATAACTTATCACTGTTGATGTTAAAATTGATCACCTGGCTGAGATAGAGTTTTTCAGACATCTCCACTGCAAAGTTACTCTTTTCTGCCCCACTTCCAGATTATACTCTTTGGAAAGAAGTGACTACGCACAGCCCACAAATAAAAAGTGGGAATTCATACTATACCTCCTTAAGACAGAGTAGCTACAAAAAGTATTTGGAATTTTGTAATGGAGATTTGTCTTTTCCCCTTCATTTTTTTACTTATTTAATTATTTATATTAGCATTGATCTATGAATAATTATTTTACACTTTAGGTTATAATCCATTGTACTTTTTTTTTGTTGCTCAAATTATGCCACCTTTGAGTTTTGGGATCTCAGTAAGCTGGCTCCTATGGACCTGTCTTTTTAGCATGCTCCCATCATTGAGAGTTTCTCCCTACCTTCCTTGCCACTTCCCCCCTTCCTTTCTTCCATCCCTTCCTTCCTCTTTTTCTCTCTTTTCTTCCTCCCTCCCTCCCTTCTTCCCTTCCTCCCATCCGTTCTCTGTGTGCTTCCTTGATTTCTGGCATTATAAGATGCTCTGACCTCATCCGCCACATTCCCTGCTCCAGTCCTACAGTTAGCCTTTCTGCAGTGAACTTCCTTTTATTGCGTAATGGTGTTAGATACACTATCTGGTTACTTGGTATGTGTCTTGCTTTTGGGGAGTTGTTTCTAGTTTGTAATAAAGTAGTTAAATAAATGCATATACTGACCTGCATGTATATATATATCTCTATAAATATTTTTATATGTAACCATCTATATCTATGTTAAGTTAAACATGTGTTCATAGTGATGTCTCTGACTTTAATCCATAATCAGTTGGATCATTTTATCTCTATAATTCTTTTTATTTTGACTTTTATATTACAGACTCCATTAATTTTCAGAGTTATTGAGGTCAGCATCATTGCCCTGACCCCCTTCAGTGAGATCTTTTCATACATTTGTAATATATTTAGGATGTTTTGTCACATTCTGCATTCTATTCTGGAATTCCCCAGGCCTCTTAAATGATGTGTTTTAAATTTTCATGCTTTAAAGTTTATTCTTTGTGCCATGAAGTTTAATGGGTCTTGACAAATGCATAGTGCCATGTATCCACTGTTACAGTAACATACAGTTGGGTCCTAAACACATTCGAAAGTGTCCCGATAAGAGAGAAGCAAAGGAAATTGGATGGCATAGAACAAGAAGGCAACATAACAAATGAAACAAGAGGCTGCACTGTTGATTTTGAAGACAGAAGAAAGGTCCAGGGCTAAGGAATAAAAATAACTTCTTTAAGGAGTACTCAGGTTCTTAATTTCAGTAGTGAATTTGTCTATTTCTTCATAGTTCTATCAGCTTTTGCCTCTTGTATTTTTGATGCTCTGTTAGGTTTATACACTTAAAAACTGTCATGTGTACTTGGTCACATTATATAATACTCCTCTTTATCTCTGATAATTTTTTTTACTGAGGTCTACTTGGCATGGTTTGTAATTAATACAGCTGTTCCACCTCTCTCTTGGCTATAGAAGCAGCTGTAATTGGAGAACTAAGGGTTACAAGATGATAGTGGGGTACTGCTTGTTATTTTGTTTTGCTGGACTAGGATTTCTTTCCTATATCCTCCTATTTTAAGGTTAATTTGTTTTCCTGCTTTTTCAGTTGATGCTAGAAACTATTTTCTAGTAAAATAAAATAATTATTGACTTAGTCAAAATTATATTCTTAGAAGTATAAATATTTTTCTTGTATCATTAAATTACATTATGGTAAAAAAAATGAGGGCCTTACCTTATACATTTAAAATACTTTACATAGTTTTAATTATGAAGTCAACATAACACGTATTTGTGGGTTTTTTAAGACTATTTTTTGGAGCAGTTTTAGGTTCACAACAAAATGGAAAGGAAGGTACAGGCATTTTCAGCGTGAACACTACCCTCACTAATGCATAGCCTCCCCTATTACCGACATTCCCCACCAAGATACTCTGTTACCAAGGATGAACCTACATTGAGACATCATAATCACCCCATACATAATCCGCATTAAGGTCCCTTCTTGGTTTGTACATCTTACGGGTTAGAACAAATGTGTAGAGACATGTGTCCAGCACTGTGACCTCACGGAGGGTACTTTCACTACCCTAAGCATCTTCTGTGCTCCATCTATTCATTCTCTGTCCTAAAAACTGTATTTATTGTTGCAGTAGTTTTGCTTTTCCAGAGTGTCACATAGTTGAAATTATATAGTACGTAGCTTTTAGGATGGGCTTTTTTCACTCAGTAATATGCTTTTAAGGTTCCTCCATGTCTTTTTATGGCTTGATAGCTCAGTTATTTTCAGCACTGAATAATCCATTGTCTGTGTCTGCCACAGTTTATTGATCCACTCAATACTGCAGATCTTCCAGGATCGGGCAATTATGAATAAATCTGCTGTAAACATTTGTGTGCAAATTTTTGCATGGACATGTTTCAGCTCCTCTAGGTAAATATCCAGGAATGTGTTTGCTAGATCATGTGTTAAAAGCATATTTAGTTTTGTAAGAAAGCAAACTGTCTTCCAAAACAGCTGCACCATTTTGCATTACCACTAGCAATGAATGAGAGTTTCTGTCCCATATCCTCACCAGTATTTGGTGTTGTTACTGTTCCAGATTTGGGGCATTTTAATAGACGTGTAGTGATACCTTGCTGTTGTTCTAACATGCATTTCCATAATGACATAGGATGTGGAGCATCTTTTTGTGAGCTTATTTGCCATCTGCACATGTTCTTGTGGTGACTGTTAAGGTCTTTGATCCACTTTTTAAATTGATGGTTAGTTTTCTTATTGTTGAGTCTCTTTGTATGTTTTGGATAGCAGTCCTTTATTAGACGTATCTTTTGCTAATATTTTCTCCCAGTCTGTTGCACAGTAGAGCACTGTAATTTTTACAAAGTCCAGATTATCCATTATTTCTTGGTGCATATCCAAAAAGACATAATTCTCCAGGTCATCCAAATTTTCTCCTATGTTATCCTCTAAGAGTTCTGTAGGTTTGTGTTTTACCTTTAGATATATATCTGTTTTGAGTTAAATTTTGTGACATGTGTGAGGTTTTTATTAGATTCATTATTTTGCATGCGTATGTCCATGTATTTCAGCACCAGTTGTTGAAGAGAATGTTTTTGCTCCCTTGTATTGCCTTTGCTCCTTTGTCAAAGATCAGTTGACCATATGTATGTGGGTCCATTCCTGGGCTCTCCTTCCATTCCATTGATCTGTTTGTCTATTATTTTACCAATATCACACCATCTTGCCATCTATAGCTTTATAATATGCCTTGAGGTCTGGTAGTGTCAGTCTTAAAACATTTTTCTTCTCATTCATTACTGTTTTGGTGACACTGGGTCTTTTGTCTCTCCATATAAACTTAAAATACAGTTTGTCAATATCCATAAAATTACTTGATGCATTTTTTATTGGGATTGCTTTGACTCTATAGATCAAATTGGGAAGAACTGACATCTTGAAAATATTGAGTCTTTCTATCCATGAGCATGAAATATTTATTCATTTATTTAGCTCTTCTTTTATTTTCTTCCCCTATTTCTAAAAAACAAAAATGGCAAAGTCACTTAATGCATTAATAATTAAAATTAGGCCTGTGAAAAATCTTTGTTTCATATCTAGTTTTAAAAAGAATTCCTGTGGTGTTTTTAAAATCATTCAACTTCAGAATTTTTCAGTTCCTTCTGAAAATATTTTTATTTTTTCTAGTTTTTCCCGTTTTTTCCTCTTCTTAATTTATCAAGAGTCTTTGACTAAGGATGAGTGGTAGGTTTTCTCTTCTGCTTTGTGTTTTTGTATCTGTGGAGTCATCACAATTATTTCTTATTCAATGAGACAATGCTATGAATTATATTTATGGATTATTTCAAATAAATTACACCATTAATGTGTACCAAATATAATCTAATGTAGTCATGGTGTATTTTACTTATTATTTGTGATTAGATTTGATTTGATAATATTCTCTTCAGAGATTTTGCATTTGTGTGAGTGAATGAACTAGGCATGTGATTTTCTTTGACTGTCTGTGTAGTTATGGTGTCAAGATATTTCTGTCATCAAACAATGGGTAATAAATATTCCCATATGCATCTTCTCATTTTCTAGAAAAGATAAGCATATTTGTGAATATTTTTTATTAAAAAGGCTTTGAATAATTGAGTATTTAATATTATATATTTATAATTTTCTATAAAAGTTTATCTACTGTCAAAATTTTTAGGATTTTTGGCATATAGCTGTAAAATTATTATAAAATCTTAAATATCAGTAGTTTTTCTGCCTTTTAATAATAAAATTATTAACTTTTACATTATTTTTAAAATCAGTTTTGCCTTCAGACATTTCTTGGAGAATCTTATGAGTCTTTCCATCCTGTTCAATGTATAAATTTTGTAACAAATTTTATAAGGCATCATTTTCAATTTATAGTAATTTAATTATTTGAAAATACCAATAAATTATAATCATCTATTACGGTGTTGTTATTGAAATATATGAGGTAAAATCTGCATTTATTTCTTTGTATGCAATCTAATTTCCTTTGAAAATTAGAAATTGTATTTTGCTATTTTATACTTAAATTTTGCTGATATGTGTTTGGATAAGAGTTTTTTCTTAACTCGCTTCTCTCATATTGAGTCAATCATTCACTCCAAGTTTTTTGTTTTTTAACCCTGGAAAATGTATTTCAATTATTATTTCAAATATTTTCTCTCTTTATTTTGGCCTTTCTGGGACTTTAGTTATTCACTTGATTGCCTGTCTATTTCTATCCTATTTCTTTAACCAAAATCTTTAGGACTATTGTACGCTGATATTTAGAATCTTGAGTTAGATACCAAAATTCTTCCATATCTCTTTAATGATATTTTATCTGAATTAAAAGAAAATGGCCTATCTGTTCCAATTAGGCTGCTTCATATGGTGTGTAATTTTCAGTTTTCTTCTTCATCCACAGCCATTATACTCTTAAAATATCTAGTTATTTTATTTTGCATTTCCCTGGAGATATCCTTCATCCTAATGGTAAAATGTGTCATTGGAGAACCTAATGCCCAGAACGTAATTTTTATCCCTTCTCATGAATTTAAAGGGACAGGAGGGAATAAAGTTTAGGAGAGAAAGCCACAACTGATCACCTCCAACCTATGCAGAGATTACGCAGGCAGCAAGCAGCCCTGTGGTGTGATTTCTCCTCTGGATTTCTGGATAGAGATCCCCTGGAGGGGAACCCCCAGCAGGCAAGCGGTCTGTTTCCATTAACTCCTCACTTCTACAGGACTTTGGTGCTGTCCAGATATTTCCATGTAAGGTGAATGATGCCAAATCCTATTTCAAAATGCTAGTGGGATTAATGGAGTGGCACTGATTCTCTTAATGCAAGATACGAAGCAGGACACAGCCATGAAGCTCCTCCCTTCCTCCTGTGTTTCCCGCTACTGCACCTGTGCCACAGATTCAGGCTTCTGCAACATTTCTACAATTTGAAACAGATTTCAGTCTGCTTGGAGTTTTGTCATTGTTTGTTTTAAATGTTTGTCATATGTCCCATTCTCTCTATTTCTATATAAAAAGGAAGACTGAAACTTGCTTTTTTTCTTTTTTATGTCATGATAGGCTCTGGAACTCTTAAAATTGGTTTCAACACTTTTTTTTTTTGTCTTATTAACAATTCTTAATATTTGAATTTACAAATATTAAAAGCTCCTTAATTTGTCAGTCATATATTGCTCTCACATCCATTTTCTAACAAATAAATAAATAAATGAAAACAAACAAACAAACAAGTAAATAAAAGTGAAGCCCTGTACTTTTGATTAGTTTTTGGTAACATCGTCTGCTAATAGCAGTACTAAAGCTGAATGGTGCCTTTTTTTTCTTTTTTTTTACCTACCTCATGGAGTACTGCTGATGACTATAGATATAAAGAGTTCAATCTCAAAGTAGACAGTAAACAGTCTTACAGCCAGTATATAGCTTTATACGAACATGATTGCAGAACAAAACTTCATTTAATATATTCCATTCAGACTAAAATATTATTATAACTAGTTTTTAGTGTACAATATTTTTTTATGTCAAAAATTTTTGGAGAGGGGAAGTAATTAGGTTTATTTATTTATTTATTTATTTATTTATTTAATGGAGGTACTGGGGACTGAACCAAGGACCTTGTGCATGCTAAGCATGCAGTCTACCACTGAGCTAAATCCTCCCCACTTAGTATACAATATTTAGAGATCTAAGAATTGTTGGTAGAGAAATGTCTTTGCAATCTTACATAAAAATCTGTCAAATTGTTTTATTTCCTGTGACATATTTTGATAAGCAAATTTTATCTTCACAAAAAACAAAATATGATTAACTTTGAAGAATACTAAAGAGGAAAGTGCAATCATTTATCTCTACAATTATATTTCTTGCTAATTACATAATAATTGCCTTCATTTGTCAATTTAAATCTTATCGAACTTAAGTGATATACATGAGGCCATATTTAGAGTGAGTTTTCATTTTAAGTATGTAAAATATGAATTTTCAGGAGATCTCATGAACATAAACATTTCTCTTATTATGTCTCAATTTTTCTACTGTTATAAGTTACATAGACCACTCATGTGTTTTGCAATTTTTTGACCTGCTTTGACTATATTTTCCTAATTCAAAATCTTCACAGTTGAATGACTATTGAAGATGAAGGTCTGAAGCAAAGTTTGAATTTGAGATAAGTAATTAGTTTGATTTTACACTTTCAAATAAAATCTGGCCCTTTGAATTTAGAAAACCAAACACTGAAATACACATTGAATCAAACAGTAAAACATCCTTATTACAGATTATGTAAAGTATAAGAAAAATATGCTATGGCAACATTGTTAAAATTTGGCAACATCTAGAAATTATTTTTTTCTTAAAATTGGGAGATATTTAAATTTTTATGATTAAAAATATTTAGATACAGATTAATAATTGTTGTTTATGATCATTATTACAGCTGAAAAAATACAATATTGTAGCTTAAACATAAATAAAACAAAGAAAATGTTAGCATCAAAGTCCATCCTAGGATGGAGTAAAGGATCTATTGGCAGCATAAACACTGGTGTAACTCTTACATGAGATTTATCAGAAACTAGGCAATGTATACAAAATAAAACATTTTCTGAAAAAGTTTAAGTGATTTCACAAATGTTTATTATGTCTTTGTATGTAGTACCTAATATATTATATGTCCTTCCAGTTAGACATAAACATTAGAACATTTGTGTAAAAGGATGTAAAAGCCACAAGTCAAAGGGAAATTGCCGACTGATTAATGTGTTTCCATGGTATTTCAATAGAGAGTGGACAAACTTAAATATGCACAGTGGCCCAGGTTACACATAGTAAGAAACTTTTGAATAATCATTAGTAACCACTAGCACAAAATACATTTTGTAGGTGTCACTTTTCGAATTAAATTTTAAAATTTTAAAGCCTAATTTCTTTGGCTACTTAAGATTTTGGAAATGCCACCTTGAATTAAAATTTGTATTTTACTCATTTCCTTATAAAAAGAGATAATAATTATATAGTAATTAGTAAGTACCAGGAAGAAAGAAGATGAAATAACCTTTGTTTTACTTTTATAAAAAGAACCACATGCGTCACATACATATTTAATGTGAGGCTCTGTTGTACTTCTTTAAAACAAATCACTTTAATTTTTAAGAACATCTGTTGGCCTTGAACAATAAAATCGTCGGCTATCTGGTTTTAAAACCTTGCAGACATCAGTTCTGAAATATTGGTTGTTCATTTGCCAACTGTGCAGTACTCACAGTTGTATACATTCAATGACACTGTATCTTTTCATTATAGAATTACCTTAATTAGAAGCTATGAGCCCAACTGAAATATCTTTACCATTTACCCCCATGTTGACCAGATTTGAAAGCTTATTTTTATGTCTCTTTGAAAATCTAAATTAACCAATTTGAAAATAAAATTAAATAGTATAAATTAATCTTCATTTTCTAAATGTCATTAAATCATTGTAACATGTAGAACCACAGAATATTATATATAATATATCCATAAATAATATCATAAATACCATAT
This sequence comes from Camelus ferus, assembly GCF_009834535.1. Lineage (NCBI taxonomy): Eukaryota > Metazoa > Chordata > Mammalia > Artiodactyla > Camelidae > Camelus > Camelus ferus. Next base: position 17,906,846 of record NC_045696.1, on the reverse strand, counting down.
TGTATATAAATACACAAATTACCTAGATATATATATTTCTGTATGCTAAATCCTTTTTCCAATAATATAAAGATGAGTATTTTAGCTATTGTTTTCATTGATACTAGGTGGATTTTGTTATATTAAATTGGAATTAAAAACAAATCATCAATAGTTTAATCAAAAGTAATTTTTCGGCCGGACGGAGAAGATGGCGGAGTAGAAGGACGCTCGCAGGTCACCCTCTCCCACAGATACACCAAGACCCACATCTACAGACCCACTCAGCCAACCAGAGCACCTGCGGAACTCCGACAGAACATCGCCCTCTTCAAAAGATAAAGACGCCAAAAATCTGGTAGGAGAAAAGGAAAAAAGAAAGAACAAAAGGCAAAGCAGCGCGGGATGGGTCCCGCAGGGAGGGAGCGGCAAAGGAGGACTGGCGCTCACTCGCTGGGTCTCCCCTCTCCAACTGAGAGGCCAGCGGGACGGAGGGGGAGCCTCCGAGGCTCGGATCTGTACAGAGCAGCCCTTGACTAACAGAACTAAGTTAAACAGGCACAGAGCATCCCCCCGACACCCAGCCTGAGACGCGGGCCGGCAGCAGCGGGCAGGGCCAGGCTGCACAAGCCGGGCGGAGGACGGAAGTGGCTGCACGGAGGCAGCCCCGGGGGAACGCAAGGGGCTGCGCGCCGTGGCTGTGGGTGCACAGGGCAGAACAACCTGGGCCCTCCATAAAACAGCAAGGTTGATGTGCTCTCGGGGGAAGGGTGCACACCCCCATCTCTGAAAACCCACGGAAAGTTTTCGGGGGAAGAGATGCGGGGCTCAGGCACAGCCGCCAACTCCTCCGCGCTGAGCACTCAGGCGGGAGCGGGGGCGAAACCTGCGTCTGCACCTAAGGGCTTAGCAACCTCAAAGGCCAGACTGAGACTGGCCTGCAGCCTGGGGCAGATAGGATCCGTCCATCCTGGTCCCTCAGAGAACTTGCACCACAAAGACAAACAAGGAGCTGGGTTCTGGCTCGGAGCAGGGACAGGACTGTCCCTCGGTCTTCCCCGAGCCCACCTGCGAAGCGCCGACCAGGGCAGAGCGCGCAGCCACACAGAGAGCAGAGCTACCTGCGGTGCAGGTAGAGGGAGAGCGGCCCCGCCCCCCCGCCTTTCGGGCAGGAACACAGCCCCTGACCGAGGTGCTGGGAGGGGGCACGACCCGTCCTCCTACCTGGCCAGTCTGCAACATCTGACTGCGGCATCCGGAGGGGCAGCGACCCGCCCGCCCACAGCAGAGAGCTGCACCTGACCCAGTGTTAGGAGGAGGCGCGATCTGCTTGCCGACAGGTGCTGGGAGCAGCACAGAAGAGGGCGCCAATGGAGGGCCTCTGAAAACAGCAAGCTGAGCTTCCAAAACAGGACGAAGACAGAAAGACTTCACATTAAAAGCACACAGACTCCAGGAGAACACCGACAAACCACCCCCCCCCCTTTTTTTTTTTAAATCTGTTTTTACCTGTTCTATTTTCTATTCCTCTCTTAATCTTTACTTTACTTCTTAATTCATTTCTATTTCTCTTGGGTTTTGATGTCCTGCTATTGATTAGACACAGGTTTCAAATACATCTATTCATCTCCCCCCCCACCTTTTTTTGTAAGGGTTTTAAAAGGACGTCTCAACCCGATTAATACTCTGCTTCAACTCACTCTTCTATTATTCATTATACACGGTTTTCAAACCCTCTTTCTCCCTTCTTTTAAAATTCTTTCTCTCTCTTATTTTTTTTTCTTTTTTTCCTAAGTTCTATTCCTAAATAGGCATCAGATAGATAAAATCCTTAAGGGCCAAAATAAACAACTGATACTCCATAAACCACAGTGCCAAAGAGGTACGAGCAAGATGAAGAAGCAGAAAAACCTTTCCCAATTAAAAGAACAAGAGAAATCCCCTGAAAGAAAGATCAACGAAATAGACATCGATAGCCTACTAGATCAAGATTTCAAAAAAGGAGTGATCAAATTGCTGAAGGAATTAAAAGAGATAGTGTTTAGAGATATAAAATATGTCAAAAATGAAATTGAAGCTATAAAGAAGAGCCAAGTAGAATGGGTAAACTCATTGACAGAGATGAGGAATGATCTAATAGCTGTGCAAAGCCGACTAGATAATGCAGAGGAACGAATTAGTGATCTAGAAGACAGGGCAATAGAAAGCACCCATTCAGAAGAACTACAAGAGAAGCAAATAAAAAATAATGAAAATAGCATAAGGGACCCATGGGATAATATAAAGTGTCCCAATCTTCGCATAATAGGGGTCCCAGAAGGAGAAGAAAGATCAAAGGGGATTGAAAAGGGTTTTGAAGAAATCATGACTGAAAACTTCCCAAACTTAAAGAAGGAATCAGATATCCAAGTACAGGAAGCTCAGAGGGTCCCAAACAGGAAGAACCCAAATAGACCCACACCAAGACATATCATAATCAAGATGGCCAGAGTCAAGGATAAAGAAATGATTCTAAAGGCAGCAAGAGAAAAGCAAAGAGTAAGTTACAAGGGAACCCCCATAAGGCTCTCAGCTGATTTCTCTACACAAACACTACAGGCCAGAAGGGAGTGGCAAGATATATTCAAAGCCCTGAATGAAAAAAAGATGCAGCCTAGGATCCTTTATCCAGCAAGGCTATCCTTGAGGATAGAAGGAGAAATAAAGAGTTTCACAGACAAGAAAAAGCTGCAGGAGTTTAGCAACACTAAACCCATGCTAAAAGAAATATTGAAAGGGCTATTCTAAATAGAAAAGCAGCAGGATGCTACAGAAATGAGAAACACACAACTGGAAAGGTGATAACTCATGAATTACAAATAAAGTAAACATGAAATTATAAAAGAAGACATACAAATCACTGAGAGTGGGAGAGGGAGGCAGGGAAATATAGAATATTTTTTTCTTTCTTTTTTAAATTTTTTTAACAGTAGGATGGGTTTGAGATGATGTTACTATCAGTTTAATAAAAACAGTTATAGTAATGGGTTGATAGATTTACAAAAAAGGGTAACCACAAGCCAAAAATTTACAAAGGAGTCACAAAAACTAAATAAAATCCATGATAATACAAAGGAAAATTACCAAACCACAAAAGGAAGAAGAAAGGAACAAAGAGGATATACCAATTCAACTGCAAAGATAAGTTCAAAATGGCAATAAACACACATCTATCATTAATTACTGTAAATGTTAATGGACTAAATGCTCCAGTCAAAAGACACAGAGTGGCAGACTGGATAATAAAGCAAGAACCTTCAATATGCTGCATACAAGAGACCCACTTTAGGGAGAAGGACACATATAGATTGAGAGTGAAAGGATGGAAAAGGATATTCCATGCAAATGGAAAAGCCAAAAAAGCAGGTGTTGCAGTACTGATTTCAGACAAAACAGACTTTAAAACAAAGGCCATAAAGAAAGATAAAGAAGGACATTTTATAATGATTAAAGGAGTGATACAAGATGAGGATATTACACTCATTAATATATATGCACCCAATATAGGAGCACCTAAGTACATACAAGAACTACTAACAGAGATAAAGGGGGATATTGATGGGAATACAATCATAGTTGGAGATTTTAACACTGCATTAACATCACGAGACAGATCTTCCAGACAGAAAATAAACAAGGCAACAGAGAAATTAAATACTACAATAGAAAAACTAGATTTGGTGGATATTTTCAGAGCATTACACCCCCAAAAAATAGGATATACATTCTTTTCAAGTGCACATGGAACATTTTCCAGGATCGATCGTGTACTTGGGCACAAAAGAAACCTCAACAATTTTAAGAAGATAGAAATTATCTCAAGCATCTTTACTGACCACAATGCCATGAAACTGGAAATCAACAACAGAGAAACAAAGGAGAAAAAAAGGAAAGCATGGAGATTAAACAATATGTTATTGAAAAAACAATGGATCAATGAGGAAATCAAAGCTGAAATTAAAAAATACCTTGAGACAAATGATAATGAAAGCACAACCACTCAAAACCTATGGGACACAGCAAAGGCAGTGCTAGAGGGAAGTTTATAGCGATACAGGCCTTCCTCAAAAAAGAAGAACAATCTCAAATAAACAATTTAACCCACCACCTGAATGAATTAGAAAAAGAAGAACAAAAAGCCCCAAAAAGCAGCAGAAGGAAGGAAATAATAAAGATCAGAGAGGAATTAAATACAATAGAGATTAACAAGACCATAGAAAAAATCAACCAAACCAAAAGCTGGTTTTTTGAAAAAGTAAATAAAATCGACAAACCTCTGGCCAAACTCACAAAGAAGAAAAAAGAGAGAGCACAAATTAGCAAAATAAGAGAGGAAAATGCAGAAATTACAACAAACAAAATAGAAATACAGAATATCATACGAGAATATTATGAAAAACTATATGGAACCAAACTGGATAACCCAGAGGAGATGGACAAGTTTCTGGAAACATACGGTCCACCAAAACTGAATCAAGAAGAATCTGAACACTTGAACAATCCGATCACTAGAAAGGAAATAGAAATAGCAATTAAAAACCTCCCTACGAATAAAAGTCCAGGACCAGACGGCTTCACCGGGGAATTCTACCAAACATACAAAGAAGAACTCGTACCAGTCCTTCTCAAACTCTTCCAGACAATTGAAAAGGAGGGAATACTCCCAAACTCATTCTATGAAGCCACCATCACCCTGATACCAAAACCAGGCAAAGACACTACAAAAAAAGAGAATTATAGGCCAATACCACTGATGAACATAGACGCCAAAATCCTCACCAAAATTTTAGCAAATAGAATCCAACAACACATAAAAAAGATTATACATCATGACCAAGTGGGGTTCATCCCAGGGACACAAGGCTGGTTCAACATATGCAAATCAATCAGTGTAATTCATCACATCAACAAGAGAAAGGACAAAAACCACATGATCATCTCAATCGATGCAGAAAAAGCATTTGATAAAATTCAACACCCATTTATGATAAAAGCTCTCGCCAAAGTGGGTATAGAGGGAACATATCTCAACATAATAAAAGCTATATATGACAAACCTACAGCCAGCATAGTACTCAACGGTGAAAAACTCAAAAGCTTCCCACTAAAATCTGGGACAAGACAAGGATGCCCACTATCACCACTCCTATTCAACATAGTCCTGGAAGTCCTACCCACAGCAGTCAGGCAAAAGAAAGAAATAAAAGGGATCCAAATTGGAAAAGAAGAGGTAAAAGTGTCATTATATGCTGATGACATGTTACTATATGTAGAAAACCCTAAAAGGTCCACACAAAAGCTACTAGAGCTGATTGAAGAATTCAGCAAGGTAGCAGGTTACAAAATTAACGTTGAAAAATCAGTTGCATTTCTTTACACTAACGATAAATCAACAGAAGAAGAAAGTAAAGAAACAATCCCCTTTAAAATAGCACCCAAATAATAAAATATCTGGGAATAAATCTAACCAAGGAGGTGAAAGAATTATACACAGAAAACTATAAACCATTGATGAAGGAAATTAAAGAAGACTTTAAAAAATGGAAAGATATTCCACGCTCTTGGATTGGAAGAATCAATATTGTTAAAATGGTCACACTGCCCAAGGCAATCTACAGATTTAATGTAATCCCTATCCAATTACCCAGGACATATTTCACAGAACTAGAAAAAATCATAATAAAATGCATATGGAACCATCAAAGACCTAGAATTGCCAAAGCTTTACTGAAGAGAAAGAAAGAGGCTGGAGGAATAACTCTCCCAGACTTCAGACAATACTATAGAGCTACAGTCATCAAGACAGCATGGTATTGGTACCAAAACAGACATATAGACCAATGGAACAGAATAGAGAGCCCAGAAATGAACCCACAAACTTTTGGTCAACTCATCTTCGACAAAGGAGGCAAGAATATACAATGGAATAAAGACAGTCTCTTCAGCAAATGGTGTTGGGAAAACTGGACAGCAGCATGTAAAACAATGAAGCTAGAACACTCCCTTACACCATATACAAAAATCAACTCAAAATGGATTAAAGACTTAAACATAAGACAAGATACAATAAACCTCCTAGAGGAAAACATAGGCAAAACATTATCTGACATACATCTCAAAAATTTTCTCCTAGAAGAAATAAAAGCAAGAATAAACAAATGGGACCTAATGAAACTTACAAGCTTCTGCACAACAAAGGAAACCTGAAATAAAACAAGAAGAAAACCTACGGAATGGGAGAAAATTTTTGCAAGTGAAACCGACAAAGGCTTGATCTCCAGAATATATAAGCAGCTTATACGACTCAATAAGAAAAAAATAAACAACCCAATCCAAAATGGGCAGAAGACCTAAACAAGCAATTCTCCAAGGAAGACATACAAATGATCAAAAAGCACATGAAAAAATGCTCAATATCACTAATTATCAGAGAAATGCAAATCAAAACTACAATGAGGTATCACCTCACACCAGTCAGAATGGCCGTCATTCAAAAATCCACAAATGACAAATGCTGGAGAGGCTGTGGAGAAAGGGGAACCCTCCTACACTGCTGGTGGGAATGCAGTTTGGTGCAGCCACTATGGAAAACAGTGTGGAGATTCCTCAAAAGACTAGGAATAGACTTACCATATGACCCAGGAATCCCACTCCTGGGCTTGTATCCAGAAGGAAATCTACTTCAGGATGACACCTGCACCCCAGTGTTCATAGCAGCACTATTTACAATAGCCAAAACATGGAAACAGCCTAAATGTCCATCAACAGGTGACCGGATAAAGAAGAGGTGGTATATTTATACAATGGAATACTACTCAGCCATAAAAACCGACAACATAATGCCATTTGCAGCAACATGGATGCTCCTGGAGGATGTCATTCTAAGTGAAGTAAGCCAGAAAGAGAAAGAAAAATACCATATGAGATCGCTCATATGTGGAATCTAAAAAACAAAAACAAAAACAAACAAACAAACAAAAACAAAGCGTAAATACAGGACAGAAATAGACTCACAGACAGAGAATACAGACTTGTGGTTACCAGGGGGGTGGAGGGTGGGAAGGGATAGACTGGGATTTCAAAATTGTAGAATAGACTATACTGTATAGCACAGGGAAATATACACAAAATGTTATGATAACTCACAGAGAAAAAAATGTGACAATGAGTGTGTATAAGTCCATGAATAACTGAAAAATTGTGCTGAACACTGGAATTTGACACAACATTGTAAAATGATTATAAATCAATAAAAAATGTTGAAAAAAAGTAATTTTTCTATGTCTTCATATATTAAACTATCCGTTCCAATTTAGACTAGAAAGTATATAGTATTTTTTAATATTATTATTATTAATGTTTAAGGTAAACTAACATTTTGGTAGAAGGACTTTGAAACAAAACATACGAACACAGTACTAATTTTTGAAAGTGTATACATTACTTATATGTTATAAGAAATATATTTTAATAAATATATTCAGAATTTTAATGGGAACTCTAGTGAGTTTAATGAATTTTATGAATCCTTTAAAAATGATTGGAATTTGACAATCTGTAGTAAAATATGATATGCTTAAAATGATTAATATCAAAAGGAGCTGGCTACAGAAAAATGACAAGGTCATTGGGCATCATTCATTTTCAAATATTTGATTTCAGCTGAATGGATGGATATGTCACTTTTGATTCTAATCATGAAGTCCACCTGTCAAGGAAATATTTTTCAATACAGTATTTTGAATGAGGCTGGGCACAGAGCTTCCTCCTTGATTCTTCCTTCTCAGTAATGTATAGGGAGAATGGGTAGCTTGCTATTGTCTTCCCACGCTGGATAGCTGAAGAGTCCAAATTCCTATCACTGGATGAAAGAGATAAACCTAAAGGTACTGTATAGCAGAGATTGACTGCCCCATGATTAGTAATACAGAAGCTACCTTATAAATATGAATATATATATATCCCCACACCATCTTGTATAGTAAATAATCTTTGAAAACTTACAGGAATGGTGTAACTCTATGAAAAATTTTATATGTGTATGTATGGAGATGAAAGGCAATATGCTTTTTTACCTTAATTCCATTCAGTCCATGTTTAGTCACTGTCCTAAAAGTGTGTGGTATGCTAGGCTCCGGAAAGCACATGGATGAAGAAGATACAACCCTGATTTGAGTAACTTAAGAGTCCAAAAATGGAAATAAGACCTGTGTTAATACAGAGAAAAAAAGTAACCAAGTCACTAGACTATGTGGTTTTCATTGTGCTGATTTCGTAACAGGATCTTCCTAGATTATCTCTGTAGTTACTTTTTAACGTTTACGTTTTATGGTATCATGGTCATAGAAGCCGGAAAACTGTTTTATTAATCCTGCAAGACTTAGAAAAAGTAATAATTTCTTGTTCATTTTATGTGGCAAACATAAATATCAATCCCCAAAGCTGAAAAAAGTGAACAACAGCAAACAACAAAAAATTGTAGACCAATTTACGTATGCCAACAGTCATAAAGACTCTTAATAAAATAATGATAAATGAAAATATATAATATACAGGCATAGTCCAGACGTACCTTGGAGCTAACGCAGTCGGTTCCAGACCACCGCAATAAAGTGAATGTTGCAATAAAGTGAGTCATAGACATTTTTTGGTTCCCTAGTGGATATAATATAAGTTATGTTTACGCGAACTGTAGTCTACTAAGTGTGCAACAGCATTAGGCTTAAAGAAACAGTGTACATATCTCACTTAAAAATACTTTATTGCCAAAAAGTACTAGTCATCATCTGAGCCTTCAGTAAGTCATCATTTTTTTGCTGGTGGAGGGTTTTGCCTCTTTGTTGATGGCTGCTGACTGATCAGGGTGGTGGTTGCTGAAGGTTGGGGTGGTTGTGACAATTTCTTAAAATAAGACAGCAGTGAACTGTGCCACATCAACTGACTCTTTCTTTCACAAATGATTTCTCTGTAGCATACACTGCTGTTTGATAGCATTTTACCCACAGTGGGATTTCTTTCAAAATTAGAGTCAATTGTCTTAAACTCTCCCTTAAAATTATTTTTCTTTCTCTAAGGTTGGTAGTAACGTTCTAATTTTAGTGATTTGAACCTTTTCCTTTTTGTCTTGATCAGTCTGGCTCAAACATGCCAGTGTTATTGCTCTTTACAAAGAAACATTTTTGTTTTTGTTGAATTTCTCTATTTTAATTTTATTATTATCTATTTCATAATTTTTGTGCTTATTTTTTATTAATTTTCCTTTGACATAGTTTGCTCTACTTTTTCTAGTGTCTTAAGGTGGCAGGGTATGTTATGGAGTTGAGATCTTTTTAAACATAGTCATTTTCAGCGAGAAGGTACTTCTTAATGCATAATTCATGGTAAGATGGCTCAGGGCTCTTTTCAGTACTTCTACCACAGGACTTCTGCTTTTATATGACTTACAAATTGACATAGAAACAAGATAGGCTGTGTGTGTGTGTGTGTGTGTGTGTGTGTGTGTGAAGGATTTCAAACCAAATCCACAGAAAAAAATCTTAACAGAGAACGTTCACTGAAGCAGAAGACATATAAAAATAACAATAAATTGGAACTTAGTGAATCATAATGCCACATAAAATGTGCAAATGGTGCCAGATATTCTTTTACCTGTTTCAAATTTTGTCTCTGACACTTGACGGTAACTTTTAATGCAACTTAAAATTATTGGAGACGCTTATGTAGCAACCCATGATTTTAAAACACACAAAGAAACAAATAATAGCTGCGAAATTCATGTTTCAAGAATATATCAAGTATGCACTACGCTTAGAACACAGTTTTATACATTTCTCCATCTTGTAAATTTCTTTTAACCTAATGTAATATAAAATAATATCCTAGACTCTGCTTTTTAGTGACATATACTTCAGTGAGATTTGTGTACTTGCAGAGTGAGCTGGTAGAGAAAGGAAAAAAAAGCAGATACACTCTGATGGTCATTTAGCTGCCTGTCAGTTGTAAAACTACATCAAGAAAAAATGTCAGAGAAAATCTGTCTAGCCTAGCTAAACATAATGCTTTATGCTCCTAATTCTAGTGGTAAATATTCCATCTGGAAAATTTGGAAAACCTAAAAAATTTAAGAAAGAAAATAAAGATTAATTATAATGTTTTGGTCAACAATAAATGATAACTTTTCTCAGACATCTACCTCTTTATTTCTAAATTGGCATTATACAGCCATAAGATGTTTTAAAACATATGTTATTCACAGAAACATGCATTATGAAATAATTAAAAAATTTCTAGTAGTACAAAAAAAAAAAAAACGTAATTCATGATGGAGGAGGTCTTCCTTCTATACTGTTGTTCTCGCCATAATGAATGTCAACATCCCTGGTGCAGGGGAAGAAAATCCTCCCTCTGCACCTCAGGGTATGTTTTTAAATTAAAAGAAAAGTAATCCCCATGAAAGAAGTGGGTGCCGCAACATTATACTTAACTTGAATCTAATATAGGTATGTTATTTTATTTAAGTGTCTATTAGAGCAAGGAAATTAACAGTTACTTACATTATAGTTGACACAGTTTTTAATTCATGGGTGTGCTTTCCATTTGTTTATTAAGTAACATTTCCAAGCAAGGTTTCCTAACACCAATGTTTTTCATTAATAATTTTTGTTGGAATAGTCACGGAGCAAGGTCAGATAAAAGTACATATAATTAAGGATGAATAATCATTTCTCAAGCATAATAAAAAGGTTCAGTGAGCCAGTGTTTAAAAGGATTTTATGAAAAAGAGGAGGGGGAGAAATCACTAAATATATCAGTATGTATAATCCATGTAGGGAGGAAACCATGAAGGATAATGACTTCCAGGGCTGGCATGTATTGGTTCTTAGGCTGTGCACTGTACAACCTAAGACCAATTTTATAATTTGGCTTTCTTTTCCTGTCCTATCTCATGAGGTTTGGGTCCCACTGCTATTCATTAATTTTCAATTCCACTGAAACAAGCCATGTTTTTTCAACTAGGTTCCATTCCATATCATGGAAGAAAAAAAGGGATGATTTTTTTTTTGTCTTGGTACAATGTTTATATCATCAGGAATCATAGTAATAGGGCAATTGCATTATGCTATATAATGATATTATTTGTCAGCACTTGAAAGAGATACATGACTAATGATGAAAGGCTTTTAAATAATGAGAAACTGATAGCACAATCATTAGATCAAATTTTGTTAAAACTATCAGATGAATAACTTAATTTAGACCTCACCCTTTTCTCCAAAAATAGCCTGAATTAATAAAATATCACATGTACATTCAGCATGTTCCAGGGGAGGTCTATGCAGCACCAGGAAGAAGAGATAATTATGCATCAATATTTCAGGATTAAAAAAAATAATTTTGATTTCTGCTTTCCAGTACAGAAGTAAGTCACTTAAAAGTTGACATTTTATCCTAACAACAACTAAAAAAGCTAAATAAACTGAAAAATCAACAACTCTTTAGAGCATCAGAGAAATGAAATCAAGGACAAACCACTTCTCCAAAAATCGGAGGGACAGATAAATCTACCCAGAGAATCCAATTTACCAGAGCAGAAACGCGCAAACAATAACCTCCTTAGGCATCGGGAGCATAGCAGGAAAACTTGAACAGTTATTGACAAATTGGGGGCTCAATGTGGACAAGCCCAGGGAACAGCAACTTCAAGGGAACTCAGTAACTGGGAAGTTTTACCTCCAGGAGCTCTATCTGGTTCTCACAGTGACTATCAGAGAAAAATCTCTTTGTGCTTCTGGCAGGGAGTGGGCAAATAAACACTTTGAGTAAGGCCAGTGTTCTATTCTGCTTATGAGACTTGGAGATACTGTCTTCCCAGAACTTAACTTACTTGGATTTTATCAGAGCCTAACTGACCTAGGAAACGGGAAATAGCCAAATCTAGTCCATTCTAGCCAGCCTGTACCACCTACGGGAGTGAAAGAAGGAAAAAAAAAAGCCAAAAAGTATTTGTGACGTTCATAGCCTAACAACATAGGCTCAATAAAGACTGAGATCTATTCATAGAACTATGAATTGTTCCCCCGTCCCCAACGCATTATCACAGCAATACAGATTAAGCTCAACCCCAATCCAAATTCCAGCAAGTTACTATTTTACTAAGATTTCATTTTTTTAGAACAGTTTTGAGTCACAGCAAAATTCAGGGAAAAATGCAGATACTTCCGATGTATCAACTGTCTCCACACATTCATAGCCTCCCCATTGTCAACATCACCCACCAGAGTGCTACAATTGTTAAAACTGATAAGCCTACATTGACATACTATAATCAAAGTCCCCACTTCATTTTAGGATTTATTCTTGGTGTTGTGTATTCTACATGTTTAGACAAACTTATAATGATATGTATCCATTATTATGGTATCATACAAAGTTATTTACACTGCCCTGAAAATCCCCAGGGCTCTGCCTATTTAATCCTCCCCCAACATCACCTAAGAACCACTAATCTTTTTACTGTCTCCATAGTGTTACCTTTTTCTGAATGTCACATAATTGGAACCACACATAATGTGTAGCCTTTACAGATTGTCTTCTTTCATTTACTAATATGAATTTAAGTTTCTTCCATGTCTTTTCATTGTTTGATAGCTCATTTCTGTATAGCACTTAATAATATTCTATTGTCTGGATGTCCCACAGTTTATATATCCGTTCATTCACCTATTGAAGAACATGTTAGCTGCTTCTAAGTTTTGACAATTTTTTAATATAGCTGCTATAAACATCTATGTACAGGTTTTTCTGTAGACATAAGTTCTCAATTTCTTTGGTAAATGCCAAGGAATATGATGGCTAGATCTTATGGTAAGAGCATGTTTAGTTTTGTAAGAAAAGTTTTCTTTTAAGTTATGGAGAGACAAAGGCCCAGAACAGCCAACACAAAATTGAAAGAGAAGAACAAAGTTGGACTGGCACTACTCTACTTCAAGTATTATTATAAACATGCAATAATCAAGACAGTGTATTGGCAAAAGAAAATGTAAAGAGATCAATGAAACAAAATGGAAAATCCAGAAATAGTTCCACATTGAATTAGTCAACTCCTCTTTGACAAAGGGTCAAAGGCAATAAATTGGATAGAAGATCATATGTTCTACAAATGGTACTGGAATGATTGACCATCCCCATGCAAAAAAAAAAATGAATCAAGACATGGACTGTATGTCCTTCACAAAAATTAACTCACAATGGATCATAGACCTAAATGTAAATCACAAAAGTGTAAAACTCATAAATGATAACATAGAAGAAAATCTACATGACCTAGGGTTGGTGATCACACTTCAAATATGACTCTATATGTGAAATAACTGATGAGCTTAACTTGGCTAAAAATAAACACTTGTACTCTGCTAAAGACAATGCCAATGAATGAGAATGTAAGTCATAGATGAGAAAGTACTTGCAAAAGATACATCTGATATGGGACTATTACACAAATATATAGATAATCATAATTCAAGAGTAAGAAAATGAACAACCCAATTGAAAAGTGGGCCAAGGACCTTACAATACACTTCATCAAAGAAAATATACAAATGGCAAATAGGTCTCGGAAAAGTTGCTCAAAATCATAAGTCATTAGGGAATTGAAAGTTAAAATAACGATGAGATACCACTACACAGCTGTTAGAATTGTCAAAATCCCAATCACTGGCAATTTCTGGCAAGGATATGGAGCAACAAGAACTCTCATTCATTCACTGCTGATGAGAATGTCAAATAGCACAGTCACTTTGGAAGATATTTCGGTGGCATCTTACAAAAATGAACATACTCTTACCATACGATGTGGCAATCACATTCCTTAGTGTTTATCCAAGTGAGTTGGAAACATACGTTTACACAGAAACTTGCACATAGATGTTTATCTGCAGCTTTATTCATATTTGCCAAAACTTGGAAGCAACTAAGATGCCCTTCAATAGGTGAATTAATGGATAAATAAACTTTAGTGCATTCAGACAATGGAATGTTAGTGCTAAAAAGAAATGAGCTCTCAAGCCATAAAGACATGGAGGAAACAAATCCATATTACTAAGTGAAAAAAGCCAGTCTGAAAAGGCTACATACAGTTTGAGTCTAACTATATGACATTATGGAAAAGTATGGAGATGGTAAAGGATCAGTGGTAACCAGGCATTAAGGAACCCTGATGTAAACTGTGGACTTTAGGTGATTATAATGTGTTAATGTAGGCTTATCAGTTGTAACAAATGTACCACTTTGGTGCAGGATGTGATAGTGGAGGAGGCTGAACATCTGCCTGGGGGCTGAGGGAATATGGGAACTCTGTTAACGTCTGCTCAATTTTTCTGTGAACCTAAAACTTCTCTAAACAATAAAATATATTCATAAAAACAATCTGTGCCAGCACCATAAATATAGTAATTTAAAGAATGAAAGTGTATTATTTATAATACACTGGAATTGTCACTGGAATTTGTCACTGGAATTTTCCTAGATTTGGGCTAATGACTGATGCCTACGTCATGATTTATTTTGGTTTTGTCCTGTGAGAACCCGTAGATATTAACAGAAGAGTCTTGTGGGAAGGGAGGAATATCAGGAACTAAATTACTTCAATTCATTCTTGACATTCCTCATTTCAACCTGGCAACACGCCAGCTCTCTCCATCATTCTGAGCCACTTGGTGGCAGTCAGGACTCTTCCACTCACGTAGACCCTGTAAGAAGGAAAGTAAGAGACATTTCCTAATGCCTGTGTATTTGCATCCTGTGTATTCAGAGTCATCAAATTTAAGTATGACTATTTTTTAAACTGCAGATACCTAGTTTGAACAGTGTTTGGAGGATAGCTTTATAAAGGTGAGAGTATTTATGTGGAGGTCATCTCTAGAGCAGACTAACTTTAAAATTTTTTTTAGTAATAATACCAAATCAACACTGGAGAAATACCCTAAGCACTGGAGGCACTTTAACTCAATTATCTGTATGAATCTATCCAATACATTTTCCGTCATCATAGCTGTTGTATTTAGCATTTCTATTCTTCAATGTCACTTCTCATTAGTGCACTGGTTCTGTTACTGTCATTTGATGACTTCTCCATTGTCATTTTACTTCATTAACTGATTATTTTCTAATTGCTATTTTATGCCACTGTTTGATTCATCAGCTTTTAATGTTCCACTTAATTGACTTCTTTGTCTAAATGATGTGAGAGAAAATGTGGCTGAATTAATCTTTTAGCTTCTGATGTCTGATATAGTGAGAGCTAATTTTGATTGTTCCATTTTCTAGATAGCAAAATTAAGGAAATGTATCTACAGTCTATTCAAACATCTTTCATTAAAAATATTCTTACATCTTGGGAGGTGGGTATAGCTCAGTGGTAGAATATGTGCTTAGTATGCACAGTCCTCAGTTCAATCCCCATTACCTCCATTAAAAATTAAAAATTTTTTTTCTTCTCTTTGCCTTGTCCAATTTTTTTAAAGGTCAAATAGCTTTAAACACACCTAAATGTACAGTACATTCTTTTCTGATTTTAAAATTTATATTGTCTTTATTTTTTCTAAAATATTTCCCTCGACAGGATTTTAAATCATAACTTAAATTGTGTTTTATATAATTTAGTAAAAAATTTAAATTAGAAAACCGTGGGTCAAAGAAATTGGTGATTAAAGAAAGATTGTGTTAGGGCCTTTATCAACCAACTTAGGGCTTACCAAGTAGTAATTTTAAGGAAGATTAAATAATAACCATACAAATTCTAAAGTTTAGTTTATTTTCCTGTTTAACATTTTCTTATTACAGTTCACACTGAGGAGAAATTTAATGTGGCAAATAAGTGATAAAATTGAAATTCAAAGCAAGTTGTGCCAAACACAAATGTCTGAGTTCTACGTACTCTTAGATAATGAATGCGTGGGGTCAGAAATCAGGTGGTATGCACGGTGTTGGTAAAAGAGAAAGGCTGTTACTCTTCACTCCTTTGTGGTCATCTCTTATACCCTTATTGGCAAAGCCCTAGGAGATTCCAAAGCTTTTTCTTTGCAAAACATGAAACAGGGACTCCAAGTCAAAGCTGGGAGCTCAGTGCATTGGGTACTAACTCAGGCATATCAGGCACACCTTGTCTTGGGTTCTCATCACTTCCTCAGAAGACTACACGGCTCCAATTACCATATGATCCACAAAACTGTCTCACCTTGGGGGAATTTTTCATGTCTTACCTCTTAACCTCAGAAGCTTTCCCTCCTTCTTCTTGCTGTTGAGCACATGTCTGCAATTAGCTCAGACTTCTAAATGCCTGAGGCGAACTGTCAGAGAAAAGAGAATGATGGATAATTTGATTCAGTTTAAGCTGAAGAGAGGAAAATACTATAATAAATTCTAATTATTTAATAAATGATTCTCTCATTTAAGAAAACAAGTAATTGCCATACAGTGTTATACATGCTATAGTGGATAATTGTACAGTGAGCACAGAAATCTTGAGATCAGTTTATTTGGGGAGAGGACATCATGACGTTTAGGCTAGAATTTTTTATTAAGACAATCTTACAGTAGTTTAAGTTTCACCGGATAATTGAGGGAAGGTACAGAAATTTCTCTTATATTCCCAGCCCTCACACATACATATCCTCCCCGAAACTCGATTTTTAAGAATGAGTAGTAATATATTTAGGCAAAAAATGAGAAGCAGTGCTCCTGAAAAAAAAAAAGCCTGTGGCAGACATGTCAGTAGGACCCGTGGCACATTGCACAGGTTCTTGTTAGCAAAGCCAAAGAAATCTGAAGATTAGCAGTAGGAAGGTGGCTAAGAAATTGACAGCAGCCACAGGGTCATGAATGATCCTACCATGCATAGATATTAAGAATCATATTTGAGCATTATTTCCTCCCAATATGTAAAAATATTTAGAATGCTTTTGATAATTATGAGCAGTTCATTTTTTTTTTCAATTTAGGGACTCCGAGATGGCTGATATTCAGGAAGTACATGCTAGGAATGATGCTATGCAAATTCAGGTATTCCAGTGTTGGATAACGCAGCCCCTAACCTCAGAACACACAATCCAATAAATTGAAAGAGAAGAGATGAGGAAATAATTCAATATAGCATGGATCAGAATATAACTTAGTCATGATTTTCAGACTAACTTTTGGAAACAAATGTTTTAGGATATTTTTGTTTGTTTGCTTGTTTTTTCCTATGCCAAGTTGATCATAGCCCTTAAGGTCTAAGACTTTAAAAGAATATAAAGAAATTAGAACCCTAAGTAGAAAAGAGGGGATTTTAAAGGAGACAGTCATTATTTAGATGTTTTTCAGAGAAAAACTTAACATCTCTTCAAGAAACATTTTCCTGTTGCATAGCTAGTTAAAGAAGTGATAAGAGAGCACTACAGAATTGCCCTGAATATCCTTTCTCATATAGCAGAATCAAGTTTTCTTCTACCATGAATTATTCAGGAAATAAAATCAGGCTCATTGCCATCACTTAGAGCAATGAGAAATAGCAACTTAGTCACACAGATGGTTCAGTAACCTTCCTAATAAAGGTCATCTTCCAATTCTGGATCCTTTTTTGGACCAACTCAACAAGAAAAAAAAAAAATTCACCCGGACAGTAAAATTCAAATAAAGAATTTTGTTAGGTCCTTCAGAATATCTTTCAGGTTTAAGCCCAGACTGTCCTACTCACTACTGCCACTCTGACGGAGGCCTCCATTGCCTCACATATTGATTATTGAAACAGAGTTCCAGGTTTTGCTTCAATGACTGGCCCTCCACACCACAAAATACCTTTCAAAGTAGATTTAGGCTAATATTCCTTAAACATCATACTGAAAACATCATTTGCTTATGTTCAAGAACCAAGAATGGAGTCTTTATTTGAAGTAAAATGTAGTGCCAAGTTTTAAAGATTTTTATATCCAGGTTCCATCCAGATTTGTTCTTTTTTTTTTTCCAAAATAAGTGCATGTTTCATCCAAGACGCACTTTACATTGCTATCTCTGTGCTATGGAGGGAATGTTTCTGTCCCCCTACAAATTCATATGTTGTAATCCTACACCCCAATGTGATGGTGTTTAAAGATGGGGCCTTTGGAGGTAATTAGGTCATGAAGGTGGAGCCCTCATGAACAGGATTAGTGCCCTTTTGAGAAGAGATACGAGAGCTTTCTCTAGCTCTCTGATCTCAGCTGTGTGAGGATGCAATAAGAAGATTGCCATCTGCCAGCCAAGAAGCAGCCTCTCCCCCAGATACCAGGTTGGCCAGTGCCTTGATCTTTCACTTCCCTGTCTCCAGAACTGCAGCAAATACATTTTTACTTTTAAGCCATCCAGTCTATGGTAATGTGTTATAGTTTCCTGGAGTAAGAAGCAAGACTGTGTATTTATCTGCTACATCCATTTGCTTATAAATTTTGCTAGCAGTGAATGTGCTTATTCTTCCCTCCTGTGAAACTACATCCACTTCCACGCCCAACATTCTGCAGCGTTCTCTTAGCCCAAACCAAACAGATCTACTTCTTTGCTTAACCAGCATACATTTATCTTGAGAAGTTTAAAAAAATTTTTTTTTCTTAAATTCCTTAAAAATTAAAGGCCATACGTTTTAATGCTTTGAGTGACGATTAGACTCTTTAGCTTTTAGAAGGTAGTCCACGCTCTCCCAGCCTCCCATCCTCCCACCGTTCTACTCAGTCGCAGCAGGTACATTTACATGTTAATTCAGGAAGATGAAAGACACCAGAAGGCATTTCTCTCACCTGCCTGCTATAAAACATACAAATCTACTTAAAAAAAGAGCTGTTGTCTTCTTTTACTTAAGGCCAATAACTTCTGTTGTGGTCCTCATCCACTCATCTTCTGAGCTATGAATTATCACATTTGTTCTTTACTATTAATATTTTCCACAAGTAAATACCTCTCATTAGCTTAAAATAAAATGTCTCTTTCTACACCATATGGTTCTGACCCATGCAGTTCTTTCTGTTTATTCTTTGATTTCATTTGGCATCTGTGTACTGAGTATTTCTGAAATAACCTTAGCCAGACTTCTTTTCTGAGCATCAGACAACTTATCCAAGGGCTTATTAAAGTAACCACCAGTTGGATGACTCAAACATGTTCAAAACAAGATTCATAATCCCCCCAACCCCCAAACCTAGTCCTGTCTCAGAGAATGTTAATGTCATCAAGCCAGAAACCTTGCAGTCATTGGTGAGGATCATCCTTTTTGTACTCCCCCAAAGAAAATTAATCATAAAACCTAGTTTTTTTTACCTTCTAAATACCATTTAAAGCCACTGTCTTCTCTTCTATAGCCACCATTATGCTTCCACTTATTTCTTAATAATTTCTAATCTGGCTTTTATTTGCCACATTTCAAGAAAACCACTCACTAATAATTGTCATATTTCTAAATAAATGGAAATGTCTTTTCTCATCTTACCTGTCCTTATAGCAGATTTAGTAACTCTCTTCTTTAATAACCCTCTTCTTTAGAAATACTCTCCTTCATCAAATTACATGGCATAACTCCCTTCCATTCATTTTTTTTTTCTGTCCTGTTTTCTGGCTCATCAATCTTAACTGGGTGATTAAATATTTGAGTTTCACAGATCTCCATCATAAACACTTCCTCTTAAAAGGTGAACTTACTAATGCTTGAGCCCCTCCACCTCTGCATACATATGTTCCAACGTAACCTACTTTCGTTAATAAAAGCTTGCCCCAACCCTCCTGTTGATGTCAATCTCTCAGTAATGTTCTCATATTCCATGTAGCTTTCCTTCACTACCCTTATCACTAGCCTAATTTCATACATAATTGTGTGATTCTTCTTTCAATTTATTTCCCTGCCTTTAGACCCTTGGATATGAGAGCTACAATTACAAATCATATTTTATTTTTATTTCTCTTATTTTTCATATACAAGTATTTAATAAGTATTTGTGAAATTAATTAATTATTATAATAATGACTAACATATCATACATTTAGTGGCACCATCTTGAGAGTAGAACAGGATTTAAATATATACAGAACTAGATTAATAATTCCACCCTAAATGTGGTCTTCTCCCATCTTGTCTCACTTAGTATTCTCAGCCATCAAGCCAGAAAGGGACTATTTTCTTACTTTTTATTTTCTTACAGTATTATTAAATAGAATTACTTAATAGTGTATTAGTCATAGTATGCCAGAGAAGCACACTCACTAGGAGATACATGCATGTATATACATACAGAGAAGGGAGAGGGGAGAGAGAGGGAGAGATACACAGTCTGCTGTCTGCAAATGGAGACGCAGAGAACCTAATTCATTCTAAGTGTGAAGGCCTGAGAACCAAGGGAGTCAGTGGTGCAAATTCCAGTCTGAGGGCAGAAGAAGATGAGATGAAATGTTCCAGTTCAATCAGCCTGTGTTTTATTTGGGTTTTTAATGAATTAGATGAAGCTCACCCACACTGGGGAGGGCAACCCACTTTGCTGAGTCCAATGATTCAAATGCTAATCTGGTCCCCAAACACCCTCACTGCACAGCCAGAAGTACTGTTTAATCTGGGTAGGTACCCCATGGCCCATAAAGTTGACACATAAAACTCAGGATCATAAATGGCTTGCATCTGTTTTAAAGACATACTAGTTTTGACTTGGTGATAAATTATTGCCTTTTTATAAATCAGGCTGTACTATCACTGATCTTTTTTTTTTTGGTCATAAGAACCAATGATTAGAAATTTAATATATTATTACATACTGTCATTTAGTTTATTTATTTTTTGGTGGGGGAGGTAATTAGATTTATTTTACTTTTAGAGGAGGTACTGGGGATTGAACCCAGGACCTCGTGCATGCTAATAAGCATGCGCTCTACCACTTGAGCTATCCCCTCCCCCACCTATTTAGTTTAGTATTTAGTACATTATTTTGTAGCTACAACTCTAATTTCCTGAAATTAAACTTGTTATAATGTTACTAATAAAGGTCTTGCTAGATGGCTGATATTGTTCATCCAATTTGTAGTGTAATTCTGCAATATCATAGAAATTCCACACAGCTTAGACACTTTAATAATTAAAAATTATAATAGTAATTTCAGTCTAATCTAATAAATGACCAATTTTAAAGTCAGTAGCCTTTCAAAATTAATTATTATTAAAAAAAACCCTCTAAATCTTTATAGGACCTTATTGGTTAGAAGTAAAGATGGCAGAAATGTTGACCAGCTGTTTCTGGAGCATGGCCTTTTATGTAAATCATAGCTAACAAAACCGAGAGAGTGTTTTTTTCAATTACAGACACAGATTTGCAGATTAAATACTGCACACTTGACTTGTTTCCATGTATGGCAGACTAGATTCCTTGAGGGCAAACCTCCTACCGAGAACAAAAGAAATTATACATCTGTTTGAAGACAGCAGAGTAGTAACAAGACAAAAGAAACTGGAGGATATATGATTTTAGACTGGAGAAAAGTACGTAGATGAAACTCTTAGAATGAGTTCTATTTTCCCCCAAGACATTTTCCTTATTTCAAGTGGCAAAGTGGATGCCGAGAAGTTGAGAGAGCTGTTAGCTGTCTCGCGAGACCGGGCAGCCCTGAAGCACTGGCTACTCCTTGGAAGTGAGTGTGCAATGGAAACAGATAATCCTGCACAGAGATTTCAGTCCAGGCTGCTCCTTACTTCATTCCCAGGTTGGGTCAAGATTAAATGTCTCTATGTCTGTGAATCTGTTTCTGTTTTGTAAATAAGTTTGTCTCATAGGAAACAAACTTATGGTTACCAGTGGGGGAAAGGGGTGGGAAGGGATAAATTGGGAGTGCTAGATTTGCAGATACTAACTAATATACATAAATAGATAAACAAATAGATAAAATTTTACACTGTACAGCACAGGGAACTATATTCAATATCTTGTAGTAACTTATGGTGAAAAAGAATATGAAAATGAATATATGTCTGTTCCTATATGACTGAAGTATTGTGCTGTACACTAGAAATTGACACAACATAGTAAACTGACTACAACTCAATAAAAAAAATTAATTAAAAAAAAAGATTAAATGTCTCCTATGCCTCCCAAGAATATTCTCTCTAGAATAAGATAGACTCATTTAAAGCCTCGTGCTTTCAAACACACTATTCAGTTTCATTTATTCTTTTAATCAGGCAGAAACAGACAAAATAAAATTGACAAAAATGAAGATCTAACTAATTATCTCTCTATTTGAATACATATGTGTACAGAAATATGTGTGTGTGTATATATACACATATACATGTGTGTGTATATATATATAGAGAGAAAGATTCAGATGTTTAATAAAACAATTTTCAACTAAACAGTGATTAACATATATTCAAGGAAACAGAAAATAACAAATATATATGTATATATACAAATATAAGCATCAAATGAAAAAATAAAAGATTTTTAGGAAGTGGTGTTTTATATATAGTTCAAAATCATTGAGCATTTAGCACATATGACTTTGTATTTTACTACACATGTGCTGTCCAGTATGATAGCCATAGTTAATATAGAGTGTGTGAAATGTGGCTAGTCTGAATGCCATGTGCTATAGTGTAACATACATACCAGCTTCCAAAATTGTATGGAAAAATAATGAAACTTACCCTATTAATAATTTTCTTATCTATTATTTATTAATACATTATATATAATATTCAATTAAATGCACAACTAAAATACTTTCTCCTGTATTTTAAACTTTTAATTATGGCTAATAGGAAATGTTAAATTATATATATCTGGCTTGCATTATATTTTTACCAGACAGCACTGCATAAAGAGTACAAAATGAAAAAATTAAAAATTCTTACCCTTCATATAATTAGTAGAGATGCAATATTGGTGTCTTGGATAAATAATTTTGAAGCAAAGATAAGTTTCCTTCTAAACTAAGAATTGTGAAATATAAGAATATGATGATAAAAATTAATAAGGAGGCATGCTGATATGTGATATACAAAATACATACTTGTGGTGGTCCTTAAGATGCAAAACATAGGGTATATATTGAGTAACAGTAAACAAAAAGTCTGTAATGCAAAGAAACATTGAAAAACAGTGGGAGATGATAAAAGCTGAATTATGAAAGGCAACATAAATATGATTTTTGAAACAGTCCAAGGACAGTGTGGATTATAAATAGTTGTTGAGTCAAGACATTTGTATTTCTGCACTTCACGTTAGGTCTAAAGTTGAGATCTGTCAAGTAATTAGTAAACATAATTAATTGCTCCATTATTCACATAAGATGAATCATTTCCCAACGTTTAGTTTATCACTATAAAGAAAAGTAAATGATGAGTGAGAATCTCTGAGCTCTGTTTCCTCTCCATCCTCATTTAAAGCACCGTAGAAGTAATGCTTGGGAAGTATTCATCTAAAATAATGGCCCCTGGGGATTTTAAATTAGTCTAATATCATAAATCTTTTCGACTCTCCTTGGCATATACCTATTACTAAAAAATCCAGTGTATATTATTTATTTCTTTTGTAAAGGTGTGAATGCCTATGGTGGTATGTATTGGTCATATTAACTCAAAATTTAGAGACCTATTTCTCTAAAACAATAATCTTTTTAGTAGCACAGATCATGTACAATTTACGGTTGCGTAATGGAAGTTAATGTCAAAACACCACTATTATCATCACTACATATTGCTCTCTAATTAGAGCACAACCTGCATTGTCATTGCTTTAACTGAAGATCAATTTCTCAATCACTGAATTACGTAAAGCCCTGAGAGGAACGATACTTATTTCTGTCTTCGATTTTTGAGACTTTTCTGACCTGTCAGTACACCTAGATTTAGAATAAATGTTAATACAGTAGTTTATCTTTAATCTGTGAGGAAACCTGACAGCTGAGATTTTGTAACGGTGAGCACCTTTGCCATCTCTGCTCGCAGATTTTTGAGAATACAGAATCATTCTGCAAATTCCCTTTTTATAACCCCCACCTCGATCTCCTGGGCTGGAAGGTTATTTCTACACAGCTGCTCGTACTGCTTCATACTTCTTTCTTTCAAATGTCATGAACAAGACATAATTCTTTCTTCCTGTCTCTGTTCTTACAAAGTGCGTGTGTGGTGGGGGTAGTGTCATTCTGGTTTGTTCTAGAAGCCAGTCAGCTTTTGCTTTGACAACAGAAACAAAAAACGCAAAGCCCCTACACCATTATCTTATTGTCAACCTATAAGCAGTGAAGTGAAAAGTCCCCAGCTCCTTGGTCTTGGACTTTCCAGCCTCTGGAAATGTGAACAACAAATTTTATTGGTTCATGTACTCAGTCTATGATATTTTGTTATAGCAGCATGAACTGACGGAGACACCAACATTGTAAAAATAGGTAGTCTACGTTCATTGCCTCCAATTTCTCATTACAGTTATTTCTCTTTCAACTGCAGTTTGGCTTTCACACAAAAATAATTATCTCCATTTATTCCCTCTATGGAACTACCAATGTTAACATTTCCCATTTTGTTTGTTTTTCAATCTTTCTCCTTTTTGTCTTTCACAGCATGACATGATCTCAGTTTCTACCCCCTACCCTCTGTTAATCAGCATAATTAGCTAATATGTAGTAATTAATAAACCCTAAAATAAAAGCAGTGGTTTTTTTCTTGTATAAAAATTTTGATGCACGATCCAAGCTGCTTTCATCTTTGGGATCTGTCATTTCAACACATGATCTCCATGGTTACCACCCAAGAAGGAGCAAAGAATGGGGGAGACACACTTACCTGTAACTGGTTTAGTTCATATATGCTATGTGACATTTCAGTTCATAGTCTCTTGGCCAGGACTGATCCCTTGAATGGTTCTGCAAGGATAGGGGCTGAGAAATATTAAGGAGACACTGAGAAATATTAAGGAGACACTGAGAATATTCTGAAACATCACTTCGTTCATCCTCTTCAACATACAAAATACCTAGGTCCTTCCAAAGGAATACAAATCAGAGTCCTATCCAGTCACTGTATCAGTTACAAGTTTAGGATCTTTGGGAATTAAATTCCTCTTTCAAGTCCAACTTCATGTAACTTTTTTTGATCTGGAGATGTATGTTCTAAATAAACACCTCCCATCCATAATTTTTGATAATGAAACAGGGATAAGGTAATCACAATAAACACTACAATTTGAAGAAAATTAAAGTAGGAGAAACAAAATGTTCTCTGGTTTATAGTATTTCAGAAATCCCATTGGGCAAACACTGGGCAGTCTCCTCATCTATAGAAGTGGGGAAGTTTTCCTGATGAGTGTCTGATTCTCCTCCATGGGAGTAACCCCTTACCAAGGGGTCTCTAGAGCCCTTCGTTCTGCCTTCTTGTAATCTGCTCTCACCTCATCTTTTTTTTTTTTTTTTTTTGATATTTCTGAAATGGACATTGGGAAATAAGCCCATCTTTCTAGTTATCTGTTGATACAAAATGAAACATTGTCAAATTTAGTGTATCCACTCTCTCCCTAATTTATTGATATTATTTATAATAGGTAAAAGGTCCCAGTCTGATCTGTTTTTTTGGCCAAGCCACTTTAATTAACTGAGAATTATTATAGAGCATGTATTTCTCAAAGCCTTTTGAAACCCCAGCTCTTAGTGGTTGGAGAATAGAATTAGTTGGTTCTCCCAACCCAGGAAGGTTGTTAATTCCTAAACTATCTCAATTCCCTTTCACTTCTTTTTGGGAACATGCATCAAAAAGCCTGAATTCACATCTTCCTGATTAACATTTTACCAAATAAAGTTAAAATTATACAACAGAAAATACCAATATCCAATTCTATAACCTCTTCCTGTATAGTTATAACCTTATTAGGCACATAGACTGCTTTTCTGGTTGTCTTAGAGGATAGACTGTAAAAAATTTGCATCTGTGTCACATCATGCTCCATCTAGCAGGCTCCTGATACCAGATGCCTACACATCCTCTGTCCATCTATGCAGCCAAAGCCAAAGCCTGCAGTTTTGTTTTATTAGCACATTCCCCCTGCTGATATGCAAAGATAAGAGTTTGGAGAATGCTCAATTACAATTAATTACCTCAAACTGGAAGTGAAGTACACATTTCTATTTCTATAAATCTTAACTAAAGGAAGCTTTGAAATGTAGTCTTTCTTCATGACAATGAAGATGAACCAGTGTGGGAAACATACATTGTCTTTATCTAGTCTATTATTTCATTTTTCACTTCCCTTTGATAAACTGTATTCTGACCTTAATTTTTGCAAAAGAATCTGTTATATTCACAATTTTTTACTATTTAAAATTTATTTTCTTTAAATATTTGCAAATGATGTGACTGACAAAGGCTTAATTTCCAGAATATATAAATAGCTCATACAACTTAATAACAAAAAAACAAACAACCCAATCCAAAATTGGGCAAAAGGCCTAAACAAGGAATTCTCCAATACACACAAATGGCCAACAGGCACATGAAAAAATGCTCAATATCACTAATTATCAAAGAAATGTAAATCAAAACTATAATGAGGTATCACCTCACACCAGTCAGAATGGCCATCATTCAAAAGTCCATGAACAAATGCTGGGGAGGGTGTAGAGAAAAGGGAGCCCTCCTTCACTGCTGGTGGGAATGTAGTTTGGTGCAGCCATTATGGAATACAGTATGCAGATTCCTCAAAAGACTAAAAATAGACTTACCATATGATCCAGCAATCCCACTCTTGGGCATATATCTGGAGGGAACTCTAATTCGAAAAGATACATGCACCCCAATGTTCATAGCAGCACTATTTACAATAACCAAGACATGGAAAAAACCTAAAAGTCCATCAACAGACGACTGGATAAAGAGGCTGAGGTATATTTAAATGATGGAAGCCGCTATTGGTTGGGCATTCTGTTTCTTGCAACAGAAAGTGTCATAAACGGTGAACTTCTGAGTCTTCTTCGTTTATTTTCCTTTGCAAGTCAGGCTAGTCACTGCTGTCCAGAAATGACACCCACATTTTAACTTTGCTTTTGCTCTTGTGCTACCTTCTCCTGGGATGTCAGGCCCATCCACATAGTCACTTAACCAAAACCATTTTCCATGCTCCAAGGTTCAGTGTAAACAGGAGACACTGGCAAGCTTCACTTTATTGCCCTAACCAGATACAACCATGCCAGCTCTAAAATTTCACATACTCTCAACTTTGAACCCCATGAGACACCTGTCAGTACTGGCAGAAAGTAGTTTTGGATTTCCACAGACCTGAGTTAACAAAGTCCCTCTTTTACCTAGCAATTATGTGACCTTAAGAAATTCATTTAGCCTCTCTTACTCTCAGACTACTCACTTTAAAATGACATAATGACACTTTTTCGCTGGTTTCTTATGTAGATTAAATCCCAATTCTACCCTTGAAAACTGTGCAGTTTTAAGAAAATCCTGCTTAAATTTCCACTTCTATGGATAAAATATGGGTAAAAATAAAACTACCTTATAAGTTTTTGCTGAGGATCAAATGGTTAATATAAACACTTAGAAAGTTTTTGGCTCACAGACACCACTGTCTACATTTTTTCTGTTATTATTAGTACATTGTGTGACACTGAAATCTACTCTTGATAAATTCTAATTATCATTATTACCAGAATCATGTTTTCATAGTTTTCTAAATATTTTAATTTGTTTGCTTACCTAGAAGACAACTCTAACATCACACGTGCCATGCAGATCCCAGCACCACTCCCATAAGTAGATCTTAGCAGAAATTGTAACTATTCTTCAAACAATATCTAACACAAAGGACAAAATAATTCTAAAAACAAATCTTGAAGACTTTTTGCCTCAGATGATAAGAAAAATGAAAGCCGTCATTGAAATGCTTATAAAAGATACAATCTCTGAGTCTGCAAATCTATGATGTTATTTTATGGTGAAAGAAGAAATGTATAGTTTCTATGTCAATCAGGTTTGATATTCATCACCACACATCAAATGAGTGAAATAAAGACCATACGTGTCAAGTGGTTGCATACGTTATCAATGGAAGAAAAGTATTACAACCCAAGACTCTAGCATTAGATATCATCTATTTCTCTGTGTTCTAAGTGTCTGCCAAGTTCCTACGTTATCTTGTACCATGCATGATGAAGGGTGTCAGCATCAGATGTGTATAAGCATGCAGAATATAAAACATACATACAGACATTCACGGGGTACACCCTTGACAGCCTTCACCCGCCCACTTGTTCTTCTGTGCAGAAATCATCTGTGTGGAGAAAGTGCTTTTCATGGCTGTTGTCTCTGCCTGGAGCCCACAATACATCTTCTATGTAGACATGAAGGAGTTTGAAAGGCCTAGGAAATGTACACAAAGTTTCTCTTCGTTCGCCAATTATAGCTCGCGTAACCATTAAGAACAGATTTTGATGGGGGCTATGAGAATGAAGCAGAGAGTGCACATCTCCTAAATGTCACTGGAATCAATGCAATAGGAGCTGAGCAAATCAGATCCATACAAAAAGGAAAAATAATTGGAAGCCCTGCAGCAGCAAAGTAATTTTAGGACACAGTCATCAACGACCCTTAAATTCAATCTCCACCTGTGCTGCAGATCAGCCAGGTCTGTAATTGCTTAATGGCTCTCTCTGGGTGTGTTTTTGTTTTTGTTTTTTTTCAGAGAGGAAAGACAATGGATTATGTCCAATAGAGTTGTTTACAGGCTAGTTGTAAAAGTCATGGGTGTGAGATCTGATGAATACGTGGGTGGGCAGAAACAAGATTCCTTCAGTTAGGGTTCCAAAAACAGCAATTTCTACATCACCTCTGTCTGGGAAGGATTACAAAGCTGTGCTCCCACTCAATTACCTGTTGCAGCCCTTGCCTCAGCTGCCAGACTGCACTCTTTTGCTGGTTTCCATAGAAATGCTGCCAGTGCTCCTGCTTTTCTTTTTATTATGCCTTGGCTCATTGAAAACTCTCCTGGCAATAGCCCAAGGGCTCACATATGCCCTGACACTGGGATGCCAAATTTCTCTAAATGTCTTCCTCTGGTGTCTTTACCTTGTTACAATGTGTGCAGTAGACTTCTAGAGTAGAGTTTCAAAAACGTCCTGTTCTGATCAAAGGGGTGATTCTTTTTATTGGATAAAGAATCTTCTCCTCTTCATTTTTTTTTTTTTTTTTTGCCCAAACAGCTCATTTGAGTTTAATTTCTACTACTGTGTTTTCTCTATGTAGATATGCACGTAGATATTCCCAGAGACTGACTCTAGAAATTTGGTAATGTTGATTACACCGCGAAGTTTAAGTGATTTAATTCTACCTACAACACCTATTTTTCCCTACCTAGCCATGGAAACAGAAAGTATATTCAGCTTACGTTTGACATATGACCCTTACTTGTTTCAAAGAAAAGAGGTTGAATATGATTTAGTCTCTGTTTTTCCAAAGGTGTCACTTTTTATGGGTAACCCCTGAGGGGGTGCAGAATACACCATCTCAAAATGTCCCACTTTGACATGTGGATTTTTGTGAGCTGAAGGCAGTTGAGACCCAGCAGACTTAGAAAGGCCTTTTCTCTCTCCCTTAACTACCTAAAATAACTTAGATAGGGGGTGAGTAAAGCTATTACCAGATAGTTTTTTATATCAGAAAGACAACTACATGGTGTGGCAAACATTTGTACCAAGCACGTGCTCTTATCTTCCTGTGAATTACCTTCCTCCCTTTAAAGCCTCAGACCCCTACTTCCCTTCCCCTTGGCTTAGGATAGTATATAAGCTTCAATTAGCAGGCTGTCTGGAAGTCTTACATTGTCTGTGGGGTTGTCATACGTATGGAATTAAATGCATTTTTCTCCTGTTAATCTACCTTACATCAATTTAATTATGAGACCAACCAAGGAACCTAGAAGGGAAGAAGGGACAAGTTTTGCAGCTTCCACCACATAGAACCTTCCAATTCTACCTTAGCTGATCATTTCTTCGATTTGCATATGTGTACTTTTATTGTCTCATTTTCAGATTTCTAGACTTTTGCAATGCCTTTTTTTTGTTCTTTTTCTATTTCTTAAAGTGGATCACAAGGGTGACATATAACTAATTATGAGTGGTATTCCGAGTACCGTGTCTGTAATGTCAAAGCTCTCCTGCCAGAGACCACCCGGAACACACCTGCAGCTGAACAAATCCGGTGGTTTATTGCTCGTTGTAACAATGGGACTGCACACAGTGTGGAACCTGGGGGTGGTAGTTCACTAACAGCATGTTACAAAAGACTCAAACTGGAGTTGCACTCTAGTTAGGTGATTTGGGGAGATTTTCAGGGAGAATAATTTTGCCATGTATTGCATAGTGGCAAGAGCTGGGGAGCATCCTATGACAGGTTATTTCAATTAATCATAGCTAGAAGGAGAGGGGATGAGAGCAAAGCTAAAGCTGTGACTGGTAAAGAAGCAGCCAGAGAGGGAGAGGCTTGGGGCATTTTTGTTGTTGGAACAATGGTTCAATTTTTGTGTTCAGACGAGATTATGACATAGTCTTGTTTTTGTCTTGTTTGATATAGTTTGATCCTTTCCAGTCTGGCTTTTAAAATGGGCCAGTCAGGACAGGACCGAAATCCAGGATTAATTATGCTGTACTGCTGAGGTGAGACCCTTCTTATATACTCCAGTTTCCCATTAATCTTAAGGTTTTTCTGACATGCTGATGGCAGAAATCGATGTTCTCAGATGCGGGTAACCTCCAAGCACCAGTCCTTCTAATACTTGTGTGTAGTTCTTTCAGTGACTTCAGGTAACTCTCTTTTGAGATCACTGCCTTTCCTGTCTAATGTCTAATGTCTTAAAAACCATTGTCAGTTTTTTTTGGTTATTTCAAGTGTGACAGTAATTTCAGTCTCTGTTACTCTATCTTGACAGGATACAGATGTTAGAGGAACAATCAGGGGTATTCTTCAATGCTATGTGTTCAACAGTCAATTTCAAAAGTTTCAAAATTTTTCCTATAAAAATGTCCATTTCACTCACTTAAATTTTCTTATCCTTTCATGATTATGGTGAGGTTGGAGAGAAACTGCAGGCAAATCCAAACTGAAATTTATTTCCATCTTTCTCTGTGACTCTTCATCCTACCAAATAGATTTAAAACTCACTTCCATCTGAATGGTTTGCAAATTTAATTTACTATAATTATTACTTAACTCCTTTGTCTGTCTGTGTTTGTCTTTTAATATATTCATTCCCATGTTGGGTATTTTTATATTAAAATTCCTATTAGTATAATATTTTTCCAATAGCTTCTGTACCAAAATGATTTTCTATGCATTTATCACAAAATTGTGTAAGCATTATTAAAATCATTGACCTAACCAAAGTAATTTTCTTCAAATAATTCAAAACATGCTGAATCTGATATTGACTTCTCCAATTCCTCTACTGAAGAAAACTTAGGTGATCTACAGCTCTTTATTTCTGTGTTGAGACATCAGAACATAATTGGAAACAAATGAGAAAATAATTAATAGTCAATACATTAACTTTCTAGACTGTTTTTTTCCTCTTTATCATTAATTAGGTTCTGTCCTTCCAATTAGCAATCTTAGAATATTTTATCAAAAAGAATGATGTGATGGGTGATTTAAAGAAGATTCAAGAAAGAAATGATATCTGATACCTGAGTTGATAATCTGATACCTGAGTTGAACATATTATAATATTTATGTGTAACGCATACCAATTATTTCATTAGTTTCTACTGAATGGAAAAATTAGTAAGTGAATAACATTTTTGTGGGGACTGGGTGGGTATGTTTGTATGCCTTAATACTTATTGCTTTAATATTTACCTAAAATCTTGTCTTCCTAGGAAAAGCTCAACTCAATGTCATGAGACTATAGTGAAGCTGTCCAGCAGGCAGCTCTGTCAGAACTGCTGGCCATCTCCATTCCCCTGGAGACAGCCCTTAATCTAATCATGAGCACATAATGAAACCTGGGTCAACCACAGTATGCAAAGATAGCAGGAGGTGGGGAGACTTCATGGTTCTCATTCCCTGGAATCATGTAGGCCAGCCTGTGTTGTCATCTCATTGACAAAGACTATCTGAGACAGACACCAAATCATCAAGAAGAACCATGAGAGGAAACAGTGTGACTAAGAAATAACCCTGAACCCCTGGATCCATCTGTGCCTGAAAGAACTATCATTCCTTCAACTTCTAGCTACATAAGGCAAGAAAACACCTTTTTTTCCTTTAACCTAGTTTATACTGGGTTACAGTCATTGCCGTGGCAACAACAATAAACAAATTCTAATACAATTATTTACTTCTCTATATGGGAAAATGCAGACATTCCTACTGGGAATATTTTTTCCTCTAGTTAAGATCAAGTAGTTTGAGAGGATTTCTGGCATTTTTGGCAACTACAGACACATAATTTTATCATGAAATTTTCATGTGGGCTGACTGTGAAAATAATTCTGACACTGAAAAAGGCAATTTTAAGGGGCTATTTTATTCACATATAATGTAGAACATATAATGTTGTAGACACTTTAAATAATTCAGGACTGATGAGATTTAATGATAAGCAATCAAATGAAAGTTCATATATCAAAAAATTTTAGTGGGGATTTATAGCTTAATAAATACTTATTTCTGATGACAACTTCAGTTTTCCTACCTGCATTTCTCAGTGAATACTTTTATTTTCAATTTCATGACAGTCAGTTTGAAAAAAACTCTTTTTATTATTTTCAACTGGTAAAAATATTTAGAAAATGATGACAGTAAAATACTGGCTCTCTAACATGATGCACTGAAAACTTTTCAGTTTGGTCATCAGTTATTTCAAAAAATCTTGCTGGCTTTGTGAGTAGGTGGGGGAAATTAAATGAGGACAGAGTGTGAGAGAAAGGTGTAGGAAGGTTCCCTCATAGCCTTCTGTCTACTTAGCCTCGTCTAGGTGGTCTATATGATCTCATTTCTTATGCTCCATTTCCTGAGCTTGTAATTAAATGGGTTATGACTCCCAGTGGTCTTTGAATTTAATTACAAATGCCATAGCTTTGATAATTATTAAATGGAGAAATAAAGACTAACTACCACGGGCCTTGTCTCTACAGTATTTCCATCTTTCTTCATCACCACACATAAAAAGCTCAGGCAATTTTAACAAATTGTTTCTCCCACTCAATTTCAAGTTTCTCAGTTCTAAAACATTTAAGACAATATGCTTGTCTTTGCGAAGTCTCAGGAAATATTGTACCTATGTGCTATTTTGAGAAACATGCTAGCTGATCAGAAAATCTTCAGCAAGATGACTGATGGTGAACGTTGAATGTACTTATCTATATAGAGAATTAAAAATAAACGGAAGGATTGCAAAATAAAATGCAAATGCACATTTCTCAATTTCAGGAAAAAGAAAGAAGGTAGATGAGACTGTGAATTCCTTAATGCGCTGTTAGAGAAAATAAATTTTTAGATGGGGTTTTGAAACAAAAAAATAAAAAATAAAATAATAAAACAATATGCTTATATTTAAGGTAGAAACCTGTATCCAATCATGAAATCTCTCACCTTCCTTAGAAGTACATCACAATAATAGGTAAGTACAAAGTGTGTAGTGATGTGGCTTCTTATTGGTGTGTTTTCTGATATGTTGAGACAAACGGTGGACGTGCTTAAGCTGTATGGCTCATGTTCTAATCAAGAAGGTTATTTATTCCTTTCTGCTAAGTTTCTACGAAATCAAATGCACTAGATAAATTGATAAATGTAAATTAAAATAAAATTGTGCAGCTTCCTGACCTATTCTGTTCTAAAAATCTTTTGGCCGTTGCATAGGATGATGTTGTCCTTTTTAGATGAAGTGCTTTGGACAGCATAATAAAAGGTGACCTAAGAGTAAGAACCTTCTAGTGCTCATGTTTTTATTATTCTAAATAATTCTAGCTTTTCAAGAAAACAATGGAAAATAATTTAATAAACACCAAGTATCTAGCACCATCCCTAATTTTAGCTTATAAGCTATTAAAAATTATTTTGTCAGTGTTGGTAAAGGCAGTCTCATGCACAGTCTTTTGACCGCCACGTGGCTGCTTAAAGGCAGACCTTGGGTTTGGGTTAAGGAATTACTGAGGGATAAAGAGCTCTGTGCTGGACTTACCATCTTGTGTAGGAATATTTTTCACTGTTTCAAGCTCAATGAATATTCTTACATTCTACTTAAGTGTGTGATCGCATGTCACCATGCCAATCCACTGCTATGTCTGTCCATCATGGAAGGGGACCCTATCCTTTCACTGTAGCACCAGAGTGTTGCACATACATGAGCTGCCCTACCAGGAGAGACCTGCTAGGCACTGGTACCACTGCCCACTACCGAAGCGTCTCTGTAAGTAAAGTGTTGTTCTATCCAGCTTGATGGTATTGTGTTTTTCTTGTCAATGATACCAGGATGCAATGAGCAGAAGTGTTTGACTTCTACTTCTGGTGGTTGGCATAGTGATGATCTCTGCCTGATTTCCTATCCTCCATGCAGTTGGCGTTCTTCTCTGGGACTGATAACAGGTATACAATGTTCTGCCCCACAGTTTTGTCTTTTTTTTTTTCCTCTAATGATTTGGTCTACAGATTCTCCTAAAAAGAGCTCAGTTATTTGGAGTATATTTGCAGTTACTCTGTGGACCAGACAACATGCTAGTAGTGATAACACCATTGAACAAGAAATACAATCTCTGCTCTCCAGATGACTGCATTCTTTTTGGAAGATAGACAGAAAGCAAATAATTATAATTTGTTAAACAGAACCTCTTGTGCTGCAAGTTTGGTAGGGTCATCTCCTGCCTTTTCCACAAGTGTAATCCTTCAGCTTTGATAAGCAGGTAGGCCTAAATTCAGTGACCTGAGACTCCAGATATTTTGAAGCACAGATCACATATTTGCAGTTTCATTTCTTAAATATTTTTTAAAAATCTAAGCTAACAGGGCAATCTGTTGATAAATTCTGCATATTTTGAAATGCCACGAGTATTGTCCAATTTACATATGTTTATATTATTGAATGGTAGTTTTAGTAGTAAAATCTCTTACAGGATTTACTGATTAGACCCATTCCTATAAATGAGTGCTTAAACCATAAAAAACTGTGGCAATACTAATGGCATTTCTAAAAGATTAGCCCTGATTCATGTGTGCAGTGGTCATGCTTGAAGAGGGGGAGGCTTTTCTCATGAGTTAAAACACCTGAGCACTTGTCATGTTATCTACTACTGGGGGTTTGTCTATATCCAGGCTCTATTTTCCCATACCTTTAGGCAGTTTCTTGTGTCTACTCAATGAACGAATGGATTTGTTATTAAAAAAATTTGTATTGAATCAGTTATACTATATCAACTATATTTTTACAATGTAGGATTATATCATATCAATGGTTTTTATATTAAAATCTGTGCTGAAATTGGCATTCTCATTTCTAAACACCACGTTTCTGGCACAAATTAACAGTAGCAATATCCCCTTTCAACAGTCAACTCCGTTAATGATGAACGGAGGTAGAAAATAAAGGCTGGCTTAGTTCATAGAATTGTAGAGTGTATTAACACGGTGTCTGGACATCATATATTCTGGGTGATACATATCCTCATCCTATTCCACAATGGATTTTCTGAACAGGATTTTTAAAGTCAAAGAGAGGAAAAATGACCTTTAAATATTTTTAGTTCTGTAAACTGTGCACTGTATGATTGTTGACTATGGGTAAAATTTTGTGCAGAATATCTCTATAGCTTATTCATCCCTTGACTGAAACACTATGTCTCTTGATTAATAACTTCCCAGGGACAGCCTTTTAAATCACTACCCCCTTCAAACAGTTTACTTCAGGGAAATTGTGAAGGAAGAGACAATCTTGCAATTCGAATGTAATGAGCCAGATGTTGTTCTGTGTCACCTTTATTGACTCTGTATGAGCTCCCAGTACTTTGTGGCTTCCTCCCCCAAATATCTGGGCTTGATTCACTTCTCAGACACCCAGTATGCACCAATCGGGCCAATAATCAGAATTACAGAGAATTTATATATGAATCAAGGGCAAAGTGAACAAGGGAGTGCAGGTTATCACTGGGATGCTTGTTTAAAGAATAAAAACTCTGAAAAACAGTCTTGACTGTACCAGTCCAGGAAATCTGACTTATCATTGACTGAAATCCTGCTTCACATAAACATTTTTCATTGTGTATGTACTTCCCATGGTACAAAAAAGTGTCTAATACAAAATAATTGTAATGATTATCATTCCTAGAATGAGTCACTTGAGAGGTCTGTAACATAGCTTGCAAAGGGTTGAAGTTCCAATTCCCTGATAAATTTTCTTTTAATAGTAGCTGATTCTCTACATTTGCCTGAGCTTGCTGGGCTTGAAGACTTAGGTGAACGTGTTCTCCCCTCTGGTAGATAAGCGATCAGCTTTACAGATTCCAGGATGGAAAAGCTTACTGCCACTTTCTCACCTCCTTCGTAGCTGTTGATGTACTTCCTCTGGGCCTCCTGATGGTCTCGCATGTGGCTGCACATAAATTACATCATTTCTGAGTTATCACTTTCCTTCCATGTGTGGAATGTGTGGTTGAAAGAGGACTTGTATACTCTGAGGGCTCATGTGGCTCCTGCAACCCTATAATTATCTGATTTCATTTCTTAGTAGTTTTTCTTCTGGCTCTTTTTTCTAAAACCACATGGTGGGTTGGTGCAAAACTAGAACAGAGTGATTTCTCTGAATGCTAAGCCACAGACCTCAACCATTCTGCCAAGTGGATTTTTTCAACACTCTTTATATCCAGAATGAACTGAAGTATTGTTTTTTTCTGGAATATCTGTTGTTATCCGTCACCTTGGCTTAATTAATTGTGTCACTTTATATACACAAACATGTTTTCAGTTTGTTTAATATACCTCTAACATATTATTGATTAATGGGAATAATATATTGTTTTCTTAAAAAAAAAGCAGATATTCCATGTTACTTACCTATGCTTTATTGAATTTTGTCATGTTAACTTTTAGAGGAAATGTGGGCAAACACACACACACACACATCACACCATGAAGTTAATGCTTTAGCAATTTCAGATAAATTAGTTAGATTTCAAATGATGTGAGATTTTTGAAGAAGTAAGGTTAAGTACAGGATGAATCTTGTTACTTAATACCTCATTCTCATCTCCTCAACCTTCCCTGGGAAAGAGTAGGTAGACTTATGGAGAATGGAGGGGCTCTATTTGAAGCAGGGAGAGAAAGAATCAGGGAGAGAATGGATGATGATAATAGGAAAAAAAAAACAGAATACAAATATATAACAGTTTTCACTAATTACAGGATATACTTAAGCAGGCAAACACATATTTGCCATATAGGTGATTCACTAATTTTTTCACTTATTCCTTAATTGGTCTAAAATATCATCACACAGAAATGTGAAGAAAGACAGTGGACACAAACTAGACAAAGTTCATAAGACAGATGCTTCAGCATAGTTAAAGAATGTGTAAATCATGTTCTAGGCAAATAAAAGCTGTTCAGTTGAAGAAGAAAACAGATAAACTAGAGGGTCAATAAATATTTGGAAAGATTAGCAGGAAGTAGAGGGAGTGCACTGACCTTCTGCAGGTGTTTTACCCTTGCTATTTCCTCGTCCCTGAAATCTTCCTTCAAATCTATGTGACTCAGCCCCTCACTTCCTTCAGGTCTTTACTCAACTGTCATCACCTCCGTAAGGCTTTCCATGGCAGCATGATCAAAATTACCTCTACACACATACACGCTCCTAATCACATAATATCCAATAACGTGTTGAATTTGTTTTCTGCATTGATTTTCTATCTTCCCTTATTAGATTACAAATTCCACAAGTAAAGGATTTAGTTTGTCTAATGTATTCACTGATGAATCCCCAGTATTTGAAACAGTATCCAATAATCAATAAATGAATAATAAATAAATGAATTTGCTCTGCTTTGCCCAGAAGATTGAGCATAGATCTGAGGGAGAGGAGACTTAGCTCGTCACATAACAAAGCAATGAAAGTTCCTCCTTGTGATATATTAGAGTCTCAGATCATGAAGTTATCACTTCTAAGGTGACTTTATGATTATTTGACAGAGGTTTTCTTGAGAAGACTCAGAATCTGGTAGGAAGTTGATCTGCTTCTTTTTAGAATAAAGACTAGAAATCAAAGAATGAGAGAAAAACAAATCAAAGTGCTGAACAACGAAAAATAAGTCAATAGTTTATTTTTAAAAGGCTCTCTCTTAAACCCTTGGAAATGTGTTAATTTGGTTTTGCTGCTTTACAAGTAACTCTGAAAAACTCATTTTTCCAATATTTGAAAGTAAAGATTGAATCAAGAGAGAAGGACAGAGAACCTTCCTAACGTCTAACAACAATATAGGAGGAAGGAACGCAGGGTAACTAATCTGCATTTTTGACTAGTCAGATGCAGTTTTGAACACAGGCATCTCTGTCTTAAAAAAAAAAAAAACAACTTCTTTCATATGAGACTTTATTTTTTAGCCCTTTTTATTATACTAAATCATCTTTACTTTGTTATTTATATTTGCTTTATAATCTTACTGACTCAGTGAAAGAGTTCAAAAAAATAAAATAGGCTTAGCACAACAATGCAACTTGAATCAGCAAAGCAATGAATGTGTTGTTCTGTCAAATCCCATTGCCACAATAGCTCTGTCAATTTATTTGAAAAATGCATAACCCTGGAGTCTCGGCACCACTCAACAGTCAAGGAGAACAAAATGTGTACAGTGAGATACAAATCTTCTATACCATTAGTTCAATATATTTCTGCATAGCAGCTTTTCAAAAATTGGAAGCATATTTTGGCAGCATGCTGTTTCAGAACAACAAGAAGATCTGAGAGATGTATGCTGAACCCTGTCAGTGCTCAGAAACACTATTTTTAGTTTCTTTTCCATAGAACTGTTGCCTGTTTGGCTTAGCTCTTTTTCTCTGTTATTTCAGGACGATAACATTAATGTGGTATCCCCAGGCAGACAGTTTACCGAGTACGTGTGTGTGACTTACAGAACCATGAACAGGGTAAGAAAATCAGTCCTTAATTAATAATTTGCTGACTGATTATAAAAGGGCAGGCTCTATACCTTACAAGGTTGCAGGAAAAAGGAAAAAAACAAAACAACTAAAAAATAGTATTACCTTGACTATCATCTTTAGAGCACAAAATAAGAATTGTTTGTATTTTGCTCTTTTGAGCCAAGAAGGGGTCTGCAAATGAGTGGCGGTGAGTTGTTTAAAATTCAACTAAGTAAAATAAGAATTTTAAGTACATCATTCTCACTTGACATTCTATTGAGAAATATTGTTAGAAAAAATGCAATGATTATGTTTTAATAAAATATACTTGTATAATAATGGTATGTCAGTTGGATACTGTTTATTTTCAGAAATTGTGCTAGTTATTTATAAGCATTCATTCTAATCCTCACATTAATTTATTTTAATTTTTGTTACCTTTTTCTGATGAGGAAACTGACACTCAAAGAAAATTAGAAGTCACATAACTAAACAGGAACTAAATCTGTTTGACTTCAATAGATGTTTTTATATTGGTAGAAGTAGCTACTGATGGTATGACCAAGTTGCATTGGAATGGATATAAAAAAAAAAAAAAGAGAAAACATCAGAAAGCTAAAGAAACAAACACACTCTCACACACATCAAATAATAGTTATAATGGGAATTGAGATTTAAACATGATGTTTAGCATCTCAAGGGAAGATAAAGGTAGAAGTACTTACAAGAAAAATACATTTATGATGAATTCTCAGTATAAAGTTCTCAAGTTTGAGTTAATATTGAGCTGTCAAATATGTGATATTAAATATAAGGCGAGGCTGCTAATTTTGCTGAACATGTGTTTTTTTTTAAATGCCAAACCTACCAATGAATAAGCAGGTTCATTGGTGATACAGTGAAATAGCCTAAAATTCCAACTAGTTAATTTTGAGATATGCCTATTTATTTGAAATATAAATATATTTGGAACAGCCTCATGAACATGATTGAGCCTTCCATCCATTCAATTTGCAATGAAGGTAAATGTAAGAATTTTTTTACTGTCTCATCTGAGAAGCATGCTGGAACCTCATTCACGTAACAATGAAGAGATGTGATTTATTCGGGAGTAAGTAGGAGCAGATTTAAAGAGAAATTCATGCAAGTATACGATATGTTCCTCCAGCGAACAGAGGTTGCATGGTGTGTGCCAACTCTGTCTAATCCTTTCCTGACTGGAGGAATGGCAGGAGGACTCCCAGAGGTGAAGGCAAGCATCACGCAGGAGAGGGGACGCTGTCATGAGGAGAGGGGATCTTTGGTTCATTTAGTGTATGGACAAGAGAGAGAAGACCTTAGAAATCCCTTCAGAGAAATGAAACTGATGAGATCTAGCAGGTTATCACAGATCCAAGCAAGGGATCTGGGTCACAGAAAAGAAGTTAAAGTAGTAGCGGAAAGCTGAAATGTACATCAGCAACCGAGGTGATGTTTCTCTTATCAGGACGGAGCTGTGAATTACAGGTAACAGACTAAAGTTCAGTGATTATATCAGTTCCCAGCGCCACTCATAGGCATAGAATAATGGAATTTGGATTCTTAGATAAACTCTAGGGTCAGCTGGAGTTTCTAATAATCTGTCTGAACAGTGACGATCTGCTGTGGAAATTGAAATACCTGTTGAAAGTCTCCATCCTCGTGCAGAGGACATTCTGAAGCATTATAAACACTCTTAATGGAAAACAAAGATCAAATGTTATCCAAAAGACTCAAGAAATTCAGATACATTCCCTCAGAGAGTTGGGAACTTAACTACTTCAGGGGAAGGACATCTTAAAAAGACAATGCTATCTTGTATACCATGGAAGAGGTTCCCACAGCTAGACTCCACTGTTTGGTGTCTTTGGTAATGCCCAATCAAAAAGGCCAGTCATCCAGAAGAAGATGAAATTGAAGCAAATTTATTTATTCTTAATGAGTGCAGACCACTTCTAGTAAATATATTTTACTTAAATCAATTTATTTACTTAGCAAAGGTTTATTGAACATCTAATATATACTAGAATCTGGACAAGTGTATGGAGTAAAAATAAATAAAACCTAGTCAATGTTCTGAAAAGTTAGAACCATTCTATTATGAGATTAATGAGTAGAATTTCTCTTTGTCAGAGAAGGAAGCTAATAGTAAAATTATGGTTCCTTGTTCGGATATTGTAGACTTGTCTACAATTTTGAATTGTATTTTTTTCATAAAAATATGAATCAGCAAAAGTATTTACCTTAAATGGTACATAAACTCCAGGCAGCTTTGTTAAGGCTTAAAGGCTATGGCATTAATAATCATAGCAACATTATTTGTCATAGCCAAAAAGTGTAAATAATCCAAATATTCATCTACTGATGCATGGATAAATAAAATATGGTATATCCATACAATGGAATATTGTTCATCAATAAAAAGGAGTCAAGTACTAACACATTCTACAATATGGATGAACCTTGATAACATTATGCCAAGTAAAAGAAAACAGTAATAAAAAAAGACCACATACTATGTGATACCACTTATATGTAATTACAAATAAGCAAAGTTATAGAGTATAGCAAAGTGAGTCAATTAAACATATACATATACATATTATTTTTCATATTTTTCCATTATAGATTATTACAAGATATTTAATATTCTGTACTATACAGTAGATCCTTGTTGCTTATCGGTTTTATATATAGTAGCTAGTATCTGCGAATCTCAAACTCCCAATTTATCCCTTTCCATCCCCTTTCCCCCTCGTAACTGTAAGTTTGTTTTCTACGTCTGTGAGTCAGTTTCTGGTTTATAAATAAGTTCATTTGTGTCATTATTTTAGATTCCACATGTAAGAGATATCATGTGATATTTGTCTTTCTGTCTGACTTACTTCACTTAATATGATAATCTCTAGGTCCATCCATAATACTACAAATGGCATTATTTCATTCTTTTTTATATAGCTGAGTAATATTCCATACACACACACACACACACACACACACACGGCATCTTCTTTAACCATTCATCTGTCAGTGGACATTGAGGTTGCATCCATGTCTTGGCTGTTGTATATAGTGCTGCTATGAACATTGGGATGCATGTCTCTTTTCAAGTTATAGTTTCATCTGGATATATGCCCAGGAGTTGGATTGCTGGATCATGTGATAACTCTGTTTTTAGTTTTTAATGATCATCCATATTGTTCTCTATAGTGGCTGCACCAATTTACATTCCCACCAACAGAGTAGGAGGGTTTCTTTTCCTCCACACCCTCTCCAGCATTCATTATTTATAGACTTTCTGGTGATGTCCATTCTAACTTGTGTGAGGTGATACCTCATTGTAGTTTTGATTTGCATTTCTCTAATAGTTAGCGATGTTGAGCATCTTTTCATGCTCCTGTTGTGGCAATTTGTATGTTTTCTTTGGAGAAATGTCTACTAAGAATTCTGTCCATTTTTTGATTGGGTTGTTTGTTTTCTTATATTAAGCTGTATGAGCTGTATGTATATTTTGGAAATTAATCCCTTGTTGGACTCATCATTTGCAAATATTTTCTCCAATTATGTAGGTTGTCTTTTTATTCTGTTTATGGTTTCCTTTGCTGTACAAAATCTTCAATAAGTGGTGCTGGGAAAACCGGACACTACATGTAAAAGAATGAAATTAGAACATTCTCTAACACCATATACAAAAATAAGCTCAAAATGGCTTAAAGACCTAAATGTAAGACTGGGTACTCCAAAACTCCTAGAGGAAAACATAGGCAGAACACTCTTTGACATAAATTGAAGCAATATTTTTTTTTAAAAATCCAGCTCCTAGAGTAATGGAAATAAAAGCAAAAATAAGCAAATGGGACCTGATTAAACTTAAAAGCTTTTTAACAGCAATGGAGTTTCTTTTTGAGGTAAAGGAAATGTTCTAAAATTGATTGTGGTGATATTTGTAAAACTCCGTAAATATACTAAAAATATTGACTTATTTAGTATGTTAATTATATTGCAGTTAGACTACACACACACACACACACACACACACACACAGCTGAAGACTCCAACAACAATTTCTTCTTTCAGTCCCAAATGTTCAACTTACGAGAGCATCACCTTGATTAAGTTACTTAACTTTCTATGCCTCATGTACATTGTCTGTTATAAAAATCGTATTTATTTTATAGGATTATTGTGGACATTTAAATGATTTATATATATATACGTAAAGAACTTACAATGCCTGGCACACAAATACATGTTTGTTCCTGCGGCTGCTGTTACTATTTTACCACCATTACAAGTAGTGCAGTAATACTGATTATAACTATTGTTAAGTGCAATCTTACTCATTTAACACATGAAAATTGTATCTGACCTTCTCCTGTTAATTCAGCTACTGCATGTGTTAATTAAATTGTAGCTATATTTCTACCAAAAGCCTATCAATAATTTTTTAATCAGTTACATAAGAAAGTCTTGTCCTAGAATGTAGACCCGTATTTCTTTGTGAAAAGATTAACATCTTATTTGATATAAAATGGGAAGTTGTATTTTTTTCCCACTAAGGCAATGAAAATGTTATGTGCACACCCTGCTCAATTAAAGCCAACCTATTGAGCTGGATAATGGCTCTCATTGTACACCAGCTCACTATATATTTCCAAGTAGGATGGCAGAGTTAGAATATCAGCTTTTTGGCAAGGATATGGGATAATAACACACCACTAAGAGACTGACTATAACCACTTAAATTTTTTCACATAAAAGACTCAGGATATGGTGCCTCCAAAGGGAAAATGCAAAATCTTTAACTATTATAGCTTCTACTCTCTTTTTTATCTTCACATCTCCCTAAGTCTTGATTTAGGCTAAATGCATCATTAATCTTTAACATATCCACCTAAGAACACAATTAAAGTCAAACTGAATAATGAGTGGCAATATAAGGAATACAAAGGAGCACACCCAAGAATGGATTCAACTGTTCCATATGCTGCAGAATTATGCACACCCGCTAACTTGCACAGTGCCAGATCTAGAAAGAAATCAACTCTGTTGAATAAGAATCAGAATATTTGAATTAGTCAGTTCATCTGGGAGCAAAGCCAAGAACCAGAAGGTTAGCTTGTAATATTAAATCTCTTCAGGCATGAACTATACCGTCAAACTTTAGACTCATGTTTTATATCTTCAGGTCTTAAACATGGCTTTAGTTACAGATATGCTGTTTATTCGTTGGGTAACACTGAGTGAAATCTTAATCTCTAAGCATCTCACTTACCCAAACTGTCACTTATAGGAGGTGGATTATATCACCCGTTCTCAATCTTCAATCTTTATCAGAATCACCATGAGCAAATCCTGAGATCCACATGCAGAGATGTGCTTCCAACTGGTTATTTCCATGTGCAGCTGGAGTTGGGAAACTGTGGGACAAAATAATCTCTCAGGTCTCTCTCAGTCCTACAAGCCTAAAGTTTTCAGTCTGAGTGGATATCCTGATTCAGTTTTCAGTAGTAACA
This sequence comes from Camelus ferus, assembly GCF_009834535.1. Lineage (NCBI taxonomy): Eukaryota > Metazoa > Chordata > Mammalia > Artiodactyla > Camelidae > Camelus > Camelus ferus. Next base: position 17,862,146 of record NC_045696.1, on the reverse strand, counting down.
TAACATTAACTCACAGAAGAGTAAGATTAAGTGATTACTTTGAAAAAAGAAAATAATTGCACTAATTTGATTTCATTTTCACAAGGAAGTCAAAGAAAAATATTTGTCTTATTTTACCTTAACAAAAAGAAAAGGATGCAATAGAGAGGAAAAACAAAACAAAACCACAACAAAACAAAAGAAAAACACAAAGCTACCATCTATATGTTATCCTTCCTATTGGGTAAACCAAGATAAAAAACCTATAGCAGAAAAAGCAATACTGCTTTGAAATGGTATGCTTTTCTCTGTCTGTCTTTCAGACTATCCACATGTGTCCTCATGTATTTGAACAATTGCTTTTGAAACAGTTTGATATATTCAAAACAGAATACAGGACTTGGAAAATAGTTTATATGTCACCTTTTTATTGAAGTGTAGTCAACTTACAGTATTGTGTTAATTTCTGGTGTGCAACATAGTGATTCAGATATATATATATATATATGTGTATATATATATATATATATATATGCCTTTTCATATTTTTCTTCATTATAGGCTATTACAAGGTATTGGTTGTAGTTCCCTGTGCTATACTGTAGGACCTTGTTGTTTATCTATTTTATAAAATAGTAGTTAGTATCTGCAAATCCTGAACTCCCAATTTATCCCTCCCCTTCTTTCCTCCCGATAACCGTAAGTTTGCTTTCTGTCTGTGACTCTGTTTCTGTTTTGTACGTAGGTTCATTTGTGTTATTTTTTTAGATTCCACATATAAGTGCAATCATATGTTATCTTTATCTTTCTGGCTTATTTCACTTAGTATGCGTATGTCACTCTTGATTCCGCTAAGCCAAATCAGCTATAGGAAAAATAAGGGCTTAATTTTAATCAAGAGCAGCTTGGCTTGAGTTTTACAGCCCTCTCCCCTGCAATCACAGGATTACAAGTAAATACAGTACACACATCCAGTACACACATCCCCTGGCAATCTCTACTCCGGGCATTATTTTCCTCTGTCTATTAACTGCCCACATTCCCTCACCACCACATCCTACTAAGCTAAGGAGAAGACACTTCATTCTCAATTTGACTTTCCCTAAATATCAAGACATTTGGTACAGAGATCAGCTAATTGATTCCTTCAGCTACTTCCTGACAGCAGTTAGCAGACCCTTGGCTCTCCTGCCTCTTCCTCCATTTCTGAAAATAGGCAATACATCCTCTCTAGCCCTGGCAATATCCAAAGGCTCCAAACACTTCTATCTTCAGAAATTCCACACTAGTGAATAGTATGAACTCTTTATGTCCCAGATAGATGAAGGCTTTCTCCCAGCTTGAGACCTGTCAGTTGACCAGGAATGTGTTACCTTCAATGATCCACAAAGTTTAACTTCCAGAGAATGGACCTTTGGTTTAGTTTCAATAGCTCCTTTGGACTAGAAACATATTTGAAATTCCTCATTGTCAAAGAGACTCTTCCTTCTCCATGAAAGAAATAGAGAAGTAACATGTCTAGTAAGTGCTTTGCCCGTATTGTTTAAACAGCCTCAGACTCCACGTATTATTTTCCCAGTTTAATACTGGAAGAAACTGTGACTTCGAAAAGTTAAATAATCTATCTCAGATCCCATAGTTCAGTGATGAGGCCAGGGTTGAAGCTATTTCACAGTAGCTTTGGGGTCTTCGTGCACCAAATCTTTCTTCGTGGCTTGAAACAATATGATTTTTTTTGGTTTTGTTTTGAATTGTTTTCTTTTTGCTCTTCTTCTCCATAAACAAGCACTTCAGTTATTTGTTTATAAGTCAGAGCAGCGCATATGTCTGCTTCGTAACTTGTGAATAAAAATCTTTTGAAACTAAGAATGATTTGAAGTCTTTCTTGTGGGATATTTAAGACTCCAAAAGTAAATAGGATCTATGATTGTCTTCTTTAGTATTAAATATTTTTCAAAGAAGACAAGCACATTAAACTCTATTGTGACACTTATTATCTATAACACAGGTGATAGTGGACTCCTTTTTATTTCATGAGCAAAGTTGCATTTTTTTTCAGTTTTTTCAAGGATTTCATTAGTATCAAAGATTGCTGTCAAAATAGACTTAATTGGATAAGCACTTTAGCTCCATGTTTAAAATTAACTGCATGTATGTAAGTAACAACAGTAGGTTGTTTAAGTAAAAATAAAATTCTCAGTTGACAAGGTGATTTAATTCCAGCCAAAAATAAAGGAATTACTTATTTTACGTAAACCATGCATCTTTTATTTTTTTGAAAAAAAATATAGTTAAAATTTTATTCAGTGAAAAGCTGAAAACATTTTCTGTAAAACTGGGGACAAGAATGCCCATCCTTGACACTTTAATTCAACATAGTATTGGAAGTACTAGCCACAGTATTAGATAAGAAAAATAAATAAAAGGAATTCAAAATGAAACGAGTAAAACTGTCACTGTTTGCAGATGACATGATATTATACATAAAAAATCCTATAGACATCATGAAAAAACTATTAGAGCTCATCAATTAATTTGGTAAAGTTGCAGGATACAAAATTAATATCCAGAAATCTATTGCACTTCTATACACTAAATCAAACTATCAGAAAGAGAAATTAGGGAAACAGTCCTATTTACCATCATATCAAAAAGAACAGAATACCTAGGAGTAAACCTAGCTAAGGAGATCAAATATTTGCATTCTTGGAAAGCTATAAGACACTAATGAAGGCAACTGAAGATAGCACAAGCAGATAGAAAGACATACCATGTTAATGGATTGGAAGAATCAATATTGTTAAAATGATCATACTGTTAAAGGCAATCTACAGATTCAATGCAATCTCTATCAAAATGCCAATGATACTTTTCACAGACTCCAAAAAAATTTTTTTTTAATTTGTATGTAAACACAGAAGACCCTGAATAGCCAAAACAATCTTGAGAAAGAACAAAGTAGGGAGTAACACACTCACTGACTTCAGACTATACTACAAAGCTACAGTAATCAAAACATCATGTTATTGGCACAGAAACAAACACATGGATCAATGGAACATAATAGAGAACCCAGAAATAAGCCCAAGCGCTTATGGTCAATTAACTTACCACAAAGTAGGCAAGAATATACAATATAAAAAAGACATACGACAAAAGACCTTCAATAAGTGGTGCTGGGGAAACTAGACAGCTACCTGTAAAATAATAAAGTTAGAACACTTCTGCATCCCATATGCAAAAATAAACTCGAAATGGATTAAAGAACTAAATGTAAGATTGAAAACTATAAAACTTCTAGAAGAAAGTGTAGATGGGGCACACTTTGTTGTAATTTGTAGCAATAATTTTTTGGATCTGTCTTCTAAGATAAAGGAAACAAAAGCAAAAATAAACAAATGGGACCTAATTAAACTTAAAAGCTTTTGCACAGCAAAGGAAACCATCAACATAACCAAAAGACAACCTACTGAATGGGAAAAATATTTGGAAATTATATGATCAATAAGGGGTTAATATTCAAAACATACAAATAGCTCATACAACTTAATATCAAAAATATAAACAACTTGATTAAAAAATGAGCAGAAAACTTGAATAAACATGTACAGATGGCTGACAGGCACATGAAAAGATCTTCACCATCTCTAATCATCAGAGATATGCAAATCAAACCACAATGAGATATCACCTGTTAAAATGAACACTCTAACTTTACATTTCAAAGAACTATAAAAAGAAGAAGAAACTAAGCCCAAATTTAGCAGAAGGAAGGAAATAATGACTATTAGAAGAGAAATAAATAATATAAAGAATAAAAAAAAAATCAGTGAAACTGAGTTGGTTTTTGAAAAGATAAACAAAATTGACAAACCTTTAGCAGACTAAGAAAAAAAGATGAAGCGCAAATAAATAAAATCAGAAATTTAAAATACCACAGAAATAAAAAGGATTTTAAGAGACAACAATGAACAATTACATAGTAACAAACTGGAATATCTTGAAGAAATGAATAAATTCCTAGAAGCAAACAACCTACCAAGACTGACTCAAAAAGAAATAATTTAAAGGAACATTTTAAAAAAATCCAAAAAATAATTGAGAGGATAATATTTCATACAAATTCTTGAATAAAGTAATTTTGAGAATATTTATTTTAATGAGTTGATCCAATCCAGACTAGCTCTTTCCTATTTTGCCATTTGGTTGCATGCAATAGTCTAATTCAATAAAAGGAACTTATAGTTGTGATAACATCTCCTTTCTCATTCCTAATAGTGTCTATTTTTTCCTTGAAAGAAACAACACATATAAAAGTTATTCAGTCATTTAAATAATAAATATTTCTGAATAAGAATGAAAATAATAAAATACTTTAAGCTACAAAGAATTGTTTCTGAAAGTATAGCAGTGAATAGTAAACTATACATTATTAAAATCACGGTGAAAATCATGGTATAGATATTGAAGTAGAATCCCATTTTTTTCTCTTCATTCTGAGAATTTGTTTTCTTGGCAATCTGATAAGGGTGGAGTGCGGATTATGTTATTAGGCATAATTGTTTGTGATAAACATGACTCCTAATTTGCATCTTGCGACAAAACATAATTATTCGATGGGCAAGACGTAGTTTGGGTTTCTCACAATTTGGTAAGACTTGTAACTGATTTATTCCTGGTGGAGATGCTGGAAACTCCTCTTACAAAGGTTTACCAAAACTATAAGATGTCTAAGCATAGACACTTCCTCTGCCTGTTCCATGTGAGTTTTAGTCCCTTACACATGACCTCTTTCAGGTAGAACAAAGTAATACCTGCTCTACAACTATGTGGACTGTTTCTATGGAAAATGCCTTATATGTTCCTGCTGGCATATTATGACTCATCCTAAATCCTGAGTATTCTGATACAGAGTGTTCCTGTGGTAGGTTTCTGAGTCTACATAGTATCAGAGAATCCCATTTATAATTAAATATATTCTTGGTTTATTTACTAAATGAAGTAAAACACAAATATTTGATATGGATTTTAGAAGAGAAAGCCTTACCTCTTTTGCCAATGAAATAAAGCTAAAGAAAATCCAAGAGGTTCTAATAAAAAATATTTAATAGAATTAATGAGAGAATTACATAAAATTGCTGGCTATTACATAAATATATTAAAAGAACATCATGTCCATATTCTAGCAACAAGAAAAGAATAGAGGAAAATATCCCTTTTCCATTAAGAAAAAAAAATTTTAATATTTAGGGATTTTTTTAATGATTTATGACTTATGCATGTAACTTTAAAATCACATTGGAAAAAATAAAACCATTCATTATTTGTCAAATATATATTGAACATCTACTATAAGAATATATTATTCTAGGTTTATGAGATCCAACATTTTTAAAAGAAAAGGAAGATAAGAAATATTCTTGCCTTTGAGGAGCTTATATTTGGAGTTGGGCCAAGTCATTCAAGAACTCAAAAATTAAGTTACAATGGAAAAAAAAGTGGTAAGTGCTATGGAAAAAATAAATTATAGTAAATTAAAAAGAATTGTAAGAAAGGCTGTATTTGTTTTCTATTGACAAATAACAAATTATCTTAAACGTAGTGGCTAAAATAACATGAATGTATTGACATATAGAGCATGGCTTACCTGAGTTATCTCATCTGAGTCTCACAAGACAACATTCAGAGTGTCAGTTGGACTGCAGTGTCGTTTGAAACTTGGGTTTCTCTTCCAAGCTTATTGATTATTGGCTTAATTCAGTTTTCTGCACTTTTTAAGACTGAGGGCTCTCGATCCCAGAAGCATCTGTTACTCTCTACCAAATAGCTGGATCAGCAACATGGAAGTTTTCTTCTTCAGTCTCAGCAGAAGATCATCTCTGCTATAAAATCTGTCTCTTCAAGGAAAGATTAGACCCTGTTTAAAGAGCTCATATGATTAGATTGGTTCTGTACAAATAATCTCCCCTTTGATTAATTTGATGTTAACTGGATAGAGAATTTAATTACATCTGCAAAATACCTTCACCTTTGCTATTTAATCTATCTTAATCACAGGAGAGAAATCACATCATATTAAAAAGTCTGGCCCACATTCAAGGTGAAGAGATAATGTAGGCAGTGTCCACCAGGGAGTGGGAATTCTAGGAAACATCTTAGAATTCTGCCTATTACAGTTTCTACTTTCTAGTGCTTTTCAAAATCAATAGCAAGATCAGGCTTAGATATGTGCAAAACATTAGAGTAGCTGAGGAAGTTAACCAAATATTTATCTTGGTGATTATTATTCAAGCATGACAGAATAGTCATGTGTGCCTGCTCTGATTTTCTGGAGCAGAGTGTGTATGAGGGAGTGTGCTAGGAGATGAATTCAGAAATGAAACGGAATCTTGGAGGCTCATTTACTCTAAGTAAACTGGGAGACTTTTTACTCAAGATTGCAAGGACTGTCAGGAGAATAAAGAAGAATATGTTATATGATGACTTGAAAATGTCAAAAACATTCTTGCTGTTCATGCAGGTCATAAAATGTATGCAGAGAACCATCGGTATGAATGTCCCTTTTCCTCTAATACCAGTCAACAGTAGTACAGGGTCCAAGAAAGTGGAGAGGTGGGTGTAATCAGGCTGGAGGTTATGCCAAGGGGATAATGAAGTGGGATAATGGCAGAGTAGATAGAGGTAGAACAGAAATTAAGTACATTAGAGTGATTAAAGTGATTAGCCCTGGATTTTAAGCTGGATGAACAAACTATGAAAAATGAGATGCAGAAATGAGTGGCAGTAATAGAGTGATCTGATGTGCAAAATTGGAATAAAACAAATAATCAAAAAATATAAGCATATGACATGTTTTGGGATGTAAAAGTTTAATATGATAGTACTAATTCTCTGAAATTAATACCTATCTCAGATATAAAAATAATGAAATTTATTTAGAATCACACAACTATTTTTATTTGCAGAAATGACCTGAAATTTTTTATAGGAAGAGAGATACCTGCACCATGTTTAAAAAGAAGGCTACTGATAGGATAACGTTTATATCTAGAACCACTATAAAGACGCTACAATCAAGTCAAAATTTTACTGCAATAGAAATAAGTAATTAGATCAGTGACAGAATAAATTACTTAGAAATAAAATTTATATGATAGAATGGCATTTATATAATAATGTTTACATACAATGCCATTTTATACATTGTAAAGATGTTAGTAAGCAACACAATAGAGAAATGGGCAAAGGGTGTGAAAAGACCATTCACATATGGAGCAAATTTATGTGTCTAAAATGTTGACTGTATATGAAGATGTTCAATCTCCTTAGTAGTCATGGAAATGCAAATAAAATCACAGCTAGCTACCAATGTCCTTGACAGGTAGATTAATTTTTGAACGAGAACATCTATCAGTAGCATTTATTGCTAGTATAGATGCAGATTCCAAAAATATTATTTGAAAATAATCTGTGTGAAAACCCTTATATTATTAAAATAAATATATATTTACCTTATAGCCCCACTCCTAGGAATATATTCTACATAAAATAAAGCTTCAGTATTTGAAGCTATGCATGCACAGATATTTATTGCAGTATTGTTCATAGTCTCAAAAATAAGTAAGCAAAGTCAATGTCCAGTACAAAATGAATAGAAAAATAAAATGGGATAATTAGATGATGGAATGGTATAAAGTCTTTAAAAAAAAATTCAAAATATCCACTTGGACTGGGGAGTTTTTATGTTGAGCAAACTCTGAAAAACAAACGAAATAATAAAGTAAAATATTTTTGACACATTTTCTAGACCTGCGCTGTCCAATACTGTAGCCTACAAAAAAAACATCGTGCTTTAAATTTGAATTTAAAATTTTTGAAATTAAAATTTTGAATTTCTGATAATTTTGAAATTAAAATTTTAAATTTAAATGTTTTCAGTTGAATTTTTAGTTAAAATTAGGTAAGATCAAAAATTCAGCTTCTCAGTTGCTAAAGATGCTAAGCACTTTTCAAGTGGTGGATAGCCACATGCCTAGTGTTATCGTATTGGACACTACAGAAGTTCTATAATCTCACAAAGTCTGTAGGAAAGAGCTGTTGAAATGTTCTAGGGTCCGGAGAAAGACTGGCAAACAAAGCTGATAAAATCTCTGACCACATTTAACTTGTATTCTAGACAATGTTGAGAAAAATGTTTAAATGCAATCTAATTTTTGAAAAATAAACATTGAAAATATCCTTAGGTATAAATATCTGTTCATATGTATACCTTTAGATATGCTTACAAATAACTACATCCTCATGGAAAAACATCACTTTTAACTTGAATTACATGGGTAGGTGAGGGATTGTTGAGAAAACAAAGTAGAAAATGGAAATTAACACATAATCAAAAGAAGAAAAGAAAAAAAGTACATATATAAAAGTAACATCTTATCCCCAGTTCTCGTCTCCAGAAGTAACCTCTATTAACAATTTCTTTTATAATCTTCAGAAAATTATATTCATATATAAGGAAATATATAATCTTTTTTTAAAATAATTAGGATTATATTATAAAAGCATACATTTACATAACCATATTTCTGCATTTGTATAATGTTTTATGTAAAATAAAGTGATTTAAAAAATAAGAAAAAGAACAATAGATGAGTTCCACTTTAGTATTTACGTGACAATTTTTGCATGGGAAAGATACAGAAATTCATTTTTCCTAGACAGATATGAACTGCAAAACAAAAAGCTTAGCTTTGTTATGAATAATACATTTCCCAGAAATTATGGGCATTATGACTTCATTAATATGTGGACTGTCTTTTCCACATAGCTGTGAAAAAAATTCAGTTTTCATTTCATGATGATGTAGAAATTATAAGCATGAAAAATTTCAATGAAAAGAATTCATAATTCATGATTTTTTAATATTGAATGGATTTTTCTGTCATATGTTTTAACAAAGTAACCATGCAAAGTGGGAAAGCATGGGGCAGGGAAATATTTATTTCCTATGGATAGAAAAAAATGTGATGTCACATATTTCTGCTCAAGAAAAAATAGATAAAATAAAGCCTTAGCAAAAAGAACATAGGAGAAAACTCGAGAGATCTAATTCAGACTACCTCCTCTAAGAATGGTCATACCTTCACCAACTCATTCTGAAAACAGCATCTCCCTCTTTTATTGAAGATACTGCATTTTCTTAGGAGATTACAAAAAGCTGAGGGGTTTTTTTTTCCCCTAACTAATCCAAATGCTTTCTTTCTAAAGCTTATTTTCTCTAGAGAGTAATCATCTTTCATCTAAGTGTAAGTCTGACTTCTGGTACTGAATATAAAGTGGTAGCATGGCTCAGAGGAAGCCTCCCTTTGAGAAAAAATATGAAATCTGGTTAACATAAAAATACCAGCTTTTGAAAAGATCAAAGAGCAGCAATCAAGGCAGCTATGATGGACGTGGTGTGAGGGTTGGGGCGTGAGGTTGAAGAGAAGTGAAAGGACTTACTGACATTGTTGGCCAGTTTTCTGCTTCAAGAATTTGCCAGTCTGTAAGCTCCAGGAGACACAGATGTTTATCAGATGGTAGCAGCTCAAGCGCCTTTGGTATCTCTCCCAAACAGAGAGACGGACTTTGATGTTCACAGCAATTCAAAGCACTCAAGAATGAAGGGACCAGAATTTCGAAGAAAAGGAACTGCAGAGAAGTGAACCCCAAACTGACACCATTTTTCCCTTTATGCAGATGCTTAAAAGAAAATATCTGGAAAACTAAGAAGAAAGCAACAGATAAGAGACTAAAAATCTAAAAAGTTTTCTGCAGGGTTAAGATGTTGAGAAAAGGAAAAATGGAGTTTAAATCCCACCAAGAAAGTTAAGGAGCCTGTTGAGCATTTCCAAATGAGACCCTCCCAAACACTGTTATTTTCGAGGGATTGGAGCAAACCAAATTTAGAGTAGTTCTTAATCAAAACTGATGTGTAGCCTGGAAACATGCCAGATTCTAAAGAATCAAGATGATTTCTTCCTACTCTGTTTACTATACACGTATCTATATCTTTATATCTCTATTAATTTACCTATCTATGTATCTATGTATGTATGAATGTATGTATGTATCTATCTATCTACCTACCTATTTACCTATCTCTATGTCTCCTTTCTAATATAAGTGGTACACTCCTGGGAAGATTGATTGATAAACTCTAGACCTGTGGTTTCACTGTTGAAGTCTTTTAGAAATTTAAGGATAAAACGGGAGCAATATTTCTAACAAAAGGAGATTATTATTTTGCTGTTGTTGTTGTTATTTAGTAATGATTCATAACTTGAAAGCCATTTTGGAATATTTTAGTGCCTGGGAACAACCTGATGAAAAACATTTTGTTATGTAATTATTTAGTCGATTTTTATTTTGATTATTTTAACATTTTATGGGTATAAGTTCCAGAAAATAGCTTATTGCTTTTGGTATATCTAGGGAAGAAATATTCTTTTAAAATACTTATGTTTAATAATTTGATAGTGGTATAGTTTTGGATCGGTACGTGTTTAATTTGATTTTCAGTGTATTCACAACTCTTTATAAGTTTAAAAATTATAAATTGATTTACTATAGTCCTTCATAACTTAAAGGAAAAAAGGGAATTTATGTAAATTATTTTGATGAGTTTATGCTTGAGGTATACTATAGAATTGAGAGCTTTGGACAAATGTATATCCATTTGTGCAAATAAGTGTTTACTAACTAGTTAAGATGTTGAACTTGATGTTATTTTTATATTCTAAACAGTAATCTTTTAGCTGTATAAAACAAGGGTTTGTCAACTATAATTCAAACATCTATTTTCAGTGGTTTAAAGAAATCTCAGTAGAAAGAAAGGGAGAAAATTAAACAGTCAAATTTTAACAACATACGAGAATATTCTGTTCTTACAGTTTCAATTATATATATTATTTAACTTGAACTTAGGAGACTACTAAATTGGGTAAGCAGTAAATTTCTTTTTTCCAATAGATTTCAAAACACAGCACGTTTATGTGGGGAAGTAAGTGGTACCATTAATCTTTCATCATGAAGTTTACGTGATTCATGTTCCATAATTAGTAATCAGACACTCAATTCTAGGCCCACTTACAAAGAAAAAAATCCAAAAGTTGAATGCTGACTGCTGAGCTACTAACAGACAAACATCATTTTTTTCTGTTCTATGTAGAAAAATTTCCTTTTCAATAACAAGACAAGGATGTTCATAATCATCACTGAATTCGGGTGGGGGAACCACTCTAGATTTTTGTTTGTTTCTCAGTGAAAAAAAAAATTGAAAGCACCTACTGACATGTTCCATATAACTGAAGCATAATAGAACAACATACTATGGTTAAAAAAAAAAAGCATATAAACAAGAATTCCAGAGCAAGTGATTTAGTAGGCATCATGAAACATGTGCATTTATACATGTTGTGCAGGTATGTATGTATCACACAAAGAAGCATGTATAACTGCCCTCATGCATATGTATAAATAGTAATGTACATATGTGGATATATCTATCTATGTATTTATAATTTATGTATTCACACACACAGCCGCAATTATTAGTTAACTTATCCTGCCTAAATGTCATCTTTTCTTTCTCTACTAGCACTAATAGAATTATAGTGCAAATAACAAGTGCAAACAAATCACATCAACAAATTTAATTTTTTTAGTAGTCACATTAAAAGACAAACAGTAAAAGATGAAGTTGAAAATTAAGCAAATTCATATTTTTATTTGATGCACTATATCCAAATATTATTCTAATGTGTCATCACTGGAAAAGTTACTAGGACATATTTTACATTCTTTTTTCTTTCATACTAAGTCTTGCAAATCAGCATGTATTTTATACCTATAACATATCAATTAGCAATATTTCAAATATTCATTAGCCATATGTAGCCAGCGGATGCTATATTAGATATCACAGTTTTGGAGTGATTTAAGGAAACCACTGTAAATTCCTCTTTAAACAGAACAGACTTTACCTTCAACAAATGGCATATATTGTAGGAAAGTATAAGGGAAAATCTATGCATAACCTCTCAGCTGTCTTTATCTATAAACATTTTGACTTAAAATTTTTTAAATATAATATAATGCAATGTGTACAGATATAGATATCTCAAGCCAGTGTTCAGGCAAATGAAGGAAGTCTTTTATGTGGAATGAATACATCACTCATGCATTCCAAAATTAGACTGAAAATATTTCAGGTGCTTATTTTGCTTGAAAGACTGACACAGAGCAGGTTGAAATTAATCCAGTTAAAAAAAAAAAAAAGAAATGAAAAGAAACAAAGTGAAAAAAAAAAAAAGAAAGTGACAGAAAACCCAAGAAGTTTGAAAGCACTGCATGACCGAATCCAGAATCCCTAAATGTTGGAGCAAGGAGACTTTAAAGAGAGGCTTGAGCTGGAGAGACTGTGAATACCATGACCTATTAAAGCAACAAAAATTGCATTTGAAAGCTGTTTATTCCTGAAAGTGGTGGGGACATCTCATGGCCAAAGGAAAACAGAACTGAATGAGCCTCTGGAACGTCTTGGGATTAGAGATACAGTTTTTTTACATTATTTCTTCAAGGTCTAAGATGAAAACATGGGGAGGAAAATACAAGTTTGGTTCAGAGATCCAAAAGGAAGTAGAAGGTAGCAAATTTCTTTTGAAAGGCCAACATTCTAACACTGGGAGTTTGTTTTGATGCATCCTGAGTTTGAATTGTTTTGATTAATGAAAATCTTTTATAAGGCTACAAAATTAGAAGCCAGCTGAAGGAAAAGTTTTTTTAATCACAAAATTGCCTCCTTTGCTTACCTCCTCACAATGCTTGAAGTACTGCTGAAGCATATTCAGGATTTTGATGCTTCTGTTTATATTAATACTTTATCATTGGTCAAGGTGAGCATTTTTTAAAAAGTAATTTTATGAGTTTATTTGGTTCTGGAGAAGTGGCAGAAAAACCAACCCAAAGTAAGGAAGCCAGTGTTTCTTCTTCCACTGATCTGTCCAGAAGCACTCGTTCAGAGCACCCCTTCTCAGTGACAGCCTCTGGCAGGATCCATCCTGAATATAAATTCATTTTATAAGCTGCCATCTCATAATAAGTGCATTTTAAAATAACAAAAAGAGTAAAGTCAGATTAATTTTTAATAAAATTGAAAAAACTTTTTGAAATTTTGAGAATGAGGAATATTGAGAGTTCTCCTACCACTTTTCCATTCTTTTTTTCAAATAGATGATCCATGGATCATTCATGTGTCATCTTACTTCATTTTTTCATAGTTCTATATGTTATACACTGATTTTCTTTTCATTTTACAGAGCAAAAAAAAATTACTATAAAGCAAAATTCTCCAAAACCATGCTGAGGATAACTAGCAAAGTGAGGGCTTAAACCTAGGACTTCTGTCTCTGAATATTTTGTTTTCTATGCTTTAAAATGCTGGGGGTTATGTGTGAACTTGACAGAGACATCCCACATGCAGGTCCACAAATGATCAACCATACGCCATGTCAAAGTCACTTAGCTAAGATCAGAGTGCAATTCTACAAAAATGAAGAGGCAGTTTATCTCTTTTCATGCAAAGATAGCTCACCACTATAGGATTTTTTTAATTTTGTTTGTTTGGCTTTATTCATAGCACATTCCTTTTCACTTGGTTAAACTGCTCAGCCATCCTTCTTAAATATCTTACATTAGAAACCCCTCATGGAGAAGTCCTTTCTAAAAACTGCTTATACCATATGCAGTGCCGTCCTTGTTAAGGTATCTTCCTGTAATTTCACTCTTTAAATAATGATAAAAATACATAAATCTTACCATATTTTTTCTGTATAGACAAGCATATTACTTGTTTTTCCAGATACACACATTTGGTAATACATAACATTCCAAACGTGATTTATTGTTACTACTTTCAACTACTTTTATTGCTAAAGAACATAGAGGTATATTACATAACCTATGTTAAATAATCTAAGTCAACACATCTAGTAATTATTCTAGTATATTTTTCAGTACTCTCCTTGGAGAATGTCTATAGGTTTTTTTGTTAGAATAAAATTAAAATGTTTTGACAAGCGATCAAACTTGAATACATTTTCAGTATGTGTAGAGAATAAATGACCCAAAAGCGTAAATCAAAGGAATAACATAATATATGAGATTTTCTGCAGGTGAAGAAGGCTGTTTGGGAGGAGAAACCTAAAATTAGATTTTTAGTGAGCTGAGAGTAGAGGGAAGTGTGGAAATCAGTTAAAAGTCAAGAGCATACTATCTACTCTCTAGCAAACCATACTAATAAAAAAACTGCATACTATTTACTTCCATAAAATATCTAAAAGAAATAGATTTCCCATCATGTTGCAGAGTCTCACACATATCTAGGTTAGTATCTAGATACTCCAAAGATGATATATGATAAATAGCTTGTTCTAACTTATGGCAAAGAACATTTCCTTATAGATTAATCTCACCACAAATTTTAAAGTCTGAAAGCAGAAATCTTAAATCCTCTTATACCTGATTTTCATCTCCATAAGGAGCAGATTGCTTGGGTCTCTATCAACTCCAGCAATTTTCTTTCCTACTTTATTAATAGGTTGCTGCCTTAGATCAATAGAAGAAGAAGTAATAAATGGAGTAGCTTAAACAGGTCTGGGTAGCCTGTCGCTGCTTATTCTCTTCAGTTCTTAACTTATGTTCTCTTCTAGAACTGAATGCATGGTTTTATGAATTTCAGGTAGCCTCAGTTATAAATTTCACTAATAATGGCCAACCTACATACAGCTTGTTACTAATTCTTTTTGCATATGTTTTCTAATTTAAATTAAACACTCTTGAGATTTTGGTTATTGATTCATAATTAATTATAGATTCATCAAGGGCCTGCTATGTGATAATCCTTATGCTTGATGCTGGGGAAATAAAGGTCAGCAACAACATAAAAGCCAAACTCTTAATACTTAACAGAGCTTAGAACTGGTAGTAGAAACAGGTATTTAATAAACAATCAAATAAATTTTAAAAAATCACCCAGGCAAGCATTCTGAAGGGAAATTAATAATTATATGAAAGGTTATGGTAAGGGATCTGACCTAATCAGGTAGGTCTTAGAAGGGACCTGGGAGGTTTGATGGACTGGAGATCTAAGTCTGATGGAAAGGAGAGAATGGGGCAGGAAGAGTGCTTCAAGCAGTTTGAGTAGCTGTAGCACCTGGCCTGGTACATGGATTGACATCAACAAGATTAGTGTGGTTGATACTGATAGAGATGGAAGAAACATGGTAGGAAATGAATGTGGAGATGTAGGGAATGTCTTTATTGGCTATGCTAACAGTAATTTGAAATTAGCTCAGATAGCTAAATGTGAACTTGGGAAATATTACCGTGGATTCAGTGTTTGGAATAGTTGTGTATGTTGTGTACATGGATATCAGGTGGAGAAAGGAGGTGTGGGAATACCAGTCATTAAATGCTGCATCACGTAAGTCTCAGATGAAGTGACCTGGGCTAACAAACAACTGAGGAGAGAGGAGAGACTTAAGATATAGTGAAGGATTTGCATTTCTCTGATATTTAGCGATATTGAGCATTTTTTTTTTATGTGCCTATTGGCCATTTGTATATCTTCATTGGAAAATTGCTTGTTTAGGTCTTCTGTGTGTTTTTGGATTGGGTTATTTGTTTGTTTGTTTGTTTGTTTTGTTATTAAGTTATATGAGCTATTTATATATTCTGGAAATTAAGACTTTGTCAGTTTCATCTTTTGCAAATATTTTCTCCCATTGGGTAGGTTGTCTTTTTTGTCTTGCTTGTGGTTTCCTTCACTGTGCAAAAGCTTATAAGTTTAACTAGGTCCTATTTGTTTATTTTTGCTTTTGTTTCTATTGCCTGGGTAGACTGCCCTATAGACTACGCCTCTATAGACCGCCCTAGGGGAACATTGTTAAGATTTATGTCAGAAAATGTTACATTGAGCATATAATGAGGCTCAATGTTCACTGAAAGTCAAATCCTCCACCATCCTGGGCTGAGTTGGTTCTGACCAGTTTATGTCCTATTGATGTGTCATTCTTTTTATGGTTGTGTCCTGCCCCCTTCCCTCCTGTCTCATTATAAATAAGCTAATAAATTATTTCATTTAATTAATCATTAATTTATTCTTTAGTAGTTATTAAATCCCTGCATTATGCTAGATGCAAAGAACTAATTAGACATAATACCTGGCATTGAAAAGATAGTTATTGATAAAATACAAAGGAAAACATTTAATGTAAAAAGAATGGAAAGCTGAGATAAATTGGGGGTAAGCATGGTAGATTGCAAAAGAATGACCACATATTCTTTCCATCTCTGATGGTAGATTTTCTTTTGTAATGGGAAATGGCCCCATGCCCTGGGGCCACATCTCTTACCTTCTGAGATGGCCTGTATTCTGTCTCTGGAATGTGTATTTGGCTCGCTCTTGAATTTTATCCTGCATGAGAATAAGAACCTATTCTCTAGGAACAACCATAATAAATGGGAATTTGGAAGACTTGGCAAAAAACAAAATATAAAATATTTTATGTATTAATTTTTATGGGTATCCATAATGCTGTGTACAATTCTTATAAGGCTTTTAGGCTTTTGTCTTTCAGTTATATAATTTTTCTTTTATTTTCATTGTAATAAACGGTTCACTTTGGCTATACTTAAATTGTTGCTCTTCTGTACGTGAATGAAAAATGTTGACTGCCATATCAGTGACCAAAGGATGTTACATCCATCAAGCCTTTCCAGTCACCCGCAACTATGAGCCCTGAGGGAACCCAAGGTGGAGACAAATGGGCTGCCTCCTGCCAAGTCCTCAGGCTCTACAGCAGCCCCCAAGGGTATATTCTGAGAGAACGCAGGATGGGAAAGAACAGGATGCTGGCCCTGGATAGCTAAGGTGCACATCAAAGGAAAGATTTTGATGGGCCCAGACTTTTACACCTTCCCTTACATAGAAAAGTGCTAAGTTCATTAACCTGAGATATCTGGTTTTCTCCAACTAACAGTAATCTTTTGATGTTCTGACTACCTGGTCTTTCTTGCAAAAACTCTTATATATCCTGGCTCTTCCCTTACCTCTTTGGAGCAATTCCTCAGAGCTATCTGAGAGGCTGTCTCCAGGCTTGAAGTCCTCAGAAAATTCGTCAAATAAAACATAATTCTCAACCTCTGGGTTGTGCATTTGATTTTCAGAGAGAACTATATTTATTAAATTTATTGTTTGTTTATTGACTTACTGATTTTTATTAATACGATTCTTTACTTTCAAAGATATTTGTTGAATTCTTACTATGGGACAAGAAAAATGTGTGATTGTTTTCAAAATGGTACTTCCCAGAATTTTTAACAACCAAGGTCTTGTTCAGGTATTATACGAGCAGTTTTGCTTTACTTTAAAAAATCAAATGCCTTGAATTTTATCATTGTTTGATATCACCTCCGTCATCAATAACAAAACCAAAATTGATGAATTATTTCAAATTTGAATAATGAATACTTAATAAACAAACCATAGAGAATACAGTTCACAAATAAGAATTATTAAGATTTATATTAAAATTAAACTAAGCCACTTAAGGTTTATTTGATAAAGAAACATGGCCATATGAATATTAATAATTTTTAAACCTGGAGTACTTAAAAAGTTTATTTTTAGTGATTTGAGGAAAACATCTTGATTTTGTTTATTGTTTTATATTCAGCACCCACTTCAATGACTGATAAATTATAAACAAACAAAAAAATCCAATTAGAGCCATAAAGTATTAAGTGACCGTGGCTGGTATTGTCAACAGAATAGGTATGTTGCAGAGTCCAAACTCGCTCTGCTCGCTGCATCACAGGCCAATAAATCGGGAGACGAGGTGTTGGGGCAAGGAATAGCGACTTTATTTGGAAAACCGGCAGACCGAAGGATGGCAGACTAATGTCTTGGAGAACCATCCTGCTCTAGTCAGAATAGAGGCTCCTTTTATACAAAAAAAAACCCCAAAAAACAAAAAACAAGGGAAGGGATGTGGTTGGTTGTTGCAGACTTCTTGCTTCAGGCATTCTTTGTTCTTGCAGCCCTCCACCTGGGCCAGGTCATGGTGTCCCTGTAAACTTCCAACAAAACAAAGGTTATTCTCTATTACGGGTACATCCCTCAGAAATTCATCCCTTAACTGTTTACCCCTTTCACTCACACTGAACTGTTAAAAAACTAATTCTTTATCAAATGTCTATTATTCATGAGGATCTTTGCCTAACCATCTTTTACATGGAAGAAAAAAAAATTGCATACTGCTAGAATATTAAAATGAATGAATTTTCTTTTAATTTACTACCTCTCTTATAGTCCCTTTTATGATCATGGCTTATATATTTTTCTTACACTTTTTGAAAAGCATTAGAGGTGCACTCACTTCAGAGAGCTGTAATTTTAGCATCTCTTTGAGAGCAGTAAAAACATTGTATGCTAATAGCTACCTGTAGTCCCCCATTTCTTTGGATTCACCACGTATTTCTTATAAAGAAAATCCCTAAGGAGGGCAGTTACTTCTTAGCACTTTGTTTTTACAGACAGTAAGAACATAATTCTTTTACTCTACCTTACTAATGCACAAGAACTTTAAATAAATAAAAACACCCTAAGCTTAAAGGAAAATATGAGGAAAAGAAGGAAAAAGAAATCTAATTTACTTTCCTTTTATCGCTCTGTTTTCCCTCTTCATTTATTTCTCTACAACAAATCTATTCCTCAACAATTGATAATAACACTTGAATTAACTGTCTCTCTCCAATCAAGTTGAGAAAATAATAGAATGTTCAGTTGTTTTTTATTTTCCGTTCCTAGAATCATCAACATTCTCTTCCTGAAAGAAGCAAGCAAGTCATTAATTAGTACAAACAGTGGTTACCCTGAAAATCAACAAGCTTCAAATGCGCAATCAAAGCCAGTCATCTACGGAGGCTACACCTATAATCAGGACAGAGCCATTGTGCATAGCAAGAAAGGGATAAGAACGGCAGAAATTTGTCAGCCCGCAATAATCTAAGATTGCAGAGAAAAAACTATTTTTTTAATCAAACCAACCCAGTCAGAGCAGCAAAATCAAAGCTACTGTATTATTTCAGCGATAAACAATCTGTAGAGCAATGTAGGAAAGGCGCTCAACCATTTCCCAAGATTTCCGTGTCTTGTGGATCCACCCCAGGGTGTTTCAGAACAGCAGGAAGCATATTTGAGAAACGGTTCATCCCTTCACTTTGCAGCACTAACCAATATAAAGCAGTACTTAAAACTATGCGTTTCTGTTCTGAAGCTTATTGCCTCCTATATTTTCCTTCTACAATTTGATTTTACCTGCATGGTAGATTTGTTTTATATTGAAACAGATCTGAAAAATTATAGAGGACTAAAAGCATCAAGTTTATGAACTGTCTTGGATGAATTTGCCCTTGCATCTTTTGAATAATAATAACAACAGAAGATTCAGCTCAATAAAATAAAGCCTGCTAAGTTATATGAACCCTCTCACCATTCATATAACACCTGTATTTTATAAGCACAAATATGACATCTGATTTTTTTATTTATATAACAATCTTTTAAAATAATTTTGAAGTGTTATCTATGACAAGCAACATGATAGTCAATACTAATTTAAGTTGGGAAAAAGCCATATGACCCATATATTCTTAAAATTATAATAGTAAAACTTGTGTGGAATATGGGATAAAATGACAAAGAGGTTGGCTGTCTTTAGACCAAAAAAAAAAAAAAATAAAGCAGTTAAAATATAGAAATCTGCACTAAATATTTTAGTATCTCTTGAACAAATTACAAGTGTTTTTGGAAATGGGCAGAAATTTTTGTTTCTTTTACCTTCTGTCCTGTTTCTATTTTATAGCATGACCATCCACACTGACATTGTAGCTGGTGTCCACTTTATGCTCCTTGTTGTTGAGAAACCCAATGGCTTCAATCTCTCTTACATTCTCAGGAGATGTTCCTGGGAACATGGAGTAAACTTTGCAATGACTCTGACTCCTCCAGCATTTTACTCCGTAATCACCAAAGTGCTCTATGTCTTCAGTCTCTTCTCTGACCTTTAACTTTTTTTTTTCATTCAGACTCTCCCCCAAGGATACTGATTTCCTTGCAGTCCTGTTACAAGTGGCTAATTTTTTTTTTTTTCCACAGCCCTCTTCCCACCAGGCCTGGAGCTAGGAGCATCATCACTCCTCATTACCTCTTTTCAAATCATTCCCCTCCTGCCTCCCTACACTCAGCTTTAAATCTCATGTTATTAGACTATGTTACAATGATACTTCATTGCCATGGTCATTTACTGACACTGGATTGTTTTCCTTTGTTTATGGCAACTTCAGACCTCCAATTTATACTCTTACCATTATAACTGGTTTTAATGATGATCATTACAAAATGCACCTATAAAATATTTCCAAGTACTCTGGAGTCTCTTGATTTTTCTCCAAGAATTAATTTAATCTCAAAATTATGTCAGCTGTTCGCACCTCTGGTCATTCATTAGTTTTGTTGTCAGTGGCGGTACGTATTTATATTAAAATTACCAATTCTACAATTCTTCTATGCTCCTAATTATGGGAATTCACTGTTCATCAATTTTATATTCATCTAGAACACTGATTCCAGTAATTCTGCAACTCTATTTGGACCTCCAGTTTCTTGTCCTTGTCCCTCACCCTCTAAATACTTTTACTCCATTCCCTGGACCTCCTTTCTTTGCCTTGTTTTATTTTATTAGCTTGGGCAAAAAAACCATGTAGTATTTCTTTTGAACCTGCACACATGGCAGCAAAGCTGAATAAGAAACCACAACCATGCTAATTCTGTTTAAAACAATTTAAAATATGTTATATAGTGGGTGACAAATTTCATTTTCTCAGTGGGACAAATTTTTATTAAAAATTACTTCAAATATTCAGGCCCCTTATGTACACACACACACACACACACATACACACACACAAGATTTCAAATTATACTTGTGTTAATTCATGACTAGGTTTGCAGAACCCTGAAAATGGTGCAGCTTCTGTGGTACAGCATGAAGAGTAAGCCACCCATAGACTTCTGGGTCAGGGGCACTTTCCAGGGCTCCATTTCCATCAGAAAGGATGCTTAATACCTTTCTATTTTCCACTGAAATCTGCTTAAATGCCTCAGTTTAATTCTGAATATATATTTTTTTAATTTCTTAACATGTACTTAATTCTCTAAGTAGTCTTTCTCAATCACCCCTCTCTCAGAGTTAAATCCTTCACATTTTTACCCTCAATTTACTTCATTTCCCCCAACTTATGAATTTTATATATATATATATACACACACACACACACATATACATACACACACACACACGCCACACACACACACACATTTATATGTGTGTGTGTGTGTGGCGTGTGTGTGTGTTAGATGTGTGGACATAATTCCACATTGCCTAGATTTTGAATTACTTAACCAAATTGGTACTTGGTCTTTGCATCCCTGTGCCTTGTAACTATTTAAATCAACGCTTCAATATATTGAATAAAAAATTATAAGGCTAGACCCCCAAAATTTCATTTCCACTTTCGTGGTTTTATTTTTGCACATTTGCATGGAAATAACACTGTTGCCTAGTCTATCAAGTTTATTCTCTATGACGCCTTTCCTGTCAATTCTAATCCATTCTGATTTCTTTTCTTTCTGAAATATTGCAATACTTAATCTACATGAAAACTTAGCATAAATACAGATAACAGATAATATTATCTGTCAGAGGATATTCGTTTTTCAACATGGATGCTGGCAACTGATAAGAACTCTCCCTACATCCTTTCAAGATGTTTCCTCATCCCAATATATATTTAAAAATGGAGAAAAATGACCATGCAACAAATTGTGTAGGCTATCCTAATTGGGTATGAATTCACAACCTTGGTTCAAAACTTCCTCTTACTCTTAAGAACAGATTGGTTAGAAGAAAATATTTTGTTGCAGTCTTATTTCAGAAGCACCCAATCTTTTTCAAGTCCAATGTAGTTTACTTCATCATTTCCTCAACACTTGGATGCTATTTAATCTTGCATCTCTTCCACCCACACAAAGGCATAAAAAAAAGACAGGATGTATTTCATTGCTTAGGACAATTGTCTAATTTTCTTTACTCCTATCTTGACTTTTAAACCTTTAAAAATAGGATTTCTGTAATTTTGGAGGGGTGTCTATTGCTTTTAATCCCATAAGAACCTATTTTATTTATTTTTCTGTGTTTATTCCAAAATTATAGTCTTCCTTCCGCACTCATAGGATATTTATTTGTTTTGCCTTTTGATAAGATAAGCAACACTCCAATCATGTTATTTTTAACAAGAAAGCCTAAAATTTCTCACTATAACAAGACCCTAAATAACAAAGTATAATGGCTACCTCAAAGTAATTTTCCAGTAATTTATAGTTGAAAAACTCAGCCTTTCTCTTCCCACAGATTTCTCCTCTGTCTCCAGATTTTGTCTAATATCTAAAGCACAGTGGGAAAAAACAGCCCTCTGATCATTTCAGAGGCCATAATCACTTGCAGAAGAACTGATCCCTGAACTCAGGCCTTAGCAGGTAAAGAGAAAAGGCAATCTGTTCATTTTTAAAGGCAAAAATATAATCATAATTTTTATGTGCTTTTCCCCCTTTACTGCTATTTCACATGTAATATGCTAGTAATATCAGTGGGACGGGTACACTTTATGGAGTGGAAGATCTTATTTTATTTTTTTATTTTCCCATAATGTTCCTTCTGTTACTAACCTCTGATGTTATTAAATCCCACTGTGATATTTTTCTTGCAATAGAGCCTCTGAAAAGTACAATTCTTCAGAAATTTCATTAAGGCAGCCCGTGAACTGCCTCCTGACTTACTCCTGCGTGAACGGTGTTCTCTCCGCCTCTCTCCTGGCATTCACCCGCCGGAATGTCTGAGGAAAGAAATCAGATCGGCAATTTTCTGGGCAGTGAGAAGGGGATTTCTATTTTCCGAAAGCCTAAAATCCTAAGTATTATTTACACAGTTTGAATTAATATAGGCTACCAGCAGATAAGATTTCAAAGGTTTTTATGACTGGGGAGTAATGGACAATTTTTTAGACTTAAAAAAAAAAGACCTGTCATGACTGCTGTGTTCACAATGAAACTGAGAAATAAACGATGTCTTTGCTTTATCTACCCACTTTTGGGGAAAAAAGGATTTGATGTGTTGTTTTTGAAAGACCATCTTTACAAAATAAACGTATGAGTCATTGCTGATTTTACTTTATAAAAGAAATACACCTCCAGAGTTAAAGTATGATGTTCCCTTCTTCTTAGCTACTCCCTAATTTTTCTGTTCTCTGAAGTCAAAAGTCTAAGTCAAGGATATCCAACGAGTCTGCTTAATTGCTTACTTCAAAATGACCTTTTTTTTTTTTTTTTTCCCTCACGTGTCCTTTTGGTTATTGTTTGTTTCCTAAGGTTATGGTTTGTGACTATTACCAACATCCAGTTTCCCTTTGACCATTCTACTAGCCTAATTAGTTGGCACTCAACCCTGCTCACAGACCCCCTGTTCTCCATTGCTAACTGGATAATGGGATCTGTGAGATCCCTCGTCCTCCAGCAAGTGTACTGTCCCCATTTGCTCTTGAAATGACAAACTGTGGAAATGGAGAACATGATAGTGGTAGGCAGTAGGTGGTGGAGGGCAATCCAGTGTGACTCTAAAATAACAACATAAGGAATCCTTCAGGAATGAAACTGTTCTGTATCTGAATGTGATGGGAGTCCAGTGAATCTACATATGTGATAAAGTTACAGAGAACTAAAACCAGACACACAAACTCAAAAGTACTAGCAAGACTGGGGAAATCTGTTCAATATGGATGGATCATATCAAGGTCAGTTTTCTGGTTGTGATATTGTGTAGACTGCAAGGGATCTCTCTGTGCTATTTCTTATAACTGCATGAAAGTCTACAATTATGTGAAAATAAAAAGTTTAATTAAAAATAAACTCGACAAAAGTATATGGTGCACTGTTTCATTAATAAGATGCTGAATATCACCCACAGGTTTAGGATAATGTTATAGAGCTCCTGTAATTGGCAACAGTGTTCTCTAGGAAATCAGACTACAATTTCCATCCTGTTATCTCTTGAGAATTTAGAGGAAAAAAATACTCTATTTAGAAGGAGCAGAAATCCAAGACTTTTCTTACTTTTGTAAACTTTGGAGCTTCTGAAATGTAAGGAGAAATTTGAATAATGTAGTTGTTATCATTAATTATGCAGACAATTAAAAATACTTGCTCTAGCTATTAGAGTTGAAATGACAGCTGTAAGACCAGTAACAAAAATAATTCCACATCTAGTAAAATACTACTCTTTTCAGAAATAGGGGAAAGTAGAAGAAATCCTACAGAAATGTGAAGGATCACACGGGTATCTCAAGCATGCCATAAATAAGGCATTTAAATGTCATCCAACCCTTTTTTTCTTTCTATTGTTTTGTTCCTAAAATAAGGGCATGCTTTCAGTATTTCCTTTCACTTGTTTCTAGATTTGCCTTTTCAAACTTGGTAAGTAAGCATTTGATATAGCTCCTAGAAACTTGCAATTAATAATATTTAAATTTCTTTGGCTTTCCTAGCTACCAATAATTTTTAAAAAATAAAATATTGTTATTTTAAACCTAGCATATCAAATAATTTTATTCTTCGTGGGAAATATATAACAATGCATCAAATTTCTCATAATGACTATAATATCAAATAAATAGTGACAAATAGTTGTATGTTCTTCATTTGGTTAACTATCTCGAAAATGCTTGGATTAACCATATACCAAAATAATATTACTGTATTTTTAAAATTATTTCTAATCTTATTCATCAGTATGGGAAAAATAAAAAAAAAAGGATGATATTTGCATTTGTCCTTCATAATTTTTTTTATTTTTCATCAAAATCATGAAGTGAGCAATTTAGTTTTAAAATGCCTCCAAATATTTGGCTAATACATAAAAACAAAAAAAAAAGAGGAAAGTATGTATTTATCAAATAGTTTTTGCTAGAATTCAAAACTGGTTTATGGCAAACTTATACGAATACAGTTATAGAGACTCAAAAGGAAAAAAAAAAACTACGAATAATAAAAAACAACAACAGCAACATAGTCTTGAGCCAGATGTCCCCAGTGAGTATCACACAGACATAAAATATAATGGATAAAATGTTTCTGAAGATCAAAAAATTTTATGTAGATTCTCGTAAAGTCTTGTTTATTTAAATAAGCCGTGACTCCCAAATATTTGCAATTTTCTATTAAACTAATGACTAGGAAACTTACATTTAATTTGACTGCTCTAATATGGACTTGGTGTAGTCTGAGTCTTCAGTAGATTGTAAGGGCTGTCATAACAAAGTACCATAAGCTGGGTGGTACCAGCTTAACATACATTTCTTTTATCAGAATTCTTGTGGCTGCAAGTTCAAGGCAGGATGTCAGAGGGCTTGGTTTCTTCTGAGGCTCCTCCCCTTGGTTGTGGGTGGCTTGTGTCTGTCTTCTCTCGGTGTCTTCGCGTGGTTTTCCCTGGGTAACTCCAGATTTTCTCTTCTTATGAGGACATCAGTCATATTGGATTGGAGCCCACCCTAATGACCTCATTTTAACTTAATTACCTCTTTAAAATCCTGTGTCTGAATACGGTCACAATCTGTGGTACTAGGACTAGGGCTAGGACTTTATCATACAAATTTTGGGAGGATACAATGCTTTCCTGTAAGTGTCCAACACCGTTCTGCTTTGGCTTTTCTACAGAAATGTTTATCTGCTATTGTATTCATGACACACCCTCCAGGCTCCTAATATTCCAGTTTTCCCATATCTGGTTTCCCCATTTATGCTATCATTACCACCTCTTAGTAAATAAATTGTAAAAAATTGGTGCACTGGAGAAGGGACAGGTAAGGTTTACCTTATAACTTATAGCTTAGAACTTTTTAAATGATTCAACTTTATATCTTTATAATTTTATCATTAATAAAAATCTACAGTGAACATAAAAGTTATACATATTATGAAATATTATATTTTTCACATTTAAACCCTGAAGAGTATATAAATTGCCCCATTATATGACATTTTATGATTAATTTATTTGATTGAAAGCAAAAATTTGTCATCAGACAGGACCTATAGTACGAGAAATTTTATGAGCTGTGCAGATTCCAACAAGAGACAGAATAAATCAATTGTTTAATCAGCTTCTAATAAACTCAGAAAGAATACTAAATATGATTTCTTCTTTTAATATAAGCAATTTGACAATAGGACAATGCCATTAAAATAAAAAAAGGTATAAAACAACAGCACAGAGCTAATGAAGGCCCAGTGTGATACAAACTGCCGATTTAGAAGGCACTGAGAACAGTCTAAATATGAAATCAGAGCAGAGGTAAGAAAAGCAAAACCACATTATTTATTAGTTTCTTATTGACACTAACAAATTGCCACCAAGTTGGCTTACATAAGGCAAATTTATTTTCTTTAGTTCTGGGGGTGAGAAGTCCGAAAAGAGTCTAAATAGACCAGAGCTGGTCCTCACTGGAGGCTCCAGGGGAGAACCCATGCCTTGCTGGCTTTTAGAGGCAGCTGGCATCCCTTAGTTTGTGGCCACATCACTCCCATTCCTGCTGCTTGCCTCTCATTGCCTTCTTCCTCTTCTCTGGTCCCTGTATTTCTCTGCTTCTCTCTTATAAGAACACTTGTAATTATATTTAGGGCCTATGGGATAATCCAGGATAATCTCCTCCTCTCGAAATCCTTAACTTTATTCCATCGGCAAATCTCCTTCTGCCACATAAGGCAACATTCACAGGCTCCAGGACTGGGAGTGGGAAATCTTTGGGGCCATTATTACTACAACCTATATGCCCTTCAATTTGTTGAGTGGGACTTCTGGAATACTTAACATGTATCAACCTGCAGTACCTAATGTAGCATTTTGGGAGCAGTGTTAGCGTGTCAAATTAAGGACTGTAGCTAAGTTTATGTAGAAAGCTCTGGACTTTCTGAAGAACACAAAGAAGGGTTGCAAATATGGCTATTTCTCACCCAGATTAGTTCTTTTTCACACTTTAATTGTCTAATGTCTATATAGAGAGCCGTAGGCCTTGCTGGTTATTCATGAACATATTTAAACGTCTTATAGATCCCAAAACATAAATAGCTTCCATTGAATTTGCAAATCTTTTTGAGATAAAATTTGCTTCTGTATAATTAGTCCTATCTTGTGGGTTATCTTATTAGGTATGTATCTGGGCAGTATACTATCTTGTCATGTGCTTAGATGCGCCAATTTAAAACAATTTTCTGGTTCTTTTAGATATATTCACCTCGTTACTATAGCTAGATTGAAAACTCCTTAAGGAAATACTTCATATGTATTCTGTGGGTGCGGTACCCTCTAGTTATTCTTAAAGACGTCCTTGAGGATCAACCCCTGCCCCTGCAGAGCTCAGAGAGCTTTCTCCTCTATTTGAATTTAATTTGTGTTTCAATGACACACAGAATTCACCTACCCCCTTTTTATGATGCTAACTTAGGGGTTCAGACCATTGAAGGATATTT
Source organism: Camelus ferus (assembly GCF_009834535.1). Classification (NCBI taxonomy): domain Eukaryota; kingdom Metazoa; phylum Chordata; class Mammalia; order Artiodactyla; family Camelidae; genus Camelus; species Camelus ferus. The sequence continues at coordinate 17,834,428 of NC_045696.1, read as the reverse complement.
TAAATCAGCATTCCCCAACTTTTTCCCTAAGGACACTTACTCACATATAACAAACTTTTTTATCATCCAAGACAACATAAGGACAATATAATAATATGCTTATGAAATAAGATATATTTAATGCGTAATTTTAATTTGTTTTCATTTTAACATGTCCATCCAAGTATGAATTTAGTATAAACCAATAATTCATATCAGCCAAGTCTGTTCTGACTAGTCAGTTGCCTGCACTATACCCATATTTACTATGAGTACCATTCCTAGTGTTCATTTAATTTTGGGAGATCATTAAATGTTCTTCCTTTTGTTTTCCCTAAAAAGTTGGTAATATTAGGATTTTGGGTGTTTTATGTAGTTTTGTAATACAGCCATACTCATCGCAATAAACATTTGACAACTTTAGGTTAATGTTAGTCTGTCTAAATATTAGTCTATCTATTTATTTACTTATTCTATATTTATGCAATTATTATTACTTATTAAAATTTTATAGCTCAGAAAAACCAGCTGACAGATGAGTTGATTCTTTGTAGACAGATCCTCCTCAACAAAAGTTTAAACTGAGGTTTTCATTCACTAGATAAAGCAGTTAATTTTATTTTATCAATGAAGGACTTTTGAAAGGATGATTTTACCAGAGACCAAAATGTTATTAATATATTGTTTTTTAATTGTATGTTGCTTTAGGTAGTAAATGAGAGAAAAAACACTTTATCTCAATTCTTTTGTAAAATCTATAATGTACAGAATTTGAAGTAGGAAATAAGCCAAGGAACAAGATTAAAATAAACTCATAAAACTGAAAGAAGCTCGAGATAAAACCTGACATACTCCGCACACGTTTATAAACACACTGCTTTAAAAGGTGATAGCAAATGTGTTACATGTGATAGACAGTGAGGGATGATGAACAGTGTGTTAAACTCATCCTTCAGATACTTACAAGAATAGCTATGCTAGAGGAGTTTAAGATATAGTTTTTGGTGTGTTAAAATATAAACTTTAGAATCCTGAGATCTTACAGTTAGTAAAAATCCCAAAAGCCCTCTAGCCAAATTCTATTACCTGTATAAATAGCTCCACATGTCCCTGACCACTTGTCATCATATTCTGTTTGGAACTTGCAGGATCAGAATGCTGTCTACCTCATCCTGTTGTTACTGTGAGAAGCCTCCAGTGTTCTGGTCTCCCTAAAATGGAACACGGTTCCTCATCTGTTAATTTTACTTCTTGCTCTTGGCCAGTAAGACTGCCTAACCTCTTTTTTCAAAATATAATAAAAATTTAAATACCTTAAACATCATCAGGTCTCATGTTAGTTCTCTCCACGCAAAGTGACAATATTCACTTTATCCTGCTTTCAGTCTTGAAGGTTAATCTCTTACCTTCAGACACACAAAGAACGGAGAGAAGTATTTTCTTAATCTCCTTTAATAATTAATCTTAGGGTTTTTGTAATTGAAAAAAAATTATATACAAAAAATGCCCAGATCTTAAATATATAGAGTTTGCTGAGTTGTGACTTACATGCATCATGGAAATTTTACAGAAACGACAGGCCAGTCAAGAAACAAGCACCACTCGGAGGGTTGGAGTACTCAGATGTATTACGCCGGCGGGCTCAGAGGGGCTTCTGCTCCGAAGCTCTGAGCACCTCTAAGACGTGCGCATGAGGTTTTATAGGGTAAAGTACAAGCTTGGGGTATTTGGCCAATAGGCATGGAACAGCTTTAGCAGCATTATCGTCACGAAAGTGGAGGCGGGGAGGCAGCAAACTAACATTCCAAAGCCAGATATGTATCTTTGAAAATCCAGCTGGCTAGCAAAAAACATGAACAGCAAACCAACACTAATTAACCTAGATTTACAAGTTAGTCTAGCAGAACTCAGATCAGTATTCCAATATTTAGACTTGTTAGCCCAGCCCAGCCTCTCCTTCACATTCCTAGACTTGTGAGTTATCTTGTTAGACCAGCCCAGCTTTTCCTTCACATAACCACCAACCCCAAACAAGATGTGGAATATTTGCTTTGCTCTGCAAAGTTCCTTCGTATCACTTTCCAGCTGCTTCGCACACCTAAGAGGCAAACTTTGATCTGTTCTCTGTCATCAGGAATTAGATTAAAGAGGTAATAATTTGGCATCTGTCAGGAAGAGAGGAAAAACAAAAAAATTTGTGATTGATGAAGATATGTCAGTGGGTGAAAATTCCACAGAAAATATCAAAAGGTGATGTGAACGAAAAATACTGCAAACCGTATCAGCAAACAAAGAATGCTGAAACCATCAAGTCATCAGCGGCTGCCGCCACCCCCCAGTGAAGGCAAGCTTGCAGCCCGGCCTCTGCAGCCACTCACAATGGTGCCCCCTGAGGGGACTCAGAATAAGAAAGGACAGGATACTGGCCCTAGACAGCTAGGCGCTTGTCAAAGGAATGAATTCATTGAGCCCAAATGTTTGCTTCCTCCCATACATAGAAAAGCACTAAATTCTTTAACTTGAGTTGCCTGGTTTTCTTTAGTTAACAAGTAATCTTTAATGTTCTGACTACTTGGTCTTTGTTGTTAAACTCCTATATATCCTAGCTCCTCCCCTACCTCTTTGGAGCAGGCCTTCAGAGTGACCTGAGAGGCTGTCATCCTGGGCTGAGTCCTCAGAATTGTCCACTGAATAAAATATAACTCTCAACTTTTAGGTTATGCATTTATTTCAGTCAATAATGGTTTCAGAAATAAAAAGCAAACAAACACCACCTCCTCTGGGTTTTTCTTACAAAGAGTAAGTCACATCGATGGAACAATTAATTTTTCCTAGGATGGATTTGTGATTTTTGATTGCCATGCCATTAAAAAAAAAAGGAGTTCAACAGGAGTTCCTGATTTTGCTTTCCTTTTAGCACTAACCATTGCTTCATGTCAACTTTTTCTTTCTTCACAGCTTTAATCACAAGATGACTGGTGCCTCGGTCACTATATTTGTGCAATGCCTTTGTTTATCTGTCACTGTATATATATATATTAAGGTATTTACCTAAATTTAGTGAAGATTTTACCCTGTATGTTGCATTTCCAAAATGCTTGTGGTATATTTCTAGATGGCTCAGTCAGGAGGCTGAGCTATGATGGTGATATAAGGGCAAGGGAACAATGTCCCTTCATGATTCTTCCCTCAGTAAAGTGTCTCCTGTGAACTAAAACTCTAGTCGATTTTCATTTCCTGTCTCTCAAATCCACTAACTGTAGTTCATCTGGACCAACATCATCCTCATTTGAACCTTCTCACTTGAAATATTGCAACTGAGAATGAAAAATACTGCATAAGCAAACAAACAATGCTGAAACCATCAAGTCATCAGTGGCTGCCACCACCCCCCAGTGAAGGCAAGCCTGAGGCCGGGCCTCTGCAACCACTCACAATGGTGCACCCTGAGGGGACTCAGAATAAGAAAGGACAGCATACTGGCCCTAGAGAGCTAGGTGCTTGTCAAAGGAATGAATTCAATGAGCCCAAATGTTTGCTTCCTCCCATACATAGAAAAGCACTAAATTCTTTAACTTGAGATGCCTGGTTTTCTTTAGATAACAAGTAATCTTTTAATGTTCCAACTACCTGGTCTTTGTTGTAAAGCTCCTATATATCCTAGCTCCTCCCCTACCTCTTCAGAGCAGTTCCTCGGAGCGATCTTGAGGCTGTCATCCCGGCTTGAGTCCTCCCGCCAAATAAAACATAACTCTGAACATTTAAGCTGCCCATTTATTTCAGTCGACACAACAGTCTCCCAGCAACCAATGTCCCCAATGGATGATGACTTTTCTCTAATCTAAACATGGCACTTCTGTTTAAAATCCTTTAATGACATCTTTCTAGTAAAATGATGATCACATTCCTAGCCCCCTGCTTTCTCTGACTGCACAATCTTTATCCTTCTCTTCATCCCAATCCTTTGACCAAATTACAGTCCCTCCTATCATAGGGTTTCTGCACATGCTTTTCCTTCTTCCTTTCCCATGCTATCATGTTAATGCCTATACTTCTTTCAGATAAGAGCTTAATAAATTAATACTTCCAAGTTTTCTCTAAGTCAGGTATCCTTATTTCAAGACCCATCTGTAGAACACTCTTCGTTATACCAATGGTTGCAGTTGGTATTTTATTGTCATTTAATCACTTGATGCATAGCCATCCCCCATCCACCTAAAGAAAGAGACCAAATTGTATGATTCATTTATCCCACTACCTGGCACAAGATCCAGTATGTAGTAGGAAGTTAATCAATGTTTATTGAATTAATTATTAAGCCTGTTCATGATTAAAAAAAAAAAAAGGCCAGAAATAAGCCAGTGGTTATGGTGGTTTCTGATCAATTGATAAGTTGACCAAGAAAAGGATGACTATATAAACAATGTATAAGATTTGATTGCAACTGGTCAAGAATTTAGTTGAAACAACTAGAGTAAAATGTCTTCCCATTGCTTCACTTAGTAAAGCAGTTTATTGACTATCAATCAGAAATTTACTTTCAATAAAAAAGTTGATCAAAATATTTTAAATGTTTTACTCTTCCAAAGAGTATTGAAATACCAATTATTGGCTAACATATATTATTACCTGAACTTAAATAATATATACAATAACTGAATATCATCAACCACACAAGAGTTTTTAAAGAATAGTATACATTGAAAGTCAAAATCATACTATATAGACTAATCGCAGAATATGTGTATTTCTAGGAATAAAATGAGAATACTGATGGGGAATCAAATTATAAACATTGTTTTCCTGTTAAGATAATTTAATCACTTAAATGAGGTTTAGAAGAGCCAAAGGAATGAAGCATTCAGCTAATATAAGGTAGACATAAGATGCAACTCTTCCTCCAAGAATACAGAATTCTACAACAGCAAAATATGGATCCAAGGAATTGCCATAATAAATTTCTAAGTATTGAAGGACCCACAAAAAAATAAAAAAGAAGACGAAAAATAAACTGATTAGGAAGACTCTCTAAAACCTAAGTCATGTGATATAGATGCCATTCGATATAGATAAAGAATTCTCATCAAGGAACAGATTTAGTGGCATTTTAAAGATGCTGTTTAATCTCTTAAAATAACGAGCTCAATTTTGTTGTTTCATGGGAGATTTAAACATCTTTATATCATTCGTAGTGTATAGAAGGAATATTAGTGTTGTCTTATTCTGTAGAATACCAAGAAAAGTGGGAATTTCAAAACATAAAAAAACCCTAAATTCTCTGTAGCAGTGATGACCAGATGACTAGCAGTCTTCATATTTAAGGACCCATATGAAAATCTCTGTACTCAAAGAGCTTTGCAGTCTCATACAGGAAACTGAACTTGTACACCAAAAAGTACAACAAAGAAATATAGACATTTCATAAGAGGTCTTTGGGCAAAGAACTATAAGAATTCATGGAGTGAAATTCATGTTCAAGTACAGAACATGAACATTTGGTTGAGCATTTCTGTACAAACACAGACTTTGTTACTCAGATTTTTGGTGGAATGTCCTTATCATTGGAGATTTCCTCCATTAAAATAGTATCATCAAATGCCCAGGATATTTCTCAGAATTCTCAGGCAGCTCAGTTCTCTTCTGATGAATGATTAATCTCACCTGGGTTTTATCACTTGTAGCTGTTTTCATTAGCTCCTTTCTGTTGAAGAATTCACACATATTCTCAAATGCACATACCCTCGAGGTGGGAAAGTTAGACTCCCAAAGTTGAGTAGCTACTTGAGATAAAAATAAATGAATTATTGGTGTTTTAATTATTTTGAGTATTTAAAAAGCATTGACAAAATGTATATAGCCATCAAAATGTTGACTGTGTTTATGTGTTTTAACATAAGTGGAAATAATGCTCAAGAAACACCCAATGACCCCTCTATGTTTTATGGACATAAAATGATACCAAGATTTAAGTCAACTAAACACTTTAATTTGTCTCAGTTCTGCTTTTAGAGACTTTTCAAATGACAAAGACCAGACCAAACACTGAACTCTGTTTCTAGCCTTTGACACTTCTGATATATGAGTCATGCCCTGACAAGAAAAAGAAATCTACTCCTGTTCAATTTAAGAGGATGTAACTCAGTAATCGGAAGAGATGTGAACAGGATCCAGGGGAGCAGCTGGGCAGTTGTTACAGTCAATCACCCTTAGATATAAAGGAGTAAGTGGAGGAGACAATGTCAACAGAGCCTGGTGGGAGATGGAATTATGGAGAAGGGTCACCGGTTTAGACCTGTAGATGTAGAAAGAAGAAGCTATTCCAGAACCTTAGCTGTCAAACAAAAGGGAAAAAGGGAAGAAATGCCCTGACTTACTTCTCCTCCTGTCCTCTGATTCCTTGCAAGTATCTTCTTTTAGTGGAACTAGCTGCAAGCCAGAGGCCAAGGGAGCCTGCTGTTGTACTCTGCAAGGGTCAGAATCCTAGAGCACAGAGCCAAGATGAAGAACATGAAGAGAATGTAGGTGGGATGGGGAGGGGAGGGACAGCTGCAGAATAACCAGCTTCCCTTCCCACAAAAATCCCAACTTACATAATATGTTTATGTACAGTAAAGGTTATTCAAGTTTGTCCTCTCATTCCAGAGACTGCATCTCTCTTCCGTTCCATTCCTACAACTCACTTTCGCTCTTTTTTATCTTGCAAAATGTTTTGCTTTCTACCTACTGTTTGCTCTTGATCTCCCTGCCTTTGCTCACTAGCCCAGACTTGTTCATACGTTCTGCTGCGGATCATCCACTCCAGGTCTACTCTTCGGCTATAAACAATCAGCAGTGACTTGGGACTTTCTAACTTGCTTCTGTTCTACTTTCTTGCTTCTCTTAATGCTCTGTGGTGAACGGGAATAGCCGTACAGGTATTTTTTTCCCACTGAGGTGGATGATGCCATCCCCTACACCTTCCCCACCACATGCACAGAAGCAGAAGTTCATATCAATTTTACTTCAAGTAGCATTTCTCTACGCTTGTTCCCTTCATTCTCATTGGTACTGGAAATTAACCCAACTTGAAAGATGAGCTTCTCAGACAGAGAGATGATAAAAACAGGGACAGTTCTGTAAAATAATATAAAAATCTAGCTGGTATATGGGCTATAATTTTGTACTATTAATTTAAGAATATCAATATTTTAATAAAAAGCATATACTTATTGTATATAATTGCTAATCAGCTGAATGAACAAAGAGTGGTCTCCTTTCCTGATTAGGTTGTTAGGAGTCAAATAAAGAGTCTTTATTCCAGCTTAGTGAGGATCAGAGAAAAGCAAACAATATGATGAGATTTTTTTTTTCAGCCAAAAAACACCTTACTTAGGGAGTGAAGACAGTGAAAAGCAGGGATAGGTTAACTAACAATTTGATGATTCACACAAAGTGGTAAAGAAAGAGCTAAGGAACAGTCAGTTTGAAATATTCTCTGGTGTCATATCACTATTTCCTTCTGTGTTAGTTTGGCTAAAGTGAACTTCTAGGAAGAAAAAAAAAGCAGACTTATAATTCTCAAACACAATAGAGGTTTATTTCTCACTCACTGGTATAAATTAGATTTTCTGGGTTCATGGGTGAATTACCACCATGATCCAGGAAACTGCTTTTTTTTTTTTTTCTGTCATGTAGTTTTCCATTCCTTTTGGTCTTTTGAAAGCTACACCTTGCTAGTGAAGAACGAGGAAAGTTTTGCAGTGGCAATTCTAATCGTGTCAGTGATTAAACATTATCCCTTCCTTCACTGGGTGGAGCTCAACCATCACTCTGCCGCCAGTACCCATGAGGGGGCACGTCCATTTCTAAAACACCGTCAGGTGACAATAGCACATAGGATGTTGATTCACATTCCACTGTGCATGTGCGCTCGGTCACAGGGCCAAACCTAACTGCAAAGGAGACTGGGAAATACAAGCTAGCTATACTCAAGAAAAAGAAAAAATACTTTTTTTCCTCTAAATACTAGCAATTTCTATTATGTGGGGATTATAAGGATCAATATTTAAATATGTAACTTTCTAAACATGTATTTACCATTTTTGTTTCTCCGGTTTCAGTTTGCTCTGGAGTTAAATCATAAGATAAAAAAGTAAGCTGATTATTTTTACTTGTGATGATTTTAAATGTGGAAGTTTAATCAGGATCAATTAAATTCAAGTAACTTGTCTTGCCTGTAAATTTGGGTAATCCCACAGAGACAAAATTTTCTTCTTTGTTTTATTTTCGGACACACTTATCTATTTATATGTAATAGTGTTAGGAGCTACAATTATACAAAGAAAAAAAGTAAATGTCTTTCTGCCTCTTAGAAAACTTGTTTTTATATACTTACTGTTTCTGAAAACTTGAGCATCATTTTAACAGTCCCTCTTTGGAAAGCCATTTAAAGCCAATAATCTATTAATTGAAGTCTTGTTATTTCTACTAAACCTCAGACACAGGGCTGCATGTTGATAATATATTGGTAAGAAGCACAGTTTTTTCTTTGTCCCACACAATGTTTATATTCTAGTAGGATAAAACAATAACTATCAACTGAGTACTTACTACATTTTCACTTAATCCTCAAAAATAGAATAGGTACTATTACCTCATTTATAGAAACGAGGTCATTTAGATTCGAAGAGAAGTAACTTTCCAGTATTTCATGAGTTAAGAAAATAAAGATGGAACATAAATTCTAAAGTGAGAGCTGGTACCCCTTGAATCTCTTTATATCACATACAGCATGTGATAATTTTCATATGTAACTAACCACTGTGTTATAAAATGATCTGTTCATGCAGTTTCCGTAGGAAGTAAGTGTACTTTAAGATTTAGTTTTGCATGTTTAATTTTCAATTATATCCTATATTAATTTTCAGATAAATTGTATTTTATGTCATGCATCTCACCTCCATATTCTAATAAAACTGTCTCTTTTCCTTGGAGGTAGCTTTTAAAATTTCTTTTTTGTTCAAAGTGGATACATTATTTACTGGCATTTTTTAAAACAATGAATAAACAGTGCCATCTTCTGTTGATGTTTTATTCAACAATTGGGAAGAAAGAATTGAAAGATTGGTTTAATACAGATCAGCAAAAAAAGAAGCAAATAATCTGAAGATTTTACAATCTTGGCATAATGTCCTACATCTTTGAACGCTTCCAAAGAGGCTAATTATGCGAGAGGCCTCTTGGGGTAAAGACATGTTTAAAACAGTTCTGTGTGATTAATTATCCAGAGCTTTTGAGTATCCATTCAAACAATGGAGGGAAGGGGAAGGATACAGAGCGAGACAAGTGACAGTGAGAGAATCAGGCGGCAAATGTTTGTAGCAATTTCGTGTTAGTGCTGTCCTACAAATAAAAAAAGTAATTTTCTGGGTTTTTTTTTTTATATACATTAGTTAACTTCTACATTTATCCACATATGCTTGATGGTGGAAAATTCTCCAATGAATTATTCATCAGAAGAAATGGTAGAAAATAAGATTTAAAAAAAAAAAATAACGTTTTAAGGTTCAATGTGACCAAATACGTTTTATCTTCATGTGGTTCATAGATGTCAAATTTAAGGCAAGAGATGTAACTATCATAAGTAACGATTAGTTTTTGATTTATCACTTGGCTAAGAAAACATATTTTTAAACACCTTGATATTTATGAAAATGTATTTTCAAGTCCAACTTAATTTTCATCCATTACTCCCTTCTCAAAGGAGAAAAACAAACAAAATATTAAAAGAATTCTGTATCTCTAACTGTTGCCAGTTTGTGACCCAGGGCCATGCCTTGAACACATCAGCAGCTTTAGAAAATAACATTGATATCAACTTGACAGATGGAGTGATCTCTGATGGAAAAAAATTAATTGCACAGTCAGGAAGTTAGGAATACCTACCCCAATAATGCTGCCGTCAATGGCATGGAAGTAATGAATGCAAGTGAGGAAGAATCTCTGTGCTTTTAGATAAACTAATTATGATATTAATTACAATTGCAACCTTAATTCTCCCTTGGGAAACTCCACGACATATTCAAAAGTTCCAGGGATTAGCACGTGGATGCTATTGCAAGGGGCTCTATTTTTCTGCCTACCACAGGCAAGTTATAGCGCCATCAATGAAGGGTAGCAAAAAAGAGAGCCAAGCTTTCAAATGTACTGATTCTAAGGCCTTGGCTCGATATCTAGATAGAAATGTTTAGGAAGCAATAAGAAATTTAGATAAATTCATTGTTAGAGTTTTCTCCAAACTCTTGCCCATGTATAAATATTGCTGCAATGACATAAATGCCCAGCTTTTAAGGACTAGCCATCTTTACTCTCTGGTCTATGTGCATTAGATTTTTATCATTGCATAAAAATTTACCATAAAATTAGCACCTTAGAACAATAGCTATTTATTTATTTATTTATTTATTTATTTAGGGAAATTTTTTAAACACTTTTTATTGAGTTATAGTCATTTTACAATGTTGTATCAAATTCCAGTGTAGAGCACAATTTTTCAGTTATACATGAACGTACATATATTCATTGTCAGTTTTTTTTTCGCTGTAAGCTACCACAAGATCTTTTATATATTCCCCTGTGCTGTACAGTATAATCTTGTTTATCTATTCTGCATATGCCTGTCAGTATCTACAAATTTTAATAGCCATTTATTAGTTCATGGCCAGGTCAGAAGTCTAGCACTGTGAGGATTTGCTTTCTGCTCAAGGTGTCATGAGATTGAAATCAAAGAGTCAGCTAAACTGAATTCTCATTTGTAGGCTACATGGAAAAAAAAAAAGGACATTCAAAGTCACTCCTGTTAGCAGAATACAGTCCCTTGCCAGTTATAGGACTGTGTTGTCCATGTCCATGCTTGCTGCGAACTGCGTGCTGCCCTCAGCTCCTAGAAGCCACTCACAGCTCATGCCGTGTGGTCACCTTCATCTTCAAACCAGCAACAACGTCGAATCCTTCTTTTCTTTGCTTTCAGTCTTTGACTTCTCTTCTGCAGCCAGCAGCAGAAAATGCTACAACTTTAAAGGGCTATATGCTTAAGTCAGATTCACCTGCATAATCTTCTCTTACGGTTAACGTCGCCCTACAATATAGGTTAATATAGATTAATCATGCAAGTACATTTCATCATAGTGAGTTTAAAGGATTATACAGATGTCTACACCAGAAGAGTGGACATCTCAGAGACCATCGTAGAATTCTGCCTACCTCACTAATCGTTATTATTACTTCTGTCATCTTGTCCTATAGCTCTCTCTAAACTTTGCACCTGAAGTCTTGATTTTCATCCCCACTTCGATCCATGGCTTTCTCTCATAAGACAATATCAGTATCTTCCTTCCAACTCTATCAGCCACATCTGTGAGCAGGAAGTTCTCTTGCCTTCTGCTGTGTCCCCCCAAGAGTGCTTGGCCAACCCTCACTCTCTCTTCCCGGGCACAGAAAGATTGCACATTATAGTTAGAGTCTTGGGTTATAGCCCCAAGTTTGGTGTTGTTGGTACAGTGTTGTTGGAACCTATAATTAAAAAAAAAAAAAAGAATGAAAGAGAGCTGAGATTCTCTTTGGACCAAGTTAGAGAGAAAATGGTGAAAAAGTGGAAGGAGAGAAGGTAGGTTTAGAAGCAGAAGGATGAGGAAAGGGCAGGGGGAGAGAGGTAAAGGGAGGTAAGAGAGGCAGATACAGCAATGTACTATCATAAAAAAGGATTTTAAAAATTAAAATTGCTTAGAGAGTCTGCTACTCTGAAACAAAAAAGTAAAATAAAAAAATCTGAACACACATCTGCTAGTGCGGTAACGTACTGACACTCATTCATTCGAGAGCATATGGTCATGTTCTCAGAGTTACACTGCTTGGAGTGGGTAACTCAAGGAGGCATTTTTCTAAAGGTGACAGGGTGGGTGCGGCAGGGCAGAGGTGTTTGTTCTGAAAATGATGATAAATATCTGCACAAGTTATTTCGAGTGTTATGGAAAAGCAAGTCACACAGAGGCAAAATATGAAGATGGAAATGAGCAAACGAGCGACAGAGGGTGGAAAAAAATGAATGAACTAAGAGCCAGCTCTTGCTCCCTCATGACGGTAACTTGCTAATATGTGAGGGTTTTATTTCCTCCTTGGGAATCCGGACACCGTTCCTTCCTTGATGAGAGGGCTTGTCAGAGTCAGGCTGGATAACAGTTTTAATTAGACAAAAAGGAAAAACAAAATCATAAATGCTGTGGAGAACACAGTTGCCGTCAGGTGTTCACGAATGGGAGACTTCCAGTTGTTCTCACTGCGTGCACGTGTAATAGAATCACTCCAAACGTATCCAGGACAGAGGATACGTACACAAATGCCTTGACTGTGCAAATACAAATGATGGAAGTAATAACAGATAATTTTTAAAACGTTACTGATTTAGACTTTCATTTTGTTATTTAAATATTTAATTGTCTCAGTGACAGGAAGCTGACGGTGGATTCATAGCCATCCACTTAGCTTTAGTTATGAAAAGAATATGGTTATTTTACTCTGCAATTCCTGAACTGGAGAAGGGCAGGGGCAAGTAATGAGAAAATGGGGAGAACACAGGACTACGATGTCCAGCTGAAACAAAAGCAAAGCTTGTCTCCTGACAGCACCACGTTTTTGTGTCTCAGGAGTGCAGTGCCATGCCATGGGTTATTTAATGAAATCGGGGAAGGAAGAGGGGCCTGGGTGGCTTCAACCTGAGAAAGCAGATAAGAGGCCATGATGAGAAGGAGAGATTTGATGATATGGGTCATAAACATGTTCATTACTGACCTCCCAGTTTGGAGAAATGTGCCTCAGTTTCCAGAGGGACTGAGTAAAGTGAAAGGCCAGCTCTTCAGAACAAGGAGGGTGTTATGACTCAGGCAGAAACCTCAGAAAGGCTGCCGTGAGACCCGCCTGGGACTGTTGGACAGGGATCCTCATCAGAGAAGGTCTGCAAAGCCCAGCATCAATTGCCCAAGGGAGCCTGAGAAGACAATTTATAACATTTCTGAAAAGGAAATTTCCAGAACCCTGGAAGAAGAACGTTCCCTTGTTTTAATAGTTTTTAATTAACTGCAAGTATCCACGAGTCCTTTCCGAGTGGAGTCAAAAAGGGTTGTTTGAGCAGAGATGTTATTTGGTTTGCATCCTCCTTGAGAGATTGCATTGCTCTCCTATTAGAATTACTTTTCTGGAATGAAAGATCATTTTTTTGAAAAATCCCTGTGGGTATTTTTCCTCACTCACCAAGAAATGGCATTTGTTAGAGCTACAGGAACTTATTTTGTAGTGTTTATGTGCAGTCATGTATGTTAAAAAAATAGACATTAGTTGCTCTGTGAAGTGTGACTTGACCAAGCTTCGGGGTCTCATCTTTACATTTGCAACATTTTGAGCAGAGGAAAGAGACGAACGAAGTAAAACCAGTTATCTTGCCTCGTTACATATTACTCTGTAGCCCCTAAACCTGATTAACTTGCTGTCAACTGTATTGGTAGAAAGAAATGTTTCAAAAAGAGAAATCATGTAGACACTGATGGATGGGATAAAGAATACATGATCATATTGTTTCCAGTAAAGAAAACTTGTGGCTTTGGATAGTACAGATATAAAAATTTTCTTTTACCTTTATTTCTCGCCAAGCACTACCCCATCAACCAAAAAGCAGAGCTTCTGCAGCAAGCTCTGGTGGCATACTGCCCTTCGAATAGTCCTCCTGTGGTACGTGAGTTGTGTATTTTAAAACTACAAACCAGGCTTGCTTATGATGCCTTTACATATGATGAAAACCTATGAAAGCAAATTGAAAAAAAATTTGTTTTTCTCATCTTCTGAGGAAAATTAGCAGAACATTTAAAGCCTTTGTTTTATTTGTGAGTCTCATCACACCATTCTGATTGAGCACGTCTGTGAGGCTAAAATCATGGCCTCATGGGTAAAATCCTATGTTACCAATGAAAGAAAATTACAATTCTTTATTTATGAACTGATCCATTCTCACATGAACCCTACTGAGTATAGCACGAGTTTTTAAATTTATACATTTATAACACTTGCTTTATTCTTGATTTTAACATTTTCTACAGATTGCAAAAGTTCATAGCTTTCAAATCTTTAATAATGAAAGTGTTTTGAAATGCTGGCATTAGGTGTAGACAAACTTTTTGCCAGCGTGGGAAGTGCTGACATTTCTATATAGTAAAATTAAAACATATGCACTTATAAAGTTTTTTAAGGAAAGAAATACGCATTCTGACATTTATATCATCAAAAGTCACTTGCAATAAATTAGTCATCAGGTATTAGAGTAAGAAAAATAAAGTAGTTTTGCTTCAAACTGAGAAATAAAAAATAATTTACCAAGCATATTAAAAATTAAAAGCCACAATCATAAAAAATAAATGGCTCTGACTTCACATTTCCAAAACTAAACATGCAATGAGGTCTACCTCATTGACGTTTTTAAGCTATTAAAATCAGGAACAAATATTTACTGGGCACCCTGCTAGGCATCTGAGTTAATCTAAGTCCTCTTAGAAGCAGAAGTCAATATGAGACCAGTTGTGTAAAGGTTCTATTAGGAAAATAACTGTGAAAGAAAATAGAGACTCAAGGAAAGCTGGGGGAACCATCAGACCCCAAAGCAAGTCTGGTTCCAAGTGAAGAAGAGAGGAAGAGACAGTCTGACATGCAGTCTAATGAATGTTTGGCAAATATGTCAAAGATTTTTTGAGTCAAGGTCAGCTGACAGTGGAATCTCATGTTTCTCAGGAAAGGGTCTACCTTTGTTTCCTTGCTTCACTCAGTTATTAACAAGGACCACCTTGTGGAAGGAAATTCCTTGACACACTTGCAGGAATGAATTTCAGAGCAAAGCAGCTGGGGCTTTGTGTCAGTTTTGCTTCTGTAGCAGGAGCTCTGAGAAACTCCTTCTTATTGGCCATCGGGAGAATATTCCAGGCGTGAAACGGGAAAACAAATGAGTCAGCAACAGAATATGTTGCCTCTCTGCAGGAGCCTAGAATTGACTCTGAAGCCTGCTCTGATATTTCCCACTAATAAATAAATAAATAAATACAAATCTTTCTTGAGCTTTTATTCCTACCCTATTCCCATTCGATTTCTCTGCTCACCTTCCAAAATGTACATCATACTTCAGTCTTTCAATGCCAGGAATTCCATCTTCCTCCTTGGGACTGTCAGTGAGAGCAGAGCATCTCCCAACTTCCATTATTCCCCCTCCTGTTAATTCATACTTTTGGCGGTAGACATGATGCTACATAGCACAGGCGTTTGGGTGGGAAGAGGCTGTGAAGGAGAATTGGGGAACATGACAGAAGCCCGTGTCCTCACGCTGCTGAATATCTAGCAGATCAGTGAGAGGAGTGGACAAAAGTTGGGAAGCATTAGAGTAGACAAGGAGTGACAGAATGGAAAAAGGTACTTATCAAGTATCAAGGAAAAGTCATAAGCAGACATTGAAACATCTGGGCTCTAATCCACCTTGGCTATTTACTAGCTGTGTGATTGTGATCAAAAGCTAAACTAGTTAATACTTGTGTTAAATAGTCCAGAAAGTAATTGCGACCTAGAATGAACAAATATTTGTAAAATAAGAGGAAACTACAAGTGCTATGCAAATTAAACAAATGTATTATATAGTATCTTACAATAATAAGTATTTACACATATTATTATTAACTACAAATTTATATTCCCACAAATGGTACAACTTACTTATTTGGTAAACAATGTAAATGTTTTGGGTAAACTCATTCACTCATATTTATTAGAGAAGTGCAACTCTAACTTGAAATTGTTAGTTCATGTAAAAAGAGGTTTGTTTCAGGTATAGATAGATGCAGGATTAAAGTAACATTGTCACGACTCTGCCTCCTTTTCTCAGTTCATCTTAATATGATCTGTGCTGCTTTTTTCATATTGGACTTTCTATTCCTGTTGCAGATAAACTTTCTGCACAACCAAGAAGGATGACTCCTGGAAATTTTACCCTATTTGTTTATAGCTTATGATGCAAAATGAAGACAGTATCCCCATCATTCCCAGCAGGAAAGTTCACAGGATGATTTTTATTGGTCTACCTGAGTCCTAGTGCCCATTTTTGCATCAGTGACTCTTCCCACAGGGAGGCAGTGTTATAATTGGCCTCACCTGGCTTAAATGCTCAACTTGGATGCCTCGCAGAACAAAGTACAAAGAATGACCATCTTGCAGGAACACAGATGAGATAAAGTCCAATTAACCAGTGAAAGAAGGCTGAGGAATTGATAGCTTAGTTTCAATTGCTGAAAATGAAAAAAAAAAAAAAAGCCACTTATGCTATTTATAGTGTTGGAATTAGAAGAGAATTGGAAATTTGGCTTGATAGAGCAAATTTGACAGTTTCAAACCTGCACGAGCACAGGGAATCTGGGAAAAAGGTGAAAGGAAAGGAAATTGGGAGGGTGTCGTGGCACAGGAAGGCGCACGTTGATATTGTGCCTCCAATTTTTGTACTAGTTGATATCTGATGTTTCCTTCCCTGAAAATGTCTCTATTAATTAAGGATGCTATAAAATTCATCCAGGGTTTTCCCAGCTCAGACAAGTCCTACGTCTCCAGGCCAGGTGGTATACTTATCGAATTCCACTCTTATGTGGGAGGAAATAAAAAGTACAAAGAAAAATCAAGAAGAAATACAGATGTACTCATGTTGAACCCCATATTCTATCACTATGCTGTGTCCTCTCTATTTTTTCCAAAACATTTTCTAAATCTGATATAATTCAAAGAGCATGGATGTTTTCAATGCTTAGTTTTATTGAAACATATAAATAAGCCAATAAAAATGAGTACTCAACTGCTTAAAAAATAGACCACTCTGAGTACTTTCTGAAGCATGATGGCAGGTAGAACTTCTTCTTTTTGACCAATTCTTATACTTTTGTCCCTTCTTTTCCTTACATAGTCCAGTGTTCATTTCTATAGTGATGAATATATTATATTCCTCAAAGCAGTTTTAACTCTAATCAAAGAAGTGGGAGTGTTCCAAGCAAGAAATTACAGTAAACCTTAAGTACATGTTGGTCTTTACAGCATTCTCACTCATCCATTCAGGGGACTAACTACTCATTTTGTTGTATTTTCCAAATTTTCCCTCTGAAGGCCACCGAATTACAATGATTTGACACACATTTCCTTTCTAATGTTCTCATTAACTTAGCTGGAAATGAAATACTTGTAGACCTTAGGATAAAGAGAGTCATGTATTTTAAATGTAAGTAATTATCAAAGTTTGAAATAGAAATACTTCACCTTTTTAACCACTTCATTTACTGACTAATTACTAGGGAACTTGAGTAGTGTCAGACCACAGAGAAAAGCAGTATTTGTTAAAAGATTAAAAAAAAAAAAGAAGAAGAAAGAAAGAAAGAAATTTCTTTTCAGCTTTTAAAACTTTTTTTTCCTGAGATTTTGAGTTTTTTTCTGGAAGAAGTAATGTTTAATGTTAGGGCAGAATGAACCAAAATCTTTATTCAGATTTACTGTCAAAGGCAACTTAATAAAGGGGAAAACACGTTAAATGATTTTAATGAGATGCACACTGAGGAAGGGATGGATGAAGGAACCCATGGGTCAATGAGATAAAGCTTGCTGCTCCAGGGTCCCTTCATTTGTTCTACCTGGGGCTGCTTGCACCCTCTGTCTCAATCAAATGGCAGGTTATTGAGACCCTCTCCAGACCCATTATCTCTGCATCGTGGGCCCAGCTCTCATTCTTCTCTGTAGGGGGACTGCAATCTCACTCTGCCCTGACTTTCAAGAGAGCACAAAGGACAGATGCTGGAGGCTGACACATGGAAATCTGACAGTCCTTAACCCCTACTAATGTGTACTAAGGAAGGTCCCTGGGTTGAATTTTAAACTTCATTGAGCCACTGACATCAAAGCAAGTTAATCAATCATTATCATGTCTGGTGTAATTAGCATAGTAAGTATACAAAACTCACTTGTCTGTCCTATGTATATTAAAAGTTAGGTATAATCCAAATTGTAGATAAAACCAAAATTTAAACCTTCTTACAATTTGGTAATTCCTCAGAAGATATATTTTTATTGTAGTCTTCCAGGGCTAATAGAATAGCCACACAGAATGGTATATTTTGACCTGAGTTTTAAGGAGGTAGACTGATTTTGAGCAAATGTGGTGTCAGCTAATGAGAACAGAACATGCTTTAGCCATTATTTAGTATTTAATTAATCTTGCTGTATATCCAAATTAAGATAGGTAAAAGACAATGTTAACAATATTCAATAAAAAGGTTATAGTGGAGAATTGCTATTGGATATATAACTGTGCAAAGACAGTATTTATTACAGCCAATTGATACTCTGATTGGTGTTACATAGTTGCAGAATAGTCTTCACTCAATTTAAGTTATACTGTTATATACAGTAAAAAAAAATATTCCAGAAGTTATATCAATATTTGTTACAAATGATACATAAAATGAGAAGCATAAATAAGCTGACTGCACACAACTGTACCTTAGAAATCGTCATTATCATCCTCACCATTGTCACCAACAGCAGCAGCACATAACAGTCATGATGCCCGAGCTCACCGCGTACACTCGCTGCATACACTACATACACACGCAACACACGTGTTTCATTAATATCATCAGTAACTCTTCGACTTGTGTTTCATTAATTTCACTCTAAATATAAGAAAACAGGAATCGGAGGGATTAAGGAACTCATCTCAAGACACAGCTAGAAAATTCCAGGCACTAAGATTTGACTATAGGTCTCTTTTATTCTAGAATTCTTGTTATCGACCTCTACCAGCCATTCTACAGCTTCTCTTAGGAACTCACTTGACAATCAAGACATTCACTTGATTTTACTAGCATTTTTATGTGACCCTGTTGTTTTCCTTGCTTGGACAGCCTTCAGTGGAAATGCTCTAACTCCTCACTTCTACAGTCTACTGATTTTCTCAACTGTATATGAAATTTAGATTCTGAATTCCTCACTTAGGAATTAGGTCAATTTAGCTGAAACAGATAGCAGAGTCTTGGCACATGAGTTTTACTTTTTCTATTTTTTCAGAGTATTATTCTTGCCACAACATAAGTGGTTTTCATTCCTCACTTTATGCAAATCATCATCACCCAAATCCAACATATTGGAAGACTTGAAAGTTAAATACTGCCTGAGACTTTGAGACATGAAAGTCAGTTAGGTTTGTCCTACAAAGAACCCATTCTCTAGGGGCCACGTCATTTCCAGATAACTTAGATCCTGTTACTAAAATCTATGAACTGAAAGCGAGGGAAATCAGGAAATAGCTGGCTCAAGATGTACAAAGAGCAAATCTCATTAGAAGGATTTACAGTCCAATTACATAAGTTCTAAGAGACTAGCCAAATTATTGAGGCTATTCATATTATTTTACTAGAGCAGGATGTCACTGTATTGGATAAAAGAATTATTAGCAAGACCTTGAAAGAACAGTTAGAGATCTTTGTTCTAATATGATTTGATTTGTTGGTAAAGTATTTCCTAAAGCCAGTAACAATTGTCATGGTTTATGATAATGTTTTCTTTTTTTCCTTTAAATTCAAATCTTAAACTAGACTTTTGAATAAATACAAGTGGGATTAATACTAATGCACTTACTAAGTGAGGATAACATGCATTTTTATTTTTAATTGTTTTAACGATTCACATTCTATAAAGAAGTACAACTCTCCAGAATATTCTTTTACAACTAGATATTACTTTTCTGCATAAAGCATGAAATAATGAAGCACTCAAATGGTAACATTTTACTGCAAATCATCAACCAACTAAGCTCTTTTCATTGCTGTTCTGACTAAAACTTATATAAAGCAGAGAGTAAAACTGAGAAAGCAACATAGGAAAAAATCTTTACTTCAGAGATTACAAATAGCATTTTTCATTTTAAACTTAAAACTTTCTCTTGCATTTGAGCTAACAGTCTTCCAGTTTAGCAAAAATAACGGGGGTGGAGGAATTGATGAGACAGGATAGTTAAATCTCTTAGCCTATGTAGACTTGTCTCTTGAGAAATTAGAGCATATTATATATGGAAATGTTTGACTGTTAATTAGGACTGCTGCAGAGTTCTGAAATAAAGCCTAGATAAGGTGTCTGAAACTCCAGCTTCTATTCTCAGTCAACTTTTGACTCACTATGCAAATTTTGGGATCCTCCTTAATGCTTTCTTATGCTTCTTTTCTCTAATTTCATCCACAAAGAAGAATTAGCTCTTTTGATTATATGCTTTTTTTTTTAAAGTAGGAATGATAATCAGTTCATATGTACACTGATTCATTCATTCAAAAATGCTTTTAACTAAAAGCCCATGAGAATCAGTTCCTTCTTCCAAGTGCTAATAGAGCATGTGAGTCAAGACTCCCTTCCAGGGAGGCTCAGGGGAGGCAGAGAGATAACCAACACGTGAGTTAAAAAAATAAATAAATGCATATGATGTTTCTGCATTTTGTAGTAAGGTTGGATTGTAGCAAGATTGGAATAAATCAGGGCTTTGAAATAGAATGACTGGAAATTGTTGTATTCTTTTGTTAGGAAAGGTCTTTCTGAGAAATTGAAAATTGTGAAAAGACATGAATTTTAGAGGATTCAGCATGTCCTAAATAGAAGACAAAGCCAAACAGAAGAGGTAGGGATGAACATAAATGTTCAAGAAACACATCGCTCCCACTTCAAGCCTGACCAACAAGAATTCTTACAGACCACCCTCTATTTTCTTTCTCCAGGCTAGATTTAATCAAGCAATGGCACCTCTGAAAGTTGCCTGTTGAAGCTAGAAGATCCAGGTTTTCGAAGGGCTTGGGCTATTTAAGAACCACTAGAAGCAAACTACCATATAACCACAAAGATTGGTTTTAGATTTTATATGAGGAAGAAATAAACATTTCCTGCACCACTGCAGTTTTGAGATGTATCCCTCACATGGGCCAGAATCACCTAAACTGATAGAATCAAGCCTTTGGGTTTTGTTTTTAACGAGGAGAGGATGTACTAACAGATTTCAAACAGGTACAATGAGTGATTTGGTTTGGGTTGTCAAATTACCACTCTGTCTGCTGTTTGGGAAGTGATTTGTGAAGGAACCAAGGCAAGAAACCATCAGGAGGAGAACAATCAAGATCTGATGGTGGCTCGTGTCAGGGCGGTGGTCCTAGAAATGGAAGCAAGTGAACACAATACAGGTGTATTTGAAGGTAAATACGAAGGGCCTGGAAGATGGGCAGGATGTGGAGGTGACATATAACAAAGTAGTGAAGGATCCCTTGAGTCTCATTTTTATGTTTAGAGCAATGAGATGGATGTTGGCTTTAATTTTTAAATGGGAAGACAGCAGAAGAACCCAGTAAAAACTTATTATTTGAGGGCTTTTGTGGCATGTGGGGCCAGGAAGTGAGAGCAGATCAATACATCTCTGTGCTGTGCTCCATCCGCAGATATTTCCTTGAACTCTGTGCTCTGGGGCTTGGGGTGAGGGGAAAGAAAAAAAGAATTGTTGAGAAAGAAACTACAAAATTTTAAGTGAAATGACACCTAATGCTTTTCTTAACTCAGTGAAAATACGTTGTTTTTTTCTTGTTTACTTGCTCTTCTGTGAGACAAGTCTCACTCAAGAATAATTTAAAGTGGTAAATCGACACAGAGAGATATTTTTTAAATGTTATATTTAAGTTTTCTATCTGAGAGTATTCCTTTATGTATTCACTAAAAACTATTCGAATGCTGACTATATGGTCACCATTATGCAAAAAAAGCTCTTGAAAAGGAGTGAATCTCTTTCATTTTCAAATTGTCAAGGCAAGAAGAGGTTGACTGCAGTGTTCATTCCGTGATGCTTCAGGGATAAGAATAAATATTTTGGAATGTAAACCGTAGTGAAGCTAAGATGTTTCTTCAGTAGGGAGGGTGTCTGAACCTGGTTTTTGAACAGATCCAGCCTCCTGGGAGTAAAGAGGAGGGAGAAAAACAGTGCGGATATTCAGGAAAGATGCTGGCTTTTACCCGCGCCAGAAGCTGCTTCCCAGTAATTACAAGAGCACAGCTTGAGACTCGGAGAGCTTGAACCAGAGGATTGATCTGAGCACCTGGACCACCGGAGAGCCAACTGCGCTCCTACCAAAACCTGGAAGCTATGCCTTCAGAAGAGTTCAGCAAGGCAAGATGACTTCTTATCCCCATGACAATTCTGAACCATGAAATTGGATATTTGAAAGATTATTTTTTCTTGCAGCATTGGCAGTTTCCCTATCTACTCTACAGATTAAATTATAATGACTTTTCCCCCGAACTTTAAGTTTGAGAGTTTACACAAGTAAGGAGCATTTGGATGTCCGAAGTACATTTTCTGAGATGCGATTATTGTGAAGATGGCTAAGGGGAGTGTTTCTTGATAACTTATTATTTGTGAACTGACAAAGCCATGTTTTAGTGGTTCTATTTTTAGAGGTGATAATTACTTCTCAGTCTTTCTCCCTCTCCTTCAGTTTATCTGGAATCTGGCTTACTTTAAAAGAAATATCATGTTAAGTTGAAGAGAAAAGAGTGTGAAGTCACTTTTTAGAAAATACATTTATACATTTTCTGAATTTATAAATTTTAAGTGCCTCTATCTATATTGAGGTAACATATTTTCCTAATTATTATTCAATTTTTCTAAGCAGAAGTGACCTTAAAATGAGGGAAACATTTATTCCCCATGCCCTGTTTTGATGCTCTTTTCCCTTGAATAGTCTTTTGATGTGTCTGATAAGGTCAAGTTGGTGGGAATCCATGTGAGGATGCTTCTAGACTTACTGTAAGTGTCACAAACATTATGCTACTAGGAATAAGAGATACCCAGGATGTTTTATCTGCTTAGTCCCATGTCTTGAATTTCTTCTCTACCCTGCCCTAAAATACGCATTCCTGACTTCATTCCATGACTCTTTTGATCCCTGGATGACTGATTTCTTTTTACTGCTTTGGA